>NC_044005.1:7500000-8750000 GCF_900496995.4 Aquila chrysaetos chrysaetos | reverse complement strand
TGAACTGATAACTAAATCTCCATAGACCTGAGATTTGGATCTTCCTCAATTGTATATTGTGTTAGTTGCTCTTTCCATGGGACTTTTAGATCACAAGAGTGGACCAGATACAGGAGAACTGCACAAACCTTTATAGGTACAAGTCATCTGTAATAGTCCTTTGACATCAGTTTAGCCATGATTTGCATATAGATTGTCTAATTTGATTTGACTTTTTGCTTGCTAATTACTTTGCAGAAAGTAAAAGCAAGTTCCTGCCCAAAAGCTTAAGCCTGCAGTGCACTGGGAATTGTCCCTTCCTCCATTTTACATTTTGTAATAGAGCCTTCCCTGTGCTTTAATCTTGGTCTGCGAAGAACAGTTGGACATAGAGACACTTTTTTTTTCTTTTCTGAAGGATTGTCTTCTCCTTTAATTGTCAAATATTTATTACACCCTTTATTATCTTAACTGGATGCTCTGGCTTTATACAAGTGACTTATTCTGACCACGTGCAATAACTTTTTCAGATGGCGTGGCAAATACTTGGTTTACAGATGATGTGGTTTTGGTACAGTATATAGCAGCCCTTTCAAAGTATGGCTGGTATGCTTGCTTTTATTTGCCTCTCATGTTCTGACCCTCCCTCCCCCTTCTGGGACTAATACTTTCTTCTGTCCCCACAAGTATTGAACATGGATCACATCCTAAAGAGAAATCTTTTCTTTTTTAACTACATAATAAATCTTTTAGGTATGAGAGAGGATTCTAAATCTGCTAAGAATCTGTCTTTTTTTTTTTTCCCCTTTCCCCTCCAAGTGCATGTACACTGCAGCAATTTGTAGGTGAGCCAAAGTTGTTTTCTTAATCTCAGGAGGAAAGTAGCAAACTTCATTTATGCTGGCATAAAAATCAGTGAAAGGCTGCTGTTTAAATCAATGCTTCATAATGAAATTCAGTGAAGTTTATAGACAACAGTAAACTCAAGAGAATCTTCTGTGGATACTATCCTAAACTCTTTAGTTCAACAGAACTAAAGCACTTTTTCTACTCCAGACAACCCAACAAATTAGTGATAGAAAACAGCAAGTCTGCAACAGGTGAAATTACCTACAACTAGATTCTGATCAGCCTTTCCTGGGTGGGAAAGCAATGATTTCCTGATTCTGTACAAGTGGCCGCTCTCGCCTGCCAGCCGTCTGGTGCTTTCCTATGTGCGGCTGTCCCATGTGTTACAAGACATTTTTCCTCACTTCATGGACACCTACTTCTCATCTACTCTTCAGCTTTTTCCCTTCTAAAGACCAGCAACCTACCAAACTTCACAGCCATACTTCATGCTTGGTGATATGCCACAGCACAAGGGTCCTTCAACTCGCAATGGAGAGCATTCATGTACCAAACTGGTTTCCTTCATGCAGTCATCTTCTGCATAGTCGGGTATCTCCATTCTGTGTTAAAACACTGTGGCTGGTCTGAAATGTGCAGAGTAAGATTGTAGATGATGAGAAACAGCAAGAAAGTATGTCACTAGACCGTTGTAGAAAGAAAAGGGGGGGAGGAACCTGTGTGTATCAGAGGTAAGATGTTGGCATGTGGAGGAGAAAAGGGTTGTGGGAATGGGTAAGAGGAGGACATAAGGGATTAACAGAGGTGTCAGGGAGTAGTATGCTAATGAAGAAATTGAGTTGTGAGCAAGGCATGAGCTGTAAATCCTTTTCAGAACATCCTTGGGGTTAGTAACAAAATAAATTCCATCTTTATAGCCTTTTAATAACTTCTAAAATTCCTTTTTTTAATTTGCTTTTTTCCTTAGCTTATATGCAGTTGTGTCTGGATATATTTAATATCGAAAAAGGAACTAGTTAGAGTTTCCCAAAGTTGGAGAGTGGGGAGCTTAGAGTTGTGGTCATCTGTTACAGTAGCTAGAGAACAATCCATCACCTAATTCTAATGGAGTTTGGTTCCAGGTAGTCACAGATTTGAGTTTGTAGATGGATTCAGCAGTTAATCTTCTCTGAATCTAAAAAACAACCCCCAAAACAACAATACCCCCCCCCCCCCCCAAAACCAAACCAAACAAACAACAAAACCCAAACCCAGGAAAGTTTATTTTCTAAAAGATCTCTTCCCCTTAAATGTATAAGGCTAATTTGACATGATAGCTTAGCAAACATAAACAGAAAGTATGTTCTGCTTCCATATCAGTTAATGATAAAAATTTCCCCTGAATTATTTAATCCGTCACATGTTTGATCATCTCTCCTGGTATGCCAGTAGCCATATTTGGATAATTCCTGCTGTAGAGAATTCAGTCCGGGTGGCTGATCAAGTCCACAACTGCCTTGGGAAGATTGCCAAAAAGATGCCTGTTATGAAGAGTTACTTTGCAATTGCTAATCTCATGCTGTTAAGCAAAAGGATGTAATGATGTGTGCCTTGTAGAGAATGATTAAATTTCAGAACTCGATGACTTGGATTTCTACTAACCTGCAAAGATTTTTAAAATGAAAATTTAGAGAGGCTGTTGTTACCTGTGCTTCCACTGTACACATCATGTACTTTAATTATTAATTTTTGGTGATCTACTGTTTACAGCATTATTCATGCTGTAATGGCTACTAATTGCTTAGCAGTTACGGCTGTGGACTACAGTGGATCAGTTGCAGATGCGGGAATTATAAATTAAATAAAGCTCTTGCTCAAATTGACACTGCTTTAAGAGTTGGAATATTTTCTCTGGGCTGAAGTTTATATGACATAGTGCTGTGTCTGATAATTTTTAAGAATGTTTGAAGGAGTAAAAGTTGCCAGCATCTTTAAGACAGTGGTAAAAGCACAAAGTCAACCAGCTTAACATGGAGACTGATTTCATACCAATGCTAATTAGCACTGCATTGTGCTTGCCTTGCAGCAGCAGTTCTGTTCTTTCCTGATGCATTGGCCTTGTGACAGTATTGGGACTGTGTCTAGACTTCAGGCTGACTAACCTCGCTAATATGCAATTGAAAGAAAAATAAAAAATTCTTATGGTCAGGTTTGGCTCTTTTCACTTAGAGGCATGTCCAGGCATCTTTTTTAAACATCTGGTTGCTGAGATTTCTTTCTTGTCAATGCAAATAAATGTCTATTTCAAAATTTATATACAAGACACTTCCATAGTTATGCAAACACTGTATCTGTGATACAGCAGTTCTGAAATATGTGTCTGGCCTGATGGCCTAGTGCTTCTCTCTCTCCTGAACTTGGACTTTTGGGGGGCTAGTCTTCTGTAATTGATCTTGGTGTCAACCAATTTCAGTTGGAGTTAGAAGATCGCAGCTTGAAGCAAAGATAAAAATGGTACCCCCCCAACAAAAAAGTGTACAGTGTATGGAATCTGACAAATAAATACATGCTCTTAAGAAATTGCCACCCAAAAAGTCAGTAGGTAGCAGATTTGAGCTGCTTCATAATGCATGTCTGTGCTGTGTGCAGGAACCTAGGCTATTCTATTTAGTCTCTGTACAAACACAAAAAGAACTGAGAATGCCATTAGATAAACCCTTCCTGGTGCAATTTGGGTGCACTCTGCTACCACTCAGATGGAAGGCTCCTGCTGTTGCATCCAGTTTGATATTTCTGCTTCAGGGAGGAATATGGAATTCTTGCCACTAACAAAATTGCCAATAAAAACCCAAATCTCAACAGGTGCACCCCTACCATGGGTGCATAGAAAGAGAGGACAACCAGGAAAACAGAAATACATGTCTGCAGTCTGTTTTTTCCCTACCTGAACTATGCCTGGAACATCTACTCAGCCTTTTAGGGGTAGTTACAGGGAACAGTTGGGAGGCTGAGGAGGAGCCCACAGTGCATGGCCTAATTTCCTGCTTTCAACAGGATCAAACATAAAGTCTTAAACTGGCACTCTGTGCAGGTCATAAGAAATTGCAAGCATTGTTACCAATAGTAGCATTATTAAAATTAAGAATTCCTGCAATGAAGAGATGACAGACGCAGCTCTTTTACCGCAGGATGCAGGAAGTTAGCTTAGGTTCTCTGAAGTCAGAAGCTGTTAACTCTGAGCTGACCTCTAAAAAATGGTGTGCTTATCCAACAACTTGACTTTGCAATCAAAACATCCTTTCATTGTACTGTGAAATTAGAGTACATGATTTAATCAACATTTGATTTTGGTTTATTAAGTGCTTATTCAGCACTAAGTGGCAATTAAGCATTAAAGTACTTTCAATAAATCCAGGAACTTGATCATCATCAGTCATAATAAATTTGCGTCATTTCTAATTTTTTGTCAAGTTCTGCAGGTAGAATTGCAAAAAGTGATGGAGAGAAGTTTGCCAACTCCCCCCCCCCCCCCCCCAACAAACAGATGAGAACTGAAAAGTGAAATGATCCAATGAGCTGTAATTTTTAAAGATGTTCAAAATAAATCCCTTTTCTCCAGCAAATCACATTACCTTCTACTACTTCAGCTGCAGGAATTGCTGATGGAATTATGTTCACTGATCCCTGGTATGTAACACTTTATCTACATGCAGATACAAGTTAATTCATGCAATGCAACCCAAGCAAAAAAAAAAAAAAAAGCAAGCAAGATGCAAAAAATGTTTGTGGTGCATTATGGTAGCATCCAAAAGTTGCTGGCTATACTTGGGGACAGCTGTGTCACAACATATGTTGTGGCATTATGCAAACACATGCAAAAAATTCTTATTCTAGAGAACTTGCTGTTTGAGTACTTGACCTTAGTCCTAGAGTACATGACACTGAAACTCAGATTTGTTTAGACTACTTTACTTTCTTTTAAGGTGGGGATCACAAAGATTCCCTTCTAAAAATGTCTTTTGTTTTAAGTTCTGCTTATAAAGTAACTGTCAAGAGTTACAAGTGATCTCTGGAGCAACTGCCATGCAATTACTGTGGTGAACTTTACAGATTCATTTTTACCCAATATATACTGTAACTCAGCAGCATTGGTTTGCTAGCAAGAAAATTGTACTTTCTGTTAATAAAGCTACATTCATCTGGGAGTACTGAATTCCAAATCCGTGGCTGTAGAAGTATGTCATTCCAGTTGATCTTGCAGCTGTTTTTACTACGTGAACAATGAACAGAAGGTATTTGTTGAATTTGTGGCAATACTAATCACCCCAGGAAACTCGGATGAAAAACTACTAACTAAAAATATTTCTCATTGCAATATTGACATTTACAATACAGCCTTAAGTATTATAACATATATTGTTTTAAATCCAATATTGTCTTCAATGAAATCATACATATCTTGTTTTGAAATGTTCAGAACAACTCTCACCAATTTGAGCAGTGATTAGTTCTGGGTAGTAGACTTCAGCAGGACCAGGCTTCACAACAATGATGAAACGTATTTACTGTGAAAACAATAAGCATCTCTTTGTGCTTTGATGTCATGTGCTTAGATATTTTTCTATCTTCAGTGCACCATGCAGGAAAAAAATGGCCCTCAAAATAATTGTTAAGAAGCAAAAATAGAAAAAATAGGGCACCTTTTCATGGCAGTTGATGAATGGGTCTGTCTTCTGTGATACCTGCTTGGCTAAGAGGCTTCTGTGAGCTGTGTACTTGTGACTCCTCACAAATACAAATAGCTGTATTAATATCTGTTCCTAATAAACTATTTAGAGAGCAGACTTTAAGCTGAAATCTAGGTGAATCATCAGTGCACCTGTGAAATACAAGTTGACAGTCTTATGGTAGTGCAGAGTGATCACAGAGAAGGGTATTCTCTACTCATAGAAAGATTATCGTGCTGCTAGGTACATAAATAGCTGCAGTAATAAAAATAGCATTAGTAATACTGGAGCACGTAGAATTAATTAAAAGTTTGCACACTACTAGTGGCAGGCAACTGAAATTGTCAGTACTTTGAAGTATCTTTTGATTGACTTTCTGCTTTCGTAATGTGTCAGAGATAAGAAGGCCTTTAAACTGAGGTACAGGTCATGTTTTTTATAATGTTCTGTGATTATTATCCATGTGACTTGACCACATTATTGGGTTTAGATAAAGCTCTTTTTCATCTTGCTAGAAAAATATATAGTCAGCTCAAATGTTTAGATTTTAATTTAAAAAATGGCAGTGGAAACTAAGCTGATGAAAATATTTCCATGTTTAAAAATACTTCTTGAAATAATTTACTTATTTATCCATGATATTGGTAATACTATTTTCTACAACTTACAGCATTTATCAGAAAAGACCACAAATCTGATTTTACTGGTACAAAAATAAAGGTACAAATTACTTTTCTTACTGAATAACATCCATCTAAGGTTGTGGCCTAATGCAGTACTCTGCAATTGGGGCCAAACAAACTTCAATGCTGAACAGTAAATTAAGACTAGAACAAGGAATTTTGAGTTCTAACACCTTGGGCAATATTAAGTAAGAAGTTAAAAAGAAGCAAATGTTAGTATGCTATCCTTCTAATAACCTGTATGTGCCGGTCTATTAAATTTTAAGTAAAAAAAAGGAAAAAAATACTATTTGGAACTCTAATTGGAAAAAAGAAGGGCCTGGGAAAATGTAGCAGCAAGCTGAAGGAAAAGGAAACCTAACGGACCCTCCTGTCCCTCTTCTTGTTTGGATCCCTCCCAGGAAATAATCCTTTCTGTTCCCACTTTCCCGGAGAAGGGCAGCTCAGTGCGGCACACCAGCACAGCTCTACGAACACACCCAGAAGCTGATGGATTTGTGCATCTCCTTCCGTAACCCCGTTAGGCCGGCATTTCCCTGCTTCTCGACAGGTATTGTTTTTTGACAATGTCAGTTACTGCTAAAAAGGTAAAAGGGGAAATTCAGTCCCTAATCCAGCTGACCAGCTCCAATCTCGTGTGCCAGAGATGCTCAGTGCCTCATTGCAGAAGCAGCGCACTCGTCGGGGGCAGAAAAATCAATAAATAGGCTGATTTTAATTATTAAAGGGCAACTTCTCCGTTTGCTTGCTAGCCTTCTGGGTGACTCTTGAACTCTGCTCTGTCGAACATGAGATCATTTTCTTTTCGAGGCTGTCAGGGACGGTGCCAGCGAACCCGAGCCATGACTGAAAGTGGGCACAACTCCAGCCCGTGAGGCCCTGCTCGCCGCCCGCAGCCCGGGCTCCGTCGGAAGATGCAGGCCGCGGCCTGGCACCCGCCCCGGGCCCGCGGCCCGGCCCCGTGGGCCCCTCTCCGCGATTTTATCACGGTTCCTTCCCCTTCGAGGTCCGTTAATGGCACCGGGTTCCCTCAGCCGCGGCCCTCAGCGAGGCCCGGCGGGGAAAGCCACGCCCCCGGTGCCACGGCAACGGGGCGGGGCTCTCCGTGCGCCCCGCGCCGCCGCCGGGAGCCAATAAAGTTGTGGCGATTGAAGAGCAGGGAGCCCCGCCCCCTCCGCCGCCTGCACCAATCCCCTTCCTCTGCGTCGCTTCCTTTTCCCGCCGCCAAGGAGGGAAGATGGCTGCCGGCGAAGCGGCCGGAGCAACCGGTGGGGTGGCTGGGGAGGGCTCCGGGGGCGGGGCCTACAGGGGGCGGGGCCGGCGCCGGCGCGGCGAGCACGCGGCGGGGCGGGAGGAGGCGGCTGTGAGGGACCGGGGTAAGGACCCCTGGGGGGGGGGGGGGGGGGGGTCCTCTGTGGTGAGGGGGCGGTTGTGGGCAGGGCAGAGTTTGCCGTGTGGGCGTTGATGTGGTGGAAGGTGAGGGGGGGTGTTCCTGTGAGGGGGATGGTTTCGGGGCCGGGGTGGGGGGGGTGTTCTCTGTGGCGGGTTGTTGGGAGAGGGAAGGGGTCTCCTCTGTTGAGGCTGGGGAGGAGGGTGGGTCCCGTGGGTTTGGCAGGGGTTGCCTCTGTGGGGTTTGGGGGGGCGGGGAGGAGAGGGGTTGCCCGCAGCGGGTGGTTTGGGCTGGGAGAGCCCGGAGGTGCCCCTGTCCCGACCCTGAAGCTGCCCCTCCGCATCGGGGGTGGACGCCTCTTGGTGTAGGCAGTGCCCTGTGCGGTAGGGAGGAGAAAGGGGGGGCTCCTGAAGTTTCTTTCCCTCACCGCTGGCTTTTCTTTTTCCATTAGGCTAAACTGAAGCATCTCTTACTTTGCTGATAGTGATGCTGTCTGTGTCGCTGGTAAAGAGTGAATAAAAGCACTCGACTTACACTATGAGTTTATCCTTTTACTCAGTGAAGCCTGGAAGCTTAGAAAGACTAACTGTGCTCTCAAAGCACTCTGAAGTCTCTTTTCCCAAGTAACAAGCGATAGGACAAGAGGAAATGGCCTCAAGTTGCGCCAGGGGAGGTTTAGATTGGATATTAGGAAAAATTTCTTCACCAAAAGGGTTGTCAAGCCTTGGAACAGGCTGCCCAGGGAAGTGGTGGAGTCACCATCCCTGGAGGTGTTTAAAAGACACATAGATGTGGCACTTAGGGACATGGTTAGTGGTGGACTTGGCAGTGCTAGGTTAACGGTTGAACTCAATGATGGTAAATGTCTTTTCCAACCTGAATGATTTCTATGAACATGGCATAAAGGGCTGATGGAGGGTTGACACTGGCCTGGTCACCCTTTCTAGCTTTGATGCTGTGGCTGGTAGAGACTGGGCTAGGGTTGAGCCTGACATGAGGGCTGGGTCAGTGTATTGCTAATTTGGGCAGGCACATCTGATTAGAGTTGTGACTGGCCACTTAGGGGCTGTCAGGTTTAAAGTTAGCACCTGTATTGGCAGATAAAATATGTTCATTAAGAAGTTACGCTGGTAGGTACCAGCTGACCTCACCTAGGTTTGGTGAAGATGGGGACCTCTTTTAATAATAGTAACAGTCTAAACCAAACCAAAATAAAAATCTGGAAAAGGCCAGAAGAAGAAATAAAAGTTCTGATTTAGGTTTTTTGTTTGGTTGTTTTATTCCCCTGGGAAAAAGTGAAAAGAAGCTTTTTTATGTTTCTGAAGAAAAAAAAATTTGAGAAACCACTGCTAAAGCCATAATATGTATATCCTTAAATGATGTTTTATCTAACCAACAGGTATTTCAAAATATGCTGTGTTGGGGAATTAACTTTTGCCTACAAGATATGGGGAGTAGAATTGTCAGTGCTATGTTATGTTACTGACTCATATTGGTTACAATTCTATAATTCCAAATTCATTTTCCCTGGAAATGTGTATTCGGAAGAATGCAGAAACACAAGGCCTTTTCTTAGTATGCTGGTTCTGGGGTCTGTAAAAACTTTGTTCTCAGAACTAAGCAATGTTAATGCCTTTTATTTCCTAATATTTTAAATGGGTTTCCTGTTTGAGAACAATCATCAGATTCAGTGAAGTGTGTGTGCAGAGTGGCTCCTATAAGATAACTGTCATTGTCGACAGAGTAACTGAAAAGGTTTCTGTTCATCTGTATCCCGAGGATTGCTTTTGAGTTGCTAATTTTACATAATGCTTGTTTAAAGTTTACATGTTGGCTTCTGTTTGTTTAAAGACTATGGTAGCTATTTGTGTTTTCCTCCAAATATCTTTTTATGGGGTCAAGGAACAGCCCTGTAGGGAAGGTGGGCCTAGGACTCCTTGGCAGCTTCTGCATACATGGACAGTGACGTGGGGCCTGGCTGTTTCTTATGTGTTCTCAGACTTTTTGGAAACAATTACCTTATTTTTTGCCATGTAAGAGTTCCGCTGTACATGGCATGATTGATGATGTTCAGGTAGTTTTTTAAATGCCCTAAGTATAAGATGATTTTTAAAATTTTTTTTCTTTCAGTGTATCAGTCTTGGGGACAAGAGTCCTTTGCTGGGCAGCCCTAGGATCTGGTCTGTACCTGACTGCATGGGAGGTCTTGTGTAAAACCAGATTGCTGCTATGTGCTGGCAGCACTTCCCAGATGGGTTCTGCAGCTTTGAAATGCTTTTACTGTAACTATATATCTAATGGGATTTCTAAGCTTTTCTGAAAAAAAACCAAAGCAGAAGGATATCAGCACTACCTTGCTGATTAGCCATGTTGATGTAAAGTTGCCTGTGCAGACTTTTAGGACTTGGTTTTAATTGATGAGTGAAAAGATGTCTTCTGTGTGGGTCACCTTCTCCTGTGTGATGACAAGTCTGTTAGCGGGTTTCACACCAGACATAAAAAAAGAGTGATGAGACTTGTGAATTGGAGACTTCGCGAGGCCAGGTTTTGGAGATGAGTGTGCTTTGTGACTTGCAAACAATTTAGGTGCAAGATGGACAATGTGGGACATAAGAAAGGCAGGAAAAGAGTGTGTTGCCTATAGCCATGTGGGGTTAGGAAGTTCAGCTTCAAACATGCCTTTGCGCTCTTCAGTCTTTAGCCTGACCCACTATCCGCTTCTCCCTTAGCTCTTCCCCTTCTCATGTTCCAGTACTATTTCTTTTCCTTTAACAGAAGGGTTACATAAATTCTTGCTGGTGCATTTTCCTCACATTTCCTCCTGCCACCTCCTTTTCCTTCCCCTTTCTTCCCTTCAAAGCTCCCCTCAGACTGTTCCCTCCTTCCTGCCTGCAGCTTTTGAAGCCCTGGGAAAGGACAGCTCTATTGCAGCACTTCGTACCTACAAACTAAGCGGAGTTGGTGCTGGTTCAGATCTGGCAGAAGCATATTTTGTTAATTTGTGGGGCTGGTGCAGTCAGCATGTAGAGATGGGACATGTTCAATGCAGTCTTTAAAGAAGCTTAGAGCATTTAATTTAGGGTTGGTTAGTTAAATATATGTGGAGGTAACTTGGTGCATGGAGGTGACTGACCAGGGAGTGTTGTATTAGCTTCTAAAATAAATGGGAGGGGGAGGGATTGTGAAATTGTATGTAGAAGGTAGTTGCTTTGGTGGATAAAGCTTTAGACTGGAAGTGAAGGATGTCTGATGCTGATATGTTGGCTTCAGATTAAATTTCAGTAGTTTGGGTGAATTGTTTCTATGACGTATTTTTGCCTTAGCTGACACTTTGTTGCAAGTTTTCAACAAAATATTTCAGTGAGAACAAAGCAGGAGGTGGGGGTGGACAGCTCACTGGAAAAAGAAAGTAAGCCTGTCTATAGCATTGAAAAAAATCATGCTCAAATTGCAGGCTAAATACCGAGTAATTTTATTAGGCTGTTCTCAATGTCCCAGCATAGGATGTTTTTTTCTGTCCTGTTTCTAGGCCTTACAGGGTGTTTGAGTGTTTTCAACAATCAAAATATTTTGTAAGCAGTGGCAGGAAGCAAATATTGCACAGCTGTCCATTTTAACAAGTTCACATTAATATTTTCTTAAAAACTCTTCAGTCTTACACGTTTTTATTCTGTTTCATTATGTCAGGTGTTTAAGTCCAGAAGGACTGTTGTATTATCTAGTCTGATCTCCTTTGCAAGACAAACCATCTGTACTGTTGTTTATACCCTTTACAGACTTTACATAAATTTATCTCCCCCTTTCATATTAATCTGAAGGCACTTCTTGCAGACTGTTAATATCTCAGATTTTTGTTATTTTTTTTTTATTACACTATTTGTATTGTTGAAAATGTTTTGAGGTGACCTTAATGTTTAGTTTCAGACTAAAAGTTGCAACAGATAGAGGAATGGAAGTATTTTAAAACCTCTTAGTCCCTATTGTTTTGCTCTTTGAGACTTGCTGTTTTATATAAGACTTCACTGTGGGCTTATAAGGGCACTTGCTATTTTTCTTTAATTCTCTAGTTTCCTAGCTAAATGAAAACTTAATGAAAAATCAAAACCAAAGGATTCTGGAAATCCTTCGTTTAATAAAGCAACTGAATCTTATCTGTGAAAAAACAGGTGCATTAAAACACTCATAGTTCTTATGCTGGATTAAACTAACTGATTCAAATAAATTAGCTTTAAAGTAAAATGATGGTTTTTGCTGTATTGTTAATCGTATTGCAATTTCTTTTTTTTCTTCAACAGTCTTCATCTTTTTTCTTTGTTTTTTTTAGTTGATTAGCAACTTTGCACTTGCGCGCCTCTCTGCAGCTAGCCATAACTACTGTGATCTTTCTTTTTTCCCGTGCCTGTTATTTCAAGGTAAAACCATTGCTCAGCTTCTCATTAAGAATAAGATGTAAAAGTGCTGTACAATTGGTAAGCAGTTAAATTGGTGAAAAAACAACGTAGCATTTAACTAAAATTGGCAAATTGCTTGCTAGAAGGAGTTAAGTGCTGGCAGTACCTGGAATAGGAAGCTTCAGATATTGGTCATTTTTCAGTAATTTGAGAATCTTTTTGTAATACGTATGTGTGTATGTTTGTTGCTATGGGAATGACTGAGAGAGCTGGAATTAAGTGTTATTATTCCTTTGTGGAATCAGAAGGGACAAGCAGATGGCTGTGAAAGCAAAAGTTCTTGTTTAGAAACATAACAGCTTTTCTTCTAGCAGACCTGATTTACTCAAGTTTTGTATACAGTTTGTGGAGGATTTTTTTGAGGTAAGTGAAGTTGATTTTAGTTTACTCAATATCTGTTAATATATCTAATGAATTTCATGACTCTTTAAAAGGGGGAAAATAGATTTAAGGAAAAATTAATTCTAATGGTTTAGTGTCTTGGGTAACTATTACCGTGTCTGTGTATTGAATGTTCCTGCTTCAGGAATGTTCCTAGGAGCCAGATGTGAGTGTAACAGATTGAGAGAGGAAGGGTCTTCTAGTTGTTGGATTTGGTTTGTTTCCCACCCCCCTTCCCTGGGAAAATTTAGTGATGGGTGTTTCTGGACTTGATGCTTGCTGGATTCTTAAAGAGCAAATACAAACGCACAGAAGTCAGTTGTTCCCTGTATGCTTCTGTGTGTGTTGCTTGGAAATGCCAGAGTTGCTTCTTGCGTTGTCATGAAGTCTGAAAGATCGAAAGCTCTGAATTGAATTCACAAAAATGAGACTTCAAAAAAGAGTGTGTAACTTATTTTTAATCTCTTTGACAGATGAGAAAGAAAAAGTTGCAGTGTAGTTGAATTTGGGGGTTTTTTTCTTCTCCAGTTTTTGGTGCTAGACAGTTCTAAGTGAAGGCTGTGATTTTTGATTAATAGTCTGATTTGAGGACCTGAGGCTTTTAAAAGGAAGAAAAAAACGCTGGTACCTCAGTAAAGTTCTTTGCAGTACTTCAGGCTTATTTCCTATGCCTTGCACTCTAAATTTAGTTTTTGTTTCCTTGAATGTTACTGTGTTAGAGGACACAGCTTATCGTAACCGATTAAAACGAGTGTAGGAATATATAAATGTAATAAAATGGGTAAGTGCTTTTGAATTGCGTGGTCTAAATCCGGGACTCTGCAGCTCCTCGGGAGTGGTGGTCATTAGTGACATCAAGTGGGCTGAGTGCGAAATAACAGCCTCTCTCCGCCGGACGCCCTGGTGACTTGTGAGATGGCCTTAGCGCACGTCCTCAGCCACGCTGACGTCATGTTTGTGTTGCACCGAGAGACGCAGTCACTGCAGGACAAAAAGTCTTCAGTTCTACGTTGCGGTGACCGATAAACATTCAAACTTGAGAGGGAGGCATTGCGTTTTCCACGCAACAGCCTTTGCAAAAAGGTGTGGCTGTTTGGAGGTGCGCGCTCAAGTCCTCAGACTCTTATCCCGACAATTTCAGGGGCGTGGAGAGAGGAAGCCACTTTAAGCTGGAAGCGGCATTCTCTCTGTGCACATACATACTCTTTTAGTACGGTCTTAATATTGCTTCTGAAACTATGTAGTAAGCAAATGTTGGGTCTTGCTATTGTCTGTCTGGCAATGTGGTATCTTCCAGAAAGAAACGATGAGCCAGCTTATCTCATAGTTGCTTGTTTTTCAGTCTGCCTTCCTATTTGTGTTCTTTGCTGTACAAGGGCAGTTGTGGGTGCCAGGCTGATGAAGACAGTCAAAGTTTTTGCCCCTGCTGTTCTAATTGGAAACTGTTTTGAAAGATAAACTTTATAATTTCTGCTCTAAATATTATTTATGGTAAGTTTATACTCTTAAACTGTTGTGCCAGTATTGTTCTTGAGTAGCTCCCCTCCCTTCTCAGCATTTATTCCTTTGATGTATCTGTAGATAGTAATCATATCCCTTCTCAGTCTCTGTGTTTGCCAAGCTATACAAGGCAAAGTGTCCCAGCTACTTCTTGTAAAATAAACAGTACATTCCCTAGATCATCTAACCCGTCCTCTGCACTTGATTATGGCTTAGTTATCAAGAGGTTGGCTTCAGCCAAGGACCCTGTGAAATACGGACCAACTAAAGCATTGAGACAAACATGGCTTGAGGTCAGGGTTATTAAAACGTATAAGGCTCTTGACTTTGCTTTTTATCCTGGTCTTGTTTTGGGGCAACACTGTCTGCCAAAGATATTGGAAAGGTCTTTGTGGGTCTCAGAAAGATAAATTCCCCACCCAGGTCTTATGGGTGCTAACAAAAGCATATAGTTTTTGTTGTGACTTGCCAGCAAGGATTGTCTGTGTTGCTGCATGCAGTAGGTCTCTTGATCAGAAAGTGGTAGAGTATCAATACCTACATACTTGCTTTTATGTCCTTCCCTTTTGCTATTCAATTTCTTATTACCAAGTCCTAAATCACTCTCGTAGTGAAAAATAAGTTGAACGTGAACTTACAGTGCAGTATGGTGAAAAATCACCATGCACTTGGATGTTATAAAAAGGGAGAAATGATTTTTTTAATCTGGGTATTCCAGTGGTGAAGCTAGTACTGGAGTGCTGTGTATGGTTCAAGTGTAAACACTGTCTAAAGGCTCTTGATAACAAAGAGCTGAAGAGAGTGCCTTGCATGGGTACAATGTGCACATACTTGATGCTTTAGCATCTTTTATGGAGACTGAAAGGTAAATTCTCTTTACCTCTTGAATAGGATAGAGTCAGCATAGCTGTAAAACCCTTTATTTCAGCCTCTTCCATCCTACTGTTGTCACTTAGATGACATCTTTTCCTTTTGCCTACTACAAAGCATTGAAAATTGAGCTTAGGGCATGATAAGGATTCAGCAGAGCCTCCAGCCGTCAGGCTGCACACAAAGAGCATGTCTTGGAAATTGATAGTCTGTGAACTGTCATGGGCACACAAGGATCTCCAGCTTCTCCTGTTGCTTTGATACTGGAGAGGGTTTGACAAATTACCTTGATGTGGTGATGTTCTGGATTAGCTAAATATAAAAAATGGATATTGTAGGATGTGACTGGCGAAGATACCTTGGTGATCTGCATGTTCCTGGGGAAGCAAATGAGGAAAATGAGAAGTCATTTTCCCTGCTTAGGCTTGACAGATGTTTGTGCTTGCACAATACATCTGGAACTGCAGAGGATTCCTTAGGCAGTGATGTTAGCATAGTGTTAAAAATTGCCAAGCACATGAATGTTGTGTTCGGAAAATACTGGTGCCACATCTGCACGTGTAGGGGAATATCTTCTTATCAGTTCACCAGCAACATCCCTAGCGAAGACGAGAACTGTAGTAGCTGATTTAAGCTTGGGTTTTTAAGCAAAGAGTCTTGTGTTTTGAAGAATGAGCTTTGGTAATGAAGTGTACTAAAGCTAAATTACTGTTGTGAAAGAATTTCTAAAATATGCTGGTAAATAAAACATTTTATCTCATTAGAGGTATTTTGGCACCAGTGTGTGGTAGTAGGAGCTATTTTTCCTGCTGTAGCTAAATTTCTTTATATCCTTTTATTACGGTTGCTGCTAAATTTAGGCTGAAATTTCCCAGGCTTCCTGTGGTGTAGAAACAAATTCTTTGGAAGAATTTCAGCAAAATTTATTGATATTTGGGAAGAATCTTCTTACTTATTTCCAGGTTTTTTTATATGAGAATGTTGGTACCAAGTGGCACTGTCTAAATTGAAGGAAATAAGTGGTGTTATTTCAGAGTCACTGAATTATACATGCAGCTGCATAAGTAACTTTTTCCTTTCACCTTTCTCTGTAGGGTGGATCATTGGGTTGCCCATTCATGTGGTGGTTTTGTTCAGCTTAAAATGGCCCTGAAAATAATCGTTCTCAGAGTCCTTTCTTGTAATCCTAAACTTGAAAGGACATCAAAGCACTTTTCAGTTGTGGAATTTGCAGGTGCATTGCAGTATTACTGTGACTTTTGCATTTTATCTTGCAGGGTAGATGTTCAGAACAAGGCTGTTTCTTTCAAAAGTCTGCTGCTGACTGTACTTACTAATATTTGTGTACCCAAACATCAGTGAGTTAGGCAAATGCTGTTTTTGTTTCACTGATTAAGAAAGTACAGAGTGAATGTTGCATCTTGCTGGGAGTTACGCAGTAAGCTGTTCTGCCACAATCAGGACTAGTAAGTGTTTGTAGGCCAGGCTCTTGTTCAAATCCACTTGAACGGATAGCTTTATTTCTGTCTTCTTTATCTGTGAGTTGAACAACTTGGTGCATAGCTCTAGTGCCAAGTCAAACAGCAAGCTGTTGGACCATTTAACAAAAGAAAATGCTGTTAGTGAGGAGGTGTGTGAGGAATAGTTCAGAGAAAGGTATGAACCTTCTCTTAGCTGCTCATGGCTATATTGTGGAAATGTGAATGAAGAAAACCATAATGCCACATGCGGGAGAACATTGTACCCTACACGTTTGATTTCCAGCAGTTGCTGGCTGTACATAATTGAGAGACTGATTGGTTCTGTATCTTCTTCCCTATGCTTGTGGTTACAAAAAGTAATGTCAATATGGTGTCTACGGTGGGAGGTGCTCACAAGAGAAAGGAAATTATTTTTCTGTGGTCACTGTGGTCTGATGAGATAAGCACAAATGCAGAAGGCTGAGACTTGGATTCCCTTCAAGTTTTGCAGCAGGTTGGCTGAATGGCCATGGTTACATTACAGGCAGACACCAGGACACAAAGGTACTGTGTACTGAAGCTATGAGTTTTCTAGCATCTGCTGGAGTTAGGAGCTTTGATGTTTGCATAGCACTTGGACAGTGAAGTCTTCTGGAGTGGTTGGGTGCACGCGTTGTCCACATTCCGTTCCGTGGGGGGGTGTTAACCAGTATCCTGGGTCCCATCACAGGAGAAGGTAGTTGTCAGAGAAAGGGTGAGTGTTGCAGAACTGGCCATCACTTCCCTGGTAGATGCTTACCCCTGTTTTAGAAAGTGATCTGGATGCCTCACCCCATATGTTGTTAGCATGCTGGCCTGGAGTACAGGTTAGGCACTGTCTGTGCCTGGGAGGAGAGGGGAGAAGGGAGGAGCAGTAGGCACAAGCCTCATATTTGACCCCCATCTCAGACTTGTTCCAGTGCAAAAGCCAAGGCCCAGTGCTAGGACAGTTTTCCTGGCAGCTCTTGCCTGTTCTGTGGAATCCACCTGAGGACACAGAGTTTGTTGTTTACCTGTTCAGAGGCCATGAGTGTGCAATTTAGGTATAGATCAGCTTTCACAGAGGGTTTTAAATACAGTATTCTTTACAAAAATAAAGGAGAACAGACAGAATTTAGAAGTATCTGTTTCTGTAATTTAACCTTTGCCTGGGAATCTTTTGGATCTGTATAAAATAGGATTGCTTCTGCTGCAGCTTCTGTCAGCTTGATCTGAGAATAGCCATGAGAGTAAAATAGACCATCTCTTATCCTCTTACTACTCTGCAGTCTCCTTTATTGGATGACCACTTCATCAATACCTGGATGCAATAACATCCTCTACCTGGTGAGGTCACTACTGGGAAACCTCCCCCTCACAAGAAACTTCTCAGTTGGATCCAGTTGCTCATATCAGTGTGATTTTGGTGACAGAGAGCTTGCTTTGCTGCTCCTCTGTTAGTAGGTCTGTGTCACTAGGCTGGAATTGGATGAAAAGAGAAGACTGAAAGAGGGAAATTCTCAAACATGTTTGAAATAATGTCTGACACAGCTTCTTAGAGTATTTAGAAACTATGTTTCTAATGTTTTATGTTAGGGTCTCCTAAATTGTTCTGGAGAAGGTAGTTTAGCTATCTGAGCATCAGATTTAAAAGAATTTTGACTTAAATTTGAAGCCAAAGTTAGTAATTTGAGCATTTTCATAGTTTTGTATGGTGTTTTCTGGCTTATTTGAATTTTTTAATTGTATTTTGGATTGTTCTACACTTAGATTTTTCTTATGATGGCTTATCATCTGGGTCCTTTGCAGCTCTTTATCGTCTCTTTGGTTCATGGATTTATATCAACAGGTTTTCAGTTACTCAAGTTTGAATGTTAATTCCTTGCAATTTGGACCTGAAGGTATGCCTAAATTTTCTAAATCTCGCCTGCCTCCACCATATTTTCCAGTGTTGGATGCAAAATCAGAATAGGTCGTTCCAGTTGGAATGCAAAATCTTGTACCAAAAAGACTAATTGTTAAAGTTTTCTTTTGATGAAAATATTCAATGTATGGTTTTTATGGTTTATGCATTTAAAACTATGCCTGGTCAAATCCAAAAGTTGTTTTTGTGTTCTGTCTCTCTGGATATCTGGTATAATATTCAAAAAGAGGTTTTGTTTCTGTATTGACATGAACACCTGCTTATGCCCCCAAAAGGCAAGTACACAAAAGTTGCAGTTTCCCTTTTTTAAAATTATTGAACCCCAAAGCAGTGAGCACCTGTGACTTTTTCACTCTGTTCTCTCCTAGTTCTGACTCTTTATTTTTTTCCTCTAACCAAAACTGTTGTTAAGGCCATTTCCTTGCTTCTCTGTCCCACCTACAGCTCTTCTCTCCATTGCTGAACAGGACTGTACCCCCAAGGGCTGTACTGGTGGGAGGGTAGGAATTGATTTTATGGAAGGCAGAGGCTTTGGTAGAACTAATTTTCTTGCTCTTCCCATAGACTTTGTTGTGGCAGTGTTTTATCTTTTTCCTCCTTTCTGCTCTCTTGATAGAATATTTTTCTCTGTACTGCAAATGCAAAATTGCGTGGAGTTTTTTTCTTGCTGTGCTTTATGTTTGGCAACTAGATGTAGCTGATTTGAAAGGATGAAATAATTCTCTTGGCAGTTTACATCTTGTCTCTGCACTTCAGCGTAGCCTCTCGCACATCTTATTCCCTCCCTGCTGGATAGACTAAATGCTATTCTCTTTGCCTTAAAATGGCTTTGTGGGAATGCTGGAAAAACACCTTATCTCTCTGCTTTGGTAAAATAACAAAATAAACTATAGGAGTTTGTGTCCTGCAGAAATTATGCATGCCTGATGGGTGTTTTGTGCTTCCCTTCAGTGTTTAGATCATTTGGCTGATCCATCTTCTGTTGTGAAGTGGTGCCAGTGAGGAGAGGTCTCTAAAGGCATTTTGCATTAGTGAAGTGCAGTGTACTAATGCGTTCTCCTCAGCCAACCTTGCACTTTGCATTTTTGTTTTAAAATGCAAACCACATGTAATGTTGCATGCATGAATTGCTTTCCCCTGCCCAGAGCTCCAGGTTTGTTCTTGGTTTGTTCTTGAACTTTTAATAATCGTGAAAATAAAGGGAGGGTCTGTTTGTATTGTTTATAGTAGGAAAGAACAGTGCAAGATTTCATCTACTGCTGTTCAAATCCCTTGCTATTTTTGGTATTTGACCTCTGCGGAGAAGATTGCCAAAACTACAGGTTGTTTTCATTTTTATTACGTGTTTCTACCCTCCTAATTTTAAGTTACTCTTATGTTACTGATTAAAACTTTGAGGCAAAATTCCACTTCTCCTACATTTTCCACGGTGTTTTTCAGAGTGGTAATTTTATGTTGTTGAGCTAACATTCCCTTTTGGAAACGAGAACTATGCAATTTGGCAACATCTTGTGTACACCACTAAAAGGAGAAGGAAAATAACTTGGGAATTGTTGGTTTATTTTTTGAAAAACTTTCTGGATTGAAGAGGACTCGTGAGTCTGTTGGCTTGAGTTGAGACTGCAACATTTAGAATACTGCACAAAGAGCACAGCAGTATATGCTGAGACAATATTAAATGTTTAGTTGGTGCGGATAGGTGCTTACCTTTCATTGTCATTGGAAAGGCCTGCTTTCGGCACTTCTGGCTGTTTGCTTCTAGTCTTGCTGTGTGGTAGTTTCCACACTCCACTAGTGAGAAACAAAGGCATCTGAAAATCCTGTCCTGCCTCTTTGGCATCCCTTCCACTTTGTGCCTTCTATTCTAAAAATCAAGCTTTTTTTCTTTTTTAAAGGAGCCTCATAGGATGCCCTGGAGGTCAAAATATTTTAGGTTATTTCAGAGTACTGTATTTATTCTGAGTTCCCAAGATGTAATGAGTTTTGAGTGTCCTTCAAGAAGCTTATTGTTTCTGGTAGTTGTGATATCGAGGACATGTGCAGGAGTTGCATACAACAGTGAAGTTAATTCATAGAAAAGATCGCATGAATGTAGTTCCAGAGGACTACACACAATACAATAACACAGAAGTTTCAGGGTTAATTTGTAAAAGGTGTTACCTTGTTGAGGGAGTGCAGATGTGAATGCATTATGTGAGGTGCAGCTGTTACATATGAGGAATGGTGATCACTGAGGATGGGATTGGACTTCTGCGTCAAACACAAGTGACTAGCCATAGCTGGACACCTTCAGCCAGATGCTTGTGTGTCATCCAAGTGGTGGTGTTCTCCTGGATTTTGTCTGGTTTGAGACTGTAGATCCACAGTGTGGGCCATTGTGAGTTGGAATAAGTGGAGAACCTGAATTTAATTAACTACCTTATGTTCTGAGCAAAGGAGTTACCTTGGAGTAAGAGAAGTTTTTGGCCAGCGCTCTCTGCGATTTCTTCTGAGACTGGAACTGTTCAAGAGCAGGCTGGCTGTGCCCTACAAAGTCTTTGCATCAGACAGTTTGTCCCATCAGCGTGAGCAGTTTTGCTCATTGATCATCGCAACTGGCTGTTGTGCTATATCCAAAGTATGTCAGATTTCAAAGATACTGACTTTGCCAAAGGATTCTTTGTGGCAGAAACAAAACAGATACCTGTATTGTTGAAGTTAAAGAGTGCTAAACAAAAAGCGCTTCACTTCTGCGGTGCAGAGCACCATGTGCTATGTAGGTGGCTGCAGTCCAATGCTTAGTTATCTTCTATTGTGTTTGGAAGACCATTGTTTCCTATTTGTCTCATAAATTTAACACAGATCCTATTCCTGCCATTTAAACTTTCCCATCAAAATACAACAGTGACTTCCCCTTCTGAAAAGGAAGGGCTGGCAGCTACACCCTTAAGTTTGAGCATGAATTGTTTATATAACCTTCAATCACAATTTCATAATAGTCTGAAGACTTTCTTAGTAGGGCAGACATTTTACTGAGTTTTTAGCAAAAACCTGCCTGCCATCAAATGCAATTTTAAGGCTTCTTAGTTGTTGCAGTGGAAATAGAATTGAAAACTGTACCCTCCAGCTTCCTGATGATATAAACTGCACATCTATCTGGAAACATGAACAGCATTTTCTGGTATTTCAGAATAGTTGTGCCTATGTCATTTTGGGGGTAAAAGCTTAAGAGCTATCTTGGGCTAATTTTATTTCTCAGAAAATATTATTAAATCTGAATGAACATGCTTTTGCAGGCGCTGGCTTTTTACAACTTCTGTGTACTTGCAGAGTTCCCTCGCCCTCCCCTTCCCAGCAGTAAAAGCTCTGACACGAGTGTTGTAGAAACTGCTCGTTGAATAATATTCTCTATCAAAGTCAGTAATATTTAAACAACTGCAGCTTGCTTTCCAAATGGATGACATTTGTCAGGAACATGTCTGTCTGAGTTTACTTGGCCTATTGAGTATAAAAAGTCTGAATATTTAGAGCTTGAAATTCAGGTCAGTCTGGAAAACTACATTTTTCTTACAAAAAGTTTACAGAGAGAACCCAATTTTTTAAGTAATTATAGCACTACAGGATAGCTGGTTTATGAAAACTCCTTTCTCCACCTTCAAGCATGTGTTTTTGAAACGGTATTTAAATAGAAGCTTCCATTGTAATTCTTCAGTAAACTGGATTAAGTAGAAGTTGTCCTTATTAATAATATTAAAATATTTTATTTCTTAAATTTAAATTATTAATTTACATGGGAGTTTAATGTTTTTGTGTTTGAGCAGTGTAGCAAGCAGTGTTTGAGAACAGTTTGCTTTATGTAATAGTTCTAGTAAAAGCTTGTTCCATTTGAAGACATACCCAGAAAAGTAAGGAGCAAGCTCTGTGGGTAGGGTTGTACGCAGGCTAATGCCAGAAAACATGTTGAACTACTTCTCTTCGGAGGGGAAAGGAGTTTCCACAGGATGTCTGCATTTTATGGCAAAAATTACTTGTAGATGTGCTCTGAAAGGTTGCTTTGATGTAGAAGATTAACCTGTGGACCTCATTGTCAGGATATTACTGAGGCAAATAGCTTAGTGAGATTACTTGTGACTTGGGAATTAAGTTTTTCTGAGTATGCCTACTTAAGCTGTTTTTTAAGAATTTGCTCGTTTGTCACATGGCGTCATGAATATTTTTATGTACCAAATAGGAGGAGGGAAAGCATAACCCTGAAACTACAAACAACACGAAGAAATAGAAAAAGCAGAATGCAGTTTTGTCATAGCAACTTTTTCTTTGTTGCTGGTCTCTCACGGACCGTTAAAATAATTACCCTAAAACAAGTAATACATGGAAACTTGCTCATTCCATCTGTAAAAATCCAGCCTGAAGAATTTGCAGACAAATTTACGATGGGACAGCTGGAAAGGCATGAGAATATTTTCTTGCATTCTGGTCTGACTGATTTTTACTCTGTTTCTGTTTGGATTTTTTCAAAAAGGGTCCTTTCATGCATGTAGTAACTAGGATTGGGTGCTGGCCCAGTCCTTAAGGAAATAAGAAGATTTTTGAGTACTGCTTTACCCTTATTCGCATTACCTGAAATATCTGTACCAGTGAGAAGTCACTGGAGTGTTGACGCCCTAGAACCTGCTGTGATTCCCTCAATGTTTGTTTGTTTTAACACAGAAGAGTACTCTAATTGAACCTGTAATTTTAACCAAAGTCATTCATGTGGATGGTTATGTTTACTAAACATAGCCCACCTACATCTTTCTTTTAGAAATAGTTGTAGCTTGTGAACTCACTAAAACCACGTATTGTTTATGCTGGCAAATATCTCATTTAAATTTAAACGCTTCAGTACTTTTTTCTGACTCTAAATTGATGAAAGCCTTTACTGCAATTACAGAATTGAATTTTCCTTTGTGTTATAGAAAAGAGAACTCCCTTCTCTTTCTTTTCTTTTTTCTTTTTCTGTTTTTTTAAGGGCACACCATTTTTTTTAGAGGAGAATCTATGTCTGAGAGGATTGAGAGAATATTTTTTAATTTTTTTTTTGCTTGGTAAAATTTGAATTTGTGTACATCACTGAAATAGTATGGGTTTCTAGGAGGGTTCAGTAGTGCCAGGGAAGAATTGCCTCCGAAGGGAAGATTTGTATCAGTTGCAGTAAGAGCCAGCATTATGTGGTTTTATAGGAGGTTCAAAAAACATTTAGGTTCTTAAGAGAATTGATGAAAATGCCAAAGGTGCTTAATTCCAGTGAATTCCACTGATGTCATGTAGCCTGTTTAGGTAGGCCGTGGTATGCTGACAGGTGTTTATGTGCATCATTGGGCACCTAAATACTTGTAAAATTTATCTCATCTGGCCATTTCAGGCTGTAGTTCTACATAATTTTGGTCTTGTTCTCTGCCTACCCTTTGCGCATCCCCAACAGCAGAAAAGTTCACTTAAGAAGTCTCCTGCAGCTGTACTGATGCAACTATTTGTGGGCTGTGCCTCATAGCAACTTTTTAGAACAAAAATTATTCCTCGTTAGGTAGTGGTGAAGGCTTCATTTTCTTTCCACTTGTGGAGAACATCACTATTTACTTTATAAAAATAATAAAGCAAATTTAGCTAAGTGATTTTCACAGGATTCACAGACAGACTATTTAATCTTTTAAGGGGATTACATGATGTAGTGCTTACAGTCACAAGAGACTGAACTCCTTAACTCAGGGAGCCCTTTCCGGTTCTCCATTTCTGTAAATGAAGTTGTAGTAGGTAGGACGTCAGGATAATTGAATTGTGACTTCATGCGTTATCTCTCTGCAAGGTGTTTTTTCATATATATTTTTAAAGCTAAAATTATTTCAGAATGTTATAATTAAAGCTCACCTTGGATTTTATTTATTACAGGTTTCTGACAACGTTAGGAACAGCATTTGAAATGACTGCAGTAGAGAAGATTGAGGAGCAGCTTGCTAGTCTGCGCATAGCAAAACGTTCTACACTAAGTGAGGAACCTGCTTACTTACTGGATATAGACGTTTCCAAACCTGCTCAATCTGAAAGCAGTCGCTTTGTGGCAGTTTCGTGTTCCAATAAGTCAATTAGGGTATATAACAGGGAAACATTAAACTTCCTGCGGGAGTACAGTAGCCGTCCTGGGATACTTAATGGAGTCAGATTTGCACACGCATGTGACAGCATAGTGTTTTCCGCATGCAGTGACGGTACAGTAAAATGTTGGGACATTCGTGTAGCAACTCAGAAAGCCGTGCAGGTATTTAGTGGCTATCCTTCCAATGTTTTCATCAGTTTTGATATCAACTGCAGTGATCTAATAATTTGTGCTGGAACAGAAAAAGTTGAAAAGGACACGTTTCTGGTGTTCTGGGATGCAAGAGGCATTACAGACTGTGCCAGCGCAACTAAAGAACCCTTGGGAGTCTATTCTGAAAGTCACAATGATGATATCACTAAAATTTGTTTTCATCCTATCGAACCCAACTTGGTAGTTTCCGGGTCAACTGATGGGTTGGTTAATGTGTTTGACATTAACAAGGATAATGAAGATGATGCTTTGATATCAACTTGCAATTCAGATTCATCAGTAAGTTTTATTGGCTGGTCTGGGAAAGATTATAAACAGGTCTACTGCATGACACACGATGAGGGATTTTGTTGGTGGGACATTGCTCAGTTAGATACCGAAGAACCAATAACACTATTGCATGTTCTGGATGTCAGAGACACAGTCTGCATTGAAAACGACAGCTTACATTACCTGGTAGGTGGCTTGTACCATGAAAAGGCAGACAAACTCTTTCTTATTGGGGGAACGTCCACAGGAAACATTCACCTAATCAGCTGCAGCACTGAGGGACTGAGCCTGGTGGGTACCCTTTGCGGAGGACACTCTGCCACTGTTCGCTCTTTCTGCTGGAACCTGACAGATGAGTCTCTGTTGACGGGTGGAGAGGATGCTCAGCTGTTGCTATGGAAACCCGGAGCTGTGGAAAGGTCCCTCGCAAAGAAAGCGTCTATGAAGATTGCTTCTTCTGTGCAGAAGAGAGTAAGGGTTCACAACAGCTCCCTCAAAAGCAGGAAAAAGTAAATTTCTGAAAGTGGGAATCTCTGCTGTGTAGAGTTTTCCTAGTGTTTAATCTTTCAGGCAATACTTGGCTGTGCTTTATTTGGAGGTACTCTGTGGAAAGAACTATGATGCTTGATTTCTACCTGGGAATGTATTTCAGTCATCAGAAGAATACCTTTTTTTGTTTTTTTTAAAGTTGCTAATATTAATCAGAAAAGAGTAAATGTTTGCTCTCAAGTTCTTGAACAATAGATCTTAAATCATATTGTATAAAAATGTTTCTGTAGTTGTTTAATGTCTCAGCCAACATTTTTAATGGGTATTATAGGCCTGTGGCTTGCATAATTTGTTACCTTCCCACTGAAATTCCCTGGCATGTTTTAAAAGCTTTTGTATTTCATGCTGTATTTTGCTTTCTTTACAGAGAACTTAATGAAATTGCTCAATATATTAAAAGATTTTATGTCACATCTTGATGCCTGAGGGAATTACTTCTTAACGAAACAGAAAATAAGTCCTGTTTTGCACTGTCATATCAATGGTTTATAATAAGGTCATAAAGAAGCAGTTGATAGTGCCATGTTTTTCATACCAAAGATATGAATGTATTCAACCAAACAGGAACACATGATTCCAAGCAGCTAATTTTTAAGGGTATGAGAACTGTTAAACTGGCATTATTTAGGGCATATTTCCAACATGAAAATACCCAAGAATCTTGCAACCAGCTTCATTCCCTCCTGGTAAGTGCATCTCAGGGGTGTGCACCTGCAAGACTGGGGAGATCTTTAGTAAGTTAAAGAAATTGATAGGTATAATTACATCAGTGGTGCTTAAAATCCCAAATCCTGCATTTGAAATGAGCTAGTATCACATGCTAACTGTAGTTATGGAGTAACAGACCAATATGAAGAGAGTTTAACAAAACCTTTTAGAGGTTAGTGTGTGTCCTTTAAGAAATGTTTCTCTCTGCAGAGAGGTTTTACATTTAGATATCTCCCTAGGACAGCTTTGTTTTAGTAGTCCATCAAATACCTATTAAGTGGTGCAAAAATTGCCCTGTACTTCTGAAACGGTTGAGTCTTTATGCTTATTCTGCTCCACTGGCAGACTATAATCTGTGCATCTGGCTCTGCACACACAATTACCTTCAGCCTTCTGAGGACCATTGCAGTCAAATGGTGGCTGCTAATTATGCTGTAGTTAACATATGTGGACTACAACTGAAAACAGCACAAGAGTATTTAAGAATTGCTATGTTATCGAATAGTTGGCAAAGGAATTGAGGGGTTGGTTTTATTTTTTTTGCCTGAGGGTGGATAGGTAATTCTTTCAAAATAACTTTTGAATGTCAAGTTGAGAGGATTAGGCTGGAGTTTAGAAACGGTTTCAGAGGTACAGAAGATACCTCTAGTAGATGGTTACAGCTGTGCTGAAGATGTCTTAATCATCTCTGGAAACAAATCCTATTCAACCAGAAGTATCAAGTTTCCACATGATATGTTTTACAATGTTAATGTCCTTCAGCCACAACTATGCATCCATAGTTGTTTTGGGTCTGCCTGTTGGTGATAATTAAGATGATTCACTTGCTTTTGTTACTGCTGGTAATTTAGAAGCGCAGCTTCAATTTAAAAATCACATTTGTTTAAACTTGTTTTTTATTACTTGTGTTAAATTCAAGTTATGCCCAACATCCTTATCTGTTGCTTTTCAAATTACTTTGTGCTATTTTGAGACAACTTGGGCAGCAAGTGTCAGGGCTATGACGCACCTGGATTGTGTGCCCTTTCAAGATTTATTCTCCCAGGTCACTAGTTATTGCCTGTTTCTGTGGAATTCACAGTTTTGTAACTGAGGGAACCAAAACCTCCAGACCCCTCTGAATTCACTGTAATGCTCTCACGGGCCTGACTTGGTTCAGTACCAGTAGTTGGGGGTGGGGAACTGAAGGATGATTCTGAGACCTATTTCATTGCAAATACAATGTATATCTTGCTTTTTAGGTGTTCATCCACTCTGTTCCTGGTATCTTGACACTCTCGGTGGAGTAAGGTCATTGGGTCTGTCGAAGGCTTGATTTCTTGAAGACAGTTTTGTGTGATACATTCAGAAATGCAGAGTGAGGGAGCTTTTGCTTGCCTCTGCTTGCTTTCAAGTGTCTGTTGAGCGAGATTCTGATGTGTTCTGCCAACTGTCTCTGAATTAAAGCAGCAGAGATGGGAGTTCTGGTACTGAAGTGTTTGAAGTGTGCAACCTGTATCTGTTGTCTTGTTTCTGAATTAGACTGATACATAACAAATCGATACCCATCACAGTTAAAGCCATGCTTTTCCTTGAGAAGTTGATTTCTCCCTTTTACATACATAACTTAAACAGCAATGGAAGGGGAAAAAGGTATGTATGTATCTTAAAATTCTGCAAAAGCACAGCAGCTGTCAGGAGACTCAGGCTTGTGTTGCCTCTGAAAATACTTATTTTCTTTTTCTTTTGTGTTGACTTAATTTCAGGTTAATATCCATAAAATAAACATAGATGGAAACCACATGTTAACAAGTAATTAGTATTGCTTGCTTTTGTAAACTGCAAACACTATTTCATAGACCACAGAGCACAGGCAGAATACGTATGTAATCATATAAATAATAATGGACTTGAAATTAGGCAAGTTAACATGTCTGATTGTGTTTAATCTTTTAGGTTAGTTTTGATGTCTGTAAGTTGGCTTCAGTCATTGTTAAGAAACATATCTGACCTTTATAAAACTTATGTAATTGAAACTATGTGCAAGTAGCAGGCATTCAGAAATCATCACTGTGCGAATGGTTTAACCCCAGGGGAAGCTTTAATTCTGGAAGCAGTATCAGATTTTTTCCAGTAAATGAAAAGTAAAAATCCAGAGAGACTACCTAAGTGCACAAAGCAGTGTCCATCTTTATTCAGAGATGATAGTAAACCTGTTGTACAGTATTTCTGAGCAGCAGGAGATTATCCTGCTGTGAACACATGAAAATAAACTTACTTACATTTGGCACGTTCCTAAATTTCCTCTTTTTCTTTTCTCTGTAGGTAAAATCCAACGCTTGCACACTTGGCATCGGTGTGTTTAAGGTGTGCTCCCATTGAATATGGACTTGCTGCCTCTTCTTGAAGTACTGTTGTACTGTTTCATTTTGCTCAAGTAAGAGACAAATCAGGATGACATCCTGTAGTCAGTGGGGAACTTCATCAGCTATTTCAGTAGAGTGTAGGATTTGATCCACACTTTAGGGGGATGGTGGACATTAATTGGCAAATCTAAATAAAGGTGTGAATTCATTTATAGGTGGAATTTAGTTAGCCGGTTGTCAGTCATAAGCTATTTTGTTGCCAAATTGTATATGGCATGTGTCCTATGTATTCAAATGGACATAACTGCATATCTACATGAAAATCTTAATTAGCAAAGATGCTGATACAGTAGAACATTGTGAAGACATAAAGTGCAAGCTTTATACTAGGTTTTTGAATGACGGCTTTCTCTTGGCTAGCAATCTTGTGTAGCTCTGTAGGTCATGCTATTATGTGAAGCAATATATTTTGTCACGTGAAGTGCTGACTCAGAAATAGGCTCTTAACGGTGTTAGAAGCTGGGCACGTGCACACTCCTGTAGCCGCATCTTGTGTTCTGTGGTAAGGCACCCTGTCTGTCGAGATGGAGCCCAGCCCAAGTATTAGGGGGGTTCTGTATGGATGCAGTTAACTGCAGTGTCAGTTTTTCAGCAAAGCTTTTGTACGCCCAAAAGAATTGATGCTTTTGGCCCACCTCATATAACTTGTCTGCATTTGCCATGGTTAATTTGGAATTACTTCTCTCCATCCCTTCAAAATGGTATTCCATTATTTGGCTTCTTGGTCTTTTTTGGGGGGCAGTACTGAGTTGTGTCTTGGTATCTGCATTTCTGGAGGGGGGTGAGCTGTGTCCCTTTCCCCATGAGCTCTCCTGTCCTGTGTGTAGGCTGCTGGACTCTGCACTTCTTATTACACCAAGTGGGTGGTGGAAAGCAGAGAGGGAAGAAAAAAGGGAGGTTGGCCCTTGCCAACCTTCTGACAGGGTGTCTGTCCAGGGAAGCTCCTCGACTAAGAAGTCAGACCCTCTACCTTTGAAGTACGTGTAATGGCTTGTTCTTGAGCTTGATGAAAGCAGGATAGGACCTTGAATAAATCATGCAAGACATAAACACCCTTCAAGCATGAAAGCCAGTTCCTGTTTGTCTGCAAGATGAGCAATTTGGCAGCGAAGTTTGCAAGAGAGGCAGAAGGTGTTTGCTCACAGGGACTGGGTATTCTTAACTTCTGCTAGCAGTGAGGAGAGCCACTGGTCAAGCCAGTACTGCTACCTCTACCCTGCAGGAACCAATGGATTTGGGGATTTCAAGTGCCATGGAAAAAAGGAAGGCGAAAGTGAGTGTGGAGATAACAGCTAAAGGTAGCAATTCAGTCTATGAACTTACAGCTGTCTGTTAGGTGATTATACAGTGCTCCGTTCCTTGGTTACTTATCAGAATTATTTGCAGATAACCTGCTAGCGGATTGTAAGGATCTTTGGTAACTTCTTGTTTTCTGTTTCCTTGTTCTGTACCAGTTTGTAAACTGGCACAGGTATGTTGGCTGGTGGGAGTGGAGCGGGGTTAGCTTCAGTTACTGCCGCTGATCACTTGGCCTCAGCTTGCTGTCGTGGTGTTCTGTCCTACCCGGATCTCAGCACATGCATTTCTTCCAAGTCTTGCATCCTCATGACTTTAGATACTTTGAAATCTGTATTTTGAAAGTTATCTACTGTTCTGGAAACAGAATGACAGAAAATACTCTTCTATATACTCCTGCTGCAATCTTGGCACCAATATTTTTATGGGAATATATTACATTTTCCATTCAATATCAATTTTAGTCTTATTCTCTTATGCTCTGGATAAAGATTCAATGCTGCTGAAATCCCGCAAAGGTGGTACCTGAGCAGCCTGTTGCCCAGGAACTCAGAACTGGCAATGAGAAATGCTGGGAGGCGTTCAAGAGGCTTCCCAGCTAATTTAAAATGACTATTTGGGGAAGTCTAATAAAAGTGGAAAAAGAAGGTGGTCCAGGGAACTCACAATACACAGTAGATCACCAAAGGACTGTTGCACCCCGGGTAGCATACTTGATATTACTAGTACTGGCAAGTATATCAGACTAAAGCTGAAGCACAAATACAGACCCACAATTCACTTTTCTGGATGTTTTTAATACAGGAATTCTTAATTACTAATGGAGTTGAATACCTGTGAGTACAATGTATGCTAACACTCGCTACTTTAGATCCAGATTAAAAAATATTGAATACACACCTAGCAGGTAAAATAGCTGGAAGTGACTCACTGAACTTTTACTGGGACTTCTGGAGGGTGCTGGCGAGCAATGCCTATAAATCAAGTATGGTGGTTCTGATTTCTTTCTTTGATTTCAGTACTGTGGTTATATGAAGAATGAAGGCAGAAAGGTAAACCAATAAAGTGTTTGTAATAGTACCTTAAACCGTAATTATTCCTGCCAAAAACTATTCCGTGCTGGTGGATGTAAAGTTTGCGTTCAGAGTTTCATGTCTCTTGTCTTAGAGAAAAATGATTTATTTCTTTATATGCGTTTGTTTCTGCTTATCATATCAGAAGTGAGGAAGGAAGAACTATGGACCCTGGACTGGAAATTCTGGTTCTGTTGATGCTCTGTCAGCAACTGCCCAGCTGCACGTGCCTCTGAAATATGTTCCTGTGTTTGAAGCTGGTAACAATTTAAGATTTTTTTTGGTATCTCTCAGCACTGCAAAGCCTGCAATACTCACCAGAGTGCTGCAGAGGATACTAATTGATATGTGAACTGATCTCCATGTCTTGAAAGTAATTGAGGCTGACATGCTCTGATGATGGGAACTCATACATGGAGATCTCAAACGTTGCTTTAGATTTCTTTTACTTGGACTTCTGGAGAATGCGTAATGCAACATTTTCTAACAGTAATTTGGGGATCATTTGAAGAAGGAGACCTCGAAACTTCACTATAGCAATGACCTTGGTGAATCGTCTCAATTTGGGACCGATAAATGAAGTATCAGGAGAAATAGGGGGATGTTCCTTGCTGAAATACAGTATTTTTTCAAAAGTTTGTGTAGCTGTAGATTTGCAGTAGGAACATGTAGAAACAGACTTGCGTTTGCTAAGCTACACTTAAAAAAACCAACTATACTTAGTATACTTGAACATGTAAGTTTAACAATTATGCTACCAAATGAGCACTTAGATGCCAAGCAGTTGTATGTTTCAACATTAGATCTTTCTGACAAAACTAAGCAGGGAGCAATTATACTTGTCACTATGCCAGCATGGCAGAGACGGTACCCATAAGGACAACAGTGTCGTGCATCAACTAGGATGGCATTTGTGCTTCACATCCCCAAAATCAAAGTCTAGCTGAGGCCAGTACTAGGCAACCTATTGTTTATTAGAAATAAATGAGCATTTTATAAAACAATCTTGTTTTGCTAAGTGAAGACATATAATGATGTATGGGTCAGAAGGAATACCTCTAGAGAGCAAACCATTAACAAGGCAGTAATAAAGATCTTGGGTAGTCTTCTATACATGTATGGTATTAGAGTGACAAGAAGATTAAATGATTATTGGAATTAATTCTTACAGTTGGGTTGAATTTATTGAGTCCTAACTGTTGCAAATAGTAGAAAGCATGAAGGCAATTAAGGAATGTAATAAGAACACACAGGCATCCCACTACATGCCAAGGAATGAATGGTGGCATTTTGTTAAAACATCTTGGCTAAAATAAGCCCAAATCCTTATTTATTTTTATTAGTGTTATTATTTTAACATTTCTGTTGTGGTTTATTGCCAGGATGCCTAGACAGTGAGTGAACTGTAACTCTCGGTTGTTACAAGCTCACTCAGTGGCATGTGCAGTGAGAGCTTCTCTTCCCTTTAGGCATTCACCTGCCATCCAGGACACTCCTGTTTCCCAGTTTTCACCTTACTTCCATTCCAGATGTTCTAAGCCTGCATGTCTATTGTATTTCATTTAAGAATTTGCTCCCGTTTATTTTCTAAACTGTTAGAATCCCCCAAGACTGCATTCAAATGAGACATAACTGAAGTATTTGTGGTTTCTTACAGGGATGTGTAATGTATTAGACACATTTTCTGATCGCTAGATTTATTAACACGGTAAAATTAGCACATGGAGGATTACCCATTTATGCATTAATATGGCAGTTTTAACTGTCCTGTCAATACTCCTTAAATACACTAAAAAAAAGTCCTGAGACTTGATTATAGTTGACAATTTCTGTAGGTGTGGGTATTTTTAAAGACTTCGGTTTATGAAACAATTCTGAAAAGCTCCATAGTATCTTACAAATGAAGAGCCGGTGTTTTCCGGATGGCTTTATAAATAAATTTGGTAGGTGCAGAAATAAGTAAAGGTATTTCAAGAGCTCCAGGCGTGTCTTTTCACATAATGCTATGGTGAGCTAACAGAGGAAATTAACTTCCTTTTGTTTGCAAAATATAAAAACCCTCAAGTTCTTAACGCTTTTTCCACACTGCTGGGCGAATTAAGCTACTATGCAGGTTTTTCTTGTCGATCCCAGGTTTCCATGCATACCATGTTCATGAACCCTCCTACAAAATCTCACAGAAGAAGGGCCAGAGTTAGCTCTAGACAGCTCATGCGGACGCAACCCAGAGCATTCTGCTGGGTCAGGTATAGGAGAATAAAGTGTACATGTGTAGCTGGCCTATAGCAGAAACTACGAAAAGCACTTACTGCTGTGTTTGTGTCATCTTTCAATTCTTCTTCCTATTTTTTTAAAAGTTGGTTTAACTTACTATGCAATCTGGGGTCATCTTACTGCAAAAGAGAGACTTACTGAAGTTCTCTAATATCTGCAAGAACCTCCTTATTTGTTCCCTGCCTTGCTCTTCTTGGTCTCATACTATTTCTGTTCTATAGGCGAAGGTGAACTTGACAGTTACCAGGATGATTTCCAACTGTCGGCTCGCCAGCACAAGCACTGGGACAGCACCAAAGAAACAGGAAACACACTGTTTTAAAATAAATGTTTTTAATCCCCAAACTGCAGGAATGTTACTGAGTAAGTGCTCTAAAAGCACTGTTGTGCTTGCTGACGTTTTGGGCCATGTGGCTTCATGCAGCATATTGAAAAAAGAGTGGAAAGTGCAGAGTGTTGCACGAGCCTGCCTTGTTGCCTGTCTGAATGAGCAAAGGGATCTCGTGCGTACGCAAACCTGCTGAACTGGTGGTCCGAGAGGTACTTTGTGTAACAGAACACATGGAGGAGCTTGGAATCACTTATGAATGTGATCAGCTATCGGAAAGGTTTTAATATGGTTGATATTAAAGCTGTGTAAATGGAATAGTCTAAATATATACTTGGAATAACAAACTATTGCTAATCTTCTGGAAGGAAATGGTGCTCTGTCATTCAAAGATTGTTTTTCCCAGATTTTAGACAGGATTTAAGCTCTTTTTTTTTTTTTTTCCCCATTATCTCCAGTATAACTAAAATAAACCTGCTTATTTCTAAAGGTATGTTACATAGTTATTCTCAAGGAGTGAAATTAAAACGTGTAAACTTTAGAAGCCAAGGAGAATCTAGGTTTCTAAAAGTGCAGCTTTATTATGTATATAATAAGTATTCTGTTCCGTCAAGATGGTTTCATTACTTTACATTTCATGAGCAGAATGGTCTTGAAAACTGTTAATATGTACTCTATGGGCTTTTAGAGAATGATACAAACTAGTGTATCTCTTTAGCTTCCCTAAGAAACTCTTCTCTGAATGCCAATAACAATTCTAACCTGGGTTCCTTGTGGCTGGAGGCACCAGCAGAGGCCAAGGCTTCCCTGTGCAGACAAATGTATATGCTGTACGTGGTGCTGTGTGGATAAAAAGTGAATTGTCCTGCCAGAGAGCTTATTGTTTAAGTGTGTCAAACAGAGAGTGGATGTTGTATTTTTCATTTTACAGACAGGCAAAGTGAGGCAAAAAGCTCCCCAGTTGCACGTAAGAAATCTGTGCCAGAACTGAATTGGAGCCGAGAACTCCTGTTTCTCTCTCATTCCTCTGCACCACAAGACTGCTGCTGCTTTGGCCTCTTCTGGACTTTATAATGACACCAGCAGAGGTAATTTATTTTGGTAATTTAAAGCACTGTTGCGGAAGTCTCTGTTCGGTCTAGAACCCCATAAGGCAGAGAGACAAGGAGCACGCAGCCAATGTACTGGAGGGAATAAACAATACATGAACAGAAAAGGATAAAGAGATGAGAATACCAGCTAGCCAAGTCACAGTCGTAAAACCAGAAAACCCTCACCTTTCCCCAGCCCCTTACCAATTTTCGTCAAGCTTTTGCGGACATGGGTGGCAGGGAGGGGAATGTGCGCATGGCTTCGGAGAATTCTTGAAGGAGAACAAAGTCATGGCTTGGGGGTTGCTTCCCGAGAGCCCCTGGGGAGAACGAGGGGTGGCAGCGGGGAAGAAAGCAGGAAAGCGTTCATTTGGAAGTCAGATAAGGAGGCAGTAGAAACTCCTACTAGATGTGTATCAGCAAGGCAGGAGTAAGACGGGTGTAACCTGTGTGGCCTGTCGTGTGCTCCATCAAGGCTAAATTGCAAACTCAAGGGATTCTGTAGGGACGGCAAGGGGACATTAAAGTCCCAGTGTCCTATTTTCCTAAAGCAGACAGACTCGGGGAGATTGCATGGCTCCAAAACGTGCTGGAGACGTAGTGATGCCTCTGTTGGGTGTGAGATTGCAGTACCGTGCAGCAGGCGACTGATGGATAACAACGAGCCTGCAAAGGGCCCAGTGGGCAACTGTTTGGGGAGAGAGGAGGAAAAAAATCAAGATAATCGTCAACAAGATGTGCAAGAGGAGCAGCAGCATAGTGGCAGCCGGTGTCATAGGCAACAGGACTGAGGAGGAGGAAGCGGTGCTGTTTGGGAATCGGCTAAGATGTCACCCATGGTATTTTATGATGATGCCCTGCAATGCGATCTCTGTTTACGTTTTAATAGATCCATTTAGCAAACGCAGTGGTAGGATTCCCGCCAGCTCTGTTCAACCAACTTTGTTTTCCTTGCTAATGAGCGCTAGCGGAAGGCAAGCGCAGACAAGCAACTGCTTGTGCCAGTCCGACAGGCAGCTGTGCCTGGGTACAGGGGAAGTGGGGCTGAAGTTTGCGCTGAGCTCAACTTCTCTCCCGAGTAAGGATTTTTGCCAAGCGCTGCCCTCAGACCTCTTTACGCTTTGCGCTTGTATGCACGTGTCATGTTACTGGAGTACAAACCGTCCCAGTAAGAGTCGCCCGTTTTGCACAGTTCAGTGACTTACAGTTGGGGAACCCTGAAGTGGGATCTTCTTGATTTAAACTCAGGGCAGCTCAGCAGACATGGCAGCGCCTGCGTGACTGCTACACGGCTTCAGTAGGTGGCAAAAAAATTTCTAATTGCAGCGCGTGGCTCAACAGCAAGTGGTTCAGGTTGAGTGCAAGAGGCAGAAAACTGTTCAGAGAGAGTTCGCGTGTTGATAGAGAGAAAAGTCCAGGCTGTGATCCTAAGTAGTCCCGAGATAAAGCCGAATGGAGGCTTTTTACCATGGGTGACCTAAAGCAATCTTGTTGGGTTTTTATTTCCGTGCTTTTGTCCTTAAAAAGCCAGAGGGGAGAGCATTAACAATGAGTCTGAGGCATGGATACGAAGGAGATGGCGTGAACCGAGAGACCATGGGGCACACAGGGGCTGTTGCCTTCTGACCTCTGTTGTAGTACTTGATTTGCCTGCTGTGTTCCTGTGCGGATTTTATAAATAGCGGTAGCTCTTAACACCACACACGCTTGGGATAACAGCGTGAGGTGTGTGCAGGAGCCAAGGCTACGCTTGGTTGCCGTTGTACATTATGTAAGAAGAGATGATAAAACAAGTTTGTTTCCTTTCACTTAAGTTTGATAAACCCGTGGAGCTCTCCTGCAGGTCTGTTTGGTTACTAACAGTTTAGCAGGGTTGTACTTAATGCCCTGAAGGCACTGACAGTCCCTTTAAGATCATCATTCTTAAAAACCAGGGCAGGTCTTAAATAGCTGTGACCATTCATAGCCTCCATCACGGGAAAGTTGAAGATGTTTTTTAGTACTGTGTTGGGTCAGGCTGATACGGAGTTAATTTTCGCCATAGCAGCCCTCCCAGCGCTGTGCTCTGTATTGGTAGCTAGAAAGGTGTTGATAACCCACCAGCGTTTCGGCTACTGCTGAGCAGTGCTGGCACAGCATCAGGGCTGTCACCCCAATATTCCCCCCCTCACCGGCAGGCTGGGGGTGGGCAAGATCTTGGGAGGGGACATAACCAGGACAGCTGACCCAAACTGACCAAAGGGATATTCCATGCCACGTGATGTCTGCTCAGCTATAAAAGCTAAGAGAAGTGTGTGTGTGGATGGAACGGCATTTGTTATTATGACATTTGTCTTCTGGAGCAACTGCTATGCGTACTGAAGCCCTGCTTTCTGGGAAGAGGCTGGACATCGCCTGCTGATGGGAAGTAGAGAATAAATCTTTTGTTTTCCTTTGCTTTCACTTTATTAAACTGCCTTTATCTTGACCCATGAGTTTTTTTCCATCTTATTTTCTCCCCGCCCTGTCCTGCTGAGGAGGGGAGTGATAGAGCAGCTTGGTGGGCACCTGACATCCAGCCAAGGTCAACCCACCACAAGTACACATTTAGGTTTTCCCTAAGTCATGGAAAACACTTGGAAAACACATGAAACAAACCCTAAAACCTTCTGAAAAATCTTAATTGGGAAGCAAAGTCACATACTGCCTCTGTCTCCCTTGTATACTTAAATAACATATGGGAGAAAACCTCCTCACACAACTGCAGACCTCACCTCCTGAGATGCTCTCAGGTGGAGCGAAGGCAGCTGTGGCCCTTTCAGAAAATTGTACAAATCCCCTGGTGTAATGCTGCTTCTAAATGCTTTGTAATATTTATACTATATTTGTATATTATAATGTTTTGTAATAAAATTATACTCTGGGGTGTTTGGGGTGTACCAGTGCAATTCCAAGGGCTTCAGTCACCTTCATCAGTGCCAGTAGTGCACTGGGCCCCTTGCTGAGGCAACTGGTAGGAGACTCACCTGTGAGAGAAGGTGGTGGTGGTGGTACTGTACCACTTGCACCATGAACCTGCTTCAGACTGTGCTGACTGAAATGAATTCCCTTAGTCCTCGGATGTTGGAAATGAAACAATGAGTTTTTCTAGAAATAAAATGGGGTTGGTCAAGCTGGCAGCTCTGGCAGTGAACACAAATGCTTTTGACTCAAAAAAAACCCCCAATGCTAGCTTATTGTGAAAATTATACTCTTATTTTGAGGGCACTTTTTATGTTCTGTAAGTGGGGTAGTGGTACCAGTGGCTGAATTTTACACTTACAGACTGACTAAAAGAAACTTATCTAATGTGTTTTTCATCTGGGACTAAGAAGTTCCCAATTTCTCCCCGTCTTTAGTTAACTTAGCCTGACCCAGATCTAGACTTAGCTCCATAAGACAACTTTTTCATTAATTTCAATGTTGTCTAAATCTTTGGAGTAAAAATTTCTATTTCAACATCTTCCCTGATGTTTGTTTTACCCTTGTTTCATTCTTACTGAAGTTTTGCATTTGTTGCTTTCTCCATAAGGAAACAAAGAGTAGGTGCCAATATCATTACATACTTGCAGGTTGTAAATCCGTAGTTGGCTTGATATGTGCACATAGCAACACAGCCTGCATTAGTAACATAGAAATATACACAACAGACTGAACTCTACAAATAATTGTAATTTCCCTAGCTTATGGTGCTTTAACTCAAGTACAGTATATAATACAGCTTGTGTACCACTGAAATCTACTTCCATATGAAAATCTCCCAGCGTTAAATGTATAAAACTCAGACTTCAGCCATATTTAAAATTTCTTTTGGAACAGAGGCTACTGTGAATACATTAGAATTAGTGGTAAAATTAATTAACAGCCAAGAATATTAGTACCTAATCCTGCCACACATCTGTGAGAACTGCTGAATTCAGGTTTGGTGGGATGACTACAGGGTGGGAGCCCTAAACTCATCAATATTTTCCTTGCAGAGGTCATAATGTAGAGGAAAAAAAAGGGACCCCCTCCCCTGCAGCATGCGGTGGTTTACAAGTGTATATTATAGAAATCAATCTTTGTAGAATTATTTTCCATATAACATTAAAATGATGGGAAGCTTACAGTCTCTCTGAAGTGCACGTGAGTGTGGGGCATCTAAAGATAGGGTGTCTGCCCTGTACTGAGGGGTATGTGCTGCTTTGGGGTTCAAATATGATCCCCTCGAAAGTACAAGCCCCGCTCCATGGCCTCTTCTCCACAAGACCCTGTAGTCCTTCACCTCTCCCATGCGCTGGAGAAAACCACAGGAGAGAAGACAGAAGGTGGTAAAGAGGCTGCTTATCCCTACTTGAACAGCCTGTGAGTTGCAGACTCTGCTCTTCAGTTAATGACTGCAGATAGGAATAAAATTCGGTAATAACAATACTTACTACAATAATCAATGTATGACAGGATGAATGCCTGGGAGCTGAAATTGGATGGCATTCAAATTAGAAATAAGGTACATTATAATGGCAGAGGCCAAAATGAACCATTCCAGCAACTTGCCTACAACCAAGCAAGACCATGGCGCTGGAAATACTAAAATTAAGATTGGATTTTCTTTACAAGAAATGACAACTACTCATTTACTACAGCATCGTGTTTAAACACTGCTACGTATTTTCTTTTTTTCTCCTCAAACTCATTTCACAGACAAAATGCAGGAGAACGGTTCTTTTAACTCTTTAGCCAGGAGTATTAACTTCCATTGAATTCTTCTCCCTTCTCGCCCCCCCCAGTTAAGAAATTGTCACTCTTGTTAGTTCAGTTTAATAATTCTCTTAAAGGCATCATGCCCCCTACACTCCCATAAATTCTCAGCTTTCCTTAATTTGAAAGATTAAATGTTTGAACTTCAAACACTTAAAAAAGATGAAACCATCTCCCTCAAAACGCCTGTGCTAGCCTGACCTTTCTAAATCTGGCTCTGAAGCGACACCTGAGCCGTCAGCAACACTGGATTGTTCCAGGACTGCATGGATATGGCCCATGCTGCAGGTGCAGCTCTGTGCGTGAAAAGAGTCATGCTTGTTTAGCGTCTTTGTCTTAGTTTTTGAGTACTTTCCGTAATAAAACTACAGACGAGCTCCTCTGCACAAAGGAAGGAACCAAAGGCGCAAGTAGCTTTTGCAATCACTTCCCTGTTCGTTTGGTTGCCTTGATAGCAGCACGTCATGAAAGCATTAAGAGCTCTGAGCCGATGTTGGCGGCATTTGGTGAGTACCAGAAGAACAACTTGTGTAAAGAGGTAGTGGAGCAACTACCAAAGCAATTGCTGAGGAAGATGCCATAACTCTTAATAAAGGACCTCCACATGCATAACCCTAAGCAAGAAACCTCCTGGTTTCACCTTCCAGAGCAGAACCAAGTGCTCCACCTGGAAAGAAGCAGCTACACCATTACTTAAGCAACTACTCCGGCGATATCTTAACATTACTACCTCCTGCTGTTCATTGCCACGCTGGGAGAGGGTCAGCACTCGCGGGGTTCGATAGGGAACTGAAGGAAAGGTAACACCTCAGATTTGGCTTTCAGAAGATGTCTGTCTGTGCTTATGGTGTATCTTACGTTTGTTTAGTTCAGGTGTATAATTTATCAATTTTCAGGAAAAACTTGCAAAGCTGCAGTAACTTTGGGACATCCTGGAACATGGGAATGACCAGAAGCTAGTAAAGGACGGTATAGGGGACAGTTCTTTCCCCCTTAGAAGGATGCATAAATACAATGAAGGTTTTTAACTTGCACTTGTAACACACATGAGAGCAGCAGGAAAAAGGATATATTTAAATACTACTTATGTATTTCATAACTATATTCAAAAGGTGTTGAAAAACAATAAAAGTTATGGGAGAAAATGATCCTGAGAAAGAAAGACAAAAGAAATAAGCAATTCACAGGAAGAGGAGAACTACGAGATGGGAGAAACTTGCCTGCTAAATTGCGTATTGCACAGTGAGACATTGAGTGGTGTGTTTTCACAGTCTAATACATGTATGTTTAGCTGTGGTATTTTTGCCCCCATTTCCTCATAAGTTAAGCGCTGCAAAGAAATAGTTCTGGTTAAGCTGGAAAGAATGGAGAAATGGGTGGTATTTCTAAAGGAGAGGTATTTTTCACTTACTGGGAAGGTTTGAGAATTCTGCTTGCAACACTGTTGGCCCTGGATCCTCTCCCTTGTTTATATTTTGAATTTTCAAGTCACATACTGAATTATGCCAAGTGACAGAAGGGAAAATGTCTGTGTGGAGCAGAGTCATGCTCCCACGAGGAATCGGCTTCCTTGGCATATCACTGTTTTCAGGCACTAGTGACCCTCTGAGTGAGAAATGGAAAGAAGAACGATGAGCCAGATTTTCAGACAGGCACGCACAATTAAGCACATTTGAATGTGCCTTATTTACGCTCTTTAGGAGTTATTTGTATTTCGCTCCTGAACAGTTTGAGCCTACTGTAACCTTATTTAGTAGCCACACAGCTTGCTGCCCTCTTCAAGGGCTTGATTAGCTTGACCTTGCTTTCATCCTTTCTAACAGCGATGTAGCCCCTGACTGGGTAGAATAGATTTCGGCCAGCTGTAAGGCATGCACAGTAATTACAAGTTAATGGGGGAAAAACATGAGCTAGGTGTAGGATATACATATAATGCAGGATCTATGTGAGTATGGAGCAAGAAGGCGAGAGGCTGAGTGTGTTTACTAAAGGTTTCTGTCAGCATGCATTTTAGGCTGTGATTACAATTAGCATTTTCTTATGAAGCTTCTTTCTCACTTACAATTTGCAAGACTGTACACATGGCCCATTGCTTCTTAATGTAGCAAACATCAGTAGAAATTATATATGCTCTCATGACTTGGCTTACACTTGAACCCAACTTTCTGGGTGAGGAACAACTGACTTTGATGCCTCATTTGACCACTGATACCATTCATGATGTTTTTACGCAAGCACACTTGTGCCAGAACCATAATAGTTAGTCTGGCTTTGTAGTACATAGGTTTATACTGTTGTCCAGCTTCCCAGATGAGAAGGGAAGTCTACATGCATAAACATGTGTCTTACTGTAGTAGGCAAAATGGTTCATGCATGCTTTAGCTGAGTTCAAAAAACTCAGTGGAAAAGCTGAAGAGGCACGGCTGTGGAAAAAAATTGCAAAAAAAGGGGGCAAGAAGTAGATACAACTTTGTGGTTCACAGTTTATTTAAAACCACTTGCAAGGGGGTCAGTACAAGCAGTCCTAAAATCTGTCTTCTGGATTAAAGAACCGAAAGAAGAACTGGAATATTGCAATTAGCAAAACATACTAAATTATTGGCAGAGTTCAATGAATGCAGGTAGTCCACCTGACTTCAGTGCCCATCTTTCTGTGGCCAGGATACATGATAAGATAAAACAAATAGAAACTCCTCTCTATATAATGGAAATTGTTGATAGGTTGTCTTTTTCTTTAATATTGATTTTTCTGAGCACAACCTTTTGTAAAAAAACATCATCTCAAGAAACTCTTTGGCTGCGTACACCAGTCAATGACACTTAGTCCCATTAGTGGGAAAATGGACATAACCACCTAGGGAGTCTCTCTTCAAGGAAAAGAGAAGAAGCTGTTGGAAGACAGGCTGAACAGAATCTCATCTCTTACTCAAACTAGTTAGGGATTTTGACCAACAGTGTATTCTGTTTAACCACAGAAAAACCAGTCCAAGAGGATGTTCCCACAATGGGGAGTTATACAAAAAATATCATCACTGTGACCAGAACGCTGGTGAGAGACCTGTAAAAATCTCTGGTTTTGTAGTTCTTGCCTCCTGGGTCACTCTGAAATAACCAAATAGTGAATTGAAGGGCTAATGATAAAGTGATAGAGTGCAATGGACATGGTACAAAATATCTTAAAATACTATGAAATTGGCCTTAACAATAGTTTGTTAAAAAACAATGAATTGTAAAGGAAAATGGAAGTGTAAATAACTTTGATTTAGGAAATAATAAAGACTTGATGGGTTTTGGCATGTAACCAGTCTACCAGATCCTTAATGAAAATATGCATTCAAGAGCCACTGGGAGCTTTCTCCATTGGTATGATGGAGGAAAATATCCCATGATATATGCCTATTGTGTATTAGGTTTTCATGAATCAGAGAGGTTCTGGCTGATGAAGGTACACAAGGATAGCCAATGCTAGACTAGCTTGCACTCAGCCATTTTGGTAAATAGTCTATTTGGAGGAGAAACATCAGAAATTTCTTAGTTCTTCAGAATTACTTCCTAAACAAATGGCATAATTTTTAGGGCCTCTGAATGCAACAGAACAGACATGTAGCCCATTGAAGATCATCCATGCAAAAAAGTTAGTATTTCAATTCTAGAATGTCTAGAAGAATGCAAGGTGGTCCTTCAAAAGCTTCTTCCTTTGATGCTTAATACTCTAACATGCAATGGAAAGTGGGCACGAGTAGCTGAGACCAAGCCTGTTATTCAGTGGAGAAAAGTTTTAAAAAAGAAAAGATGAAGCCCACTCCCAAATTACCTTTCCCCTAGGACAAAACATCCTTGACATTGTTTTTAAGACTTAATACAGACTACTTGCCTGGACTTGCAGTCAAAGTAGCTCCCTTATTGCTTCTTTTTAGGAAAAAAAAACAAAGAGATGGGAATGGGTCCATGAACACAAACATGCAGGGTCAAGTCTCAAGCTGGCATTGCTGCTAACTCACCCGGGCACTGAAGTGCCCTTGATTCCAGAGAAGGCGTTAAGAACAGACAACGGGAGTTTACTGCTGCTGCAGGGAAATCAGGCTAAGACATAAGCCTGCGTCTCCTGAATGTTAGTTGAGGTAGAGAAAACATACACCACCTCCTGCAGATTCTGCCAGTATCCTGAGCAGGGATTGGCTTTGAGCATTAAGGTGAAATCCAGTCATTCTAAGAAATACCATCTATCCCCCCAAAATACTTCTTCTTGGGGAAAAAAATAAACACACAAAGATTCTAACAAACAGAAGTATTGCACAAAGGTCCTTTAGGCCTGATGATCAAGGACCTACGCGTGGAAGCTGTTATCAGTCCTCCTGCAACTTTGGATGGATCAGCAATATAAGGTATGCCCCACTGTACATTCATTCCAGAAAGCAAGAGGGTCGAGCTATGAAGAGTCGCCACGTAGGACTGATACGGGCTAAACTGCTTTGTGGCTAGATCAATGTTCCCACCTGCAAGAAGTACACTGGGTTTGGATTCCAGAAATAAGTCTGTTGCATGGGAAATGTGAGCCATCCTATTCAGCACAGTTTGTAAAAGTAGCAGCCATCTGTCGGGGTTTATAGAAGGCTGAGAAACACAGGATGTTTACTTTTATTCAGATGTGCAGTGGATGTGCCTTGTATGAGCAGACTTGTTACAATACTAATAAAACAACTGGGACATTAAGCTCAAGAGAAAAGCTTGGTTTATGTAGTAAAATTGAATGTGAGCAAGATAGAAAGCCTTACAAATATACATGCACATACGCATATACATAATCATTTAAGTAAATGTCAGCAGAAAACAGGCCAGACAGAAATTCAGAACAAATACGGCACTAACTTTGAGACTAAATTGACTGCTTTCCTAAGTGCTTTCTGGAAACCACTCCCCAAAGAAATAATCTACAAAAGGTAAGATAAGGAAGGGTCCAGTTTCAAAATAAACCTACGTGGCAAAATTACGAGCTGAGATTAATTTAGATAAACTCTCCAAAAGGCCATTTGGCCTTACTGACAAAACTGAAACGTTGGTGCATACAGCTTGAATCCAGGCCCTCTAAATATGAGACAAAGGCATTCCCTTATCATTGGCAGTGATCACCAAGACCACATAAGACGCTTGAGAGGGAACTGGGCTCAGGTGTCTTCGACTACAGGAAAACGTCATCGTCAATGCAAATAACTTCATGCTGCTGCTAATGTTAACCACCAAAGGGGAAAAATTCCCATAAGAGTTCAAAGGATGCAAGCAGAATTCTGCAAATGCTAAGTGAACGCATCCAAGAAGTAACCAAAGATGCAGATGGAGACGCTGGCAAACAGCATTAGCAACAGCTAAGGTTGTTTTTGCCAACAAAGGAAAAAGTTAAGTATAGTAAATCAAATAAAATTAAACATGTAGCAGCAATAGATGCCCTATTTTTTTCTGCAAATGTCTTTTACCATTTTTTTCCCCAAGAGGTAATGAGTATTTTTGTAAATCTCAGTTGAAAGCAGACTACCTTACTTATATTTATGTCTAATGGCTTGAATAAGCAGGTAACATTTCAGATGGCAAATGTTTTTGCAACCAAAATAAAATAAAAAATTCTGCATACATGGCATTCTGGTTGAAATATCCTGTAGATGATCACCAGCAGGACCAACACGAGATGGTAATTTTCTTGAAGAAACAATTTGAATGGGATGATAGGCAACGGTACTGTACGAAAGCTTTGGCATGTGTATTTGTTATAATCCTGTCAATTTGTTAAAAGCAAAGCAGTGAGTTGCAGTGGGGAACAGGAGGCAAGTTACATTGCTTATCTATATGTATCAAAACAGTTTGCTAAGTGCAATTCTACCAGGAATTATGAAAAAAAATCTCTAAAGCATATTCACTGTTGTTTATTAGAATGGCAGTGTGTAACTTCCTGTAACATCCCAAAGAAAAATAGCTGGATCACACTGGGAGAAGGCCTGAGGTGGGTTTCAGTGGGTGTGGAATTACATTTGATGAGATCAGAACAGTTAGAATGTCAAGGAATGAAATTCTGGATCAAAAATAGTGTACTTTGGAAGAAAGTTTGGTAACTCAGAAAGGATGTTTTATATAGAAGATGGAGAAAATTTATTTTCCTGTTTTCCAGGACATGGCTTACGTAACACTCACTGCAGTGAGTTTTCAAGAAAGATCATAATATGAATTTGACGTAGGTATAAATCAGTAAAAAAAAATAAAAATCACATTTTAAAATTGTACTCAAGCAGGCATTGAACAGCGTTGCCCAGGAGCATCTCACACTCAGGGTACAAGATGGTGATAAAATTTCCAGAACTAAGCTCTACAAAGATTATAGGACTAAAAAAAATTGCCTCAACAACCCATCATTAAACCTCAGTAACTGCAAGAAACTGGAATTATTCTAAAACAAACGTGCAGGGAAGAGCTTGTTTGAAGGGCTCTCATTAGTACTAAAAGCTCTCAATATTAGAATTTCATTGCCTAGTGTATTTTTAATGGACTTTAACACATGAAGTATGGATGCACACCTATAGAATTGCAGTTAGAGATCAATCTGCTCAGAGGTAGGAGCTCATCTAGAAAGACACATATTAGAACTGAACATGACTCAGAAGTGCACAATTCCATTAAATATTTATTTATTCAAGATGAGCGAACAGTCTATGTGATCTGATTATTTTTTATCTGTATTTGAGCTGAAATGGCTCAAGTGGGAGCCACAATTTCTTTGAATGTACTAAATATAGCTTAAGATGAATTTTCCAGAGGTGTCTGCTGGTGCTGCTTGGTGCCTTAGCAAATCATGGTTTTAACTCCTCCTTGCATCTTCTTAAAAAGGAAAATCTCAACTCTATTTTTGATCTTCTCTCATTCAAGTCTTGGCTATTGATTCTTGCTATAAATCCTTCCAGGACCCACCTGACACTGGATAATGTTGAAAATTCTCTAAGTGTGGGAAATGGATAGCATGTCAAAGAAACCACTCAATAATGATAATATGCCAAATCTTATCATAACATATCACAGATTTTACATTGGCTCAAATTCTTCTGTATTTACTGAGTTATCTTACCCTAAATCTGGTGTCTAGACTTCTCTATAGAACAGATTTTTAAAGCTGATAATGGTGCATTTTTATTTAGTGGCAAATAAGCTTCTAAACTCATTAATGTGTTGTATATGAATGTATATTGCAATTATCGTAGCCTGTTAAAAGTATAAGGACAATTTGATCTCATTGGTGCCCTTGGGCATCTGGTTTTTAAAATTTTGTTTTATTTGAACCTGTTCATACCTTTTGGCACTGTAACAGGACGTGAAAGCTTATAATACTCCATCTTGCCAGATAACACAAGAACAAATAATACAAAGCAGTTTTGAAAAATAAGTCAGTCATTCACCCATCTCCATTCCATCCAAGATCTTGACAGACCTCTATCAAATTCAGCCTTAAGTTTTTTTTCTTCCGAGTTCAACATCCCCCGTGTATTAATCCTCTCCTTGTTCGGGAATTGTACCAAGCCATCTTATTTCTTGGCTTTCTCTATATTCTTTTCTAAATACAGTCTATACCAAATTACACGGAGTTCAAGATAAGGAAGGATGCATGATGGATTTGTATAATGATGTCTCTCGTATTATTCACTATTTCTTTCCTAACCTTAGCATTCTCGTCTCTTTTTGTCATCAAGTACTGGAGAGGCTTTAATGCCATTCCTTCTCAGCGTTTCCTAAAAATCAGTTCTATCCATGTGCTCCTTTAAAGTGAGACATTCTCATCCCTTCAACTAAGTTTTCAAACTTCCAGCACTTGCACAGAACACCACCATTTTTGTTCTTGTTCCAGTTATCTATTTTTGTGCAGTCTGCTTAGTCAGGAGATTGTTTAGGTGGTTCTTTGCTATTTTTTGTCTAAATCTAATCAATTTCTGTCTTTTTCTAGGATTCATAGCTTTTGGATTTCAATTCCAGTTCCTGTCTCACGTGCAGACCTTTCTAACTAGTCATTTATAGGATATCTGTAATTCCTATACCAGGTCATGAAAGAACTACAACCCTCCTTATTCATACTATTGTCTCAGTGGTGAAATTATCCTATTTGTTTAACCCTGACAGTGGATCTGGGAAGATGTTAGAAAATGCTCTTATAACCTTACTTTTCCCGTCCTTCCTACGGCAGGAGCGTTCAGACGGATTCCTTTGCCATGCTTCCCTACGGCAATGTCCCTCCTGCTGTATCCACGGGCCAGGGAACAGCCAGCAGCGCTGACTACCTTGCACCCGTACTGCCTATGGCTAACCCCGGCTGCGGGTGGATGTGGCGGGGACTACCGTGTTTTGCTCAGTGTGAGGGCACACCTCCTCATGCTCCCAGGAGGATTTGTGTTTAGACCTGTGACTAACACTCAGCTGCTTCTTTCCAGGCAGCTTTGCTCCCGACGCCTCTTAGCAAGTTGTTCAAAAGCTCTGCGGAAGCGCCCTCGGCACCCGTACAGCCCTTCCTCTGCCCAGCTTCGTACCGCAAGCTTTGGAACCCATTAGGACTTATATTTTAAACAACTTATTTTAAGAAGTGCTGCAAGACTCCCTCTGATGTTAAGCATTCCCTACAACGCTGAGCTGAGCTACAGACTATAGAACACTTTCATTTGCCGTAATTGGAAAACTTTAATAAAAGTATCGTATAGGTTAAGGCTGTACCATGAGATGAAGATAAAGCAAGTTGAAAAAAATATAACAAACGCAAATACTTGCTTGTTCTCTTTTATAAAAAAAAGAACAAGATATCTCTATCTCAGTCTACTGCGTCCTCTTTTATAACAAAAAGGACAAGATATCGCTATCTCAGTCTACTGTGTCCTCAGGGTCTCTGTACTTGGGGAAAATCTCAAGTGTTTTATCAACTGCTGCTATAACCCTGAGAGATGCACCAAGCTTGGGAGGGAGCCAGTAGGTACTTCACTGGAGATGTGGGAAGTGCCATGAGAGCAGCAGTTCATATACTTAAAGCACTGCTGGACACCTTAACCACACACTGGTATTTTACTCATTTTATTTCTTTGGTTTGGGGTGTGTAGAGCATGCTCATCCGAAGATGATGGCTTTATACTGGGAGATCATAACAGCGTATACATTGGCTTATCCCGCATTAAATGCAGAGATAACCAAAATGAGGAGACTTGATCACAAAGCAAAGAAATGGAAGCAGACCTCGTTTCATGTGGGATTCAGACATACCCCAGTGGCCCAGGGGACCACGTAGCACAGCGGCAGGCGCTCTCCTTCCAGGCGTAGTTCCAGGCACCAGAGGCAGCCCCGTGGGCGCTGTGCCGGGGGAGAAGCGGGGGGAGCGCTGGAACCTTCAGAGGCAGTTGGGGAGTGACAGTTGGCGAGAGGAGGTTGGCTGAGGGACACACCGCAAGGCCTGAAGAAGGCAGAGGTAAACAGGCAGCGAAGGAAAGTTAACAAAAAATTCAGAAAACTAGGCTTAAAGGAGCGCCTGGGGCCTGAAGGCAAGTTAAGACGCTGGGGGAGGGGAACAAAATAAGAACAAAAACGTGACTTGGGGAGTAAGTGAAAGCAGTGTTGTGCTAGGAGGAGGCAGCTAGCCAGCTGCCGAGGCGAGCAAGCTCCTACTTATCTTGCCATGTTGACTACAGAAACAGACTTCAAATGACGCAGTGTCTATAAACAGAGAGGAAGAATTAGTTCCCATTCTGGTAGTTTTGTCTATGACCCTAAAATCCTTACCGCACGCAGGCACCAGGAATTCAGTTCCTGAGGGCACCGGCAGCGTTATCGCATAGCTGATGCGAGGAGGAGTGGTAGGCAAAAAGTGATAAGCACTTGCTTATTATTACAGAAACTTGGTATGGTGATTACAAACGTTGCCCAAAAGTTGGGACGTACCGTTCCTCCCCAAAAGTTAAAACATATGAATCAGAAGTCAACTGCAGGGTAAACGGACTAAAGAGAATGGCTTTTTGTTACACACGAAATTGATTCAAAAGTAAATAAAAAAATCTCAGATTGTCCTGTTTCAATCAAACTGATGGAGAAGGACAGTTACTTTGATACGGTATTCCACTGTGTTCATTTTTATTAAAAGATGTATCAGAAAAGCCTTGTTCGCATGCTGATTTGCCTCTTCAAACAGCACTGCTGCTTCCTCCATAACACTTTCTCTTTCTGGTCTTTTTCCTGCTGGTCTGAATAATTAGTTCTCTGGGGAGATCAAGTCTTTTCTTGCTTACTAGTATTGGAACAGGCAATATCTGAACTAATCCCATGGTACCCCTGATAATGCTCCTTTTGACAATATAGGAGATCCTTTATGGAGCATTATGTGACCCTTATGTAGACAAATATGTGTCACGATGTGCTACGTGAAACATTTACAAGCTCCAGCTAGATCTATTTATGTTTATCACTCAATGGAGCAGGACTTCCACAGTGGTATCTATGTAGCAATCCTGTCTGATAAGCTGCTATGTAAAAAGCAGAATGCCAATGCGGATGCAAGCTCCGTATTCCTGCCTGGGTGGCCATAACAGATGGTCTATAGTGGAACTTCAGTCACACAAAAAAACATCAAGTGGCACAAATCTGAGTCACTGGTAACAAAATCTCTGTTTTGGAGGACTCCTGACTGCTGTTCTGACTGTTCAGGTACTAAAAGGGACAGTGCCTAACTGGTGAGGAGCTGGCCCTGAAAATTCCTTTCTATGCTATTTTTAAAAATCCCTTTTGTAGGAGAGTAAGGCAATATAACTTTTAAAAAAGATAAGCTTGTCTTGTGTCTTTGATAGCAGTGGAGAAACACGGATCAGAATAACTTACTATTGCTTGTAGATCTTCAGGAAGGGCTGCAGGTATTGAATGCATGCATGTTTTTATACATATGCCTACACACTTGTATGCGAGGTGTTGATCATGTGAACTTGATCTGATGACAGTTAATTTTTCCTTCTTGCAAATTGGTATTATATATATATATTTATACAAACACATATAAATAGATACAGATACACATCTATGTAAAACACCTGTAGTACTTATTTCTTCTCCATCTCTGCGTGGGATTCACATAATCATATAGACTATATGACTAAACACAGACTAAACGGAGCATAGGAGAAGGACAAGTAACAGTGCCCCTTTGAAATATTAGCAGTTTTAGATTCATATCTTATGTTGTGATCTTAAATCTCCTCACAGATGGAGACTTTACAGACCAGAGTAGAAAAAAGAAAGCAACCTGGGAAAAAAAGGGAAGCCAACTCTGTAAACTTTGCTGGCCAAGTGATAAAGAAAAGGTAAGATTTCAGTTTATTTACTGATAAAGCCTGTATTTTTCTTGAATTGTTACCATATAAACATCATCTATTACAAAACACGTCATAAAAATGCTTTATACGATCAAGATGGACAAACATACCACATGACGCATTTTTCATATAGGAAATAAAATAGCTGAATGCATTATTTACCATCTTGTTCAGCTATACTGAAGAACTAATTCTATAGCTATTACACAAAGACAGAACAAAAAGTAAAAAACCCTGTGGGCACAGGATAGTGGACTTGGACCAGTAGTCTTGATTTTTATCCCTTCTATGGCAGTTATTTTAATACCCACATCACATGCTTCAGTTTTAGATTTTTAGTGTTTTACAAAGATGGATTTCATTTAATACTGGGAAGACCAAAGTACAACCACATTAAATGACATGCTCAGCTTCACCTAAAAAGCCAGCCTAGCCATCAGACTGTGCTAGAACTTCCCTTTTGCAGAGTATGCCATCAATAACTTTATGAGCTGCTCATTACATTGTTCAGTCCAGATCAAAAGCTGTACACAGGACAGTGAATAAATCTGAGAACTAAAGTATGTCACTGACAAACACAACTAACAGAATTAAAGAACATAAAAATAACAAAGCAAAACATGTGCATCTGCAGGTTCCGTTCCTCATTGATGGGGGCACCAGGAAGTTACACTGTTTTTGCCAAATTTTACCTTATATTGGTATAACCCCTCCGACCTACATTCTTTGTTATCAACCCTTGCTTGCATTTAGATTATTTCAGATGGTTTAAGTGAATTTAATGTTTTAAACATTTACAAATATGTACAAATCTCTCTTCTAAATTTACAGTTACACAACCATTCTGTAACCATGGCACAGTTCAATCTTAGTTAAGTTTTGTTTTTTAAATACAATTCTTCTGAGAAATGCAATCGATTTACAAAGGATGACAAATTTGCAGTTTTCTGACTTAAAACCATGTGAAATTTTATTTTAAAATATGTCTTGACTGCTTGATTGTCCACCTGTCCAGCAATAAAAATGAAGGGATAGCATTAGGGCTGCTGCGGTAAATAATTTCTTAAGTAGCATTACTGTCTACTTGAGGGAGAAATAACCAGCTTGGTGGGTCAGCAGAAACAGATGCGGGGGTAAAACAGGTCAGAAAAATTGTGAATAGATCATACTGACTCAAAAGTATTTGTATTGGCACGTGTAAACAGGAATGTAGTCTGTGACAGGCATGACAGCAGATGCTGGCGTTGTTGAGGCCTTAATTGTAGTACTGTGTCCAGTCTTGGGTGCTGCAGTTCAAAAAAGATGTGAATGGTTTTGAGACAACACAGGGAGAAGAAATAAGCATCTTGAGAGGTTTAAAACTGTGACAGACAAGGAAGGATTGAAATGAGCTGGAATTGCTTAGTCTATAGGTAAAAAAAATTAGGGGAGACGTATTTTTTAAGATATGCAGGAGGCATACTGAGAGACGAGAGGCAAAACTGCTTGTGTCCATTACAGTTATACTTCAGTAGCCAGGAGCTTTTATTTTAACTAGTGTTCCAGCTTCTTCAACGTGAGCTGGACCAGAGAACTTACCTGGCTGAAAATTAGCAATTTTGAAAGTAGTTTCACAACAGCTTGTATCACTCTAAATCGAGTCTGCCACAGTCCCACCTCCTCTGTTATGCCAACATTGGTACTCGCATACCTGGAGGGTAAGCTGAGTGAGACAAAAGCTAGGTATCCTTTGTAGGAATAGTGATGTTCAGAGGTTCAGGCCTGCACAAACACGGTGGACGTGACTGACCCATCAAAGCAACCAGCTCTCAAACTGCCCTTGATCACATTTGCTAAAAAAATGACTGTACCTCAGAGGGTTTTGGTCATATCAACACAGGAGGACTGCTGCTCATGTGACTCAATTTTTTTTTTCCTGCCAGAAATACAGGGGAAACAGTGGATAGTATTTTCGAACATAATAGTCATATTAACACCATTAGTTGTACTTTGGGGGGAAAAAAAACCCAAACCCAACCGCAAAAACTCCACCAAACACCAAGCCATCAGGTAAATAAACAAAATTTATGATATTTAACAATACCATCTACAATCACTCGTTGTGTTGGCCGCTACGCACATAAATACACCTAAAAAAAAGAAAAAAAAAAAAGCGCAAAATGATTCAGACAGCAATCGCGCACTGGCTAAAGAAACCCCAAGGTAAGGAGTGCAAGGCTGCAGAAACCCTGCCGCCGAGAAGTAAGCCACTGCCTGCCGGCTCCCATTACGGAGCCAAACAAGGAAACGGCGGGCCGTGCCTGACGCGGTGCGGTCCCTCCGGCGGCCCCGCGGCCTCTCGCACCGCCAGGCCGGCCCTTCCCGCCCGCAGCCCTCCCCGGGAAGGGGGCTCTGGACCCCCTTACGAGGGCCGGGCGCGGCGAGACAGCGACTTTACCTCAGCATTAGCAGGGTTTTACCTCAGCATTGCCGTTTTTTTTTTTTTTTTTTTTTTTTTTTTTTTTTACCTCAGCCGACGGGCTTCGCTCTGGCGGCGGCCAGCGCTCGTCCGGCCCGCAGAGGCACGAGAAGCGCGATGCCGACGACGAGCCGCCGGCCGCCGCCGCCGCCGCAGCCCCGGCCGGCACCGCCTCCTCTTCCTCTTCCTCTTCCTCCTCTTCCTCCTCCTCCTCCTCCGGCAGCGCTCCGCTTTCCCGGCTGTCCCGGCGGCGGCGGCGGGCGCCAATGAGGCGGCGCGTCCCGGCGGCAGGCTCCAGTGGGCGGGCGCGGGGGGCGGGCCGCGGGCCGGGGGGCGGTGGCAGCACTCTCGGTTGTGAGTGAGTGAGTGAGTGTGTGTGAGTGAGTGCCATGGCCGGAGCCCGCTGAGAGTGACAATAGGAGCGAGCCGGAGCGCGACCCCGACGCCCACCGGGACCCCCCCTCTCACCTGAGCCAGCCGCCGGCGGAAGAGGCCTTCCCTCCCCTCGCAGCACCGCCGCGCCGCCCGCCCGGCCTGCCCCCCCCCCCCCCCCCCGCCCCGGCTCCCGGCCGCCCGCACCGCGCCCGCCGCTCCCCCTCGGCTCGGCCCGCACTCGGCTCCCCTCGCGCCCCCCCCCTTCCCCCCCCCCCCCCGCCGCCGCCGCCGCCTCCTCAGGGCCCCCTCCGCCGGGCTCCGCCGGGAATGTGAGTGAGGCAGCAGCCATCGCAGGCAGGGGGCCGCGCCGAGTGCATGGGACTGAGCGGAGCCCGAGCAGCCGCCCGCTCCTGAACCCGCCGCCAACGCCGCCCTGCGCCGGGGAGGCCGCCAACGCCGCCGAGGCCTACAGGCTCCTGCGCCGCCGCCGCCGCCGCCGCCGCGGCAGGGACCGAGCCCGGCGCGTACCACACTCGGGCCGCCGCCGCCGCCGAGGCATCGGCCGCGCTCCGCCAAGCCCGGCTCACGTCGCCGCCGCCTCCCTCCCGTCTCCGGCTTCTCTACCAGGAGGGTCAAGGTAACTCCATCCCTCCGTCCCTCCGCGCCGGTCCGCGGGGGAGCGGCGAGGCGGCGGCGGTGCGGGGAGGAGGCGCGGGCGGACCGAGGCGGGGGGGGGGGGGGGGGGGGCGGCCGGGCGGCGGTGAGGAGGCGCGGGGGGCTGCGGGGAGGACATGTTCCAGCTGCGGTGCTCCGCGGCTCCCTTCTGGAAATGACAGCCGATAGCAGCAGGCGGGAGGCAGCTAATTACACCTCTGCTTCCCCGGGCGCGGAGCGAGCCGCTGGCTCCCTTCCCCGGTGGTATCCGTCGGTATTTTCACGTCCACTCGCCTCTCCGTGCATTACAACCCCCCACCCCGCGGGGACCAGCAGATCCGATGTGCGTGGCTTCGTATTTACCAAAATACTTCGGGAATAAAATAAGATCCCCTGCTGAAAGAAACGAGAAGCAGCGGCTGGGGTTGCAGCTTTCCCACTCGCACACAATGAATAATCTCGGGCTTTTTTTTTTTTTTTTTTTCCCCCCCCACTGTTCGTTGAAACAGTGTGTTTCACTGTGATAGTGTATTCAGGAGAGCGAATGTTCATTTGGAGAGATGAAAAAAAGATCAGTGTTTACTGTAAGGTTGTTAGGCTGGATGTAGTCTTGTTGAATTAGAATTAGATTTTAATAATTTATAAAGCAGGTTAGGGAAACTGTTACTAAATTTACAGCAGAGAAGTGTCAGTAAAGCTTCTTGCTGACACAATGATCCTGCAGTTTAAGTGATCTACTTTAGTCCCTGTCCATTAATATTATTATTATTTTTTTTTTTGGTAATTTAATTTTGAGAGAGCGTGCAAACATTTCTGCAGAAATGGTTACACTTTAATGGTGCACGTGATGAGGGGGTGAATCTTTTTGATGAGATGAAATGGGGCCAACCAATTCAGGTTTTAAGAATATATTTTTGCTGATATTTCCAGAATTTGGTTTATGTAACAGGTAACTTTGTGTTTATGTTTTTTTGGCGGACTGTTGAAATCTTGGAAGTGGGTTGCTAAAGTACAGGCCCTTCTATTTCAGTTTATCTGACTTTTTTTATTTATTAATCTTGGCTGGGGCCTGAATGCCCTGGTGGTGGTGGCATTCCCCCCCCCCCCAGCTGATAAACAAGAGCAATTTAAGGTGCAGGTTCATGTTGCTGATAGTAAATTATATTTAGAAAGCATAAGTTGGTAGTGAAAGAATGCCTCAGGAGAAATCAAAAAGATGGAATAAGGTTTTTTCATTATTGTAATGCCAGCTGCACAGTTCAGCTTCTGGGTGCTGCACATGCTTCCTTGAAGAAGCTATGGAGTTTATACTTTCATTTTTGATAGATTTAGTGCATGTATATGTAATTTTGCATTAAATAGTTTTTTTGAAACTTGTTTACACTGTTGCAATAAATCATACTTTCTAAAGCTTTTCTTACAAAAGACAACCCAAGTAGCATGTTTCAATGGATTTAATAATTTATGAAGCATATGAGTAACCAAATATTTTAATAAAATAAGTATTCGAAAGTGTTCTCTATATTGTGGAATCAACTTCTTTTAGCGTACGAGTCACTTTGGTAATTGAAGTCAACAGACATTGAGGATGAGTAATGCTTTCCAAGGACATGTTCTAAGACCCTGATCCTGCAAATGCTTATGCCGATGCTTAACTTTGCACGAGTGTGTAGCCTTACTGAAATCAACAGAGCTGCTCTTGTTAATGATCGTGTTATTAATGCAGGTAGTTGTGTTGATTTCAGTAGAGGTGCACATGCTGGTGAAGTTAACTGTACACAGAGCCACTTGAAATACGTAGGCCTAAGTTCCTCCTATCTCGTTTCCCTTAAGTATTACTCATGTATTTCACCAAGATGTGATGGGCCTTTTTAACAGACAGGACAAGACTAGTAAATACAACAGCTGGATGGATTAATTCACTGTTTAAATGTTTCCTTTGGGTATTTCTTAGTTGTATGGAATCAGCTACAGGAGTACTACTACCAAGGCAAGTTTTATAGGAAGAAGCAATGCCTATTTCTTAGACCAGCTGATAGGGTTGGGAAACAAACAAACTTTTGCTTGCAGAAACCTTTTCTTGCTCTCTGCCTCTCCCTGCAAACCTTGTCTGGCTTATGCCCCTAGAACAGTTATGGCTACCACATTGCTATTCTTACAGAAATGCCGGAATGTGGAATAACTGTGTGTGAAGAGACTCACAAGAAAATAACTGAGTATTTCTAAAATGGAGAATAAAGAAGTAATATGTAGAATTTGTCAGTGTTAGTGAAATTGTGAAGCATAGCAGTACTTTTTGCTATACTTTCTTAAATTTCTATAAAATCTTGTGTGTAGGTATGGCAAATAAACTGAATTTTTCTTCTGTCCTATTTTTTTTGTCCTATGCATATTGATGACTTTAATGCCAAAAAAACATTTGTACCTTTTTGTTTACCCATTCTTTAGCACGCATGGTCCCTTCCAGAATGAGTTGAAATTACTTCGTCCCAAAGAATACATAGTTTAAGGCTACAATCCTATGTCAGGTCTGCAGGTGTATGAAGTTCTGTTGACATAATGATGTCAGCATTAGGTCTGAATTTTTCCTGCTGCAGGATTTTTGGCAAATGGGAGGCATAGATAAAAAAAGTGAGCAAGAAGAATTATTACACTGTTCCATTAAGTTTGTTCCATACAATTTGTGCATATGTTGGTGGGGTAGCTCTTTTAACAGTCTGTCTGGGTGAACTGTCAGCAGGAGAGTGGTGCAGAAAGAAGAAGATTCTTGGAAAATTTAGGTTAATATTTACCCATTTCATCCATTTGGAATATATTTGTAACATTTGTTTTCCTTCAGTAGGGATATGTCCTCAGCACCAACTACTCCTCCATCAGTGGATAAAGTAGACGGATTTTCTCGGAAGTCCGTCAGAAAAGCCAGACAGAAGAGGTCACAAAGCTCTTCCCAGTTCAGGTCTCAGGGCAAGCCTATCGAGTTAACTCCCCTGCCTCTGCTAAAAGGTAAGATCAAGAATGATTTTTAATAAATAAAACAATTTTACTCTATAGCCAGCTTCTAAACTCAAAGTATTCTATTGCCAGAAATTGCAGGGAAATTTTGCCAGCAATGAGAAATATTTCATGCCAGAAATGTATGTATTTAAGCTCTACAAAATATTTTATCTGTGACTTGAGGGTGTGGTAATTGTTTGCAATACTTTTGAAAGTTTTAAATGCTAATGTTTACCTGTACCATGACTTGAATTTTCAAGGCGCTCAGGCTATGTGTGAGTTATTCTTGAGAATCCTCAACAGTTGATATAAATGAGCAACAATTTTGGTAAGGGTAAATTGACTTGTAAGCAGAGGGAAGCTGGTTTTTAGTATCATTCCTTGATGTGTGGGTCTGCAACTGTGACAGTGGTGCCAAATGCAGCCCACAGGCATATTTTGAATGCCCTACAGCAAGGTATTAGTGGGGACATGGGACCCCCTATCATATCATTTGTGAATGGGTAGGTCCCAGCTCCTGGCTTCTGCTGGGTTTTGAAATCGAAAGGTCCCATGAGCTGTAGCCTCTCAAGAGGAAAGATGCTGCCAATCAGGTCTTAGGCAAGACACTACTGTTTTGAGAGCCTGCATACCCCAGCTCTGGTTGAGTTTCTGCTGGCAGATTTAACCTCTAATTTGGGAAAGAAAATTGTGATCCAGCATAATACCCTTGAAAGGATGCCAGTATCTCTAATATCTTGAATGCTTCCCCTAAATCCGTTGTCACTGAATTTCAGTACAAATCCAGGGGCCAAAAGCACCTCTCAGAATTATGTCTGGTAAGAAAGGGGGAATCGCCTTTCAGAAGTGTTTCTTTTCCACTGAATTCTCAAATGTTTTTTTAGTTTTGTGGATTTTTTTTTTCATTGCTATTCTTTTCTGCTATAAGTGGGGAAAATAAGCATGGTTGGTGCTGATAATTCTGGAAAATAGCAAGATTAATAGGTTTAATATTACGTCTGTCCCATATTTGCTTTGTGGGCAAGTATATTTCCCACATTACCTCCACTACCTGTTTGACAAATTTGTTAAATCAGAGTATTGAAATATGTCATAAATGTGTAATTGCAGTTTGGTTTAGTTCTTAACCCCACTTCTCCATAAGAAGAGAAAAGTTGCAAAAAAAAAACCCCCCAAAACAAACCAACCCCTCCCAAAACCTCACACCTTAGCGTGTGTCTTTTAATTAAATTAAAAGTAGGATTCTAGGATTAGTTCTAGCGGAGCTGTCATTAAAATATTTGGGGCTTCTTTCTGTGGGATACCTGTAAGAATGCACAAATGGCCATACTGGGTCAAAAGAAAGGTCCATCTAGCCCCACTGCATTGTGCCTGGCAGTGACCTACTTGCAAGTGTAGAGGAGAGTAGAAGAGCGGGAGACCTGGAGTAATACTGTACCAGAATGCTCCCCTGCTTCAGCATTTCTCAATTTAGGGTCTGTCGGTGCCAGTGGATTTGACTTTGTAGTCTGTGATGAGTATTATTTTGTGAATTTTTCCCATTGTTTTGTGACAGTATGATAAAGAAACAAATACTCCTTTAAAATAATTCTAAAGCTCAGTTTTATACTTTCGCAGGTCATTTTTGATATGCAGGTCATTTCCTTTGAAAATACTAGTTGCTACACTTCAGAAGGCGAATGGAGTTTATCCTTTGTCTTAAATGGCTAGATTACTGGAAAACATTGAGATTTGTATTTGTATAAATGAAGAAGTTGTTGTTAAAATTATTTCATTCTTTTGTGTGTTCCATTCAGGGAATAAGCTAAGCATGTGCACAGGCATAAGAAAAACATTGCCTTTGTCAGAGGACCTTGTCTTGTAGAAACATAGGCATATGCAGGTGCTTAATTTGACTACTGTAGCTAGTCCCGTGGATTGAGATATAAAACTATAATAAGATAAAACAAACAGATGGGGAGCAGAGAGTGTTGGTGAGACATTTATGATTAGTGTCATAATGAGTTACAGTGGTCCAGCTTCAAATTAAGAATCTGATCCTGTGAGTTATTTTTCCTTCTTTGACTTAATGCGGATTCCCAGAGGCACAGGGATCTACCTGTGCAGATTAATTTGCAGGATTTGGGCCTAACAATCTATCTGAAACAGCAGTGGTATTGGTCCCTGCTGAAGGGACACTGGCAGTTAAAAATCATGCAACTGTTTGGAAATATTCTTGACCTACATTAATATTTGTAATATTAGGGATTATTAAACCTGAAAGAAGTGAGGAAACAATTTTCTCCTGCATTTTGCATACTTTTCTTGGCCAGCTGCCTGAAGGTCCTAATTATTTAAACTCCTAGGTTTACACTTATCTTCAAACAACTGACTAGTCCTATTACTTCAGTCCAGTGACCATGAGATTTCCAATGTTATCCTTATTGTTTGGGTCTTTCAAACCAAAACAGAGAAGAGGTTTCAGCAAAATAGCTTTTTAAAGTCTCAGAAAAATGAAATCAGTTTGGAGATCTATAGTTGCTAAGTTTATTTAAACTTCTTGTTCTGGGTAAATTTCAAGTTTAATTAAAGATCTTCAGAAATATTTCAGTACAGGAAATTTTTAGAGGACAGGCCTTGAATTCAACCTTAGACATATTTCATATTCATGATGGAGGGTCTTTGCTAACAAAAACATACATGCTATGCTCCCTTCTTTTCTTTTCTTTTTTTTTTTTTTTTAATAGCTATATTGCATGCTGACATTTGCAGGCTGCCTTCTCTCAAACAGCACTTTTATGGACTTCAGTATCTTCTTTGATTACAAGAATCATGTATGCAGAACACTAGATAAATGCTTAGTCCATTCTTTGCAAGTTTTTATACTATGCCTGTCACCATAATGAGTTGAGCACCTTCCAGTAGTGTATTAAGTGACGTGACTACACATCTGTCACATCTTATCTGCTCTCATTCCTTTCCCTAGGGGCAGAGTCATATATAGTGAAATGGCTTGTTTTGGTAGTGTTTTAATGCAGTCTGTTGCCTTCTGTGAACATACATGCCTGTATTGCAAAAACAGATAGATAAGTCAGTGTTGCTGTTGTTCATTTGGTAATAAAAATCTTCCAGAAAAGAAAAATAGAAGAGACAGTATGTTTTGATGCTATGTACAAGTCTGAAGGATAACCCGCTATTTAGGAAATGTAATAAGAAGAACTGGAATTTTCGGTATTGTTTATTCCAGAAAAAAAAGGATAGAGAAGTTAAGTTGTTACTGTTGGTTTTTTTTTTTTTTTTTTAATTGACAGAAGTGTGTTTATTGTATCTTTTGGTAAACAAATATTTAATGTATTTATAAAATAAGATGTGCCTTCTGTGGCTCTGTTGGGCTAAGTTTAGGCTTTCAAAAGCCACAAGCCAAAAAGCTGGTCTGTTTGCTACAGTAAAGACTTAACCTTTCTGATAATTTAATTATATTTTTATTTATTGCATTGTGACTAAATCTAATTTGGAGTTATCTTTTTTAATATGACTAATGTCCAGTATAACACTTTAAAACCAGCCTTTTCTCCTTTGTTTCAAGTGTAGACAAATGGGACCGGAAGTGCATATGGAAGTTGTGATACAATTATCCTGCATGTTCAATATGCGTACTCATATATATGTATCAATCTCGCATGCATTTTTAAATGTTTGCATGCTCTTGCCTGGTGTATCTTGCAGTGCATTATAGCTTTTGATTTTGGCTTTACTTTTAAAGAGGCTGTTGGTATCATCAAGGCTGGCAGGTCCCCTAGATAACTGGTTTGTGGCAGAGCAGTCCTGGTGAAGGGCCCTTTTCTGGGAATGAGTACTTCTACCTCTGTGCCTCAGTCAAACCCAGCTCAAGTTTGTTAACCCAGTTTGTGGCATGCCTCAAATCATGCTTGTTCTGTAGAGGGAGATAGTATTGTGTGTGCATTGGATAGGTGTATTATTTATGGGAGGCTTATTTTACTTTCATTTTGTATGGATACTCTTTTTACTTAGAAGTCTCTAGAGGTAGATTGGTAGGAGTGCAATGTTAGAAAACAATTGGTTGGAAAAAAGTATATTGTAGTATTGGATGCGTGAAAACAGAGCAATTTCAGTGTTGCCTGTAAAAGGGGGAGGGAAAGTTCATTTATTTTTCTGCCAGTGTCTGCAATGGTGGGGGAGTGTCCGGAGGGTGAAGAGATACATATAGATGACTAAAAAGATCATATGCCCTATGAATACGTGTTTAGCATCTTGAGAAATTGGACAGAAAACTTGCATGTAATTCACAGTATTCTTCCCATCCCCCTCACCCTCATTAAAAATACATAAGTTAGGTAAAGCAAGCCATCCAAAAGTAAGACTGTTAAATTTTAAATCAGTGTATCGCATTTTTGTAATTTCAAGGTGTGGCTATTTTTTCCTATCATCCTCCTGCATTTTCCAATGATCTAATATATTTAGTTTAGTTTACTTTCAGGTTTTCTGAAACTATTGTATATTTTTGTTGAAAACAACTCAAAGTATGATTTTTATTTTTAGATAATTTTTCTTCCTTAAAATAGGCACGCAGAACAGAAGTTCTCTGTCAACAATACCAATTGCTTTGCTACCTCAATATTATGAAATTTATTGAGTTTCTAGTACATTTATCAGATAGTTTCCATGGCATTAAAGAATTGCTGTAGTGGCAACAAAAGAGCATTGCATAGTCAAAAAGGGAAAATCTCTTTTCACTTGCTGTTTGCTTTTGATCATCATATTATTTCCCTATAGTTGAGATTTTATTACAAGCTTTTCTTACGAATCCTATGTATAGGTCAAATGCTGAAGTTCCTAAATAGTAAAAAAATCCTACCAACTCCAAAAGACTCTTGACTGAGAACTGCAAGATGTGCACCTTCTTTTTCAAATAGAGTTACTTTTGATTTTTTTTTTTTTAAATCTCCTTTATCATAAAAAAGTCTGGCTTTTTCAGACTTATGAATACTGCCTTCAGAACTGTACATATGGGAAATAGTTATGATTTGAGTTGTAGAAAAAAGATACAGCTGCTATTTTCTGTTGACTTCCATGGGGGTTGGCTGCTTGTCTTTTCTGTGCTACTGTCCATTTGTGAAATTTGGAATGCTTTGCAGATATCAATAATATACCTAAACTAAATACTTTCTCCTAATTTATAAACAGAAATGTAGGGTCATAGTGGTTATGACTTTTCAAAATAAAATTTTGCTTTATTTCCATAATTGGAAATAGATCCCAGGACTTCTAATTCATTGTGTGGAAAAAGTGCTGGAACTTGGTTTGTGCTGTACATAATCAATAGTGAATCAAGCATCAATCCTGGAACTATTTTCAGGAATTTAGTGCCCATTCTGTTTGAAATAAATCTAGACATAATGGGCCATCTCTGTGTAAGATTTGGGAATAGGGCCACAATCCCAAAATGGAGAAGGATTTAGCCTATTTATTATTTTTTCTTAAGATGTTTGAGGTCCTTGTCATACGTAATTAATTTCTTCACTTTCTCTTACGCTCTTGGTAGTTGTTTTTTGAATGTATACCTAACTTTCTTTTTAATTTTTTCAACATCTGGCAGTTGTAGAATAATTCTTTCCAATAATCTGAAAGGTTTCTGGTTGCTTCTAAAAAGTGTGTGTTTGATGGTGTTTAGAAAGGGCCGTATGCTAATCACATTCTGTCTGTTTGAATTTTTCTCCGCTTGTTATTGTCTCCCACATTTGGAGTGTAGTTTTGTAGAGTTACATTTGTAGACAATGTGCATGTGTAGAAATGCTGACTTGAAGTTAAGATCACAGTAAAAGAATACCTCCTTATCTTAACACAGTGTATTAGTGAAACTGCAGTTGGTGAGAAATTCTGTCAGCTTAGCCCTGATCTTCTAATGTTTCCATTCAGTTGCCTTTATTTATTTCTAAGTCTCTTTAGGTCTGGTGATTTTCCCATAGCCATCAAGGTGGTGGGGTTTTGTTTGTTGGAAGGGGGGTGGTGTTTTATTTTGTTTTGCTTTTTAACCTGAAGCCTTCAGTGTAATTGTTTTACTTCTGGAATTTCTCAGTTTACCTTCTGGAAATGTTAAGTGATGATCATTCCCACCTCTTCCTTTTCTTTTTTTTTTATGTTTTCTATTTATTTTTAAAGTGAAGTAACTTGTAATCACTGTGTAAAATGTATTTCTGCACTCTTCACAAGATTGAGTCTAAAATATTGATAATTTTCTGCAGGAACTAAAGTTTAGACTTTAGCATCATGAGAAAATTGTTTTCAGTCTGTATTTGTGCGGTATGTCTCTGTAGTATGTTTCTCGGTATTATTTATTTCTCTAATATTACAATTTTCTTTTCTGTGTCCAAGTGTAACCCTATGGGTCTGTAATAGAACCTCCTGTTTCTGTAATAAGTACCTCCTTTATATTCCTTTCCCAAAGTACCTTTGACAAATATAACTTCTGGTTTAGCCATGCAATTATTTCTATATAGTATACGTGATTGTTGAAGTATGGTGCTGCCTTTATAATTGATTATGATATGGAGCTTTACTGTTGTGAAAGGTGCATTTTCCGTATCTCCGGAATTATGTGTGTATTTATAAAATCTGTGTTTGTGTATGTTAAATGTGTATAATATGTATCTGTGTATATAAATGTTACATATATTTAAAGTCATACATAAAGTTTAGGTTTTGAGCTTATTTAATTTTCTGTTCTGTTTTTAAAATTCAATACTTATAATGGGATACTACTTGTGTTCATTGGTAAAGCTTTAGAATAAGGAAGCAGTCCCTTCACGTTCATCCATTGCAAGCTACTGCCTCTCTGAGAAAAGAGCACTTACATTTATGCTTTCTGGGGAGTGGGAGGAGGACAGAAAACTATTTTTAGATTCAGGGTAACTTCCTTTCACCTACAGTTTTTTCATTCAAGTTATTACTGTTTCTTTGGCTCAATCAAGCAAAAATCCTTAGAAGTAACAGACGAGAGGACTCGCTGAGTTCAATGAGTTTTGGTAGGGTTGGGCATTTATGGATTAGTGGTGGGACCGTGTAATCTTGATAACTGTCCAGTTGGGCAAATGGGGACACATTACTTTATAAAAGCTAAGGAAAATCTGTTAGAAAAATACTAGAGTCTTCTTTCAGAAAGGCATGGCAGGGTTTATCTTAGTTTGAAGCCTCGCTGGTTCTAAGTGTCAGTCTTGCAGGTGCAGTTACATGAGGGTATTTTCTGGTGGCAAAGCTTCTTTGAGAAGTTCCCAAGCGTACATCACCGTGCACTGCCTCTCATCTGTGCCGAGACAAGTGTCTGTGGGGCCACAATGTAAATGAGATTGTTAAAAACATACCACCTCCTCCTAATTTTAGTGATGTGCTTGATCCTGTGTTCTCTCAGTTAATTCAGAAGAACTGAAACAGTGGTGAACTTTTATGTAGGATTGATGGTTCTGTGTGTGTGGCTTTCTGCTTGGGAAAAAAAAAAAAAAAAAAAAAAGTAAAAAACCCCTGCTGCAGCTACAGTCTGAGTATCTTTGTCAAGCATTTTTGAAAGATAAGGCAGCTGTCCAAAGAACGAGTGTAAAATACTTTTGTGCCCTTAGTTGTTGCATTTGATTGAAAAAATTGTATGTTTTGAACAGTCTTAAAGTCAAGCTACAAGGGGAGTCAGTTTCGATCAGGAGTAATAATGATTTACAGTGATGGAAGGTTTTTCACCAGTAGGTTTTTCTAATCGATAGTGATGAGTGTATAATCTTGAAAATGTATATATTCTTAGATTTGTTTAATATAACAAAATATTTTTTCAATCTCCTGTACCAAGTTTATTCCTCGAGTCACAGTATGTCTGATATTAACTGTATTATATTAAGTTGTATTGCTTGAAAACAAAGTATGCAATATAATAATGTTATTTTAAAACACGTTAACATTTTATGATGTTTTATTAATACATTTTTATAAAAAAATCATTATTTTGCATTTATGCCCTTTATTAATTTTTACCGCTATCTTTTCCTTTCCGATTCGTGTGACAGGTTCTTAACTGTGGTATTTTCTTTGCATGTGAAGTGCATGGTCCTTCCCCTAGCACCTGCAAGAGTCTGGGGCAGAGAAAGAACACAATATAACAGAGTTGATGTACCTGGTTAAATGGGCAGAAGGTGAGAAAGTGAAAGGGATCTTTTCAAGGTAGCTTCCTAAAAGAAAAAATTGAATAGCAGGTTGCTGTAAAGTCTGTTGAACATCATTGGACATATTGCTAGCTCTTCTGTAACAGTAGTTTCTTTGTGTTTCCTGATCTGAAGAGCTTGTTCTAATAACTTAATGTTGGACTACAGAACTGACCAAGTTATGAGAGGTGGAGGCAAGCAGTTTGTTATTCTGATTATAAAAGTTTGTGCATAATTAGGGATTTTTTTGAAGTTTTTTATGAATTTAAAAAGATGTAGCTGCTGCAAAACTTCAGTCACAGACTTAGCCTTCCTTACTTGATGGGTATTTGCAGAAGCTAAAGTAAATCATCAGTGGTGTCTCAGGTGATGAATAAATGCAGATAACTGTGTGTACCTACTGGTAAAAGTATTAGTTTTAGGACTTGACCCCCCAGTTGGAGATAATGGTTAAGTACTCAGATACAGCAATTTTTATTCGGAAAAATCAGATATCTTCATGAAGAATGTTAAGCTGAAATTGTATGTTGTCTGGAGAAGTACTTTACTGTCAGATTTTGATTGAAACAGTGAAATAAATATAACTTGCATAGTTACCCATTTTATCCTCTTCATTGTGAATAGTGGCTAGGTATAAACATAGTTTGTGTAGTGGGAGGGAAGTGTTTCTTTAGGTATTCTTTTATCATGAGGTTAAGAAGATCTGTCATTCTAATTGTTATTTGTAATGGGTTTCTAAATCTTTTTGAGGAGCATCAGAAAAAATGTTTAGTGTCATTAAGAAGAAATAACTGGTTTCTGTCGGATGTGGTCTGTAGTTTTCTGTGGGATTCCTGGAAGATTTTCAGAAAGTTTTAGGGCTACATTGTGTGAGATCTCTTATTTTTTTCACCATGCTTGTGATACCTACCTGATCCGAGCTGGCCTTTTGTTGTTTGTGATTTCTTTGCCTCTTTGCAATGTCATGAGTTTAGTTTAATATTATCGTGACGTTCCTGGCTTCTTTTTTGTGCGTGCTTGTACCAAACTTGAATTTTCAAGTTTTAAAATGCAAGTGGCAGTAAATTTTTTTTGTTGCTTTCAAGGTTTTGAGTATATTGTCATATGGATTATGTTGTGAAGGAATACTACTGCAAGTTAAATTTCTCGTATTACAATTGGATATTGGGGATGGTCAGAAACTGAAGAAAGGATGATTCCAGATTTTAGAGGAATTAAATATTCTTATTTTTCTTTTATGTTACCTGGTAGGATGTAATGTGAATGCATAAACTTCCTTTAGTTTTCCTTGTGGTCTCCACTTTCACATTCCAATAGCGGGGCATAGATGTTACATGCAGTCTCTTTATTTATAAAGTGTTTTCTGGTTTCACACAAGGTTAACTGTTCAAACTGTTTCTAGAGAATATGTTTTCCCATCTATGTGAAAACAAAGGTGCAAAAGATGGTGATTACAGCTGAGACGGTACTTGAATCACTGTAGAGAACATAACTTGTTGAATGTTGTCAGTGTTACCAAGGGAGAGTGAATTTGGCAGCTTGTTATCTTCTGGTGTTTTCAAATAACATTTTTGGGATAGCTTTCTGAAGAAGTTGAGGTGGTACTGTGTTACTAGTCATCTTGGTTTTCCTTCACTTTCCCTTTATTCCACCCAGCCCATACTTTCTTCTTCTTTGCTTGTTCTTTATCACTGCCTTCCTTACTCCTAGTTACTACTTCTTCCTGTAACCTCTGATGGATACAATTCACTTATTTTTCCACAAGAGGGTGATAAAACTCACTCATACATGTAAAAACAAGCACTCCAGGTGGAGTGGATTGCAGAGGTTATTGAAAATCTCAATATAATAAAACTAGCTGTATTTATAAAGAAAAAAAATAGTCTGTTTATCTTCTTAAACTCCATCAGTTTATTACACAGGTTGTTTGTCTGCACTTCTGGAGACAAGACTAGACCTGTCAGAATGGAGATCCACCCTGTGAAGAGCATGCCAGCTCTATCCTGCCTCTGTTGCAGTAATCAGCCCTTACTGCGAGACAGTCTTCCCTTTCTGTTATTCATTCAGTAATTTGCCTTGTCCTTTCTCCTCCATGCACTCTCTTGTTTTGTTTTGTTTTTTTTTTTTTTTTCCCTTTTTTTCCCCTTCCTGCTTATTATTAGAAGAAACAGAACCTCCTACCCTACCAATGCTAAGAAACTGCAGTGGTTGAAATTTCTACTCATCTTTTAAAAGTGCAAAAAGCGTGAAAAGGCGAGGCAAAGAGGGAGAAAAAATAGCCACCGCTGTGATTTGCCTCTAATAGAGGATCTTAGTAGAAATCTGTATCTGCTTTTGGCAAAACCTAGACCTTAACAGGTATTTTACTCAAGATTAAAAGCCACTCTAGTTTGCCCTTTTAGGAGTGGAAAGGTTGATGAAGAGAAGTAGTTATTAGGTTATAGGTTCTGAGAAGAGTAGCTCCAGAATTGTCCGTCTTAAGTGACAGAGATTGTGGCTGAAGTTCTGGCACCTGGCTTTGGCTCTTGGAAGAGCAGTGCAATTGTCTCAGGGTATGTTGGATGGCAAAGGTATGGGAGCAGACCTGTTAGGTATGTGGGGGAAGCCTGGGATGCAGGGCTTTTTAGATGCACTTCGAGGAAGAGACAGCATATCAAGGTGGTTGTTAGCCTATATTTTGGATGCTACAATCCCCCCAAAAGTGTCCGTTGCTGTAAACTGCTTTAGAATATCATCTGAGCTGCCAGATTAGATCTTGTTAGCCACAAGTAAAAAGAACTGCAGCGAGTCCCTTAATATTACAGAAATGAGCAAATGGGATCTATATTGTGGGTTAGGCATAAGCTAGGCAGTGAAAAGGCTCCTGGAAAAATTCTAGACACTTCATTGCGATGAGTCAAAAGGAGTCCTGGCAAGGAAGGAGAAAGGAACAAAATGCTTGGGGTTATGTTTACCCCATCCTCCCATTAAGTGTGAAATTTCAGGTCATGGAGTGAAATTTCTCACTCTTCCTTAATTTCAGGAAGAGCAAACAAACGGCCCAAATAATAAATAAAAAAGATGCAGTCTTTTAAGAAAAAGATAACCACAGAGTCAGTGATCTCGTCAGAATATCTCAATATTTTGTCTCCTCCAAATACTAGGAAATTCCAAAGGCAGGATAAATGTGTTGAATTTCCCAGGACAAGTCTGTTTCTCTTCCTGTTCTTTCAGTGTCCTTTTCCTAAACTACCACATCCATAATGCACACAGTCAAGTTCAACAAACAGTGTTTCGAGCACCTTGCTGCATGGGCAAGAAGGGCCAAGTTTAAGGTTTGTTTCAGGTATCTCTAAATCACAAGTGGGACAGATTCTTCCAATTAACAGACTTGAGGGGGAGATCCCCACCCCAAAGGAGCCCTTCTACAAAAGAAAAAATACCCCCACCCCGTGAAACCCAAGTCATTCTTAGAATTTCTGTATATTTTTCTGAGCTAGTTCTGAGAGAGCGTAAGGGAATTGGAGAGATTCTAATTTATTTTAGCAATGTAACAGTATTTTTCTTAAGTTTTCAGGATATTCTCCTAATGAAGAGTGTCATAATATCTAGAAACAGATGTAAGTGGCTAGAAACAGGTTTTGAAGTACTCTAAGCAAGTTTATTTTATTTCCTGCTTGGTAAGGAACAGTCATTCCTGTTGCAGAAACTTTCTTCATCAAGGATTTTGCACAGAGGAGGATTGACATGCCCTTCAGAATAGATTCTGAGGTGACCTCATTTGACATGAGGGCATCGTTGGTCTCCCCTTGTTTTGCACAGTTGATCCTAGCATGAACAGGCATTGCACTACAGCAAAAATTCGTTTGAGAGCCAACATCTTCAGAGTTATTTCACTTGTGGTGAAATGTGCCAAAACTTCATGGTCAATAAAAAACAAATGGTTTGGAAATGAACATATTTTCATGTTTACTTGTTTTTGGATAAGTATTACACTTCTGGATTAAAAAACCATGATATTTCAAATATAATGGAAAAGCTCTACAAGAATACATAACATACAATAATAAAGCACAGACTGTTTTTTTCCTTACAGTTAGTCTTTTTAGATAAAGCATTCAGTATTTGATAATATTTCTGTCCATGTAGTTTTAAATGTCTTGAGCAACAGGACCTGTCTGGTGTCCAGAGCTGCAGCAAAGATGGTTGAATAGAGTGCCCACCCGCATGCCCTTCATTTTGGGAGAGGAGTCACAAGGGTGAAAGGGAGGTATTCAGCCTTCCCCCCCGCCATTCCTGGATTCAGTGGCTAGATAGACAGTGCCTCCCCCTCTTCCAAGCTCATGCCGCATTTGTGGTTAATGCAGCTTTTCTGCATTGTTGTTTCCCAGGTTTCTTGTCCATACTGAATATCTATATTTGGGATTATTTTTCCCAGATGTATTAGTTGGTGTTTTTCCAAACTGAATTTCACTTTCTTTTCTGGCCATGTAAGGAATTTGCTTAGGTTCCTTTGTATTATTTCTGACTTTACTGCTACTCAAAGTCCCCTATTTAATATCCTCAGAAGATGTTGTCTGTATGCTATTTTAATCATATAGATCATTAAGGAAGTTATTAATGTCTGGGCTAAATTGATTCTTATATCTCACCAGCATTTCTTTCCAATTGGATACTTCGAGATTTTTATCCTTTTATTTCTAGACTTTTTGGCAGTATTGTGTGTTCTCAGCCTCTCCTATCCAAAAAAATTGGAATTGGTTTTAAACATAGGACTTCCGGGCAAAACAGAAGTGTGATTCATGCTGGAATAGAGTAAACTTTGTAAATCCAATCACAGTTGAAATTGAAGCTGTATTATAACCATTGCATATATATCTTCACATTGATTTCAATATGCTGTCTTTGTACTTTAATTTGTACAGTAGTAGTTCTTAAATGATAAATTATTAAGTAAATATTTTCCTAGTGGAATGTGCTTTCTATTTTTGTATATCATCTTGAGAACAGAATGTGATTCCTTTCTGTAGGGTCAGCTGTTTGAAATACTTGCCTGTGTTTGCTCTAACTGCATAATCTATAATCCTCAATATGTCTTTAATCCACCTTATCTCCTACAGAACTACATCTTTGGAATAGGGAAGAATATAGTGTGATAGATAGAATCTAGAATCTAAGGGTATAAAGTTTGGGAAGATTAAATCAATTTCTGAGGTCAGTATTGATAGATTTTGGCAAATAACAGAAGAAATGACTAGTTAAGAATATTAAATACTACTCATTTTCATTCCTATGGAATGAACAAATAATAAGTAACAAAGAAGTTTTATAGTATTTCATATCTGGAAATATGATAAAATTAAAGATGGAATTTACCACCTGGCTAATCTTAAAACATCTCCTACAGTGTTAAGGGGAAGGAATTGATTTATTTTCTTTTGATTATTTATGGTTATTGTGTCAAGTTGAATTGAACTTAAAAATGTTTCCCTTTGTATGCATGACTAAGGTAGAAACCAGAGTGCATGTTTCTTAGCACTGGCCACTTGAGATTGAGTGGATGCATTAATCTGAAACAAATGTAGCTGTGGGTTCAAGGAGGGGGGTGTGTGCATGCACACGTGTTCAGAGGTCTGTTCTTGGAAGAATGAGTGCGTCTCCTGGTATTGGTTAGTAGTGTTTTTGACAATTTGGTGTGCTGGTTTTGTTAAGGAATACACAAAGAGCTTCTGTTGTGATTGCTTAATTAGAATAATGGAGGAGAAAAACTTTTGAAAAAAATTGCCTGTAGTCTACATGTATTAATAGGCAAAATGTGACCCTTTAACAAAATTGCTGGTGCTGTTGGGGGGTGTCTATTTTCATGGACTTGATAAACTATACATTTTTCAAGTAGGAGAATAGGGAAGACCCAGTCATCAACAATCAGCTATCAAAATTTCAGAAGATTTTTTTTTTTTTAATTAACCCCAAACAAGCTGTATTAAAATCCACTATTTTTGTCTGTAAATTTCAGGTGGAGTGTTTTATTAGGTGAGTATTGAAGTGTTAGGTGCAAATACAGCTGAATATTTTTCTTTCCAGATGTTGCTGTTGCTTTTGTATGTTTTGGTAACTGACAGCAATTGGAGATAGTTAAAACAAGCTGTCAAAGGTCAGGTTTCTGTGTTTGTCTAATACTAAGGTATTAGGTACCATTTGTCAAGGGACGATGGATTTCTCATTTCACCTAGTGACAGATAATCTGATCTTACAAGGTCTTAGGGTTTGGGGGGTGGGGATAGTGATCATGTTAAATGGCAAACTTGCACAGTACAGTTTTTTGTTAATGGAGCCACACTACATAGCAGGCCTGGGTTCAAACACCACCAGTACTTTTTTTTTTTTTTTTTTTTCTTTTTCCCCGAAGTAGTTGGTGTTAAACACAAATATTCCTGGTTTCGTATTTTAGAAGATGATCGGCAATCAGTGAATCTGGCACATCAGTCCTAATGTTTGTTGTTCTTACAAATGGTTAGGAACATGCATAGCATTGAAAACCCCACATTCTTACAATCCTAAACAGAAGGAAGAAGTTAGTGTGGTATTTCAGCATTCTATATTTGTAAAACTTCTGAGAATCCTGTGAGGAAATATAAATTGCAGGGAAGCTTATTTACTTGAGTAGAGAATTCCTTTATAGAAAAAAAAGATACCATGTAAAGCAGTATGGTCCTTGTCTACTACTTGCCCTTAAAAATTATTCCATCTAATCCATTCCGTGGAAGGGATGGGAACTGGCTAGCAAGGCAGCAAGTGAATCTGAACACTGAAATGTCGATTCTGCACCTGCATATGCCATTGCGATAGCATCCATGTGGCTGTAGGGAGGGAGGGCCTGCATTTTTATTTTTTCCAGTGAGGAAATAAGTGGGAATTTGCATTTTTTCCTTTTAGACAACGAGAAGTTTTCTACCAGCTTCACTGCTTAAATTTGTATTGTGCTTCCTGTGCTGCCATACAATTTTCAGTAAAAGAGCAGTTGCATGGAGACAAAGAGGCTGCTGATTTAAGTCTCAATAGAGAAGTCTGTTAGGCTTCATCTGTGGGAGGATACTAAATGTAGCTAAGAGGTTGGCAGATGCTACCTGGACCAAAACTAGTTGAAAATATTAAGCAGCTGTTTAGTAGGTTTGCCTAAAAACCATTTAATGACTGGAAGAATTGCTGGGAAAAATTTGACAGAGGAGTTTTGGTTTAACAGTGTACTTGTTGTCTGGATGTAATTTGCTGTTCGTGTTGAATAAAAAAAAAAAAGAAGAGTTCAGCTACAAATATTTTGCTAGTGTTGATGTGAGGGGAAAAACCATCTAACCCCAAGCCCTTCTTTCTCTTCCCACCTGTCTTACAATTTTTTTTGTAAATTATGTCACTTTATGCAACATTTTGGCTTTCATTTTCAAAGGGAGCAATACTGTTTCTGATTATGTAAGTTAAGCTGAAGGCTGTGGAGCATTGTCTTCTGAAGTTTTCAGGAAGCTTGGTGTATCTGCTGCTATTAATGTTTTTCTAAGCTATAACACTGTGAAAATTTACCTAAAGAGTTTATTTTGCGCTTCAGCCTTTTAGAGCACCATCAGGTGGCCAGAAGCAAAGTGGTAGGACTGGGCTTGAGTTTCTACTGGGTGCATGCAAGCTCCGTGTATGGCCCAGGAGGGGAAGCTTTCTTCATCTGCACATTCCTCATCTCTCCATTTAACTCCTCTGCAGTCCTGGGAGCTGCCCTGGTTTCTTGCCTTGTTGCCAAGCCGGAGTGTAAACACTCTTTAGCCATGTCATTTCTGACCTGTGAGATGCTGTATGGGATGCATGAAATGAGCTACCCCAGTGTTTTTTGTTTTTCTTTTTGGCAGGTGGAGAGAGGAAATAAAGAAATTGCATGAAGCTCTTGTGCTCTATGACTAAACATAGGGAAAAGGCCTAAGGAAGCCATGGCTCAGGACCAGGGTAGTTAATTTAAGCAGGGAGTATGAACTTCTAATTCATTTCTAAGTGCAGTTCCCTTTATGACCTGGTCCATGGGGAGAGTTGATTACAGGATCTCTGTGCTGGGTTATTAAACAGTTAACATCAATGGGGATATTTATGCTTCAGAAGCTGAGATTTGCACATGTGTAGGTATAAGCGTTTCCAGTAGAACATATTTGATATTTAACCTGGAAAAAAGTCGAAAGAGGTGATTAATGTTTTGTACCTTTGGAATGGGTTTAATTTTGTGTGCTTAGCTAAGGCTTCTAGCAGGTGCTATAGAAACTGGGGAAAAAAATTACCTTTTCAGCATGTCCCACCCATACTTCACATTGAGCCACAAAATAATATTCAAATGAACAAGAATCTCTTGATTGAATCTAAATGAAAAATGCAGTTTTCCATGGCCTAATTATTCCAGAAATGATAATTTCATTGTAGGCAAATTTAACTAAAACCTAGGAGATTTCTGCAAAATTACCTGAAAGAAAAAATTACTATTATTCTCTTTTAAAGTGAGGCAAAGAAATAGCAAGAGCTTTTTCAGTCTGTGTTGGCTACTAGTTCTGCTTCTGATAGAAAGACGTTTTAAATTTTCATAAATATGTTCTTTTATATGTTGTTTGCTTTCTGTTTTGTTTGTTCCTACACTGTACAGTAACATGGCTAAAATTTCTGTACACACAGTTTCATTAATTTTCAATTTTTCTTGTAGAATTTCTAAACATTTATTTCTGAAAGAGTGCTCTTTTCCTCATGTGAAATGGTTACTTTAGAACTTCCTTAGTGGTCCCTTGCTGTTTGTCAGGCATGGTTTTTGTGCCCTGGATCAGCCTTTTGCTTTGTCTGTGAATACCAGCCCAAATTTGGCAGAGTTCTGAAATGGTGGAATATTATTTTGTGTGTAACAGCTAGATAGGGTTATCATAATTAAGAATGATCAGGCATTTAGCATCTGTCATTAACTAGAGTGTGCGTGTGTCATCCTCACAGAGCAAATGAGGATGAGTTGTTTCTTCTTGGGTGTGACAGAGGCATTGGTGTTACTTCTCTTTGTGGCACTGGTAAGATCAATACTAGGATGCATCATGGGGTCTGGGACTTGGCATATTTGAAGAAGCTATAGGAGAATGAGAGAGATGTAGACCCATTAAATGATCGAAGACCCAGAGAAAATGCTTATGCAATATGATTTAAAAAAAAAATCTGTTTAAATAGTTTATCAAAAAGCTTGAGAGCAGATATGGTCATAGTGTCTTATGGGGAGAAAATACTGGTCAAATACAAGAACTAATGCTGTCGGCAAAAGCCAGAAATTAGGCGTGCGTTTTTAATAATGAGGAAAAATATGAGCTAGCAGGAACACTTAAAAGTGATGTTAGATTCTCTGTTTGTGTGCTTCCAAATCAAGAGTCAAAACTTCTAAGAAAGTTTTATTTTCATTGAACACAAGTTACTGGACTGAATTCACAGAAGGTAGCTTCATTAGGAAATCATCTTAGGGACTGTTTTATTTGGGTTAGACTATCTGCTCTGGTAGCCCCTTCTAGCTTGCAGTTTCCTAAATCTGCAGCTGTAAGACCCCCAGCTTTACCCATTTCAGAAGCTTTGAAAGTTTGTAGGAAAGACAGTAAGGGATTTGGAAAGAAAAGCGAGGCTTTCATGAGTTAGACAAGTTGAATCTTTCCTTGGAGGAATTAGAATTTGTTGTTTCCTCTGCTCTGTATATCTTTGGCGATACTCTGCTAGTTGTTCAGAACTGCTTGCTCTATTTGCTGCTCAGTCTGAGACACTGAGTTGTGATTTACAGAACGGGTGATGACTCAAAATGCAAGTGAACTTGGTGGGAACTAGTCCTGAATACTACACAGTGCTAAGTAAACATTCAGAAAAATCAGGATGTCCCAAATTGGGCATTGAAAATTAATGGACGCTTTTAATCTGAATCTTTTTATTTCTCAGTGTTCTTTTAATATCTTGTGAGTAATACAGCATAAAAATGAGTCTTTTAAAATGTTATTCTTGTTTGGTTTAAGAGAAACGAGATAAAAATTAAATATGACATTATACAAACTCCTCAAGATTTGCTGCTTTTATTACAGCTAAGTAACTGAAAGATTGCTCTAATCTTATTTTAATAGAAGCAAATCTGCTTGAATTCTTCTTGTTTTTTTTTTTTTTTTTCAAAAATCACAGACTGTCACAAACATTTTAAAAAGTCTTGATTAAAGGTAATGATGCAGCCTAGTGAAATTCAGGTATGATCCACAGGTATGAGCACTCTCGCTTCATTGGTTCATCTTGAGCATGAAGTCCCTTCCTTCCCAATCAGATTTTTTTTTTTTAAAGTAATAAAACTTTTCCGTGAATTACTCTGTTTTTAAAATTAATTATGATAATTCATTATTTCCTTATGCAAAATTAATTTTTCTTCCTAAGCGTAGTGTGCTGTGTTTTTTTTTTTTCTTTTTTTTAATTTTTTTACTGAAATCCATGGTTCATTTTGTTTCTTCACTAGGTCTGTTTCTTCTCATTAGCACATTTTAACAAGCCTCACCAGGTTAAAGTAGGGCTGTAGATTTAAAATAATTTTAAACTGCAATCCTGCTTAAGCTCTTCTATTTTCTCACTTCCTTCTGCCTGCCCTGAGCACAACTATCTATGCATGCCCTTTCTCCCCTCTTTCTTTACTGGTGGGGAGAACGCTGGTACCGCGTGCATCTGTGATCTTTGTCAACTGAAAACAGTTCAGTGGCAAATGCCTTGTATGTTCGCTTGGTATTCCCTTCTTCGGGTCAGAATCTTAGGGAATATTGAACAACTTCCAATATTGTGAAGTGATATTTTACAGCACCAAAAAGTTCATCATAGGACTTTAGCTATGTTTATTCCACTAATTTTGTGGTGAAACATGTGGTAATTTATTGTGATGTGTTATCTGTCTGTCCGTCCGTACACTAACTTTGCCCTTCTTAAGCATCTGCCTTCTCATTTCCAAATGTCTTAAAAATAAGCAGATCATTGCAGGTAGAAGGGAATGGCTGCCCTTGCAGAAATGAGTGAAACCTCAGAGATGCTGATGATGTGATTTAAGAGAGAAAATTAAAAAAAGAAAGAAAAAAAGAAGGAGGTTTCATGGCTGGTTTATACAAACTCCTTAAAACTCGCTTTTTGATGTATTTTTTTTTACGAATTTAGGGAAACGAAACACTGTGCTGATGACCCCAAAATTTGTGGAGATTTTGATATATGCTTAAATACAGGCAGTGAATTGCTGAAATGAAAGCTGTTCAGCATATCTTCTTGAAAAATGGTTACGCTCTCGTTCTCTGAAAATAAAGGATTGTAATTCGAGCCTGCCTTTTTAAAAGAAGAGTTTCCTCCAATGTTGTTTCAGGGTAGAGTTTGAAAAAGGAAGTAATTTGTAAACTGTTGAAATACAGTTCAGTGCCAAAGCAACCAAAGAATAAAATTACTCAAAATAAATAGTAGCTCTTATTTTGAAGGTGTGTCAAAGTGGAAGAGCTTTCTTTATGCATAGTTGCTATTGGCTGCACAAAACCCTCGTTTCTGCGGCTAATGATAGATAGGAATATTAATAATATAATTCATGCCTTGTCATATTTTGCTGCTTAATCATCTTGTTTGGCACTCCCCTGGTCATGTTCTGTGTGGCCATAATTCAGGAATGAAAGCTCACTCGGGCACTGGTATTACAGTCCAGTAATCAAAGAGGCTGGGATTATGCAGATAATGAAAGGACTGGCCAGCGTGTGTTTACCCACGAAAACTGGAGTGAAGTTAGAGACAGTAAACAGCCAGGGAGCTGCCTTCCACGCCGGACGATGGCTGTCGCTCTTACGTCACGGCTGCTTTAAAGATCCGGGCTGGGTAAGCAGAAACCGAGAGCGCTCTCAAGTTCAGAAACATGTGTCAGCAGTATTAAAGTTTCTGCCGTGAAAAACTTTATCTCTTACAAGTCTTTAGCAGCATTGTCTTTTGTGTGCTGTCAAAAGTAGTATTTCAAGGAGGTTGCTAACATTTTGTTAGAAAATACTTCATTTATAAGCAGTTTCCTGGACAGTAACATAGATTAGAAAGATAAAGAGGGGCTATAGCATGAATCTGAATGCAAATAAAATAGAAAACCAGTATTTTTTTTGTTTTCCTTAATTTTTTTGTTAACAACTACAATTTTAAAATCTAAACCTAACATTTCTCAGAGGCTAGCACTGAACCTTGTGAATTGCTTGTGATTCAAAGCATTGTTATCTTTGTCTGGATAACTTTTTTGTAAGTTTTGGAATAGAAGGCAATTTCTGAATGCTTGGCTTGATACTGAAGGTGGTTGTAGTTGGGGGCACTGTAATGGATAAAATGGTGAGAGGATAAAAGGAAGTATCTAAAACAAATGAAAGGGGAAAGTAATTTTGGTTGGGGTTTGTTTATTTGGTGTTTGGGTGTTGGGTTTTTTGTTTGTTTGTCTTTAAAACTCAAGAAGCCATTTCCCTCTCTTGGTTTTTAAATGGTTTTTCATCTTTAAGTAGTGTAGGTTCTTCCAAGATACCCATGATTTTTTATGAAGTGGTTTCCATGCTCTTGTCAATGCATGAATAACAAATAATAGAATGGGTGGGGAGGAAGTTGATTGTAATTTGACTTAAAAGCATGAATGTTTTGACCTCAATGATTGGCAGCTTGAAAAGAATGATTTGCTGTGCTGTTTGTGTGAGCGTTGGGTTGTTTAGTGTTAATCACCATCCAGTTATGAATATAATTCACTTGTTAGACAAGTGAATTAGACTGTAGGCTAGTGTTGGACTTTTAAACGTACCTTCAGTAAGCACTCAAGTTAAAAGGAGGCATGTTCTCTGGAGTGCTACATTGATGGAAAGAAGCAATGTTCATCTTGTGGATGTAATGAAGGTAAGGCTCTTCAAGTTGGAGAGGTCTGAAAAAATAAGAATTTTTTATTTTTTGTCATAGTTTCTTATGTACTGAAGAGATGGATTTCCCGAGATACTATTTTGAGTGACAACTCATTGTGAAATTTTTATGCATAAACAAAGGATAAGGTGTTGGGGTTTTTTTGGTGTTAGTTTATTGTTGTTGTTGTTTGTTGTTTTGCTTTTTCTAATTGTTTATGTTTTAGGTTCTAAGTTTTGAGTTTTGCTTATAACTTGAGATGGCTTTCTTTAGCAGCTGTAAACTTTCATGGACAGGTATCATTTAAAAATATTCTGTCTATGCATGCTGTAGCAAAGCAGTGAACTCAGGCGAAAGCTGATCCTTCTTTTTTTAAATGATACTTCTATTTGGCTTGTATTTACAGATGTACGATGAGCTTTGTGAGACAGTCAGTGGAAATTAGATCAACTCGTAACCTGATCCGGTATTCAGAATTCTTCTAGCCTTGAGAGTCCTAAAGTCTGAGGAAGCGTAGGATCAATCTCCATGTTGTGACAGTTTTTCCTGCATTTCAGAATTAAGACCGGTTTTTGTGTTATTCAGAAACAAGTCTAATTTGATTATATTAGCACTTTGCCTGATTAAGGATTGCTGAATCAGGTTCAATATTCGAAAGGTAGGCATATAAAGGGAAATGTGTGTCAATGTCTGTGTTACTCTGGCTAGTGTGTTACATGGTAACATTAACAAGGCAAGGGCTGATCCTCATGTGTTGAAGGATGTTAAGAGGGACTGTATTTGTATTTTAATTCAAAATAGAGATTGCAGTTCAGTTTATTTTTTTGCACATCTTTTTGCTGAGGTTAAGACAAGTATGTGAAAGTTTTAAATCCAGAAGCTTTCATACCAGTCGTGTTCTTAAATATTTCCATAGGAAAAAACCACTGTGTTTTTGTTTGGTTTAAGAAAGGACACTGGCATTGCTTATTAGGCATAATAGAAAAGAAGCTTAATTTCAAAAGCCTAGTGTATTCTACCCCTCAGACATTCAGAAAACATTAAGAGTTTCAATTACTATAATTCAAACATTTCTTCTGGTCATCAGTTTGTGCTTTTTTTTCACCTAAACATTTTCAAATAGTTCTAAAGTTCTTCTTCCTACAGACCTCAATGAGTTCATTACTTATATTAAGGCAAAAAGCTTCCTTTTTTTTTTTTTTTTTTAAAGGTGCAGGAAGCCCAGAAACATAAAATGACCTATGATTGTTATCTTAGACCTACCCAAAAGTAAAAGGTTAATGGCAGCTTGCTAAGCAGTGACAAGAAAAGGTGGGATGATCAGGGAAGGAGGAAAACCAAGGGAAGTTGTTGCTCAGTCACAGAATCGGGGAGTAGAGAGGAACTGGACAGACCTGTTATATAGGAGGAGCTGGGCTGTATCAGGTGCAGTGCAGTGGAGGGGAATAAGGGCTCCCTGATACCAGAACCAGGCTGAATGCAGAGGAATGGCGAGAGCTCTGCTTGAGCTAATTTATTCTGCAAGTGAGAGAGGAGGGAAGTGTCTGCAAGGCAAACTGTTTCTGGTGTCTGAGCTTGCTCTAATATCTAAACTCCTTTTCCCACAACTTTTTTAACTCTGAGCACATTGTAACATTGGAAAAAGAAGAAAATTCAAGGATTACTTAGTCTGCTGTTACTTGGAGATAGCGAGGATGGGAGAAATGATAATAAAATTTTATTCCTGAACAGGTGAAGTACGTTATTGTACAATAATAATACAATTTTGTTTGCCTTACAAGTACTTTAATAAAAAATACTGATGTATAAACTTGCATCTGTTTACCAGCTGGTTGAATATTGGAGTAATTTGATCTTTTTTCAGGTGATCTGAGCTACTGAAGGGAGGGCTGGGGGTAAATACTTGCACCATGAGTGCCCTAAGGTGGTGCCGATGCCTCAAGGAAGGATTATCTTGTAGTGGGGAGAGTAGTGCCCAAAGCAGAAGAACCTGCTGTTTTTCCTCTTCATTGCACAAGCAGCCTGTTCTCATTTCCTCTGCCTTGCTGTGTCCTGATCGAAACCTCCTATTAGGCCAAGGAAACCTGTGTGTGTGTGTCCAGGTAAGGCTGTGTGCAGTGAGAGAGGACAAACTGGGCTGCTCTTTGCACCTTATCTGAGTGAGGACAAACAACTCAGGAGAGCTTATCCATCTCTGGTAGGCCTGGTTGAGTGCAGGAGATGACACTGAAATGGCAGAAAAGCCCCATGGGCAGTAGGGACCTATGAGTCCAAGCCAGGAGGGAAGTGTGCTGGGTGGATGCATGGCATGGAAAGTCAGTGGTGTCCTCTCCTGCGGCTGAGCCCAGCCCAGGGCATTTGGACTGATTGGAGCTGAGTACCACCGGAGATCCCTTGAGTCTCTAGACTTGTCACAGGTTATCGTAGCTGTGAGGCTGATTCACCTGCCTGCCACATCTGCCTCAGAGATCGGAGGAGAGGAGCCTCCTTTAAAATGATCAACAACCATCAGGCCTTGGTCTGTGCAAAACCTACTTTGGCTATGCCTGAACATCCCGGGGAGAATATGAGTATGTAACTGGGAATAGCCATGTCCTGTCCCATCACAGTTGTGTCCACAGCTAGAAACTCCCCTACATTTTTCCAGCATTTTGGGTCAACAAGCATGAGGTTTGGGAGTTGGAGAAAGAGAGAGAGGGATGCTTTTGAGCTGGGTTCTAGGGCCCAGGTTGCCTGGTGCTCCTGTGATGGGTTCTGCTTGTCCTATGGGGGCTTGCCTGCCCTCTGCTCACGCCTTGCTCCCTCCAGGCACTGAATGTCCCTCACAGCACTGTCATGGGAAGATGTCCTTGTTTCAGCTGGGATGGAGTTAATTGTCTTCCTAGTAGCTGGTACAGTGCTATGTTTTTGAGTTCGGTATGAGAAGAATGTCGATAACGCTGATGTTTTCAGTTGCTGCTAAGTCATGTTTAGTCTAAAGTCAAGGATTTTTCAGCTTCTGATGCCCAGCCAGCGAGAAGGCTGGAGGGGCACAAGAAGTCGGGAGGGGGACACAGCCAGGGCAGCTGACCCCAACTGGCCAAAGGGGTATTCCATACCATGTGACATCATGCCCAGTATATAAACTGGGGGAAGTGGGGGCGGGGGGATCGCTGCTCGGGGACTAACTGGGCGTCGATCGGCGGATGGTGAGCAATTGCACTGTGCATCATTTGTATATTCCAATCCTTTTATTATTAGTGTTGTCATTTTATTAGTGTTATCTTTATCATTATTAGTTTCTTCTTTTCTGTTCTATTAAACTGTTCTTATCTCAACCCACGAGTTTTACTTCTTTTCCCGATTTTCTCCCCCATCCCACTGGGTGGGGGGGAGTGAGTGAGCAGCTGCATGGTGCTTAGTGGCTGGCTGGGGTTAAACCACGACAGTCCAAACAAGCATTTCTCATTGGTTTTGAGGCATACATTTGAACTGAAATAGATGTGCATCCCTTTCTATAATACAGTTAACTTGAGTTCTTGCTGTATTACTTGAGTCCTCAGTCTGGACCAAACTTGTACTAATGTGAGAGTGGGAAGTAGGGATGTGCAGGGCTAATGGTGGTGGTGGTTTGCAGGGCAAGGATTTTGCAGTCTGCTGTACGTGTTCATTCTTTTTAGCAGAATCACATTTAAAGCAGATCCTTTTTGCCTTCATTTCAAGTGAAAAGAAGTTCCTTTCTCAGCAAAACAAACCATCATAGAGGCATTCAGTTTCTCATTTGCAGAATAAATGATTTCAAGTTCTCTTGGGTCCACATGGAAAAAGTACTCCACCGTTTTACTGGATGCTGTTTTCTCCAAAACATCCCATTTTTTTAAATGGCTGTTTCTTAATGATCCACAGCTGAAGGCCCTTCCCTTTACTCTTGGCAGCCTGTGCCGTCTTTATGGGGTGGAACAGGATCTTTCTTTCGTCCTAGGAAATAGTATTAATCCTGCCAGTATTTAACTGAATCCAGGATTACTAATCTGTCGAAAAGCTCTGCTTTTTGTTTTTACAGATGATGTTCGGGACATCTGATAGTTGCATTTGTGTTGTCAAAAAAGCACGCTGTGTTTGTCTGTGGTAACCTCAGAATTTCTAGAAGGGATTCATTATATTAGTATTAAATGATTGCGGTCTTCATTAGTAAAAATGAGTCAAGTTCTCTTAATAAAATGGTAATTTTCTCATTTATGTTCTGTATTTCTGAAGTAATGGCTTTTAAATACTCAGCATTTAAATTTGCTTTTCTCCTGGAATAATAAAGTATTACAGTGACTGTAAAGTAATTTAGAATGAATTTAGACCATTTAGTTATTTACTTTTCCTAGTGTTTTCCTGGTAGAAGCTGCCTAACTAGTCTGTCTATCTCATGATCTGTTTTTCCTGTTTGTACCAATTTGGTTGATAACTATGCAGAAGCAGAATAGTTGGGAGGAAATTCCAAGATGCTTCAACTTAACTTTTCATTAGTGAAGTGATTAAGAAGCAAGCAGGGCTCGCTGAGTTGTCTGAAACATCATTTTGTAGCTGTGAAGCCAGCTGTTTTATGTCATGTGTATAAGAAAGAAGTCTGTGTGGAAAACCACCTGTTTCAGAATGGGTTGCTTGTATGTGTGTATTGTCATCGCTTGTTTCACTCTTTAAAAGTCTAATTTTACATGAGTTTTCTGTCATTTCTTTTGAGTAGATCCTTGCAAGTTTACAGATTGGTCTAGGTAATATGTGGGGAAAAAAGAAAAGACTGCTGAATAGGTAGAGTACAGTTGATCTCTAGTGCTACAGTTATCTCCTATTTTTATGTGGTGCTTCCTTACAGGATTTAGAACTTTAAATGCATAAAACTTTCTTGCGGGAAGGTCATTACTTTAAAAAAGGTGTGTGAGTGAAGTTGCTATAGAATCTTAGAGGCTAAATTCTGGTTAATTTGTACTAAACTCTGGGCTTCATCTTGCATGGGAAGAAATTCACTGGAAGCTTCCTCATTTGAATTAATGCAAGTGTGAGGCATACAGATTCCTCAATGCAGCAGCTCAGAGTTACTCAACTAGGTTACTTTTCCAGTTGTGACTAAGGGGCCAATTAGCAGCATCCGGAATGAGACGGCAGCGCCTAGGTAAAAATAGATGGCATTTGGAGAAGCTGGGGGCTGTTTTGGAGAAGGTCTGCAGCTACAGACTGAGAGAAGCAAGACAAAGAGGCAAGCTTCAGAAAGGAGTATTACAGACATGGCTGGGAGAAACTCCATGAACAGGCAAAGGTAGGAGCAGCCCAGAGAAATGGGAAGAAGCAATACCAGATTGGAGCCTCAAACTGAAGGGCCTCTGCTGCCGAAGGAACGCTTAAGGAGCTGTGTTCTTCACTCCCTTCTGACAAGAGAGATAATGCTAGCATTGATATTAAAATGAAACGAGCTGTAACATCCTCTGAAAATGACAGGAACCAGAGGAGTGGGTGTAAAGCTCGCTACATTGTGAGGTCTTACCTGAAGGATTGATACTTTAGTACCTCTCAGAGGAAGGAGTAAGGCACACAGAAGTGCTGCTTCAGTAGGTTTGCTTGAAGGCGATTAGTTGACCATGCTGGAGTCTCAGAGACCAAATAATTAAGTAATAAGCCAGGTACACGGAGGGGAGCTTGATGGCACGGGTGTATTTTGCTTTTTAGCCTTTACAGTTATAACTTTGTCCTGTGACCACAACTGTTTCCACGGTCCTTCTCTGTCATTTCTGTAGGATACTGAAGCCACTGGATTAGTATAGTTTAAAACTCTTTTGTTCTTCACTGACCTACTTTGACTGCATGTTAGCTATCGGATTGGGAAAGGGCCATCTGTATATGTGCCCACTGATACAGCCTGAATGTAAAGTAAAGAGAATGTAGAATGCGGTCTGCCTTGTCTTGATAAACTTCAGTCCAGTGGAGGTAATTACTTAAAATACTAATTTTCATTGTAAATGGCATGCTCTACTTGTCATTTAATAATGTATTAGTGAATTTGATATTTCATGAAAAATAAAGAAGGCAAAAAAGGATGCACCTGAAGTCCTATCTTTAAATAGACAAAGGATGTGTCTAAGTTAAGAGTTCTTGCTAGTGGTCTAGTGGTAAGTCTGCTAGTTCCTAAAAAGTATGGGCAAGCTAAAGAATGCATGATCTGTGTATTCATATGGTCAGATACAAAGCATGTTTGCTGTACTATATGTGCTTTCTTGATCAGTGACCTGTACCTGCAAAGGGTCTATAAAAATGCCTTTTAAAAGTTAGCTAATTCACCAGTAGTGTATTTGGATTACCTCACTTACGAAGAGGAGCTTTCAGACTTACCTATGTATGTATAAACCTGCAAAATACACGCTTTTCTTGCTGAGTTTTTCTCCATTCATTTTTCATGCAATACAGAACTGATGAGATTGCTTTTCCTTTTTTTGATTAGTAAGCAATGAGCTTTCTGCCAATTAGAGCAAAGGTGTAATCGTAATTCTGATGAACCAACGTAACACTCCCATTGACTTCAATTTGGCCAGGATGCCAACTGAAGATTAAGTTTACGATCACAGTACAGCTGAGGATAAATGTTGTTAGCAATCCAATTTCAGCTTATCATCTTCAACAGAGAAGCACCTTAATTGATGAGTAGTTTGGAAGAGGTAGAGAGGGTAGCAGTTGATGATGAAGAGTATTGTTTGCTAACCGCAGAGGGAATGCTTTAATTATATTTAATGCCTAAACTGTTATGTCTGGTTAATATTTGTAACAGTCTAAACTAACAAAGTTTTTCAAAGTGACTTGATGTGCAGCAGAGCGATACCTTTGGTTACATTAGTTGCATGACGTAACCTTATCTTTGTAGTTTTCAGTTTTCTCAAACTTGTTTGTGAATCTTAAGAACTTAATACAGAACGGTTTGTAATGGGTCAAGTATTTATTTTTAAAGGTAATATACTATTGTAGACTGATAGTCATATTGCAGAGGCGCTAAGTAATCTTTAGAGAAATTCACTTCAGGTGCCAAGGCCCAGTGATCATCAGATAGCTTTGTCCAGTAACAGCTGGCATTTCTGAGGGACAAAAACCCCTATGATTCATATGCAAGCATGCAGGTAAATAGATTCTGCCAAAAGAAAACTGCATTTTCTTATTCAGTGTTTTTGGAAGAGGTCAGAGGTAAAGATGTTCTGAAAAAAACGCCCATGCGCATTATGGTAATGCAAGGCTATGATAAGGGTTGTCCCTTAGACAATTACAAATATTCAGAAATAAGGTCTTTTCTCTCTAGAACCTTGTGTTGGGGAGATAAAATGTCTACCCCATTTAGGATCCAGGTGGCAAAAAAAAGTTGCTGCTTAAAAGATAGAAAAGTGGCCTAATACTCTTATGTCAGTCAGATTTCTAAGTTTTAGCAAAAATACCTGGTTTAGGTATAACAAAGCAATGGAGTCTGAAGGTGAATGATAATTATTGGTAAATGTCTCTCATTTACATTTTTTTAAAACTGAGCTGTGCCATTCTGTGATGGAGAAGATCCTATTTTTAAAGGAATAGCTGGTATTTTTACATAGACATATGTAATGATAATACAAATAACAAAATATCCAGCATAACACAGACTAACTTGACACATTGTAGGGGAGTATTATATAAATGTCATGTTTTTCCCCTCTATTGGTGAATGGTTGCAGATCCTGAATAATCTGAAGATCAAGAGGTTACTGTAGAAATGGTCTAGAACAGGGATAGGTTTCTGTGCACCAGGGAATGTGGGAGAGCTCTACAGTAATTGCAAAACCAAAATAAAATAAAGTAGATTTATTTATTTATTTATTTATTGTCATTTAGATCTTCTGGGCTTGGCAATATGAGAAAGGGTGTTCACTTAACTAACAGCTTGACTAATTTGAGTTATTGTCGTAAGGTATTGAATAACATAGTCTGAGCCTTACAGTTGACCTTATCTCAGGGCAGCTGGTTGAGCCTAAGCACTAGAAGGCCTTATGCAAGGAACGTATCTCGAAGGAAGGAATGATCTGGTGACCTCCTTTCTTGACAAAGAAACCATGTGGATTGCTTGTGGATGCAAAGTCCTTATGTAGCATCTCTTGAGCAATGCTTTCTAGTTTCTAAGTTGGCAAGAGATGTAATCCCAGTGTGTAGATCAGGATGTACCTTCAGGTTTTCCTGTGTTTTCTCGTGGCTCAGCTGGGATGTTGCGTGGGTTATGTTCTTGTGCTCAGAAATGCAGGTTTGCAGTGAGTGCTGTGGCTGGTGTTCCTGAGGGACATGCTGTGGCAGATGCATCATCCCTTGCAACCCCAGCTTGTTTTTGGCATAACATTGCATCCAGCTTGAGGTGTTGATTCTGTCCTCAGAGGATCTCAGTGGGCTGAAACTAGTATTTAGAAGACTAAATGAATAATGAAGGCCAAATCGAATAAGGTTGTTCTTCTGTCATGCTGGAGCTTCTGCAGTAAAGAGGAAACGTGTGTAAGAAGTTGAGCTTTCAGGGTGGTCCATTTGGGGACTTCAGAATGAACTCCCAGTTTGTTTCCACATCTTCCATCATAACTTCAGGGTATGTTTATTAAATCTTGTCTTTTTCTTACACAAACATAGCATTTTACACCTGTGTAGTTCCACAGAATTTACCATTACACACATTGTTCCCTCTATGGGGAGAATGAGCGAGCAAACACATGACGGACAGTTGGATTGCATAGTGCGTTACTGGAAAATGTTGGGAGACTTATTGTGGTAAATTAGCATAGAGTAGAATATGTTCTTGACTAAATTTATACTACCAAATGAGAAGGGGATGGAAGTTATGTTTTCAGGGTTCAGTTAAACTCTTCTAAATGTATAAATAGGGTTATAGAAATCTATTTTTATATGCATGTATATTATTTAAGTTAATAAATGTAAATATTTTAAAATATAAGCTTGAGCTCTTAGACAGTGGGTTGTGTATGTAGAATAGCTCTCACTTAATTACTTCTTTCACTGGAGAATGAATTACTCCTGTGACTTCTGGGATAAATCAGTGGGTCAGTATCAAGCAGAGTAGCAATCCTGGCCCTTGTTCTGAGCCTGTTTGGATGAGAGTTATGTTTTGGGCTTCCTATGCTCTTGGTTCAGTTTTTTTTGCAAGTGGCTAAGTGTTTCTGAATGAATATCATAGAGCAACTCTGTAGTTTGAGCAAAATTAGTATTGCATATTTTTATTTGGACGGATGGCAGTTTCAGAGCACTTACTAAGCAAGGTATAATTTTTGCACTTTTACAGGAAGCATGTTACAGATATATAATTTTATCATGATTTCATTATGTACTTAATGCACCAAACAAATAAATGCCAATGCAAATCCTGAACTGCCTTGTGATAGCAGTTAGTATGGAAGGTAACTGTAAGATGGCTGTGACATGTTTGTGTTCTTATATTTAATGATCATTATAGAGCAAAAGCTTCTCATGTCATGCAGAAAAAAATTGTGATCTGATAAGAATCTTATCAAAAGGAAGACAATAATCCTCTTAAGGATTCTTCTGTCTTAGGTCAGCAGGCCGACTTTTTTTGCAAAGGCGTTTCTTAGTAGCCTGGAACTTGTAAACATTTTTCTGGGTTTTAGATTTTTTTTTGTCATCCAAGGAACCTGGAAGCCATGAGAAGTTCATTATAAATTGCTAGTCTTGCCATTTTCTGATATTTGCCATTAATTTATAATGCAAAAAAAAAAAAATTGCACACAATGTAGCAAGGTAAAGTTGAAGCTGCAGTGTAATCCATCATTCTCTCTAAAATTAACAGAAACAAAGTACAAGATAAAAGTGACACGAGCATAGCATGACAAGGTTGAAATAATGCCCTGAGACTTGTGTCTCTATTGATGTTTGGAATTCCAGTGCTCTACTAAGAACTTAGGAATGTATGGAGGATGGCAGGGTCCTGGAGACTAGCTAGGCAATTAAAAATACACTGAAAAAAACCCTGAAGGATTGTAAGTGATTTGAAAGGTAAGGAAGACAGCAGTAGGGTGACCCAGCAGAGCCCTAAGTTACTATTGTGTAGCTTTGATCTACATCTGGAATTTGAGAAATCACCTGGAAAACGAGATGGCTTTGTTTACATGGTATTCCTGTCTCTGGTCTTTGTGATGTCTTTTAGGGTAGAGGAGCTGAGCAAGTAGGTAAGTTCAGCTTATTTTGGATTTGCATTTGCTCTACCTGTAGCTTTTGCTATTCAAACATCTATAGAAAAGCCTGAATTTAATTCTGGTGTACAGCTCCTCCTGGTAACAACTGAAAGGAACCAGTGGATGGTTCAGCACTGGAGGCATTACCAGCTAGAATTAAGCAAAGATATAAGGAGTGATACTTGCTTACATACTAATCCTAGAGTCTCAAAAAACCCAAGGGCAAAGATTTTTTCATGTAGAGTCTTGTGTTTATAATGGAACATGATGTTAAAATTCTGAGATCTTTGGGTTTGTGGCTATTTTGATTCTTAGCCTAAGAATGTTCTAACACAGCTCTGGGAGCTCCAAACCTCCACCAGGTTTTAGTGTTGTCTTCCAGCATAGTATTGGGTTGTTTTTTGTTGTTTACACACCTAGCTAAATTAACAGGTCAGTACCTAAAAAAACCCCCACCCCAAACCAAAAACAAACCACCAAAAACCCAAACAAAAACCCCCAAACAATAAACCGGCCCACAAATCCTATAAATGCTTATATAAATGTAGAAAGTACAAGACGAACAGTTTCTGGGTTTGTTTTTTTTTTTCTTTTTTTTTTCTTTTTTTTCTTTTTTTCCTAAGAACCTTTAAAATCTCCACCCCACGCCCCCCCCCCCCTTTCCCCCTTTTTTTTTCTGCTTGCCTTTGGAGGAGACTTTGAAAAGAAACAGTTATGTCTTTCATATTGCAACAGTGGAAGATTAGGCAGAAGATGTGTGGGAAAGGTATCCTGATAATTTCTTCACTACCTGAGGTCAGTATTCTCAAGTGGCAGGACAAACATGGACAGCAGCTCTCTCTAATGACTGTTCAGCAAACCTAGTGGCTTCAACTCTTCTGAATGAAGGTTAGCTTGTACTTTGAAAGAGCAATTCAGTAATAACCTACTTAAAACAACTAGCATGAACTTTCTAAGCCAGTATAAAAGAAACTTGAGTCAGTCCAGGAAAATTGGCCACAATAATTCTTAGTGTTTCAGCAAAGTATTTTTGTCTTATTTGGTGATTTTGTGCCACGTATTCAATGTAGGAAATTGAAATAACGTTTATGTGTATTTTTGCCAGACTTTTTGCTTCCCATTAAAAAAGATAAAAATTGGTAATCATCATTTTCAAAATATTAGTAAAAAGGAGGTGTGGGAAGAAAGCAACCTACAAAACCTGTGCTAAAAAATAAGTGTTAATTTGATGTCCATGCAAACTCACTGTAAATAATATAATGGGATATATTGAAGATGTCAGAGTGTCAGGAACCTCCAGATATGTAGCTGATTAGTCAAATCTAGCCCCTAACCACTGACTCGTGCATTTCTGTTTTGCTTAAACACTTTGAGCTCCTATTTTTTCCTTTTAAAATATTCTGCTGCTTTCATTGTATTGCCTATTCCCCAAACAATCTTCTCCTCTCTGTCTTTTCCAAGTCTGCTCATGCTCTACCTTATTCCCTTTCTCTCTTGGTCTTTTAATACTTTTTAATGTTGTTGCTTTGCCTTCTTTGGCTTCCCACTCTGTCCCTTTCTCATAGTATTCATAGCTGCTTTGCCGTTCTTCCGAAAATTTTTTGGTACACTCATCCACTTGCTTTTCTCCCATTAATGCTCACCTGAGGGTGACACATCATCCATGCTAATTTGCGCCAATACAGTGCTTTTGCAACAAGTATGGATGAAGTAGTATTTTGCTATGGCTCATCAGTAGCTTTGACAATCAAGCTTGTGGTCTTGGTCCACTTCTAAGTTGAAAGGTGTTCACAGCACAGATACCATTGGTGTAGTCAGTGGTGGGATGAACAAGTGTTGGTCACAGACTGACGAAGTGTAGCCTAAAGGAATCTTTTCATTGACACCTTGACTGCTGTGGCTCTGGATTGAGCCGTACGGGTGAATGTGAGGAGGCTTGAGCTGTTGCCTGCACCATGCCTGCTGTGGAAGCAGGCAAAAAATTTAACTGAAGTTTCATAAACTTCATAGTTTTTAAAAATATCCTTTATTGAATTTTTTTTTAATTGTCAATTTGTTTTCAATTCCTGGTCTTGAGATGAAGGAAACAGCAGCCCTTCATCCATGTGTTCTATTAGGGGGCTGAAGTTCATAAGATTTTTACCTAAGTGAATAAAGGCAGAATTTTGATTAATGTGTTTAAAAATATATCTATGCTATGAAATTTTGGCAGTGTGTATGACTGAGAGTATGTCTATTAAGAAGTATCCTCTGTTGCTTATAACGCTATTCCATATGCGCCCAAGGCAGGATCTACACTGCATTCATGCTACTCATCCCAGTAAATTATGTTTGTTGAAAACCTCTGTGAAACGATCGGGGAGTATTGGCAAGCAGTAGAGGGATTTGCATGATCCAGGATCCTTGTGAAACTACCCAGGAGACCCCCCACTTGATGAGAACTTGTTCAGTTTGATCAATGAGAAATTTACGGCCAGGGAAATAATTCTCAATTTTGTGATTGATTATCTGAAGAGGCACTGATTATCAGGAGAAGTGCTGGAGTATGTCCTGTGTTACACTTCTAATCATGCTTTTTGAATGTGCTGGGAACAGTATGTTAATGTTGCGCTTTTCTTTTTGTGTGTGTTCACTCATGAAAGTCAGCTTGAGTTTGTCCCGCTGTATTTATTGCTGTGTGAATAATGTTGATACTGTGGTTAGACTTTGTATATTTGGAACACAATGCCTAACTGCTGCCCTGCCTGTATAATTATTAAGTATAGAGAATGGGTTGGGAAAGTAGCTTTGAAAAAAGCACCTATTATGAATGAATGATTACTGACTTGACAAAGCATTCATAATATTGACAGCCAGTCAGGAAAATTAAATGAATGCAATCAGGATAGTGATTACTTTTCTCAAGAAGTGTGCGTAAGAAAGAGAGGGCAAACATTTGTACTTCTTGGCATCTTAAGACCAATAGTCTACAGTGAAAAGTGGCTTACAGAAGTGTGGTTCATTATGTATTGGGTATATGTATGACAGGACCTTGAGTTGGTGAAAGCTTTAAGCTGGGTGTCACTAGACCTCCTCTTGAAGTGAACTTCTCAAAGAAGACCAAAAGGCTTTCAAATTCAAATTTGCTATTTTTATTTGAATGAAAACTAGAAAGTTAGCTTCTTACAAAATAGAATCTTCATAGTGACCTGCGGGGGATAAACATAAAAGAGATGTATGCACAACTGCCTGCTTTGTGCAGGTAGGTCCTTGCTTCAGTAGTTGGTTATGTTCAACTTGGTGGCTTGGTGAGTGGCAGCAAAGTGGGCAGTTTGTTTGGGTTTTTTAGAGCTTTTTTGGCACAAGGAGATTTTACGGAACTACAACAATAATAATCCTAGGTTTAGTTAGTAACTGGACAATACAGAAACTGAAGAAAAATTGGGGAATTATTTTGCCATTAAGTTGATAGGGAAAGAATATGGAAAACAATCTCAGTGGCAGAGGCAAGTGAATACATAGTTCTCAGATGTTTGGAAATTATAAGGAAGTTCTTAAAATTAATGTGAGTAAAAAAGTTACTATTAATCTCTCTGTCCCCCATTCTGAACATACTTTGATTTTAGTACATGTTTTTATTTTTCGTGCTTAAAATGGTGGTGCTTGCTTTTACTAACATACAAGAAGATGATTCTAGTTCTTTATGCAAACATCATCAAGCTAATTAATAACAGTAATGTATATACTGGAAGCAGAAGCAATAGTTATTCTGAGGGCACTTTGATTTTAATTTCTAATAAACATTTTGATAGTACTTATGTAGATGCAGGGTAGCATGTGTGAGCATATCCTAGTTTCCCGTAATAATTTATATATAATCTGCATAATTTGTCTTGTTTTATTCTCATTCTAGGCACTATACTGTCTTGTGTCTGCAATCCTGTGACTTTTCCTTGCAGTTGCCATGCTAGTTTAAGCAGCTCAATCCCTCCCCCCCGTCTTTACTTCTTCACTTCCTGGCATTATACCCTTCACTGCAAAACTACAGGCTGAAGTGGATCAGGAAACTGATCCAGGTGTTGAGTATCTCCCCCTTCTTGGCTTTTCACTACCACTGAGAGGAGAACCATAGCTCAGTTCTCTGGATGCAATTTTGCTGGTCTGATGCATAGTTTTAGTTTTCTATGATCCAAAATCGGTTACTTGCAAATGACCTTAATTAAATATGAGTGTAGTATAAACATGAATATTTTTAATATATGTTAGAGACTTGCAGTAAAAGTATGCTATCAGATTTTTATGTCTTTATTTGATAAAAGGATGCAGAAAGCAGAGACTGCAAAGATGACTGATGAGAAGGGATGGGCTGGTTGGATTAGGATTATTTTGGAAAAAGGCTATTAAGAGAGAAACTGAATTGCTTTGGCCATTTTAGAATTAGTATTTCAGCCCTTGTAGTAACAATTGTTGGTCCGTGTCTAAAAAAATTTACAGTACTTTCTGTCAATTTTTCTGATAACTTTATAAAACACTTGATTTTGTTAAAGGCTCTGATTCTATCTTCATTATCATTGTTCAGATGTATTAGTACTTGCTTTCACTAAGCCAATTTCCTTTGAATATATGAATACTCAGTGTATTTCAAAAGCTCTGTAGAGTTTTAAATGGCTAAAGAGAAAACTGACAAGCCTGAAAATTAACTCATAGCAAAGACCTTCTGAAAATGAGAAGAGTTCTCACGGTCATTCAGGCGGAAGTTTATCTTTCTTTAAATTTGGATTTTAATAAATGTATACTCTCCTGTGCATTCGACATAAATCACACATGCCACTCAATAGAGTCATTTTGATTTCATTTTATAGATTATTAAAGTATTATTGGTATTTACATGGATTTATTAGAGCAGTTGCTCAATTTTCAGTTCTTTCAACTGAAAGTGGATACAATGGTAATATTGAAGGTGATTAAATTTGGGGGCCTAAGTGTTTGGCTGTGCATTAGCACAGGAGTAAAATGTTGCAGAATTCATTGAAAGCCCTGAGTATCCATCTGCTGAGAAGAAAATGATCTGTTTTTCGTCAGCTAACTGTGAACATCTGTAACGAACTGCATGTTTCATTTCAAGTGATTGCATTAAGGAGTTCAGCTCTGCTGTGGAGCTCAATAGGGTCTGTACCCCAAGTACCAGTGTGCTCCCTGCTCCGAATAGTGGCATGAGAGTGGCTGGGGAATAGTGATCTTTTGGAAAGGTTTGTACAGCTGCAGAAGAGGCTTTAGAGGATTAAAGGAAACACACGCCCCCCCTTCCCTCCCCCAAAACAAAACAAAACAACCCCCCCCAACAACAGCACCCCCCCCCCCCCCCCCAAGCAAAAACAAAAAATAAACAAACAAACAAGAAAAAATCCCAAACCAACTAATGGCATGGTCTCTGTTGGAAGTTTGGGAACATGGAATACTGATTTTATTGATTTCTGCTGCCCTTTTCTTGTGCTGTGCATATTAGGACCCCTTAAAATTCACTCTTGTATACTTTTCCTGTTTCCAAGTGGAAAAAAACCTAGGCATTAGGTGTTACCCTGTTCCCAAGGCACCCCAAATTCCTAAGAACAGTAGCAAATATTATTGCATGAAACTTGTTGCAATTTTATTTCGCAGGGTGAATGGCAACTTGCTTAATAAAGAAAAGTAGATATGACTAGAACTATTGGGTTTGGGTTGGTTTTTTTTGTGGGGCCTTGGGAGTTTTTTTGTTGTTTGTTTGTGGGTTTTTTTGGTTGTGGGTGTTTTTTTGTTTTGGGTTTTTTTTTTTGGTTTGCCCCTATAGTTTGCGTGGCTTGTTGATGTAGTAATGCTGGCATGAAATTAATGTAGTGTTCTAGAGTGGTTTTTCTTGAGAAGAACTTAATTGTATTTTTCGTTTTGTTCCCACACCTCCAGATACTTAACTGGAGGAAAAAAGAAAACAAACTTTTACTAGTTATTTTAATGCTTTAGTCATTTTTAACTTTTTGTTTAATACCGACCCTACCTTAAAATGAATGTAATTTGAGTCATTTGAGTCTGGTTATAACTTGCGCTGAATTGTATTTTAATGGATTCCCATTTGATTTCAGCCTATGTTTTTCTTTGACTAAGCTATCCTTGTCAGTCAACGTAAATGTGTGCAAGCCATGTAGAACAATGCAACTAAACCCCCATTATGTTCATGTAACATTGTAGATTTTATTGATACCACTTACATGTTTTCAAGTTCTATGGGGGGTTATAGATAGCATAAGAAAGAGTGTGTGGTGGGTTGGTCCTGCCTGGATGCCAGGTGCCCACCAAAGCCTCTCTATCACTCCCCTCCTCAGCTGGACAGGGGGGAGAAAATATAACGAAAGGCTTGTGGGTTGAGATAAGGACAGGGAGAGATCATTCACCAATTACCGTCACGGGCAAAACAGACTCGACTTGGGGAAATTAGTTTAATTTATTACCAATCAGATCAGAGTAGGATAACGAGAAATAAAACGAAATCTTGAAAACATCTTCCCCTCCACCCCTCTCTTCTTCCTGGGCACAACTTCACTCCCAGATTCTCTACCTACCCCCGCAGCAGCTCAGGGGGATGGGGAATGGGGTTTATGGTCAGTTCATCACATGTTGTCTCTGCCGCTTCATCCTCCTCAGGGGCAGGACTCATCACACTCTTCCCCTGCTCCAGCGTGGGGTCCCACCCACGGGAGACAGTCCTCCACAAACTTCTCCAACGTGGGTCCTTCCCACGGGCTGCAGTTCTTCACCAACTGCTCCAGCGTGGGTCCCTTCCACAGGCTGCAGTCCTTCAGGCACAGACTGCTCCAGCGTGGGTCCCCTGCGGGGTCACAAGTCCTGCCAGAAAACCTGCTCCAGCGTGGGCTTCTCTCTCCACGGGGCCACAGGTCCTGCCAGGAGCCTGCTCCAGCACAGGCTTCCCATGGGGTCACAGCCTCCTTCGGGCATCCCCCTGCTCCAGCGTGGGGTCCTCCCCGGGCTGCAGGTGGATATCTGCTCCACCGTGGACCTCCATGGACTGCAGGGGGACAGCCTGCCTCACCATGGTCTTCCCCACGGGCCGCAGGGGAATCTCTGCTCCGGCGCCTGGGGCACCTCCTCCCCCTCCTTCTGCACTGACCTTGGGGTCTGCAGGGTTGTTTATCTTACGTGTTCTCACTCCTCTCTCCGGCTGCGGTTGCTCTTGCGCAGTTTCCCCCCCTGCTGTGTCCTTCTTAATTCTGTTATCACAGAGGCGCTACCACTATCGCTGATGGGCTCGGCCTTGGCCGGCGGTGGGGTCCGTCTTGGAGCCGTCTGGCCTTGGCTCTGTCGGACATAGGGGAAACTTCCAGCAGCTTCTCACAGAAGCCACCCCTGCAGCCCCCCTGCTACCAAAACCTTGCCACACAAACCCAGTACAGAGTGGAAGTTAGAATTAAACATAATACTCTTGGAAAGTAACCAATTGCACTTTTGGCTCTTCTTCTCCCCACCCCACTTGCATTTACAGTCTGTTTTTTGGAAGAAATTGTTAATCAATTAATTGTTGCCTGCTTGCTAATAACAGTGAATTCTGAAGTCCATTCTCCCTTTTTTGTGTTATTTGAAGGCTGGTAATCAAGAGAGCAGTCACAAGTACTTTGCTTCCCCAGGCCCTTTATCTCCTGTAAGACTGTAACCTTAGAAAGGTTGCTAATAGAATAGGTCTTTTTTATAATGGACGAGGGCTAATGACTTTCTTTGACTCCTTGGCTTATGTTAGGTTTCAGCACTGCCTGCTGTGAGGCGTTTGAACCTGTGTGAGAGACCTGGCCAGTGGAACAACTTTAGGGTGACCTGGATTTGGGACCTTCAGTTTTTCCAGAGGTGTTTGCGGGGATTCTTCTCCCATGTAGCTCTTCTTGTTGCAATTCTGCAGGACCACGTTTCTTGCATCTTCAGTGCTGCAGATGAATATAGCCTGTGGGAATGTGGGATGAACAGTTATGATGATATGAAGTGTGGTGTCATAACTATACCACTTTTCTTCTCCACCCTTAATTTCTTTTGGACACAGCTGTTGTAGAGCTTACCAAAGCCTGATGAATATGAGATGGTGTGTGCTGCCTGGTATTGTCAACTGAACTTTGCCAAGATCTTGGTTGTTCTTTGCAGAATACAGTTTGCTAACTTATTGAGTCCTGTCACTACCACAGCTGTAAGTGGACTTATGTTGAGTGAACTGTTGTGCTTTACCACGTCACGTCAGGAAGCATGTAGCATCTTTATTGTACTGCAATCCATATTTATTCTTTTCGGTGATTAAGCAGTGCAGAGAGTTGATGTGAAGTGCCTTGGGGTCCTTGCATGTCTATCAGTACTTTTCAAAACAATGTAGCTATATACTATGACATTGTAATATTTCATAGGTCTTTTGAACTTTAAACTAGTAACTGTTGTGTACCTGGTTTTAATTAAAACAGATTCATGGTACCTTGTCCTTAAAACTACTATACAGCTACTAACAGCTTCCATTGTTTACCAAGTATTCCTTAACTTGATGTATTTTTGTGTCTTAATGATAAGTTCCATCTTAGGTTGGCTTTTTACTAGTATGGCCAGGTTTTTAACAAAGAAACAAATTTTTTAGTCTTAAAATTTTTCTAGTTGAAATCAGCAGAATTTTTCTTTTGCATGTTGTATTACTGCTTGGAAGGTCATTTGCTGGATTCTGTAGCTGACAAAGCAGTTGTGCCTTTTTTTTTTTTTTTTTTTTTTTTTTAAAGTAGATTAAAGGAAGTGAAGTGCCCTCTAGTCTGAGGGCATACGTTCAGAGTAAAAATGTGTTACTTCATTTCTGCAACTTTCTGCTGTTGTTACCTTCCTTTGTACATGAACATCAGATAAACTAAGCTTTCTATGTACTCTTTTAATACAGTTGGTAAACTAAGAAACCACTAAGAAGTTGACATTCCTTTTATTATTTTAAGTCTTTTATCTGCTGAGAATTAAGAAAACAGAGCAAAAACTAGTAAGTAGTACATTCTGCTTACTTTATTGGTCAAGCACATGCTACTATTTTGTGTGAAGATTTTCCTATTGATGCATGTTGTGTGTTCATACTACAGCAAAAAATCCTCATTGTGTTCCAGTAAAATTGATTTTGCTCTGGAAAGTGTCAGCGCGGGGATAATCATTGAATCTGAAAACTTGTTTGCAGAATTATAGTCTTGCTGTGTATTCGTATACATATTCATGTATATTCACATAGAGTTATAAATGACGCAGTGTTTTTAGAAATATAAATTAATCAAGCTTGATCTGTTTGACAGTTCTTTCATCCTTCTTGGGAGTGTAAGTTAACAATGGTGAATGTCAGCCTCCAGTGAAAGTAATGATCTATTGTAGAATTAAGCCTTGAATGCTGTTGTGTTTGCATTCTCCACTTAGCTTGGACTTTTTTGGTAAACTTTATTTTCTTAATAGCAGGTGATGATTAAATTACTTCTACAACATGTTCAAATCTCAAACACACAATAGTTACACAGTTCGTATAAGGGGTTCGTTTGTTAATCTGAGCTCTGTTTTAGAAAAATTGTATGAATGCTGCTTTCCTTTGAAATTGATCTTTAAAAAGAAATCCTGTTTTGTATAATAAGATGCCAGACTCACAAAGATTTCCTTTCTTGTTTCATAGACGTTCCATCTTCAGAGCAGCCTGAACTGTTCCTAAAGAAACTTCAACAGTGCTGTGTCATTTTTGACTTCATGGACACGCTTTCAGACCTTAAAATGAAAGAATACAAGCGCTCCACTCTTAATGAACTGGTGGACTACATTACAATAAGCAGAGGCTGTTTGACAGAGCAGACTTACCCTGAAGTAGTTAGAATGGTGAGTTCCTTCTTTCTCATGGTCTCTTTAAATCCACTTGCAATTCCAGTTACGCATTGTGGGCGAAATTGAACCCTGGAGTAGGTGGATTAAATGAGGCCTTTGGTTTGTATTTTCTACTAGACATCACTTGGGGATAATTCTCCAAAGACAAAAATATTAATTTTTATATATGCTTAATTAAAGTCAAGTAGGTGATGGTTATTATAGTGTCACAAATGTATGAAAGGAAACCTGGATTGTTTCCTGATGGAGAAAGCCAGCAGCCATAAAATCAGAGTCCCTCACATTTCCCCCCACCTACCCTCCCTCTCCCCCAGTATAAATAATGGAATAATTTTTGCAAGTTTCTTTGAACTTTATCCAAGCTCTTGAGTGTGTACTTCAGGCGGAGAAAGCTTAAAGTATGCACAGATAATGATTTTTAAATAATAAATGCTAAAAATGTTGTATAGGATCAGTGTCAAAATTTCCTGGTTGTATTATGTGGATTCATAGCAGCTGCCGTCAGAGTGAGCAAGTTTACTCAACAATAAAGCCATACCTTGTATATATAAATTGTCAAATAATAGTGCTTTCAATGTAAAAATGGAAACAGTACCAGATGCTAGCTATATCGTGAAGAACATTTATTGCGATCGGCAAAATCAATCATTGCTTTAAAATCTTTATTCTGTACTACCATACAGAACCCTTATAACCTGTTATCTAAATGAGAAGGTGGTTAGTTAAATATAGATTTGGTGATGCTGGTTTCCTAATGGTACTGTGTGATCATGGAATCCACTGGCAATGTGCTGTAGGAAGAAAAACATGAATAGATTTTACATTGCATTATATATGCTCCTTATTTCTTTTCTGACACACAGATACATGCTGTGTTGTTTGTCTGTAATATTTAAAAATAGCTGTAAATTGTGACAGAATCGTCAAGCAGTTAATAGTGAAGAAAAAAAACCCCAGAATTAAGGGTGTATGGAAGAACCTTAATATGGCTTCTTTGTGTGTGTGTATGCATTGTCAGAAAGCCTATAATTAATCGTGCAATCAGATTCTTCCCCTTCTCACTCACCTTCCCTTCCTCCCTTCTGTACTAGGCCAATCTTCTGAATGAACTGCTTTTCAGTATGTTGTTCAGCATGTGGTCTAATGCACCATTCAAATACGTGTCTGAATACAGAATTACTTGTTTGTTGCTGAATTCTGCTGTTGGTGCTGCACTGTAGCATCTAAATGGCTTGCAAATGTTAGTTTAATCATACTTGTACCCCTTGTGATGAACAAATTTTATCATACCCTTTGTGTAGACAGGACACTGATGCACAGGTAACTTCAATAAAATTGGATACTTTTTCTGTGTGTAGAAGATGCCTCTGTACTCATCTCCTGGGATAATTTGGTTTTTTGTTTGTTTGTTTGGGTTTTTTTTTTTTTAGTGTTTCTATTATTGAGGTTGTATTCTTGCATTGACTTTGGTTATAGTTGTTTACTGCAGCTACATTTGTAGAATAAAGACTCTGCAAGTTAGTGTTGTCTTAGGTTGGGCCCCAAGAAACAAGAAGAATTTGATCTGTAACTGCTTGTAAAGTTCAATTTGAATCATAAATCATAACCTGTGAAGCAGTCTGAACTTGAACTGTAGAAGAGATGCAAAACCCCTTTGCTAGAATGTCCTAGTGTCCCTGCAGTCACTTATGTTGATTCACAAAACAGTTTTTATCTTAAGAAAATAATGCGTTGCCTAAATAGTTTGAAAAGCATGGTTTTAAATAATTTTCTTAAATGTAGTTTGTAACTACAATATGGAGGAGTCACTGGAAGTAAAGATACAGTGTGAATTTTTCCACTGGATTTCACAGATACTCGCTTATGGACCTTCAGGAATTCTAGTTTCAGTTTAGCTCATTTCTGATGGAAAACTGTTCTATCTTCTTTTCTCCAGTATTCCCCATATCCTTTCATTGCTTCATGCCCTTCTTCATCTTACTTTCTTCTGCCTTGCATTTGGGCTTCAGTGCTGAACTCAAGCTACGTTTTCTCTTCAGTGCCAGGGTACTTAAGCAGGGGATGACTGAGAATATTCTCAAGTCCTGTATCTGGCTACTCAGTGGTCCCTGACTGCCCAAACCCAGATTTTTTACAAATAAAAAGATCCCTAAGTAGTTAGGGAAGTGGACATGCTTTTTCCTAAAGGATTTCCTGAAATAGTTGTAATACTCAAATTTAGTAAGAAACTCTAGCCTGCAACAGACACCTGTGCTTTGATGAAGGTGTCAGCTATTGGAAAGCTGGAGTCCCCGATTGTGCCTGTTGCAACCAGCAGCATTTTTGGTGCATGTGCTCTGGGAAAAACACTTTGGTGGTTGTATTCCATGTGAGCAGGATGCTGTGCTCTGGTGTTGAATTTATGTGAGTGAATCCATGGCAAATGCATGAATGATTTATGTCGATCATCCTAACAACTGCTAATGCAGTGTTTCTGCTAAACCACATCATAAGGACTTTTGTGGGTTGTAGGTATTTTGTATTTTACAGGTAGGCTATCTGGTAAAAATGCTATTTTTCCTCCTGGTCTTTGCCTATAAAAGCAAGACATCTCCATCACTTTGAGTACAGTTATACAGGCCCTAGAGGGAAAGGTAGGACTTCTGATATTATATAAAATAAGTTTTCACCCCATACTGCCTGGTGAAGAGACAGCATTAGTCACTTTGTGCTGAAGCATTGTTTGGTGTAACTTGTTCTTTGCAATAAGTGCATGTTCTTGTTTCAAGCAGAATTGTGCTCGTAATCATATACTGAGGCAGACTTAACTGTATACAGTTGGCTTCATGAAGGCAACTGCCACCTTTATCTACTTTTGAGGATTTTCATCTAGGTCTCCAACTGTGTTCACAAAGGACCTGTCAAGTTGACGATCTCTGACCTGTCATGATAGTGAAGAAAACCGCAGTATCTATGTCCTGACCAAATTAGTGTCCCCATTGCCTGCCACAATTGTCATGGGAGTGTTTTGATTGAAAGACCAGTATCTTGTGCTCTATTTTGACCAGTTTTAAGTGTTTGGACCTTTGGAAGGTCTCCTCCCTCTTATATTTAGTGTTTATGAATCCAGGAATTAATATTTCCTGCTTGGACCTTTGGGCTGCTGTGGTTTGGAGGTGAAGCGAAGTATTGTAAACAGGTGAAAAAGAAAGAAGCTATTCTGTGAGTTTTGACATCATTTAAGAGCAGAAAAAAAGGTGCACTGGTCTGAAGCTGGTATTTAAAAAGTTACTAATATTTATAAAGAAGAATTAATGGCTAAAGTGCTTTCTTATCTTAATTATCTAAAATATCCAAAAAAGCGGTATCTGTCGAAGAGCCTATTTTTGTTTTAAAGTTTTGTAATGCACGTGGATATTAGTGTTCTCTTCATGACCCAAAAGGAGTTTGGCTTTACAGATAATAGTGTAGAAAAAGGTTGCCTGTAAAATTCTTCAGAAACTCTGATATTTTTAATTACTTCTAAAATGTGGTGGTGTTATGATGTAAGGGATTGAAAAACAGTCATTTGTGGTAGCCAGCATAACAGCTCCTGAGTATTTTTACTGCCAGTCATCCTAAATTCATGCCATTAAAACCTTAATCCTTAATCGTAATATCACATATTTTCATCTTGTTCTCTTGAGCAGATGATATGATGTTGTATATAGCTAAATGTGAAATCACTTGGCTATTTGTCAACCTGTGTGCATGTCCACTTCTTTAAACCACTCTCTTTAGCTTGATATATACAGAAGTGTTTGGCCTTTTACTGTTTTTTTAAAAAAGTAAAATAAAATTGAATTTACTAATGGCCACCAAAGCAAGCTTGCAGTGGCCTCTTCACTCATCAATATCAGTTGATGGGAAAAGAGGTTGGGATTTGTGTTAATGGCCATAAGCTGGACAGATTTATTCAGGAGGGTATTGCTCAGTGCGCTTCCCCTGCAGTTTGATGTGTTGTTCAGAAGGGCATATGACATTCTTTAGAATTAAGCTAGTCTTAGGAAAAAAGGCCCTTGCCAATTAAGCCACACTCTGCTAAGAAGGAAATGCCAGTAATATGACTTTATGAGCCAATAATTGGACACTTAATCTAGAATTTGTTTCTGTCTGAGCAAAATGTGGAAGCTTAAACTAATGATGCTGATTTTGCTGGTAGATTAAGCAATGGTAGTTGAATGAAATAAATGTTTGTTATTATCTGCGGTATCCTAAAGGGTGTATGTAGTAGAGCTTTTTGTGTTTTCTGTGTATTAAGACATAGATTGAGGAAACTGATTTCTTTGCTTTAAAAAGTCGGATGGGAAAAATTGACAAGCTGTTAAACTGAGAAATCTGGATGAATCTCTTTTTTGGTGAGCAACATTTCGGCTTTCCTACTTGCTTCTTCCAAAATTGTAAACGCAACCCCTGATGTTTACCATGATGTTTATGCAACATCCATGGATGGTTGCCAGCCCGTAAGAGATGGTTAATGAAACTTTTTTGAGATAGACCTTTTAGAATAGTATAGTATTACTTTGTTCTCCTCTCTTTTAAGTGCAGAAATGCCTTTGGCTTCCTGTTGGCATCTTTATCTTTTGTGTAATGACGAATCAAGTAAAATAAGACTGTAATCTCTGTAGCCAAAGTGTAACATCATATTAGATGTCTTGTGGCTCAGAAGCTGTGTTGAGCAACACAGTGAAAGAAACTTGGTTAAATGAAAACCCAAATAAATACCAAAAATTGCATTTTAAAGGTCAGATTCTGATTTTTTTTTTTTCTTTTTTTTCTTCTTCTTTCTACTGACATAAATCTAGAGGGACTGCATTCCTTTTACTGCAGGTTTGTCTCAACAGATGTGAGGGCAGAGTCTGATCAGGAGTTTGTTTGTGACAGACCTGTTAAACATAAAGAATATCTTGTTAAGCCATGATTTTTTTTAGCATGTTAAGAAACCTATTTTTAGGACGTGTTCTAGCTGTTAGAACTTCATAGGCATTATGAATTTCTTTATTTTCTATAGCTTTAGCTATAGCTTATGACTAACTATGATACCCTGCTTGCTAAATGTTCATCCTGTTTAGGGTTTTCCATGTTAAAATGTTCTTGGATAGAGATTTTTATGCAAGTCTACCTATATTCAGTCTTATCTTTTTGATCGAGCAAAAACAGTGTGCATATGTTCCCGTTGGTTCTTGTATTAGATTTAAAAATATAATAGTGAATGTCATTTTGAGTTTTAAGGGAACTAGATCATATAGTCTTATAAGAACTGACAAATAATGTCCCTTTTCCAATATGAATTTTATATAACTTCAGGAATTCTGTAAAGGATTAGGAATTAATCTTAAACTCAACTTGAATCAGTAGAAGTTGAACAGATTGTTTTGAAACCATCTGAAATGCTGAAAGGAAGGTAAAATGTCTTTTGATCCCCCAAATGGACTTTGATTGAAAATTGTCATGTAGGTGCAGCCAGGATAGAGCAAGCATGCTGTTGAAGTTTAAAAAAAATAGATAAAAATCACATCATATTTTAAATTCTGTTCTTGTTTCTTTAATGTGAGGGTTATCAATTCTGTAGAAGCAAGAAAAGAATCTAACTTTGGTTTCTTTTATGCATTATTTCCAAATTCCTCTGTTAGATACTTTTTATTATTCACATTCTTTATACACCTAATTTGTACAAAAAACACAATGCTTATTAAAAGAAGAGGCTCTGATGTTCTGTACTGCTCTCACAAAATCAGTTGGAGGCAGCTCCTCTTGCAGTAGTTGTCCCTAATAATTTTTCCCGACAGTATGTAATTACATTTACCAGTATCCATTATTCCTCCTGTTGGTTACATAGGCCTTTCATTCGTCAGACTTTATCTGCATAATAGTACAGTGACTAGGTCTAAAGCAAAGAAATAAACTGGAAAAAACATTTTTGTTCCAAGAAGTAGTTGTGTTGACTGCAGCTATTTTTTTTTTTTAATTTTTTTTTAAAAGGAGTATACACCCCCCCCCACCCCTTTTTGATTGTGTCATCTCAAATACCTTTTGAGCATTGTGTCTGTAGACAAGCACAATGTGAATCTTCTGAGGGATTGTTTTCTTCGGTTTTGATCTTTTTGTTTTGTTCTTCAGTTTGGAGTCTGAGGCAGTATGAGTTTTGTAATGCTGTCTAGAATGCATGTATTGGCAGGCTTTCACTTGCTCTGATGCCTGCTCTAGAGATGGGGGGCACTTTCTGCTGGTACTGTGCTTTAATTTGTCCAAGATACTTGAGTAACTGCTATGATTTTTTAGGTTGTATTGTGTAGAATTAGCTGGGCACACATTAAATAAATAACTGTTCCACTGGATCATCTCAAAACAATAGTTACACGGAGATAGCGATGAACAGGGTTTTTACTGGTAGGGTACCCTGTTATGGTTCAGGTCCAAGTGACCTACAGCACAATTTCAGAGCTTCAGTTTCTAGGAGCGAGAAGGTGTACCCAGGGGTGCTGCCTGGGGATAGGTCTGTGCTAGCACTTCTAACTCAGTTTGTGAGTGCACGCTTGGGAGTGAAGCTCCCATTTATTCTCGCTCCACTTTGATGCCTGTGATAGAGAAATCTTAGGGGTTGTAAATGCGGTTCCTTTTGGACAAAATACCTACTCAAGGAGTGTACCTAATGCTTTCCAACTTGCTAATGGGCTTCAATGCAAGAGATCACTAGAAAGAAACTCCTCCCTCCAAACATACGTAGCGTGGACATTGCACCTGAGCACCAGCTCTTTTGTTCCACAGATTTGCTCCTATTGCACTTCTCTGCCAACTGAACCATAGCCTAAGGATCTCAATTTTACTGCGTGCTCATCTGTATGGATGGAAGGTACTACCACTGCTAAAGTGGGTGATGGCAAGCTAACAAGTTTAGGAGTCCTGATCTAGAGCTAAATTCTTGCAGGTTATTGATTGAATTTTTAGAAGACTTAAAGGTCAAGAAAAAATGAGAAGGACTGTTTCTGCCCACCCTATGATCTGGATTGTTGCCTGTGTTTGCAGTCCAACGTAGTTCATTTTAATGTAGCCAAGTCAAAAGTAATGCTGCTGGGCAAGAAGGTGGCTTATAATATTAAGCTCTGAAAGACTGTATTCAGGCAAGCAGTGGTGCAGAGAAGGACCTGAGCATTGCGGATTACTATCATGAGTTTCTGGTACAGCGTGCTGTTCAAAGAAGTGAATATTGATGAATTAAAATGGCAACATGCAGAAAAAAAGAGGGAGATGGTCTGGCTTTCTGTACATGCCCCAGTACACTTGTTGTGCACAAGTGGAAGCTCAAAGGAAGGAAGCAAAAATAATCACAGCATTAAAAACAAACAAAGAAACCAACAACTGCCTGGGTTCCGAAGCTCTATCTTTCCATTTAGCAGCACAGAGGTTGAGAAGTGTCATGTCTATATAAAAATACCTATATATAAATAGATACATAGTGCATATGCAAATATATATACAGATGCAGAAGAGATCTGGTGGTTTAATGAGAACCAATGGGGAATCAGGCAGATTCAACCTTGAAGTGAGAAACAGTGCTGTAGTTAAATTAGCAGTAAAACTTTAGGAGAGGAGAGCTGGTGGAATCTTTTATAATCTTTTAAGATAAAATTAGGTATTACTTTTTGTAAGATGTATTTTAGTCAAACTTCTGGGAACAATTCAATGGGTTATATAGAGAGATTATAGCTGAGTGACTGCAGTAGTCACTTCAGGCTCTAAAATATGTAAATCCATAAACAATATTAAAAAAACCACATATGTAGATATATTTCAGAAGGACAAGTTTAGTGTCTGTTACAGGGACCATTGTTGTCTCCCAGTTAGCATGGCTTGATGTTATGGCTTAATTACATTTTATTGTTACTGTATATTGTTAATATACACAGTAGCTTAAATATTGTGTGTGCAGAGATCCTCGGTTTCAATTTCCTATGTATATGGGGTTTACTTGGATGGTTCCACATATCGGTAATAGAAGAGCAGGTGTTCCCTGTGAGCTAATTGGGAATTCACTTATCCTGTTTTTATATAGCTAATATATTAAGCTTCCCTGTGTGTATGTTTGTTTTCATTTCAGGCTCCATTCAGGAAAACTATTACTGATAAAAATCTTTGTTTCAAACAGCACAGTGTAGGAGCGCTGAGCTGAAATTGAATTTGTGAAGTGTTTCTGTTACAGCCTCGTCATCTTTATAGTGCTCCAGAGAGGGACAAAGAGAGGACTTTTCAAAACATTTGTACCTGACTTCAGAGTTAAGCCTCCTAGTACTTTCTTTTCTAAACGTTATTTCAGATATAAATGTGGTGACAAAATCAAAGCTTTCTTGAAGCTTGTTGCTTTTAACTGTATATTCATAGTTTCGTAGTTCTGCATTGCCAGGTACTAGTCATCAGATCTGTTCAGAACTTGCAGCTCATTCTTTGTGGGGGTATCAGAGCAGCCTTCCCTATCTTCTTGTTTGTTTTTAATGAGTTGACATTGGCTTGTAATTGCCTGGAAAAATTTTTGTCTTGTTTCTGGTCGGAGTTGAGCCTGACAGACACACTGACATGGAGCTTAGAGGCTTCCGGGCATCTCCAGTTTATCATTTTGGCATTTCCAACTTTAGATTCAATGCCAATGGGTGGATTTTACTGATTTGTTAAATTGGTTTCTGGCACTTGGGTGTTCAAATTCTGCATAGCAGGGGAGCAGTGATGTACTTTTCTACACCCAGTTTGGTGTGTGCTTCTGAAAGGGACAGTCATGGAGGACAGCGTGCAGATGTCTTTGAGGACACAATAGGGGAGATCTGTCCTGATACAACCTTCTAGAATATTGAAGTTCTGGTTTGCTTTACAAGAATATCATCTGGGCTTGGAGGCATTCCTCATCAGTGGAAGACAGAAGTTTGTATTGATCAATAGTCATTTGTGTTGGCTGTGGGAGAGGAATTATCAGGGACTGTATACGCAGGTTGGCAGGGATGTCCTTTGGCTTGATGATCCAAAAGAGGTCAGAAGAGAAATGATTCAGCTCTCCAGCTGAAGGAATTTTGGCGTGCTGCTTGGGCCCAGGGATAAATACTAAATAGCTACCTTATGGCTATCCGAGAAAAATTATTCTTTCCAGATTTGATGTAGTGTATTCCCATCTTTGTGTGGTGGCTGTCAAAGTCTCTAATGTACAGCTGGGCAGTTCATGCATGGAAGAACTTGTTGCCTTCGGTTCTCCCTTAGAGGCTTATAAACATTAGCCACCCAGAGGCTACTGATTTAGGTAAGCATGCTATAAATTGACACTGCATGTAAATGAGCTATCATGCTGTGTTGTGGTGATTAATGTAACTGTAATGGCACACATTATCTTTTAAAATTATGATAACCTGGGGAAATCACTTAAAGATAACCTGTTCTGTCTGTTCTTCTCAGGAGAATATCTGCATTTTGGCTCCATGTATCTTATCTTTACTCCTAATGCAAAAAAGAAAGTTAAAGAGAGCAAACTGTATATTAGGACCATAGTCTAACTTACATTGCTTTTACTCCTGCGTGTTAATTTTCTCATGCAAAAAACCTGCTTTTGAATTGCCTTAAGACTGGCCTTTTTTTTAATAAGCACTATTCAGAAATCATACTGGTTTTGTTGCAAGCTCAAGATTCAGGTGTCGGTGCTGGCACTTAGCTAATTGTGGCTGAACCCTTCATACTTCTGTAATGCTGTTAGGGCCCTGGCACTAACTGTTTGAGGCTTGGTTTGACTTAATTTAAACCTTACAGGAATTTGTCTTAGTTTAGCTTTTCATTCTGAAAGTATGTACTTTTCCTTGCAGGTTTTGCTTGTGCCGTAAGTCAATATTTGTTCCAGTTTCTAAGCACAACAGCTGACGAATACTTACGTTTTCTCTGATCTGTTGGTACAAGTTTCATTAATTTAAGTATGGTTAAATTTGGAGAAAAATTTCTTTCTTGTTTCAAATGAAGTTTAAAGCAGAAAAAAAAAATACAGCTGTGGAATGCCTTTGGTTTTGCTAGTTCCCTATTTTGGTCCAAATCCTGAGAAAGCTGGGATTTTTGAATGTGAAGCATTAACGAAAAATGCTTCAGTAAGTTTGCAGAATCCCAGATGTTTGTATCCAAGGCGCCAATAGGTACATTTCCCCCTTTTTACTTGGGAATCCTTTGGGCTGTGTCTACCCTCTTTTGCCCTGTGCTCTAACGCAGAAACAACTCTGTCCTGCTAATTCTGATCCCTTTCCTCCTCTCCCTGCTTTTTCCTATCAGGGGTAGTAGAAGGAGTTGCTCAGGAATCCTTGAGGAGAGACAAACTATAACGTGTGTATTCCTGGAATAGTTATTTGACTTCTCCTCATGAGACTAGAAAAGTCTTTTCATGGAGGGGCTCTTGAGAGAAGTGAATGAGTCAGGGGAAGAGGATGAAGGGAGAAAAAGATTATGTCCTAATGAATGCTAGTAATCACTTGGCAGGTATGCATACAGGGCAAGTAGATTTCAGTATCTATCAGCACCGGCTATGGTAAGTGCTGTGTCTGTTAAGGTTGAAAGCCATACGACTTGAAAACATGAGATTTACATACACAGTGAAGGCTTTTGTAAAAGTATGTTTTACTGTAATTGTAGTGAAATACACCCTCTTGTGGCAAGAAGGAAAACATCCGAGCAGAAACCCGTGTGACCTCTTTTTTCTATGCTCACTGGTTTGCCTTACTTACTCTTCTTTTGTCTTTCCGTTGTGTTCAGTGAATATTCCTCACTGGTATGCACCACATGTGCTTTCCTACAGTTTTCTGTTGTTTCACCTTTCTGTTTATGCAGTACCTGAATCTGTTCTGTTTGTCTTTCAAATTCTAAAACTTCACTCTGTTTCAGTCTGGTTTTATCAAAATTTGAATTGTGTTTAAACTCTTGGCTTTAAAGTGCCCTTTCTTACTAAGTTGCCAACATATTGAAAATATGCCTTACAGACTAACTTTAAAACATTTACAGGAGTAAAAGGCTGAAAAAATAAATAAGGATGTTGAAGACCATACTAGTTTTGTTTCTTAAATAGCTTAGTTTGTCTGAACTGCTATGAACGTGTCATCTATAGACGGGATTAGGAGATAACATGCTGCTTTTCCCAGCTGTTTGATTAACCAGCTTAAAGATGGGTCAAATGCAGTAGCAGGGTGCAAAGAAGGCACAACATTACCTTCAAAGTGCAGAAAAGGCCCTACAGCATGTTTGCAGTTTATCAGATTTGCTGCATAATAAGCTGTACACTCCATTCAGCACTATAATTAACCCAGGAAAGCACTGCGGTTCAGTCTTTGCTGATAGCGTGAACCTCACAAAGCCAAGCAGTCTCAGGAAAATACCTCTAAATAAGATTAAGCAAAGCGAACCAACCATGAAATAAAATGTAGGCTAAGTGTCGAGCAAATACTATTTGTTGCTTGCATCTAGTACCAAGTTCTGTACTTGGCATGAGGTGTCCAGGCATATAGTGTGTGAATAGCACTGGCAACTCTTAACAAGTGCTGACAGATGAGACCTTAAGCAGATATCATTAATGTTTTCCTTGTGCAAAGGAAAATAACCAAGTGTTGTATGAAAACACTTGTAAATGCATGTTGTTGGCATTTCCCACAACTCCTAAATAGTCATGGCTCTTGGCCCATTGATGCCCAGGAGGGTGGGAGTTACATGTTGGTGGGCTCATCTGGAATATGGTGGACAGAAATGGTGGCAGACTGGGTAATGCTGGGATATCAGTCGAAAGAAGAAACAAAAAGACCTGGAGAAGGGAAAGCCAAGGCTGGTGGCATATTTGTGAAGTGAAAGGTTCCTTAGACCTGTGCTGTTGCTAAAGAACTTTGTCAGACAGCAGGCAAAAGGCATACTGCTTATGTGAAGTAGGTATAGACATAGAGAGTCCTGAAATCTAGTACTTATTTGAAAAACAGATCTCATCATGCTTTCTTTCACCTTTCAGGTATCTTGCAATATCTTCAGAACTCTCCCACCTAGTGACAGCAATGAATTTGATCCAGAAGAAGATGAGCCCACCTTGGAGGCATCATGGCCACATTTACAGGTTTTTGATCATTTATCTCAGAAGAAATGCTTATCATTGCTTAATGCATCTAATAATTTTCTCAGCTTTTTTTAACCTGTGAATCAGAACTTGTCTGTGAGACACTAACACTTACTAATACTGTTCATGGCTATAATATAATACCTACAAAGACTTTGTGAAATTTGCAAAATGTTAAAGCTCTCTTTCAAAATTGTATTGATGGTGTCCCTCATATTCCTGTTTTCTATCGTTGATTTAAAAATTATTTTGCTTTCCAAACTGCTCTGATGCACAAGTGTTTTTCAGCGACTTCAGCAAGAGCATTGTGGGGATGATACTGCTAGCAGTTTTGCTTTACCAAGGGTAGTTAATTTTCATACAAAAGTACACAGGTGTTGGCAGCTGATCAGAAAATGAATGAGAAGCTACATCCTTATCTAAGTCTTTCTTCCTCTCCCTGGGTTGAGGTTTGCTTTCAGGTGTTTATAGCAAGATGCATGCTCACTGCTGTGTATTGTCCATTCCTCTGTACCTCAAGTGTCAACACAAGGTATTTTGAACAAAGAACATAAACTAATTTTGGAGAAAGCATCATTGATGCTAATGCAGTAAATTCCTTTATAGAAAATATAGATGCAGATCCTATCTGTGTTAGTCAGGACAATGACTTATACCACTAGTAAATTTAGAAGAAGTTTGCCTGAGTAACAGTTCATGGAGTCTGGGAGTTTCTGTGAGCAAGGGAGCACAACTGATCTCAGCATGAAATGAGGATTTTATTTGACAGTTGCATGCACGGTCATTGCATGTGAGCAGTTTGTTTCACTCTTTGTGCTCTCAAATTCAGAATCTGTTGAAATGTAGGTTTCATCCCTCATTTATATTTAAATTTCACAAAAAATAAGAATCTTAAAAGCTTCAAGCTTTTAAGCTCTGAACAGCTCTGCCTGCCTGGGAACAGCACAGGCATACATGTCTGTTATATTATGTTTGTTGACACTAGTGCTGTAGTTTTAAAAGTCATTACTTACATGGAAATGATCTAATTTCTTAGCCAGAGGAATCATTACCATTGTCAGGAAGAAATGCACCAAAGTATTTGTCAGGAGTTGATGGAATTGATTTCCTGGTGATTTAATATTAGTTATGTAAGCTGTCACTTTTCCCATGTCATATTTCTAAACCTCTTTCCCCCTTTTTGATTTCCTGTTGCTTCCTTTTAGAAGTCAGAGAACACTGACATAAAGCAGCAGCAGCAGTATTGCAACATTGGTGTTTGCATGGAAAAGTTTAAAATTATTTTAAAATGTAATTTTTAGCTTCCTTTCTTCTTTCAGTATCAATATTCATACTCACTGAAGTCAGAAAGGAAAAAGTTTTCAATGGCTGCTGCTCTTGAAAAGGTTCAGCAAAGAGAATTGCTAGCTGGTAGCTCATTTATCAGTGACAGGTCAGAGTTGCTGGTTTATAAGGCCACAGTAGTCCCTGTTTCACTTCACTTCCTTTTTGCCTGGTTTTTATACTCTTCTTTTTCCCCAGTAAATGAAAAGTCTGTTGCTGTCCCACTGAATAGTTTAGGCAGAGATGGAATTGCATGAAAGTAAGCAGGTTTTCTTTAGCCCTGAGGCTACTCTTTACAGTAAGTTAGAAACTTCTGAATAAATTCTGTTTTGTATCCTTCTGTTTCAAGTTGTAGTAGAACGCTACTCTAAGCAGTTTCTAATTTAATTTAAATATCTCCAACTGTTTCACCAACCCTTTCAGAATTGTAATGTCTGTATTTGATGTGACTTTAGCAGTTCAGAGGGCAGTTGAAATGTGCTTTCCAATTACTCTAGGAAGCTTTACAAGATGATAACAAGCATTACAAGAAGGCAGTGCCTGTTCTTGGTGATGAAATGTCTTTGACTGGAGTTAAATAAGCAAAACTAACTTAAAAAGCTCATGTAATTAATTCTAACTCTAAAGTAGTAATTTGATAAAGGAGAAAAATCTTTTTTTTTAACCTTTTGCTCTGTGGAAAAATAAGTATTTTATTTTCTAGCAAAAGAATTTAGGGAAATACTTAATATAAAGAGTAATCAAGTCATAAACTAAACAATGGATTTTTTTTTTTTCTTTTGCAGCTTGTATATGAGTTTTTCATACGATTTTTGGAAAGCCAAGAATTTCAGCCCAGCATTGCCAAAAAGTACATAGATCAGAAATTTGTATTGCAGGTAAGCTGATCTGTTTTCTTTAAGGCTTCATGTTGCTTTTGAAAAGAATTTTTTAAAAAAGATTTTGTTTAGAATTTGAAACTTTATTTGCAACAGAAAAAGGCTAAACAAGCATATACAATGAAAGTTTTCAATCTACGGAGGTAGGGGAAATATGTGTGTGTGTTTATATGTCAGTCTCTGTTGCTGTAGATATATAAAATAGTTGGTTTGGCTCCAGTTTTGAAACCTTAATCAAAATATTTGACTTACAGGTTATGAGAGGGAGCTGAAACAGTAACTGTTAAAAAATGAAAGGTTTACTATCAAGTAGTCTAAAAATGCTGCTATCTAGCGAGACTACTTAAATGCCAGTTTTAATGCGTCTTAATATTCTTAAAATATTTCTGTTGGAAGGGGAGAGTATTTCTTCCTTCTATCTCTGCTGGAGAGCTGGCAACGGGGGCAGAAGTTCATTAACAAACCCATTCCCAGCGCAGTACTGAAAACAGTGATGCTGTAATGGTTGGGGAAGAAGTAAATCAAAAGGTCATATGAAGTTTAAGCTCTATTAAAAGCATGGAAGAAGAATTGGCATCAACAATAAATAACATTGCAAAGAATGGGTAGCTTTATTTTTGTAGTTTGCATGCCATCATTATGGCTAAATGGAAGAGATGGCCTCTGTCAATCGATCAGCTGGTAACCAGGTATTTTACATGTATTGCATCTGTCTCCTTCTTGTGTACAAGCTAGGCTTCTTGTGTGCTTCACTTGAAACTACATTAATTGGTCTCCTCTACTGAGGAACTGTCATCCAGGCCTTGACAGACGCCAGAACAGAGATAGCTGAAGGAAGATATTTTCTGGGATAAGCCAGGAAACTCCACATATATGACTTTTGTCTTCAGCTTTCAGGAATAGACCTGTCTTGCGTTTTCTGTTCCCATTGTGAATTTTGGTATAACCGCGAAGTCAGAAAGAATTTCGTGTTTAATGCTGTCTATAGCTTGCTTTTGAAATCAGGGAAATTTAGAAAGATTCCTCCTTAGAAAAGGGAGTTTCCTTCCAGGAAAAGACTTGAATAAAAGCCAAATTAGAAGTGGCAGGAGATACTTAGCATTTCTGAAGACCTTTCTCTCACCCCTTTGTCATGGAGCTTTTATTTTTTCCCTGTAGTGCTCAGGCAATAAAAGTAGTGCTTTTGCAGTCCTTGTATGTTATTTGTATGAAGAATACCTGAAAAATGTAGCAAGGAGAGCAATTTCTATCCTTAAATTCAAAGATTCAAAGAAGGGACTTCAGTTTCTTTCTTAACATCACAAGACCTTCTTCACTCTACAAAAGCAATGGGATAGACTTATGTTTTTATTTTATCCATCTTCTAAATACAAGAGTATTTTTCATCTGGATCAAACTTCTGTGGTGGAGTTTCCTTTTTGTTCATCTAAATATTGATTTGAACAAGGGGGTGCACCAATCTGATGATCCAGTACTTGGTGGAGATGTAAGAATATGCGGGGGGTGGGGGGGTAATCACTCTTGACCGGCTTTTCCAGACTGATTTTATTTTCTTTAGATACAGCAGGATTGCATTAGAAGGAATGCTTGTGTTCTAATTCAAAATCTAGAGGAAATAATTCCTAGATGCTCCTGTTATGTGCTGCTGAACTTGGTCATGACAGGCAGCATCCTGCTCACTTATGCACTTTCAGGGCGTTCAAACCTGTTAGAGTTTGGCACAGGAGAATGGGTCTAAAAGAAGGTTTTTTGTGGGTTTTTTTTTTTTTTTAAACCCGTTAGTCTTTATTAAATCTACTAAATGAAAGAATGGTATCTACTGAAAGAGGGACATAGATTTTAAAACCTACGTATCTGAAAATGTATGATATGACAATTAAGAGTTCAAAAGAATTCTAAGAATTTTTAAGTTCTTGCCACATGGGTTAGGCGATGTGTTTTTATATATTGCTATGCACAGTATGTCAATTTAAAATTCACATTTTTCCGTAAAAAATTCTGTTGAGCCTAATACATACATGCAAGTAGATATATTTCCCTGTGTATAAGTGTTTGTGTTTAGCCTGTAGGAACTGGGGTGTCCTTCCACTTATTGCTGTATTTGTTGTATGTCTAGAGTAACTCCTAAGAATCTGTGACTACAGATCATTTACATAGGAAACCAGTTTAAGACTCAAGAACATGAAACATGTTTGGTGTTTCATGACACTGACAACACAAGTGTGACAGTCTTTGAAATCAGCTTTCTGTCTAAATTAATTTGTTTTTTTTGAAATTTGAGGAACTTTAATGAAGTGTTTCTTGGCAGTAAGAATGCCTATATGAAAAAATGATACAGTTTTTTTAATGGGCATTTTTCAAGCTTTTTCTTGTTTGCTTGTTTTTTGCTTTTGGTTTTTGGAATATAGATGTATTTCTGGCTTTTAGTTGTATGTTTTGATAAAATGCTGTACTTAACAGTGTAACTGTTCATTTCTAAAGCCTGCTTATATACAGTCTGAAATGGTTGGCAGTGGTTGCTAAGAGACATACTATTCAAATATATCCACAAGTGTCTGTGTTATGTAGGTTGCTATTTTGGAAAAATTATTTCCCTTTTCTATGTTTAGTGTCAGAATAGTCACATAAATTATGGAAGTCTTGCAGCTTATCCATAAAAATAAGACTTTAAATTGTTGAAACCTGATAACAAATTTGACATATCAAAATAATTGTTTCTCTTTAAAGAAAAAAAAAAGAGAGAGAGAGAGAGAGAGAGAGACTGAGTCTTAGTTCAGCAATGTTTCCACAGAGGATCTGTATAAGAGAACTGGAAATAAAAATACTTTGCTCCTAAAAGCAATCCAATAAGAAAATTAAAAACATAAGTGTTTCCAGCTGTTTGCTGTCTTTGGGTGAAATTTGCTATTTGGGGAAGGATGAGGTGACTATTTATTTATTTAACTGTAGAACTAATTGAACAAAGCAATGTGTTTATAACCTCTGGAGGGCAGCTGACAAACCTCATCGTTTCCTCATGAAATTCCCACCATAGATTCTTACTGCAAGGAAAAGACAGTGGGATCTCATTACAAGCTACAGAAACATCCAAAACAATGAAGAATACATACATCATTCCTAAATCTGGATGTTAGAAAGCAAAATCCCAGACAGTTTAACAACTTTTAATCATGCTTTTCTGTCTTTTTTTTCTTTTCCACCTCCTCAAAGTTGTGTAGCAGTTTAACAGAGATCAGGTAGTATACATACACTGACATACCTACTTATAATAGGTATTTATAATCTATCTATTTGTGACTCCAAGATAATTTTGTTTTCTACCATTTCCCGTAATAATTTTCTGACAGCATCTTCTGTATTTGTAAGACCTCTTTGGCAAACTCTCTTCATTTCTCTTGCAAAACGGGTACTGGTTAGCACTTACTTTCTTTTTCAAGCAAGAGGGATACTGTTTGCTTATGATTACTACCTTAAACTTCTCTGTTTTCTGTGCATTGGAGGTAGGTAAGGGGTTTTTTTTTTTGTTGTTGTTGGTTGGTTTTGGTTTTAAATAATGTTTACCTTCTAACTTATTCCAAATGGCTGCCAGAATAGCAAATGTTGTGGTGTCAAAAAAGATGAAGAAGAAGGTGTAAGGGGAAGCTCATACTTTTGTGGTGGAGGATTCAAGGGGAATAGAACAAAGATCTGCAGGTGATATTCCTGCTGCTCATTTCATGCCTTAATTATTAGAGGCAACTTCAGGTGTCAGTGTTTCAAGATATATTTTGGACAATACAAGATACTGGATGGTAGGGTTTTTTGACTGAGTAGCACATAATAATTTTGCTGTTTTAAAATCTTATTTAAGAGTTAATTAGTAAAAGTGGGTTTTCTTTTGTTGTTTTTTTGTTTTGTTTTGGTTTTGGTTTTTTTTAAACTGGATATTGAAGTTACCATTTTGTTCAACCTGAGGATTAATTCCCCCTGATGCTTTGATTTGTGTCGTTGGGTGGAGATCCTGTAACAGCAGATCCAGTACTGGCATAGATTTCACTGTTGAGTCTTTCTACAGCATGAAGGCCATGCAATCACTAGGAAGGCTTAAGAGCTCATAATATAAATTACAAGCAATTAGAAAAAATGTGACCTTGACGCAATGTTGTGGGAACAAAATATTAAAGCAAATGAGGATCTTTTAGTTCTGCAGAATGAAGGAATGGTGGATGGTAAGAGGCAAACTGTCTTATTTTGTAGATATGACAGCACCTAAGAATATATATTATTTATTTTTGTGGAGAAGGAAGGCAGCATTTTGGAGCCAGTTAATCAAAAGTTTATTAGTTGTTTGAAGATTTCCAAAGTTTTGTTATGTCAGAAGTGGAAATTAATAAACTGAGTTTTGTGATGTTGTACTGGGATTACAACAGATTTTTTAATACTGTATTTCTATACCTTGGATAACATGGATATCACATTCTTACATGCATGTGCTTTCATGAATTTAACTTCTGTAGAGAAGTCTGTGTCATACTTGTCAAATGTCTACTGTTTCAGTTCTCTTTTTCCTTTAAACACAGCTGTTGGAGCTGTTTGACAGCGAAGACCCTCGAGAACGAGACTACCTAAAAACAGTCTTGCACAGGATTTATGGCAAGTTTCTGGGTCTTAGAGCATTTATCCGAAAACAGATTAATAATATTTTTCTACGGTAAGTTGTGGAAGAAGGTACTTTTTGCTTATGAACATTTTAGGAAACTGATATATTACTTACATTTAACTTTTCTTTTTTTAGATTTGTTTATGAAACTGAACACTTCAATGGCGTAGCTGAACTGTTGGAAATTTTAGGAAGGTAAATGAGTCTTTACTTATTATCTATCTCAAACTTCCCTTCTGGACATGTCACAATAGTGTCGGATTCGGAAAAAGTATTACTATAAGCCCTGATTCTGAAAACAGATGTGCGCACATGCTCATCTTTAAGCCCATGTGCAAATCTCTGTCACATCTTTGCCAAGAGTATATAACTGGATACAAGTTACAGCTGAAAGTGTTGGATTGATTTTGTGTGTGTGTATGTGTGTGTTAAATTTTGCGTACTTCATCCTTACGTGCTGCAGAAATTATTTTTTTGAGCACACTAACTGTGAATATTTTGAGTAAATCTAACTCTGGCAAGTTAATTACTCAAGAACACCTTGCTTATGTGAATTTACAGACCACATAGACAAGGTCATATCTGTTTGGCAACCGGTTTCTGCAGCTGTTTATATGATTATTCCTAAATTGGAGCTGAATTGCTACCTAGATATGTACTGCACTGCTAATATAAAGCACAACAGAAGTCATCACCTGTTTACAAATGGCGTGAGCGTGCTATTTGTAAACAGGTGCTGACTGCTAAATTATTTTAATCTAGGAAGTGCTTGTTCAGAACTCAAGAACGTTTTCTGTGATGATAACACTAACAAATATTTCTCTTCTAATTTCTAGTATTATCAATGGTTTTGCTTTACCTCTGAAGGCAGAGCATAAACAGTTTCTGGTGAAGGTGCTGATCCCTTTGCATACTGTCAGGAGTTTATCACTCTTCCACGCACAGGTAGAAATCATAAAAATATTTTCTGCTCAGTTAGAATGATTTTTTTTTTTTTTAAAAATGGCTTTGGAAATTTAATTGCGTAGCCCATAAAAGGTGGGGGTAAAGTTTTGAAATGTGGAAAAAGTGCAATAGATTTTTTTAAAAAATTAATGTGCTTTGTATGATAAATGTCTTGCTTCTGATTAGATAATTAAAAGTGTAACATACATCCGTAATATTTTGGGGGTTTTGTTTAGTAGTTAAACTCTCTGTTTAGGTTTTCTTCTCTGCTGCTTTCTCACTCTCACAAGTGAGTTTGCCTTTCCAATATCCTCTCCCAAGAGAATGTTTGGGTTTCCTTAGTCTTGTGCTGTCAAGGCTTTTCTTCATCCTGGCAACTTTCTGAATACTAATACCCACATTTTTGCATAATCTTTAACATTCTCCCTCAAGATTTCTTAATACTGCATTTATGCTCTCATATATCTTTTTATACATTCAGCTTTCATGACGTAATTTTTCCTCTGATAAGTGATAGCTGTTGCCTTTCTCTCTGATTTTCAGGTAGTGCAGTCTTTCTTATGCTGATAAAGCTGTGCTTTCTAAATATGTTATTCCAGGTTTTAGCTGTGTTGGCTCATCTTGCAAGACCTTTCATGATTTTGCCGATGTATAAAATGTGTAAAAAGATGCAGTTTCAGAGAGTAACAGAAGCTTCAAAACATTGGTTGTATGACTGTATTTAGAATTCCACGTTGCTCTGATTTTTATTATATATGCTACTTCATCACCCTAATTTTTTTGTAATGTGTTCTGTTGTTTCTTATGAACTGAACTTTGAGTGGATTTGCACAGTGCAAACTGTGCATCTCAGTTCAAAATTGGATGCAATTTAAGAAAGCTCTGTAGCATCTTGCCTTGAATCTCTCTCTTTTTAAAAAATTGTTTCTTTGTGGTTTCTTTATAGAAATGTTCTAACTTCATTTTCTTAAATCTTTACTGCTTCACAGCTGGCGTATTGCATAGTACAGTTTCTGGAGAAAGACCCTTCACTCACAGAACCAGTAAATATTTCTTTCATACTTTTTCTTTTTTTGCATCATAATTGGCTTTCCCTGTTGAGAGAAAAGTAAAAAATAAACTTTTTTTTCCTTCTAATTTAGGTCATTAGAGGTTTAATGAAATTCTGGCCAAAAACCTGCAGTCAGAAAGAGGTAAGTGTTACTAGTAGATAGCTAGTAATAACAAAACATAAGAGTTATTTTGTTCTACAATATAATAGGCAAGGAATCTTTAGATATTTCCAGGTAGGTAGCACATGCTGTGGTGGATCTTGGTATTAATTCTTGTAGGTGATTTTCCGTATTTGAATTCTGTTTTCTTGGACAGTTTTGATTATGAAGATAAAAGCTTGATAACCATGTTTTCTATTCACAAAATAAGCACTGGTTCTTCTGCAGAGAATTTCTTTTTGTTTTAGAAAGGAGAAAATAAACATTGTTTAGGACAGATTGGAAAACACTGTTAGATTTGGAGTTGTTTATATGTGAGGATAGTATTTTTCCAGGAAAGATGAAAGATATTTTATTGTCTGGTGTTTACCTACTAAACATGTAAAAGATGCAGTTAGACCTTTGCATTTTTATTTCAAATTCTTGATGCAAATCTGAGTTTCCCTAATGAGATTTTGTGACACAGCAAAACCATTACTTTGAATATTACTTCAAAAAATGAGGTAAAATCAAGAGACTCTCCATAGTTAACAAAGTTTAAGGCTTGGCCAAATTCTTTGTCTGTATGAGGCCAGGTTCTCAGCACGGATATACTGGTGCAGTTCTGAATTTTGTTGTAAAGGACTACTTTAAATACAGCATTTGCACACACTCGTCCTCCTTCTTTTAAGAGACTGAATCCAGAAGCTGCTACAGGTAGAACATTTTTTGAGAGAGGGTCTTGCAGAGCTAGTGAGGCTTCCATTTCTCCCTGAAGTGGTAGAATTTGAGGGTTACCAGCATTTTGCTGATCAAGATGATTCAGAGGTTTTATATTCAATGCTTCCTTCTTTGTCTTTAGGTCATGTTCCTAGGAGAGCTGGAGGAAATCTTGGATGTAATCGAACCATCACAATTTGTCAAAATCCAGGAACCCTTGTTTAAACAAATTGCCAAGTGTGTCTCTAGCCCTCATTTTCAGGTCAGTGGTAGAGGTTATTGTTTGTATAGGAATGTATAGTCTCAATTTCAAACATAACACCCCCCAAATGTAAATATTGTTTTACATTATGTGGTTTTAAATACTTGTCTTCTGGATTTCTATGGAAGAGGGTATGTCGCAGTGGAAGTTTAGTTCTGAGCTCCGTGAATAACTTGTTAGACGTATCCGGGGTTTCAGCACAGAACTTGCTGCTCTGGGCCACCTAAGGCCTTAAACTGTATCCAAGCAGACTTTGAGCCCTTCTGACTGTAGGTGGCGGGTACTTACCGTATGGCCTTCAGGCTGATAGACCATATAGGATGCATTTGCTCCCTTTTTTAGCGTGGTGTTGTGCAGCATTCATGTTTTCCTACTTACTTCCTTCTGTAAGCAGATGTCTGGTCAGAGGTGATAGAACCCATAGTCTGTTTTCTTCACATTGCATAATGGGAAGAAAGGAAGTGAATAGGATTTAAATTGAATCATATATGAAGAGGAGAAAGGATTCGTGGCCTGCTGTGTCTCAATATTAAGCTAGGTGACCTATTGTGGCACAAAGGCAGATGTGACTGTTTTCAGCTCTTCCTTGGACTACGTTTGTTTCTAGCGTAATTTAGATCAGTGTTTTCCCTCCTACCTCCCCCCCCAGCTCCTCCCCAAGGTGATTATTATCATTGGTACCTTCCCCACACTTATGATCTCTCCCCCTTATTCAGCTCAGCTACTGGGCCTTTTCCTGTCTCCGTCCTTCAGTATCCCAGCGCTCCTCTCTCCCTTCTGACTGCAGTCACAGGATTGAGGGAAAGGGGTGATGGGAAGTCTGTCTGCTCTCCCTTCCCCTCCACAGCTGCAGAATTAATGCAGTGTCTGCACCTGGTCTTCAGTGAGTAACAACATACCACTCAGGGGAAAGAGAGAGTGGATGCTGTGGGATCTGAATTATAGGATAAAAACTTAATGCCATTAAGGCATGTTATGCTGCTGATTAGAGTTTTGATTCCAAAGGTAATGATTCCTGTTAATTCATCTTTGTGAAATTTCTCTGTGATTTGTTTTTCCTTCAGAAGATTACAAAATTATAGGTATCTGAATTCCTGTTAATATTTTATTCCTTTGACTCAAAGGTGGCCGAAAGAGCACTGTATTATTGGAATAACGAATACATCATGAGTTTGATAGAGGAGAATTCAAATGTTATACTTCCCATCATGTTTTCCAGCCTTTATAGGATTTCTAAAGAACACTGGAATCCGTAAGTTCTTACCATTACACTTTATCTTACCTTTTGACATACCACTGATAAACTTAGGGAATGTCTGCTGAAGAACACCTGAACAAATGGGAGAGATCCAAATTCAAAGCTGGCATGAGCAGGTGCAACTCTGTTAATGCCAATATATATTAGTCTGTACTTGAGCTTGTCTCAAAATGTTTTTAATTATCTGGTATGTGTACAAAAATCAGTACTTTATGGGATAAAAATAGACCTCACGAGTTGGAAAAAAGAGAAATTAGATGTTACATTGTTATTGAAGAAAAAGTGTTGCTCATCAAGCGTTTCTCCTACACAGTTTTTTATAAACTCGTTAACGTCTTAAGTCTGATCACAAATTGTCTAGAAGAATATCGCTTGGCATTAATAAAGCTTTGTGGCTGTATCCTGGATGATACTGATACCTCTGGTAGACCTCTGGTACTTGTGTTTTTCTAAACATCTAAGAAGCATATAGACATCAGTATATTCTTAGTTTGAGTTGTTTTTTCTAAATTGAAATAAATACAGCTGTTCTGTATTATGCACAGTAATAGAGTAATTGCTTTATATTGATATCATGTTAATTTGGAATTTTTATTTTTAAACTGAATAACCTAGTAGAAAGTGTTTTAATGGAAAATACTGTTACAGTTAGATGCCATGTATTCTACACTTTAGTTGAAAAGTTTTTTTAAGTCAAAGTGGTTACCGTTTTAGTAAACCCGATATTTTTAATGATCTGTGCTATGTTCAGGTCCCGTTATTTTTAATGATCTGTGCTACGTTCAGGTCCCAGTTGCTTTAAGACCCTACTGTAAAGTATTTGTAAAATATTTCATCTTTTAAAACACTAGTCTTTTTGTTCTGTGTGTAGCCAAACCTCAACTTTGTGTGCTTTCATGACAAATCTAATGCTACTGGAAAGCTTTTGTAATTAACATTCATCACAAAAAGACACTTTCCATGGCGTAGTACCACATCACTAGTCTCCAACCTGCCCATGCTCCTGCCCAGCCTTTTATACTATGCACTGGGATGCTTCTGGTAATGAGAGTATTCCAGTATCCCAATTCTCAGAGTTTTCATACCCACAGGAATGTCGTACCTTTGACACACAAGCCAGGTTAAGATACATGTAAAACAAAGAAGGTATTTAAAGAATTTTTATATTCATAAGAACATTTTTAAATGCAGGCAACAAAAATGAAAGTTTATTGAAAGAGGTGAATGATAGACGGGGGGGAGCGTGGCAAATGGCGCATAGTTTGTCTGCTATATAGGTTTGCTCCAAAGGTTCCTGGCACCTGTAATGTTGATCTTCAGCCAGGAGGCAGAGTAGCTGTTTCTTAAGCAGCCCCATGTCTGTATATGACAACCATAGTAGTGGATCAGGAACTGGGATCTCTTTGATTGATAGTCTATTCCAAATTCTTTGAAAGTTTTTTAGATTTGTTTCTTTCCTTTCTCCCTCTTCAGTTGCTTTGTTGTTTCTTTATCTTCAACTCTGCCACAAAGGAATTTTGACCTCTAGATAATCAGACTGTTGGCAGACCCATCTTACTTTGCGAATTCTAGTATATTTTAGGTCAGTTATCCAGTCAGATGATAGAGTAAACTTATTCTACCTTTTTTGAACCTTCGTGGGACAGAATGCCTCTGAAGCCTTTTTGAAATTATTATTGTTATACATAATTTTTTCCTGTATGAACAGATCATGCCTGTCATGTTTTACGCAATTAAGCAACTTGAATTCAAATAAGCAGTGGTGTATTGGTTCATGGGTAAGATCAGGAACACGAATAAGCAAAGTAGGCAGAGGTTTTTAGAGATATATCTATGTCTATAGATATACAGATACTATATATATTTTTTATATATATATATACACACGCACACAGAGTTTTACACAGATACTGCAGCACTCATCTGAAGGACTTGTGGGTTTTTTTAAGAGTTTTTTGCTGTACCAAAGTGAAAATGAATGTGAAATGTATGAGTACAAGGAAATCACTCTTGAAATACAGCCTTCTCTTTTGCATAGATGCACTGAATATTCAGCTTCTTAGAAAAATCATAAGGAAATATGAATCACTCCCATTTCATGTTTGAATTCTATTCCTTCTGCCAGCACTGATGATTTGAATCCCTGGAGTTGCATTCAGAATTGCTCTACAGCATGAGGGAAGAGTCTGTAGTTACATGTAATAGCTTTCTGTTGTTACCTTTTACCCTAGAGTTTTGGTTTGCTCCATTTAAGTAGTCAGTAGAGACATGAAAGCTATTCTCACCTTTAAATATGTTAATCAAAAGTAGTTTCACTGAAATCAAAGAATTTACGTTATCATACTTGCAAGAGCAGAATTGGTCGCAGAAATGCTGGTAAGAGAAGACACTTTTATTTCACGTTTGATTTCACCTGAAACTAATAGATTCCTTTCTTTTTTCTTTTTTAATGTTTCACAGGGCTATTGTGGCTTTAGTCTACAATGTGTTGAAGGCATTTATGGAAATGAACAGCACCATGTTTGATGAGCTGACAGCCACTTACAAGTCAGATCGTCAGCGGTAACTTTTTAAAGCTTTTTTTGTCAGCTTGTATAAGGCCTGCTGTTTAGTTTTTCCCTTACAATCAGGTGCAATTGCATAGTCTCACGCATAATAGACACAATGCCTTATTTTCCCCCCTGCAAGATGTAAGCTAGTATCATGTACAGGTTGTTCTTTACTCCTTATGAAATACAGTATCCATTGCATTGCTTGGGAATCTGCATTCCTCATGGAATTCCTTTTGATGCCGTATTCTAAAAGACTTAAATGTATCAAGATCTTCAATAATAAAAGAAAAGCAAGGGTTTAAAGATAACACTTTGCTTACAGACTTCAAAAAAGTCTCCCTGAAGTTTGGGAAGAGACATGAGGGAAAACCCTAAGATTTGATTTTCTAAACTACTGTTCTTAGGTTAGATGTGGTCTTAAAGCAGAGACATCTCCCAATCCTTTTATATCTTATTCAGTAGCTGAGTGTTTTAGCATGCAGGATCCTTAGATACACCATTCGTACAATCATTTGTTCCACCCTAGTAAAATGCTTTTTGTCTTTTCTCCTATTTTCCTTAATCTTTGTTTTCCAATTATAGTGCAGCATCTTTTCTCAAAAGTTTCAGCTTATCCAAAGCATCAGGTGAAAAAAATGAGGAAACTTCAGGAACTCTGAACAGTTTGAAACTTCGTTTAAGTCATACCTTTTCTGTGTCTCAGGGTTCCCCCAAGCAAACCAAAGGGTACTGTATGACATCAGACCTTGTTAGGTTAGTATAGTCTCTAAAGGCTCCTGGGGACCATACTTTTTGAATTGTGTGACTGGAGTCACACTGTCCTTTTGTTCCGCTTCACTGTTGTAAAAATACAAAGTTTTATACACAAAAAAATCTACAATTGATAGGTTAGTTCATTAATACAGCATTTTACTTTTAGAGACTTAGATCTATAATTGAGCTAAGATTTTAGATGAATTCTAGATAGGTGTTGATAAATTAAGGCTCATCTGCTAGGGCGGCTGAGACAACACTGCCTGGTTTTCTAGCAGGAAAGGCAGAGAATCTTAGGGCTGGTCATCTAATCCATTTACTAAGGGACTTCAAGTGACTTAAATCAATTTGCAATTGCACTTTGCCCCTTAAGATGAGGAACTCTGCTCTTAACCGGACCACACACTGTAGTAGTATGTCCCGTGTCTGGATAATGTGTGAGATTTATTGACTGAACTGCACAAAGAATTTTTCTTAAACCTACTGACGTTGTATCTCCTATCAAGGCTGGTGCTAACCATTTCACCATTTTTATTTACTACTTATCATTTTAAAACATTTAAATACCTGAATGTATAAACTGGGATATTTACCTTAATGTTTACAGAAAATCTTTAGTATCTTAATAGAACCTCTTTTTAAAAGGGTAGCTTTGATATCACTTAAAGCTCGAGGAGAAATATGCTCAATATTAATGACTACGATAGGTCAAATAGGTAAGTTGGATGAGGTGATCATCCACTAACAGTCTTTTAGGTAAGCAGGCATATATTTCAAAATGATTAGAAGAGAAATACCTGGTAAGTAGCCTGAAAATATCAGGCTATTTCACTTATTCTTATATTTAATTTTAAATACTTTCGAGTGACAGTAAGCTCTTTTTTTAAACCTGTTCTTCAAGGTTTTATGTGAAAGTTGTTTGTATTCTTTTGTATGTTTAAAATACTCTTGGGGAAATTAAAATTTCAAGTGAGCGAGCCAGATGTTGGTACTTTGACCAAATCAAGACGTGTAGGAATGTTTCTAATCTGCTGAAATATTTTTCAAGAATTCTCTATTGTGACTGGCAGGGAATCTGTATCTCTATAACTGTTAGATTTACATTTTATCTGAACCTACAAGGTGATGTAATAGAAATTGAAAGCATTGTGTACTTTGCAGTATCAAGGAGATTTATTCAAAGTAAGCTATGGCAGAGGCAGGAAATTTAGAAAGCAAATAATGCAGGTAAAGTAAATGTTAGGTTAGCTGTTTAATTTTATCAAATCAGCCGTTAAAGTCTGTTGTTAAAGCAAATGCTACATAGCTTTTGTAGGAATTTGGTAAGGAAAAAGAGTGAATCACTGAACAAAAGGCACGTCTTGTAGCTTGTACTTTCTCTTGGCTAGTACCTAAGCTATATTAAAGCCACCAGTCAATCTAAGTAAGAACAGTGATTCTAAAAGAATAAAGGAATGCTTGTTCTAGAAAGTGGCTGTTATTTATAAGATTAAAAAATACCTTGCTTAATTATTTTCAAGTTTATTTATTTAAATGCAAGTTATTCCTGCAATGTTAATTTTTATAATCATTATATATTTGTTCCATAATAAAAGTCCACTGCATTTTTTTCTGCTGCATTACAAATTAGTGTCTATGAACACTGTCACTTTGTTCAGCTTATGTTTTATGTTCTTTTCATACTGCTTTGTTTAGTGATACTTATGTAGGTAAGGAAAAGCAAAACAAAAAAAAAAGAAAAATATTTTAAAAAATGAGATATATGTTAGGAAAATGGCAGTTGTGTTCAACAAAATTAGTGCTGGTAATTAACGTCAACTATATATATTTATTTAACATAAATATTCTACAGTCTTCTCTCCTGCTAACTCTTTGTTTTATTTCATCTGTCAGTGAGAAGAAGAAAGAGAAAGAGCGTGAAGAACTGTGGAAAAAACTGGAGGATTTGGAATTAAAGAGAGGTCTTAGACGTGATGGAATAATTCCAACTTAACAAAAAAACAAAACAGCATTATTAACCTGTGGAGTCACACATTTATGTAGTAGAAGATGGAGCAACAGTTTTCTGTATTGTGCAACTTTACAGTAGATTTCACATTTGTTTCATTATTACAACAGCACTGTATATACCTGTCTCTAAGTAAAGGAAAAAAATAAGGACTTTAATCCAAAGTTTGGACAGCAGATGGACTTCTCAGAACTTTGCAAACATAATCATTGTTTTAACCCTTCTTTAAAACCAGTCTTCAAAGATCTGTTGATGAAAATTGCGATGTCAAATTCCATTGTCAAGACCTGTTCCTTATTTATCGTTAGCAGAGAGTATAATACAACTTTCAAATGTGAACAATCTTAAAATTTAGCTTGTCTTTCTGCTAAACTGTTAAGTGTATTTATAGTAAAAGAGAAAAAAGACTGTCATTTCCTTATGAGTTTGTGTAACATCCTCCTTCTCTGGATAACTTTACTGTAATTTGACTTTTTTTCCTTTTGCACATCTTCATAAGTTGAATGTCCATTCAGATCAGGGCCATGAAAAACATAGGTCCTGAATAAAAGTTTTGTTTACTGGTGTGAGCATTTTTTTAGTACCAGGCTGTCTCTGGTGCTTTCTTAATTTGAACATTAGGAGTTAAAAAACAAGTAGGTGATAAACATAGTAGGAAAGGGAGCTTTGGATTCATGCACCTATTTATTGCAAATCCAAATTAGTGTCCGCAATCCTTTAAAAATGGGCGGTGGTAACACCCTGGACTTCAGTACCTAACCAGTATTAGTGATATGACATTGGACACACATACTGGAGTGGTTTTAGAAATACTAATTGCTAAATTATTACAGTATGTTTTTATTGGACCATTTTGAAAGAATAAAGACAAACGCTAAACAGTGCAAGCATAAAATTGCTCTCCAGTGGTCTTGGATCTAATTGGAAATTGAGTTGAGATAGCAGTTTGGACTGTTTGGAGTTGTTGCCTTACTTTTTAATATGTATTTATAAAGTGTTCCAGCAAAAGAGGATGTAGCCTCTAAGAAACATACTATAGTGTTTTTGTGGTTCTAGTACTATTACTCATCACAGTACCAGCCCTATGGTCTTAGCTGGAAAGGATTCTGGATAATATACTTCTGCATTCTCATCTGGATGCTCATTCCTAACTACTGTATTTGTTACCAAAAGTGGTTCTACAAATGCTACTGAAAAAAATTCTGGAAATCCTAATGTTCTGAGTATTAATAATAAAGTTTAAAATGCTTTTATATCAAAGGTGCATTGTGACCAAATTGTTTAAAACAAAAGAAAAAAAAATATACAAAAACAAAGGAGAGGGCTGTATTATAAGTATACATTATTGGCTATCTGCTTTGTATTTGAAAGTGGAATCTTACATCTTTGGTAGGTAAAATGCTGATAAGACTTATGTACAGTATATATTTAGCTAATGCAGTTGCATTATTATATACCGAAAGGTATGTGTTTCAGGATTTTTCTCCAGGATGCTTTTGAACTGTTATAGACATATGACAACAGTGAATTGATAATCCTAAACCATCAATCCAGCAGTATTTACAGTATAAAACTGAATTGGTGTTCATGAGTCTTTGTGATAGTTGCAAACATGAATTTATGACCTGTTGCCATTGATAGAAATACAGTATAAATACAAGCTTGTATATTTTTCTTCCTACCATTTAAATATACAGTAGGATTTGAAGTTTTCTTGTTTTCAGGCACGGAAAAGAGGTAAAAAAGAATTCCCTCCTAGACTACTGACTGTTTCAGGATTATCAGGTCACAGTTTGTACTCCTGCGTCTGCGCACACAAATGTTGTAAACTCAACGATTTTGTAAAAACTTGACACTGTTAATTCTGGAAAAAAAAGTGGAACTAGTCATATGCAACACCAAACACAACATGGTTTAGTGGGGTTAATATGAGCTTCTTTTAAGAACACTGACTGGGACGCAATGTAAATTAGGCAGTTACTGTCATAGTTGAAACATTTTATTTTAAAGTGCTGAAGCAAAGGTGCAAGCTGAAATACTGAAGATTAAATAAATTTATAACAAATCATGTCCCTTAGCCCATTGATTTTGACAGTCTTTTATTTCTGTTACCAAAAAAATACTTGCTAGTGTGATTTCTGTGTGAAATGATCATGCTTTACAAGAGGGTGGACTTAAACTCATGCTCAAAGACTATGTTCAATTGTGAAAAACTGAGATAGAATGGAGGAAAAAAGATTAATGTTTTCCACCTGGTGGAGTAAAACACAACAATGTGAAATTAGAAAAAGCACCTTGTCCTGTACTTAGAGTTTAGGTGAGTGTTGTTTGTTCATAACTATTTTTGGTTTTGACATGACATTCTGGTATTGATCATACAAAACTGATGAGAACCTGATGGGTTGCAATATTTTGTTACCTCTGATGTTACCTCTGATGTGGGGATAGTGGGGAGTATCTAAAGTTTATAGATGATTTATCACTTCCAAGAAGGAATGTTTCTTTAAAGTGAATGAGACGATGTGATATTAGTCACTTGACTCTAAAAGGCTGATACGACACTAGGTTGCACTGTGCGATGTACGTGAAGAAGCACTTGCCACAATGATACGACCGTACCCCCGGGATCCACTGTTTGCCGCAATCCAAATGTGATGTCCTGCCACCCTGCAGATCTCCCATTGGTATCAATTGGAGTTGTAGGCAAAGAAGAAGGCAGCGTATGGGCCCAAGTGTGATCAGTGCGTCTATTTAATTATGCTTTCGTTTGCTTCTTGAGTTCCAGAAACTACCTTTATTTGTGTAAATGTTTTTATTAACTGCTCGTACAGCAGTTGCTGGGTGGCCGCTCGTGTCCTGTACCATATTGGTTTCAGGAGAAAGGATTGAATGGTCTCTGCTAAAAGGAAAGAGCTGCATTTTCAGTACTAGGGCATTGCATCAGGTCATGGGGATATAACAACTGTAAAAGTGAAGTTCCACTCACATACTTTAAATTGAGCACACATTGCTTTCTTCATCTTGCAAGTCTCCCTTACTGTTTTCCTTTCATTGCTTTTGAGTGTTTTTTGTCTCTCTTCCAAAGGTTGGAATGCTTTAAATAAAAGTATTCTAATGCCATTGGAGCGTTCACTAGCAGGGTTATAGTAAACTTAATCTTGGTTTTGTTAGCATAAATAAAAGGATTTAATTTATTTTTTTATCTCCTATATATGGAAAAATCGAGGGTGTTAGAGCCAAGAATTGCTTGAGTAAGAAATGCAGCAGCTGTACTTACATTATATGTGCGTAAGTACAGCCTCAGGCTCTCTCACTCTATGGAAAGGAAAAATATATTAGGAGCTTTAAAAAACTTTATTGTTTTGTGAGGAGGGGGAAAGACTAGGTTTTTCTCCCCCACAATAAAACTGAAATAATTTGCTTTTACTTCTGTCCTGGAGAACAAAGATGGCCTTTTCTCTTAATTGTGTAACAATATCATCCCAAAGCAGTTGCCCTAAAACAAGACAAAGGTGACAGTGCGCAAGATTGAAGAATGTTTTTATTTACACGTGGCTTTTTTATTTTGGCTCACCTGCTACCCTTAGCAGCTCTGTAGTGAGCCACGAATTAGTTTTTCTAGTTGATATGTGCAGCAGATTTTGTATAGCCCAGTTTTCCGTTTTGAAGTCTATGAAACAGTATCTTGAAACAGAATGGAACTAATTTTGATTGAAAACTTATCCAAGTGTTGCTTCCCATTCACAGAAGCATACACTTTTTATCATGACCTCTCTGAATACAAGTTTTTGTTATTTGGATCACTTACTGTAAATATGTTGTATTCATAACCTCATGTAATGATGAGGAGTTTTCAAATATAAATAGTACCGATACATTTCTTGTTGTTGTCCTATTTTTGATTGTAGTATAGCAAATGACCTGTCATGCTTTTTGTTTCAAGGTTAGCATTAGATTCATAGATCTTAATATTTTAGCATTTCATTGTTTAAGCAGGAGAGGGCAGCAAAAGTTCATTTTTCCCCATAGGAATGCTCTGGTCCATTACTGTTTTTAAACTTAGATGCATTTAACTATCTGTGGGTAGGGGGGAAAAATGAAACGTTTTTTATATATATTAAAAGGTGCATATGAAAATATATAGACTGGTCCAACCAGACTGTGAAAATGTCTTCTACTTTACATCAAAATAATAATAAAAGAAAAATACCTTCCACCTCTGGATATAAAGTACAAGCAGTTCTTAAGCTCTTGGATTCAAATGTCATTCTTTGGAAATAGTTTACTTTCTTAAAAATGGTATCAAAGAAACTCAAACTCAATGGTGCTCCCAGCTATAAATGTGTAATCCTCCTCTTTTGCACATACTCAAGAGGCTCTGTACTGTGGGTGCATCTAAATAAAGAAGCAATGAAGTGTTTTCCAGGTGCTTGCCTTTTTTTTCCACCTCCTTCCATCTAAACTTCATGTACCTTCTCAATAGTGAACTTCCAGCGATCAGATATCCATTTGCATCAATTAAATGTAAGGATACGTGTCTAAGAAAATAACACCCAAACAGTGAGGTGGCAATTTAAGTTTCTGCCAGAATTACTGTAGTAAACGCTTAGTTTTCATTAAGTTGTTTTTTTTTAAAGGTCCTCTCATGATGATGAGCATCCTTGTACTGCACACAAGCACGCCTGTGAGGGAGGTAAAGAGCAGTGGATACAGAAAACGGACATTAGATCCACACAGTGTTCTTTATAAACCCTTTGAGTCTTACACCTTGCAGCTGGTGAAGGAGCTGCTTCTTTTATAGCATCGTTCTACTGTTTCAGTCCTTGTACTACTCTGCCTTGCCGTTTGGAAGTGAGGGCAAAGGCTTAAGGAGGTTACGTATGTGGGAAGCACCCTCTGGAGAGAGCAGTGGATAGAGCCTGGTAAGGGCTAGCGCTGGTGAACGGCTTTAGCAGAAGCACAGTAGGTATGGATGCTGCAATAAAACTGGAGGCAAGATGTATCAAACATCTACTTCTGATGTTAAAGTGTCAGTTTCCTACGTGAACTATTCCAGTAGTCTAATTCTTAAAAATTCTTTCCATTTTGACTTTTTCCAAATTAATTTTTCAACAGTTGGGTCTTGCATGCCTCTGTTAGAAGAGCTCATTATCTCAAATCTTTCTAAACACGTGTAAGACAATATTCAGATCACTTAACAGCATCATGTCCCTTTACTTTCTTATTGCAAGGCAAGTATGTTCCAAAGAAGTTAGAAAAAATGAGAACACGCAGGAAGTTGGCCTTTGGGGTAGGATTTGTCTTCAGTGCTTGCAAGTTAGAAAACAACCTTTAAAGGATTGGAATTGAAAACTGAAATTAGTTTCCTACTTTTGGTAGTGATAGTTGCTTTGCTAATTTTTAGTCTTTGTCTTTCGTTCTCAGGAATGTTTTGGTTTCTCATATAATAGCAGAGTGCCTCGTTTATCTTAAGTTTGGACCCCACATCACAAGTCCGTGACTTACAAAAGTAGTTTTGTGTGCAGGTAAAGGCTTGTTCCCAAGTCTGTTCAATTATTGCTTCAACGTACAGTAAAGCAATAGCTTGGGTATTAAACTAGAAACTGATACAAGGTCTTGCATTATGAGTTCAGACCTCTCTATGGTTTTAGAGATTAATTGCTGAAGCCAAAGCAAATATCCTGAATTTGTTAGTAAACGCCTTGAAAGAAAGTGTACTAATCCACTGTGAGCTGTGACTGTAGGCTTTTCTGGAAGTCTCCATCACATGAAAAATTGTCGTACTGAAACTTTATCTTTTACTATTTTTCTGTTTGGTTCCACCCCTGCCGATTCATTTTGTGTATTCAGTACTTTCCCCTGAAATCACTGAAGGTGTGAGAAGTTAGGGATCTCTCAGGAAGGATGGAAAGCTTGCGATACATTTGAAGAAAAGCGTATTTTATATTGCTGGACAGTGGCTCATACCTTTGATACACACTTGAAAAACATCTGGGAACTTGTCTTGCATTATCCCTGAATCTGGGAAGGTCTTCCAAAAAGAGAATGAGAGGGGTATTCTATACAGCTTCTCAATCTTGTCTTTGAAATTCTTACTTTGTCACCGCCTGGGACAAGTTTTTGCTTGTGTACAGAGCCTCTGTGCTTCACCGACAGAGAAAGCAGCAACCCAAGAGACAGTATTTATGGAGCATCTGGCGGATGCGGAGCGGTGCGCTGAGGGTGTGCGTGCCCTCCTGCCAGCCAAAGCAGAAGGAAGCTCAAGCATAATTGCCCTGACAGCGAGGAAGGAAAGACGTTGTGTTTGTGCAAAGGTGTGTGCAGACCTCCAGCAACAAAAGGCAGAGGTTACCTGCAAACCTTTTTTGAATTGAGCAGGCTTGGGTCAATTTTGAATCTTCACCTTCCAGTGAAGCAGACGTCATGGTCTAGTTGTGTAAGCAAACTGGTCAAACAATCCAGCTCAATTTTGGGTATCTTTCAATATTAATTCTGCAAAATGTACTGAGTAGGACTACAGCTTATGCTCATCTGTCATCCCTAAGACTATGCGATGACTCCCGTGCTTTTCTAGATATTACTTCGGCTACATAGATAATGTGCATAAGTGGAAAATTGCTGTATGCTTCACTATCTCAAACCAAGATGGGCATCTGCATTATATAGTCTTCCATTTCAGGCATCTTGGAGGCAGCAGGCTAACGTCTGCAGTTGACAGATGTCAGAGTAAACTGAAACTTGGCAAAACACACTCTTGATTTCTGGAGCAAGGAAATGTGGAATTCAGACTGTGGTAATTAGTTTATTAGTCCACAGACTATTTCACAAACACAAAGGGATATTATCGCTATTTGCTGTCCATGATGCTCATCAAACAGTAATAGTCATGGTTAGTGATTATGCACTAGATGTCAAACGTCAGTTCTGGCCAGACAAAAATTACTCTCGGGGATACAAAGGGAAGAGTATTTTCTACTGTAGTGTGGTGCCCCATGCCACCCCTCCTTCTCCTTGTGCTGCTGAGTGATGCCAGCCTCCTGCAACGAGGCTCTGCAAACACAAGCGTGAAGGCTTGCAATGGACTGAATTTAAGCAAAATTTGTTGTTCTATTCAAAATTGCCATAAGGGGGACAGGATTGATGATGATGGACCAGTGGGTATTTTAGCCTTATCTAGGCAAATGGCTTTCCATGTGGTTAGCTAAAGAACTGGCATTTTTTGAGAGGTCCTGTGGAGCCTTGTTCTCACTAGACCTCGCAATGTAACTCTACTTTAGCAGAAACCATGTTGAAGCTTTTTTTCAGGTGCAATTCTATTTCTATAATGACATTTAATCTGTTAAATCCCTGTAAAATTTCCAACGTGAATCGTTAAAAGACCCCATTCCTGTTTCAAATCCCATTGCTATCTATTTGATTATTCAGAGTTTGTTGGTAAAGTACTTAGAAAATATTGAAATCTATATATTTGCTCCAATATTTAAAAATGCTTCAGCAATAAATACAACAGAACAGCTAAAGATATAGGAGATAAAGGCTTTGATTTGACACCCTAATGTAGGATCACCCAGGGAATAATTTTTTTTCCTCCCCTTTTTCTTCCCCCACCCAACCTATTTCTGTTTTCTCTTGCTGTAGAGCTATTTCTGCTGATGGTAAATTCGAATATGTGCAATGCAGAAGCTAATGAGAGAAAAAAGGAATTGCTTTCAAGAGCTGTGCTTCCGGAGAAAGTCCATGTATATGCCCCTTACAGCACAACCTTCAGCACTGCTCCCTCAAGCCCTCCTCTATGCATGGAAATCAATTCCAGTTATCCCCCAAAGCTCCTAGAGATGTAATGCCTTAATTTAGGGGTCTCTCTGATCAGTATCTGCAAAGTATCCTCACAGGCTGTGTAAGCCCTTTTGATTCTCCCGCTAATAGTTTAGACAGGCCAAGCACATGCAAGAATTCTTGCTGATTTGCAGGTTTTTGTCAGAATTTGGGAGAGCAGAGGTGGCTGCTTATCCCATGGTGTTTTAGTCCATCAACTTTCAACTTCTTCTTTTTTCTCTGAATTTTCATCCTTTTTTGTCACCGTGTGTGTATTAGTAACTTTCTATGCAGTCCAATTGCACTTTAGTAACAAAAGATCGAGCGGTTCCAGGAGCAGCACAAGAACCGCCGCCTGGCTTCCCGTGTCTCTCCGGTACGGCTCCGTCGGTACGGCTCCGTCAGTACGGCTCGCAGGAGCCAAGTCTGAGGCACTGACTCCTCTGACACATGGTTGAACTTAACTGGGACAGAAGCTGCGGAGAGGAGAGGAGAGGAGAACAGCCAGCAGTCAGGTGCACGTGGCATGATAACACAGAATTTATTTCTTTAGGAAACTGTACCATAAAGGGATAGTAGGCTCCCTGTGTGGATTATGAGAAGCGCTATTCCAACAGCAGCCCTCTGGTTTATATCAAGTGCTTCAGACTTGACCAAACCTAGAAGGGGTTGTAGCATTCAAATGCAGGAGCACTCTATCTTGCAGCAGGTATCAGGTATGTACAGAGTCTACCATTTAGTTTATGAATTCAGTGCCTAGGAAAAGAGATTAACTAAATTAGTTAGGCTGTTAAGAAACCCCCCCCCCCGCCTTTTTTTTCCCCTCCCCTTTTAATCAAGCATAATTTATATCCCTGCTAAATCCACCATCATTAAACTGCTTTGTCTTTTCCTATTCTAACTTACCAAACCGGTTTCAAATCATTGGCAATGAAATCTATGCAGTATATAACTTAGTGGAACAATAGCCAACCTATTATTGGGATTTGAAATCTAATAATTAAATGTAAATGCTTGGATTAATTGTCTAGCAAAACAGAACCTATAAATAAGCCATTTAATGTCATACTGCTATTTTCCTTTGATCAGGCTTCAGTTAGTCACTGATGCAGGGTATTCTGTTTTGATTGCATCATTATTGCACCAGGGAGTGCTAGCATGAAATCCAGATCCTGCAGTAACAAATAACAACTCAATTTCCAATGCTTAAGCTGTCGTTTCTGCATAAGCTTGATGTTGTGAGATGACTGTTTGACCAACCTTCATTCATTATGGTAAGAGAGTTGCAAGGCAGAACTGGGGTAATTGTTATATTTGAGTGCTTTATTGAACAGAACAGAAACAGAGAAATCAGATGAAACAGCAGTATTGCCCTTATGACAATCTTTTTCAGTAGCCAGGATGTGCAAAATATAGGTCAGGCTTAGAAGCAGTGATTTCAAGCTTGCTATGGAAATATTAGCAGTCAGTTAAAATCGTGTGACCTTACTTCCATACTGGCTTGTCTCCATCTGTGCTGCCTGACTTGGCAGTGGTTGAAGTCCCCAAAACACAGCCTTGAAATGTATTTTCCTGCACTGTAACCTTGAATTGTTTTCCGTGTGTTCGCATTCTGTCGTTCCCATCCATTATCCTCACCAGTTTGTTCATGCTAATGCATTTTCCAAGTAACGTCTTACTGTCTGGAAACGTCTCTTTGCAGAGTTGGGGTGGTTATCTTTTTCCCTGCAAAAAGAGGACTGGGCAGGTGAGAGAAGAAGGGTTTCTGGCATCCCCGTGCCAGTGGGATGGATGTGTGAGCGATGCAGGGAGGACATACCTGCTCTGTATGGGTATGGTTCCTCCTGCCCTGGGTCCGGGGGAGAGAGGGCCCTGGGGTAACCCTCACCCACTCCCCCAGGCTCCCTAGTCCTTAGGTTTTCCAGCCCCCAGCACGCTTCCCGGAGCGCTTCGGTGACTGGACACCTCCTGATCCCTCCTTGCCCCAACCTGGCATGTACACCCTCTCATTCAGTTTTCCTTTTCTTCCTCTTATCAGAGACCATCTTTCATTCATCTTTTCCACTCCCTCAAAAGGCAACTGTTACTCCATATTGCCAAATTCACTGCAGCCCCAAACGACATGCCTCTGACCTGGAGCTCATGTAGGTTCCAGTTGTTTTGTCTGAACCTGCTCCTGCCTTCCAGACCTCATAACCCCATTAGCTGCCCTTCTCTGGGATCCCCTGGCAGGTCAAGTCGTGCCTCTCACCTGGCTCTTCTAGAATACAGACATCCTCTCCTCTGCTAACACGAGGATCTGAAAGACCTGGATGTAGCAAGTCAGTAATGACCCCAAATCAATCAGATGCTTAGAGAGGAGAACATGTAGAAAAAATGTGTTAATCTGGAACAGAATTTGGCCCTGTGCCATAGGGGATTCTGTTTTAATCTCAAAAAGAAAACCTATGTTTTTCTATCCATGGCTAAGTTTAAAAAAAACCCAACTTATTTTTACTTTGGGTGCACTTATACTTGCTTGGATGATGGAGCTCTTCCCTCTTCTAATTACAGAAACACGATGAGATAGATGAAGTACAGCTCTTCTATAAACTGCAGAACTTAATTCTCTTCCTGCTAGAGTCAGTGATGGAAGTCCTGTTGCTGTCACCACAAGTAAAATAAATATCTGTGAGGAGATTGGACAAATCTGCTGTGTCTATATGGGAAACTGGTCAGTACTAAGAAGGGTGATGTGGACTCATTTCCTCTTCCTGCAGTAAATTTATCCTATTAATATCGTCTACTATTGTGTGTATATTAGCTGGGTGACCTCTGGAAAGCTTTTATGGATATAAGCTTCAGAGACAATGTGTGATCCTGGTTTGCTTCCTGCCTGTCTTACAATGATGCACCCATCAGCTCCAGAGAAAAATTGAATAAATTTATACTGCATTATTTGTGAACAGTACGTGAGCATACAGTTAAACACTTAAGCACATACAATAAAACCCAACCCCTTGATGTTAAGTAGAGATGGTTTTTCTAAGGCTGTCTAGACACAATGTCTGCGTACAAAAGAATTTGGTTATGAACAGGGTGGCATTGTTCAAAAGACGATATTCTGCTACTGGGGAAATGGAAAGGAATTTTTTTGCTTTCAAGAGCAGGGAACTACCCTTTCCTGGTGCAGTTGTCATTTCATGACCAGTGTTACTTACATACTGTCTTTTCTCCTCTGAGACTCTCCGTTATTATTACTTACCCAAAACATGCTGTCTTGAGAAAAAACTGCTTACCTAGTCTCTGATGTGAGAAAAAAATGGAAATAAAACAGTGTAACTTCACTTTCTTTGTCTGGAGAATACCAAATGCATACAGGAGGGATATTTTGTAGAGGCTGCAGTGAACATCCGTATGATGCTGAGAAGCAAGGTGCATACCGTCTGTTTTGGCACCCTGTAATGGAAGTGGACTGACATTTTGTAGACCATGGAAGAAGGTAGCTTGCATGAAGTGCACTGCTCCGACCCACACCTGCAGAGGAGAAGGGACACTGGGGAAAAATGTGGGTTTGGAATGAAGTTTTATAATTGGGAGTGCTACAATGAGGTGAAAACAAAGACCAGGCAAAATCCATTCCAACATTTATCTTCCTTCAGGGATGATCAGATGTCTGAGGAATTAGGGAAACAAGTCATTTTTGACCATGTCAATTCTGTCTATGTCCAGGAAAATGCTTTACTCCTATTGTCCCAGTGTATCAGGATAGGGCTGTCGTAGCCACGTCAGTTAAAGGCTGAGTCTGGATCTCTTGCTCTGCCTGCCTGTGCTGTTCTCGTGGTTGGACACTATAGTTTTGTCTCACAGGCTAGCAATTTCCTGGGTACGGATGAGCGCATCGCTGATGCAAGGTTAGTGTATCTGACATCTCCCCAGCAGTAGCCCTAGTGAAATGTCATGCCATATGATAGGAATTTGGAGGGAAGGGCACCCTGAGAAGTTACCTGTCCTTGTACGCAACTCTTTTAAGCTGGCCCCTGTGTGGGGTTTAGAGAGGTTGGGGTCTTTCTCTTCAGTGCTGAAGACAGGGTAACAGAAAGAGCAGGGAGCTGCATTTAGTGCCTCCAGTCATTTCCTACTTCCATGTGCCGAACAGGTTTGGCAAAGGAGAGATTCTGCATAAAACCGTCTCTGGATGAAATGCCATGAGGCTTCCTTAGGCATCTATGAAGATTCAGTGCCCAATGGCTTCAGTGGTAAAAACACCTTGATGATGGTGATAACAAGACCAAATCCCAAAACAGGGTTACTTGGACCTTGGTTTGGACTTCCCACATTCCTGTGACATGAAGAACCCTTCTCATTCCAGAGTTGCCCTTGGGTCAGGCAGGGAGATGCAGTGAGCAAAATCTTTGCTGCTCAGCCTAGAGTCACTGCCTGTCTCTTATGTACCAGAATGAGGTTTGGGAAACCTTTGTCTCAAACAGAAACCCTGCATGGACACAGACCTGCACATGTAATCAAACAACCAAAATGGGGGAAAAGAACAGATTAGCCAATTTTAATAAATCTGTCAACACTGTGGCTCCTTGGATTAAAAAAAAAAAAGAGGTGCTTTCTCAGTTGGAAAAATTGTGAAACTGTGATGTACAGAAGCTGTCATTGTCACCAAGACACATTCCTAGCTCCACACAGTTCTCCATGCTGTGCAGAGAATATCACCCAAAGCAGGAAAGTTGATAACTGTTGGACTGTGGCCCTCGGGATTGTACTAGTACCTATGCCTTTTCAGCACCCTGGGGCCAATCTCTGTGGGGAGGGTTTTCTAAAAGGAGTATAGGCCAGCACAGTTTTCCTCTGTCAGTGTAGGTTTGGCCATTGCTAAATCTTGGAAATTTAACCTATAGTCTGTGTTGCTCTTGGGTGACGTGAAAGGACCATGGGTTTAGAAATTCAGTTCTGTGCAAGTGGAGCCTGCAGGACATCTGATCCCTTCATACAGTCATCGCTGATGCTAATTAAAGAGGCAAACCTTACCTTTAATTTTCTAGCCTTATGATTAGGGTCAAACCTAACATTTTATTACCTTTCCAGCTTAATCTGTGAGTGATTTGTAATGCGTGTTCCTTATAAAGCAACATCTGTATGTTGTATTCTTTACATATTGAAGGGGTTCAGAGTCTTTTAGTATTTCAAGTTGAGGGGGAATCCCTGGGGTACAGTTTGGCACACTACTCTGAAAACATACCTTTTAGTTGTTTCACTGCTGGGTTTCAACTTAAATGGCTGGTCAAGGATTTAAACAGCTGGATTTCACCATCTGTTTGCCACATGCCAGCTGCCGGCAAAGCAAGATATTATTATACTGGGCCATGATTTACATATTTGACCTTTGAGCATAAGAGGATATAGCAGGCATTGTGAGAATCAAATACAGTATGAAGCCCTGTGAAGTATGAAACTTGTCTTGTTAGACTGGCGGATCTTTATAAATTAATATCTGGTTCAAAAGTTTCTTTAAATGACAAAAGCATTTTGTTTTTGTCAGGATTTATCTGTCTAATCTAATTAAAGTAGACCTAGCTTACAAAGACTGCTGAACATAAAGCATGCTTGAAGAAAAGCAGAGGTGTGTAGCAATAGCACCATGAAATTGAATTTATGGTACTCTTTCAGTTAATCTGTATTGATTAATCCATCCGCAGAAGACTACAGGCTCTGACCTGAACTTTCAGCTCGAGTATGAAATCGTTACTACTGTGATATCAGAATTTGTAAATAAGTTATAAATTATAATGAGTGATGTCTTCCCAGTGGCAGAGAGCTGTTCCCCTCTGGGGCAGAGCTGTGTTTCAGAAAGCCCTGTAGGTCTCAACATACTTCCACGGTCAGGGCATTTGTTCATCCTGTGCTGGAGTTGGCATTTCACAGGTCACGGCATGTGTGACAGCACGAATGATTTGCTGTGCAATAGTGTGCCTGCTGTTTGCCTGGTTTATAGGAGTGGTTTTGAGATGGATTGTGACGAAGAGAAGATATTCAGGATTGTTTTATGATAGTTGTAAAAAAGGGGGATCTATATGCGCTCTCACCATGCCCTCCACGTTCTTCTTTCACAAAGAACATCCTTGGGTCTCTCCAGCTGTGTTATAGCAGAGTTAAAACGGAGACCCCTGCAGAAAGGACACGGGCATGATTGCAGTGAGACAGTTACAGACTGATGTGTCCGTGGCAGTGCTGCTCATAGGTGAAAGGAAGAGCTTTGTCATCTCTCACTCTTCTCGTCTTCCTCCCCTGGTAATTCTAAAGCTGATGGCAAGTTGGTGACCCAAGATGGACAACAGCAAACTGGCAACCCTATGGTCACCTAAGCTGTCTCTGTAGGGTTGTAGAGTTTGTTTCTCAGAGACCCGCTGGAACCTATTTTTCCATCTGACCTTATGTCTCTGTAAGCCCAGCTGGTCCTGTGACATGGGATGACCCTGCACCCACGAGGAGCTTGTTAAAAGCAGTGGGACCAGGGTGATGAACTTAAACTGGAAATAGACTGAGGACTCAAGGTGTTGACTGAGATCCACGTTTCCCCAGAGGGTAAAAAGTATTCAGGCTGGAAGATTTGGTTCTGTCTGCGGCTGAAACTTCTTGCCTGTTACTTTGGTTCTATGCTGTGCCGAGGTTTAGTTTGGTGAAGTGCCTCTCTGGGGTTTGGGACTCTTATCACATTTGTTTCCTGGCTGGATTTTGATTAGTTCAATAGTTTTATGAGTTTATTCCAACAGGATTCACAGGAAGAGACGGTAGCTTTGTTTCAGGAGACTTCATTTCCAGCTTTGTCTAATTTGTAAACTTCACTCATCACCAAGGCAATGTGTCGAAACGAGGTGTCTTTTTTCCAGTGCACTGGACATGAACAATAGGGCAATTAATGAATTAAGATAATGTATCTTTGAACTTCTGTAGTTTTGATTAAGAAGCTTCATCTTCAAATTCTGAGCCCAGAGGAGAGGATTAATGGAGCTATGTCATTGCCCACTAGTCTGTCATAAAAGCCTAAAATGTTCTTTCAAAAGACCATTAGAGGAAAGCTATGGAATGCAAAAGTGATTTGAGTTAAATTGGTTATTGTCAGTCACATATAGTTTACATAGCATCTATATTTACAGGAGAATCTTTTTCACATTGCAGTGAACTCAGAGCAGATCTCCAGGTCATTACCTGGTGTGCAATTAGAAAGCCCAGTTCTCACCCACGTCAATGTTTAGCCAACTCCATTAGATTTGAATTCTTGAATTTCACTGGGCTGAATAAGATCAGCATCATCACCTTAAACAAACAATCTCACAGGCAAGAAAATGTGGCCATGGTTGAGGACGGTGTAAAGGTATACACACTTTCAAAAGTGGCTATGAAAACTGAGAAGCACATTACCGATAGTGTGCAATATCCACAGTCAGTTATTTAGTACAGGTTTGTTAAAGGCAAAAAATAAAGGGCAAGAGTAAAGTGCTGCAGCTTTTAAAGCTTGCGTTCCAGATCCTTAAAAATATAAAGTGAAACACAGTGCTTTCATCTCGGAGTAAATGTCTAATGTTCTGTCTCTTACAGCATTTCTGTTCAGGTTGTCTAAAAAAAACCTATATTGTGTATCAGTCTAACAGTCTATTCACTTTAATTCTTTTTATTTCTGTCAACCTCCTTCGCTGTTTATAGCAAATATGACAGAATGGTAGTGCTTAGTATTTTTCAGGTATTATGAGTGTTGTGGATACCTGTCCATGTTACTGCCCTCCCGAGCAAGAGCTTCAGTACTGTTGCAACCCCTACCAGACATCAGGGAGCCCATGTGTTCGTTTTGATACACATGTCCACAGGAGCACAGATGTCATGTCTCAGTGATCATAGAGAAACCCATTTTTGTTAGAAACGGTTTAAGATCAGTTAATGTTTCCCCCCCCCCTGCACTGTAACAACATATTAATGGTTGTTTATATCAACGGTTGCTTTGCCCGTTTGGGTAGCTTCCCTTGGCACTAGTTCTGCAGGTGCTGCTCAGGTTTCTTGGTTTGCAGTTTTCTTGGTTGAGTTTCTCCTGAGACAGGGTGAAGTGTTAAACAGAGAGGAATGCTAATTTTGGAAGCTGTCATATAGAACGTGCCATTTATTTTCACACTCAACCAAGTATTGCCTTGCCTTGTAGATGTCAGAAGGGCTCAAAACTTGGCAGGAACCATGGAGCTACTTAAGGACTTCATGCCAAGTGAAAGTCTGCATTCTCTTGGAAAGTTTGCACATCGCTGTATTGAGGATGAGTTTTGCGTTAATTAGACCCATTTTTATATTATTTCAGGGCATGCTAGTCAACCATGGCCAATTGTAAGTTTAGGTGGTGGCTGTTATTTTCAGACCCTGGTTTTGGCCCCCTCCCCCTTTTTTTTTGTCTTAAATTGACACTTTTTCCCCCAAATATTTTTTTCTCCAAGCTCTGATCTTATAATGTATTTGGCATTGGCAAACCAAGGAAAGCAATCCACTTTTCCCCTAATTTGTGGTGTTTGGTTCCTTATTGCTAGGAGCTGTGCTTGATAAACACACCTTTCCAAAGCAAAGATATGGTAGCCTTAAGAAAGGAGTCTCCTTACTTTCCTAAGGACCATGACTAAGTTGTTCCCCAGCCTGGGCTTGGGGTTGTATCTTTACTCTCCTCCTCATCCACTCCAGATACGTGGTTTTCTTTTTTCCTAACATCACTGTATATACGACTTCTAAATCTTTGGGGAACTCCCCAAGAATGTCCCTGTTCCAGGTAAATTCTTGCTGGCAGTCAGTTTTTGGGACATGTGTCTTAAGCCGTTCTTAAGCTTTGCAACGTGCAAATTACTGACAATGTGGAGTATGACTCCTGAATCAGTATTTGCACTACTTAGACTGGGAGAAGTATCAGGCAAACTGGTCTGCTGTATCACTTCTTTTATTTTAAATTGTGGTTATCCTTGCACCATTGGGTCAGGGTGTATTTTACTGAAAGCTGTCCTTTTCTTAACCATGGACATTCTTAACTTCCTATTTTCCTTTACATTTTTCTTTCTGAGTTTTTAACCTAAAACATTTTGCTCAGAATTTACAGGTTGAGAAATTCATTTTTCTGAGGTACCACATATATAATAAACACGTAAAACAGGAATTTTAGTAAATGTATACAAACTATAATACAGACTGCGCATATTGTATAAAATCAGGTTATGATCAAGAGTCTGAACTGAACCTTCAATTCTGCTATGGATTTATCTTTATTGAAATTACCTTGGTTTGGGTGCAATACCTGTATGTTAGAGATTCTCACTACCAATTTTTAGAAGCTCCAGCACTTCTAGTGGCTGTAGGGCCTTCAGTACCTCTCTCCTGGATTGAATCTATCATAGCTACAGGCCTTTTTCAGCAGAATAGTTTTATCTCACTGGGTTAGATGTGCCTCAAGCAAACTGTGGATTAGCCTTTTTTCTTACTGTTAAACCTCACCCTTGGACTTCATTTTCCAGGTCTGGATGGAAAAGGAGGAGATGAATAGCGTTTGACAGTTCCTTTGCAACAGTAATGCTAGTAAGGCAGCGTCTGTGCTGGAGCAGCTATGATATTGCTGGAGTCAATGCAGTGCTATTTCACAGCAATTTACATCTCCTGGGCTAGATTTTGCACGTCTGTTCGTTGGGCTGTTCTGCCATTAGCAACACAGGTACCCCCACAAACAGCAAGAAGTAATTACCTCTTCTGTAAGATGGGTCATTCCCCTAAGTACTAAGTGTGGTGTGATTTATTTCCATGGCAGGCTCGACAAATCCTCCTTTCTGACTTCATTCTTCTCGCCCCAATGCTCATTCAGCTGGTGCCAGTTTGTGTCGTGTTAAGCTCCGAAAGCGAAATGAGCAGAAAGTCTTTTAAAGCAGGAGGAGTGGCTTTGCGTGCCTGAGACCTTCAGCAAGGACTGGTGTCCCATTGTAAGTAGGGAGAGTCAACGTTTAACTAATTACCATCTGAGAATACATTTCCTGATTGCTGCATTGTGCTTTCTGTACTTACATTTGGCAGTATTTCTGTCAGAGTGTTTCCATGAGCTTTACTCGCTTCCTTTGATTTTAATTTACAGATCAGCCATGCCCTCTCAAGGTTAAACCTACTTCTGTCTGTCCCTTTGCAAACCAATTCTTCACATTCTTTAGAAATTTAGCAAGTGACAGACAGTCCCACTCCAAGACAAATACGCAGCAGCTGTGGGGACAGATTAAAGAATCTTAACGTACTTGTTTGTAATGCTGTTTTCAGGACACAAAGGTTATCTTTCTTTCAGAACTATCAGCAAAGAGAAAACAACCTATTGAAACAAAGTCTAATGATAGCTTGTATAGGGAAAAGTGATAGCTTGTATAGGGAAAGGTGCTAATTTTTTCAGTGAGTTCATCAAATTACATCTAACATACATAGCTTCATCTCCAAACCTGGATTTACAACTCACTCTGTTCTAACCTGAACCCCTACCTCTCTTGGATGCCTTCTCCTGTGAACTTGGCCAGCAAACCCATACCACCTTCTTTCCTCATCCATTTCTCCTTCTCTGTTACTTTTGGTCGTACAGCCACCCTTCCCGACGTTGGTGAGAGCCACCTTTAACTCTTGCTTATTTCATCCGCCTAGACTGACTACAGATTTTACTCTTTCTCTGTGTGATCTCTCTTGTGTGCAGTGCATTAAATATCTCCTGTCCAGCCACTGGCTTGGCTTGCCTGAATGGCTACCAGTTTCTTCTTGGCCTGCCAGCTGCCTACGTGGTTCTCTGCAGTACTTACTATGTGCAACTACTCAACATTGTTGCTTCTCTTGGTCTGTCTCATTAGATGGCACATCTCAGCTCCTTTCCCATGGCTGATCCAGTTCAAACTTCTAGTCCATTAACTCCCCGTTCCTTACTGTACCTCCTTGCCTACTTCTACAGTCTTCCTCCTCCAACCTCTGTTTGCACAGTAATGTTACCTCAGCTGCCCGAGGTCCTGTCCCCTCCACACCCCCATCCATTGCTTTACTTGCAGGACATCTCAAGAAGAGTGTTTGTAATACCTCCACAAACGCTGGTTTTCAGTTCCTCCTCCAAACTCAACAATGTTGTTGTCTGCTAGAAGTGGGTGAACTGAGCTGACATGAAAAAGTTTTAAACATTTTATTCATCCCACCACAAAATTTTGTGAGAAGTTTTACTTCTGCTAGAAAGACCTAGAAATCTGGAGCAAAGCCAGTAATGTTAGGTTGAAAAAACAAATAATTGATGTTTTCAATCTGAAACCAGAAGTTTGGCACCTAATATGAAAACCAGTAATTTTTCATTGGAAAACCTAGTGGGTTTTTTTGTTAAAATAGTGCTTATAATTTTTTTAACCTACTTCAAATGCTGCACAAAATACTGACATAATCATTGTCACTATTGCTTCACTTATGTATGAGCTCTCACCCTTCCCCCCCACTATTTGTTTCTCTCTCTTTCTGAGTTGTGAATTAATCAGGATACAGACAGATTGCTTATAGTATCTGGAATGTCTTGAGACATATTGAAATATAAGTAGTCCTTGTAGATGGTTAATACCAGGAAAAATACATAAGGGCATGTTGGAAGTTGAGGCTCATCATTGAAGGACAGAAATGGAAATAAAAACTCCCTGCATGGCTGAGAATTTGGGTGCTCATGTTAATTCACCTTTTTGGATAATTTTAATTTGGGACTTTTATGTGGTGTTGAAGTGAACAGCACCTGGTATTGCTCTGTTTTCTGTGCATGGGAGAGAAGATAGGGAAAGACAGCATGAAGCCACATCCAGAAGGCAGTGAAGACCCTATGCATGTCCAAGCTCTCTGGCAGCTATGGAGTCCCCCATGTTTTAGGCTGAGAGCCCAGAGGTCTTTTGAACATGAGGCTGCTTTTCGGAAAGCCTCTTGGAGTGCATGGGCTGTATATTGGGAGCTCTGCCAATGACAGGTCAGTAAGGGGCCAGTTCAGGAGCAAAGCATCTTCCCTGCTGGCAGAACCTCCCAGGAATGCAACTGGGAATGGTGCTGTCCTACCAAGAGCAACTGGAGTCACTGGGAGTCCAATATGGGCTCTCAGCATTTGCTGAGAAGTCCAAAGCCCCCTCAGGATTTGCTGGGAATTGGTTGGATTAAGCCCACAAGTACTTTATAACCACTGACGTTACACGTGATGGAGGGCTGCAGCAGGCTCCTGTGGCAGCTCTAGGGCAAAGCCTATGAGATTCACCTGAGCTTGGCTGAGGAGCAGACAAGACCATAAGTTACCAGTACTTACAACCCTGACACCTTGAACGTCACGCTTGATGTCTGTGTTCTGCCTGTCCAGAATTCAGAGGAAAAGCCACACAAGCCTGCGTGGATGAGTGGATGCACAATCCTCATGAGATGTACTCCCCTGGTCAATCTGTTTCTGTCTCCTTCTGTGTGTCTCAAAAACGGAACAGGCAGGTAAATGGTGGACTTACTCATCTTTAGAAGTTGTATCTATATGTCACCTTGTATTTCAAATAAATGTAAAAGATCCAGGGAAAGAAAAAATACGCAGCTTTTAAATTTCTGATGTACACTGAAGCCAAGTGTACATGTAGGTGGTATATTTATTAATTAGCTTAAATACCCCCCCCCCCCCAAACCCCAATAAGCCAACAAAACTCTGGCTGGGAAAAAGCCAACACTCATGCTTTTCATGAGACATGATGCAAATCCTTCAGAAATCAGTGTCTGTTGCATGAATAGACAGGATTTTCAAAAGAGAAGATAAGTGAGGGTCTGCAATTTGTCCTTCGTTTTACTTTATGAGGTTATTCAGTACAAATGGAGACAAGAGAACAGAATCTTGGTTAGCTGAAGTCAGTGAATTCAAACTGAATTACACAAACCGAAAGTCCAGCACCTGTTTTTCTAATCCATAGAAGAAGAGGTATCTGTCAAAGCTGGTTGGTCTGCCATCTGGTATGTATTTCCTGTATCTGTCTCTAATCTTGGGCTGATTTTTGCTGGCACATTTCCAGAATCAAATAAAGGAAACTTAGGACCAATATTTTCACTCTTACCTGCTTTTTCTGCAAGTCAGGAACTTTTAAACTGTACCTTTTAAAAAAGCCTTTAAAGTTTTCTTTTCTAGCTTTATTTTTGATCAGCAAAAATTACGGCAAAAAAGTTTTAGGTTTTTTTTGTGGGAAGTTGCTGGTATTTTTAGATCAGGGGCAAGACTTCGTCTGTTCCTCCTGACCTCCCCGTGACCTGATCTGGCTTTGAATCTGCTGCTTTTCCCTATTGCTTTCAATGGGAGAAAAAGGTGCTCAGGACATGTCTGGTGATCATGTCTATGGAGACAATTCCAATACCTCCATTCACTATTCCTTCTCCAACATCCCACCTGATAGGTCTTCACTTGAAGCTGGAGTCTGCTTTACCGCTAGCAAGACTATGAGTAATAGTGAGCGAGAATACTAGGAATGATCTTAAACATCCCCAACTTCAGGACAGTTTTCAAATCTTTTGTAAAAATTCTGTTCCTTTCTTCTTTGTTTTTCCCTTCCTCTTGCAAAAGTCTCTTGTTTGTTTGTTTGTTTTGAGTTTTTTGGTTTGGTTTGGTTTTCTGTTAAGTGAATTAATTTTCTGAAGCAGTTGTTTCCCATGTCATGATGGCAATATGGCAATAGCACTTAATGCCTGCTGCTTCTCTGTGTTTCAGGAGGTGTTTGCGAAGGGCTGGAGGCTGAGGTTGGAAGGAGGGACTCGTGTCACACCTGGAGACTCATGGCTCGAGAATGCCCCACACTTGGGTGCCTCCCTGTCTTCATGTGCAAAGCTCAGCCCTCTCACTGCAGGCTCTAGGGAAGAGTCTTTGTGTGGTTGATAAAGCCCGAGTCCTGATAGGGACCTCCTGTGCTGCTGCATTAGAAGTACGTGATTAAGAGGAGTGACTATGGGGAGGGAAAAGGTGAAAGGAGCAGAAAAGTTAGGATGATGGTCTGATTCAGCTGTGTTGGTGCAGACACCAGCACTTCCCGTAAGCTTAGGTAAAGCTCTGCTGCCACGTGTCATCTCTAAAGAGGGGACAGTGGCTCTTGGTTATGCAAAATGTCCCGAGGTGTCAGTGCAAGTCTTGCTTGTCTACGGACAAAAGGATCGCTGCCCTCTTTCACTTCTTCCAATCACCGTTTCCTAATTTAGACAGAAAAGGCAAAGCCTTTTACGGGCCAGCTTGTGTACATGTGACCAGTGTAATTTACTGATCAGGGAAATAGCAGGGCCACATAGTGGCAGGAAAAACAGCCAAGCAGTGGCTGCTCCAAGCTGAAATGGAAAGTACAGCAAGTGCTCTGTGGGTTCCCAGGAGCCGTTAGCATGAATACGAGTCCTGCTGCTGCACCAAATGTAGGCTATTGACCTGGGAAGCGAAACAAGGACCCCGAGCCATGGGTTATTCACCCTGAAAGAGGGAAAGCACCTATGTAATATACCTCTTTTGGTCTTGAATGCTTCAATATCACATTTCCTCAATGTCCATTTGCTGGTTTCCATAGCTCATACTACAGAAGGCCTGAATACAACCCACCAGAAGTATACATTTGCTACTTGTAAGGTAAATTAACAAACTCGCAGTAATCACTGTTTCATATTTGTTAAGAGATGCATTTTCTGGACATCAACAGATGCTGTTTTGTTTCGGGCTTTTTTGTTTTTCTTTAAAACATTGCAGCATGGAGTTTATTTAAATCAAGGTTTCCTCTGTGTTTTCTGTTCTCAGGGTTCAGTTGTATTGCTGTGGCCACCTTTAACAGCATCACACCAAGGGGTCCGTAATCACTGACACTTGCCTTGCCTTTTCCAGATGTTCCTGGGTGTTGGAGCAGTCAGCGCTGGGAAGTCACTGTCCAGCCACGAGCTGGTGGCAGGGAAGGGACCTGACTTTCCCGAGCTTGCTGTGTGAGCTTCTGGCTGCACTTCTCTCACCAGCTCGTCTTTTATGAACTCACTGTCCAGCAAGTTTTTCATAGTACCGAGGTTCCTCGGCTTCTCTCTGCGCTATGACTAGCTGAAATTTGTGTTTGTGTGCTGAAGGCAATGGATGTGATTTCCAAATTTCCTTTGCACAGTGGTGCTTACCTGTGTGATAGCTGCCTGGCTCGTCAAGAGAAGATTTACTTTACACCTCCTCCCCCCATCTCTTGCCCTTACTTGTACAGAGCAATTGAGTAAAAAAAGGTCTTATGCAGTTGACAAAAATTTAGGGGTTTGTTCGCACAAATACTTGAGAAGTCTCCCTTCAGGGTGTTTATCCTGGGCTTGTTAATTAGGGGGGTAATGATGATTTCAGAGCCAGCCTCCAATCTCCTCACAAAGGTGTTGCAATTCCACTATGGAAAAGAAGATCCATTTTGCCCCAGTGCATGCTCATTATTTCACTCACCAAGATATTCCTTTTATTTCAGGGCTGATGTTAAGAAACAATACCCTTTAAGCTAATCGCTCTTGGAAAGGAGAGGCTTACTTTACAGTCAATGACTTTGATGCCTTGGGTAGTTCAAGTAAGGATCTGCCTCTGTCTTGCCTTGATTGACAAGACCCTTTCTATAAATTTGAGCAATTAAGCAACCCAGTAGCAGCTGCTAGGGAGATCTACTGAGCATAAAGCTGACAAAGATTGCTGTGCAGGTCTCCTGCTGCTCACCCTGACGTCCTGAAACACCATCTGCAATTTAAAACTGAAAAAGGAGGTCTGACTCCAACAAGTTAGGTGAGTGTGCTTCTGTGTTTGCTCCATGTCATGGCTCTGGCTCGTGAATAAAGCAGCAGTTTTTGCTAAACTGGCAAAGAATAAATGTTCGATTTGTTCTAAAGTTTGTCTCTTTTGCTCTCAAATATCTTCTTTTAAAAATAAGGAATTTTAGCATTTTTTTACCCTGTTGAAGCTTATATATAAACATACACTCATTTAATCACATGTAAGACTATAGTGTGTGCATGGTGACATATATGAAGTAAACTTCATGTGCTGATCTAAAACTCTGATGTAGCAAATTGAAAACATTTGGTTTAACAGGAGCCTAGAGACTCAAGCACCAGTTAGGCAAAAGGCAAGCCAAGCTCATTTAACTTAAGTCTATCCAGCTGAGGACACAGGCCAAGGCACCCAAATCTGTGTGCCCCATGTAGGAGCCAACTTTCTCAAAATTAAGTGTAAAGTCTGGGGTTTCTAGGTGGACATTTTTAAATGCAATGCAAGTATGTGAAGTATAAAACGGATCTTGTGGTTTAGAGCTACTTTCCAACTCTCTTTTTTTTTTTGACAGAGAAAGTTTTTCCATAGAGGCTCTTCACTGAGACAGAAAGGCAGCAAGTATCAGAGGGACTTGGCTGATGCTGGGCTGCTCAGAAGGTGTGAGGAGTTCAAGCCTCCTCTGCTCACCTTGGCCATGTCCCCCCTTGTCTAACCAGCTCTGTTCACTGGCTTAGCAGCCGTGGTTGGGTCTGAGCGGCTGGTAGGGCAGTGTGTGCCGGAGGGACAATCAGCCTCTCCGGCTGCAGCCAGTCCAGTGCTCGGGGTATTGGTAACGACAACCCCAATAACACTTTTGGGAGGTGCTGAGATAATAGCACAAATTCAGGGATGCTTGGCTCCCAACTTAAGGCTAAAAGGGAGGTGGGATAAATCCAGAATTAAGTGCCCGGGTCAAAGTGCTGGGGTTATATGCAGACCTAACCTTGCTGAATATGTGGAGCTGCAGCTGTGCTGCTTTCCCCCGTGCAGCAAAGCAGGGAACCTTCCACCTCCCATAGATGTGCATGACAGAGAGACAGAGCCCTTCCAGACTGACCCTGCCGGGGCCGGTACTGTCAAGGACTTCAGTCGACATCGTGTGTGTGCGCTGAGAGAACAACCAAAGGCCTACGTGGCTACTGGCCTGGTGCAAGCTTAGGGCAACCCACATGGGATGGTAGGAAGGCACATGCTGCAAAATAAACTTGGAATAAGGAGATTTCAGTGGGTCTAAGGCACTGGCAGGTGGCTTTATCTATGCCAGGCAAACCGCACTGATCCGCAGGGAAAATCTGCACGCTGCTGCTTTCTGTTACAGACCTTTTCACTGAGACTTTTCAATTCTGGGAGCAGGTGACCCCACATTTGAGCATCTGCCCATCTTCTCTCGGGCTAAGTGAGGATGGGGAACAGTGTGTCTGAGGGGAGGAAGGGCCGTCTCAGCTCGAGCCGAGCCTGTGTGCTTGCACTTCTTGCCTCCTTGACTGTGCTGGCTCTCCTAGCCCTCCGCTCCTCTCCCTTCTGCCTCAGCATGAAGCTCCCCGGCGTGAACCTGGGCTCTCTGCTTCTCCTGCTGCTGGCCAGCTGCGGCGGCACGCTCGAGACCTCCGCCATCGACCTGAGGACCTTCGTCGGCTGTGCCGTGCGTGAGTTCACCTTCCTGGCCAAGAAACCCGGTTGCAGGGGGCTGCGGGTGACGACGGACGCGTGCTGGGGACGCTGCGAGACCTGGGAGGTGAGGCTGCGCCTGGGGCTGAGGGTGGCTGGCACCGACATCCCGGCGTGGTGCTTCCCCCCCTGCCTCAAGAAAAGCCCTCGAAAGAAACCCACCAAACATTAAATAGCTTGCAGCTATCTACTAAACAGGCAAGGGCTGTGACCAGCTCCACGAGCCCCTCGCTACCGCTGCCAGCAGCGTTTGCTGTCGGTTGTTCCCTCCCTCCACCCACTGCCTCAAAGGGGGATGCACATCATGTGATGATATTAATGAAGCACTTATGTAATACTCTTATTATGCAATTTGAAAGCCTCTTACAGCTTGAACACTTAAGGAGAGGAGGCCTTTATTACTTTACTGGAGAAAATTCCTTTGAGATTAAGATGGAGCTCCCAATTGATGGGTATTATATTTTGTTCCAAAAAGCAAATCCCAAAGATGATTTCTGTTTCTAATTTGGTCCTGTTTTAAGTCACAGCCCTGTATAAATATGAAGTAGTTACGTTTTGGGGGTGTACAGGGGGAGAAAGAAAGAGCATAAGTACATCTACACACACTTCAGAGAACAAGTTTCTGGCTTTCTTCGCCTTTCTGCCACTGGAAGGCTCAAGGGGCCAGTCCCAGTTTAATTTATTCAGGGAAGCCTCGAGCGACTCCAGGGGGATTTTGTCCACATGAAAACAAGGGCTCTGTGTAAGTGACCAGAGGAGGAGCCAGGGTCTGTGTGCCAGCTCTGACTGCCCTCTTTTGCTGCTTGGTGGGACGAGGGGAATGGCCGCTGGTGGCCAGATTTACCCAGTGGGGTAAGGTTCCTTCAAGGGACCACTTGTCGCCCAGTTCCCTCCACCCCCGAGCTCCTCTGGCAGCACACACATTGCAGAATCTCTCACTGTACTGCAATACCACTGGGATGTAGTTAAGCTGAATGCATCTGTTTGTAGGCTCGACAGCTTCTAGAAAGCACTGTGATATACTTGGATGGGGGGGGTTAGTGAGAGGGAGGGAGTCTGGATATCTTCTTGCTGAAACGTTGCATCTGTTCTTTTCCATACCATCATTCTCGGTTCCCAGAGCAGGCTTTACACAGCACAGAGGGAAAGAAAGAAAGAATTAAAATGTCTCCCGTCTGTGTTACCTTATGCTGTTTCCTATCTGTGCGAGGGAGAGGATGACAGTGGGCTCCCATTCCTGTTTGCACTGCCCCTTCTTGGAGTCTTTGGAAAATGGGTGTCCCTGTTGAGAAAAAGCTCCCTTTTCAGAGAAAGCAATGCCACTGCGATACCATGTGGGAGTGTGGGTTTCAGGGCCTTCAGGCTCCCATTGTCTCCTGATGGCTGCCCAAGCTGTTTTTCCCATGAGGAACTGCAGAATTCTATGCTGGCTGCTGTGTCGAGTGCATCTCCCATGGTGTATATCCTTTGGGCTTTGTGGAACGTGCAGCCTAACTGGGAAGACTGGTCTGGCTGAGAAAAAACCCAGCCATTTGGCACCTGGATGCACCTCTGCTCCTAGGCAGTTCGTGCACATGGAAGGGTTTCCAGCAGAATCCATTTTCTTTGATGGAAAATCAATCCTTTTGGAAGAAAGCAGCTGCTTTTGGCAAACATGCATTTGGTCGAAACACTAGTATTCTGCTGAAAACCAGCTTTTTGGATGGGCTTTTGTCTTCCGTCAAGCAGCTTTAATTGGAGCTTTATGCTTTAAACAAACAGAAACACGCACATGCACCCACTCCCCTCCATGGCAGGGCTCCAAGAGGCAGGTGTTGAAGGATGTAACCTAAAAATTATTTCCATGGCCCCTTCCACCTGATCCAGTGGCTCCCCTATTTACACTAAATGTCCTTGTGGAAACTGGGACTCCAGATGTTTGTCTTGCTTCTTGCCTGAGGCCAGCATTTCTCCCCCCGCCAGAAACCGGTGCTGGAACCGCCTTACATCGAGTCTTACCACCGTGTTTGCACCTACAACGAGACCAAGATGATGACGGTGAAGCTGCCCAAGTGTGCCCCTGACGTGGATCCCTTCTACACCTACCCGATGGCCATCCGCTGCGACTGCGACATCTGCTCCACTGCCACGACCGAATGCGAGACTGCCTGAGCTCTCCTCTCCCAGGTCAGGCGAGGAGGGGCCACATTCTGCCCTGGCTTCATACCCCTGGTACCTCCAGCATTACAGAGGGTGTAAGCCGGTCCAGAATTTGATCTCATCCTGTATTGCTCCTAATCATTGACTTTTCTGGGCAGATGAGGCTTAATCCCCTCTCCTCATACTGTTCAAAGCATTAGTGCTGTAGAAAAGTAGTACACAGCCTTACAATAGTAAATCCTGTGGTAAAAAAAATGATGCAGTTTCCCTTCCTTACAGGCTTTGCACACTGTGTGACCTTTCTTCATGCACAAAGTGCACATGGGCTAAACAGTCACTGAGGGGTGGAAACAGGCCACAGAGGCATTACTGCCTCTGTAACAGCCTCTTTGTTCGTGTCGGGTTTTAGTTCCTTCCCAGTAATATAAATGCAATTACCAACATTTCTGCCACCTCACCCCAGCCATAGTTCTTACCCTGAGGTCTATCAGGAATAACAGTCAAAGAAAAGGCCTAAGGCCAATGAAATGGAAATGGGTATCCAAATTGCTACTTTGAAATTAGGGTGGATGCATACTCAGCCCTGACTCAGCAAAGTACATAAGCTCACGATTAAGTGTTTTGCTTAATATCAGTGGACTTTTACAGTTAAGCACGTAGTTCAGTGATTTGCTTAACTGGAGCTATTCTGTTGAAAAAAAATCTTGCCTAACAAGAGAGAGTTCCTTGAAAAAAAGAGAGAAACACGTTAAATCTGTAAAACCAAAAGTGCGTATCTTCCCATCTGCTTTTGTCCAGGGATAGGAGGGGAACTGACTTCACGTAGAAAGGGCGAGACTCCGCAGAGCCCAAGGAGTCTCTCCTGACAATTTCCAGAGTTAGAGGGACGAGGCCAAAACACGAGGATCGTGGTTTGGTTTCAGCGAGCCCCTGGCTGAGGTGGTGGGAAAGAGGAGGCTACAAAGGGTGTTCCCACGCTTCCCTGCACTGCTCAGCTCTGTGGAGACCTGCTCCTCCGAGGATGCGCACAGAGCTGGGGGGCAGCCAGCTGTGCTCGCAGGAAAGCTGTGGAGTGGCCAGTAATGTGGCCAACGTGGGTGAGACAAGCCCAGGACAGGAAAGAGAGCAGACATGCCAAAGGATGGTTCACACCTCCTCAGACTCGCTACGTACAAACGAGGGGACATCTGGGAGCTGCTGCAACACCTCCCCGGTGACCACAGCCACAGAAGTGCCTTTGTCCTCTGATTCCCACCTGCAGGAGGACAGATCCACGTTCATCCCTCATTTCTTCCCTGAACAAAATGGGAAATTATGTGAAAATAGGAAGATTTGCCAAGTGGGAGAGGCTCACAGGAGCTTACAAAACAAAGACACCTTCTCGGATAGCCATTAGGAGAGAATTGCTGCCGAGAGTAATATCTGCACCTGCCTTCCCCCCAATTAAGTGTCTTGTCTTCTGGATGCAGTTGCCTTCATTTCCTGGGATGCATGCTTGGAACTTCCCCAAGTGTCCTGCCCTCACTGAGACAGATTTAATTTAACTTGTAATTTATTAGTTGCTGTCATTTTTTTTTTCCGTCTGTGGAATTGTAAAAGCTGCACTGTGGTTGAGTAGGAAGGAGGCGATTTTATCACTCTGCCTTCTGTAATTCTGAATAGAGACTGCTGTGTCAAACAGCAGCAGGAGCAGGTTTCTGCTGATGGAGAGTTTAACTGCCCTTTAAAAAGACCTTGTGTTTTGTTTCAGATTGCATCTCACAATCCCTCTGATCTTGTTATTGTTCTAAGTGGCATCACAACTATTACGGGAAGCCTGCAAATTATTTTGTGTCCTTAATAAACCTCAAAATTGTGGTATGAAAGCAATTTAAAGCAAAGTGTCCCTCTTTATTTATGTGTAGAGATTTCTCACGTAGAATATGTATAAGCTCCTACAAGCTCTTTGCCAGAGCTGTGAACACCTGCAAAACATCTCCTTGATGATGATGTGAAGTCATTTCCTTCGCTGGATTTCTCTCACGGAATCTGGCTGTGCTATAGTCTCAGGGTTAGAAGTAGGGTTAGAAAGTGGCAAAGTTCCTTCCTTTGCAGCCAAGAGGAAATACGGGCTGTACCCGGATACGGTGAGACAGTAGAAACCTCAGCAAGTGTTCAGAAGAAAACTGCAGGGTGTGAAAGAGGGTTTTGACTAATGCAGTAGCAGCCAGACTGGGGGGCGGAAAAGGAAGAGTGGGAAGGATGTATTGACTGAAACCAAGCTAACGCTTCTAGATGGTCTTTTAAGGAGGTGAGTAAAAGTGAACGGAGATGCTGTGGATTTGCCGTGGGTGACAAAAGTACAGTCAACAGCAGAGCCCATCAACCCATTTGACTGATGCACATCCCTCTTCGTCCAGCTCTGCTGGGGTCCCACAAGTGGGCACACAACAGTGACTTTTGAGGAGCCATCTTCATTCCTGCTGCTGGTAATTGCAAATCCGGGGTTTTTCCCAGAAGTTATTATACTACGAGGTCTTCGTTCTGTTAAATTCCCACCAGTTTTGATACTTGTGACCAGATCTTTTGGCTTTCACATCCTTTATGCTGCAGCTCGGATTGTATGACCTGCTCAGAATTTGCAGGCAGTCAACATAGCCCACACTTTTCAGAACATGAGAAGCCCCTTCCCAGGCCACCTCCATCACCTTGGGGGCATTTCAATGCTCTCTAAAGCTACAGATTTAAATCTCACCACCACACCTGTCCAAAGCAGTTAAACAGCCCTTCTGTCTTCAGTGCATAAGTTTGCAAGGAGCGTTTGTCACAGACGCTGTCGCATCTCACATATTATCTCTCCCATGAAAACCCCTACTGGTTTTTTGTAGCACATCAGTTGTCCCCTTTACCTGGACACTGACCACCAGCACCAGACAAAAATCCTCACAGACGGCAACGTGGACTTCTTAAAAGTGTCATTTGCCACTGCACATTTAATCTGGCATGACTTTCACTACCAAAAAGCAAGGGAAGGAAATTTTGCTCTATGTGTATAAGGGGAACTTGACTTCCCTGGGAGAATTGTACTTGCAAAGCAGGGAGCTAGAGAGAAGCTCCTTTGCAAAGCCTCGGTGTTGAACCATTCACAGTTCTGCAGCCCCAGCTTGAAATACCTGCTGCAGTGAAAGGCTTTCTGCAAGAAGGGAAACGGCTGCATCTGCCTGCTCAGGAAGGGGAAGGTGCAGCTGTGGAGAAGACACGACTGTGCAACTTGGGGGCTGTACTTGGCTCTTGGCTCCATTATAAACATGCCAGGTGAGGAGAGGCAAATCAACGGATTTCTTTGTGCCTCAGTTTCCCTTCTGGACACTGGGAGTGATGATATAGCGGATTTTTTTTCTCCCCGGTGTTTTTTGGAGCGTATAGGCTGTAAGGTCCCTTGAAATGAGTCGTATCTGTATCCTGCACAGCACTCAGCTTCTCAGGTTTGCTGTCACTCTTGTAACCTGAACAGCAATAGTCACAGTCATGCAGTGCTTTGATTTTTCACAATACTTTCTTATTATCTGAAGGTTACAAAAGTCCACTGGGTCTTGAAGTTCAGCTCCCCTCATTCCCGTGCTGCAGTTGGTGTGCCCAGCCAGGCCGACCATGTCAGAAATCAGTATATTTTACCCTAGCTTCAAACCTGAGTTTCGGCAAGAGGGAGGGCAGGAAGCCTCCCTGGATGCGTGTTTCCTGCACTGACTGGATTTCTCTTTGGGGGACGGGACAGGCAGCTCCCTCCTGCTCTCATTGTACTCACATGAAAACATAGGAACCCCCGCCCTGGGTCGGAGCAAGGGGCTGTCTCGCCCAATATCCTGCTGCTGACAGTAGCCAGCAGTGGATCCTCAGGGAAATATGAAAGCATCAGGGCTGTATAGAGGTATCTTTCCCTGGCTATAGCCACCCCAGCTTTAGCGGGCAGCAGTTTAGGAAGTTTCTGCTCTGGAGGATGCATTCGGCACCTTGTTATTAACCCCAGATGCGTGGGCCCTCCACGCTGCTTGTTCCCGGACAGTCTGGCTGTGGAAAGTCTGGTGACTAATACCAGCTTCCTCCAGGGGCAGGTAAATGAAATATATTCCAGGCTGCATGCTGTGCCCTCTTGAATTGTTCTGGCTTCTCTGGGGACGTATCCATTTATAGCAGCCAGGGATTTGGGCTGCAGTGCCTTTTTGTTAGGAATAGACCTTGCCACCCTTTGTCTTTGCTCTGTGAGTGAATGCCCCAGGCAAGGGCTGGTTAAGCCTGCTGAGGTTCACAAGCTGCAGGAGCATGAAAAGAGCCTTTCTCTGGCAAAAGTTGCTTTAGCCCAATCAGTGTTAAGGATGTTGTTCAGGAATGGTGGGATTTATAGTCTTCATTTGAAGACCAGACTAGCTGGCCAATGGGATTGCTTCTGGCCTTGAAACCAGTGGTAATGAAAAGCTGGGTAACAAAGGCACTATCTTTTTTTTTTTTTTTTTTTTTTCCCATTTAAATTTTTTTTTTTTTTTTAAAACAAGACTCACATCTCCACATTGAATCCCTGGAATACTGGAGCCAGTCATATTCTTGATTTCAGTCCAGCATTTAAGGGCTGTCTTTCCTCATGTAACTTCTTCAGCCCCTTAAGCATTTCACTTTCTCTCCTGACTTTCCCTGCCCTGTCTGCTGGGCTGAAGGTCACACAGCTCATCATCTTCTTTGCCATCAGTACGGATTTGTTGGACGGTTTTGTTATCCATGTGTTAGGTTTATCAGGGAGTAACAAACTCCCCTCAAAACCCTTAGTGCTCGGGCTAACGCTTTTCCTAGCTGCTTCACCAAGAGAGCTCCAGTGCCTGCAAGGCTGCTGCACGCTGTCTTCTCTCCAAAACACTTTGAATATTCACTTAAGGGAGGAAAAAAGTCCTCTTATGATGCTATGATATCACAGTGGAGACCACAGAGAGTGATGCCAAGAACACCTTATTAAAATAAAAAAAGAAAGAAAAGAAGTTCTATCTAAAAGAGCAACCAACCAACCACCTTAATATTGGTGGAAGATGGGAGACTAAATATCTCCAAGCCAGTCACTAAGGGATACCCTGGGACTGGAGTGAGCTGAAAGCTGAGTGCCAGCACTAAGCCAGACCTACAGGTCCCACATCTCCACCTTCCCATGTTTCCAAGCTGCAGAGAATTTGGTAAAGCAGCAGTTTCCCAAGAGGAACATGCCTGAGATGAGCAAACCTCTGTGGGATCACCTCCTGTTTGACTTTCCGCAGATGACACTGGAAGGTGCAGGCAGTTCCAGGACCATCCAAAAGCAGCCCTATGTGTTAGTATGTGTTTTTCCTACCTGAAATGTCCCACAATGTATATGGGATTAGCATCTAGGAAAATAAACACAGCACCACACCTTCCCAAAATGATGCTATCAAAATACTTAGTAACACATTTATTTTGTTAAAATAAACTATGTACAATAGATGATATTAATGTGCAGTTACAATATACAATAATTACATGTTTAAAAGAGGATAAGCAAAAGAGTACAGAATCATGTGCTGTAAATAGGAAACTAATACTGCTTACATGATTTTTAAACTATGCAAAACATAATTGCTGGAAAACTGAATTTCCTTGGTTTGAAATTTTATTGCTTTGACATGAATTCTGAAGGTTAATCTTTGAAAAAGATATACCACTCACAAGTAAGTCAGACATAATGTTTTAATACTTATCCTTTGGTTTTACCAGCCCCATACTCCAGCGATATTGCACACGGCAACTTTTAAGAGAGAAAAATTCAGTTGCTCACATCAAGTAAAGTAAATGACTTTTTCTTAACTTGCTAAGAACTGACCGATGATGTGTTAGGTCCTGATCTGTGCTGAGGTCATTACATCTGCTTCACAAACTCAGTTAGAATAACTTGTTGCACTGTTACTTTTAAGTATTGCTGAAGTACTACGCAAAAAGAAAGGAAAGAAATTTTCTGGTCTTTGTGTTCTCAGAGGAGCAGAGAATCTCTTTGCAGTGAAATGCTTGTGTTTGACAAGTGCATCAACATCATAACAGGTTAAACTGGATTCAGTTATCCTTGCACTAGAGGACAGCTCACGTCCATCTCCCTGCCCCTCTCTGCAGCCGCCTTTGAAGCCCTGACAGTCTCGAGGTGCTGCCGAGCCCCAGGTATCCTGGTGTGACTCCAGGGAGGGACCTCCGAGCCCTTGCGCCAGCCTCACGCCGTACTTGCTGGGACAGCACGGACACCATGCTATGCCTTGCTCTGTAGCGTTTCCCATCCGGCAACCTGGGCTCACCACCTTGGATCCCTTCTGCTCATGGGGGAAGAAGACCTTGCCGGTGTCTTTCCCCCTCTCACACAGCTTTATGTTATTGCTTATTACTGAATTAATATTTACAAGTTTGGGGAAAGTTTGGGCTCATTTACTCCATACTGACAAGGCAGTTCAGTGCCTGCCAGTTCTGTAATGCAGTTAGAGCAGCTGCCTATTTTGGGGAAAAGTGTTGGGAGACACGATATGACAGTCATACTATGGATATAGCTTACACCCAAACTACTTTGACAGACATTAGACAAAAATTTCTACATGTTATCAGTACAAATAACTGCTCTGTTGGAAGATCTGGAAACTGTAGACTGGTGACAACTGTTTACTCTGAATTCATTAACCTCCAATCAAAGTCAAAATTCACCAGAGTTGGCATGAGCGAGAGCTCAAACTGATCTTTGGCAAAACCAAATGCAAAATTAAATCTGGCATCCTGAACTGGGTGAGATGAAATTAAGTGACAGCAATGAGTGCAGTGTCAAACTCAGCAAAGATACCCATTTGTCTTGACTATTACACTGTTAATGTAATCATTTTCATCCTCAGCCTCAGTAGTGATTGAAACGAGGAGTTACAAATCCATCTCCAAAGCTCAAGCTAAACATCAGATCGGCAAAGTCTCCAGATGCCTAACTTCTTTCGGGAGTCCACAACCAGCAGCCAAAAGGTATAAAAGATTCTTGGACCTGGCTCAGCGTATCTGTGTGCTCAAAGCTTGGTCAGCCACAATAAAGGGCAGAAAAGGAGGAAACGTAAAGACTTTCAAATGCTTTCCACATTAGTCATGTGTGGACCCCATTGAAATTTTCCATTGTCTTCATGAGAATTGAAATGAAGCCAACATACAGCACCTTTGAAAATCCCACCCTAAAATTACAGTTAGAAGCAGCAGCCAAACACTGCATTACGGTCTGCACATTCTGGAAGGGGGTGGGGATCATGCTCAAAGCTATTTTTATTAACGTGTTTTCAACGTTAAAGTTATTTTTCACCATTGACAGCAATTCATATGATTTTTGCTTGTTGCTCTGCGGTATATGGGTTTGTGAGCTCATTTTCCTCTTACAATGAGGTTCTGACTCTTTTTGCTATTCTGGTAGGCTTCCTCGAAGTGCCCAGGAAAAATAGATTGTTGTTCATATGTTTCTGAAAATTTTAACTGAAACAAAGAAAAGAGAATTTAAAGATTTTTTTTTTCATCCTAGTTATGGGCATGCCCTTAACATCTTAAAATGAAATTTAAGTTTTAGGATCAAACAGACTAATTGTGGCTCTGGGCCCTGATTATGCAGCTCTCCCCCAAAGCAGAAGTGTAGATGCTATTCTATTGCATTCATTATTTCCAATCGGTGTTTTTGTCCCAATTTTTCAATGCAAAAATATTTCTATTCGTGTTTTGTTTTGATACGTGAAGACAGCTGAGATCACAAGCCACTACCGAAATCAGTGGGAGGCTTTTTCCTGCTTTCAGAGGGTCTTTATTCACTAAGAGGAAAATAAACATTTATAGTAGTGATTTGTCTTCATTTTTACACAGAGCTCAAATGTGTCTAGAAGTTATCTGACGTAGGTCACTCCATGCTCACCTCCTGTCGCAGCAGATGCTCCTCCAGTCCTATAGAGTTGTGAACCAAGAAAATGCTGTTATTTCCAGATTTGTTTTTTTATGTAGGATAAAACACATTACAAATCCTCTTCAGGGAAAAGGAAAATACAGGGAGAAAGGCATGTACAGCCAGATTCCTGCATTCTACCTGTTTATTGAACAAATGGTTCCTGGGCCAACATGAGCATATGCTGATTGCTTTGCTGGAGAAGACAAATGTGCTTTTAAACAAGCCTGGCTTGAGACAGATTGATGCCATTGCAATTTATTTTTAATTCAGATGAAGTTTCAGTATGGTGAATCAAGAAGTATTTGCTGTGCCACTTGGGAAAAAAAGCTACAGAAAAGGTCACGGACTGTAAGCAAGCTATGTTAGCAAACGTGCATCTTTCATGTCTGAATTAGAGGGACATTTTTCTAAGGACATGGCAGCTTGCATGGTGAAAATACATCTGCTAGACACACATCGTTTGTGTAATTGGCTTACTGCATCACTTGCTGTGTATGACGCTGGGTGTGATGAGGGGAGGCAGCAATCGAAATTGTTTGCAAGAACTTCTGCAACCTTTTCCAAGCTCCCGTAAAGGGTTCTCAAATCGGGTCTCTGGAGTCTTGGGACAATATCTTGGATGGGATCTTGACAGCTTGCTGTCAATGGGAAGTGAAGCCCATGCATCCTTGTCAACAGACAGTCACCGGTAGGGAAATGTTTGTTCCCTGTTGCTCTCTGTTTGCTACAGTGATTTTCCCACCCTTGGGATGGGTTTTTAGCCACTTGCCTAGAGTTGCGTTGCAGTCATTGTTCCTGGGGGAGTCCTGCTTGGTTTGTGTAGCAGCATGCCCAAGGCTTGTCTCCTTTCCCAACTCATTTCTTGGTTCCTTAGAGATGGCAGATACCAGAGAGAGTGTGGTGCTGAGCATGACAGAACACCAGGTGATTTGTACAGTGTGCGGGGAATGGGAAATCACTGCTTTTTGGGGAACACAGGCCACCAGAGCACTAGAGCAGCTAGAAGAGGTTTTCTTATACATTAACTACAAGGGCAGGTCACCAACGGCCATAAATCAGCCTCCCTCATTTACAGGAATGGTATCGTTGGGATTGAATGAGACATGAGGAAGTTAGAGACAATTTCTTGTGAAGTAAGATGCTCTTCAGTATGAGGAAGACTGCCAAAATCTGGCCCCTTAATAAAAGAATTTGGAATAACTTTATTGCGTACTAAGATGCAGCGCTATATTTAATTCTATGTTTATTTTGAACTGAAGCAGTGCTTTGAAAGAGAAAAAAGGTGAGAAAGATTAATGACAGCTGCTGAAATGATTGTTTTGATTGTCATGCTGGACTCGGAGTGAATTCTGCAGTTCCCACCAGCAAGAAGAAGATTTGCATCAGGACCAGCATGTGTGGAAATCGAGGGAAAGATTCACATCATGCCGAATTCAAGGCAATGCGAGGCAAGAGCTTGTAGTTGTTTGTTCTTCATAAGCTACATACTACTGTAACAGTAGATATTTACAAGGCAGAGAGAGAAAGTCTGGGAGCATTTGGTATGTAGGACAACCAGGGGGAGCTCATCTTGAGAACTTCTCCCCACCACTCCTGGAGGATATAAGTACCTGGGACTTCTTATACTCAGTTGAACAAATGCTCCTGGATGGACCTGTGTGGTGTTAGAGCCTTGTTTCTGCATTCTCCTCAACTTTTCTGAGCTCTGGGAGGCACAGGACAAACTGTGGGAGTCTTTGTGGGACCTCCTTCAGGTCCTCCTGGAAGTGGTGATATAGCACAGGATTGCCCCAGTTCCACTGGCCTGGTGTTTTAGCAGCACTCTGAAGGGCAGAGGCATCTGTAGGTTGTTTTAGTGTGATAACAACTCTCTAATGTCTTGAGATATCTCTCTAATACCTAATATCTCTAATATGTCCTTGCAGGAGTTTGCATGAAAACCCTTTGGGAACTCTGAAACTACAACTGCAGGTTAACAACTCCTGGTAGAACATTAAGGTTTCAGAAGAGGCCAAAGGAGATGGGTTTTACAGGATCTAGCAGATTTCTTGTAAGCTGTGAGTGCTTTTGAAATGACAGCAGAATATTAGCAAAGGCAGCTCTGTCAGGAAAGGTTTTGACGTCAGTTGCATTAAGAGGACATTGTCAAATAGGTTCCTGGGATGGTTTATAGCCTTTACGACTCTCCTAACCGTGTTCCTTTGAAGGTGAAATTGGGGTCTGATTTCTAGCTCATCTTACAGTGAGAAACCCCATCTCCTTTCACCTGGCAATCCTTTATTGATTTTCCTTTCTTGTTACTAATGGTCCTTGAAAATAACTCGAAGTTTATATCTGTTGCCTTATGCCTGTGCTTGCACTGTGTCTGGTGTTTTGATATTTCTGAAAATAAGCTTTGCTGCCTGTTCACACACCATCTGCTGGCTTTTAGAAAAGGTATTAGGTATGACTTGCCAGATAATCAATGACTATCCTTACATCTGCCTACAATCCCTTTCTAAAGCCTATTGGCCTGTGCTATTCCTGCCTCCCCAAAATAATAGTGTAACAGGGCAGATCCTTGAGTAAGTGCCACATTGCATGGATAAGTGCGTGTACATAACCTAACACAGGAATCATGTTTATGGGACCTGCATTAACCATGGCTATTTTTAAAACATTTATTTTTGTTGGAAGAGAAATTAAAAACAAATGGAGCGCAGAGGCCATTTCTCAGTGGATTGTGACCACCCTCCCTTGCAGCTCCCAGTTGTCAAATTTTGGACACAATCAGCTTGAAAAACTTGAAATTTTACTGCCTCACAAACGTGAGGTCCTTGGTTTTGTAAGTGCAGATAAAACCCTGGTTAGTCTTAACATTTTTTGTATGCATATGAATAATTTTCTATCTGTTTTTGCTGCTATGCAATGATTTGTGCAAGGTGCTGCAGTTGAATACATTAGGACAGTAGCATTTTAGCTTCTACATCACCATATATTTTTTAGTTAATTTTCCTCAAACCACTGCATTTATGTTAATGCCACAACTTCTTATTTGATTTATGATTTTATATGCCTATCCTATGCCATCCCATTAGTATTAATAGACACCCCTGATACGCGGTGGCACACAAAAATATCATTTTATTATTTGTGGCTTTCTCTGAGGCATGCCGGGAATGCTATACTGCACTTTTCCAGTGTGCTCATTATTTTATGATAAGCTCAGCTGTCAGTCTGGTTTTCTATTTCCTGTGTATTTTGTGAAGCTCTAAGAATATCTGGCAGCTCCAACCTGAGTGTTTGCACTGCGCTTCAGCTAAAACAGACTTCACTTACTTTAACCAGAGACTTGTATATAGGCTAGCGCTCTACAGCAACCTACATGAGCTAAAACTGAGTAATCATCCTATTTTATTTCCACTGAAGTAAATGGCAGCACAGTGAAGGTCTAATTTTCTCCGAAATCTGTTGAAAGCTTTTTGTTTGTTTGTTTCAGTGGCCTTCTAGTCATGTTGTAAGCCAACAAACATTACCTAAATATTTCTTTATTTAATCCACTCCTAGTTTTCCTCAAACTCCCCTAATACCTCTTTACACATTATAGTTCAGCTGATTGCCAGTGTCCCAGATGTGTGAATACTCACTGCTCGCCTGGGGACAGCAGCACAGCCTCTGCGGCACGACATGAACTCCTTCACCGGGCTTCAGCACTGTCCTCCCTCTGAGCTGTGCTCTATCGGCCAGTCCATTTGAAGCAAATGTCTGGGACATAATAAAACCAAATATAAAATATAAGCAAAGAATGCCAGCAGTGAAGAAATCTTCCTTTTGTCTGTCTTTGATTTAGCACAACTTCATTTTCATCCATGCTTGTGTGCAGCGGGAAAGAGATGGTGAGTGAAAGCCGGCTGGGTAACAGCAACGGGGCGTTCGCCTCGAATTTGATTGCTTTTGTCAGAGAGAACTGTTGATTTCTACCTGGAAACATTTTGGGGGGTCAGAGCTGGTTTCTGTAGGCATCCATGGTAAACTGAACTTGTGCTAAAGGAGGAGCTCGGATCCATAAACCTCAGTGACTGCAGGATTGGGCACTGCATCATGCTTGTTCCCTTCTCTGCCCAAGGGTGCAGTTCTTATAGTCCTGCTGAAGTCCCTAATTGCTCTGAGTAACACCAGGCCTATAATTCACCGCTAATCATGAGTTTTTCTGGTTGCATGTGTGTACTCAGCCATGCTGCTGTGCTTCTGAAGAGGAGTGAGCTGGCAGTCCCCTGGAGTGGGGTACGGGGGGTGCAGGGCACGTGTCCCTGGGCTGGGAGGGTGCACTGCTGTTACTTGCTTATGCCTAGCTCTTCTGGAAACACTGACTACTGACACTGCTTTTGTGAGGAGTTACAGCGGAGGTCTTCAAATCTATATTTGCTGGCACTGTGATTTTCTGCTTGGGGAATGAAATCCGTTACAAGACAGTCTCGTGGCATTGCCAGGGTACCCGAAGGCAGATGCAAGTAGCAGGACGCCCTTCGAGTTCACCTCTGAGCGTCTGTGTTGCTGTGATGTGCAAAAATACAGGCTCCCTGGAGAGGCTTTAGTGAAAAGGCACGCTTTCTTCAACAGCAAGGAGAGCTAACAGGCAGCTTCCCTTCCCTTAAGGTCTGGAATTCCCATCTCTGTGCTGTCTGCTGTAGCCCATCATCTGCGACTCGTGTGAAAGTTCACCCCCCAGGACTGCAGCCACGCTGCAGCTTAAACAGCACTCACAGTAATGAAGATGGAAAAATGGGAGCAAAGAAAGTAGTGAATGGGAGGAGGGAGACTACAGTAAATCAACATGTTTCCAACTCCACTTTGGTGAGTGTTTTTACATGAGATACCCCATGAAAAAAATAATCTTAAGGCAATTGGACCACCTTAAAGCACTTGAAGTGAGTATGACCTTTGGCTTTTTGGTTTTTGCTATTTTTGTCTGCTGGGTGAGATGTAGAAATCCAGCTGATCTATAAGGTAAATTTTCAGTTGCCATGGCAATGTCTCTCGTTCATGTTCTCAGTTTGGAAGGGAGATTGTTCCGTGCTGCTATTTCATGTCTAGGGCAATATTCTTTGGTGGCAGAACTTCTTTGTTTCAGTACATAAACGCTACAACTCTGTTCTTCCTTTCCCAGCTTATGGAAACATGGCTCAGCCTGAACATTCCCCTGTAAAAATACAGTTATTTGCATTTTTTTGTTGTAAGAACATTCCTTAAGTCTGGAGGTAAATGTTGATCCATTTTGATAGCTTGGGTGCAGCAACATCCTGACGCTGTGAAGTTTCACCATTAAGTGAAAAACTCAAATCACTCCACCTTTGCTTCCATGTGGTTTGAACACACTAAAGTATATCCTGAACTAGCGAGTCTTAGAAAAGAAAAGTAATTTAAAAGTATATCCTACCTATAGTGTATATCTTACATATTAGATTTCTACAGATCTCCATGTGCTTTCAATCAGTTCAGATTCAATTCCTAAGTACTGCAAATTCCTAATTTTGATCAATTCTTGCTTAAGGCCACAGATGGAGTTTCACTTGTTTCTTTTACCACCTTTAGTTCTTTGTTTTTCCACACGGCACCTTCACCTTATTCCTAAGGTGAGGAGTCAAGCAGGAGCAGGCATCCTGGTTTCTGTTGGTTCAGTGCAGTCTGCAGTAGTAGGAACAGGCTGCATACAGCTCTGGAGGGTTAGGAAAGCACATAGACATGAGTTGGCCTAGTGTGATACAGCTTGGAGGTTTCACAGAACGGAGGGCTCCTATATTTGGGTAAGAAGGACCCCTTTCTGGTCATGTTCCCCATTTCAGTTGCATGTGACCTTCATTGCCTTTCTAACCTGCTTGGTTTCATTGAACTCATCTCGTTTTTCTTTCCAAGTGACTTCACACAAGGGTGCAGCAGCTGTGGCACTTTGCGCAACGCTTCTTCTTCTTCTTGGGGTGGAAAATGGTCAGGATTGCTTCATCGAAGACAGTCTTAAGGCCTTTCTGCGTGAGGGCTGAGCACTCCAGATAACACTGCGCTCCGATCTGAAAGAGAAGAGAGAAAACGTGAGTACTCGCTGCTGGGAGAGACAGAGCGACCCTGTTCCAGCATCATTCTATGTGCATACGTGTCCTGCCACAGAGGGAAGCCCAGACCTTTAGAAAGGGGGTCAGGTCTTTGCTCTGTTTTGTATCTGGCTGCCTATAGGATTAAGGGGCAAGCTCAGGTGGTCATCCTGAGCGAGGGAGCAGGGATGGGCATCAACACCAGTATCTCACCATGAGGGATTAATGGGGAGCAGGAGTTCCCTGCACCACCCTCCAGAGAGGGAGGGGGGCTGCACCCGTGTTCGAGTGCTGGACCAGGAGCTCGGCCTCCTGTCTGTGCAGCTGGGGAGGGTTTCAAAGAGATGCTGGGTTGTTAGCTGAACCCCTTCATATACTTGGCTCTCCTCCCCTGACCTGTCACTCTTGTGTCCTGCCTCCTGCAATGCCAGGGAGCTGCTACCTGGGGGAACTGGGAAGCATCATCTTGAGATGGGAGTCTCTTGGGGGTGCTGATATGACACAAACACACAAAGTAGCCTAGGAAAGCAGCCTCAGCTTAATCAGCGACCTTGTTGCTTATTCAGTGTATTCTGCTAATGGATGCTTTCATTGGCCTTTGAGGGCCAGAGCCTGTAACAACACCTGCAGCATGTAAAGTGGAAATGGCTGGGGTCTAGCTGCCTGCATTTCACAGCTTGGGGAGTGCTTTTATCCCCCTGCCTTCCTCGGAGAAAGGTGCAATAGCACAGAAACCTCGAGAGCTCCTTCTCTCCTGCTTGAAGTGCAATGGATAAGTGAGAATCAAGTTGCCTGTGCTTTTGTAAGGGGTAGGGATGACTTTGGAAGGAGGTGCTGTAGAGAAGGATTTGCCACATGCACCTTCTGGCAGAAGCCTGAACAAGAAACACTTGGCTGAGGTAAAGTAGGCAGTAAAACCTGGTTTGCTGTCTGCTTGCCACCTGCTGCCCTGTGTACCTTGCTGCTTTGCTTAGAGCTTAATTGGGTATTGCAGCAGAACAGCAGGCTCAGGAGCCACAACCTGTGTCTGGGTCCAGCCTGTTTGAACAGAAGCTTTAATCTCTGGATGGGACCAACCGAAGGGCCCTGGAGGAGTTCACCTTGAATGAAACAAACCCAATGGAAAGCCGTGATCAATCGATTTCATCGGACCTCAGAAAACGCTATTACCTCCTTTGCTAGCTTCACTCCGTGCTCGTAGGTGAGTGGTTTCTCCTTCATGTAAAGCAGCCGAGCCAAAGTTTTGGGATCATCCCGGAGATCAATCTAACAGAAAACACACAAACCCTGTGCTCAGTACCACCTTGTGTAATTCTTGAGACAGATATTCATAGCTTTACAAACCCACGGTCATGTCCTCACATAAGGGCATCTGTCCTCCCGGCCTCAGCTGATACTTCAGAAATGAATTGCACATGTATTTTCCTTTTCTCTCCTTTTTTTTTTTTTTCTTTCTGTTTAACATGAATCAGTTCTCACTGGTGGGTTATTGGGTCACAGCTCGGATAGCTGCGGTACAGTAAAGATGTGGTTCTCAATGGCTCTCACAATGCGTTTTGGAAGGTGTCAGTGGAAGCCTGAGCCACATTGGAAGGGGAGGCTGCTGCAACCCTGCGCTGCATCACCAGTAAAACACCCCGACAGGCCAGACAGACGCAGCTCAGTCTGACTGACTTGAAACAAAATCCTTTATTCCATGGAAAACATCAAAGTGAAGCATTCTGGCATTTCAAACCCACCCATTTTCAGAGTGTATGCTCCAAAGGGTAATACTTTTATTTTAAAGTGAGTGTTTTAGATTATTCCAGTGTGGAAAACAAAGCCAGCGTTTGAATGATTGGACTTTCCTATGGCATGAAGATTTTGGTTTTGACCACAATTTGATCTGTTTCTCTAACTTGGCTTAGGTTACTGTCCAGTGTTCGGACATTTTCCAGACTCGTATCCTTACTTCTCACAGTCTCTAGCCACTCTGTCTTGGAAACAAACCGATGTTTAAGGCATTTTTATTTGATTGATAGATTCATAGATTTTAAGGCCAAAATAAAGTGGTTTGATCGTTTAGTCTAACATCCACTGTAACACAAGCAGGACGGTGAGTCACTAATTGCAATGTTGATGTAAAGCATGGGGGAGGCTATTTCCTTCCCATGTCTCTAAGTCATTTGGTTAATTATTCCCATTTTTAAAATTTAGTTCGAAATTTAGCTTCTGCTTCTAACAATAGACTTTGATGGATTTTTTTCCCCCTCACTAAAGGCCTGTCAGAAACCTTTTCTCCCTATAGATATTTATGCCTTGTCGCCACACTAATATACATTTGAATAAAAAGATGGGATGAGTTTTGCCAGTCCTGACTAGCACGATAGGACATCTGCATGTTGGTTTCCATTCCCAGTCCCTGAGCTTTCCTCTAACTTTCCAGGAAAGTCTGGCTGCATTTCACATAAGAAGTTCAATAGGAAACCTTTCCATAGAGGTCATCCTCCAGCCACCCTTGAGGTGGAGTAGGAGCCCCCTCACGCTGAAGACCCCCGCGATGGCTGGAGAAGCGTTACCTGTGTTCCTATGAGGACATAAGGCACGTTGGGCATGCAGACTTTGAGCTCGGGCACCCACTCCTCCTGGACGTTGTGGTACGAGGCGGGGTTCACCACTGAGAAGCAGATCAAGAACACGTCCGTGTTGGGGTAGGACAGGGGTCTCAGCTGGTTGTAGTCCTCCTGCCAGGGGGAAAACAGCAAGTGTGTTACGGGGTGGGGGATAACTGCAGATGGAGGCATCACGTTGGCTCTTGATGACCTGCTCAACACTGTCCCTCCGTGCTCATGCGCACTTATAACCTCTGGGGAGCTACTGAGGGGGAAATCACCCCTCGTGGGCCAGGGATGCTGTTTTATCAGCGTCTTTACCCAAAAGAGCTAACACTTTTTGTTTGTGAGTGTATTATCTGTGGTGATGCTGGTGTAGAGGGTAATGCTAAACAGCGGCCATCGCTGGTGGTATAATAAAAATTGATCTTGAGGCTGCATGTACCAGCCTCAGCCCTCCAACAATGTGATACCATCCTGGGAAGTATTATTTGACTGTCACCACTAGCTAATATTTGCTGATGACACACATCTCTGTGGGCTTTTCTGTTAATATTACGGGCTTTCTATTCCCTAGTAGGCATTATAGACATGACCATATACAATAAATAGGGTCTCCGGGCTATTTGGTGCCATCACAGTCATGTATGGTACGCAGCAATGTGTCAGTCACCAGAAGACACTCATCCTGAAGGCACAAAGCAGATCAAATCCAGCCTGCAGTGGCTGGGTAAATCACTGGGGGTGATTTAGTGTTTCCACAGGCCCTGGACGGGGGAAGGAAAGATGTTTTTTCTATGGGCTAGTTGTGAAGAAGGTGAATTTTCAAACAGCTCAAAGCGCAGCTGTGTTATGTCATGAGCTGGCTGTGATAGTTGAGTTTCAAGGAATAATTTAGGTCTGTTTTCAGGCTTGAGATGTTGAGCGTGAGCAGAGGTTTTGTAAGCCGTGTGAAAGGGATAGACTGGCTCTTTCTGATAGTGAGAGCATATGTTGCTGTGCCTGGTGGGTACTTTTCGATGAAACCTGTTAGAAAATTTCAGTGCAATGGAACAGATCCTTTTAGAGAGGATACACCTGTTCTAAAGGCTTTTTTGAGGGGTCCAGAGTTAAAAAGGGGGAAAGGAACACAAATCTGGAGTGTAGGAAATAATAATACATGTTGCTGTCAAGTCTGACTGAGACGTAGGTCTTCAGTTTGCAGTTTATGCATTCTGGGCAAGCCTCAAATCTCTGCAGTATGGTTGCTTTTGGTTATAACCGTATGAAAACTCAACTGGTGCAGTTTTGCTTTGCAGATACTGAAATAGTTAATAACTCAACAAAAAGGCATGGTGGTGGTGGGAAGATGTCCAGGCACTGTTGCTTAGACTTGAGTCTGAGGTAGGGAAAACCCACGTTAGGGGCAGGAGCGATGCAAGTTGGTATCTGTACTGCAGGAGAAACTGATGCAGGACTATATCACTGTGGGCCCAGATTAGATGGTGTCTTAATTCAGCCTTGCTTCTGTCTTGCTTTGGTTGGGTCAACAAATGAGAGGGTTTAGTTATGAGTTGAGACTGGTAAATCTTCTTTCTGAAGTCTTTTGTTCACTGAGTATGCAGTGATAAGATGACCCAGACTATTTCTGAATCGACACTAGTTTCTGAAAAATACTAATGGATTATGTAAAAACAGTCTGCTCCAACCTTTTCTAAACAAAAAACCTTAATTATTTATTCTGAAAGGAAGTATGAGGCCAAATTTAGCTCTGTCTCATTAAAAAGAAGTTTAAAGAAACATCCTAAACAACAAACAAAATGTTTGGTTTTGTCTAACTGGATGTTCGTTGTCCCAAACCCACTTAACAGGAAGCGTAAATTCCCAGTTACCACCTCCAGCCCCACAGCCACAGTATTTGGGGTAAAGCCAGAGTATTTGTCAACTGACCTATGTCTTTCCGGTATCATAGAAAGTATTGATCTGAAGGAGGATTTACAAGACTAAAGGAGGTGTTTGGACATATCAACCCCCAAGAAAGAGTGGATTCTCCACGGTTGGGGAATGACAGGAAAAAAACCTCAGAGAGGTTTGTGGGAACATCAGCGATACAGGCGATGAAGAAGCAAAGTTGGTGGGAGGACATTTATATGAGGCTCTGGAGATGATGCTCAGCTCCCAGCAGATGAGTTAATAGAGGCAAAGTGGATGCCAAGATGTTGGGAGCAATGGCATTATAGAGACAGATGAATTTTATGTGGATGCTGTGGGATAGGAAGGCCTGACCTGATTATGGGACATTATTTTAACCCAGAAAATCAATTCTGAGAGTGTGTTTATGCCACAGTCAACATGGGCTGATGCTAGGTGCTTGGCAAAGGCCTCTTCTGTGTTTTCGGTTTAATTGCCGCAAATCAGCCTCCTAAAACAGCCACGCGGTGGCAGCAAGCCCTCGAGGAATCGTCATTTAGGATTTTTGGAAAGAAATTGGCTAAATATAAGCACTTTCAATATTCCAGACATGCATATTTAGAGGGGCTGGAACTTACTGTACCATTCAAATTACAAACTAAAAGCCACGAGTGCTCTGCCTGGTGGTGACAGCTACAGGAGTGTGCATTTAATTTTGTTTTGCCTGTTCCTTCGGAGCCCCTAGAAAATCCTTTTTCAGGAGGAGCGTTCCAGATTTGTGTTAGCAGCACAGAGCATTATATAAATTGTAAGGAGGGACAGCCACACATCACGTAGCAGAGGTCTCGTCTCCCATCAGGGCACGTGGAAGCTTGCATGGACGTGTTAAAGCACAAGCACTAATGTCATGGGTAAGAGTTGATCTGGGCTCCTGCACATGCCTGTGTCTGTGGGCTGGCAAAAGCCTCCAAACCACATCGGACAAGGACCCTATCTCTGTTTGTACCTGCTCTCCAGGAGAAGGCTATAAAACCTTGCAATGGACCGTTATGAGATATGGAGCATCTGGATCATTTCTCATTCAGAGGTGGTTGAAGTCAAGCAAATAAATAGTGTAAAAAAGGGACTGGACATTTGCACGGGTATGGGGCATATCCAGAGGTGCTGCTAGTGACAGTGGCATTTGGGAAGGGACATGAGTCCTCATGGGCTTGGGCTGTAGATGATCATTAATTTGTTTTCCCAGCTTGTGTTTGCATTTTGCTGCCTGTTGTTTAGGGAGCGCAAGACTTCACTGCCTGGCCACCGGTTTAGCATCGAAATGCCAGAGCCAGACCTGGCCTTGCTGAATTACCTGCCTGTGATTTGCCAGCGCTCAGATACATTGACCGGTGTTACTCCCTCCCCGCTCTATTGCTGCCATTACCCTTGCAGTGTTCAGGCCCAGAAAGTACAGCAAAACTTCCTTTTTTTATGTTGCTGCCATGCTGACCTCCCATACGCTCCCTGCCATGTCAGCTTGTTAAAGCACTCCGCACCTGAGTCCAGCCTGGGGAAAAAAGACCACTGGTTTTTTTTTCCTCCTAGGACTGTTTGTGCCAGGGATGCAGAAAACCAGATACCCCAGATCTGGGGTCTCTGCCAGCTCTCCCTTCAGGCTGACAGAGGGTCCTGCTGCAGAAGTACATTTTCCAATTGTTATTTCATTAGCATATGTTTTATAGCATCGTAATGTCAAGTGCTATTTTTGGCTATGACTTCACACCGATGCCTTTGGAAAGCCACACAACACAAGGAGAAGGAGGGAGGAAACAACCCAGATGATCTGTCCTTATAGCTTGAGCATGTGGGAAGCATCATCATTTCAACCTCCACGGAGATACAATCTAGTCATCAAGAAGTGATTCATGGTCTGAGTTTTGACTAGATGGCCACGTCCTCTGGACCAAGGGCTGAAAGGGAACTGAGCCTGATGAGTTAGAAATGGTGCTTGGAGGCAGGTGGTGCTCTGGCTAGTTTGAAGCAGGAGATGGCAAAATGACTGCAGAGGAGGGGACGGAGGGGTGAAGTTTGTAAAAGAGACAGATTAGTGTTTCTTCTGGCTCAGGAGGACAAATAAAAGGATGTCTTGCTGAGGAAATGGGTGGTAGGTGGAACTGTCAGCCCTACAAAACAAGTAGAAATATTAAGGCACCGGATAAAAATCTGAGAATGCAATATAACTCCAGTCTCATTTGCAAAGGCTTGCAGTGCTGCCGGATAGTGACAGACATGCTCCAAGCTCTGTGTTTGTGAGTGCAGAATGGAAAATTGAACATGCATTGAAGCTGGGACAAGGACTTGGGTTGTATTTTGGTACCGGCTTTTGGAGCATCTATTTGCACCATGTGAATAGAAAGGATGGGTGGACTGTAAGTGACACCAAGCTACCTGTGAAGTGACCATTGCTGCCTACAGACCTGTGATAGGAATAAAATAAAAAAAGTGAAACTCAAAGCATAAAAGCCCCAGTCCTGCTGAGTGCAGGTTTTTTTGGAAGTGACAGTCTGTCCTGATGCAGTTTTTGACCTCTCTGCATACTGCTGCAAAGTATATTCTGTAATAAGTGGCCTTCTGCAGACAGGAGGGTCTCCTTCTGCATTGTTTATGCATTTCATAGCAGTCAGTCATGGCCAAAAAAGCACAGCCAGTAAGTGCTTCTGAAAGCAAAGCCCTGCATCCAGGGCTGCTGGGTCCCAGAAAGAAAAGCAGGCTCCCAAATCTTCTTTCCTCTCCTGCTGCCTCCAATGCTGGCTCTGACCAGAGGACCTGGAGGATGTGGGTTCCAACCTTCCCAGGCTGGGAGGGACCTGGGACCTTCTCCCTCCACTCTCAGCAGGTGATTTTCTCTAAGGTTTTTGTGCAGATTGCGTTCCTTCCTTTATTCTTCCAGTTGCTGGCATTTGGAGGTAGGAGAGGGAAATTTCACCATGAAAATGTGTTGCTCCCTGCACCCTCTTCTGCCCTTCCACTGGCAGAGCGAGGCAGTGAGAAATACTCTCTCTGCCTCTCCAGGGGGTGAAATCAGCCCACAGACCAGAGTTCTTCTGCAAACTTTTCGTGCAAACACACTGTATCAGACTGTGGACAGTGGAAACAGTAAAAGCATTATATATGTAAGTAAGCATGGGGTACAGACTCTCCTGTAATGGACACCCGTGGCCTGGGAGAATGATGTTGGGAAGGATGCCAGTCTGGCTGGGTTACCATTTAAAAAGTCAATAGCTGGTGACTGATAGGCTGGTGAGGTATTATATCAGTTTTCTGATCTTGGAAATGGGAATTCTTCCCTGTATATTCAATGCCACCATGTGGTAAATGTAAGAAAACACTGACTTTATATGAAATGTCATATTTGCAGTAGGAGGTGGATATATGGGAGGCTGAACAGCCTAATCAGGCTTTAGTTTTTTGCTTAGACAAAATTCAGTCTTAGGGATGAGTGTAGTTGTGTGTGTTTTATTGCTGAACCAAAATGAAAGCTCTATGTAGAAAACAAAAAGGAGAAAGTCAGCTGTTCAAGCATTACAACTCACAACTGATTGTTAATATTTGTAAAACCCCACAAACAGCACGAACAACAAAGCCCAGTATATGGTAGTAACAAACAAACCGTGGGAAAGGAAAACATAAATGTTTTGCAGTAATTTACCTGCCCTGCAGTGTCATAAAGTCCCAGCAAGTGTTGTTGTCCTCCCACAGTCACAGTTACTGGAAAAGAGAAACAAGAGATGCTGCTTATGCACAAGCCAGTGGTCTCATTTTTATGTGTTTTAATCCTAAAATGCCAATAGACCTTTGTGCTAGACACATTAGCGCGTCTTACAATGTGCATCCTGAACCAAGCACATCTATTCAACCCAAATCGAATGCAACCTGAAGTCGCCACAACAGCAAATCCTTTATGCCAAGCTCTTATTTCTTTACAGATGGCCAAGACTGATGAGCCACACACACCGCTACTATCAGGGACCCAGGGACAGGAGGACATTTGCTTCTGTTTTTGCAGCCACCAGCTGACCCCCATGAGGTGGTAGGACTTGAAAGCACAGAATTCCTGTCTCCCCACCATGAACGTTGGGGTAGGTTTGTCATGGATCACTGAGAGGGATTTTTTATTATTTTATTTCTTCCAGGCTGTGAAATGATGAAGCATTCAGCAGTGGTTGATGTTTGCTGGGTCTCAGTGGAGGTGTGCTGCCGCTTGGGCAACCTGTCCTGTCCTGCGTCACGCAATCACAAGTCAAGTGGAGTGCTTAATGTGTGGGGCTCTGTGGTGCATGCTTCAGAGGACAGGGAGGAAGAGGAGCACTAGTATTTGCAGGCATGTCGAATAGATTCTGTTGCATATGAAGGAAAGCGTGGCTTAGTTTACTGATCACACTCAGCACGTTTACTCCTTTGGTAGAATTCACTTTGAACTTCATTTTGAGCCCATTAACACTGATGAAAATGTTTTCTCATTGCCTTTGGATGAACCCCATTATTAGCTGATCTCTGTAATCAGTTTTATTTTGTATAAAGGATGTGATCTGTGTTAATGGTATTTAGTTAACCAGTTAATCTGCTTAAATCATTACTACTCAACTGGAAAGAAAGGTGGGGGGAATCCAGTTCCACCCGTTAGTCAACAGGAAGACTTTAAACATTCATCAGGAAAGTTGCTCAAAATAATGGTATTCTCACAGCCCATGGACTATTACTTTTTTTAAGCATGAGGGCAAATGGCTAGAATGAACATAGAGCTATGGCTGGGGTGGGAGTCTAAGACTGGTGCCCATCGGCTGATCACAACTTGCAGTTAATGAGGGCTGGGAAAGATTAAGAATTACTTTTGGCAAAGAGAAGGCTTGAGAACATCACACAAGTTCTTGCTGATTTTCTTTAAAGTGATAAGACTTCTCCAGGAGAAAAGCACCTACCAGTTTACAGAAGTTAATAGCTCCTGCACTGGGGAACAATGTCCTATTTGAAATCACCTAGACTGGAAGTCTCTGTCACTGTGGCTGGACAGACTGATTATTCAGCAGCTTTACTTGCTTGCAAAGCAACACAGTAATTTTGCTAGCATATAAACAGAACAGAACTGACATCCTGAGAGTACAAAGGCTCAGCGAGGACCAGACTTGCTGATGAGAGCAGGATGGGCCGCACTCACCTGCTGCTGGGGCTGCCTTCTGATGTGCGGGGGAAAGAGGAGATGGGAACAGGGCCAAGAGCCCTCCTCCAGCTCCTCAGTTCAGGAGGTAGCTCCTACACAGGGAACTTAAAAATGGGGCTAGATTTTGAGCATGGATGTCTGTGGGTGGAAGAGCCCAGGGAAGAGGTACCAGGGTGGGGAGATGGGTACCAACACAGGCAGGAGGCAGTCCAGATGCCCCATCCCCTTCCTTCAACCTGACGTGAATAAAATAATTTGAACTAAACGTCCCCAGAGCCCTGGCTTTCAACTTTTTGTGGTGTAGGGAGTCTCAAAATGTCCCAGTAGAGGTATGAACCATGTAAGTCTACTGACAATACGCTTGCTTTCTTAGCTCCCTTCTCAGAAGCAGTGGGGGCCACAGGTGGTCCTGCAGAGCTTACTGGAGGCAGCCGGGAGGTGTGCGGTTTTTTCCAGTTGCAACCTTGGCCAGCCTTCAACCTGCCCTTGTGCCAAGGAACGCAGGAGCCAGACCTGTTCTGCTGATTTATTCTGCTTAAGGACCAACTGTGGGAAGATGTACCCTTCAGCTGAAGGCAATTTTCCAGCTGCGGTGCATTAGCTGTGCAGCGCTCAGCTGGGCGAGGTGGCATTTAGGACTGCCTGTGGTGTTTAGGACTGCATGTGAACATCAGTCACACTGTCAGTCCTTGGTTGAACTTGTATGGAGCCTGCAGAACACCTCCAAAGCAGGAGGTTCATAGGACAGCTGTGTGGCCATGGGGTGCATGGAGATGCGGGTGATCTAATGTGTCTGATGAAGATGAAGAGACATTTGCCATACGTCGGTACTGACATAGTCATCCAGCTCTACCTCTCGTGCTGACTAACCCTGAGTACAGGCAAAGTGAGCTGGCCCCTGCTTACAAAGATCAGCTCAGGTCTTCAGTGTTTTAAAAACTTAAAATTTAAAAAAAAACACACTGAAATTTACTCTGTCTAGGCTCGGGCTGCTGTGAAGCTTTGCTGGCCCATCTCTTGGTGGCATCTGACTGACAGAGCTACGGTGGCAAAAAGCCCTGGTGCAAATACAAATTGCTGCCTTGTTCCAGTAGTTAATACGGTTTGGAGACAAGCTGTTTGGCTAGAGGTCCAGTCTGTCTCCGGTGCACTACGCTTTGCCAGAAGGATATGCTGCAACAGTTCCTAAACTATTAGCTGTGCTCTGTGGCCCATGAAGTCACGGTGGATATTTTGCAACAGGTCTGGGGAGCCACACACTGAACAGTTATTTATAGTTTGTACAGTTCAGTTTGGCTTTTGGTGACCTCTGGGAAATTCTGAGGGGGAATAAAGAGGTTGGTGGTGTCCCACCATTACTCTTCACATACACAAGGGCTAAGAAGTGCAAGGGCTTTTGGAAAAATACACTCTGAGCCTACCCAGCTTGCACATCACATTTTAATTCTCCTTATAGCACCCTGCCTCTTATGGGTCCTGCTGTGAATTTCTGCAGGGTACCAGTCATATCTTTTTTCTTTTTCTCTCTTTTTCTCTTTTTACTTTTTTCTTTCACTTTCTCTTTTTCTTTTCCCATCAACCTTTCTATTTTCCTTCTTCTTGTCGATTGTTCTGATCCGTCTCATCTTCAGAGGATATCCTTCCTGTCCACATCACCTCTCTAAGTTTACAGCTACCACCCCAGCAAAACTGTCTTGTTGGTTAAATTTCAGCAACAGACAAACTGCTGTCTTTGGATTCCTGGCTCTGAATGCAGTGGGGACCAAATGGCTCACACTGACAATTCAAATAATCACTGGGTCTTGAAACAGCGATGTCTAGATTAATGTCTTGGTGCTGAAATTTACACCACACTTCCATGCAAGCAAAACAGATGTCAAAATAGATGGTTTTTGCCTGTGAAAAGATCATGGTATTTTTATACTAAGGGTTTATCAGTCTGCCTCTGTCAGGCAAAAGGCTGTTCAGCATGTCCACTACATAGGCCGTATTTATGAGCTGAGATTGCTCTGCTAGATTTGTAGGCCTTAGTTTTGGCTTTATCTCAGTTTATTTTTACTTACCCTATTAACTATCTTTTCCTGTTCTCTCAGTGGCCAAGCCTATGGGAAGGCAACATGGAATTCCTTCCCAGTCATTGGGGTAATGCAGGCTCCTTTATGGGCTTGTGAACTCAGCTTTATGAGCAGTCTTGGAGTAACCAGATAAATATGAACTCTCCTTGCCATTTACTGGCTATATTGATATATTGATTAAGCACTGAAACGGCATGGCCTTTAACACCAAGTGCAGTGGGGACTGCAATAAAATGTGGCTGAATACTTGCACAGTCCTGGTTCTCATTTGGCTCCAGTCTGGGTTGCATCAGACGATGCAACAGGCAGATGTTTTTTCCTCCTTTCACTGGCTGGTTTTAACCAAGTGCAGGATGTGTAAAACACTGCTTTTAAAATGTTAGTTAGATCATAAATTAGCTGGGTATTGCTTACTAGAATTTGAGTAACTATTTTGGGTCACCTCCAGGGCTTTGTCGCAGGTCTATGTGCCTGGGGGTTTTGCTAACGAGCTTCGACACAGAGCTCTGAAACACGCTGTCCCGCTTGAAGGCCACAGCAGAAAGGCAAGGTGCTAGATGGAGTTATTGTGTGGGCTGGATCTGGTGTGTGGACCATGAAATGGTCTGAGCTGGGAGCTCTGTTTTTAAATAAGTGGTTAGTTTGTGTTCCTGGGGACAATATGACAATTTTTGTTGATGTTCTTGTTGCCCGGGTTGCCCCAGATCCACCTGTCAATGGTCAGTCTTTGCCAAACTCTTCCCCGCATTGCGTTTCATTTACTTGCAGCAAAGCCCTGGCAACTGTACCCATGGAAGAGCCCTTCAGCCACACAACAGCAATGTTCAGGGTCTGCACTGACAGAAAGGGGACATAAATTGTCTGCTGCCCTCCCAGAATCTCTTATATTGGGTTAATAGTGCAAAGCAACACGTAAGTCTCTGGTATGACATCAAACTAGGATGAAATAGCTGAGACACGCTTAGCTGTGGTACAGGAGAGTGGAGGTGCACAACACAGGGAGTTTTTCCATGCTGGTGAAGAAGCGCTTGCAGAACCAAATGACTGTGAAACCACTAGCCAGAATATACACAATAGCTTAGGCAACGTCTAATATAATACCACATGGGAGAAGTCATCTATTCTAGTGCCTCCCTGCCAACAAATTAAAGTCCAGCTGCTTTGGAGAGAGGTACCAGGAGCCTGACAGCAAGCAGAGATGGTAGCACCTGCCTGGATGGAAGGGCTTTCTCATTTTGGGGGGCAAATTAGTCTGTGTCAAGCCTCAAAGTTTCACAAGGGCCATCTTCTGCCCTTGTGAGCAAGCTCTGACTATTAAGTTTGGGCATTTGTTTGTTCACTATGATTATACGTACCAGGTGCACGTTACGTGACACAGGCTAATGGCCACCAGTACAAGAACAATTGCAATTCTGGTTGACCTGCTGGCGGTAGAAATGCCCAAGTCTGTTTCTTTCCCAGCTGGAAAAGAGCATAAAATCAGAAGATGGACAAAAGAGCACGTTTTAGACTTTAGATGGAAGTTTTGGTTCTTGCTGCTTTAAGTGATGGGTAGACAGTTGACCAAATTTTTCATTTCTAGATAGAAAGCTCTTTACATGCGTGCCTTAGAGATTTCCTCTCACTTCCAAAGGTGCTTGTTCATACAGGCCTCACTCAGGAGGGAGCAGTACTATTTTAAACTCTTGGTTTCAGCTTGTGCCCAGTTTCACAATGCTACTCCAAACCAAACTTCTTTGCTCCTGCAGGTATTTGTCTGGTGAAGCTCTCCATGAAGCTGTAACTGGATCTGATCAATGTGTTAAATGCAGATTAGATACTAAGGAGGGAGAATAATAATGAGAAATAAACAGAGCAATATTTTTGTCTTTAAAATACATACACACACGTGTTTTATATATAAAAAACACAAATATATGTATTTCTCCAGTTTATAGTTGAACAAAATTTTCAGTTGTAGAGCGAAATATTTTGCTTTGACTTGGGGCACCCTAATCATGCTCAGGACATTTGGAAAGGGGAAAGATTCAAATTCACAAAGTAACATAGACCTTATTGGCAAAATAATGGGTGAACCGCTCCATACTCAGTGGCAGGGACTGGAAACACAGTGTCACCTCAGAGGACTAGAGCAGCTCCTGGGGAGGTGAGAACTGAATCTCCTTCTCCTCAGTTTTCACAGTAAATGAAGAAGCTGATATGCCTTCTTCCTTGTGAATATGCCCTAAATCTGCTGCAACATGAACCGAACCTATAAAATCAGAACATTTACAGCAATGCCAGCACTATTCGTTCCCTGTTTCCTCCGTGTTCTTTACCAGAACTGTTGTCAAGCCATTCATAAAAAGAATACAGTCCACCTGCAATTGTGAGGGTTTTTTTGTGTTTTTTTTTTGTACTTTCCTCAGCATACATTTGAGGTTTAAGTTGAACTCCTCAGGAGGGGGCACCAGTCAATGATTTCCTCAGGAGGTTTTACTCCCTCTGATAATCATCTTTGCAAGGCATGACTCAAATCCAGACTGTATCTTCAAGAGCAAATGCATTGTCTGTGGACTGCAGTAAATGCCAGGGTGTCTCAGGGACCTCAAGTTCCCCACCCTGTCACCTTTCAGAGTGATTTCTGTGAAGTTATCAATACACTGAATGTGGTGTGTTCTCCAGCAGCTGATATCCCTGGGGATACTGACAATATGTTTGCTTGCTTGGTAACATTTTCCTTCTTTCCTGAATGTAGTTTTGTGAAAGCTTTTGTAAGGAACTGGGAATCCCCCTCCTCTTCGCAGATGTCTTCTGCTCTCTGGGCCTTACCCCAGACAGGACAGGAGTGTTTTTGTAGGAGTTTGTTTGAAGAAGAGTGATTTTAAAAATCTTGCTTATAAATTGTCACCTTTTAGTACCAGATAGCTCCTAAATAAGGGTCTCTGTGGCTGAAATGTGAGGATCCCTGTTACGTTCCAACTAGGGACTGAAACTCGAACATGTCTCAAAGACATTTAGGTCTCTAATTCCCTTTGGTTCCCATAACAGTCAGGCATCCAAATAACTGAACTGAAACTACACATCCCAGGCTTTAAGAAATAGCAGCTTTGAATATTCTACAGGAAAACAAAGTAAATGTGGGCAGTGCATTTTTGTAGCACCTTCAAAGTGCTTCAGGTGCATTTATGAAACCTATTTTGGGTCATATTTGTATTCAGAAATACCTTCCTTTGGCCAATCTAGGTGAAGAAAATAGGGGTAGGGCTGCCAGGGATTAAACTCTCACATGGTGCTTTGATTTTGGTTGGGTCAGTGTATGGGGAACTTCATCTTAGCTGCTGTGGACCAATCTTCACGAGATGTTACACTGCTGCAGCTGAAGCTGGGAACACTCAGGAAATCTGCAAATGAAAGCCCTGGGGATGCTACAATCTGGCAGCCAGCAAAGGAAGCCAGTCAAAAAAAGAGTAAGAAAGACCTTAACGACATGTCCCCATCATTCAGGCCAGGAATGACAATCAGCTCAGCTGAGCTCTAATGACTGTTTGCCACTTTAGCTGGAAAGCTATCCTTGCAGCGTTCTTCCTTGGCAATACTGCCTTTGATTTGACGGAATGCAATGCTACAACGCTGTGTGGCCAGCACACCCAGGGCAGAGAAGAGCCGGTGTGACGGGACCCTTGGCTCACACAGGGTCTGCCAGCAGCCCGTGACTCAAGCCTGGGCCGTTCTTCACTTCCACACGTGAGGGTCATCTCCAGGAAATTGAGTCATACGTTGCTCACGGCATGTTCCCCCGTTTCCTCCTTCATGACAAACAAGATTTGATTACAGACAAATTGATTTTCTACGTCAGTCTTATCCTGCAGCTTAACTATATTCTTTCTGAAAGGAAAATCAAAAGCATGCTATTTTGCCCTGTAATTGGCCTAAATACCGCACTTTAGATGTAAATTGTACTAAATGCCATTCTTTAATTGCTCCTGTAATCATCTACCACTGGCTAGTACAGGCCTCTGAGAACGAGCATTTTTCAAAAGAAGGGCTCTGAGTAAACCTCACCATTTTCTGTCACCTCATCAATGGATGAGATCTATGTTCTGCTGAGCAAATACTTTTGCCCATCTGATATTTACAATATCTGAAAAACATTTCCAGCCTGCTCCCTGCGGTGGGAACACAGAGAGGCCTCCGGGGCTGGGATTCAGCTGATTTCACTCAGTGTAGCTCTTGGTCTAATGAGGTGGTGAGGAACTCACTGCTTTGTCTTTAGGCCACAGACATTTAGTGATTTTTAAAGCCAGATAGGATTCATAGCATCATTTATTCTGCTCTAAATAGCTTATCTAGTGTCTTCCTACAAGGCATATTTTCTTGTTCTTGCATCACTCTTGTAGCTCTTTTCCAAATTCTTTTTCAAGCAGTCTCTATGACCAAACAGTGTGGTCTAGCAATGGTTTCATTAAAGATCTAGCCAGAGGTAACATGACTTTCCTATTTCTACCTGTCATCCCTCAATGGCTGATCTAAATAAAGCTCACATTGGTTGATTATTCTCGTTATTTAATGAGTCTTGCAGTACTTTATGCTTTTCTTAAGGCCAAAGTCAAATCATCCTTGGCTTTTGTATTTGTAAGCCTTTTTATTACATTCTTTTTAACTCTGTGGTTGTATGGAAAATCTGAAGACTGTAACTCAAATGCCCACTGAAGGCATCTCACAAAAGGGGAGGCAAACACTCATGCTCCTGCAACACTCTCATGGTATGGAAGTCAATGTTAAAGACACTTGGAAGTCTGGGACTGTACTTCAGAGAAGCAATATCTAAACACTTTTCAGTGTTTCCTTTCCAAACATCTCTCCACTGCCTCTAGGGATTGCTCTTCACCTTGGACTCCTATTTCTCACATGCAGCAAGGGGCACCTCCTCCCCTCTGCCTCATCCATACGGGTTTGAGGATTCCAGTGGAATTGGTGGGAAAATGCCCAACCCTGACTCGCGTTGCAGCAGCATTGGGGAAGCAGGCTGACACCAAGTGACAGCTCTATTGTCCCATTCTGCAACAGGAATAGATTCATCTAGACAGTGTCATCCTATAGGAAGATTAATGAGTTGTACTATATGGGTTTTTGGCATCTTGAGAGGAAAAAGGCTTCAACTCTTCACAGCTGGGTATTTGCTATGCATAGACAGCAAATAGAAAAGATGTACCAGTCTACCGATCATTTTTATTCAAGCAGCTGATATGAAACACTGTAAATCTTTCAAAATGCATTGAGAAGTCAAACTTCAGCGTTGGCCAGCTTACATGACAAAGAACACAAAAGCAGTGGAGGTCTATTAGGAAGATCAAGCAGAATGAATCTGGTCCAGAAATGGATGAAAGAGAATGGAAATTCCCAAAGCTTTCAGAACAAGCACAACACTAAAACATGAGCCAGCTTCTTCCCAGTCTGGGACATTACTTATTTATAGACAGCATGAATGAAGTTGATTTATCGGAATCATTGACCTCATTGTTTGTAAAATCAGCACTGGAGGATTTCCCCTGCATCTCAGTGAATTATTGCTGTGCTAATCAATCCTTGAACAAATTCAGCTTCGCTGATAGCAGAGTCCAAGGAACCTTGGGGTCCCTGTTCGCAAGAAAAGCTGTGCCCAGTTTCTCCAGTAATACAGTCCTGAGGGAGCTCTTGGGACCTCAGCGTTGTGCAAAGCTGTTCTAGATGGAAAAGGCTAACATGATTATAGTGCTTGGGGAATTGAAGAACAATTGACATTGTGTCTAAGAGAGTGTTTTGTTAGATTTCATTCTGTCTTAAATAGAGGGCTGTGCACTGCAGCAGACTGGGAGGTGCTTCCTGAATATTTCAGCTCACTGTGCACCATCAGCTGTCCCCATGGAAGGCAGTTCTGCTCCTGAGTTAGAAACTAATAATTACTGCCTAGGTAAATGCACTAAATTTGTAGGCAAGTAGACTCTGATGTGCACATTTCAATGATACTGTAAATGAGGGTCTTTTTACTGAAAGTAATAGCACTAAATACAACCAAATGCTAGACAGAGGAACAAATGTAGTAATATAAATAGATAGAAATTGAATATATTATTAAAAATACTAAGATTGTTCCTAAACAGTGAAGAATACTAGATATCTTCTTAACCATGATGGAAGTGCCCTTCCTGAGACAACGTGATTGTCTGTGACACTGAGATGAATGAAAGAACAAAGTTTTGGCTATGACTGTAGTGTAAGCCTATCCAAAAAGTGAAAGGCAGCATGTAGATTATTTTCTATATTTTTAGCTCTACTAAATATTTTTGAAGCTTCCATCACCATAGCACAGTGTCTAGGAATATCTTTTTCTGGAGCTGGGTTTATGACTCGAGTCAGTAGCAAAGGCAGAAGAGCTCTGAGATCATGAAAGAGTAACTGATAATTGGAGTAATCTTATTAGTATTTTAACCAGCTATTCTGACCTGACCTGCAAAAGACCAGAGACTATGACATTTTCAGTTTATTTTAACACAGATAATGTCAGTCAAGACTCTTTAAATCAACTGTTTACTGAAACTTAATTGTGAAGGATATATTTGGAGTCTCCTAACAGTGATGCTGAGATCATGGTAAGGAGAGCAAAGAGTGTGAATTTTACTCCAGGGAGAAAAAGTGGGAATAAAGGGAGCCCTTGACCACTTGCCTAGCTCCTCTCTTCTGTCCATGTAAGGCAACAAGTCATTCGTCTAACTCAACTGAGTGCTGGGGAAAAGACTATCTCCAAAGTTATGTCAAGCATCTGGTTATCAAGGGAACATGAGACTTGGTAAATAGCATCAGAATAAATGGAAGATTAGTGGCAAAATGAGACAAATTTCGCTGAAATGTATCCAGGCAATACACAGGGTGTTTTCCAGAGCATAGGAGGACAAGACTCTCTGGTTGGGGGAAATCAAGGCAGCTCTCCACTACTCTTCTTGCACTCCTCAAGGATCAGAGCTAGGGGTTTTTTTTGCCTGGAAGGGAGAGGAAAGCATTCTGGAGAGGCAGTGCTGACTAACAGCACTGGCTCTTTGCTGTAACAGTGTCTTCTTAAAAACTGTGGTGATCTGCCTTGGTCTGGGTTCGATGGCAGTGGGAGCAGATAATGCTGATGGAAGGGCACAAAATCTCTGCTCTGCAGTGGACGGGTTGTCCTCACTTTGGGCTGGATCTTCAGATGGTGGAGTAGCTATATCACAGTGACCTATACTGGCAGAAGACCCTATGCTCTGAACTTGACAGACGTCCCAGGTTCTTGGTGAGAAAGACACTTCAGCAAAAGCATTTTAATCTTCAGTGGCTACAACTTTAGTGGATTTAATTCTCTGAGGACTTTGAGGATGACAAATTGGGGAGCTTTCATTTCTCATGTTCCTCAAGAGTTCCTGGCTACGGGTGGCCAAGGGCAGATAGTCTACGCTGGCCATGCTGGTTCTCAGTATCACCCGACATTAATCAGTGTTGGTAATTGTGGTAGAACAGCCAAGGAATGAGGGGTGTGGAACTAAGATGTACCTGTCCTGGATGCTGTGTCAGGGTGTGGGAGAGATGTTTCCCCTTCAGCGTCATTAGTACTACAGCTTGCGGCACACTATGGTACGTCCTGCTGCTGCCGGACGTGTTTGAGGGGAAAAATAGCTTCTCTGTTTACCACTGTCTTCAACAAAAAGTACAGATGCCAAAGTTAGGAAGGAAGAAAAATTTATCTATGATATACACAGAAGGGGACAGGAGCGTGGCTTCCATAAGAACCTGCTATGGACCTATTCCTGGGGGAATAGGATTGATGTGCAGGAATATAAACGAGGAAGCATCCACTAGCCTGGCTCCTGGCTGTGCTAAGAGCCTGAGTCTCCTATTCCTTACATTCAGGTGCCAGGCAAGCTGACCAAATGTGCCCTGAACTAGCTGCTGTACCTAAGGCAAAGATGTGGCTAGTGATGGGCCAAGGTGTTTTGGGTGCTGCATTCGGGCACAGACCTGCAGGTTATGTGTGTGTGTGTGTGTGTGTGTCCCAGGCACTGCTATGTGCGTCTAAGCAAGACACCTGCAGTCGGACCCGCTTTCCAGCTCAGAGAGCAGAGCGGTGCCTCAGCCATCATTCCAGAGTTACAGTAGCATAACCTAAAATAGCATCTGACCCTCTGAGCTGTGAACCGCTGGGGCAGGGGCACATTTGGCACACTGAACTGAATCTAGCTGTCTCCAGTGTAATGCATTGCATGGCATGCTAAGGTAAGTGCGAGAGTTCAGGAGCAATTAGGTTTGCCCAAACTCCAGCGCTTCTGTAGCTGACATTTTACATACCGCCAATCCTGTTTTGGGGAGGGGAAAGATTAAATGATGTTTTGAAGCCCTTTCCAACACCAGCCTCTCTGATGCTTTGTCTCCATTTTGTTTAAGTTTGACCTTAATGCTGGCTTTTCCCGGGCATGTTTCCCCATGAGGCATTGCTTGAAAGGGCTTGCAAACAAAGTACCCGTTCCTGAACCCAAGGAAGACCACAACAGAAACTCTGCTTTGCATTTCCCAGAAACAGAATTGGGCCCGTTATACTTAGCATCAGGACCAAACTTCAGCTGCTATTTACCCTGCAGCTTGCAGAGATTAGCCAAACATTTGTGCAGCAGCTCTAAACCTGTATGACTGAGGAAGCAGAAATATTAAACACCATAAACAAAAATCTTGGAAGTATTTAAACTTTCTGATAAGAAAATCTGAAGTTAGGAGTTATTTTTTTTTTCTTGGCTACCACAAAGGTTTTAAATGCTGTTAATGCTTTCTCTATGTCCTGCTGAGAAGCCTTCCCCTTTCCTCTCCAGCGTGGCAGCCGCTGCAGACAATGAAGTGATTGTAATGTTGGAAAAGCAACAGATGCAGATGGATGAAATGCCTCGTCTTAACCCTCTGCATGTTTGTGTGTGCGCACGTGGAAGGGAGAGGTGAGTGCAAGCCTGAGCATAGGACACCCCTATCCTTTATTCAAGCGTAATTGCATTCATGCGAAGCAGAGCGTGATCTAGCTCCCATGATCTAAGAAGGGTACTTCCTACCACCAAGGATGATTTGGTGGCCTTTTTGGCACAGACTGGGTCTTGCAGGAGAGCAAGAGGCTGCACGTTGGCTACAGCCCAGCCCTGGAGTACAGAAGAGATGCTGAAGTGCCTGGTTGAGCTGAGGCCAGAGGATTTTTTCCTTTGGACAGAAAAAAGAAATCCAAATTCCTGTATAGAGGTGAACAGGAATTTTCTGCTAGAAAATGTGATTTCTACAGAATCAGAAATTTCCATGGGAAGCTGTTGCTTTCAATGGAAGAGTTCAGATGTTTCCACTGGGAGAAATGAAGTGAAATGATGTGAAATAACTGACCCTGATCTGAACTGTTCCCTTTGTTGAAAAGGCCTGAACCGGTTTATGCGAAGCTGTTTCCCTGCCGTAACGGTAGTGCGTGCTGTGAGCGGTGACTCCTGCACCGGGAGGAGTAACCCCCGGGGGGAATCCAGCCACGCAGACCCGGGACACCAGGGACGTGCCATCGGCGTCGTGGCAGCCGGTGGCTTGCTGGGCGATGGGCAATGCAGCCTGAACGGGGAGCAAGACACAAGTACCCGGATCTCCCAGGGAGTGCTTTTCACAACGGTGAAAAGGAGGTTTAATATAGAGTCCAACATTTTCAGGTTGTTGCAAATGCATTAAACCTAAGTCTGGCATGGATAGGTGTGATGACCACATTGATTTAAAAGTTTTGAAACTGTTGAGTTTTTCCAGCAGATCCATTTATATACTTTTTTATTTGCAGAAGGTTTGCTCTTATAAAAATTTTATAATTTTTAACCTTTCATTCTCATGTACAATGAAAATTAATTCTGAAATATGTAGCTTTTCCAAGCGATAGGAATTTGTGATGGGTTTCTGCTCTAGCGAAAGCTCTTTAAACTTCTAACTCTTAGGTTAAGATTAATTAATTTAACTTCTCTGTTAATCATTCCATGCTTGAATACAATTCTTGAATCAAATCAAATGTTCTAATTTGGCTGAATTTCCAGGAGTGTCTTGCACTCCCTGTTAGCTATAACTCTATTTAGACTGTATTTACTCTTGAAAAAATGTATTAGGTTTCATTCACCTCTTCTTCCACCTTGTGAACATCAGAGGCAGCTCTGCTGAGCTCAGAGGAATTACTTTTGGTTGGGAGAAACAACAATCATACTGTCTTGCAGCAGGAAAAAAAGTGAACTAATTTTGAAACAAGCAGTGTATATTTTTATGTAAATTGACGTTAAGATGTTTTGATCTTAAAAAGCAGTGGTCACTAGTTGCAGAAGAGCAGAAATTTATGATTAAATGATTATTTTTATAACATTTCCTTTCTTCCCTTAAGTGAGAAATGAACATAGTCAGCAAAATACAGGATAGCAGCAGATATCTCAATTAAAAAATTAAAATATTAGCCAATATGAAACTGGGCATCTCTGTAAAATATTCTTTCATCTGGCAGAAATATTATTTATTTTCCACCTAGCTTTATTTAAGGCTGTATTTGCTTAATGATTGACTGAAATATGCAGGTCTTAAAAGAAGCATTCTGAGAGACCGTTTTAAACATCATGCCTGGTAATTTTTTCTATTTCACACTGCTCTCCTGAGAGCTGAGTAGTTCATTCCCCCTTGTTTTCTGGAGCTTTAAGCTGTATTAGAAAATGTTGACACGCTTCTTCAGCTACGAGAAAGTGCCACTAATGGGGATCACATATGACTTCAGAGGAAGAGGACTTTGAAGAAAAATCACAGAACACTGCAAATAAAGGCGAAATGAATTGAGGTAGAAAATCCAAAGCTACTTCCCGCAAATTATTACCAAGTATGATGTGAATTGCGCCTTTGATTTGAGTTACTGGTTAGCACAGCGAACGGATTTTAAGCAGCATATTTTACACGATCAGATACATGAAAAGCCTTGTTTTTAAGGAAGACATTGTTCTCTGTTTCTATTTTTACAATGGCAACACCTCGGATTATGACTCCATTGTATTAGGCCGGTGCAAACAGGCGGACAGAGGCCAGCCTGGCTCTGCAGAGCAAACACGCCAACAATGAAGGTGGAGAAAGAAAATTTCCTGTTTCGTGGCAAGGGAAACAAGGTGCATAGAGGGGACGCGGCTCTTCGGGGCCACGCCGGGCAGCCAGGGTACAAAACCCCGAGCCTCAGTCTGTGGCTTCATCTCAAAACAGAGGAGTCTTTGGGTTTGGCCATCGCTGCAGGCAGCACATCCCCCTGGGTGATGCTCAGAGCCTGGCCATCGTGTCCTGCTCGTCCCTGTGGGACAATCCCACGTCCTTTGCTCTTGCAGGTGCACGGTGCAGCGGAGAACAGGGCATGTTGCCCACGTGCGCCTTCAGAAAGCAAGAGTGCCTGCAATATATTATTTGGGCTGATTTCCCTGACAACAAGATTAGAGTGGCTAAACATCGCTGCCGCTGGAAATTGATTTTGAACATCAGCAGGGCAAGCGTTCGCCTTGGCCGCAGCTGCCTGGCAGGGATTGTTTCTCTTTAGTGGCTGGGAAATTGCTGAGTTTTCAGGCATGCTGTAATTTTCCATTGATTTTTAATGAAACAGTGCTGATGCTTGTATAAAAAGGCACCTCGGGGTCTTGTGCTGACTTTGTCCAGAGCCGAACTCATGAGATGATAATGTTTTTTCTTGGTTCCTGCCCTGCCAGAGTAATGTGTCTGACACATGCCCAGAAATTCTTTCAGAAAGTGCATCCACAAAGAAATATGGCTGCCAGATTAAGTAAAACAGATATTAACTCAGACACCTCTAAGCTCAGCTGAAATGGACTCTTCCACATGGAGAAAAGCCGAGTCGTGGAAAACATTTTTTCCTCGTACATTTTTGGCAGTTTAAAAGGGTTTTGAGCATTTTTGTGCATTCTCATAGTGACAAATTTAGAAAACACTGAGAAACCCTCAACTCTCTGCTTTGGTGCCACAAAAATGGAGCGAACAAAATAGCATGCAGCATTTCAAACCAAGTCCAGCAAAGAACCAGTGGTTGTTTGAAGGGCGGCAGCAAACCAGGCTGGCTTGTGGCTGAGCATGTGCAAAACCACGTGGTCGTTCCCCTACAGCAGCAGATGAGCACTGTATTACCTGATCCTAAATGTCCTCATGGTAAAAGCAGGTAAAAAAAAAGGCAGGTAAAAGCAAACCTTGAGATTCTTGGGTGGGTTTAGCCATTTTGCGCTGCCCCTCTCGCTCATGCCGGTGGGTGTGAGCAGGCTCTGGGGCTGACCTCTGGATTAGCAGAGCTGCAAGTGAGGGAGCTCATGACTGCATGAGCTATAGACGTGCCAGGGCTCTCCTCTACCAACCCCAGGCTTGACTTCTGTGGGCTTTGCTGCCGCCACAGATTGGCGTTATTAAGGATATCTCTTTGGCTGCTTTCAAACCCATCCATATAAGGAAAGCTGCCACCAAGCTGCTTCGGGAGAGACGTGCAAGGGAGAGGTCGATGCTGGTTTTAAAACCTCTCTGACGCTGCCTGCACTAGGCGAAGGGAGCACCCTGTACATCTGGGATGTGTCAATCTGTCTGCCCAGCTGCCTGCTAATGCTCCGATGCAATGGGGCACTCTGCTTTGCAATTAGTGACCACATCATGTGCTCAATTACAGCTTGTGGCGAAACAAAGTGGAAGGAAAGAGGAAGCGAGAGTGGACCTCAGAGCTCTGTCCAAAATCCCAAAGACATTGCTAAAAGAAAAAAAAAAGCATAATGTTTGTTTTAATTGCTGATATTTTTAGTGCTTTTAGCAAAGCACCTTTTCTCTTTCCCTTCTGTCTATCTTTTTTGTTTCAACGCGATGTTTGTCACAGGGAGGCGGAGTAAAAGATTTTCACTCTACAAAACGCCAAAGGTAGAATAAATATAGCTGCTTTCACCTAGTGCACTTTGTCTGTCTGTGTGTCTTTTTCTCTGATCTCAGTATTATCCAGAGCTCCTGCAATCAAAGTAGAAGCAGGACAAAACCAGTGCATAAAATGATGTCTACACGTTGGCTGCAGATTTTACGCAACCAGGCAGGGAGCAGATGCAAGGAAAGGGTTCTGCAATCTTGACCACATGGGAACTGGGAGCAGGAGGGTGAGGGTGGTGCTGCTTGGTGTATTTATTCCAGGCTCAGCCTCGCAGCCCCTCCACTCTGTGTGCCACTGCCCCTCCAGCAGCTCCCACGGCAGCCCCGCACTTGGGCTCTGCATCAGCCAGAGCCCCTCTGCAAGTCAGGTAAACGAGCTCTGACCGTTCCTGAACTGACCCAGCACTGACTGCTGGATGATGAACACTTGATGTAGCCCTTTCACAAGGCCACCGGGCAGTGTAGACCGGAGAGGACCCTCTCCTAGCGTAGCTTGCCAGCAGCAAGCTCCGTGTGTGCGCACGCAGCATTTGCTTTTGTGTGACGTGTTCCTTTGCCAAGTGACATTTTCCACAGATGCTGGCTGAGATCAGTCCGCACCTGCCCATGTGTGTGTAACTGAGGCTGCGATTAGCCCCTTTGTTTGAACAACTGTGGCTTCAGCCCTAAGCTCTTTTTTATCCCTGCCAACCCCCAATGCTTACAACTCCCGTTTCTAACAATATGATCTCCTGCATACACCAAATCTGTGCTGCAATAGATGCACCGCAATTACTGTCCTCTCCTACTGTACAAACCAAATTTGATGTTCATCTCTTTCCCCTCTGGTGTACAGCCACTTTGTCTGTTTGTTTTTGAAGCATTGATCATCATAGCCAAAAAGTAAGTAAGTAAGTGGTAATATCTGGGAGCTATACCTACATCATTAAATAACACTGAGAATACTCATGGAGAGCAGGGCTTTCTCTGGCTTGATGCATATACTTACACATACTGAAAAATCATCAGAGTGACAGCGTTGAATTTCATTTTGCTATGGTTCTTAGAGGGATGCTAGAGCGAATGGGCAGCTCTTTCAAATTGAAATGCTTCCTGATCCTCCCGGAGAATGACCATTTGGAGACAGAAGTCTGGGAGCGACTTCCCAGGTTGTTTCATCCTTGGAGTCAACTTAGATTGGACATAGAGGTGGCCATATAAAGTAATTGATTAAGTGACTGTTGAAATATGTAAGGATTAGGGATCCTTTGTATATCGGAACCAGGATTTGGAGGAGGATGGAAAAGAGAAAGCACGGGTAGGATTGCAGCCTTCTCGCATTGCAGAATTTCCCCCTGCCAGCTGGCGTAACTGCACCGCATGGCATCGCTTTAAAACCAGCGCAAGAAGCTTGAATCACAAGCAGCGGTGGAAATCCCTCTGCCCAAACCCAACGGAGGCAGCAACTATGTGGCAGAGGTATGTGACACAGCAGTCTGGCATGGGAGCGGGATGGATGGAGCTGTCTGGCTAGCTGAGATGCACAGCACTATTTTTGGCAATTTAACTGCATGGTCAGTGATGAGTCTGGTCTGATGCAAACTGGTATGCTTCACTGCTGAGGCTCATATGGCAAACACTGCTGCTTGGTGTGTATTCTTGAATCATTTCCCTCTTCACTTGCCATACTTCTGTCTTTGTTAGCTGTTTTTAAACCTGTCTCTAGCCCACATGCAGTGAGATGTCTGCAAGGCAGTGCTGCCTGTACTGCCGGGAAGGAACAACACCTTGCCCTAGATATTGAAATATCGGTACACCTCCTGCCATCTTAAAGAGTTATGCAGCAGTTCAGCCTGGAGAGCAGGAGCCTGCTGCTACTCTGTGTGTCTGGACAGGCTGGTAACGTATTCTGGTCCTGGTTTCTGCACAATCTATTTTTAGGAAACTCCCACCGTGGTGTCTTTCCCCCTGCCTAATGTAAAAAGGTAACACACCTCTAATCTGGTTTTTAGAAGATCATCCAGCTCCACAGGTCAATGAAGAGTCAAAAGCATCATTTAATACTTGAACTTTGCTGCTGGCCCCTGACCGTGGCCGGTGCTTGCAGGGAATCCAAAGCAGCTGTGTGGAGAAGAGCTGCGATGTCTGCGCGAAAGGCAGCCGAGGGCCAGAGGCCAATTGTTTCTCTGAGTCGGTGGCATTTTTTTCTTCCAGGAATTTCGCTGCGTCGTGACTTAAAGGTCATCTTTCTCTTGGCCGGAGAAAGAGGCTGACCCTGATCCCACCACTGCGCTGGGGTCCTTGCTCAAAGGGACTGATCTTATGATGTGAGTACAGAGGAGGAGGGGGACGACACTTCCACTGGGTTTATTCCCAGTTCAAAACATTGCCAGGAAAGGCCTGATAAATCCCTTCTGAGGAGGTTTCTCCTCAAACGCTGGTGTCTCATTTCCCCCCGTCAAATTCCCCACGGGGTCGTCATCAGCATTAATCTTCCTCCGGTGGTTCACGCCGTCCTGGCCCGCACCCCTCCCCGCTGGGGAGAGGCTTCCCGCATCTGAGTCAGTCTGGCGATGACCAGAGCAAGCAGACGGAAACAGAAATGGGCTCTGTTCGTGCATCGCATCCTCCCCGCGCGCGCCGACACGGAGCGAAGCTCTGCCCGGCTCCGCCACGCCGCGCTCTTCTACGTGCTGAGCATTCATGCCACAGCAACCCAGCCTTTTTCAAACACCACTGCTCCGTGCTGGCTTGCAGCACCGAGGCTTGTGTTTAGGGAACGGCGGGCTAACTTCCAGCACAGGGATCTGTAGGACTCATATTACAGTGCTTAGGAAATACCCATAAAATATCAGCTCATTAGACACACTCGGTAATGGAGGTACATCAACAATGAGTCAGATTTGCTGTTTGTCATTGCAGCTCACAGTTGAAGCTCTCTGAATAACTGCGTGGCTTCCTCGGCTGCGTTGTGTACAATGGGGAGGGGAAATCAGGGAGGTGGTTAATGTACTTATGGCTCGGTCTAATGGGGTCTACTGCAAGCAACATATCTTCTGAAGTACCTCTGACCAACAAGTTGCGCGGAGCGCCAAAACTAACTCAGCGAATGAATGCTGAAAAAAAATCTTTCCCTGTGTCTTATGCTGGCTTTTTATAACATGTTCTTTTAAAAGAATGGCCATTTCCTAAGAAATTTCCTTTTAAATGAAAAAAAAGGAGTGTTGTATTTGAAAGGTAAAACTGGTTACTTTTCGCTAAAGATAGACAAAGGAGGAGTTTTAGGTGTTTCTTTGGAAAATACTGAATTGAATAAAATTATAGGGGGGAAAAAAGAAGCCTGTTTTTAATCAGTTCTGTTGAAAGTTGCGGTTAGCACAATTTCTTTTATCCACTCCTCAGAAGGAAGGAAGAACATCTTTTGGTCCCAGATGGAAGACGTACGACATTTTCCTCCTCCTGTGACACAGGCTGCGGGTGCAGTCCAAAACCAGTTCATCGGCAAAATGCCTCTATGGGCATAAACTTTAAAACGTTCATAGGAAGTTTATTACACAGGGGAACTTGCAAACAGCTGATGCTTGTGCTGACAGGAGAGTTAAAAGGCAGCAAAACGTATCTGACAGGCATGTGCTTTCCTTGCACAAGGCTGTAGAGATGATAGCATTTATCCAAGTGGATAGGGTGCTTGTGTCTCTGGATTCACGTGGTTACGCTACAGTCTTTACAGTTGCATGACTGGCCGTGTTGCACTGTCTGTAAAAAGATCTTTTGTCCCTTTAAATGTCACTTACTGTCGAATCGCAGCAAAGCTTAGAAGGCAGTGTTGACATTAACGCAAACAGATCTAAAATAATTTCTGGTAAGGTTCCACTGATAAACACTTTGGCCCTAATCTTGCGGTTGGATGTGTGTGGGCAGATGCTTGTGTTCCTGCAGAGCCTCTCTGACTGCCAGGAGAGGACACGTGTTTTTAAGTCAGCTATTTGCCTTGAGTTTTTTGCTGGACAGGGTCTTAGTGAGGGGTTTCTAAAAGCAGCCGAACGACTGAAGAGCACAAAGCCACTGATTCGCACTGGGATCTGTACTTCATAAGTGGCTTGGGCTCTTTAAAAACTCTAACATTGCTTTATTATTTAAGAAATATTGCCTAAATCTTTCTAATTTTCCATTTTTTTCCCCAAACATTTACACTCTTCCATCCCACTAAATCCTACATTGTTACCAATCATGGGCATCTGAATTTTGCCCTCAGATATTCATGTAAACACTTCATCTTCAACCAACTAGACACCAACCAGATGAAAGATTAGCCTTGCGTGGAAATACACAGGGTTCCATGGGATTTGCATAGGCCTGTTGCATATGCAGTGAATTTTGGAGGATGCAAAATTGAATAAATTGTCTAAAAATAAAATTATGCTTAACTGAATCTTGATTTTCACTCAAATTTTTTTAATGGTAAACCAGGCATTAACATAATAGTTGAACACTTAGTTCCAGATATTAGGACCTGTGGTGTGTGTGTGCACCCAAGTTTTTTCTTGACAGTAATGAGAACCAAGTAAGCACAGTTCCTGTAAGGTTTGTGACAGTGAATTTTAAGTGGGAACACACCAATTCTGTCTTTCTTAAAGACGCTGCTGCTAGAAAATGCCCTAGAACTTTGTCCTGCTAAGGAGGCTGTTTGTCCGTCTGTCAGTGATACACGTAGGAGCTGTGCTCTCATGAGACGCCTGTTCCTAAAAGATCTTTTCCCTTCCAGGCTTTCCAAGGTCATGCTTCAACACAAGACTTGAAAATCTTAAATGTCAGCAAACAGTGGGACAATCTGTTAAGCACACTCAGAGTCTAAGTAAATTGTCTTTTTTCCACTGCTGTGTAAGCTTAAAAATGTAGAGAAATTCCATCAACTTTGCTACCAAATTTAGTGGTATCCAGCCTGCTCTTCTCCTGTTGTAGTGACTTTTGCATATATGCTCAGAGCACCAGCCTATCACTCTGGTTATGTTTTCTGTTCTTTGGTGTTTCAGCATTTCTGAAGTATCTCTTGGGTTGAATCACAGTGAGTCAATGGAAAAGTCCTGTTGACCGTATTGGAAGCAGCAACTGGCTTGTAAGACTCTCTTCCTAGCCTGAACTTGACACTGACTGTGATTCACAACATATGCAACTAGCAGGATAATAACAGCCCAGTAATGAGGGTTAACTGTCACCCTTAAAACTGAAATCAGTGTGCAAAGTGGGTACGTGTGTACACCCCCTCTGTACTCCTTTATGCTCTGGTTTCAGAGATCCTTCTTTAGGATAGCAGTGATACTTTGCCCAGAAGGTTTAAGAGCTGCCACTTTGAATATGAAAAAAAATCATGAGCCTTGTCAGGTGGTTTAAACCGGTGTTTGAGGTCAGCCAAACCAGAAGAAAATGCTCATTTGGAGTTCAGCCAAATTAATAAATTATGGCAGCTTCACAGTTATTAGGTACCAGCCTGATATGGGCTGGTGCCCCTTCTGTGGCTATCTAGAAATCACTTCTCAAGTAGCACATGGCTAGTATGATCCAACACCAAATGACAGCCGAAGTTTAGGGCACTGCTTTGAACTCTCGGATCACCAGGGCAAAGTTTGCCCTTGCTCTGAAGGCAAGCTCACGGGCTGCATGTAACGATGAATAAAGATGATTGCAGCTAATCTTGCTGGCTGGGATACTCTCCTGGTTTTAGCCCAGGCACGAGACATGGTGCTCGTCTCATATATATGGCTGAAGAAAGTAGGCGAAAGGAAAAAAAAAAAAAAAAGCTTCAGGAAGAAGCTTTCGGAAGTACTAAGTGCTGGAGAAAGTGACAACTCATTTTCACTTCAGAAAAGAGGTGAATCTGGACCGTACACTGTACACAGATGTGTGCGTACTGCATCTGGAATATAACGGGGGTTCCGTCTGCTGAGAGTGGCGAGGCTGAACTTTGCACGATATGAAAACCAACCAATGCCTCCACTGTATACAACATACTCAGGAAAATGGCTCGGTTGTACCCAGCTTTCCATATTTAATAAAAAAGACTGCATTGTCCTTTCCAGGCACAGCCTGAATGCAGATTCATAAATATGGTTAATATGGCTGTCTTGCTTCCACAAGTTTTTTCTTACAGTCCCTACTCACTGAAATGTTAAGTCCTTAATTGAAATTCCACCTCCAGTGGAACAGCCCTCCATCAGCTGTCCCCGGCAAAACAGAGTGAACGATGACAGCAGAAGCATTGTGATGAGCTTTTCTGTGCTCTCCTGGTGTTTTTTGAAAATTTTCCGTTATTTTGGCAAAGAGGTCAGTGCTGCTCTGGAAACTCAGTTGTGCTTTTGATTCTCCATTATCAAGCAAAACATAACATCATTTAAAACAACTATCAAAATCAGAAACCATCCTTGGATAGCTTGGGAAGGGCCTGTTTTAATAATATTTTTTTTTTCAATGATTCTGTGACTCAAGCAGCAATGAGTTACCATACCCATCTGGCCATATATATTTATATATAAATTGTTTTTCACAGAAGAGAAGATTTGCACATAATTTTACAAGAACGGGTGGAAGCTGTCGTTTACTTCTCCTCCTCTTTCTCTCCTCCCTGTCTCTGTAGATTTAATTATTATCTTTTGTCCTTGTTCCTTTGACTAATAACCTTTAAAAGAAAGCAAATGCCTTTGGTGCTGCACTGAGAAAGCTCTCAGCTCACACAACGCGGTTCTCTAAAGAGAATGATGTGAGGCTGCAAGATAACTTCAGGCATGTCCATGAGAAGGGGTAGGGTAGAAATCCCACTGACTGCATCTTTACCTGCCAGCTCAGGGCAAACCATTGGAAATAGGCAAATGGCAGATGGCCAGAGAAAGGCAGATGGCCAATATCTCCCAGATATGTTGACAGGTAATTCAGGGTCTAATATTTTGCACACAAATAACATCTTGTGAAGACATGAATGCCTGGTGCATTTCCTCCTAAATATGGCAAAACAGAATTTGCCACAGGATCTACTATGGATCCGATTATCCTTGTATTTTGTTAGTGTCCTTAGGGGACTCATCTACGCCAATAATTAGTATTCTAAAATTCCTGGTTTTTTAATAGGCACATATTTACACACACACAGACACTCACACTCACATACACGTATAGAAAGACTTTCAGACAGACTTTGCAGATTTACAGCACTCTCTTCTTATGTTCACCAGCGTTGTTAACAACGCTTTGCCATGCTCCCTGCCGTTACTGGCCTTAGTCACCAAGACACTTGCCATAAGCCGGCTCTGACCCCTTCTCTGACCATAAGACTCCCCCACCGGTTGAAGAGATCCACCTCCCCCAGGTTTGACTTTGGTGGAGTTGCTCCCGGTTTCCACAGTTTGAGGCAGGCAGCGATATTTTATAGTTCTGAAACTGACTGAGAGGAGGAGGAGAGAGGAAGAAAACACAAAAGCAGAGGGGGAGGAGGTAGGCAATACAGCAGACAATGTGGACTGTTTCCTAGCATCACTTAACGGCTGCTTTGAATGGCTGAGAAATGACACCAGAAATTTTACAAAGGCAGAATATGTGTTTCAATGTATAATTATATGGTTACAATGCAGTGATATGGATAATTATCACAATTTTAAAAAACCCTTTAATCCTCTAATCGTCTCTCTCTCTCTCTCTCTTTTTTTTTTTTGTATTAAAGGTATTTCATGGATCATAAAGTATTATCTACTACAGGATTTGGAAATTACTCGTTTTGTTTTGTTGTGCTTTTTTTTTTAATTATTTTTTATTTTGCATCAATCTCTACAGGTTGTCACTGTATATTTGCTGAGAACAACTCACTGGCAAATAATACAGCTGAAGACCAAAATAGCTCTATACCAAATCCTGATGCACGTACCAAGCTGAATGCAACTGCAGTCGCAGGATGGGCAAATGCTGGCCCACGTGACTAAGGCTGTCACGATCTGGCCCGGTGCACATCATCTCTTTCAATGAGCGACATTCTCTCATCTGATCCATGTGGACATTTTGTGAAGCAAAGTCCTAAATTTCAAGCCTTGTAACTTGCACATATGTTCCTGCCACCCACCAGGGACTCGTAAGATTCCAGTTCGAACAGGCACTCTTGATTTTACTTGCCTTGTACTGGGAGATATATGAGCGTGCTTGTTTATGTGAGATTTGGGAGAACAAAGGCTAATTAAATCCCACCCTTCCAATAGGATATATATTTTTTCAACCCTGAAGCAAATTTTCTATGTCTGTGTGTTTTGGCTTTTAAACTCAATAACCTGCAGGCATCAACCACGTCAGCAAAGAAATGGAAAGCTCATTATTACACTATTAGAAGGTTTAAAACTTAAAACCAGAGGCTGTAACAACAGCAAATGGGATATCAAAGACATGCCCTTCTACTTGAGCCTTTCACTGAATTCAGGCTGGAGGGATGCTGTGAAGGTTGTTTAAATGTGCCTGTGCACTCTCCAACCATCACAGTACGTTGAGGATATAATGGCTTTTTTTGGATATTATTGTAGATTCTTATTCAACCAGATAAACAGAACAAAACCAGATAATATGACTTTTGGAGGTAAAGACGTGCTGTTGGGCCATGTGAAAGAGCATTCACTCCCTGCCCAGTCTTGTTCTGAACAGTGTATCTGCAATGACTGTGCCACATGAATTTCACAAGATAGTTTATTCAGTTTTTCAGCTGGGCCACAGATTACAGTATGCATTTTGCGAAAAAACTGTATTCTAAATTTGGGGCTGTTGGAGGTCATTTAGGCTATCCTGTATGTATGAACTCCTTAAAAAAAAAGGTTCTTTTCTGCCCTGAGCTTCCTATTCTCTGTTCCTCAGTGCTCCCTCCGGACTGTTACCTTGCTGCTCTGTATTATTTTTTCCACGCAATCCCCAGCCTTGATATTTGCAATGCTGGAAGCTTTTTCCTACACACCTTATTTTCTAAACCTTCTATTATTTTTGTGACCTTCTGGGGTACTTCCCATTTCAAGAGCATTCTTTGGAAGACTGATTCAATACAGAGCAAAATAATTCCAACCTGGTCTTACAGGACATGTGTTTCCACCCTGATACCCTGTCTTTTTAATCTTGCAGGGTCCTTTCCCATGCTCACGCAGGTGCTGTGTGCAGCCCCGTTTGCACCCACGTGAGCGTGGTGCTTTGCCAGAGGTATGTAGGTTGCAGAGTCAGATGGGGAACGCTGGACTAGCGAGGACGCTGCCACCAAAAGAAAAATACCTCTGTCTGCCATCCAACTGTTTCTACATAAGCAACAGTTTTAAGGCTTTATTGGCATGTATATCGTCTGAGGGAAGTCTCCTGTATCCTGCACTGTTCCTTTCCTAAGAGGAAAAAAAATCTGCTTGGAGCAGATCCTTTGGGGGATTCAAAGTTCCCTCGAGGAATGCGGCCCTGAGCCAAAAGCGTCAGGTGCAGCTGATCCCAGTAAAGCCTGGGGCTTACGAGGGGCTGAGTCGGTCGAGGAAGGTGGAAGGATTTCTGGCTAGAAGCCAAGCCAAGGCAGGCTGGAGGCTTACCGCACTCTCCTATCTACACTGATTTCTTTGATGTGTAACGGTTGCCGAGGTGTGTGGAGGGTGGTGGGGGGCTTCGGTGGTTAAACACAAACCGCAGGTATAAGGTCCGAATTGCAGAAGGGAAACATATTTTTCAGCTGCTGGGCCTGGATATATGGGAACCTCCAACATTTTACATGATTTCTGTGTGCTCCAGACAAGTATACTGATGCTATCCTTTAAAAGGCAAACCCTAGAAAGCATGGCTGGCCAGCGTGGCTCATGAAGCCCTGCCACATGGTCTTTGCTCGTCACGAGTGAAACACATGGTCGGTGCTTAGGATACTTCTAGAGTAAACATCAGCAAAAGTCCATGCACCTTTGATTTTGAGACATGGCAGTGGTATTTAAAAGTGTTTTGGTCCCAGTGAGAGAAGCTGTTGGTCAAGGTACTGCTTCCCAGGGTTTGTCTCTAACCCTGTAGATGTTTTTTAGGAATTGCTGTGTGGACTCTTGAAGTTTCCAGTTTAGGTCTGATGAGGCCAGTGATGCTAGCTGGTGTCTGAGCCTACGCAGAGGGTACAATGCTGGATTGTTACAAATTAAACTCGCTGGTACCAAACAGCATACGGATTTTGCATCATCTGTTAAGTACCAGGAATTAATTTGCTTTTCACTTCCACCCCACCACCGAAAGAAACTTATATCTAGAACTTCAGCCCACAGTAGTCTTGGTAGGCAAACCCTGTATAGTTTGTGCAAAACCAAAGGAGGAGGATGATCGTTTCCACTCCCTGTAGGCTGACAAACAAAAAGGTTTGGATTGCTTTAATGGGCCCCGATGAAACACAAGAACAGCATCATTTCATCCGTGCCTGAGTGCTTCAGCACAGACACAACATTGAATTGATGGCAAAAGTGTGTGGCAGCAATTACTGCCATGAGAGTTGCTCTGGAAAGAAACACAAAAAATTCATTTAACTCCCTCATTCACCACTGTAAGTTAATTTGGACATGCTATATTCCCAGCACAGTTATAAATTTAAAAATAAGCACAGCCAGGGCTGTAGCTGAAGAGGGACTGGATGGTGCAACTGATCAAAATGTGCTCCAGAATATACTGGAGTATGGTTTACAAAAAGCTGCCTTTTAAATCTTATGCCTTCGATCTATTTCTTTCTGGAACAAAATATGGTACTTCCAGCCTACAATACGAAGTGAGTCATAGTATTGCCATTCTGCTCGCAGCACAATTGGAGCATACCTATGGTATGAAGTGGGAGAAATATTTGGCCAAGAAGAAAGCTCCAGAATTTTTTTATGTACTGTCAAGACATGCTTAATAAATGGAGAGTATTATTTTCATATTGCGTAATTCAGACTTTCCTCATTCTGGGGTTGTTTCAGCAAAACACGCAAGTGTGTGCTTATCTTCAATTAGTGTTTAAGCCCAGATGTCTGTTAACATACTTATGGGAAGGACTTTTCAAACGGCTGGTCTTCCTGACATGCACGGAGGCAAACATATGCTTACACCTGCATGGGGGCTGAATGAAGTCTTGCAGGTAGCTCTGGAGGGTGGGTGTTAGTGGCAGAAAGCACATGAGCTTGCAGTGGTCTGCGCTCCTTCCTCCTGTATTTCTGCTGTTTCCCTCAGGACAGATTTCAGTGGTCTCCAGCACCACTCGTGTGGCCACGGACTAAGCCAGGCTGTGAGAAACAGCCTGAAGAGGAGTAAATGGAAAGCCTGGCTGCCCAGCTGGAAAGGCTTTGGGGCAGAGGATGAAATCCCCATGCTGGCCATGACAACAGCCGTGTTTGCTTTCAGCAGACCGGATTTCAATCCACGTGTATGAACAGATGCCGAAACAAAGAAAGAAGCAATCACGATGTATATGGCCGGCTGGGAAATGTTTTGGCAAAGGAAACAGGGCTTAAACCTTGAACTCTTCCAGGTGAAAAATAAAGGCAGGAGCAACTTGTGTGCACACGGGGATGGCAGGTGGGGCTGCTTGTGGGTAAAGCTTTGGTCCATCACACAGATGATTTGGCCTTGATTCCTGCTCTGCAGCTGCGTGACCCTCCCAATGCCAGTGTTTCCCTCCAAATAAAATGTGACTATTGACACAAGCCTGCTTTTATATAAAACCTGTGAGCTGTCACGCATTACTGTGCGTATACTAGAGACTGTTTATGGGTTGAACTTAATGTTTACTTTATATACCCTACTCCTTGATATTAAATACTGTTACTATTAACTGCAGGTGATGCCTGCTGCCCGGAGGGCTTTAATGGTCAAGATCATCTAAAATAACAGTGGTTCATTTTATTTTTAAGCATTCAATAGTGTGCAATGAATTGTTTAACATTATGCAGCGTATGCATTATTATGCTGTGCTCATATATGAAGTGTGGTTTTTGACCAAACAGCCCAGAAATCTCTCTTGCTCTTGGTAATGAGAGCTCACAGAATCGGAGAGCTGATGAACATTTGAACCCTCCAGAGTGTGAAATAATAATGGCCAGCTGGTGCCATTTCAGTGGGGAAAGCAGTGAGCAAATGGCAAAGATATGAGAATTAAATCTTGTTTATACCACACTACTGAGGACCACTAAGAAACTGGTTTGGATTGGTTTTAAGAGGATTTCAGAACAAAGAGGTTTCTCAAAAATCTCTGTCCTTTCAGAACAGGAATATTCCTGTGTACACGCAGGATCTTCGGACTTTGAATTTGGGAGCAGATTCTGGAAAACAGATGGATCGACCACTGCTGAGACCCTCTGGAGAAATTAAGATGAGAAAACCGTCAGGAAATGTATGCCTATATATGTCTTCAAACTCCTTTCCTTCAGTTAAAATGCTAAATTGCTACTGCTATGTTCATTAGGCACCTTGGGGTGTCTGAGCAGACTCCCTGTTGTTTAACAAAGAGATTGATGAAGTCAGACACTTCGCAGGATATACCTGGTCAATGATGGATTGGTATCCAGAAAGCCAGTGCTAAAGTAATCTGGGGGCTGGTTATGGAAAAAATATGTCTTCTTGTAATCACAGGAAAACACTGGGGACAAGTTAATTTGACCCTATGTATCATTTCATCTTCATAAGCTTACTATTCCCTTTGCAAATCTTTAACAAGGTGAAACAATATTTTCAAGAATAGTCTCAGGGCCGTATCCTTTTGAACAGTTCTTCAGTCTCTGTTGCCATGTATGCCTATGTTCACTTACTTCAAAAAAGCTCTTTCCTTACCTGAGGCTATGTGGATGATGGCAAACTGCAGAGTTTTTTCTAGCAAATTTGCTTTGCTTCATAAACATTTTTCTCTGTAATTTTTCCCACCCTTGTTCCTTCAGACATATTGATCTCTGTAGGCTTACTTCCTCCTAGTTTAAGATCTGTTTTCTTTTAAGCCAGCTACATGTCTGGGAAATATACACTCTGGTGTTCCAAGAGGGCAGAGGGAGGTATTTCTAGAAATAGCAAGATGACAAACAAATAGACAGAAATTCTAGTCTTGGCTACCTTACTATAAACTCAGCCCATAGATCTTTTTTTTTCACAACTGAGGTTTCCCATCTGTCAATGGGTGGATATAAATCCCAGTGGACATTGAAGAGACATATGGAGTGTATCCATTGCACTCCCAGTGTCAGTGATCATCACCCAGTTACCATATATTTTGGCTGAGCTAAGGAAATTTGTGGTCTTCCCTCCAAATGGGTGACTGCAAAAATTGTGATATGTCTGACATCCTCTTCTACAGCTACTAAGAGTCTCTGATACCAAGACTCCTGCTTAGCTCTTGTGTTTCCATAGCCAAAGGTTTAATGAGCATCTAAATGAGCCATTTTATAAACTAACGGGGTGGGTGCTGAGGGATGGGCTTGCTGTCACCCTGCAGAGAAGACCCTGATGTCTGTGACAGGACTATTGGCCATGGAGGAACCGCGAAACTTCAGCAGCTCAGGAAGCGGAACGAGGGGATTTGAACCTCTTGGGAATCAAAATGACGGGAGGGGATTTTCCAAGGAACCCCAAATTCCTATTTTCAAATTGAATTTGAATGGGGTCCCCATCTCCACAAGGTGGCTTCAAAAACTCTGACCTAAGTTTTCTTAAGAGAGAGAGATTTTCCATCCTCTCACATATGGCCACAGCCCAAGGTGCCCAGACAGGAGAGAAGAGTCTTCCGTCCAGCTACATTTTTTCTACCCCAGGAATGACTCTATTGTACAGCGTGAATGCTAGGATCCAGGTTCCTTCTGGGCTTTGCATATTTTTGGAGTTGGTTTTTATCTTGCCTGATCTGCCCTGACTTTCTGGTTCCCGTTACTGTTCTCTCCTATTGCTGCTGGTGAACTCTGGCCCTTACTGGGATTTTGGTGGACATGCTTTTTATAGGAGGTATATGGGAGGTTTTCCAATACTGGAGTGCCAGGAGAAAAGCAGGGGCAGTGCTTTTTTGCTCTTCCATCCCATTCTACCCCTCTCGTCTCCCGCTCCCTCTGCTCTGGGCTGTGTTTCACTGGCAGCTGTCCTCGCGCTTGCGGTTGCTCTTTGCCCATTATTTCATGTTGAGACATGGAGCAGCCAGGTCCCTGCCTCATGCTGAGATGGCATATGTATTCCTCTGCTGATCAATGTCTTTTTCTTCTGTATCTACTATTAAAAACATGGAGAGAAATAAAACTCTTTTACTAGCCCCTGTAATTAACAGGGGTTGCATCTGTGAAATGGAGAGTGGCATTAGGACTGTTGCCTTTGCTCAGCAAAAGGTATCTGTGTAAATGATTTGGAGGAAAATTCCAGAAAGTGGAAACTATAGGCACTTCTCTAACTGTTTATATAAATTAATACAGCAAACAAAGAAATTTGGGGAAAAAAATCCCCAAATATATGGCTTCTTTGTAATCTAGTAAGTCTTTTTTTGACAAAAATAAATCACGCAGTTATCAATATATGAGCATTTCCTTGCATCGCCTGCAAATATATAAGGTGAAAATTGATATTTCCTTCTTGAGAAATTATCTGTTGTGTGTTGTAAATACCTTCATTCTGACTTCCTGGGAGCTTAGCAGTTTGCATAGAAATGCATTAAAGAAATTATCTGCTTCTTTCACTTATTTTATTCACCTGTTCCTTGGCCTTTTATTATAAGCCATGCATTCCCTCACTTCAAGGGTTTCCTGACTTAGATTTGCTTGACCCCAGGTCTGTGAGTCTTCCAAAACCAGATGAACCTAGCAGTTTGTATGAGCATAGCTAACCTTCAAAAGGATTGCCTAAAAAGCTATTATTTCCTCCATTTTCAATATCAAAATGTATTTACCACCATTTCCTCATACTGAAGATCATCAGACTAAAAGCTATGTATTATGGCAGTAGGCATAAATATTTACAACAGAGACTATATCTAATTTTAGGTGCCCACACCCACTACGCTCACTGGGAAATGAAACCAGTCTCTTTCAGGCTACGCTTTCAGCTCTTCTAAGGAAGAAAATCCATTAGGCCCCGTCGGTAGTGCCTTCTCATTACCTCTGATGGCTCTGTTTTTATTCTTGCCTGACAGCTCACAGCAGGACCACATTAAAAAGGGCTGCCCATATAGGAAATCTGAAATTCAGTGGTCCTCGGACACCCCAAATGAGCTTCCTTTGGTCAGATGTAATCCATACTAAGGCAGGATTTTGAGCCCTCTGTTGAGAAGTTCCTGGGAAAGACAGACCGTTTTAGCTTCTGGCTTATGGAATGAATCCTTTCTATCAAATAGCAGCATCTTGGTTTCTTAGTGTGACAGATAATAGAAATGCAGCTATATGGGTGGGATCCTGAAAGTGACCCGACAGTAAATGATGTCAGAAGCTGGAATATAGGTTGCATTTCAAGTTCAAACTAATTGCAGACAACCTAATTGCCCTAACCACGATGGTGTTCCTCCTAACTTAATAAGGCATGAACTCCCAATCAGGTCCTTTACTATATATTTCCTCCATAATCTACAAGCAGCATCACTAGAATGTGGCCACAGACACTGCCCTCCACATCCACTGGGCATCACGGCTGAAGTCCTTGTCCCAGTGTCACTGACTTTGGGGACCACTCACAAGATTGTGTCTGGCGGAGGGAAGATGTAATTTGAAAAACCTTTGAGAGCACTTGGGCTAACTTCCTCCTTCTGGAAATCAAACCTATGTGGTCTTATTAATTAGAAATGTAGATTTATTAGACAGTAATGTGATGACAAAAGTCATGAAAGGAGAAGAGGAGAAAAAAACACTCTGCAGGTAGGTTGTACAAAAGTGATTAAAGACACAATGGGCAACACTCAGTTCAAAGACTGCTTTCTCCTCTCCTAAGGACTTGCCTGGTTCTGCCGTTAGGTTTGCCAAGGCTTGTAAGGATTACCAACCTCTCCCTGCAACCGCTGCAGCTCTTCGTATTGAGAAAGCCTAAAACCACACCTGAGCTCATGCTATTTGAGGCATTTTCCTTGGAAATTTTTGTCTTTGTTGCACAAACATTTCTTTTAGAGGAAGTGGGAGTAAGTCTGCCTTTGAATAATAATGATTACAATAACTGTAAAATGGATAATAACAGTAACCAACTAGAACTGGCCAGGGGGATGATAATTCAGCTTTGTGACAACTTCTGAGGTTTTACAATTTATTTTCATTTTACAATGGAATGAAAACAAAACCTTCAGATATTTTGTTTTCAATTTAGGTCTTTCTTGCTGCACTGTCAGAAATAACCAGAGGGCCCTGGACCTCAAGAATTTGTCCTTCCAAGTATTTAAAAAATGCTTCAACTTTCATGAATCAGCATTTTCTCTTGGTGGGATAGTTCATCAAAAATGCTCTGGCCAGAACTTTTGCTAACCCCAAAAGTTCAAAATCATGAGTCATATCCCCCAAAATATTGTTGTTACAAATCACTTGTTTTGCGGTTTATGGATTGCTTCTGGAGTGTCTTCTCCTAAACATACCTTTCGCCTCCATCCTCTGAGCAGTACATTTGTTTCCCACCCTCCTCCAATTCTTCTCTCCTATTTTCTTCCGCTTTTTTTGATTCTCATGCAGCTGCTTGGCTTTTTTGACCTTCCTTAGCTTACGAACAAGAAGCAATACTGAGATCATGCTTTTATGGTATGCTGTGGCAGGGGTTTGCCAGGAAAGAGATGGCTGCTGGATGATCTCTGCAATGGATAGTGGTCACTGCGGGGTGGTCCCACTACCGTCCTGCAAAGCCCTGTCTGGCTGCTTGTTGGTTTTCACTCATCTTGGATGGCATTTTCCATCGGGCAGAGCTGACATCTGTCAGAAGGCAAGAACATCTGCTCTCATGCCCTGGCCGGCTGCAGTCCTCACCAGCTCGGCAGCGCTTGAGGAAATCAGAGGAGACACACGGTAATAATTATCGCTCAGCGCTTGTGGGGCAGCTGCTATGTGTGCAATGTCTGTGGTTTGGTTTTGGACCCAGCTGGCTCAGAGATGGGTCTGCAGGACCCATATCTAGTTCTGGCCAGCTCCATGTCCCATGCGGCACCCAGGCATGCTTTGGAGAGACAAACTGTCTTTCTTTTTCTCTAACATTTCAGGTGGGAAGACCCTATTCTTTGAGGAAAAAAAGCAACGTGGAAAATAAATACTGAGAAAAGGAAATGCGGCTATTTGTTCTGAAAGGTGGAGGGAGCTGCAGAAAGGGGATCAAGACATGGAAGGACTTAATGTGATGGAAGGTACAAGGTGCTCTCTAGTCAGGTGGTCTTTGTATGAATTGTCTCAGGCACCTCACCATGACATACTGTGAATGGACTCAGCCAGGGACATGGTTCCCTTGTGTCCTCAGGATTTTCCACCCTGTTGGGCATAGTCTCAAAATACAGTTTTCCTTGCAAAATTGTTACAAGACTTGTTTTTAATCGCTCACGTTCATGCATTTAAATAGGGGACAGGAGGAAAGAAACCCAGTTGGGGGCACCATATGGAGACAACACAAGTTATTCCCATTCCACCATTTTCTTGGCATAGATTTCCTCTGTCAAGCATTAATTCAGATTGGGGACCTCATTCTGCATTCCCACTCCCCGTTGCTTCTTCCTTCCTTGGAAGCATCAGGAGAGACTTATGGTATTGCTACAAGCAGCTTTTTACAGGAAAAGAAATAAATTGGGTAATATGAATGAATTATTTCACCATTTCAGCAGTTTCCCAGGAGGGAGACTAGAGGGAGAAAATGCACTTAACACTCTAAAATATTAAAATAACAAGAACCACAGCAACCTCACCCCTGTGGACTTGAACCAAACTGAATGGTTTAGGTAAATTCCCAGCAGATCTCCAAGTGGCACACTCCATCAGAGAATATTACTATGCATGGCAAGGGAAATTCTCCATATTAATGATATCATGAACTGGCTCAGCTAATTTGGAGTTCTTCCGTAAGGCCTAGTTTCTGGCAGATTAGCTGAATATTTTTTGGAATATGAACTCCTCTTTTAATGTTGAGTTTGATCCTGTTTTCATGGATGGTATTCCTGGAAAATTACTTTCTTAAAGCTGTATTTCACATATTTTTTCATGAGAGATATTACTCCCTTGTATTCCTGGAACAGGCTTAAATATTCTGAGCAGTAACTAGAGGGCAATAAGATGAAGGGAATTGTACCTGATTTTTGAGATTTACTGGTCACATACACAGAACAAAGAAAAGCAGGACTGTTCAGTTAAAGAGTCTTTCTAAGAGCTTAAATAAGAGCATACAAATGCCCTCCTAGCTTTTGTTCATGCTTTTGCTGAAAATTTTAATGGCAAGTTTTCAGAGAGCAAAAATGGGATTAAACTAGAAAGAAATTGCAAGCGATTCTATAGTATCCTTTGTGTTTTCATATAGCTGAAAAGGTCTATGTGTAGTTATAACGAAACAAAAATAAACGTGCAAAATACCTCTCCAGAGGTATTTTGTAATCTATATGTAGATAGACCCTGAGCCCTCAGTGAAGTTTGTGTGCCTTTATGGAGCCATTTGGGAATGGGATCATACAACCCAACCTTTCAATAGCAGCACTCTCGTCCAAGCTTGAATGGACAACATGAAGTCCTGGGCATTACTTCCACAACCCATTGCTTGATATATATGTAGCAGAAAATAGATGGTCTCAGGAGGCATCTTCAGTGTGAAACTCACTGAGATTCCCTGGCGGAAACGCCTCACCTTTTAAATGAAAAATCAGGTCTCTGCATTTCTGCTGCTCATGGACAGGATCTCAAGCAACTGGGCCCCCCAAATTAGAAAAAGTCTTTGACCCTACGCCTAGTTATTGGAGGAAAACCCACTGAGGTAAGCTAACCACTTCTGAAATGGAGCTGGGGAGATTGCTCAGAAACGGAGAGTGTCTGAGACGGGGAGGGTCCGGCCTTTGAGGACAGAGCTGCTCACAGCAGCTGGACAGCTGCCCGCTCTGGAGCTGGAGCATGAGACAGTTTGTGAACTTAAAACACATTTTCCAACCTTATGAGATTTTCCTTATGGTCTGTTCTCAGCAAAGCAGCATTAGTATTGTAAATAGATGCTCTTTTTGTCCCATCTCCCAGGGGATGAAAACTGTTATGTTTGAACATGTATGTTTTCCCACTCATTGCTTGAAGCTGTTCTTTTCCTTAAAGTCTGCAGAAAGCCGAGCATTAGCAGATACTGTTAATATCATTACTTCAAAGTTATAGCTAGATGTCTGTGCCAGAAAGTCTTTAATAAGAGACGTGGCCTCCATCCCCTCAGAATTGCAGGGGTTGGAAAGTAGTTTTAGTGAGTCATCTCAGGCGTCCTCCTGCACTGTGGCAGGACCTTTTTGTCCAGCCCCTCTGCACGGTCCTCTTTAACTCTTTCAGATGCCTAAATGCTGGCTCCTGTGCTCATCACTGGGACTGCCCTTTCCATGATACGCTTGCATACCGTCCTGAACCAGGAGTGAGGATCCTGGTACAGCGCCGTGCTGCTCTTCCCCTCCTGCTCCCAAGCCATCGCCCTCCTGACTGTGCCCCCTGTGCCACTGTGCTTGGGAATATTTTTACAGCTGTCCACCTCCCTCCTTTGGGAGTTTTTTTTTTTTTTTTTTTCCCAGTGCTTCTCCTGTCAGTGAATGGTTTTTCCAGCCTTCTCTTCCCCTGAGGCCGGTTGGCGCATTTCATATTTATGGATACGTTGCTGTGCCAGTCCCTGAGGCAGAAAGGCAACCCTGGGGCAACCCCACTGCTGGATTTGCTGGTGCACTGGACCCACGCTAAGTCTGGGGAACTGTGCTAGCTGAAATACCAAGCTTTCATGGTCTTTCACACCTTCCTCTTCCCTGGGATCCCAGATACACCACTTTGGCTATGGGGACTATCTGGGGACACCACTTACCAGCAAGTGCCACAGGGTGCAGATGGCACTGTGTCCCCCAGGACCCTTCCAAGCCATCTTGCCTACTCTCATATGATGACTTTCCATGTCCACAGTGATATCTGTTTAAGAAGAGGGTTTTGCTCTTGGTCATAAATCTATGAATATGTATGCTACAGAACAAATACTAAGGAAAAGCCGTCACTGCATAATGGGATCTGCATCTGTTTCAGCCAAAGGTGGCACCAACCACACGGTTGGATTGTATCATTGGATCCTCCCTCATGCTACGCTCACCTGGCTGCATCCTCACTGCTGAGACATGATGGACGGTGCTTAGGATTGCAGTGAGGTGTAATGATTCATTCTCAGATCTGGGAGAGCTTTCCTGTCCACCTGGGTACATGAGAAAGTCATTGGCTGATGAATGGCACTTGAGCATTTTAGCACATGTAGAAGTTGCATGTAAGGTCTAGTCCCTGCATTCAGCCAAGGCTGGTGGTAGCATGGCTTGTCTTGGGTGAGAGACTTCCGAGTTTGAATGCAAATAATGCTTGATAATGAATAAGGTAAATCAACTTCTTTTCTTTTTAGCTTTTAATTATTAGACATTATTTTAAAACCCATTTTCCCTGATCTTATTTGGGGAAAAGAGAGACATGGATGCCAGTTCGTAAATCCAGTCTAGAATTCATTCATTCAGTGCCTCTTGGGATAAAACTTGGGGTAACAATTCATAAAGCTTTTATTCTTCAGTAACTTATTCCCTGACTTAGCAGGAAGACCCATCGCTTGGGATACAAGAACAATATATCTGACAGGAGACTGGTGAGTGATCACTCTTAAAAGCAGGCTAGAAATATAATAACTTGGATTTTTTTCATTGCAAAGATAAATAATAATTTGACAGGAGATGTCATTACTGTTTAATGACTTTGTCTGAACAGAACAATTGAAGGAAATATGTTTGCTCTTCCTCATCCCTTGCCATTTCCATGATGTCATTAGGTCTGGCCATAACAACTGGAAAGTTAGAACATAGGAAAGGCACTGCCTGCAGGGCAAAAAATACACAGTGATGCACAGTAGCAATAATGTGTACCGCTAGTATAGACATCAAGGTATCAAGGTTTATCAAGAGAACAGAAAATGAGAAGGAAGTTTCAGTGGAGGTATTTTGCATTGACTTAATCAGTAACTAAGCCATTGTAACGGTGACTTAGTAAAAACACTGTCACATCCCGCAGAAATGAAGAAGTTTGTACATGTCTAGGAATTTTGGCTGCTTGGACTTCTTTGCTAAGTTCTTGTTTTTATTTCCTACATGTGGAGCATCTGCTGTTGAAAAGCATCTGCCTGGCTGTCAACACGTACCTGGTCTGGCACCACTGTAAGTGGTTTCGTCCCCTGGGGTGGATGGCTGGCCACATGTACTGAGTCAATTATTGATTTTAAGATAATGGATGTGATTGTTAGTTCAAGCTGTAGAGATTGTCCTTCAAGAGCCGTAGGCCACAGTTTCAGTTTTGGTTTCCTCAGCTGATGTCACCTCCTGCAGTGTTACGCTGATTAGAAGGGGAGGGAAAGACTAAGACTGACTGTCTTGGAGCAGCGGAGAAGAAAAGGGTCATATTGTCATCGCTTCCACTGTTAACCCCTTTTGTGCTCCAGAGGAAGCCCTCCATGTCTCTCTGCCACAGTCCATTGCTGCATAAGCAAAATTTCAAAATCTGTTTGCCCACCCATATATCAGAAGAATCATTCCAAAAAGTCCCTTTCTACAGCACTGAGTACAAGAGTGCTGGATTGGGCCAAACTCACAGACCAAGGAGTCAAGTCTTCATCTCTGATGTAGCAGTGAGCAGATTTAATATAATTTGCCATTCACCAGACCAAATTTATGTCTTTTCCTGGCCTCTAACAGAAGGTGGTATCAGCTCACATTTTATTATCTCTTGCAGAAATCTTTTTCATTAGCTTATGATAGCACTCAATCTCCCTGATATCTGGTCCAACCTCCCTTTTTGCAAACCTTGTTAAAATTTTGTCCTCAGTAACTTCTGTACAGTGATGTTCCTTGGGCTAATCACATGCCATGCAAAGAAATGTTTCTTTTTAAGCCACTTGACTTTCTCATCTTTCCAACCCATTCCCTCAGGACTGTGGCTGACCTTAAAAAAACCCCCATCATTCTACATCCGAATCACCAATACACATCCAAATGGTCTAACTCCTGACGAGGACATCCATTGACTGCCAATACTGGATGAAGAAATCAGTTCTCTGCAGCTTCTGGGCTGTCAGTTGAGTCCTGGGTGATCAGCAAGATGCTGGCGGGTATAGGAGGGATTGGTGCAGAGTTCTTTTGTGTCTCTTTGTAGCATAAAGCTTTTGTCAGTGTAAAATCAAACCAGGAATGGCAACAGTACAAAGAGAAGCTATATAACGGAGCCAGAGGCAAAGATAGGAAGCAGTTCAGGTGCTGCAGGCTCCTCCCCAGCCACAGCTGCATTTCAGGAGCACCAGGGGACAACAGGGTCTTTGTCACCGCAGTGCTCAGAGCACTGCTGCAGAAGAGATCTGCCCTGGGTGAATAGGATCACAAAGCATGCACACACCTCTGTCTCCATGGGCTTCAAGTGGGCTGTGCACCCACGGGACAATAGAGGGATGTGTGTGAGGAAGCGAGATATGAGCGATAGTTATCTCAAGTCTTCACATACTGTAAAACATCTTCAGAAAGAAAAAGTCTTAAAATGCTTGGGAGCGTATATGCTGCCTGCTTCATCTGAAGGTGGAAAAACAATGGTGATTCAGGCAAAAAGCAGCTTTTCGGTATAAAGACTGTCTAGGCTTCCTGGATGTGAAAAAGCCTGAGGATCACTAGATCTTCTCTGGCTTATGTGACAGAGGGCACAGAATTAAACCTTCTGTGGGGACCCTAAGAATTAGTGGTTCTGTAAAATTTATCTTCAAAAAAGCCAGCCATAAAAACCTTTGAATCGCACTGGTGGGTTTCTGTTGTGTTATACCCTGAATGTTTTATTGAGATCCCTGGTTTATTCTGGATGATACCAGGAAGATTGGCAGAGAAGTTCTTTTAGGTCCCGGGAGGCAAAATGAACATATCTGTTCTGTGGCTGCTAGTCTAAAGAGCCAGATCTTAAAAGAGTCAATGCTTTCTTGTCTCAAGGATAAAGTTCAAATCTGTACAATCAAAATTGGATGAACATTAAAAGGAAAAAAAACCCACTGCAAACATCCATGCAAATAAACATCACAGCTCTCTTTCAGTGCTATTTATAGCTCTTTCAGTTTAATGACCCCAAACATTGCATGAAGGGTTTCCTCTAATGTGCTACCAAGACTGTTTATAGGAGACAACTGTCTCAAGAATGTGGTAGTGTGAACACTCCCACGGCAGCACCCATGCAGGAATTGCAAATCTCCTTGGGTAGTCTCTTCCTGTTTAATAAAGTTTCAATGGGGGAAAAAAATTGATGGTATGGGGTTTAAGTCATTGCTTACACACCATGGCAAGAAGAAACCGGTCGAAAGCAGTGTGCATTGGCACTCATTTAAAAATAACTAGCACATCAAAAGTGTGGACAGATGTGCTCTTGTGCCTGTAGCTGGAGAAATTTGGGATGTTACGGCTCACGTCTGGTTTCTGCCATATCTTGGCTGGTGCTTCGTCCCCCACGGGGAGACGCTGCAAGGCAAAACTGCTCCGTGCATGGCCTGTCGGCAGTGTCAGGGTGGTCCCAGTCTCCCTTGGGTGCTCCTGCCTGCCCCAGGACTGAGAGTGGCCAGCCATGGGCAGCCCGATGATCAGCGACAGCCCACTTCCAACCACTCTCTTTCATGGGAGGACATGAGGAACAGGGATTTGAATCGGTGCTGTGTCATACAGGCAGGATATAATAGATTTATGGATTTGCACAGGTACAAGCTGACTGCTCTTGGCAAGAGCAGTAGTACTGCTCCTATTCTAATAAAAATGCCAGAACAGAAGACTCTCCTTTCCCGCACGGCCAGCAGCGTTGGGATCACCGCTCTGCGAGACTGCTGAGCACTCCAGCCCACTTCAGTGCAAAGGCAGACAGATTAGATTGAATCATCACTAAAGAACAAAAATGTGTCTCCTAACAGTAATTAATGGCTGTCGTCTTCTATATTGCTTTTAATTTACAGAGCTTCAGTCATGGCTGAACTATTCTGTATGCTATTCATTAGCTGATCACATGCCACTGCTAATTTTTTTCAAATGGATTCACTATTTATAAATGTTCACCAGTTTGTGCCGACACATGAGGGGAGGGAGGGACATATTTACGCCATCTACTTTATGTCTTTAGTGCAGATGCTTTGCAGTTCTGCTTTGGAGGGATTGAACTCTCTCGTTTATCAAAGATGCAACTTTGGCTCCTAAAGCTATTTGTATGACATTCATCTATGTGTCATGCCTGAACTAGACAGTTTAAGACTCACCATCCTCTTCTCCTTAGACTTCAACCATCTAATGAGTCTTTTCACCTTTGTCTGCACAGTGGGCCAAGTTAGTTGCATGGCATTGAGGTACAGCTGCTCAATCACTGAGGTTTTTTACATTAAAAAAAAAAAAAATCACTTTTAGAATAGAATAGAACAGAACAGAATAGGATAGTTCCAGTTGGAAGGGACCTACAGCGATCATTTAGTCTAACTGCCTGAGTACTTCAGGGCTGACCAAAAGTTAAAGCATATTATTAAGGGCATTGTCCAAATACCTCTTAAACACTGACAGGCTTGGGGCATTGACCACCTCTCTAGGAAGCCTGGATATAAGTTTTAGGGTGAATAACTTTCATGTGAAAAATTGCTGGTTTTTTAGGGTTCATGAATACCAAATGGGATGCTTAGTGGCTGCCTAAGTAACAAATAACACACATCTCCCTTCTGTGTTTCACAGAGCAAGCCAGTTAATTCTGGTACTATTAAACCAACTCTGCAAGTGGCTGAATTGAATTTTTTTGTTGGTACAACCTCAGCCCTAATTAAACATTTATAACCTCACATAGCTAGATACAATACAAGTCACCCTGACTGAGAGACCTTTGCTCACGGAAAATCAGCATTTGATGTTCAAAAGACAGAATGGAACCAGCATGTTAAAGCATCTACTCACTATCCAAACAGTCCCTATTGTTACAGTTATTGCCAGTAATATCCTGTTTGTCACTGGGATAGCACTTTGGTTCGCCTGCTGTAGAAATAGCCATTTACCTCGTGGCTAAAGCCTTTCAGTGTGGGACTTGGAAATTCACCAAAGGTAAGGAAACCTACTCAGAGCTCTGGCCTCCAGCAAAACCTCTTCAAAATGCCTTGAGAAATTACCAGACTCATAAAATTCCACACATCCAACAAAAGAAACCATTTTTGTATCCAAGTAACAAATTTGCCTTCCCCATCTCCCTGGCATTGCCTCTGACCCTAGTCTACATCCATCACATCCCAACCCTGGCAACAGGCCCTGAACAAACTCATTTTTGTGGACTGTGGGTGAAATTTGTGGCAGAATTTTACTAGTGTGGAGCTAATAACTGGTTTGGACTTTTGTACAGTGCAGCTCCATACATGGTGAAACACCAACAGCCTTTTGTCCCAGGCATCGCCGTATCTGAGTTGTAAACGCTGTGTAAGTTATCTGTAGGAAGCCTCTTCCTTCCCTGGGTGAAATCCATCTACTGCCTTTGATTTTCTTAAAGGCAGGTTGGGCCCAAACTTCATAAAGTTGTTTCAAGCCCCTTCATGTGAAAGGCACTGAATAAGTACCGTACAGACCTAATAGCGTTGGAGCTCAGCCCTTTGAAACGTTGGTTGCTTCCTCTGGGCCACCCTTGTCTGTATGTTCACCTGCTTCACCCGTGCCATCGAAACATGCCTGGGGAAGGAACTAAAAAGATGCGATGCAGCAGGGCAAGTAAACGGAGCTGGTGCTGCGGGGCCGTGAACAGTTAACGCCTTGGCCACGGCAATGGTGCATCTGGAGCTTTTCCCAACGCTGGGCTGGAGAGTATCACTGTCTCTCCCGAGTCGCTGGAGTTGCAGCAGTGAGAAACTGCTCTGAGATCACCACCCCCTTTTTCCATTAGAAAGAAGGAAATTGGTAAATGCCCTGGGACTCACAACTGCTGGTAATAACGCCTGGGTGAAAAACCTTCAATGGAAAGTGCAGCTTTGCAAAAATCTGCAGCAATTAATTGCTTTTGAGCATTTCCAGCACAGAACTGAATCAAATGGTTTCAGCTTGTTTGGGAAAGTTGAAACAGTTGGTTTTGGCAGGGGCAAGGGCAGGGGCAGGCAAACCAGTTCCCTGGGGTAAATTCAGATATGATTTTCCAGAGCCTCAACCACTCTGCAGGATCTGCCCATGTGTGAAGCCTCCCTGTGTGCCATGGTGCCTGTGGTATCGCCATGCCCATGGCACCGCTATGCCCAGGGTACTGCCGTGCCACCTCTCCTCTCGACCGCGGGCTGCCACGCAGATAGCTGTGGAAGGGGCTGCTGCAATAGGATACCCTAAAGGCTGTAAGCTCAGGGGTAAGGTTGCCCCCGGCGAGCTCTTTTCTCTCTCAATACCCACAGTATTTTAAATAGGTTATGTTATACTTTATGCCATGTAATATTTTTATGTTTTATGAGTGGGATTTTTTCCAGCACTCTGCTCCAGAAGTCATTTCCACTGCTCAATTCTCTGTGCAGTTTTGTAGTGAAATTGGTTTAATAAATGATGGGATTTCTCAAAATACTGAAATTCCATTTTTGATCAATGCTGGTTTTGACCACTGCTGCTGGACAGGGTTTGGTCTCAGAATAGCATGTTAATATACAGAGTTATTTTTTCCCTTATCTTTCTGAACTTTCTCATTGAAAACATTTTTAGTTTATATTTATGTACTGTAATAGTTAAGGTGGCAAATAAGACTAGCTGGAGATATTTTAGCGGTCTAAATTTTCAAACCCTGAAAACATAGCTTGATTTAAAAGTGCATGCATACTGCTTTTACCTGGCACCCTAAGGAAATAAAGATTATGCAGCGACACTCTTCATCTTCCTGTCCCCCTCTCAGCCCTCCTCTCCCTCAGTAACTTTTGAACCCACCAGCAATTTCTACGACTTCTGACAGAGAGGAAACAAAACCAAAGCAAGTCCCTGCGAGTCACCCGTGGCTGGCTAGGGAAGAGAAACTCAGAGTGTTTCCCCCACCGGGTGCCAGCCTGCTCGGCTGGCATCAGCGCCTATGTGTGTGCACACACGTGTGCGCCCACACTCGCACCAAAACCACAGCCTGCAGGACAATGCATACATGGTCTGGTATCGGCTATCGTATGAGTTTTTCCATATGCAGAGGTATTAGCAGGGCATGGGAGACAGTGAAGGACAGGGGCGTATTGCTGGGAAGCAAAGCTGTAAGGGACAAGCAGATCTCAGCTTATCATGGGAAAGTGGGTGCTGTTGCAATATAAGACATAAATTCATGCAGCCAGGCTTCCTTAGGGTTTTTGGCTCATGGAAGTACTTATTTCCACCACGCAATATTCTTATATCTTGTCTGGGTAAAGGTTTTTTTTCTAAAATGGTCATTTCATCTATCTGGTGGGAAGGGTAGAGGAAAGAGAGCGTTGCTTGCATTAGAAGTGACGCTGCCCACTCTTGTGGAGGAAAAGGTCTTCACATTTCCATGGATCAGATTCTGCAATTACACAGCTTTCTTGTTTGGCCAGTTCATCTGCTAAACCTGACATGAAGCCAGAATGAAAACAGAGATTTTCCCATTACAGAATACCAAATCTATGATAAGCCACGCCATGAAAATTCAGTTTTTAAGGAGGTGGGGAGAGAATGAGGGAAACTCCAACTGCTGCTGCAAGATAAGCAATGAGCTTTGCAGTGCTTCTAGAATCTGTTTTTCAGGGATCTCATAAGCAACAATAACCGTAAGCCAAAGGAGCAGCGAGAGAAGAAAAACAGCAGAATTTGGGATAGGAAAATTTAAACAGAAGTTTGATCAACAGTTTTAGCCTATCAGACCATCTGCGTGATAACTTTGGGCACAGCTGGGTAAAATAAGTAACTGCTACAGAAAGAGGCCTGTGAATATTGCACTTAATATATGGGTCTGTTTTGCACAGCGATGCAGCAAACATCATCGATGGTCTTGATTATGTTCGTATTTTTTTCTTACACTACAAATTCCCTCATTATAAAGTACTCAAACCAGTCACCACTTCTGCATTCCCTACCATCAAGTTATAGTATTAAAATGTATTTATAGATGGAGTAACAAATGTCTCTGAAAGGAGCATTACATTCTGACAGCACTGAAAGAGACTATGCTGGTTTTCTCGAAGATTACTCCTCAAATAGGATATAAATATTGTAATTTATGCATCATTTGCCGTGAGGTACAAGATCACCAATAGCATATATTTTTATGTATATATATATAGTCTTCATCATAACTGCAGCCTGTGAAGTTCAGAACATCAGAATTTCAAAAACAAAGCAAAAATACAAATTGATGGAGGCTGAATTATATTTGTTGTCCCCCAAATCCTGTGGATTTAATTGCATCCCTAATGCTGCTTATTTGCCAAAACCAAAATAAAAATGAGAAGCAGGCAAATAAGTTCTCTGAATAAATCCTGCATTGCCCCAATTGTATGAGCTGCCACCTAAGCTGCCTGGCTACCATCCAGGCCCAAATCACACTCCCGGACAAGAAGTAACCCACGCGTCCCCTTTGAACCGTTCTCTCCTCTCCTTGAGCTTCCTTTACCTCCCTCCTGGCTCTCCTGGAGCTCTCAATTAAATTTCTTTTAAAGCACTTTCTTACCTGCATAGTGGTCAAAAACAGTGGGGACATACTCCTCTGGGAAGGCATCATTGGCATAACTCATCAGCAAACAGGTTTTCCCAACTGCACCATCCCCAACCACCACGCATTTTAACATCTTCTTCGTGTTATTGCTGCTCCCGTCAGTGCAGTTGTCATCTTCTTCCTTGCAGTTCATTCTTGCTGCTGCTGCCGCTGCCGCTGCTCTTGCTGCTCCCAGGACTTCCAAGTGCACATGAAGGAAAAATGAAGTGCGATTGTATTGACTTTTCCTGAGTTTGGGGGGGGGGGGGGGGGGGGGGGGCAGCAAATCTCAAACTCAGGAAATCATACTAATGTTTCCAGGCTGTCACAGCCGCTTCTAACAATTACCAGATCGGTCAAGAGAATCATCGAGGTGAATAAATTAAATATATAGAGAAGAATATAATAAAAAAGCGATCCGTCCTTTCTCGTTCGTCCGAGTCAGGAAATCTTCATCCTGCCCCGGAGTTCTCAGTATTTATTGCGACTTAAAAAATATCAGCAGCCTGCAGCTTTGATTCGTGTCTCCCTTCCTCCAGCTTGGCCACAGGAATCAGGGATTCCTGTTAAATCCACTCCATTTTCCATTTCATTTCTAACATGGAGGAGAGCCTGGAGGTTTTTAATGGAGTTTTTCCTTTCTTTCTCCAGCTTGCTGTGTGTCAGGAAATCATGGGTTTCCTGCTGAATTCCATATTAGGATCAGTGGGCTTGTGAAGGGCTGCAAACAATGGGAGCTCTGTGTGTATTTGTACTTTGGAGGAACTCTGCCAGGACATGGAGAAAGAAAAACACTAGAGGTCTCTCTGCAGAACGAAGTTTTTAGGCGTCCCGCTCCATCCTGCGCTCCAGCTGCTCTCGGGGCTGCCGGCACCCAGAGGGGCGAGTTGGATTTCGGCGAGGCTGTGAAAGATGCGGGCGTTGGACCTACATGGCCCGGCGGGGTACGGGGAGGCTGTGAGCTGTGCCCCTGTCTCAGGGCTGTCTCTTGTTCCCAGGAGTGATCTCCTCTGATCTCGGGATAGGTGTTTTCTTCCATTTCGGAGGGGAAAGGGGGGGAGGTGGAAAGGCAGACGGGAGCCGTAGTGGGTAGGTAGAGTTTAATGTCAACTGTCTGCGTCTATAGCTCTTTAAACTTTGTTAGACAGAATAAATAATTGATTTTTCAATTCAGGCACTCGGTTTCTCTTGCACTTCCCCTCATCCACCCAGAAAAAGAAAAAGAGGGAGTTTTTCCCCTCCTAGTGTAAATATGTAAACACAGACAGAGAGAAAGAAGTGGAATTAAGAGTTACAGGAATTAAAACATTAAAAAAAAAATAAAAACACTGCATAGCAGTCTGTGGAAAACCAGCTTTGAAATATATGATTCCTGCCTCCTCGTCTGTTTTGTTCCGGTGTTTCACATGCCTCCTAAGTCTTCTCTCCATTTAAATATATAACAGCCTATATGCACACGAAGGGCCAAACTCCCTGCTCCTTCCACAGGGAAGATTTTGCAATTTCCAGCAGAATCAAGCCAGACATTAACATTAACCCCAATACAACAGCCCAGCACATCCTGCTCGCTGCATTTCCCTTCCACAAGACTCAAAGGCTTTGAAAAGGGGAAACAACCCCCAGCCGGGACTCCACAGGGAAGCACACCGGTGCTAAATGCCTCCCCCACCTTGCTCATGCCTGGTTAGAAAGAAACGCCCAAAAGCACACACAGACTTAGAGCAACACACACCCGGGAGTGTGAAGACCAACACAACCTTAGAAAGAAACTTTCTTAGCCCCAAACTGCATGAGTAAAGAGAAACACAACCTTAATAATGAACGTCCTTAGCCCCAAGTTGCAGTGTCTTTCAATTTTTGCAGTGAAGGGGCTCAGGAGAGTCTTGGTCATTCAGTAATTTGTGCACCATGCCCCACGTTCTCCACCTTCTTCATGTCCTCCTCCTTGTTGACAACAGGGATCTTAAGTAGGCAGTGTTAGGCCCAGTATCACACCCACTGTCACAGGGCATCACTAAAGGGTTTCCCACAGGTAGGAGTTCAGGTGGCATCCTCTTAGCTCCAAAACTACAGCCCCAGGCTGAGGTTTATCCAAGAAAACTTGTGAGCTCTGGGCACCTAAACGCCTGTTCTCCAAGCATTTACTCTGCTGATCACTTCCACCATCAGCAGCACAGCTGGGTCATCCTGAGGGGCATCAAGTGTTACAGGGATTTATTCTTTAAGCTCCTTTCTAGTTGCAATCGAGGTCAAACTCCAAGCCTGTGCCTCTATTTAGCTATTATGTAGCTGAGTAGGTACTAGCACACTGATACCCTCTCTGCCTTTGCTTACCAACCTAGTGACCTTGTTGGGTAAATTTGCCAAATATATGAGTAAGTGCATGCTGTTGCAAGGTAACTGAAGAGCCTGAGGAAGCAAAGAATGCCAATAATTCATGGTTCAATTCTCCATTACCTCTATCAGACAAAAGCAACAGCTATCTTGCTTCCCATTTTACACAGGCATAATCCATCTCCAAGCTTTTTCAACATCCAACATACAGTAGTTAAGGCAAGCTTTAATGCTACTTAGCCCAGATTTAGGCCTACAACAAAATCTCCATGGCTTATTCCTTCATGCTCAGCAGGACTGTATCGCTTCAACCGTAATGCTGGGCAGGCTCAGCAGGACTGTGCCCACCTCCATTTTTTGGCAAGAGGTTAAACAATGAAATTCCCTTGCTGTTTCTCTGGAGGCTTTAACATACTTTATTTTCCTCTCCACCTTTCTTTAAAGGGTCTTTGAAAATTACTTAAAGGGGATAGCTTCTGTGATACTCAAAATATCAAGGGGCTGAACTGGAGGGTCTTTGCAATCCCTACCGATTCTAAGCTCTGATGTATGGGAAGCTTTGTAGGGAACCAGTTTTCATTAAGATGCATTAATAAAAGAACTTACATCTCTTAGCATGCATAATGGAAGGGCAGCCACACTGTTGGAGCCTATCTAATGGCTTGTGTGGAAGAGGCCAACAGGATGAGTTTATCTTGAAGGTGAGGAAGGCTGACATCTTGCCTGTACAACTCAAATTCAGTGCTACATTTTTGCTTTACCTATATAGATGATACATACAGCTTTAGAGGAGTTATGATAAAGTTATAACACCTGTATCTGGACTAAAAATATATGTTTTCTTTAATTTCATTACTTAACGTGGTTTGGCATCATTCAGATCAGCTGGACCAAAACATCTTAAGAGCTGGTTTAATTGCAACAAAGTATAATCACATTGTTTTACACTTTTCTCTCATGAGGTTGAGACATTATCCCCTCTGCTACTCTGCAGTTGTATCTTTTACTTGCAAAATTGGCCCGGAATCTGCTGTGTGAATTAACAGCCAGTCCTGTCGTCTAGCAGTCTAGCAAAGTTTGAGGCAATCCTGTTACATTTTACAAAAGATTTCTTAACCTGCAAATTGCAAGTGACAATGCTTTAAGTTAAGCTGACCCTTCTGCGGTTGCTGTGCAAGTTTCAGCTCCCCTAAGACTACTTAGGGGACTTCTGCAGAACAGAGCTGCCTGTGAGCCCCAGCATGGAAGTCACAGGGTTATTGGTAATTATTAGCAAAGCTCAGAAGGTCTGGTGATGTAATCTGGATCCAGGGCTTTTTTGCTCTTTTACTAATCAGGTTAGAAATGGTCAGATTTGCTCATAAGATCTCAGTAAGAGCAGGCTGGTTCCAAGCCACAAAGTTTGGAAAGACGTGGCTGAAGCAAAAAAGTGAACCCAACTAGTCTGATTACTTGGAAAGCTTGTTTAAATGTGTGTGGCTCTTGGGTATCCAACCCAGTTTGTTTCCTACTCATTTTACAGGCTTCTTGCCAAGACCACCATGGCAAGAAGGGAGGCTAAAATAGATAATAGATATGGGCAGGTGCTATTAGCACTGTGGAATGAAGATGTCACCTGAGGCACTTTCTAGCAAAGTTTCTCAAGCAAAGAGCTCTGCTCTAGATGAAGTTCCTCTGACCTTTTGTTAATTAACAAATTAACTGGCAGCAGTTCTATTCCTGGGACTGCTGAGTAAGTCCAACTTCCACATGTCTGTGTGGAAACATCAGCTTCATCTTCATCAGCACATATCTGACAGAGCAGTCCCTAGAGTCGCTTCCTTGGGGATTAGCAAGTTCAAGGTTGGTGCAAGAAATTTTGGTGAGAAGATCTGTAGGAGATGAAGGACTTGCAAATTTGTTAATTAGCTCTGCAATGAACAATATGATTGCCAATTAACTCTATTCTATATTTCTCTGCAGGCTTGCAGAAGGGAAAAAAGGATATGATGCTCTATCGTGCTCTCCCTCCTCTCTTCCCCTGGCCAACCCTGCCACTCCCACGTTTCTCCAGTGCCTCCTGCAATGCAGTGGTCTTCCTTTGTGCAATCTTATGAGCTTAAAAATTGACAGTTAGGGGAATTTTCACCATTAACTGGTTTCCTCACCAGACCTGACCACCTTGATTTTATAGGGGCCTTATTTTTCCCTAGGTCTTGTCCTCCTGAACCCTCCCCTTCATCATCCCCTCTTCACCTAAACCCAGCAGATCTGTCTCTACATTCTCACCCACAAGAGGCAGCTCCGTGGGGTGGGGGATTTTTGAAAGTGACTGCACTACCGTGAAGTTTTTCTCCCCACGTCTCGCTGCTAGAAATAGCCATGTCCAGCCACCCTCCTTCCACCTACCAGCGTTGATGTGGGAATGAAGTTTCTGGCACTACTACTGAACTGTAAATTGACTTCAGGCAAATCTTCTCACATTTTTTCTTATCCTTTGTCTAATCTGTTTAGATTGTCAGAGTTTCTTAGGGCAGGAATTGTGTTGGTATTAGACTGAGCATACCAGAACCATATTAAGCTTAACTATCACTGTGCTGTTAAAAACAAGGTTTCCCTGGCCATCAGATTCAGGACCTTTCCTGGACTACATTACGGTAACAGCCAGACTCCTGCAGCTAAAAGAATTTGGGACTTTAAGACATCCCCACAGTCACCGTATTCTCAGGGGAGGACATCCCTAGTCCTAGATAAAGCAGCCTTGGGGTGGCTGATCTTTGTTCTTGGGTTGCCTGTATGGCCCTCCACATTGTGCTAAGAATAATTGAAATAGGGGCACTTTATCCTTATTCCCTCTATCCTCTCTTCCCCTTCCTTGCTGGCAGCCCCATTCATCAGCCTCCCACCCCAGTGAAGTGGTCGCTGAGACCTCAAGTGGATCTGATATATTGAAAAGCAGAAGCAGCAAATGAAGGAGGAAAAATAACAGTTTAACAGTGACCACAGGAGGGGTGGAAGTGCTCTGTGTGAAGCCTTTTTAGAGGCAGCTTGCTGAAGGGCAGGTGCTGAGGTTCAACTTTGAGGCTTGTTGAGTGAGAGCAAACCTCTCCACAGCCGTTACACACCATCAGTCACGCTGCTACCGTCACCACCACGATGGTGGTCCATGCCATCAGCAGGGGATTCCCTGTTTCATGCTGCTGTCATGGATATAATTAGTGTCATTGGGTTTCCCTTTGGAAAGATGAGCTTATGAAACAAATGACTTCTGGGAGATGAGGTCAAGCAAAGGACGATTCATGTCCTGTCCATCAGAGCACCCTCTTGCTTCCCAGAGGCAGCTGCTATGTAATGAGAATTGCACATGGTGTCTTTGTGTGTTCGTGAACGGGGGGCTGTTTTCAACCAGGAGAGATGGTGCTCAGCTTGTTACCTTACAGTTCATTCTGCATCACTGACTGTAGATAGTGCTGTGTTACTTACCCATCCGTACAGCTGGTGGTACTTGGCCAGGGTCTGATTTCCAGCTGTTCTGTTCATAGGCATTTGTATTTAGACTTTGAAGATGAGTTTTCCCTGGAGGGGACACCTGCCGCTGGATGGTGGAATATGTGCATCTTGTACGTAGTCTGGTGCATCCCTATGTTTGCATCAGGGTTCTCTTGTTTCCTCCCAGAAAACTGCTGGCTGTTTCCTCTGCCTTCTCTCCTTTCTCATTTTGCCCTTGCATGGCTGTCTCATTATAATTCCGCCCCCCCCTCCGTCACCCTCACCCTCTTCCTCTCCCTCTCCCAGGAATAGAGCTGATGTCTGATGAAAGATGTTTACCTCTCTCCCTATGACAGTGGAAAGAAGTGGACTTAGGTAAGCATTCAGCCTGGGATTAGCATAGCAGGAAAAAATATCACTTTAGGCAATTTCTTCCTCTCCACCTATGAAGTTTTCCATAGAAGTTTTTTTTTCTAAATTACATTTATTTTAGGTTGAGCAATACAGCAGGAGGTTAAACAAGGGGGAACCTTACCTATGTCTTCTCTGCATCGTGGAATGGCATTTGCCTCTGGAGATGGTGGACTGCTGAGAAAGTAAAGGGGCTGCAATCAGGAAATCAAGCTCAACTGGGAGTACCAAAATTGTGACCAATTAGCACAGTGCGTGCATGCACTCAGTGAAGTCATTAAAGGGACAAATTTATTTTGTTCACCTCTAAGTAATGCTTGGGACATAATATGCAATTTCTTTAAAAGCAGAGAAACTTCCCCAAGTCAGTTGTGACCGAATGTAATGTCTCCAATGGGGGGAAAAAGTTCGTGTCTAAAAACATGCCAGTTGGAATCTGTAGATTTTCAGCTTCCCCCTTTTCAGGCCAAATTGCCAAGCTGGCTTTATCGTTGAAATGAACACACGGCTGATTCATAAAACATTCATGCAGAGTTTTTGCTCTCTTGGAAAGAAGGGAGCGGGCTGCTTCCAGGGAGGGAATGTGCTTTTGTGCTACATGTGATCTTTCTGCCTCCGCTCAAAAATAAGCAGAAGGCTGGTGCTGCCTCCACATTTGAGGAGCAGGCAGATGGGAGGAGGACCAAGGTGGAATGCAAAGAGATGTCATGCTTTTTCTGCTGTGTCTCCTTGCTGAGCCTATTGTCAGCAAAGCCTGTGGCAAAGGCACTGCAATGAAACGTGGGAGCACCGTTTCCAAACCTGCTGCTCAGACTTGCACAAGTGGAGTAGATGGTTTAAGCTATGCCCTTACCTCATGTGTAAAACAGGAATGAGGAATGCTTCCTTTTTTCTGTCTATTTATTCTGCTAACCTTCAGGGCAGGGACCAGCTCCTGCATTGTGTGAGGGGTGTGGTGGGTCCATGACAAAGCTAAACCAACTTACTTGCTGACTGTCACCAAGAAAATATTTGGCCTAACCTCATACGTAGAGAGGTTGTTAAAGGAGAAAATGTGTAGGAAACTCTTCTCTTTTTTTTTTTCCCTTCATGTTGGTTTTCTGCTGGCTGAACTCCCCCAGCTTGCTATGGGGACAGCTTGGCTTTCCACCAGTGGCAGTTATGGGAGGAGTGCTGGCAGCAGGTTACTTTGCTCCTTTTGTAGCAATTGGAGTTTTATTTGCATCGCCAGATCATCCTCTTGCTTTAAAGGTGTCTGGGTGTGGTGGTAAAACAAGTGAGGAATGTGGGCACCCTACCTAGAATGCTGAAATGTATGCCCCAAATTGCATGAGGTCTAAGGTTAGAGCATTAAGTCAATGCCTTAGGACCTACAAGTACCTGAACATGCAATGGAAGGGGTAGGGAGAGGTGGGAAAATAGTCAAAGCCGTAATTTTCAGTGTCTGCTGGCTACTCGCAGGTGATTTTTGCAGCCACAGCAAATGCAAGGGATGTCTTGTCAGCTCACCACTTGGGGGAAAGAGGGGTCAGAGCGTGTGTGTGGCTTGGCTGATAACTCAGCTCAGTGGCTAGTAATCTTTCTGCCCTAATGAACTGCATGCCAAGATTTTCTTGTGGCCAAAAGCCGTCAGACAGATATCGAGTACCTTCGGCTATGGAAGGGGGCTAGATGAGAGCTCCAGGGAGTGGCTGCTGTGATTCTCCAGACCTTCCTGCAGAGGGGACAATCAGATGCCATCACCTTCAGCAGGTCCTGGTGCCTCAGCCTCTCTCCACGGTGGAGGCTCATGTTAGTGACCCAACGGCACTAGCACAGCCCTGCATCCCTCCTCAGCTGCTTGTGAAGGATTTACAAATCGCACCTAGCTCCAGGGCCACAGCCTGGGCTCTCTGAGCTGGTGCCATGGAAATGTGTTCCTGTGCTCTCTGAAGCAAGTACCCCAATGCTTTCCAAGAGGTCTATGCAGGCTTTGCAGTGCTCAGTAGGGCTTTTGCTGCAGGTAACACAGCTGTTAATGTACCTGTGCTAACATATTTGGTTTGTGTGTGGCACAAGCTGCAGTCACAGCTTTGCAGACATGACCCAGTAGGCATTCCTGGCTCTCTCAGGCTGATCCAGAAACTCTTTCACCCATCTGTGCTTCCTCTTTCTCATCACTGTCTGGCTCATTCCTCCTCTGAGAGGGCACTCACATCTCTCGTTAGGAAGCTCTGCTTATTTAGCGTTGGCCATTTGTGAAATTTAGGCATAGCGTATCACTGAGGAACTGACTGTTAAATACTGCAGTATGGTGCTCTGCTCTGCACTGTGCTGCAATTAAGTGATGCAGCCCCATGAAGCTTTTAAGGGTCAGGCCTCCATTTCCCTGCTCCCCCTTCTCCCACAGCGGCACGTTTATGTAAAATGAGCCTGGCTGCACATTTGCCACTGTCGGAGAGCTGCCTGGGTTTGCTTCCAGTGTCTGCCATTAAATGGCAGAACTCCCTGTGGGTTGTTTTCCTTAGTTTAGAAGCACTTGAGACTATGCTGTCTTCATGAAAGTGTATTTTGCAATGGTGATATCTCAAGAGATTTAGTGGGCAAAGCTGACTCCTAAGAATTTCCAGTTTTGTTCGACTTCATTGGAGTCAAATGCAATGCATCAGAGAGGTTGTGGAGTCTCCATCTGTGGAGGTATTCAAAAGTTGTTCAGACATAGACTAGGACAAATGGGTCTAGAGTGCCCTGCTTGAGCAGGAGCGTTGGACCAGATGACCTCCAGAGGTCCCTGCCAACCTCAGCTACTCTGTGATTCTGTGGTCAGATGCACCATGCAGCTTGACCTCTTCCTCTGTCTCAATGTACAACGACATGCCATGCATATTTATTTTGTATGCCTCTTCCCACATGTACCTCTGAGGACCAGCACTGCAGCATATTTCAAGAATTTGTACAGAACCCTCTAGTCACAAAGGAAATCATGACTTTTCTATCATTATCCATCATCATTATCATTTCATCATTGTCTATTCATCTATCATGAATATCATTGTTTCTGTCAAAACAAATATGATGTAGACTACAACTACGGTGAATAATATGGGGAACAGTTCCCAGTGAACTATTATTGACTGAGCTTGACTCCAACATAATTTCTTTGCTGTCTTCAGGACATATTTGGTAATAGTCAGATACAGATTGCTGTCGGTTACAGCAAATGTCAAGGAGGCGATCAGGTGGATCTGTTTTCTTTCTTGTCTCTCTGATTTGCACCCTGCAGGCATCAGACCTGATTATTTGCCTTGCGTTGGGATGAACTCTATGTTTTCTGATGTGCACAGAAGCACGTAACTTCTCCTCCTCACCCATGGAAGTGGCTTTTGGGCAGAAGCCTCCGTGTCCTCTCTCCAGAGGGGAGAGTACAGTACAGTATGGAGATGAACAGACGTCTCAAAACAAGTGGGTTTAACATATGAAGCAAAACATTAGAAGAACTAACTTGAAAACAGCAAGCAGCTGATAAGCATCTGTAATTTAAGCTTCAGACTTCTTTGATGGACTTTGCTCATCAGTGACAGGAGCAGAACAGCCCCAATTTACGTGCTGTAACTAATGCAGGCGATCTGGAGACACAGGCTGATCTCAGTAGGCATCACCCAGTAGGACTTTTTCTTGGAAAAGCTTTTCCCAAAGCCCTGGGCCCGCTGTGCTCATCTGAGCCCTGTGACCATATGTTGCACTGGCTTTTGTCAGGGGACCCAGCTGTGAAGCCTTCCTTTTGTCACAGACTTCTTCTTTTTCCACTCAGGCATCCAAGCAGCATGAGAGCACACTGCTGCAGGAACCACTCCGTAATCATACCCTCCAGAGCAATTAATCTTTAATGCCTTGGCCACAGAGCTTGCAATGACGGTGAAGCACAGCCAGGCTCCCATGTTTAGTCCTGAGCCCACCAGCCTTTGTCACCGTCATCAGCTGAGCTGAGAGCCCCATGCGGTAGGTGCAGTTTAGGCAGTCAATAGCAAAGAAACCTGGTGGCTTCCAAAAGCATTTCAGTCCTCCCTGTCCTCTCTGCAGGTCTATCAGCCATGTCTCAGCCCCATCTGAGAAGGGAAAGCGCTGGGGTCCTGGAAGATGTTATGTCTTTCCCTCTGTCACGGGTGAGAGCCCTCTCCTTTGGTGGCAAATGAACATCAGGAATGAGATGCTTAATTTCAGCCTGTTACCATTACGCTGTTTGAAATGCTCCAGTGATTTTTAATCCCTCCTGTAGATCATCTTCAGAGCTTCATCCACCTTCGAAATGGCCGTTGAGACCAATTTTGCTGTGTTAGTTACTGGATAAATAATAGAAATAATAATCCTCAGTTAAAGTCATTCACTAAACATCCGAATAATGGCATGGTGCTTATATACATTTCTCCTCTTTCTTAAGTGTCTTGTGCACTGTTAATTTTTTTACCAGATTGGAAATACAGCTCAGATTGCCACCACAGGTTTCAAACCTCTTTCAATTTAATCTAGACCATCTTGGGCCATATTTTGATTACTGGTGAAAAAAAAAAAAAGGAAATTTAAAAAAAAAAAGAGAAAACTTACTTTATAGGTTTTCCCAGAAAAGGAGCTGCCAAGCTCCTCAGAAAATCTGTCCCTGTGAGATTTCCCAACTTTTTTGACCAGGTTCAGTTATCAGTCCTTTTCCAAATTTGCACTGAGGTAAGGTGGATTGGAAAACAGTCCACTGGGAAATTATACAAGAGTGGATTCATGTGACAGATCTTTCTGCGACTTGTCATGCCGTGAATAGCAGAGCAACAGCCTTTCAGCACTCAACCATGTCACTGCCTGCCTCGCTTTTGATGGAACTGCAGTGAGTGCGTGCTTGTGGAAACAAGGAAAAAGTTAACTAGTGCTTTTTGTCTCAGTAAAAGGTCTGGTTTGTGTTCTCATTCAATGTTTGCATAATATCTTAATTTAATTGCCCTCCTGTTGCGGCCCCTGCTCCAGCTGCTCTGTGCTGGCATGCAGGATTTGCATTCAGCAATGCTTTGAAGACCGCAGTGGAAACATGCTCCTGTTACATTCAGCATTGTACAAAGGTACAGGGAAACTCAGCAGCCCCAGCCTCACGGCATTTGCAGTCTAAAGGTGCAAATGACAGTAGTGGAGCCAGAAGGGAAAGGGTTGCCCAGCTGACATGCGAGGTAGTGGTGTTGCTAGAAATAGCACCCCATGCCCTTGACTCATAAATCAGTGGTTATCTCCTGCTAGGTTAAATGCCTTCGAGTCATGTGCTATGCCTACAGCAGGTTGCTCCAAATGAAAGACCAGGGCCGGACTAACTGTTTATAGGATTTTCCTGCTGTGGGATCTGTCACTGTGTAGTATTTGTGGAGGACTGAGCGTAAGGAGCTAAAACTGTCCTCCAGGTGCCACTTAGCTGCAGGGCAGACAACCAGTGGGCTCGGGCTGGGACGCCTCCGAGTCCCTCCAGAACAGCAGAGATGTTTCCTTGGAAATGTCACTTGCAAAAGTACATTTCCTCTCCTGACCCAGCTGTATCAGAGACTGTATAGACATAAGCAATGAAAATCGGATGACACAGGGGCCTTTCCTTAGTTCAGCTCTTTCATCTTCCTGTTGTTGCCTGTCCCTGTTGAGATCATCCCTGTTGGCTGGGCTTGAATTTGGGTTTGAAGTTGCTGCCTCACACGGCTCACGCCAGCTGCAGCTGTTCTGCCCCAAGGGACAAAGTCCAAGTCTGGACACTTCCCTACGACGACTGAATTTCCTTGGCTGGCAAGTCCCTTGGCTCCCAGCTGACACAAATCAGTTTGGGAACCAACAGGTTGGCAAATTCTGGGTTTTGAGAAGAGTGGATTCAATGTGGGCTTGAAACCCAGAAGGATATGACAGTATGAGATCTTCTCAGGTGCACAACTACATCCTACGTCTTGTCCTGCCTTCCAGAGCATAGAAACCACATTTACATCCCAGCAGGATGGATCTAATCGGGCAAGCAACTTCACATAACCACGAGGTTACCTCTCGCAATAGGCAGCTGCTCACAGCTGTTGTTTCCCACTGTGGATACATGCAGCTTTGTTTTTATGATGCAGGGGGAAAACTTGGGCTTTCAAACCCTAACAAGCTATTTGCTTCGCCGCCTTTGTCTCTTCACACAGCTGACCTCCGCGTCCAGCCGCGAAGGCGTTCTCTGGTTTAAGAGTACCATTGAGCAGAGCGCCAGCAGGTGATATCCCAGCCTCTCCTGCCACTCTGTAATTAGCAGCCCCAAACATGGAGTGGTGTTTGACCCTTTGACATTTTTTTCTAAGGCTTTTATTAATTTGACACTAGTTTTCATAGCAACTCACCAGGGAGCTGTAACAAACATTCATCTGTACCTGGCAGAAAATGGTGGGTTTATCTGCTCAAAAGGTTATACCAAGCGTCAGAGGCCAACTGCGGTTTGAATCCTGGGGAACGCTCCTACTGTTTGATGGAAAAAATATGGAGAACTAAAGTGGGAAAATTACGATTTAAAAGCAGGTTTTCTGTCACCTTGAGCTACTGAGCTCTGTTATTGTGGTCTATCAAAACTCCTACTCTCTGGGGAGCAAGCAGGTAGGAGACTTTTAACACCCCTAATGTCAGTGTTCCTGAGAGAACACTGCCTTGTCACCTGTAAATGAACTTAAAATGAAGGGTTGTTTCATTCGGTAGCTGATGGAGAATTTTTTCATCTCCCGAAGTGAGCTTTTCCATTGTTTCCATGAAAAACCGTTCTCGGTGCTCATGTGATCCCTTTGCTGCTGTTCTGCCCACTTCTGGTATAAGCACACTGTTGCATAGCAATGCTTGGACACCTCAAATTGTCCTTTTTTTTGGGCCAGACACTGTGGTGATGGCCACAGTATGTGCAAATTTGGGTGTTGGGGTTTTTTTTTGTGGACTTACACTTTTGGTTTCATGTGGTGTTTTGTCCTAGGGTCCTTTACCCTAATGCAATTTGATGGCAGTGTTCACCCAGCGTATGCTCCGTCTGGACAGGGGGATATCCTTTTACCCTTTCCTTGACAAACTTGAAATGTTCTGTTGGAAGATACTTCTTCATTCACATTCACTTTACCCCGAATTCCAGTCATGATCTCATTACTATAATCAAGGACTCTGTCCTTCCTATATTGATTCTTCACTCTTCAGTAATTTACAGCCTCTTCTGTCTTTTCTCTTGTTGTTGCCCAGTTTGCAAACACATCCCTCATCTGTTTCCCCTTCAGTGTGGAAGGGGGTGTTATTCAACACAAAAGCATCATTCAGTGCTATCTAGTGGCTCAGCGTTGTACAGTACGATGCTCTATCCAACAGTAGATATCGCATAACCAGTTTGTTTCAGACATCCCTTGCAAGGCTCATTTCTCTCACCCACCTGCTGAAGGTGGCTTTAAGGTATCCATCGTACTACCCGCATTTTCACCTGTTCTTGGCTCATATCTTGGTTCTTCTGCCTAGGAATTTCTCCTCTAGCATAAATGAAAGCCTCTAATTCTTTTAGCCTCAGGCGACTGCTCCATGATGTTTGCTCTGAGTCTTGAGTAAAACCTTGATGGGTTCTGAAAAGCTTTGGATGCACTGGACAGTTAGGTGACACACCATGTCAGTGGTCGGTATGTGTTTAAAAAGCAATGTAGCTGTTAATGCTGCATTCCCCCGTGCAGATTTAATGGTGGTGGACCCAAATCTGTACAGCCAATATTTTTACTGCTGTTGAACAGATAAATCTTCCATTTAAATTCTCTTGAAAACTCATTAGTTTCTGTGTCAGATCCACTTAAGTTCTCAGTGAAGCTTCCATAAAACAGCTTGCAGTTGAGACAGGAGGTCATTTCTCTCTCACACCCTATGGGGACAGCATATATGATTATGTGTGCCTGTTAACTGCAAGTGGTCTTACAGTGGTCTTCAGCGCGCTAACACCTGCTGCTAATTCTGGTGAGTAGGTAAATAGGCCCATGCTGCTATTCTTCCCTGGTTGCTTCCATTTGCAGCGAGGTGTAATTTGAGGGGCTGCAGCTTGCACACGTTTGCAAAACAAAATCATTCCTAGGTGTAGGCAAGTTTGGGATGAAGGAAAGGACAAAGAACATCCAGACATCATAAAGCAGCAGTATGTGTCCAAAACATACCACGCTGCAGTTTCACAGCTGCCAGCAGAGAGGGGTAGCCAGCCATGTAGACAACAGCTGCACTGCCAAGGAACAAAATTACAGAGCCAGATGTTCCTCTTGGAAGTACATTACACTGAACTTGGCGGATGAGTGTGGTAGCTGCCAAGTACATCTCTTATTTGGTCATAGGTAATGATCCCTCTATCAGGGAATGTGGAGGAAAACGACCACACAGCATATCCTCACCAAAATATTATAGTTGAAACATTAACTTCTCCTGGACCAAAAAGATTTGGGAGCTCCATGGCAACCTTCACATCTTGTTTGAAGGACGATGTTGTTTACTACCAGGCATGAAGTGAGAAACTTACAGTAACTGAAGCCAAGTGCTTTCAAGGTATTTGTTACTGAAAGGTGACTAAAAGGCTGATATAATTTTTATAGCAACCACAGTTGCTTGTGGGTGCTGTTGTATTTCTCAGCTAAGACTGCAAGTGAGAAGGAGAACTTCTGGTTCTGTCTCTAAAGTAAATACCAGGAGTCTGGCTTTCTGAGGACATGTTTATGCTACAGCCATGTCCGCAACACAGAGTCGTAAAGAGAGATCCAATCTAGCTTTAAACTAGCCAGCTGGGTGTGAGCAGGACTAGGCACTTTCCTCAACTCACTGCTTGTGTATCTATCTTCACTGGAAAATTTTGAAGCCTGATGCTGCCTGTATTGCTGTCTAGAGCTAACGTTGCTAGGGTCCACGGTACTCTGCAATGGCAGCATGTAGACATATAGGCCCAGATTCATGCCAACTAGTGGGATGCAATTCATAAAAGTGCCTGACTGAGGGTTTGGTTGTGGTGTTGCCAACGGAGAATGACTGATACCTCCTTAGGGAGATCCACTCTTCCAAAGACCCCAGACACCCCTGTAAGTATTTATCTAGCGAGGGCTTAGATGGCTAAATCTTTGGAAATAGGTAATATTAACATCTCTGAGATAACTGGAGAGATAATTCATGTCTTGTGTCTCTTCAGTCACCTTTCTTAAACTTTCTGAATTTGATCCTTCTCTCCTGGGCCTCTCAAGTTGCAAACCCAATTCTTTCTTTAAGTATCTTCTATTTAATAACCAAAGAAACTAACAATAGCCCAAATCCCTCTGCCAAATAAATCTCTCAGTAAGGAACTTACCCCTAAAAATTACTTTGGCCCAACATTTCCCCTGCGTAATATTAAAGTCGCTCCTGCGCCATCAACAAATTTAAGATCTGATATCTCAGGGATTGCAACAGAGCTCAGAAAAGCTACAGATCATAAATGAAACTTGCAGATCATACTGAAGGATTTCTTTGTCTCTGGTCACATCTAGTTCATGGCCCTCACCATTCATCTGCAGCTCAGGGAGGGAAAAGATCAGGTTAAAAACTGTGGGTTTGGAGCGAGAACACACTGCACCGCTTACACATTTTCCAGGGAATTAGGGACAGTAAGTTTCTCTCCCCACCTAGTGGTCATTAAAAGACTTTATTAATAGAGCAGTAGCCTAAACCAGAGTGCTTGACAGCCCACCATGAGTGATGCATTGTGCATTTTTTCCATGCCAGCACAGGGAGGAGATGGTTGCTCCCTTTGTTGTAGATTATCTAACTGAGATGAAAGCAGAGAGGATTTCTGGAGGATTCCCTTTGTTTCCAATATGCTCTTAATCAAAATATGACCAGGGTAAAAAACTGAACTGATGGTAGGAAATTATTGTTAACAAACGATCGGGCAGTGGCTGCTAATTTTTCTTTCCTCTGTAATCCTCCTTCCGTGGGTTTTGCAGTGAGTGAGAGCAAGTTTGAAATGTGACAGGAGCAGAAGCATCTTTATTGCTCGACAGCTTGTTTGGCCTGGCTGTGGTTAATTCTTTCTGCAAACAACATGACATTGGGCGAGGGAAGAAGAACGTGAAATTAAAATGAATATGGATGTTAAGCAAAGCTGATACTGACTTGTCTAAATTTGAATAAGGGAGCTAGGAGAGTAAGTAGTGAAAGCAAACGGAGTTGTTTGAATTCTTCCCATTCCAGTGCCCTAAGGTGTTATCAGTAACATGGGAAATATATATATATGAAGCAAAAATGTGGTCGTAATATTAGCACAAGGCATTCCACTACCTTCCCTGAGACTACTCATACAAACACAGCCTGCAGGACTGTTAAATGGGGAGTGGTCCTTTTTGGGAAAGCAGTGCTTTTTTTTTCGTTACTCTCTTTTTAGAGTGGGTCATGAAACACAGCAAAGAGAGCAGCCCCAATGGTACCTGGCGCTGACTCTGGGTTGCCCACGGATGGCTCCCTGCCTCAGTGCTAGGTGATCTCTCATCATGTTTTCCAGCACTTCATTGTAGTTTTATTATTCTGTAACTGTGAAATAAGGGTAATGATATTTTTCTTTCTGTGCATAAAACTTGGAAAATAAAAGCTGAAAAGTGTAATTAAAGACTGCAACTGCATCAAAAGTACTGGCTGAGGCTTATTATTTGCAGGGCAGGTCCCGGACGGGAAAGCCGGTGCCCGAGTCCTGCTGTCCTGCACGTGGAGACAGGTCCGGGGCAGGGGTCCTAGTTCATGCTGCTGTTGTTTCCCCCAGCAGATGAACTTCCCAGAGGACCCTTATAGAAAATCCCTGGAGCTTAAGGCTGCACTGAGCTTTTTGTCCCTTACCCCTGAATGCAGACCCAGGTGACCCGTGGGGACACTGGGTGGAGGAGGGACTCCAAGGCTGCTTGCTCATGATGTGGCTCCACCATCTCACCCAAGATACCCATTTTGGCCCTCGCTGATGAGCCTTCCCCTCCTGCACACTAATAGAGCCTTTTTAACTGACATTTGAACTGCTCTGAGCTCTAGCAGGTTAGGACAAGCTTCCCTGGGGAGGAGACAGACATTTCCCCTCTTAGAAAAGGGGTCCCCATTGCTGTGGGCTGCCTCATCTATCTGACTGAGTTTGGTATAATAAATCCCTAAAATAGTAAGGGAACCTGAAAGCCCCGTGGCACCATGGGAAAGGATCAGATTCTCCTATGGGTCAGGTGAGGAGGAGAAAAAACTCTGGCAGAGGGTTTCCACATGTGACACCACCTTTCTGAAAGGTATGGTGGGATGAACTTGGGATGGAAGAAGTGCAAGTTAAATTTCTTCCTTATCTCAAACCTAGTTATTATTTTCTCCACTTGACTCTACAGAGACCTTTCATGCTGTGCCTTATAGTGGTATAATAAAGCAGATGGAGAGAAATGTGCGTCTTCCCTCTAGCTCTCTTATCAATACCTCTGTACAACAGTAAATAACAGGAAAACAGAGCTCACTTGTCAATGTTACCAGCTGCCGTTGCTTTCTTTAAACATACAGTCATATATTTATTGCTGACTTTTCTGAAATAAATAACAGCATGGGACAGGGCTGTGGACACATTGTCTTACCTAAATAAGATCTTAGTGACAGCCAATGTTGGATATGTTGTGGTTTTTTTTTTTTATTTTCAGTAGTTGTTTCCGTTTCAGAAGGTGCCAGAGAAGCTAGTCAAAGGCAGACTAGGTCACTAATTAGTCTCAAATTAGATTAGGTTGACAGCTAACCCTAACTTACACCTTGACATATAGAAGGTATATTTATAGGGGCATTGAGGATGCACCATTTGTCCAGCATAGCTCTATAAGCACAGCGGGGAATGCATCCCCTTCCCCATCAGTATCGCGTTTCCTGCCCAGTCACAGCTGGTTTTGGTTTGTCTGTGGCCTCTGCTTGACCAGACATCCCATTCACGTCCTGCCCTCCTTGGTGGGTGTGACCTTCTGCATTGAGGCCACTTGCGTCTTCCTGAAGTTTTACTTCCCATCATTAACACAATTAATGGAAATATTGAGTACAATTGAGCAGGATGGACCGCTTCAGAAGCCTGATGGCAACATGTGCTGTCAGTCTGAGGACAACTTGTTGGGACATATTTTTGCAGGCAGGTGCTCCTGGAAACCATGCTTTCCTAGTTTCTCATGACTGAAATCAAGACATCCAACATCTACCACCTCCCCCTTTCCCAGTCATCCTGTCAAAGAGGGAAATGAGTTTGGGTTTGGTACAATGTGTTCTCGACGCATCCACTCTGGCTTTTTTTAATCACTTTATTGTTCTCCTGGTGTTTATAAACGGGTTGTTTAATAATTCGCACTAGTCTTTTTCCAGGCTGACAGTTTTATGGTTCCCCAGATTCTCATTTTCCACCTTTAAGAGGGAGAGGTACTCTGTTTACCCTCCTGGTATGCAACGCAAGTGATTTCATGCAAAGAAGCAGCAAAATGATATTGCATTATGACAACTATTCTGAGTCATCCTGAGGATTTAACAGAAACAACGGCAGTGACAGGACCTGAATGTTCAGAGCCGTAACAAAGCAGCAGGGAGAGGCTGTGCAGGTAGCGTTGTCCCACCTTTGCAGAGGGTGCGTGGCAGCGGCGATGGTTCGGTCGGGGCGGGGGCTGCAGAGGGAAGAGCAGCTGTCAGACAAGAATTGCACACGCTACAGTATCACTGGTATCCAAACGTTTGGGTATTTGGCTCCTGGTATTTTGATATTTTGGAAGTGCAATGTTGACTTGGTGCACAGCTGTCCATCTCCTAGTGTGGAAGAGCCAAATTCTCCTTTTCCAGCATGCGCTGATGGCCTGAAAGAAATGAAAGGCCAATGTATGACATGTAGCCTCAATCATATCCACATTAATCCCTGGTGTTCAAAAAGGGAAAGAACCCTGTAGTTTAATAAAAAATGAATTAACTTCCCAAACAGCTTATTTATAAAAAAGTTTCTTTTTCTCTGACATTGCTTTATTGACCTATTTTGGTGGATTAGGTACTGGGACATGATGCTTCTGTAAACTTTCTCAATAAGCTGTGTTAGGTACAAACATCCCTTAAGAAAACTGTTCTGTTCTTGCTGCTGCTAACTATATTCTTTTTATTATTCAGAACATAAGAACACAAGGCAGAAGAACAGAGAATCCAGAAGACACCTATACCATTAATAACTTTCTAATTTTCCCTTTGCCTGTCTTCGCATTTAAGAAAGAAAATAATTAAATTCAAGTGTACCATTGCTAGTTTGGATCTGTGTTTATGGTGTCTGTTTCTCACAGCTTAGAAAATGAAAGTTCGGGGAAATCCCATCGTTCTGGTGATAATGAATTTCAGTTTCTAACACCTTTGATGTGTAGCATCACATGAAATATTTGTTCATTTAACACCGAGGAGGATTTGTGATGGTATTGCCGTTGTTCTTGAGTTTCTTTCTTTACAACGTCGGATTGTGGCTCAACCTTAGGCCCTTGCTATGAAATGTAGGTCCTGTGCATGGGCATACGAGTCGATACACTAAAGGAAACAAAAGGATGACTGAATTCTGGAAGGCGAAGGCATATTTAAATGTTTGCAGGATCAACCCCCTAATTTGACATTACCCTTTTAGAGTAAAAGCAATAGCATTGCTAACTACAGCACACATTGCAGTGTGCTGGGCTACTGCCTACGCAGTGAAGCAAGCCATTGAAAAGACATTCCTATTTCTAATTACCAGTTTTGTCTGTACAGAGGCAACAACCACAGAAGAAATCTTCTATCTCATAGCAGAACCTGAATGCCCTTTTTCTTACATACTGCAGCAAACAGAAAGCAGCTACCTGCTTTCATACTAATTCTTTGAAGAATATAGCATTATTTGCTATTCCATGTTGGGTTGCAGCACAGTTTTGCATGACAGACAGACTACTTTTTTGGCACAGCGCCTGGAGAGGCTGCGCATGGTGTGTGTCTGTCATGTCCTTATTGATGCTTGTAAATCTGCCCTCCTATGTCACGCATGGAAGAGTATTTGGGGCCAGGTCCCCACCTGGTTTAAAGTGGTCTGGTGAGCCGAGGTCGTGCTGAGGTTGGTGGATGTGGGCTGGTTTACATGAGTTGAAGACCCGTCTCTCTCCTCACCCATCTGCCTCCCAAGCACTGAGCATTTCCACCGCGATGGCTAACTCCCATGCCCTCTCCCCTCGGCCATCCTCCCTGTGTCCATCTCCTCCCCAGCCTCTGGCACCTCTTGCTCCGTGTCCCCCGGCACTACCTGCACCCCACCAGTCCACTTTGGGCAGCCTCCGCCTTGCACTTAACGAGGTATAAGCGGACATCAACCACTCCATGCAGAGCTCCTCTCCTGAGAGCTGCCAGCAGGAGCATTTCAGAGCTTGTTGGGCCAGCTCTCCTGTGTACATTGTTGGAGGTGTTGAACCAACAATAAAGAGTGTAAACCTATGCTGAGGGATGATCAAGGTTGCCAAATCAAATCCCTCTTTTAATTCTGCCATCACCTTCTTTCTTTCCCTTTCCTCAGCGCTTTTCCACACTACAGACAAAAGCATTTTAAAGTAATTATTTTTTCTCAATACTAAAGCAGTTGCATCATGTTCCCAAGTCAAATATCCTGATTATTTAAAACAGATCTCTTCTTCATTCCTTCAGTATTTTGTCAGCAGAAATTAAGTCAGCAGAAAAAATGTGATGGACACAAAGCCCACTTGCCACATATTTCCATTACAGAGAGCTCTCAGTCAAGTGTCTGCAGACGTAATGAACAGGAGCCGCAGCCAAGTTCATAGCGTATTGGAGACAATATAAGGGAGGCTCATAGGAGAGACTGAAGCTCAGTTGTGTAGGTATGCCCCTTTTCTCCCTTAAAAAGTACTTAAAAGTGGAAAATTTGACCATAGGGTCACTAGAAGTATTGAGAAATGGAAGTCCTTTGGAAAAACCTATCAGTATAGTGGTGCACAATAAATGGTTGGAGGTCAGCTGCAAAATATACACACCTTGGTTCTTGGGGAAGTGAAGTATGGGTATACCCAGAAAAACTAATCCTCTCCTTTAAGTGGGAGCTGTGTTACTGCTTCAGTACTCTTATGTCCTCTTGTTCCCTGGTAATGGAGAAGCGGTGTAGGTCCCTGTGGTTAGGAAGGACTGTGATCATAGCAAGATTTATTTCAGCTTTTAACAAACCATAGCTGTGAAGACATCTTGCAAGATACACACAGTCATTTTTTTTTCTTTCTTCTGTGGCTGATAAAATGGCCCTGACTGAGGAAACAACGTCTTGCATCCTAAGAGTATATCGAAATAAAAGTGAGGTAAAAGTGGGCAATAACAGCAACGTTGCCACAGTGGCACTGGCATGACTGGGAATTTAGGAATACCCTGGAGGTGTTGAACAGCCTTTGGTGCAAAGAATCCTCTGTTTTGGTACCTGACCTCACTAATTTAATGGTGCAACACTTCTGAAAGGACTCAGGAAAGCATCTGTCCCTGATAATATAAAACATCAAATAAATAACAGAAATCAGCCATGGAGTGTTACTTGAAGATGAAGAATTGACACTGACCACCCAAAAAGAGCAGAGACTGTGCAAATTATGCTTTATGAAAGAAGGTGTTGAAAAAGCTGGAATATGTGTAATCTTTCCTACATTGGAGAGAATCTCTGCCCAGATCCTAAGTCACTGAAAGGGATGGGAAGAAAAGGTACTTTTTTTTCCACTTGGTTAATTGGTTGGTTTGCCCTATCCCATGGAGTTATTTTTTTAAATAAAGCCTAGTTAAGGGATGTCAGTAGTTGGGCAGTCAGGCCATCTATAACCCAGGCTGGCAGGTTGCTGGCCCTCTGAAGCTGGCTCAGGAAGGTACATATGGTATACAATTGACAATCTACCGAGGAAACTGAAGGGTCATTTCTCTTTGGCTTCACGGAGGCATGGAGATGCACAGCCCCATAATAATCTACAAAGGACATGAAAGCTGAAGCTTTCTCCTTTGCCAGGGAGTGGAAATCCATTAGATACTTCCTGAAGGCAGGCAGCCACCAGTTTGCTGCGACTAAGGTTTTGCTTCATTTTTGCTCCCTTGGAAAGAGTTGGTATCATTCTGAAGACCAAGAGGGAGTGCTGGATAGGAAAAAGATTAAAAAGGAAATTCTAGGATGTATTTAAATGCTAAAGTGTGGTGTCTGAACTAGAATGTGTTTAAAAAGGGGAAATGGGAAATGTATCTAAGAAAATAAATGAGTATTGACTGAAGATTTGAGGGGGAGGACTAAACTGACCAAGGATGTCATTTCATTGGCTTCTTTTGTATTGCTCCTGGGATGAATTTGGCTCAAACTCTATAAATGTCAAAACCAGGTCAAAATATAATTATCTATGTTATTCGTACAGAGCCTTGCTCATGGTGGTTGCTGTTCACAGCTAAGGGTCCTGAGTGGTTTAGTAATACAACTAATGAAGACTAATAATGCAGGTAAATTGTTTTGCATCTGATGTAAAGGACTATTTTTAAAACTGTAATGATGTAACTGGGAAATCTGTGCTCATTTTAAAGTTCCAGATGGTTTTAGAGTTAAGTCTGATTTCCCTCCCCAAAATACCTCCAATGCAGTGTCTTCAAAACATCTGTATTTAAATTGTGTTTGCCTTGTCACTTATGATGAGCAAGGTATGTAGTTTCCTCTACTCTTCCAGGAAATGTGATTTACAGTTTTATACCCTGCACCAGGAATAGCAAAATGAGAGACCGAATTAAAGTCAGGAGGAGGCAAGTTTGGGTGCTGTGCAAGGACAGCGTCCAGATTTGGTTAATTACTTTACACTGAAGGGAATGACCACTTTAGCAGTGAAATCATTGCCTTACATGTTATTTGGCAAGTCTCCTAATAACCAGTTCATACAAATGAACTGAACTCTTGACACCGCCTGTCCACCAATGACTGTATAGTGGGATTTTCCCCTCTCAGTCCCTGTTTTCTACATGCACATCATGTTCTTGGCTGGTGCGTGGGGTCTTGGTAAGATTCAGGCTGAACTTCCTTTCAGCTTACCGAGTTTGGATAGATAGTTCCCCTGGGAAGCGGGGGGCAGGCGAGCAGAAAAGATGAGACTGCAGAGCAGCACACCCTCATCTTTCTTCCTTCAGGCTTTTTACAGGGATTTGATATGGGGATAGGGAACACTCCCACATCGCCTTTCAAGAATGTGTTTTTTTCAGAACTTTTCATACACAGGTTCCTATAGTTTTTCTGTGAAAGTGCATTTAAATGCTCTGATGTTAGTCTTATTCTCTTTCCACCATTTGTGACCCCTTCAAAATTAATCTGCAGGCTCTGGGCAGCAAACTGAAAGCCACCAGCCAGCGTATATCCCATACCACATTGCTTGAAGCAGGCAACATAGTGTCTGCAAGCTTGGCACGTCCTTCCCACCTCCGAGCACCTTGCAGTGCTACAGCAAATAAACCAACTATTGCCTACATATAGATTGTGCTCTTGGCCCCTCGTTGGGTAGGAAAAGTGTGGGCAGAGCAGTGTTTTGTTTAGGTTGGGGTTTTCTGAGTGTGTGCATGTGAGGTCTTTATGGAAAGCTCTTCTCCGGCAGCCAACAGCATGTGTGTGTGATACATCCAGGAAAGGACTTGCAACAGATTTCCTGATGCTCTTGTTCATGGACCCCAAACACCCTAGGCACTGAAAGAAGGGTTTGGTGGGAACTCTGCTTTGCAAAATTCCTGGATGTCTCTTTGCCTTCCTGATGTTAATTTACAGGAAATCTCATCGTGGCCTTTTGTAGTATTAGGAAGTTGTGTTGATTAATACAAGTTACCTGTGCATTACTTTTAGTTTAATTTCCATCCTCAGCTGAAAAATGGAACAAATTATTGCAAGGAGACTAGTAAACTCGTATAGTGTAGCAGAACTGCAACCAGCAGGTCACAGAGCTTTTAAAGCCAAAGTCATGATGATCAGAAGGTAAACCCTCAGGTGGAACAATTTCCTGATGGTGTATTGTACCAGGCCTTTGAGTAATCCATGTAAAGAGTGTCAAAAGTCCAGTAAAAAGGGTTATTTGATCCTCGACGAGAGGAACCTCAGTGGGCAGGCACCAGGGACGAGCTGGGTACACAGGGATGTAACACGGCTCGTGCCACCTTCTAGTGTGTCTGATTTTGTTCATGAACAATGACTACTGAACATCTTAATCTTTACTTAATTCTGGTTATTGTTAAATGATTTCTTCTCTGTCGTTTCTCCAGGGAAATGTTAAATTATTCTTTTTTTTTGCCCATCTGTCTACTGGTGTTTATCTCTCCCTGGAAGAAATCCAAGTTTAGTAATTAAGGCACTAGGAACAGTCAGAGGTTTGATCAGTAGATAAAACATAATTATAACAGATCTGTGAGTCTCTCTGCAGTAAATATTTTAACACCTTGGGCCAAATCCTCCATTAACATAAACAGAGTTATTGGAGATCACACCGTCTTACATCAGCTGGGGATCTGTGCAAAACTGCACAGACAGCTCCATTGTGGTTGTGTGGGAAAAATAAAAAAAAAATTACCTTAAGAAGATGATGAGGTGCAATACTCTGTGCCCAACAGGCAATTTGGATGAAATGTGGGGTTTCTTCACATCCTGTGACATATGCTTGCTTATCTTTTTCCCATGGCTGTTTTCAAATACCCTGAAATAGAATTATGTCTGTGTGGGTAAAATTTTCAAAACTAATCTCTTCTGTCGCAGTGGTGAGTACACTGTCTTATAGTTGGATTACATATATTAATTAGGCAAGCAATGTAACTTATTCCCTAATTGGGGTGCTTAGGTGAGGGTTTGTAGTAGAAACATTTCACAGACAAAAATCACAAGAAGATAATTTTGGAGAACAGCACCAAATTGGCTGAAAAATTCCCCAAATTCCACCATTTCTGGGTGTCTTGTTTACTCTCCTGCTGAAGTCTGGAGCAGGTTTCCATGCCATAGCTAGTGGCAGTCACTATTTCTGGCCTCCTTGACCTTGGAAAATGGGACATTGGCCACGTTCCCCAAGGTCTTCCTCAGCTGTGAGCCCTGGGGGAGCCTGAGGTCAAGTATTTTCCACTGAACCTGCAAAGTACCAGATGTTGTCCTGCCGACTCCTCACCCCTCTGGAGTGGATCGAAGGCTGTAGAGGGACATGTGGGAATGCCGCCTGCCATAGACATGGAAAGAGAAGGTCTTTTGGGTGGAACAACACTCCCGCATGTGATGGAAAAGTTTCCAAGGAGACTATATGGATGAACCATAATACAGTTTGAGAAGCTGTCCCCACCCTGGGCTGTGTTGAAAGTCCTTTCAGCTTGTCAGGACTTACTTCCTAAAGGATTTAAAGATTTTACTGCTGAACAAATAAAGGGAGCTGGTGGGGAGGATGAACCACGCTGCCGTCCCCGGGAGTGGAGCTCCCCTCCATGCTGTGTGCTAACCGCTGCTGCCAGGTAGAGAGGCTGAAATGTTTCCACCAGTGAGATCTTCGCTGACGGAAGGGAGCTGAGCAATCAGCTTTCTGCCTTGTCACAGATGGCCTTTATGGGGCTCAGGGTCATGCTCAGAAGTCATGATGGGATCTTACAAAAAAATGAGTGTTTAACCCATTGGGGAACCTATTTGCTTCAGTCGTGCTTCAAGCAGTCATTTGCAGAAATGGCCTGATGAATATTTCGGAGGTGCTCTCCATCTGATGGCATCTCACTCTGCAGGGGTTGTTCAAAAACCAAAAGGCATCAAAAGCAAGACAAAAGAGAACAAAGATGAAAATAAAAAAAAGAAGTGAATTTTAAGGCCCTGGAAGCCCGATGGTAATTCCTGCTTGCCAAAATCATGTGGCACAGGTCCTGCAGGAGGGCTTGTGCAGCAAAGGCAGCAGCAGTTAGTTGGGAACAGACAGCTTATAGCATAATAAAAGAAACTAATTCCGCAATGTGTCTTGCTTCAAAAGCAGAACCAATAACCTAATGTCTTCCAAACAATGACAGCTCGACTAACACAACAGAGATTTTAAAGAAAGCATTGAATAAGAATGTAACATTATTACCATATGAAGAAAAATAGTCTCATTGAAATGTTGGGTACTGGCTTGATCTTTTAACAAACAGAGGTTCCAGGGAGCCGAGGGTAAAAGTTGACTCTATAACTCTTCCTGTATTAAAATATAATATAATATAATATAATATAATATAATCCAATATAATATGAAAAGGCTTACTTCTGTTCTCCAAAACCAGGGTCCAAGGCTCAGCTGGCCCTTCTGGGTGGCCTCTTTCCTTACGTGGAATTGATATGAAAACTCTTACCTCAAGTTTATGTCTGCACTGTGTGTGTGATCAAAGAGTAAACCTCAACGATCTTTAAAGTCATCGGAAAGCTGCATGTCTATAAAAGAAGTATTTCATTATGATTCAGACATGCCAAAACCATCGTTTCCCTTCAAGGTTTGCCAATTCATTTCAAACAAGATGTAAAGGATGCATCTGTGCAAAGGCTTGGAGTTATACAGCTGCAAAAGGGGGAAATCAGTTGTTTATCCCTTCAGAAGTCTTGCATTTGCAAAAGTAAACAATACACAGATTGGAAAGGATGTATCCCATACCATACAGTGACGTCTGTCTACGTCTAGCTGTGAGCGCTCATACAGGAAAAGCTGCGGTTGGTTCTGACCATAAGCTTTTGGAAGTAATGAAGAGAAAAGCTTGTGGCAGCACCAGCACATCTATAAAACATAGTGATGTTCCTGTAGAAATATGCTACTGTGGTTAAATACAGACCAAGAGAAAATATACCCCATACAGATTTCTTGATCAGATGGTTTCTGGCAGGGGAAAACAATTAGGAGGCATTTTCAGACGTAAATTAACTTTGGGCTGAGCAGCATTTGTAAGGTAAGAAATGTAGAGCCCAACCATGCCAGATGCTCAGCCTTGGCCATTTCATTGCATTTCAGTGGTACAGTAGCTGTCAGCTCAGCAGTTGTGGGTTACCTGGGTTTTGGGGATCCACACAAAATTTGTTCATTTTGGGAGAATGTGTTTCACAAACAGTGAAGAAAGATCAAGAAACTTGAAGTGACATTATATATCTGACAACTTTCATTTCTATGGGATATTTTTGTCCTCTGAGACAGAGCTTGGTAGTGCTGATTGAAATGGGATGCTTTTTTTTGTTGAAACTAAAAAAAGAATAAACTGTCTGCAATTAGAATTTTCAGGGTTGTTTTTTCTTTTCTTTCATTTTTTCCCATTAATCTCAAGGACTCTTACTGGAAATTGCCAGTGGGAGCTATAGAAAAGGGTCTTGTTATTTACAACTTGTTATTTATATACGTAAGAGTTAACTCTTTGAGAAATACTTATTGTTTGGCACAGTTTGTTTTGGTTTTGTTTCCCTGGAAGCCAAGTGCATCAATAATGAGATTTATTATACTTTTTTTTTCCTTAGAATCAGTCCTGATGGCAGCTGCTGCCCTCAGATTAGCTATTACAAACAAACAAAACTTTTGGTTCAGATATTTGGCTCAGCGTTCAAAAAGCAGCTAGACAAACTCATGGAAGAAGAACCTGCCTGTAGATATTAAATGCAGAGGAAACACCTCGGGCTTAGGAAGCTCCTGAACTGCAAAATATCACAGTTTTGTAGAGTAACCTGGGACTATATCTTCATAAGCCTACTATGTTCTTGTATTCCTTCCCATACATCTGTTCTCAGCCAGTGCTAGAAACAGGACAATGGGTCTTTCATCTGAGGTAGTATCTCAGTCTTTTGTCCTCATGTTTTTATTCCATGTCATAAAAACACAACAGCTTTGCTGCTTCTAACACATTTCTCAGCAGCAACACACCTGATTTTTGGAGCTACTTTGGCTCCACATTGCGACAGAAAATAAACCAGCTTGGTGATATGGTAATGTGCATGCCAAAAGTTACATGTGAAACACAAAAAGAATAGGCTGTATTGAAACAGAAAGGTGGTGCAGTCAGGTACACCCCCCACGTAACTCTGGAAACTGTCACATTTTGAAAGTAACCATTAAAAATTAAAAAGACATGTCATAAAACCTCATGAAAATCCCTTTAAAAGCTTAATACTGGTTCACATATTTCATTAAATAACAACCAGAGCAGTAAACCATTTGCGGTTGGTTCTGGTCATACGAGCTCATTTGTGGCTTGACTTTCTCTTGATGAAATTCCTTGCGAAAGCTGCTCTCAAAGGCAGAAAAAACAATGGGTTAGTTTCATATATCTGATTTAATCAAATTGCCCAAATTATCATTTTTCACTGCTGCCAGGGAATCAGAAACATCCCTGTATCCTTCTCTTCAGTCTCAGGTGTCATTCTGGCACGCAGTGTTTGGACCTGGTGAGCGTGCTACCAGGTGGTAGCAGCGGTCCAGTGGAAAGTTTAAAGAAATGGTTCAGACTGCTACAGCACTTACGTGGGGTCATCTGGCTATATAAGTCTTGGAATAACTTCATATTAGAAATACTCAGTGGACCCCTAAGAGGTTGTGACCGCTGGCTGAGGAAACACATCAATGTTTCTCCAGCTCCTTGGTACCTTCACTGTCAGGACAAACATCTGCTCCACTGGTACTGCTTCAATGGGTGTTCAGTTTGGCTAAAGAAGCACCCAGTTGTTTATTAGGGAAGAAAAGACCTCTCTGCAGATGGCTAAATAATCCAGTTTAACTGTACTAAGAGGCTCTTACCCTTACCTGATTCTATTTGGATTAGCTCTGTTCACATTGATGGAACTGGAGTGGTGTGTTTGCGTGCTGTCTTGTGTTAGCCTGCCTGGAAAAAATCCCAACTGTCTAAATAAACTTATACATCATTCTGTTTTCGGTTTTTTTCCTAAATTTTATCGTCAAAGTTTCAAGTTTGATAGGTGAAAAACCATTGAATTGAAACACCTTTCAAAAAAGGAAACTACAACTTAAAAAGACATGTTGCCTTAACAAATGTCTTAAGTTAGTTAGAACCGAACAGCTGCTTGAGAAATCCCAGAAGGACATAAAATAAGGCTACACCTATTTTTCACCAGCACCCTCCAAGCAAGTTTACCACTTTTTCTACTATTTATTCAGGTCTTCTGGGTTCTTTTATAGAGATCCACTCAGCAGGAAGCAGTACTCAGCCTCTGCCTCTGATGGCCCAGGCAGAATCGCGTGCTGTCTTGACACGCTGGTCCCTCAGAGCCTGGGAAAGCAGTGAGAAATACGAGATGTCCTGCAGGAATGTGGAAGACATCATGTGTCTTCGAGCTTGGTGAATTTCCGGCAAAATTTACTTATGCTCCAGATTCATATTAATCCCTCAAAATCTGCCATTTGAGATGCTCTGAGCTAAGAAAGCTGGAGGAAATTGAAAATCAGCATAGACTGGTGCCACCCTTGCACACAGGGTCTGAGTTATTTGGGGCCTCTTAGCTGAAGAGAACAGCTTTAGATATCCCCGTGAACCTAGTGAAAATCTCTCCACAATGCAAAGCAGCTGTGAAAAGCTAACAACAGTAAGTAAGCTGTGTTAACAAGGGAATAGGGAGTAATACAGAAAGTCTAGGGGCTTGACAAGTAAATCAAAGCTGGGCAGCAGTTTAAGAAACCTCAGAAGGATATAAACCAGAGCTGCTCGAATGATTTCTACCAAAAGCTGCTGGATAGATGTAAATGCTGGAAGCAGTTGGGTCCTTTCACCTCCAAAGGGATGGCAGGTTACACGTGAGTGCTGGGAAGAGGGGGTGGAGGTCGATTTGCGGCACCAAAGGGAAACAAGGGGTGATGCTCGGGTCCTGTGTATGAAGTGGAGCTCCTGTATGCAGAACAGGGAAGGGGATGGGGAGGGATTAGATCACGTGGGGAGATTTATGGGGCTGAAATGGGGTTGGGGAAAATGAAGAGGAGGTATAGGGATGTCTTCTTAGAGAGGAGGTAAGGGAAACAAGATGAAAAGAGGTTTCTGGAGGCAGGGGGGGGAGCAAGCAGAGGCAGATGTGAAGATAGGCTGGTGGAGGAGATGGCCTAGAGTGCGATTTGGAGATTGAGGAAGCAGAAAATACATTTTGCAGCCGGTCCTTCTCCAACTGCAAATAACATAGGTAGACGTTGCTCACATCTTGGTAGCTGGGGAAGGAGAATAAGGGAGCATCGCATTTGAAACCCTAGCACAGCCTGCCAGCCACAAAGAAGTATTTTCAGGACTATGGGAGGGGAAGAGAGGAGGGATGGCAGGTGAACATGCAAAGTGGGTGGCAGAGAACCAGACTGTGAAGCTGCTGTGACAAACTCCTTATTAACAGCTGGGCGCCACCTCAGATATGGGGTGTTGCAGTGTGGTTATTCGCTGTTATCTCCAAGGGATATTATACAGGGTCTGGGTTTCTGGGGTTATTGCCATGAACAGGGCTTCAGAACAAAAGGGTTACCTGGATCTGCAGGATTTGAGAAATAATTTAGTAGGTGGAGTAAAGGAAAATATAGAAGAAGATTTGAATAAAAAGAATTGGAGCTAATACCTTCTACACTGAGTCTCTATTTGGACTGCACAGTGTGGGATTAGTAAATCTTATTCATTAAAAGCAGAGGTGTAGGTAGAAGCAACAATTAGTAGGTGGAATTCAGCCTCCTAAGCAAAGGCAATGGAGTAACCGGAGACACATCTGCTTGTGCTGCAGTTAAACTTGGTCTAGTCTCTTTTAAGGGCGTTTCTCACTGATGCGGCTCCTTGCTGATCTGTCTGATTATGCCGGCTCACGAGCCATCACAGTGTATTTACATTTCTAAAACACAAAACACTTTGCCTAAAATCTTCTTATAATTGGTGATGGGTAAAGATCATCTTCAGATCCTGAACGCTATTACTCATTATATACAACATGAAAGACAGGAATGTCTTTCTTCCTTTGGCAAAACATCATACCCTTGGGTAGGTTTGGTGGTTCATTCAACTGCAGTGCTGTTTTCTGAATCTGTTGTGTTTATCCATTCTGAATCCGTTCCACCATTGGAAGATGCAGGTTGAGGATTTAAGTCCAAGAAGAAGAGTTTAAGAGGCAAGAGGTCAGGTGTTTGGGTCATGAAAAGGAGGAAAGCAGGAGAGTGGGATGAGTAGGAGCATGAGGTGGAGGGAGAAAGAAAAGGCTGCAAGAAGAGGGAAAGGCAAATATACTCTGTGTTAGCTGGGAGGATGTGGGAGCTGTTGGAGCTTGGCAGAGGGAGAACCAGTCTCAGGTGAGGGCCAGGACCCAGCACTGAGCCTGAAACGCAGGGCTCAGGGAAGCAGCAGAGCCCATGATGTTAACCATCGTGTGCATTCACTGTCTTCTGCTCAGTTCATTGGGACTGGGCTTGGGTGTCAACTGGAAGGCAGCTGAAATCACGGAAACACTTAAGTGTTAGGAATTGATGTAACCAGGACGAAAGAATGGTTTAGAAGAGGCAGACAGTCTTGTTTTACAGCATAGATCATTCTGATTATATTACGTTTTCTGGTTTTGTTGGCAAAAATCTGCCAGCAGGAGACAACAAATGGCTTTTAACTTATTGTTTTCTCTAAGGAAAGCATTATTTTTTAAAGATCTCTCCATTAAATCTGCATATACTTGGAGCCTGAAAAAACCAATCTGACTAGAGGGGAAAGAAATATAACAACTGAAAATCTATTTGCTAAGTCCTGCAACGGAGAATACATATTTTAATGTGAAACAGTGATGACAGGGGAAGCTTTAGACAGCTTCAAAGCAAAAGCATCCAGGCAGTCAGTCCTGCAGGACTTCAAAACCTTTCATTGAGACAAAGCTTTTTGTACATCAGAGCTTGAAATTCAAATCAAGCAGAGAGGGAGCCAAGCCAACTTTAAGCATTCTGCATTTCACTCGATGTCCTTAAAGGCTGCAAGAGTTTCTTCATTGTTTGCTTGCATTACATGCCATTTGCGGTGCTGCTTTGCAGGTGCTTCTTTGCTCTTTTTCTTTCAGTTTCGTTGAGTGGTTACATAGATTTGTAGCGTATCACATGTGTTTTTTAAAGCTTTTGTTCTGTTGGATTATCCTTCCCTCCCTCCAGCCTCAAAGTCAGATTTACAGGAATCTTTTAGAGATATGACACTGCATTATTTTAAAAGCTTTGCTCTTCTTATCTTCATGGTCTTAGAGGTCACAAAGGACAACATATGAGGATAAACATCAGGTTCCCCAGCACGGAATAAAGTCAGACTGGATTACACAAAACACTTTAACAGATAAATCCAGATACTGTTCTCAGTGTCTCCCCTCTCTCTTATCACTGATGAGATTTCTTGAATTTATTTTAAAATTACAGGAGGGGGGAGTGCCAGAAAGAGCAAAAAGTTCCCCAAACGTCTATCAAAGAACCTGAAATAATATTTTAATTCTATGCAAATAATGCTGGTTCAAGAGTGGCTCAGTAGAGATATTTTTATGTCAAAACCAGCAAAGGAATATCACTGGCTAATTAATGATAGCGTTTATATTTCATTAATGAATGTCCAAAAAATCGTCTAACGTAGGATGCTTTCAAATTAAGGGCAGAGACCAAACTACATTTGCTTTTGTTGAAGGAACAACTGGATATTGCAGAATTATTTCAGTGATGAGGCTTTGCTGGATTTGATTCAAAGAAATGCCGAAAGCTTGGTTCTACGTTGCCCGTGTTTTATACAATAATTTCAGTCATGCCATCTTTCTCCATGCACTTTTGCCATTAAGGAACCTGTATGTTTTTATCACTCACACTTCTGGCACAGCTCAGCTATGCCAGAGGTGGGGAATTGGGAGACTTTGGGTATGAAACTTGGCTTTGGCCAAACCCAGCAGAGGACTGAGGTGACTGGAGGGTGGGTACTCGCTCACAGGCATTGACTCCCAGGGTGCAGCATTGAAGCCGGCACCAGCTGCCCCTCTGATCTAGGTAGGATGAGATCCAGGTGATTGAATGAGCAGCAACTCCCCCTCCTCCTGGTCCGGTTGAGTAAACAATAAAATTGGACAAACGGGGCCTGGTTTTGCCAGTGCTGCAGCAGCTGCACGTTCCATTGCAGCATGGCTGGTGCTGGAGCCTACGGAGGTCCCGAGGGGGTTTATGCCCAGGGAGGGTGGTGTCCCCATGTCACTGTGGTGGTGGCTGCTGTGGACACGCGGAGAGGCACAGCTCCAGGGACCTTTCACAGTCAGGAAGAGTTTTGGTGCCTCTGGTCTCAGGTGATGCTTGGTACTCTGCAAGGGGTTGGGTGGCACTTGGGGGGCTCATGGGCTCTCATCCTGGGTGCCCAGCGGTCTCAGCACCACAGGGACCTGCTGTGGATGGGTGCCACTTACAGCCTGGCAGGAGGTGACCCGGGTGGCTTGAGAAAAGCTGTACCCAGCACGGGTGAGGAGTAGCTCTGCCAGCCAGGTGTGGAGGGTTAAGGCGAGCAGCAAAAAATAGCTCTGCTATCCTTTAAGCAGGACAAGCCAAAAGTACTGGGTTTGGCTGCGCATGGTGTGGCTGAGGGAGAGGAGGTTCGTTTGGGTATGCGGTTGCTTTCCACTTTTTCGGAAAGGGTAAAGGGAGTGCCCAAGACCCCACCATGTTTGCTGAGCGATAGGCATCTGCTGGGCTACCAGCAGTCACAAAATGCCTCCTGGCGTTCCCCTGCATTTCAATGTTCTGTCATTTCATAAAGAGTTTATTTTGTCCCTCTCGGTCCTAATCCTTATATCACTGGCATGATTTTAACCTGAAGACAGAGGTGAGGCTATCCCTCAACGAGAGGCAGCTGCTCCAGGAGCTAAGGTAAGGGAGTGAAATGGGATTTATGCCTCCTGCTCCTGGCTGTGCTGTGGTTTCACAGCATAATGCTGAAAGTCACTTAGGCTCTGGACAGTTTAGCCATCTGTATGGTGGAGGCCAGGTATGTCTGCAGGAGGCTGGCGTTTGCTGATACCCAGCTCTGGGCTTCCTTGCTGATGAAGGCAGAGTCTGTAGCATCACAGACTCAAAGAACAGGAGATGGCACGGCACTCCTCACAAATGTAACCATTTTAATGGCAGCATTTGCCGCAAAACGTGAGAGGGTGGTAATTCCTGCTGCGTGTCTCCAATTCTGATGCTATTTCCAGGCCAAGACAAGGGAACGGTCTTTGTGTTTTGCTCTGCTGCCCAGGTCTGAGGTCTTTATTACTTCCCTACTGCGTGGTGTCTTTCTGAGGGAGGGATGCTCAGCCCGCTGTGGAGGACTGGTCAGCACGCTCCTCTGGGGACGTGGCTGCCGGCTAGGAGGGACAGGTAATGGTCAGCTCTGGGCAGCTGGCAGTAATCCTTGCTGAAAGGCAAAAGGTACAGAGATGGGTGCAGGCAAACTCCTGTCACTTGCAGAAGTGATTCTCACCTCTGAACTTCTTGGCTCTGTTACTGCTCCTGAGACCGCAGGTAGCAGGAGTCTTTCTGTGTCTTCTGCTGTCCAGAGCCGGGCGAAGCACTTCGCTCAACCTTCAGTCAGCAGAAAGAGTGCTGTGGGCCAAAGAATGTTTTGGTGAAAAAGCTTCGCGTCATTTTGGGTATTTTTGTTTACTTGTTCCTGGAGCTTTTTTTAATAAAGGGCAATTCCAAATTTAGGATAAAATGACTACAGAAAACTTACCCAGCTGAAGATGCTGTTAGTTTTCAGTTGGAGTGTCTCCTCAGAAACTACTGCAATGTGTTATGGAAAAGCTAAAAACCCCAAGTAGCTTTTGTTTTAAACACCTGACCCACAATTAGCGTTTTGGCTTATTCTATCAGGTAACGCAGAGGCCCTAGGCTATATGACTGCTGATTGCCATGTGCAGCGTTTGAGGCTGCAGGTTATTAGAGAGCACTCCTGTGATTAGGGCTAGCTTTGTAGACACAGAAGCATCATGTGTACCAGGATGTGGCTCCTTGCCTGTAGAGGAGGTGAGAAATGCATCCAGGTGAATCCAGAGCATAATCTCTGTGCCTGTATAAAATCTTAAACGTTCTGTACAATGCTTTTGCTAGCTGTAACAGATGCAGGAATCCCTATGTGCATAGGCTAGGTTTTTAGCTATATATAACCAACAGGGGGCATTAGGTTTATGCTTATTAAATGTGTATTTCTACTCCTAGCAGAGAAAAATCTCAAAGTTGTTTGATTGAAAACAGCAGGATGGGAATCCTGTATCCTACAAAAGATAGAGGATTCTGTTTTTCCAGAAGATTTAATAACTGTATAAGTCTGTTCTGTTTTCTTTAGGTCTAGTTTGCGTCTATTTCAAGATGAAGATAAGTGAGATTGATGTAATTAAGAACCAGATGATTTTTGTATCATCTGTAGCTCAAAAAGCACTTGAAAAATATGAGCATTTCTGGTGCAAATTGGTTTGTATTGATGATTTCCAGTTTTCTAACCAGAAATTAAAGTAACGCTGCAATTATGTCTTTCTGATGGAAATTAGGTTCAACAGTACACAGTCAACTGCTGCTCTTCATTATGGAGCAAACCTTGCCCTGAGTTATTTGATTACTGAATGCAAAGGACTTTAGTGAGGAGCTACAGTGCAAGCAGAAATTGTTGTCTTCAAAAATGAAAGTAATATTTATTACAGAAATAATTATTATGGCTACAACCACTCATACTCCTGTACGTGGGACTATTCATATATACATTCTGAGCAAGATGTGGGGTTTTTATATTTATAGCACTGACGTGGAAGCAAATTTTACTCTTAACACATGAAGTTGGAAAACTGTAGCCTGCTCTGAGCTCCTGTCACATCCAAGCAGCTGGATAACTGGTTTAGGTGAAGTGATTTCTACAATCTACAGTTAATTTGAGCTGCATTTGGAAATATGGAAATAAGTTAAGGAAGTAGATGTTAAATGACTAGGTGGTACAGCTGAGGAGAACTGCTTTCATAAAGCAATGTCAAAACAAATAGTTGGCTAAAATGTACAGATGCTCTAGGTTTCAAGAAGTTGATTTAATTACCTGCCTTACGTTGAAATGGGTTTTACATAACCTAATAACTTTAATTTCTTCCAAAGTAAAGTAACAGTTATGATTTTGAAATAAAGTAAACAAATTAGCAGCCTCTAGCAGTTGTAGAGCTTTTGCCTGCAAGTGCATCTGGGATGCTGTGAGCAATTCTTGGTCCCCCACAGTCAGAGAAGAGAAATTCTAATTGGATCAGTGGCACACAGTATCTCCCTTCCCCCGAGCCCTCTTCATACCCCTGTCATAAAAAAATGGCAAGAGGACTCTTGTTCGTTTTTATCTAGCAAGAAGATGAAGGGGCTACAACTGCAAACAGCCAGTCCTGTAGCAGGCTGCTGCAGACATACGAGAGTTTATAAAGTAAAGCACAACATTTGCGCAAGAAAAATGGATATAACTTTGCAAACCTGACGGTGATAAGGGAAGGCATAGTTTTTGGCAGGTCTTTTTAGGCGGTGCCTGAAGCAAGGAGGGTTGGACGCTTCCCAGACATTTGTCCTAATGGTAAGTGCATTCAGTCAGTGTCTTCCCCTGGGTGCCTAACCCCAAACTGCTCTGTTGGAAGTGGGAAATGCCCAGCGGCGGCGTTTCTCAAATGCCTGGATTGCTCTGATGTACTGGACCCACTGGTCTTCAGAGCAGGGGCTGTACCGCTCTCCCACCGCTCTCCGCTGTGGCAGGACTTGGCTCCATTTGGCTTCCCTGCGTGTGAGTACGGGTCAGAGGGGGTTACGGAGCATTTCTTGGCCTCGTTGGCTGGAGGAAATCACAAGGAGGATCCAAGTGCTTGCGTGTCCAATTTGCTGCTGCCTAGTGTTTCTGACCTCCGCCGGTTGCCCAGTTTGTATGTTGGATCTTAACAGACAGCTCTGCATTATTAAACAGGTTGTGGGAGACATCCCAGAGCACGGGCTCACAGACAGTTCCTTTAAGTGCCATATCTGCATGAGAAGGACAGCCCAGACTCCCTTCAATGCGCTCTAAGAAGCAGCTTAATTTTAATTGCTTCTATCAGATTGTAGGTTTGCCTGTATGAGTAAATGAAACTCTTAAAGATGTCAAAGTTTAAGTTACTAAAAGGTAATTGCTACAATAGCTTCCCCTTGGAACCTGCTCCAATTTCCACATATATCTGACTATCTTCTTAATGTTAACAGTGATGTTTTCCAACTAAAGTCCGAATGCTTAGAAGTGAACTTCCCATTCAAGTCTTCAACACAGGAGCAGCTTGTAATTTGAAAAAGGAAGGTCATTAGCAGGGCAGAGGGTTGGATCAGATTCATCAATAGAAAGAACACTCAGATATTCATCTCTTTGCTCATCTCTCCTCCCGCTCCCCGACATCTGTTTTTTGGATGTATGTACTGAACAACTTACCAGCCATGGAATAAGTTTTCTTTTTGCCCTTCCAGGATACCTTTCCTGTACTTTGCATTGCTCATCTCCTGCAGCCTGGTACTTGCATCAGTGAGTGGATGGTGCTAGAGTACAGCTGGTCTGTAAAATTTCAAAGCCTGAAAGCTTGCTGTGGGTGTACGCTAGTGCATTTTAAAGTTCTTGGTCAGGATTTCCAAAGCATGGATCATGGGGAGCTAATATATGGGTCTGATGTGAGCCCAGGGCCAAGTATCAAAATTAAATCCCACTTTGATGTTTGCAGACCTCTTTCAAAAATGGCCTTGGGTTACTCTGGCCCAAGCCCAGGAGCAGTTCCCTGTGCTTACATGTATGTGTTGGTCTCGATGTCTCATTCTGTGCCAGACTCAGAAGCAGTTGTGCTATCTGTGGTGCAGGTCTTTTGTCACTCTTGTGCACTTTTCTAGAGCAGCAAGAAGGTCTTGAGGAAAGGTTAGAGCATGATAGCAGCTGCAGCTGCAGTTTCAGCCCCTGAGTGGTGACAGCTTTGGTCTCCTGAGTGCTGGGATGCGTGTCCTGGTCCAGGAGGGACCCTGCAGTTGCTCCAGCTCCAGTGACTTGACTCTGAGGGACACCACATCTGAAGAATTCTTCCACAGTCCAAAGGCGCTGCAGGCAGGACAAGGTCTGTAGGCTTCAGACTGGCCACCCACTACAAAAAGAAAAATGTGTTTTATCTTACATTGCTTACCTGGCATGTTTGTAGTCTTAAGGGAAGCAACCAGATTATCTAGAAAGATATTTTTGACAGTTGTTTGGTCAATGCCCTGGCAGATCCTTCCTTCTTGTAAAGCGGAGTTTAGTGTCCTTCAGTACTTAATTCAGTCTGAACTGCATTTTAAACAGCATCTCATCTGTTGGACCTGCTTGTGTTAGTGAAGAGTTGTGCTATTCTGTGTATCCAATAGAACAGCAAATTAGGGAAACCTTTTCCATCCTAATCAATTAGTCATGTAAGATGTAACCACTTTCCAAATAAGTGCTGGAGTAGCAGCCATGTTACTTGTTATGAAAGGTTTGTGTGTCAGCAGATTCTGCATCTATGTTATGTTTTCTGCAAAGCCAGCAGCAAATCCTAATAAAACTTAATGCAAGAAAACATTGCCAGTGTGGTGATAGGTTGAGATTAACTGCACTAAAAAGAGGCAATTCTATGCTAAGTTTTTTAACTTTCCTGAAGGGTCACTATTATAAACATACCAATTTAAGGACTTTTTTCTGCTTCTGTGAAAATCAATATGAAAGCTTGCACAGAATTAAACTAAAGAAGAAAAACCGGACAGCCAGCTACCACTCATCCTAAGCCTGGACAGCTAAGCTGTGCATAGGCCACGTTAGCACTGAGCTCAGTGGAAAACTTCGCTAGTGCAAAAATATTTAGCTGAATTAGATGTTTACTGTGGCATCTATGTGGTTATCCTGCAGATCTTTTGCCTTAGTAGTTATGAAAAGGGACTCATAATGAGTTTTTTTTTCCTATTGCAGTTAGACATACCTTGAAGGATAACGTGTATGGAAGGGGCAACCATCAGCTGCCTTCCAGAGTGGCATGAATGATCAGTTCCTCTGTCGTGTGATGCATCCATAGGTAACTGGTTTTGCTGTACTATACATTGAAATTAAGGTTTCCATGTCAAACCCATCTCTGTGAAGAGAAAGGGTATGCGAGCAAGGGTTGGTGCAGGCATGCATCTGGTGTCATCCTCCTCTACCTGAAAAGGAGTTTGGGGCAGGTGCATGAAACATCAGGCTGGCAATAAGAGGATCTAAGTCTGATTGTGGGCTCTACCCTCATTTTTTTGTTAGCCCAAATGTTCTGTCTTAGTTTGCTATCTATAGAGCAATATTTTTTTGCCTGTCTTTAACTCAAACTGAACCATGCAGGTATACGTACATATAGGTATAGTGTCTTCATTGCCGAAACTTTCTGGCTTTCCAGTAATACGAGTTTTAACAAGTTATGTTTAAACTCAACATTTAGCCCCCTGCTGAGTTCTAATGACAATTTCTAAAAAAAAAAAAATCACAGCTGAGCTAAGCCCTGGTGTAAGTAATTTCCTTCTCAAAGACATTTTTTATAAACAAGTGTATATAAATAGGTTTAAAATTGAAAAAACCCTTGTTCTTAACTGCATCACTGTTGTTATAACATTTTACCCAAAACATATAAAATGCTTAACTTAGACTACCTACATTAGAAGCAAATGTTGTGTTTAAAGCATTTTTCTGTGGGTTTTTTTTTGTTTTGTTTTGTTTTTTTTTAAGTTCATAATTTTCAGGACAATTTAATGTCATCCACTTATGTCAATGCTTCAGCTGCCAAAAAGTCTTGAGATTTTTCTAGTGTACTTGATGCACAATCCTCAGGCTCTCAGAGGCATTCCTATAACAGTTCTGTAGAAGGCTTTTTCTGTAGCTCCCGCTCATTACAGAAGAGGCTCCAGGACCCAACACAGTTCTCACCCAGAGAAAGGTCCAGAGGAGGTGTCAGATGTGGGAATAACTTGTAACACCTCTGGGAAGGAAAATGAAGTGATGGTCCGTCTCAGACTGTCCTACCTGCCACAGCTTTTGCCATGAGCACCACTGATGGCTAGTTGGTCTGTCCTCCCTCCTGCCAGTGCAGCCTTCCTGGCTGCTTTCCACACGTTCATGGTACCAAATGTGGAAGGAAAAAAGATTCAACCAAAAAAAAAAAGATCAGACCTAGAGCCCCAGCTCTTGGAGTCATGGGATTAGAGACTCTCAGCTTTTACTTCTTTAACAAAGAAAAGTTTCTTTCCTTGAGAGTCCCCCCAAAAGCCTGGAAACATGGTCAGATCATACCCTATGAAGCAATTCATGTCTTTGAGTCTGCAGGAAGCCTGAAGAACAGCCCTGATGCAGAAAATGGCTCCATCCTCCAGCGGGGTGCTTGCTTTCCCCCTGTCCCTCATGCGTGACCAAGGCTGGAGAAGAAGAGTGGGGGTTATTTGCAGCTCTTCATTTCATACTACCCCAGCTCCCCACTGGTGGGATTGGGACCTGTGGGGGTGCAGGGGGGAATATTATGCTGTTTGGGGCCTCTGTTAGACTTAATCCAAACTATTATCCACTGCTGCCTGAAAAAATAGCCCTTTCTGCTGTTAGGATACCACTTATTTCTGAGTTCCCTGCCCTTATGGTGTCAAGGACTTATTGCTGGCTCAAGTAGTCAAAAGACGCCCACAGGCACTGCATCCTGGAGTCAAAAGCAGTTTTTTGTGTATTGTAAACTGGGCCTAGGAAGGACCTGTGAGCCCGTGCAGCCTTTGCCTCTGTTATGGATTTCCTCAGAGCATGCCTGCAAGGATTTTTTTGGCCTATAAGGACTTCAGGACTAGTCAAAAAGGCCAAGAGAAACAGAAGATGCTTCCGTGAGGTGCTTTTGGCTGGGCACCACTTTAAATGCAAAACACTTCTAAGATATAACCATGGATTGTTTCCTGTTCTGAATCTTTTCTGTGATGATTCAGCTATTGGCAAAATAACCCAAAGAGTATGATTTTGAAGCACGGGAATACTCTGTAATCCCATCTTCACATGATTGTTATTTCAGGCATTACCTGTTTGTGGGTAGAAATATTTTCCCCTTAAAAAAAAAAAAAGCAAGACGAGAAGAACTTCAGTCTGTTTTTCTTGGCTTTCTGTAATTAATCCGGTGATTTATCTCTGTAAAGTCTGACAATAAATTATTGGTTCCTATCAGCTTATTTCTCAGGAAGAAACCCTGGAAGAGGATGTTGCCACAGGCTCATTAGAGCCGCGTGTGATTAACCTCAGTGCTGACATTTGCTGTCCTTATGCTGGAATAACGTTTCCTCCCCTTATTCCACATACCTTTTTGACCTACTGAACACCAACCATTTACACCACTGACTTCTGTGACTGTGCCCCATCCATCCTTGTCCCAAACCTTGCTTCTCAGGCATCTGTAAGCTGCAGTCCTGTGGTACTGGTCTTACTGGGTTTTTCGGTTACCTCAGAGGACTCTTTCCTCTTCTCCTTTCCAAGTAGGAGTTTGAGGTTCCCACCTTTTCTCTCTTGAAAGTCTCAAAGACATGAAAACTTTCACTTCTATTGCTGTATGTTTCTTACCCATAAATGTGCCGCAGCATCTGTAATGATTTCCTTGCAGGGTTAGATATATGAACGCTGTACCCTTGAAAAGAAGGAATTTCCTTTCTTTCCAGGGAGAAAGTCCACTGGAGTCTTGGTTTGGACCTTGCAGCACCTGCCTGGTGATAATGGACTTTGAAAGTTCTGATGCTGTTAAATTTGAGGTGTTATTTTAGGTCATTTCAGAAGCTTTAATGGCTCCCTGTGACTGCACATCTGGACTGATGATAACTGAAGCACAGACTTTGCAGGTGAAGGAATATGAAAAACAAAGTTAATAAAATGATAATATTTTAAAGGCTTTTTTCCCAAGTGTCAGATTCAGGCTAAAGAAAAGCCTGTGGAAAAGTAAAGTTGGGTTTTCTAAGCACTGCAAAGCGAGGCAATGCCTATATGATGATTGGGTTGCTTCTGCCCTTATGTCTAGTCATTGCAACAGTCTTCAGTTACATTCCCCACAATATTTCATATACGTGTGTGTATATACATCTCCTCCACTGGCTTCCAACTTCTGTGCGGCTTTGGCCTGTAATACCTTCGGCGTGCTCATTAGAGAAAATGAAATGTATGAAGCACTAAGGTAAGGTCTATAGAAAGTCTTAGGTTAAAAGCAAACAAGACCTGGAATTGTTAAATCTGTTACAGGGCTCTTCCGTGAAGCTGTGCAAGTCACTCGAACCTGGTGTCTCTCAGTGCCCATTCTTCCTATTTTTTTCATAAGCTCATGGGAAATGCACAGTTTGTGATCTGGAGAAATGCTTTGCTCTCACAACCATAATTGAAGTCACCGGACACTGAACATGTAATCTTCTGCTAAAGTGGGACTCCTCTGCTATAGGATCCTAGCTATCTCAAGCTGGGCACTATGAATTACCAGACAATTTTGACCTTAATCTCACTGGGCCCCAGTTTCCTGTCTGATCCCTGTAGGACAAGGTAAAATGCAGAAGACGTTCATTGATGCCTACAAAGCACCAGCAGATTAGTGATGAGCACCACAAAGAAATTAATCATGCCATACTTGAGCAGAGGTTGGCTGGTGTCCCAGGAATAGGGCACAGGGCCATGTTGAATGAGAAGTATAAAGGGGAAAGACTTAGCCATTACCCGTTCACCGAGCACCACGCTGAGTGTGTCCTAGGCGCACGATACAGAGGAAGCCTTAATTCTTCCTAATTCCTGTGCGCTCGACTCAGCTATCCGACCGTCTCAGTGCTGTAGCCTCACGTGAGTTCTGCATCCCTTTGCTTTGGACTGCCAAAGGGATCCATAACTTCCAGTCTAGTGGTCCAGACTTACTTGTGCAACACAACAGAGAATGGATTCTCATCGGTGCCAAATCAGATACCAGCAAGTACTTTGGCTCTGAGGTTTCACTGATATTTTCCATCAATTTTTATACCAATAGCAACAACTTTTGTCAAGTTTTTCAAACCGCTTTTTCAAATTTCTAATGGGAGAGGAAGCAAATGACAAAAAAATAGGAAAGAAACTGTAATTTATTCCCCCCCCCCTTTTTTCCCCCCCCTAAGTATTCTTTCTTGATATTATCAGCTGTTGGTATGAGCAGAGGTATTTCCTCCTTTCTGAAGGCTACTGTCCAAACCAAATGAAGAAATGCTGTCACATGTATAAGCAGATCTGATGGCATCCCCTCAGTAACTTTTGAACTCAGATTTCACTTGCTTGGTGAAAGGGACAGCGGGCTCACAGATGCTTGCTTCCTGCAGATTTCTGATGAGTCCCACACACACTTCTTGGGTGGTGTTTTGGAGCCGGTAAAAGAGAATTGACCTTACAGTCCTCCCTGCTGAGGAAAAGAAAGTTGCAGTAAAAGCTCACCTGATGTCCCACTCCAGTTTGTGACAACAGGTGTACTTTAACCATGGAGAAAGATTTACTAAGGACCTCATGCCTTATGGATATTAGAAAAGTCTCTTTTGTCACATTCTTCTGTGCAGATCCTCTGGGCTTTAAGGAACAAACTCTACCTGCTTTTCCTGCAGTTAGAATGCTTCAAACATCTCCCTCTGGCATCTGTTTCCCACTTGAGCCCTTGTTTCAGCAGTATACCGGGAAGTCATGAAACACAAATCCACTGGAAATCAAACATTGTTGGTTTTGGAGTTCATAGCCCGATTTGTAAAAATTGTGCTGTTTATAACCAAAGCTTGTGGTCGTTTTGATTATGATTTTTAGAATGGGAAGTCTTCTGTGTGCACCTGTGTTAGAAAACAGCTTTGAGCCTTGCCAAGGGTATCCCATCACTCAGTTCTGCTCACAGTATTTTTAGACCTATGTGGGTGGGTCTCATTGAGTGTCCAAGGTGGTCCCAGGGAACCTGACTCACCTTATTACATCCAAACACTGAAAGCAAAGGCAATGTTGTGAATCGGTTCAGCAGCTCGCATGTTTTAATGACTCGGGCCATTGGGGTGGATCAGTGCCTGACCTGTTTATGCTGGCCTGTGCCTCCCTCCTCTTCTAGGAGCCCCCTGAGTCCCCGGTGACAATTTTTCAATTCATAAATTTATGGAAGATACATTTAAAGCTCTATGCTGTGGATAAGAACCAGTTCAGAAATGTTTAATAGTCCCTGAAGTAAAATAACCCTCTCCTGTAGGTTTAGATTCAAAGGGACAGCTCCTCACTGGATGCGGCTGAATTTTATAGCGTGCACTGTCTCCACTTGCTGTGGGAGTTGATGTTTGCCCGCTGCTCAGTGGATATGGGGTGTCATGCCTTTTGTAGAAATACCAGTAAAAAGGTAAATCACCCTGAGCAGGTGTTTCAAATTTCAGAAGAAATGGTGAAGCAGAAGAGGAAGGAATTGTGATTACTCTTTTACCCTGGCACAGCGATGTGCTCATTCCCTTTTAGCCTTTTTTCCTTTTAGGAAAGAAAGCCAGCTTCTTTGCTTAAAGAAATAAAGTTTGAAAGCTGGGAATAAAGAAGAACTAGGAATCCTCTGATCTTCCATCAGGAATCTCGTTATGTTTAGCTTAGACTTTTTTTTTAATGTTTTAACAACTAACTATTTCCCTAAAATTCAAACTGTGTTGACTTACCTATTCTGGGATAAAAGAATAAATACATTTTGAATGACAGTGAATTTTCTGCCACATTTAAGAACGGCTGGTTGAGACTGGAGTATTTTTCATTTGGAAAGAAACTGCTTAGCTGCCTTTTTCCTACTTACACTGACCTCAAACCTTTCTGACAGCTTCCTCCGTGGTGGCTTGATGCTGTTTCCAAGCACAATTTGAAGATCCCCCAAAGAAGGCAAGAGTCTCTTTGCAGTTCCCAGTTTGCTTTCTTTATCAGACTCTTCTTTTCAAGGTTATCTTTAGCCTCATCCAGCATTTCAGGAAAAAAAGAGGTGTCCTCTGGAGTTTTTTGCTACCTTGATGTAGAGGCAAGCATCCCACCACATGTCCTGCCCTATCAGACATCTGTGATATTTAAAGATATGTTTTTGGAGCTTGTCCCTCTCCATAAGCTATTGTTTAATTAGCGCCACTGGAAATATAGCAGCAAAACTTAATAGTGGGAGCTGAAGTTGAGGAGATGGAGTAGGGAGGATAGAGTGGCTCTTGGGCATGACTGCCACACCATGATGGAGAAGTTTAGTAGAAAGGGTAAACAAGATAGGGGTTTGATGTGTTAATCAAAAGATTGGGGGGATGAGGTAAGTAGGCAAATCTAGGTTTCAAAATAAGGATGGGAAATGAGTAGAAGAATTCAAATTGGGTTCAAATTGGGTGAAACAGAGGGAATTGGGGAACAGAGGTCCTGGCAATACTGTCCAGACAGATCAGTCACACAGTATTTGCCTGTGCACAGAGGTTTTTATATGGCTACTGCTCACTGGAAAGAAATGAAGGTGCGTTGCCGTCCCCCTGCCAATTACCAGGAGCCAAATTTCCCTGCATCTGGGGCAGAGCTCAGCAGGAGCATCTTTTAAACCACACCACACTAAGCAAAGTCCTGAAGATTTCAGAACTGGGGGTGGTGGGGGTGAACCAATAAGTGTTTGACAAATAGGGTCCGGTTCACCTCCCAAGCTAGTTTTATATCAGCATTCACAAGCTGACGGAGCTTGTGTATGCTAAGTAATGGAGCTCCTCCTGATTTGCATTTGTTTAAATGAAAGCAGAACCAGACCTTTTTCTTTCAGCAGCTGCCTGCGGGCCGGCTGGCAGGGACAGCAGTCCTGGCACCCAGGTTGAAAGAGCTGCTCCTGCAACAGCTCCCGGTGTGGTAGAGATTTACTTTAAGCAGAGGAGTTCAGGTGACCTCAGTGTGACTTGTTGGACCAAGACCCAAGCACGGGAAGGAGGAGGTGCTAATAACAGGCTGGGAAAAAAAAAAAATAATTGATTTTTCTACAGCAGAATAATGTCCTCTGGGAGAAGCACTGCTGCTTGGGCCAACTACAGCAGGAGCGTGCAGCACAAGGGAATGTGCTCTGCGGGGCACGCTCCTGCCCTAGACAGACAGCGATTTTCCATCTCTTGTTTCCTTCTACGATCCTTTCTAGTCTGTAGCAGCATGCAAAACCAGCAGAGGCAGAAGGAATAGGTGGAGAAATTCCTTCCGGGACTTTACTGTCCATGCCTTTAAAAGACACTGTCCGAGTAATGAAAAGGCTGGAGGGAGAAAGGCGGCTGGGTCAAGAGTAGGGAAGAGCTTGCACAGAAATTGATTGGCGTGTGGCGTCTCAGTGCACTGACTCATCCGCTCCTTTGGGGCTCCGGCACAGGAGCAACCCGGCAGAGCTGGGGCCCTGAAAAAAATGATGGAAAAGCGGGCTCCAGCCCCAAACCTGCCTCCTGTTGCCTCCCCCTCACAGCCGCTCTCACCGGGAGAGGGAGGAATCCTCCGGAAAAATGGTTGATGGCTTCGTGCGAGGCTGGCATTTTACATGTTACCTTGCGCTTTACGGTTATCATTCGTGGGCAAAATGCAGCCGCCTTCCGTTATGTCACATTAGCATTTCGTAGTCCGTTTTCCCCCAAACCCAGCCGCTGAGAACGTGGGAACGCCGTCCTAAAAAAGCACGGCTCAGACGAAAAGGCCGGGGCTTAGAGGGTTTGGTGGTTTGTTTTTTTTTTCGGTTTGCCTCCCTCAGGGAGACGGGGCAAAACTTCGAAGGGGTTTCCCGGAGCGCCCGCCTCGGGGACAGCCCAGGGAACGCCGCTCGGCGGGACACGGCACCGGGCGCCACCCTCGGTGCCACCGCCGCGCATCCCCGCGGGGCTCCGCTCCCTTCCGCGCCGCTCCGCCTCCCCCCCCCCCCCCGCCCTCTCCCGGTCCCGGGGCGGCCCGGCTCCGCGGCGGGGCGGGCGCGCAGGCGCGGGGGGGGGGGGGAGACGGGGAGGGGGGCGGGCGAACGGGCGGGCGGCGGCGGCGGCGCTCGGCGGCGCCGTGCGCGGCGCGGCCCCAGTCCGCGCTGCAGCCGCCGCGGGGGCGCCACTACCATGAGCGGCCGCGGCCGCCCCTGCGCGACTCACGGGCACCGGGCGCACCAGCCGCCGCCGGCCCCCCCCCCCTCTCCGCCGCCGCCGCCGCCGTCGCTGTCGCTGTTGCTGCTGCTGCCGCTGCCGCCGCCGCCGCTGCCGCGCACCCCCGGCCGCCGAGCCCGGCGCTGCAGGATGCCGGGGGGCAAGAGAGGGCTGGTGGCACCGCAGAACACCTTCCTGGAGAACATTGTCCGGCGCTCCAGCGGTGAGAGATCCCCTCCCTCCGTCCCTCCGTCCCACCGTCCCTCCGTCCTTCCATCCCTCCATCCCTCCGTCCTCGGGGCGCGGAGCCGCCGCGCCCGCTGCCACGCTGGTGGGGCTGTGCCAAAGCGGTGCCTTCAAGGAACGGGGTGCGCTGTGCCCCGCCGGGCTCCGCTGGACCCTGCCCTCCGCCGTCCTTTCCCTGTCCCCCCCCTCACTTCTTACATCGTTGTCGGTACTATGAATTTGTAGCTTTTTTTTTTTTTTTTTTGGTGAGCTGCTTCTGAAAATAAGTAGTCATCATTTACGTTTCTAATATCATGTCTGCTCGTCAGGTCATTTTTTTTTCCTTCTTCTTGTTCTTTAGTTCTCTAATAATTGGGCTTGCAACCCAGTTTTCATTCAGGTTTGCAATTCTGTGACACTTTCAAGTCCGTGGCAAAGGTACGGGGAAAGAGGATGAGGGAGTGACTGTGATTTGGAGGATGGTAATCCTGTGGCTGAGCAAATATGTAAAGAACTGTCTGCAGTTGCTCATCTACAGCTCCTCTGTTAGGTGAATATTTACAGGACTGGTTCAGGACTGCATGGCCATCAAATCGTTCCTTGCTGCTGGAGTTTTTTACCTTTTCATCCAGGGCAAAGCACTGATCAAGAGTACTCTATACAGCTCCATTAAAGTTACGATGTGGCTGCAGACACCGTCTCTCTAGGTGTGTTAATGTAGATGCTGCTTTAGGCAAGTCTTGTGCTAGTTACGTTCCTTTTTTACGTAGTCTTTGCGCTGGCACAGAACTACTGAAGCATATGAGTGTCTGCACAAATGAAGTCCAACAAGAGACCCCTCGACTTTGGATCTGCTAAAAGATATCTCCTTGGACAGCCCAAGTTTAGGGCGACCCTGCCATACCAAAGCAGTGCCGTGCCAGCGTGCATCTGGGGACGTGAATGGGAAAGGCGGGCAGAGCAGAGCATTGAGAAAAGCTGCCACATGTATTATTAATCAAGACATTAATGTGATGTGCAGTCGTGCTGAAAAGTGTTCCCTTCCACCTTCCTATTGCGCGATTCTGGTCTTACCTCACATTCATACTAATGTGGTCTGGTGCGCTGGCTTGAAGTTGATTTCGATGGCGGGTAGTGAATTAGTGATTCATTGACTTCCACAGGAGCAAGAGTGGGCTGAGGACTTAGAATTTGTTTTAAAATGTTGTATGCTGAAACGCCAGCCTTGCATTAAACCGTCAACCATTTTTTGGGGGGCTTCCTTCCTCCCGCGTTGCCTGTGTCAGTTCTGTGGTCGGCAGCTGACTCCCTGTCAAGCTCTGTAGCTGCACGATCACTAAGAGCTAGTTTCCCGCAATAGTGTATTTATTTACCAGAACATTAAATGCAAAATTAATTAATAGGGGTTTATGTAGCACTTTCCCTCTGACAATTTCAAAGTGCTGGGTGGAATTTAATTACACTTCACAGCTCCTGTGGAAGAGGACACACAGAAGCATTCCCAATCTGTTCTTCGAATTGTGGCGTAAACGGGGGCTTGAGGCATCACAGTCGCTTTCCCAAGGTCATGCGGCAAGTCAGTGGCAGAGCCGGGAACACGGTTTGGGATTGCCATGCTTTTGTATCATGCTCTAATTAAATCACATGTCCTCCCTGGTGAAGGCTCAGTTAAGCTTTGAGATGTCAAAAACTGGAAAAGCTCAGAAGGCTTTCGAACATTGTACTTTAAAAACACGTATCCCCCTCCAGTTTTTAACCTGCTCTAATTTGGGAGCATAAATCATGCTGATTTGGTCATTCATTCTGCTTTTTCTCTGCCACTGATGGTGCCTAAGCATGGTGCTACAGAGGCAAATCTGCCCCATTGGACAACAAAGCAAAACGTGGATTGGGAATTTGTTTTTAACTCATGTAAGTGGTCAGTGTTGTGCCCCGAAACATGATTTAGTTCTTGTTTTTGTCATCCAGGACATAACCCTATTTGTCCTTTATAGAAATAGTAATTTTCATTGGATTCAGCACCGTTTAATCCAAACTTAATAGTATCCAGTAGAGCAAATCTGGTTCGAGTATCTCCTGCCAGTGCTTGGTAGAAGGCAAGGATCTGGTCTGCTGAGTGTGTGCTGGGTTTTGTTTTTATACTTGGATTCACCAGTTTCCAAGAGATTTTTCATTGACAAGTTGAGGAACAGGATGAAGGAAAGACTGATGATTGGTTTTTAAAATACATCTTCAGCATCCTCAAAAAAAGCCCTTCTATCACCTTTCCTGGTTCAAGAACACTCTCTTTTGAGATTTCTCACACTTAGGGAATCCCACAGCACTTCTTGACCCTAAGTCTTCTCTTAACAACCAGGAGAAGGTTTGTAGATAGAGGTAATATCTTCTATTAGACAACAGGTATGGCTGGAAAACTTAGACAGGTATTTCGGCAGATAGGCTGCGCTTCAGGTGAAATGGAAGCAATAGTTTCAAAATGAGATGTAGGTGGAGACAAATTACTCAGAATTGCCAGAGGTGGATCTGAATAACAAAATTTATAGACAAAATTGCAATAATTTTAAAATGGGGCAAGTCAGAACTGGCATAGTGGGAACCCGGTGTGCAGACTTAGTATGGTGGCGAGCCTGCTGCTAAAAACAATCAGATACTCCATTTTCAGCATTATCTATGCATGTTCTCTTTAGGAATGTTGCGAACCTTTCCACCCCAGCTTTGGCTACAAATGAGATTAAAATTGTGGGAGAAACGTTCATGGTGAGTTAGTCAGGAGCAAAGCATCAAAGAGCTGAGCAGAAAGGAACGGAGAGGCTGTGGCTTTTCTGCCCTCCGTATGGAGGGGTGGGATTTCTGGGCTGCTCTGCCGGACGCTCCTCTCCCAGCCAATGTGTTTGGGAAGGATGGAGCAACTGCCAAAGCAATGGGGGGGTCCCATGATGTCCCTTTGTCCGGGGAACCTCTCTTTGAGAGACGACTTTACACCTTGGAGCTTGTGAAGTGTTTTAGAGCGGCGGCATACTTGGCTTTTTGGACAGCAGCACGTTGCAGGGGCTTCCCAAAGTATTTGGTGGTGGACGGTAAACTCAAAGCTGCTTTGCGGGTTCTTTGCCCACACCACAGCTGAGCTCCGCTCGAGGAGAGACAAAGTCTGCAGGGAGAAGCGGGGTCTGTTGTTAGATCAACTGCTGTGGTTGGTAAAAAGGGACAAGCCCTCGGGACACACAGACCTATCTTCAGGGTAATCTCAGTGCACTCTCTGCAATCTTTTTTTTTTTTCTTTCTTTTAAAGCACAGTGAAAATTCATCAAGTAAAGGCCTTATCTGAGGCTCACAAAGATTGATATGATCTCGCTACAGCCTTGACTGTGCCCTGGATCTTAAGAGCACCAGGTGTTTTGCTGAGCTCAAAGAAGAAGTGGTTTGTGAGAGCACTGGGTTAAATCACATTAAGGTGACTGCCTTTTACTGCCATTAGTATTTTGGACTTTTAATAAGGGCCTTCCTTAGGGCAATGTTATTCCTAAGATGTTCTCAGCAGTCTGTGCCCGTTATTACTAATGTTATTGGTTGCTTCTTCAGTGCATTCAGAGCTCCTGCTGATACCGACCTCGGCTCAGCATCGTGGAGGTGCAGCGGGTACAGGATCGGGCAAGTCTCTAGAGCAGGGCTGGGCTTCGTGGACCTGGCCCACATGCGGAGCCATCCGGCGAGCTGAGCCACGCACGCAAGGGCAGGAAAATGCGTCTGTCTTGCCTGTCTGTCTTCACCCTTCACATATTCTAGCAGCAAAAGCGTTAAGCTTGTATTAAAAGCGTAACTGCTTTTTTGGTGGAGGATGAGTTTGCGAAAAGGTTAGCTCTGGGACTTTGTGGCAATATGCAGTAAAGAGCGCTAACAGTCTGGGAGAGGGGCTTAATTTAGTGGAATACTATATATAGTCTTATCTAGATGATAAGAGTCATCATTATTGGTTATTGTTTCTGTTGCAATAACTCTTAGAAGCTTCCTCGGGAAAATGGGTCTTTCAGGTCTTTCACAAATGCATTTTGACACTTGGGCTGAAATCTTTGCTCCGTAAGGCTTACATGGGAATTTTACCGTGAGCTTTAATGAAGCTAGCATTTAATTCCTGGCCTTTTTCAGCTTCGTGCCATGTTCCTACAAAGCAGTTCCTTCAGACAGAGCTTTACGCCCTGCTGGGTCCCTGTGACTTTGATGGGCAAAACGATCAGCCCTGTTTACAGGTGACTGTGTTGTCAAGGCAGATTACCCAGGAAGGGGGAGGGAAGCGAGTGTCACATTGTAGCGCTAAGACACCTTTTTCATTTTTATTACGCTGGTATTATAGAAAAAAAAAAGTGTCTATTGTCTTTCCTGTCCTTCTTACTAGCCCATGTAGCGTACCTGATGTCTTACAGGCAGGGTGACAAAACATTGTTGCTCTCATGGGACATGATACGTGTAAGGCTTCTCTCCCCTGAATTCAAACAAGCTGCATTTTCATCTGATCCAAATTAAGTTACACACGCTGCAGAGAGAAAGTTCTTTAAAGCAAGTTACTTCAAGTTTACAGGATAGTCTGTCTTTGGGGATCCTCTGAAAAAAATGCAGACCTCAGCAGTTCCCTAAATCTCTGCATAAAGACACTATAAACTGTGGGGTGAAAGTTTCCATCCTCTAGTTCAGTTGACTGCGGAGAAGTGACCAAAGGGATGACCAAGGAGCTTGTGCCGTTAGGGCTTGCTTTGGCATTGGAAGGGCACAGGGTTCCTTTTGCAGTTTCTACGACTGCAGGGGGCCTGCTGATATGTAAATCAATGCAAAGTGGATTTTTACACTAAGAAGCATTACTAGATGACATTTTTGAGGAGTTTTCAATTGCAAGCGCCCCCCTTTCCTTACCCTTCAAGTTGGTTTGCTGAATGCAGAAAGATTAAGCAAGCTGACTGCTGCTGAAATCAGGGGGAGTTTTACACGGTCTAAAATTTTTTATATGTGTTTTTTACAAAACCCCACCTGGTTATGGCAGCTCCATACCATCGTATTAATTTAGAAACCCAAATAATGCCGTATGGTTAGCTAAAGGAATAGCTGGATTTCCTTGAGGTCTGATCAGCTGCTTTGTAAATTCTGGGTCTTCTCTTTCTAGTATTTCTTTCGGTGCGTATCGGTGGCGGTGGGATGGAGCGACGTTCTCTTCTGGGGGAAGCTTGAGCGCTGCTGAGCGCTTGCCACAAGAGGTCACTGCAAGAGTTGTTGCGTTCCCAGGATAATGTTTAAATCTGAGCGAGAAGAGAAAAATGAAATTATTGATTTTTTTTTTTTTTTGAGTAAACATCCAGGGTTTTTTATTGCTATTGGAAGGAGTATACAGCCAAAGAATAATGTCAGGAAGTTAAGTGAGCTGCAGAAATACATTTAATTAGCCTGTTTAACAGAGTACCGTTCGGTGGTTAACCGAGATTTTAAGTTATTCTCCTGGAAAGCTAAGGGAATAGGATTTTCTGTTTTGATAAAATTAAGTAATAGAGGAAGATTTTGGAGTTAGCGCTCATAATAACCCGCTTTTCAGAAAAAAGTTTGGTACTTGTTTAATCAGCACACTCAGTGACTGGGCATTTGAAGTGCCAAGCCCCCGGTAACCCAGATAGCCAGGGCCCGATCCTGCACCCACACGTGGCAGTGGGAGGGAGTCCAACTGCTGGCTTCCAAATAGCCCCTTAGGAGACTCACCTGAAACAGCACCTCGGTGCTGGGCTGGGATCCGTCCTGTTGATAGTTTTGCTTTAGGAGCAAAGAGGAGAGCACGGGAGAGGCAGACGATCCTCTGCCAAAACAGGGTTTTTGAGATACAGCCAGGCTCTGTGAAGCTGCAGCCAGGACTAGCTTTGGGCTGAGTGTTTGCAAGAGGAGCCCCCGTGTCTGAACAACTACTGTTACAACAGTTTTCTCATCTGGGCACGTGAAGCAAGCGCTCTTATTTGTATAAAGCTAGAAATCTGATTTTTGGTTGCTCCCCGGGGGTGCCTGTGTGCCTTGAGCGAGAGCTACAGTGTGCTCCAGTTTAAATTTAGTTCTGCTACATCTGTGTTGTGTTCCGCATAATTTTAATAGAAAACAGATTCAGCGGTGGCATTTAGATGATAACCGGGATAGGTGAGGATTAGTTTAACTCTAAGATAAATGAATGTGTGGGGGAGAAACTGTGACCAGGATTGTATGAAAGGTCATTTTGCAGGCAACTCATAGGGGCGATCTCTTGTCCTTATTGATTCAAAACTCTTCCTGGGGTCAGTGATGTTGTGCCACAATAAAGGCAGGGGACCACGCTGTTTGTGGGCTTTCACAGTCAAAATTATTTAAATTAATTTTTTAAGTTTTCAGGAGGTAAATTCCAGGCAGACTCTAATCTTTCTTCTTGAGCTCGCTTGCTGAATTGCTGAAAGCTGCTGTGTTCCCAGCTAAGTGACTTACACGTGGATTTAATATTTCAGCCAATGCTGGATTATTTATCTTTTGTTTTATTTGAGGAGCACTTATTTGGGGCAGGAAATAGATCATTTTAGCATAGTCGGTATGGTGGCATCTTGCTCTGGGTTTAGCCCTCTTTGCATTTTCATAATATGAGTATTAAATGAAAACAACACTGGTACAGAAAGGTGACGTAAAGAGTTAGTCCTCTGAGAGATTTTTTTTCAGGCAAGCAACGCTTAATGTGCTGGATAAATTGGATGACACTGATGTTTTGCATGCTTTAAAGACACCGGGGAAATAACAGCTTTGTTAGAAAACAGCGATGTGGTTTTATAGTAAGGAGTACGAAGTGCCGGCGGAGGTTGCTGCTTCAAGCACAGCGGTTTGTCTGCAGCCGACCCCAGGGCTGGAGGGATGTTGGTGCCCGCTGAGGCTGGTTGCAGAGGGCACTGCCCTCCAGAAGGGTTTAGGATTTTCTCTTGTGTTCTGTTGGGATGCAGTACGGCTCGAGCATGTGGTTGGAGTCACTGCAAACAACACCGGTAGGACTCTGTATTATAAGGGCCGAGACTTGCTCAGGAGAGCTAAAAGAAAATAAAGAAAGAAGAATGTTTTTTAGGACCCCCCTCCACACACACACACACACACACACGCCCCACGAGTTTTCCAAGATGGTCTGAACAAGACTGCAGTAATATGCTGACCCTGTGTAGTTATAAGGAGAGTCAGCTGACAGCAGTTTAAGTGGTTTGGGGCTTTTATAAGACAGCATTAGCAAAAAAGGCAAATTCCAGACATTTCACAGACCCTGTCAGGTCCGGGCTGCATTTGCTCTGCAATGGAAGGGTGGTAATTCCAAAGGACAGCTCTGTGTAAAGTTGCTTGAGTTAGGAGTTTATTCCTAGATGGAAACACTGCTACTTTTTATTATTATAATAATTATTATTACTTGTGTTCTGCCACTGCTTCATTTTTTTAAAACATCTTTTCAATGGTGACTTTTCTAAAAAGATTAGTTGCCTGTTTTCTTGGGATGAGATGGAATTCTGAAATGGTGATTTTAACAATTTTGGTTACAAGTGGTACCCAGGCATTCTTGAGAAAAGATGATTAGAGACAATGTTTCTCACTTGGCTAAACATATCTCCTGGTATGATTTAGCTGTTCTTGCTCTCCTGTGATTACATAACATGAATTTTACACTGCTTTGGGCATTTTGTTGGTTAAAAAAAATTGCTTGCACACTGTGGCCTTTTTTTTTTTGTTTTTTTTTTAAACAAAACAAGGCTCAGCGCTGTGTTGAGTATTAGCTACTGCAAGATAGAATAAGATTAAAGGCTTGCTGCTCTACAGCATAGACTGCATTTATACAAAAGAGTCTTTTTACAAAACAGAAGTGCAGCAACAGCAAATACAGTGCCGTTAACAATTGTTTTCCTCAATTGTGTTTTCCAACCTGAAATTTTGCTAACTGTATGCCGCTAATACCCCAATTCCTTGCCATCAGTATTAAACCTTGTAAATAGGAGAGTTATATTAGCTAATAAAAAGCCTGCTGACTTCCTAAGAGGAATCTAGCAACTCTGAGACAGGCGAGCCCCTGCTTCCCTGCTCTTTTATAGACAGACGCTGGTGTTTAGACATGGCTAGTTAAAGAACTTATGCAACCTACAGATTTGTGGTTTGGGCTCTCTACAATACAGCAGAGAGGGAGATGGGTGGAGAAAATGATTGGTGAAGGCAATGACATCAAGACAAGCTTAGAAATAATAAAAATTGACTTTTATCTCTAAGGAAATGGGAAGTGGAATTGCATTGTCAGTGCATCGGAGAAAACCAAGCAAGGATGAATGCATTACCAGACATTTCAGGCTAATCATCATGCAACTTTTGAAGTTAGCTGCACATTAATGTTTTCAGTCTGAGATATCACCACATGGTAATATGGATCACAGTTGCATAGAGTTTCATATACTGGATCAGACCATTGGGTCTCAGATTTACTGTCCTACTTTCAGCGATGACCAATGTCTAGCGGACCAGCGGAGAAATTCCCAGCCTCCTTAGTAAAATACTTGTCAGATTGGGTGCTGCTGTACATGGAGAGAGAAGACTTTCCTTTCTGGGCCGCAGCACGGATATTGCACAAGTTTTAGTTACCAGTGTCTTACTGCAGAATGCGAGTTGTATTTATGCATTGCCATCTGTAACTTTGGCTATCCTTGGCAATCTCTGTTGTGATACTACTCGTTCAGTGAAGTCAGGGTGTACTTAAAAACTGAGTAAATCCAGGTGTTCTGGTGCAGGCATAGTGGCTGAATTCACTGTTGTGCAGTTATTAGTAGCTAAACTCTGTTAAGAAATACATACCCTTGAGAATACCTCCAATATAATATATTCTTTGAAAAAAACCTAGCTTGCAGAATATAGCTGTTGTGTATTGAATCCCAACAGGAAGACAGCTGTGGAGATCCCAGTGCTGGTGTCCTTGCTATGCTCACCACCCTGCAATTTGCAGACCTTTTGTTGGCTCCTTTCCTTTTTCTTCTGAAGAAGGCACAAAACACCAGTATTATCTGTTGAAGACTAGAGCAGGCAAGGAAAGCTGGCTTCTCCCATGAAGAGAGTCTAAGCCTGGGTCTGTCTTGCAGAAGGCTTCTGCCCTGGGTGGGGTGGGGGCAGTCCTTGGTGTGTGGCATTGCTGGGCTCATGCCCATGCTTTAGAAAAGAGTGATTGTGTAAAAGTCCTTTGGCTCACTCCAGAAAAGATCTTTGGTATGAATTAGCCAATGTGGAGTGTGGGCCATCAGGGGAAAGGGAGGACCGGTGCTGAACCTGGGGTTTGATAATGGAGGTGCACCCAGTGCTTGCCTGCAGCAACGCCGGCGGGGCACGTCCCTGGGCTGCCGTGGGGTGACTAGCTGTGGTCTGGGTGCGTGTCCTCCCCGTTGCGTGCAACGAGTATGGATGTGTCTCGGGAAGGAGCAAGTCAGTTGGCAGCCTGTAGGCAGGTCTGTAGCACACTTGTCTTTCGCTATACCTGATCTGCTTGAATGAAGACTTGGCTTGTGCTAAGAGGCTGCTACGGGACTTCACCACAGAGTCACTGCAGCAGGGCACTGGGGCACGTCAAGGTCCCCTTGGCTGAGGGTCCTTGCTTTGGAGCTGCTGGCAAAGGAGGCCAGGAGGAACGTGGAGCCAGTTGTGTTTGGAAGGGAAAAGACTCGTCTTTGGTGTTAGGCTGCCCTATGGCAACTGGAGGTGGAGAGGAAATGAGTTTTTTCCAACCCTTGTCTCTTATGCCAGGTTCAAGCAGCCAGCTGGATATTGAACAGAGTGGAATTTGCCATAGTCAGACTGATGGAGATCTTAACCCAAGGCACAACTGTGATTGACCTTTCTTAGTGAGAAGGCTCTAACGGAGTTGTAGAAATGTGGAAGTCAGGCATGCAGATGGATTTAGTCCAGGACTGGCTGTTAGGACCCAACCTCAGGGGAGGTAACTGCAGAAATGGACTTTCAGGAGTGGTAAGTGGTGATGACGTGATATAAAGCAGTCTCTTCCCCAACTACACAAAACTCCTAGAAACCCTAGGGTTGTATTCTCTACTAAGTAGTCTCTGTTGTTGATCAAGGCTAGGCTCCAAAATGGAGATGTGTTAGAGAATATACAAGGAGTCACAGCAGAGGACTCAAAGCAAAAACTCCTCCGTGTCCCTTTGCACTCTGCGATTTTAAGAAATTATGGCCAAAAAAAAAGAAGTTCTCTCAAAGTGTCCTGTCACCCAATACGCAGTTTGGATGTTTACAGCTGGGTATGGACTGGCTAATGTAAAGTTAAATCTGCCTGGAGTTTTGATCTGGAGAAATTGTAGAAATAGGGAAGAATGAATATGTGTCTTGACTGGAGAAAATACCATGACACCTGATAAAATGTAGGGTAGGCATGGAGTCCTGTGGATGCTGAGACTTGAGTACACAACAAAACCCAAGGGTCAGACGCTGGCCTGTTCTTCCTTAAATTTTATCAAGCTGCTCAGTGAGCAGCGGCATTAATGAAACATGGATTCCTATGGCTTTGTGCCCGCAGTTAGATTCGTTGGTCTCTAACAAGATGCAAACATTGATTCAAGATTTTTCTTCAGCTGGAGTAGAACACACACATACATATTCACGTGCTGAGCATGGGTGAATAAGGCTTATTTGCTTAGGAGACAAGGGTAAAAAAGAAGTCAATTAAGTAAAGAAAAATTCATGGGGACAAAAGAAAACATATTCTAATATCTGGTCAAGTTTCTAGTACCTATACTATATATCTGATCTAACCTTACAAATACTTGTATCTACCAAGATACTTCTAGTGTCTATTTTTTTCTAATTTTATGGGATTTTTTTTTTTTTTTTTAAACTGTCAATGGTTTGGCTTTATGTTTTGTTCCCTCCCAAGTTTCCGGCGGATTTGATCAGTTTAGTGAATGCTTTGTCAAGTATTTTGAGACCCTCAGGTGTAAAGAAGTATAAAATCCATAGAAGACAGCCATTAAATGCTGTATGTCAGCTGCTGGCTGCAACATGTATTTTTTGCTGTGTACTCTGTGTCCTGAACGAGTTACGTGGTGGAAATACACAATCAAGATTAGGTCTGTCGGACAGGGAGGCTTCGAAGCAGGGTTATCTGCTTTTGGACTGTGGTCCTCTGGGAGCACCCAGATGTGCACAGCATCCACGAGCGAGTTTGGTATTGCAGTCTCTCATCGCCCAGGTTGTGCCCGTTGTACCTAGACATGTGAGCAAGACTTTGGCGACAGATAATCCTATAAAGAAATCTCTTTCCAAATCTAACCAGAGGACTTGTAATGTTGGTTTTTTCCCTGTGGGATGGGAAATTAAGAATTGCTTACGCTCCCATCCTTTCCAGGTGCTGGGGTGTGGTGGTGGTAGGGTGGCTGCCATGGGGAGAGCCCCGCGGGTTTGGGGGGCTGGTGATGTCTCCCCTTTTCCAAATTGGAGAAGATGCAAGGTGTTGGGGAAACACCAAAACAATGGGATGAGCTCCATTGAACCCTTTGGTTTCCAGGGGGTTAGGATGTCCCCTGTGTTACTATGTGGCCTGTGCTGAGCAAAGCTGGGCTGAGTCCCCGGTGCCGAAAAGGCTGCGGAAAGCCAGGCAGATTTTATGTAATGCTCAGGTTTTACTCCGTGTCTCTTGCTGCTCGTAGCGAGGGCATCTCCCTTCGGGTAGGAAAGCAAATTTTTCAAGTTGGCATTTAGGCTTAAGAATATTTGTGATGGATTCAAAGAAATTCTTTGAGCTTAAAAGTGTTAGGTTTCACAAAATCTAAACTTCTGTTTCTCACATTGGTTGGCTTTTAAATATTTTTAAATCTGCTTTTCTATAGAAAATCCAATAATCTCCAGATTATTTTTTTCCAAATTCATGCTTATAGAGAAAAAAGAAATACTGTTTTTTTCAGTACACTTTCCATGTACAACGGAATAATGTTTGCATAATGTACAATCTAGTTACAGTTATAAATACCATGAGAAGGGTGTGTGTAGCTTATGCAAACCCAGTGTCACTTTTATGTGAAAATGAATGTGTGCACCTCAGTAATTGGCATAACCGTTCTTCGGCTATTATGAGGAAAATTTGTAAAAATCTCCTTAATTTTTTTTCCCCCCACAAGCACTGCTGAAAGGAATGTTTCCTATAATTTCTATACAGCAGTGATTGTTAATAGTTATATTTTAATAGCTTTTTAGCATCAGTGAATGGCACTAGTTAGTTCCATAGCTGTAGTCAAAATGAAATTGAAAACTAACAGTAAAAATAAAGAAAACTCCAAAGATCATCACAGACTACAATTTGAGAACCTTTACTAAGTAAGAATATTATTTCTGAAACAAAATTAGGAATGTTTACGGTGTCAATGAACATAAAATCCCACAACTTTGTGTTTAAGCAAAATAGGTATTTCCTTCTTTGGAAACACCTTGCTAAAAGCAGGGATGGAAGAATCTTTCCAAACTAGTGAATAAAACCATTTTAGGAGTAACTCATAATGTGTTGATGCCAGTCCGTGCGTATAAACTGTAGGCACTGACCGAAAGAACAGATGACTGAAGCGATATTTAAACCTGAGTTCAGCCTCCTAGAAATACTCCCTGCCCATATTTTGTATTTACAGCAATGGATGCTCGTTACTAGGATGAGCCAAACCCACCTATTTGTATTTTTAATAGACTGCCACTGAAATTCAATACCTGTTTTGTGTTATTTCAATGTCTAAGTCCCTTTGGCACTCATCGGTTCCCCGATCATGCTGAATTTCCGCCTGGGTCACTTAAGACCCGCACTCCCAGGCGTGATGGGGCTCGTGGTGTACCACGAGGTGCGGTGGGCACATCTCGTCCCTCCCAGTGGCTCCTGGCACTCTCTGTCCCTCATCCTAGGGATGCTGGCTGTGTCCTGCACAGCAAACTGGGACCTGCCAGGAGGAAAAATTGAATTGTCTTAAGCAAGAGAATCGTCATCAGCATTGGGCACACATACAGTTCAGCATTTAAAACTCAGTTTGCGAGTTAATTTAAGGTTGATTTCGAGATATATGTTCATATACCTATAAACCAAAAATCAAACATGATACCTTGCCCAGGTGTTGTCAATGAATGAATCCTTTCTAAATTGTGAAAGCGTTGGTGCTTATATCAGTATTTTGGGGTGCAAGAAGCTACTTACGTTAGTAGGAGTTACCCTGTTTCATCACGATTTATTTTCTGATGCCCATTTTGATTTCAGTTCTCTCTGAAATTTCATGGTAGAAGTTACCATCACGAATAACCGTCTGGATCTGCCGTGCAACATACGTAAGATTTAAATGTACTTTGCCACTGACAACGCCCTTTCTCTCTCCCTCCCCTTTGTCTTTTCAGAATCCAGTTTTTTGTTGGGAAATGCCCAGATTGTGGACTGGCCCGTAGTTTATAGTAATGACGGTTTTTGTAAACTCTCTGGATATCATCGAGCTGACGTCATGCAGAAGAGTAGCACTTGCAGGTATGCCGACTGTCTCTTCATTGCCACTCGATGCACTTTTAAAATTATAATCTGCTGGGAAGAAGTGTTAGGTTTTGGGAAAAGGATTGATGTAAGAAAAGCATTGTTTTTCAGAAACTGAAGTACTGAAACAGGCTTTAAATGAATGAAACCAGCAACTTATCCGGGACATGGTAAAGCACTTAACAATGTGCATTCAGTTAAGCACATTGTTGACTAACTTCCAGTAATCAATGGTTAGTTCCACCAGGATTAACAAACTGCTCAAATACTTAATGTTAAGTCCTTTGCTAAATCTGGGGTAGTGGTTAGGATCCTGTAAGACTTAATCCTAAATAAAAGAAAGCTAAATTCATGTTGTTTATATTTTAATTTTACTTAGAACATCTACAGATTTAATACGTTTCACCCAAATCTGTTTTGAAAGCAAGCCAAATCTGCCCAGTTTGGAAGTTCCCATCATCTTCTGGTAACCGCATAAATGCAATGAGCATTGCAGGAATAAAGACTGTTTGATGGAAAAGCTTTTAAAAAGTTTTAGCAGTGAATGAGGGTGAACTACAGGTGTCCCCCAAAGAGGGGGTAAATATTATGAGGATTTAGACCTTATTCTTTTCTCATTTGAAATTTATTTTGGCTAATACCAGTACGAATGTGCCCTAGCTTATGATCCAATAAAGAAAGTGGGGGTTTAGGTAATATATTTCAAAGGCTTTTTTTACTAGATTGTTTGTTAATTCTCCTGTTATCATGCTAGGAGGCAGTGGGCTCTTCTGTAGCCCATGTTGGTCCCTGTTATTACACACACACACACACACACACAGAGCACAGTAATGTGCAAACTGCATCTTTATTCTCAAGAGGGCGATTAAGCTGATGATATATTTACTCTGAGCATTGCAGGTTTATGGCTTTTTTCCTTTTGTTGGTGGTCTTTCAGGAGCGGGCAGCTGTGATTTATGGTTAGACATGCATCTGCGCCTTGTCTGCTGCATCCTTTAAAAGGAGATGCTTTGGGGAAAGACTAAATCCCTAATGCATGTGCATGAGCAAAGTAAACCAGGGACAGAGGCAACAAGGAGTGGCTGAGATACAAGTTTGTATAGGTTTTCCCTTTATGTGTTCAGGGAGCGACCAACTCCAGGGCACTGGGAGGAGGGGGCTGCGTATCTACAGCCATGATTTTTGGGAGATGGGTGCTGCCGGACACTGATCGTTGACTGATGCTCCAGCTGGCAGGAACAGGGCAGGCAGTGAGCCTGTCCTTGGATGTCAGTCATCACTTTCTCCAAAAAGCAGCGTGTGCTGATGTGTGGTCACTGCTCTCCGCTTCCAGGAAGGGGAGGAAGCCTCGGGGGTCCGGGGTTGCTCTGTGCAGCCCCATGTCCTCTAATGGGCAATGGAGAAGAGATGGGCACGTGCTGCTGAAATGGATCATTCATTCACACAGTAGCAACAGAGTCGATAGACTCAGAGAGGCTGAAAGAAACAGCCTTATCGCAGCCATGCCGGATATACGTGCATGCTTTCCCCTTTGCTCTCTGCTATCCTGTATATTGAACTGTATATGTTTGCTGTGAGCCAGCACTTTTATAGTCTGTGCATGTTAAAATCATGAAAAATACAGAATTGGATTGTAGGAAAATGTTGGGGGAGTGAAGGTTTAGCAATACGTCTCTGAATAATTCCCCTGTGCCTCAAATACTGGGGGGACCAAAAGGTTTATTCCATCTGAGTGCTTTTTGTGAGTATGATGGGCTCTAGTTACCATTTGTAAGGACCCTGTTTTGACCATGTTCATGTAGATCATGCAGGTGAATCATACAGATGCAAATTCAAGGAGTAATTATTGTGGAAAATGGAATTGGTAGCACAGATTTTTCTTTTGTTTCTTTTTTTTTTTTTTTTGTCATTCTATATATCCATCTCTGGATTTTGGAGAGGCCTCTACACTCAAAGCATGGCTAGTACTTCTTTTGTGCCTGGGTCTTAGCTGGTAGAATTACATATGTAGTGTGATGTTTCCGGCTTCTTAGGAGACATCCCAGTCTTTGCAGATTAAAGGAGAGCTGGAGAGGTTTTTGGCATGGTCTGACATGCACTGTGTAGCCTTCCAGAGCAATGTCTTTGGAGCTGCTCTCTATTAGAGAGCTTATGGAGTGGAAAATAGTCTTGAAGGCCAATGCTGCCTGCTTAGGGTTACTCAGTAGAATGCCATTGGAGGCTTTTTGATATCTGGGGCTATTACTTGTATTATTTTCTGACTTAGGCTCTCAGTCCAGATTTGCTATCTTGTGCCCAGATTATGTTACATTGTACATAAAAATTGCTTTATATATAATGTTTGCTTTACTGTTCTAAGGCAGGTGCTCTGGAATGAGTGCTCTGGTGCCACACCTTTATTGCAGGTTTTGGAAGGGTCTGTTTTTACAGCTTTTTAGTGCCAAAATTCCAACCAAATTAAAATACACAGATACAAACAATGTAAATCTAGCCCCTGACTCGAGTTATTGTTGTTACTGATCATGAGTGTGATAGAGGACAAATCAGCTTTCACCCATACTTTTCTCCTGGGTACTCCAGCGAGTATTCACTATATTCTGTTTCTGTCTGTCCCACCCCATACCCTACATTGGGGCTGCTCATATGGCATCATCATATTCAGTCTCAGGTGGTCCTGGCTGACACTGATCACAGGGAGGGCTGGATGAACTGAAGGCACTGGAGGTGCGAGTGATTTTTGTTCCAGCGCAGGCAATGAGTTAGTCCTGTGACGAGCTGGTAATCCCTTTGATTTTGTACTTCTCACATCTTTTTAATCAGTAACAATGTGCCCATTGGCAGGAAAATCACTTAGACATACCTGAGTACGAGTGCCAGACTCCCTAATTTCACGGGCACTATACAGAAGGCACAGTGTACATCGGGGTCAGGCTACGTGAATGTTGCGTGATGGCAATCAGTGTGTGTTCTTTCTGGGTGCACATGGCACCGAAAGTCGCATGTGTAGCTGGGGCTGATATACAGAATAATCGGTATAAGTGAGTGCTAAAATGCACAGGATTTTTAGGTGGAAGAACTTGTGTGCTGGTGAGGCATTTCTGTGCCAAATGAAAATGAGCCGAGTCCAGAAGGAACAGGGCATCTGCAATTGTGACACCTCTAACCTTCAATCCACCATGCAAAAACCTGTGCCTGGAGGTGCACCAGTAGATCAGCCAGCATGTAGGAAAACCACTTGTTTCATGCCCAGTTGCCCACAGTCATGACAACGTATGCCTTCATGAATGCACTGAAAGAATAAACAGTCATAAAACATTAAAATCCAGTTTAATGTTGCAAGTACTATCAGTGTTTTCTTAAATATTGTTGCTTATCAGTTAAGCTCTGTGTTCTCATCAAGCCTTTGGAAGAGCAGGCAGCCCTTTGAGTAGCTGGTTAGTAGACCTACCCTGGCATTTTCCACTTGGCGTTTGCGCCAGGTTTTGCTTTGCTTACCCGTCCTTGCACCCGAGAGCCTCGCACCAGGCTGGAGGTAGCTGGTTGCTGGTTTTGTTTTCAAAGAGGGAACCTGCTTTTAAGCCCTGTTTGTGTGTTGCCTTCCAGCTGTACAGGGGGATGGAATTGCATCTCCTTGCTGAAGCAGTTGTTTACAGGTAGTGTTTCCACTGAAACACTTGCAGCGCTCCAGTCAGCATCTCTGCTCTCCCTTGTTTTGATTTATTGCCTTTTCAAGTGAGATTAAAAAAAGTCTGCGAGTGAAATCTTGTCTCCAGTGAAGCTAATGGCAAAATTCCCACCGTGTTCAAAGAAATGGGATTTTGCATGGTGGGTACAGTGTGTTGGACTTGAAAAATTTAGATTTGATACTGGGATGTCGCCTCCGTGACCTGATTTTTGCGTGTGTGAGAAGGCCTCCTTGCACTGCCAAAGCTGTGCAAAGAAACCTTGCTGAGTGTGCCAGTGGGATCCAGGGAGCTGCACAGTTTCTCCTTAAAAATTGTGCCTGCTTTTTAACTTGCAAAGTTCTGAAGCTATTGACGTGTATCTGTATGTGCTGTTCCTCCTGGGTAGATGTTTGTCTGTTGTAATTGATGCCTTTTCATCCAACGCTTCTGGATGAACAGAGCTGTGAATTGGATGTAGGATCATATGCCTTCTGTGCTTCACCTGTCCTCTATCCTGGATAATTCCTCACAGACAGCAGTTAAATATCGCCCTGGCACACTCTACAGACCTGGAGCTGTTCTGATGCCGCTGCTCTGGATCCTGACAAAGGACAGAAGAGCACGCTACAAAGAGCACACGACGCTTTTCTGTGCCAAGGGATGCTTTCAAGGGGAGGTGGGAGCCCAGGCATCTTAAATGACAAATGGTCTGTTTCAGAGATGGGGAAATTATCTAAGATTGTGCCTTTCTCTGAGTAGTTCAGTAAGTCTTGTTTCTCTTTGATAAGTCTATTTTCTAGGTAGTAAGATTCCCAGTAGCGGGGGGGGTTGGTATTTATGCCTTGTATAGTTTGCACTGAAGGCACTCGACAAGCACTAAATAACAAAAAACATGAGGCAGAAAAAGACAGAGTGATTGACTGAAGAAGTAGGAGTCCCTCCATGTGTACAAAATAGGGCAGACTAAATTAAATTAAACCTGTGATAAGCAGAGATCTTATATAACTTATACAGTGAGTGGCTTTGATGTTTCTTTGGTGCTGTTAAAAATCGCCACCTGAAAAATGTTTTTATTATTCCACAAGCCTTTAAAATGTCTCTTTATATGTGAAAATAATGTAAGATTTGAGTGTTACAGGCTTACTGCAATAATAAGCTGCCTTTAATTTAAAACATAAAGTTGATTGATTGTATTCAGCAGTGCTAACTGGTATTGTCCACCACTCAGAACGCCAAGTACGATTTGTCATTTTAACACTAATTAATGATGACTTTCTGTATTATAAGCCATGTAAAGTCAAGCACTTTAACAAATTTTTGTTATTTTTTTCTTCAGGACTAAGAGAAACATTGTTTTAAATCTGAAGAAAACAAAAAAAAGATAATTCAATTGCACAACAGGCTGCGTGAAAACTATCAGCTCTTATTTTGTCTTGCAGAGAGGAGAGCATTCTGCCTTACCTCATCAGTGCATTAAAACAGGCATAGATTAAAAAAAAAAAAAAATCAAACTCTTTTTGGTGCCATCTCACGTATAAATGTATAAAAGGTTATCAGCTGAACTCAGGAAAGAAAGGCAGGTCATTTGAAAATGAGCAGTAGGCTGTGATTTGCATTTCCTAAAGACGGCTGTGTATGTTAATGATAAGCAGTACCTTAATGAAGCCTTGTGCCCTGGTAAAACCATTTCCTGATGTCAGTCGCTGTAGTGGCATTTCCATTACAGTGCTGTCCCAAAGGTAACAGTTATGACGTGTCATTTATCAATAGCTTTCCCTGTGTTACCAGTGAAGAAGTGCCTGTAGTGACATAGAGATGTTGTAGTCTGCCCTGCGTCTGCCTCCATCACCCACGCTGGGCAGCACCTTATTCTGGGAGCAGCCCCTTTACCTCCCTTGGTTGGCTGTGTAAAGAAAAGATTCATGGTGTGGCCTTCATTGAGTATTTTAATGCTTGCCAAGTCACTAACCACTATGCTGTTTTATTGTTTCTTTCAGAACACTAGACATAAAATAAATGTTTATTGAACCTTTGGAGGTCTGTTGATCAATAAAAGAGAAGCTGCATTGAAACCACAGAGGCACTGATAGCTTTTCTTTTCTCTTTCACATTCTCAGGGTTGTCTGTTGTAGGTCTCAGCTGAAGTTCAAACTGTTTGTGAACAAATAAAATAAAAAAAAAAGTCTGATCAATTGAAAATATATTCATCCAAGTGTCGGAAAGCTTTTATCCCATGTTCCATTTTCCTTCAGTTCTGTAATTGGGAATTTGCACAGAGCGGCTTTCGCTTATTTTTAATCCAGGGAAGAATAACAATAAAAGACTGGCTGTTTCCTTACAAAGGCTTTCAAAAGTAAGGTCAGGGGGTTGGGTTTCCTTACACCAGCTGAAAGTCTGACCTGGAAAAGAATGCAAAGATGAGATGGTCAAGTGGCAAGAAATAGCAGAGTTAAAATTACATTTTTATATTCTCAGCCTGCAGAGGGATGAGTCTCCAAAAGCATTTTAATGTTTTCCGTATTTTCACTGAAATATTAAAGAAATGCGGTATACAATAAGGAAAATGAGGGTGAATTTGGTTATGTTTGGTAGTAGTGCAGACATAGCTACACTGAGACAACTCACACACTTGCTTTCTGTGCTGAATTTTCAGAGCATTACAGTCATCACTTCTTATTGGTTAAATCCTACCTCTATTTGTAATCAGTATTTAGGAAAAGGATTCCGATTATCTTATTGTCCCAGATGCATCTTGACAAGATTAGATTTGTAACCATCGATTCAGCCAACAGCCTTTACTTGTACTAGCTTCCATTCCTCCTCCAGAAGCCTTTTCAAGAGGATTGAACAAAATTTGGGAGGTTTTAGAGGTTTTGTTCAGTTTTCTCTGTTTTGACAGCAGTATTCTCATGGCCTGCAGCTGTGGCAGTAATGGTTTTATAAGCTATCAGCTCTTTTTCTAACCATATATCCTTAAAGATATGCTCAGAAAAGCACTTAATGAAACATTACAGTAGATTTGTTTACTGTCATTTATGGTTAAAAGGTGGTCACGGTTACTCACTATTGTAGGTTTCCTTGTGAGCCTCTAAATATTTAAATGAAGTGTAAATCATGATTAAACTTTGGTAAATGACAGTTAATAGCATCTTCAATTCTTATGCTGTTTAAGGTGACTGTAACAAAGTTGTTGCTTGTCCAGAAAAAAGAGAAACCTTTTTTCTTTTTCAGTTTTATGTATGGTGAACTGACAGACAAGAAGACCATTGAAAAAGTCAGACAGACTTTCGACAACTATGAGTCAAACTGCTTTGAAATTCTCCTCTACAAGAAAAACAGTACGTATATATTTGTGTATGGTGTTGGGAGTGATGAAGCATATTTAAAGTATATAATAGACTAAAATAAATTTTCATTTTGACATATGGGTAAATTTGGGGCAAGATTTGGAGAAGAAACAGGTATTTTGGTTGCCACAGCTCAAGAAGAGATCTCTTTTTTCAGGACAAGTGTTCAGATTGCCAAGAATAGTAGTTGTTCCCTGCTGTCTCTAGTCTGACTCCTTCTCTCCAAAATATATTTAGTTTTGAGGATTGTTTCCCTGAAGGGAAACTGACTGGGTTAAGTGAAAAGAAATCCTGAATGAGGTTCCCCCACATCCCTCAGGAAACACCCCCATGTCTGCACAAGTGAGAACCCAGACCCTGACTGCTTTGAGTGGATGCTCCCAGCAGTGTCAAGATGCCTCTGCGGTGTGTAAACCAGCACGTATGAGCTCTGGTGAGAGTACTAAATTTGGCGTATAATGCAGGGTTTAATTAGAAAACCAGGGAATTTTGTAACTTCATGAGGTGTAGGACCTAAGTCCCTTCCTCTTGGTGGCATTGGGTTTACAGGAGGTTTCCAGAACCAGAGAATATTTTCTTCATTTTGTCTTAACCATGAGTCATGCCAGTCACATTTTCTGTCCTGCCATGTATGTGGGTAGTACTACTTATGGTTTATCAATGTTATAGCACATACTAAACAAAATCCGTACTGTTGTGTGGTCTCAGGCTGGGCTTGTGCAGCGTGGACATCTCTCCCGGGCTGGTGCTTGAAATTCCTGCTGTTGTCAGTGGAGATGAGCAGCCTCCTCCACTGGCACAGGCCATCTTCCCAAGGTAGAAAGCCAAAACTATCAGATGAAACGTGCTCCAGAAAAGCTGGTTCCTCTACCCTGAGCAGAATGAGTCTACTTGACTGGGTCAGTGGCCTTGTCAAACGCAAGCCAAGAACAATCCTGATGGAGATGTTCTCTTCAGTTTGGCTTTCATTTCCCAGCAGAGGGTGCAGGTCCTGTGGGGCTGGGAAGCTTTCCCCCTGGTTCAGCTGCCTGGAGCCCAGTAGCTGAGGCCATGCTCCCCCCGGGTGAATTTCGCTGCTGGCATGGAGCACCTTGCTGGGGTGAGGCTGGAGGTTTCCCCAACATGCTGTGCCTGAGGGAAGGTAATGGTGTGCCTTAAGAAAGAGCTAGCCGTGCCTGGCTGCCCCATTTCACTGGAAACTCCCATAAACCTTTCATGACATTGAAGAGAGCATCCTGGATCTCTTGATCTTGATTCTCTCATCTTCTTGAAACAAACTCACATGCATTATGCTTTACTTCCACTTTCCCCTTTTAGACTAAATCTTTCTGTATGTGCACTTAAACAGTAGGAAATGTCTTCAGATTTCTCCAGTTCTGCCTGCTTCAAAGCATTTTAGCCAACGCTTTAATTAAAAAGAGAAGCAAGAGCAGCTCTGAAGTCCAGCTGTTTCTGCAGGTGCCCAGGAGAGCCCTCCAAATGACCTCTTTCAGTTCCTCAAGCATGTGGATGTGTCTGTTCTTGAGATTTTCTGCTTCTCTGCCTGTTTCCTGTGCGGGTCACCTGGATGCTCCCTCACATTAGGGGAATTCCCTGGGACAGACTGGTGTTGGGTATCTTTGCAGGTGGTGGTGCCCAGCACCGCCATGCCCTATGTCTGTGTGATTTCTGAAGAGGATCCCAGAGACCCAGGGCTCTCCCTGACCCTGGTTCTTCTTATTAACTGGGCTGGCAGCTCCTGCTCTAGCACGGGCCAGTCCTGAACTAAATTCCTTTCTATTTTATTCAAGTATAAGAAAGAAGAGGAAAGCCTTCTCTTGGTGACATTTCTGTAACAAACCAGTCGCTTTTTGCTTTGGGTTGTGGATTGTCTGCTGGAGCTTGATGATGCTTCAGAGATTTATTGAGCTGCAGTTGCCTTAATAAAATCTTCACCTTTGCCCAGATCTCCAAGCCTCTACTTTCCATAACTTACACAGGATTACAGAAGGACTTTATGGAAAAGTACTCATATTTTCAGGCTTGAGTCAGTTCCCATCCATAACATCTGTTGCCAGCTTTCTTCTCCATCACCCGAAGCCCAGAACTTCAACCTCTTGCAATTGCGAATAGGCTGACCTTTTGGCTCCAGTTCAGCAGCTGGTGTGCCCAGGGTTTGCTTCCATTTGTCATACTCTGAGCCTTGTGGAAGAAGGGCCTTCAAGAAACTGCCTGCTTATTCTCCAGGCTGAATATTGGAGCAGATAAAGAAATAAAGAATAGTTATCTGTTGGCATGAATATACTTCTGCAAAATGTAGACAGTTACTCTGTGAAAGGGCTTGTGTTTATCACCTGCAGAGAACCTGCACGGAGCTTGCAGTGCTCTCAGAGCACCCTCCCACCCACATTTTCAAACTGTAGGTCCAGACGTGCTGCGTATTTTTCATGATGTGGCACAACCCTTTTTTTTCTCATCCATTCCTTTATGCTTTTGGCAGAGGGAGATTTTGAGATTTTTCAGGTTGCTTTCTCATCTTGCTTTCCTTTGGCACAGAGATGATCTTTAAGAGCTGATGTTCTCCGGCAGCATCCGTACGACCGCTGACTTCACACGCCCCCATGGCATTTTAACCCAGCTTGCAGGTTTCAGGTTCAGACCTGAAAGTTTGCTACGATTTTCTTCTTTACTGCATTCCCTCATATATAGTCCTCAGCTCTACCCACCCAACTGTTCAGCAACCATGTTAGGTGTGCATATATCTATATCTATGTACGGTAATACTCAGGAAACATCTTTGCCTGCTTTTGCCCTGATTGCTGCTTCTACAGCAGCAGCCACCTTGCCTCCGTTTTTGATTTTTATCAGTGCTGTTGTACAGGTTATTTTGTCTACTTACTTTCAGAGCTTTTCAAAGGGTGCTGATGAGTTGCTAGGTGAAGTGCAGTATTACTCCGGAGAGCTCCAGCACTCTGTTTTAGAAGTTATGAAAAAAATCTTTTCTCTTGGGTTAGCAACCAGGAATCGAGATAATCAAGTAGTCAGCATAATGGCTTTGGAATTATCACAAAAAGTAGTCCCCCATCTCTCCTACTTCTCCAGTTTACTGCTAGCAAGTTACTGGTTTAATCCCAGTTCAGCAATGCTGAATTTTGTTTCAAAACCTTGTGGATTTTAACCTTCGCTGCAGTAGTCGTAGTCCAAATGGGCTTTGTTGCCCTCTGGGCATCTATCCTGCAGTTCCTGGCACAGCTCCCAGATGTGGTGCATTAGAGCAGATTTGGGGGGGCCAGGGATGCCCGTGGCCTAACAGTGGGCAAGCGGCTTGTCTCAATGTGTCAGCTCTCAGGCTGGCATTCAGGCAGCTCAGGAGAAAAGCCATTATGTCATCTGGCTGAAATCACATGCAATCCCAAAGGTAATTAGCTGGCTGTGAAGGCATTTATAGTGCAGTGTGTATAGGTGCAAGTTTGGGAGGGAGGGGACACAGCTGTGGGCATGGAGCTTTGCTGGATGGAAGGTATCTCTGACATTCACGTCCCTGCAGGTGAACAGCTTGTTTCTTAGCAAATTGCTTAGTCTTTTAGGATTTCGCCCCTTACAGGGCAGACCTGCATGTACCTGGGGGACTGCCATGTGTGTTTCAGTCTAGGAGGAAACAAGACCAGTTTCAGCTCCTGTGCACCTGCAGGAGCCCTGTGTGAACAGTGAGGATTTACCAAAAGCCATGCTAACCACTCCAACACCGTAGGTGGTTTTTGGCTGTTTATTTGATGAGTGGTAGGATTCGAAAAATATTTTGTGTTTATTTCAAAAGCTAAGTAGAGATAACTGCCTTGGGAGAGTGCTCCACTGGTCAGGACAATGAGGAGGTGGAGGGTATGACCTGAAACACAAAAAGGAAATCAAATCTCCTGATTTGTCCTGATAGGACCTTTAGGGTCTATGTCTGGGTTAGCTCAGGTCCTCTTAAATAGCATCAAATTTGGAGCATTTGACAGTATACTCCATCAGTTTTGGATCTGATAGCTCCATATTATGTGAAGGAATCAAAGATACCATCCATCCATTTTTTCTCGCCTTCCTACCTTGCAGACACTAAGTTTGTGAGACATGCTGGGAAAAAACAAGAGCAAGAAGGAAAGAATAATATATTTTATTTCAGAATGGAGATTTATAAAGCCTCCTGTCTCTGCTTATCGTCTAATTAGATTAATGAAGCTGTAAAAATGGGAATATGTTGTTCTCCTTTGAGGAGGTAAAATTAAAAGATCTGGAAGATGTAGAAATATTGAGATATGGTCCTAAACTACATGTGTGTTATAATAACATAAATGATGAAGTGTTCTGTGTACAGGCTGGGGAAAGTTTGTGCTACACCACAATCCAATGTCATCTTTTTCTCTGCTTCAGGAACCCCAGTTTGGTTCTACATGCAAATTGCACCTATAAGAAATGAGCATGAAAAAGTGGTTTTGTTCTTGTGCACTTTTAAGGATATCACTTTGTTCAAACAACCGATTGAAGATGATTCAACAAAAGGTAAATATGAAATTTTGCTTTTTGTAAATGATAAAGTACATGCTTGAGCTTAGTCTTGTGACAGGGACATGTCATGGCTGTGATCTGTGTCTTGAATTCAGGAAATGTTGTGACCTGTCAGAGTTTCAATGCCACTCTCCTAAATTATTGCTTAAAAATATAAGATGAATCGCCATTAGTAGAAATTCCCGAACAACGTTTTGCCAGAGTCACAAGCCTTCCCGTCTCTTTGTAAGTTCACTACTTCTCTATAGCTGGCATTTGCTAAATATTACATAGTTTTGAGTAATTTAAATGCTGTGTTGTTTGGGGAGACCTTTCTCCTAAGGGACTGGTATCTTCTTTTCAGAAAAAAATAATTTCAGCTCCTTTGTGCTGAGGTGTTGATATTTCCTCCCTTCCTCACTCTTGGAGATGAAATGCAAAAGAAACAGCTGTTTGGGTCCTTTATCACTGGTTAGCAATGATAACTGCATGGCAGCGGATGTCGTACTTGTTACTTAACAGCTGCTGGTGATGGTGTTTGTTGAGATGTGCCGTGCTCTCATCGCCTAACGACCCATGGCCAGACCCACAGCCTTGCACAAGAGAGAATTAGTGGAGGAAGGTGCAGAGGATCTAGCAGCATCCTCTGCTTCGGTTATAAGACATGTGTGTCTTGTGTCAGGTTCATATGTGTATTGCTTTGGGTAAAATAATGCACACTTACCTAAAGAAGGGCATTTATGCTACAGCATCCACATCTCATCTGCTCTTGGAAGTTGCCTTCTGATGATTAATTCCTTGCTATATTTTTCTCTTCACCCTTGGAGAAGGCTTGATTTCTCACCGAGAGCTGTGTGTGCTCTAAGCCGTTTTCTTTAGAATAAACTTGGTGTTACTTGAATGCAAACAGGATTTAAACTAATTTCCTATTAGCTAGATAACACTTATTATATGTGTTTGGATAACTGAAAAGTGCATTTATAAAGGCAGACGTAAAATAAAATGAAAGGCCTCTGTTTGGCCTAACAGCAAATATGAGAATTCTTTTGTCTAGAGAGTATTATCCATAAAGTTATAAGATCCTGATACAGGAATACCTTCTCAGCCATCATAAGCTTTACTGCCTCTACAATTTAGTTAGCAACCTGAAAATGTTCCTTTACTTCACTTTCAGCTCCATAACGTGGAGTTCTGCCTGGAAAGAATCTGAATTTTTTAAGATAAATGCCAGTTAATTGAAAGGACTAATTGCAGAGGTCTGAAGGCATGGGACTGGCTCCTTGCTGCGTCGTATGTCATATGTAGTGGGATCTCATCAAGGAAAAAGCCAGTCTTTGCAAGGATCGTCTTGCAGGATTTCCTATTTGATGCTTTCTTGGGGGACTGAGATGTATCTCACGTGGAACCAGCCCCCAACCCCGCCACACACTTTCCCCTGCTCTGCCCCACTTTCCGCAGTACATAGTTGCACTGAGGAGTGTGTGGCTGCAGCAGGACAGGGAAAACGCATTGAAGGTGGCTCCCAAATGCAGAAACGATGAATGTTGCCTCCTTTGGATTCTTGGCCTGGGAGATTCGTACTCTGCTGCCTTCCCTGGGGAGGCAGGGATGTGGGGGGTGGGCTGAGCTCTCCCCATCCCTGTCTTGTGGCTGAGGAGGAGCAGAATCCACCTGGCATCCATTATAGGAACAATATATGTTCCCATGGGAAAGAGCAATAGCTGTGAAGTGCGTAACTTGTATACTGCTGTTCTCCAGTGAAGGGTACCATTAGTTAAAATGCCAGGTATTAACTATGAACATTGCAAAATATTGTCGTCAGCAACCGGAGAGGTTTGACTGCATGTTTAAAAAGCACTTACTTCTGTCAAAGTCATACTTTAAAAAAAACCACCACAAAGCAAAACACAGCAGAAGTCAGTACAGCCACATCGCTCAAGTGCCTTTAAGGCATATGATTGGAGTCTTAAGAATTTGCTTAGGGTGCTTTGATTAGAGCATTGATTAACATTGATCAATACATCCAACAAGCTCCATAATTACAAACGATTGACCCGATCTTTCTTCTACTTTTGCATAAATTAGAGCTTGTCTTTTATATTCTTCATGTAAAAAAATCATATTCAAATATTTGCACCATTTTACTACAGGGATGGGAAAACAGCACTGTTGCATTACCCTTTGCGTCTCAACTGGGTGGATATGCGGGATCCCACGGCACTGGGATCACAGCGTTGTTTTGTCAGTTAGTGCTATGAGAGATGCATAATTCATTGTCCTTGCAGATAACATTACAATGTGCTTAGAAGCCGTCAGGCCACTTTCTTTTTGAATTACGAGATTGGTAAACATATACATTACAATTTGGTGGAGAATTTTTAAACTTTTGTAAAAAGCATTTCAGTAAAATACTGCTCTCGCGTGCTGGGATTTGTCACTGAAAGGGCTATTTTTTTTTCTTTTTAAAAGAAGGATTTTTCTTCAGAAATTCTGCCAGGACCATGCAATACATAATACATAAGTAACTGTGGTGCAGATGAGTTACTGTCTATTACTTATGGGAGCAGTAAATTTGAGATAAAAAATTCAAAAGAAATAAAATATTGATGCCATTATGCAATAATCTCTCTGTACCAATATATTCTGCACTGTTCGAAGGTATGTTGCTTTGTTGTGAAGCTTCAGTATATCACGCTCCTACAAGGTACAAGGATTTGGTATTTAAATCATAACAATGGGTGTATTTACACTGCAGGGTGTCTGTGTGTCCTGGCTTCTGGAAATAAATGGTTGGGTTTGCCAGATCTGCTTGCGGTGACTGCAACGCAGTCGGCATCTCGTGTAGACCTTGCAAGGGAACAGCAGTATTGGGGGACAGGGAGCAGTGCCCCAGTGCTAAGGATGCAGAACTGCTCGGAAGTGTTGGGGAGCTTGTATTTGTGAAAACAGGACGTACAAATAAAAGAAAACAGTTGTCTTACTACAAAGCGCATTGCAAGGGAGAGGTGGGATTTTTTTCCCTGATACGGGCTCAGAAACATGCTTGTTTACAGGCTCAGTACAAAAAATATAGTTGACATCACGGGGACTAGCCCCGTGCGAGCAAGAGGAGTTAGGTCTGGGGCACTGCGACAGATGGTGTGTGTCTCTGCTTACCTGTGTGCTCACCGTTTGCTGTGTGTTAATGCTGTCAGAAAGGAGAAAGAGGAGGAGGAGGGGACTTTGCTTGCAGGAGGGCGTAAAAGCAATGAAAAATTTTCCTAGGTCGCCCAGGAGACTGTGAATTTGTTGCAGTCCAGAAGGCTGTTGAAACTTACTGGACTGAAAGCAAGACTGGAGAAAACGGATATATAAAAGCTACCTTCCTCTAATAAAATACAGTGGCAGAGATCAAAAAACCTTGTTTTCTGAGAGGGTACAGGCAGTTCGACACTGAAGATTTGACTGACTTGTTTTCTTGTTACCCATGCTGGTATCTATTATCGCTGGGCAATGTGTGGGAGACCTCTGATGTATAGCAATGTAACAGTGACCAAAAAGTACTGTTGGATCCTTGTAAATGGAAAATTACTTTAAAAGTGTCTAACCATGCAAAAGTGTAAAAAAAACCCCAGCATCTCAAGCAGATGCAGCGAAGATGATAATGGAAGGAAACATCAGCCACCTGGTTGACATGTTCACTCCTGGGTGGAGATGCCACGGGCAGTTGTGCAGGTCTGGAGGGTAGGGACAGCACCCTCCATTGACTTGGTTTGTGGTTTGTAGTGCCTCAGCTCCTGAGTCGGTGGCTGGATGAGCTGTGGATGGTGGCAGTGTGGAAGAAGAGGCGTGAGAATTAGTGATGGGGCAAAAGCTGCCACAGGAGATGATGGCTGCGCTTGGTGGTCGCTGGGACAATGGCTTATTTTCCGGTGAAGGAGCTGTGCTATGTTTGTCTGGTCTCTCTTTCTTTCCTTTTCCTGCTCCTGCTCCTCTTTGATAATATGAACATTTGTCTGGTCTGGATTCAGTATCGAGCAATAGGTCCTACCTGTGGTGGTGGAGGGCCACATCACCAGGTGTCCTGGCTGAATGCATTACACAGCAGAGGTGGAAGGCCATTACAAGCATATGAAAGATTGTATTATGTATTTTCTTCCAGAGAATAAAACCCAAAGAATCTTTTTTTTTTTTTTTTTTTTTTTTATATTTGTACCTTTGTAGGGTCACAGTTGGATGCTTTTATCAGCTTGCTGTGCTTTTATTCTGGCTTTACCCAATGGCCTTTTAAAAACATCTGAAGACTTTCAATCCCTCCAAAGACACACGGTGGTAATAATCTTATGTTTATTTGTCAGAAAAAAATGAAGCCATTTTTCTGGGCCCTAACTATTAGAAGAGCAAATTGGGCCACTTAGAATGTTAATGCCGTTTGAAGCCAGGAGTGCTGTAGATTAGATTGAACGGAAAGTTTAAGGATAGAAAAAAAGACTGGCATTTTTTGGCTGATAGTGGAGTTTCACCTAGTTGTGCTACGGCTTTATTCCCTTTGTTATCATCAGTGAAGAAAAAATGTGGCCTCTAGGTAAACTTGCAAGTTTTTTCAGCTCGGATTCTCACTGGTTATCTTGAGTCTCTTTTGAGTGAAATATCAGGCTTGTCACCTGCTGGAAGTGATTGGGAAGGTCCGGTGAATACTGATGGGATGCTGAATTAGGATGCAAAGATGTGTTAATGAGGCCCGTACAACTCCGGACTGTGTGCTGTTAACAGATGGGATCAGGAGATGGCACAACAGTATCCTGAAGTTGTTGGGGTTTTTTTGGGTTTTGGTTGTTTTTTTTTTTTTCTTTTTCACTTGATAGAGCCAGACTTTGATAATCAAGACTGTCTGGGACAATGCTGTAATGCTTCCAGTGATATAACTCTTTATGGTTATATAACTCCATATAATGATACAACTCTATCTCGGAGTGTGACAGGGCTATAAAAAGTGTAGTAGTTGCAGAAATACGCACTTATGCTTGCTAATCCTTGCTAAGCCTATAATTCTGATCCTTTTTTATCTTTAATAAGTGCAAGTTATTAAGCATATATAACTAGTTGCACATGGGAACTTTTTTCCTTGATGGGGTATCAATCCTGGTGATAATAGAAGAAGTGGGTGGAGGGATTAGAGCATGAAAATGAGGTTTCTACCTTTAGCTGAAGCACAGTGTACCCTGTTGAATACATCACCTTGACAGTAATCCATAACAGTAATTTAATAGGTCACAATTTGGATATCCTTACCATGTTTCTATTGCGCTTTACCATGGCTGTAATAACAAGGGTCTCGGTGCTATAGAGACCCACGTGTTCTCGTGCTGTTTCCTATTGCTCTGATCCGAAGAGTTTTACCCCCCAGTGCCTTCAGGCACCACGGAGATCACCTCCATCTCTCCATTCTCCCCTGGGTCTAGAGTGCAGCATCCAGGGACACCTGGGCCTTGAGAAAGGACTTTGTGGGGGATGACAAGAGAAGTGATCATTTGCCAGGACACCAGGTGGGCTTCCTGTGTCAAGAATAGGCAACTCGGAGGAATGATGCCAAGATATAGTCTCGTGGTATTTGAAACCATCCATTTTGGATGGGCACAGCTTGCTAGTAACCAGGAAGACCGTCTGAGGTCGCTTTGCTTCTGTTCCTGCAGGACAGGCAGCCCTGTTACTGTCTTCAGTGACATGCTGCTGGCACTTTTAGCGGAGACTGCAAAGGCTGAACAGTCATGAAGAGGTAGTTGTTTCCTAGGGGTGATGCTCTGAGGCCTTATTTCTGCCCTCCCCTCCTTCTTGCTTTGTTGTTAGAGACCCACCATGATGAAGAGAATTTCCATATCCAGGGCTGTTTAGTTTCCCTCACAGAAAACAAGTACTTTTCTGAATCTGGTATTGCCTTTGGAGGCCTTTGTGTGCTCCATCAGCAACCCACAATGCACATTAACTGTCTGTAAATTTCTACAAGTTGAATGTGCAATGAAAAAGAAATCCCATTGAAATCAAATCTAACCCTGTGAGAGATTGAATTAAACTGGAAGTTGATCTTTAAAGCAGTAACTGTAGATGGTTATACTTTCTATGTAGAAAACTGAACACTCGTAAGCCATATATAAAATAATAAGTATAAATAGAGTTAGAGAGTTTAAGAGTCTAATCTGTATATCACAGGGCATTACATTTCACTAAGGTAGTCCTCTGCAGAACCCATGAACTTGTGTGTAACTAAACCATCACCTCCAGACAAACATCCAGTATTGATTTAGAAGTCTGAAGAGACTGAGGATCCACCACATTCCTTCGTATTTTTCTTACTTTTTCATTACACTCTTGGCTTTTAAAAAGTGTCATATTTAAATTAACCTGGCTTCAGCTTCTTGCGGTGCCATCTTCTTATGCATTTTTTCCACTGTACTAAAAAAGTCCCATTAAGGCACTTACACATATAATCAAGTCATCGCTCTACCTTCTTTTGATAAAGTAAATGAGTTGAGCTCCTTAAACGTCTCTCTAGCCTGAATTTGGAGGTCTGGTGATAGCAGATACACAGGCATTGTAGCTGCACTTTCATCCAGCTCATTGGCAGCAGTAGGAACGAAGCTGTGGTGGCATGGATTTCAGCCTCCCAGGTCCCCATGGGTTCACAGCTAACTCCTCAATCTTGCCCATTGCTCAGCCTCTCCAAGCCTAGCTCTTACCACTGTATAGCCAAGGAGTAGGTGACTTTTTGCCAAACATGCTGAGATTGCTTATCTACTAAGACCTCTGGATCCTTTTCAGAACTGTTCTTTGCTAGGGACGTTTGTTTCCCCCTCCTGTGCTGGAGATACAATTTGCATTGCTTTTGCCTAGATATCTGATTTCCATTTAAAACACATTTTAATGGCACATGCCTGGTTATCAAGCACATCATCCTGCATGACTGCCCTCACTACTGTTTAACATTCCTCTAATCTTCCTGTCATCTGGGCATTTTATCAGTCATTTTATAATGACTTTCAAACCATCAAGAAAAGCACTGAATAGAAGGGGACCTGTCCGCTGGGGTCCAGAAGGCTCTCAGTAATAATTTTTTTACTATTTTCCACTACTCCGTGTTTGATATCTGCCAGGTAGCAAGTTCTTCATCCATTTAACCTGTAATTTACTGAACTGCGTAGTCTCAATATTTTGTCGAGAGTGTCACACAGTGTCAATTTAATGACTATTACCGTACATGAGGATTTGGCCAACCTGTGGCTCTTGGGTGATTCAAATGCAGCACCAGGATGAGGTGATGTTATGAGTACTGTGGCTGTGCTGATTTGGGAGCTATTGGGTCCTTGGCTACAGGTGGGAGCAAACCAGGGGCAGCCACTGAGGTTGTCATCAAGTCAATGGTCCACGTTGCTGCCCAGCCCAGCCCCAGAAAGGGAGCACTGGTACAGGGAGCTGCCCTGGCTTGTGCCTCTCCGGTGCACATCATACATATGGCTCCAGCTGGCCGTTGCATTTGGCTTGCAGCTTGTTCTGTCAAGGCATTTGGCCGTCTTCCTGAACCAAATTTATACTCTTATCGAATAATGAAATCAACATTGTGGGGCATTTTACATCATTCCGTATTGACAGACATTCATTATGTTCCTTTCCTTTTTTATTAAACGTATTGAAACTCAGCTCATCTTTTTTCTCATTTTGCCTGGGACTGAGATCAAGCCCAGCAACCTGTAATTCCTTGGGTCAGCCTGTTTGCCCTTTCTGCATATGGGTGCAGAAAGCCTTTTGGTCATACTCTGGGAGTTCTTTAAAAACTTCATTGTTACTGTAATAAATCTAGCCAGAGAAGGATTTTTCCCATATGTCTTTAGCTTTCTGAGTCCATTCTCATAAGCCATAATTTCTCATTCACATACCTACTTGTTCCCTCTTTCTTCCCATCCCTGTGTGCTTTATTGTACACCGCTTTTTCATTTCGAGCTTCCTTTTGACCCTGAGCCTTTGGCTGGTGTAGTCCTTTTTCCTTGACCATTGAATGGCACCATCTTGCTATCTGATGAACTCCTAACAGCCAGTTGACTGACATTTACAGTACTTAGTCTTTTTTTGTTTCTTTCTTCCCAAAATTTGCACTTGATTTTATATAGTTATGGGAAATAAGTCCTTGGTGGTCTGTGTGCATGTATAAAGTTTAGCTTTAGTTACAGAAACATGAAATTTAAGAAGTTGTGGACTGTAAATTTACAGCTATTTCAGAATTAGATTTAAAAATACGTTGTATAGCAAATGTAGTCTAGTGGTGTATAAATTTTAGCACTTCTCATCAGTAGATCTCAAAATGGCTTGCAAAGTAGGTCATTAGCATTATCTTCATTTTAAGGAGAAGAAACTGAAGCTCAGAGAAGTAAAGTGATATGCCCAAGATTACCCAGTGATTCTTCATCCATTTTGAGCTCCCCAGTAGTTGCAGTGGGTGGATGGTAACTGGGGATACAACACCGAGCAAGATTAGAGGTCAGATGTAAAAATTATCCCAAGAGTACAGTGCATTATCAGACAGTGGAATGCACAGAATTTCAAATTGGGAAATTTATCCTAATATTTTGAGTTACATTTGAATAGAGTCTGTGATTCTTCAGTCCGTAAATAGTTTTACTGCATCATGGGAATGATTGAGCTTTGTTTGACTATTATTGTGTTTATCCAGGAATCCCATTTATCCTTCTCTCTCTAACAAAGCAAAACTGGGATGATTAAGTTTTTCGAAGAGACAATGAGCTCTTCCAGCCATACTTTACCTGCAGTAAAGAGCAAACAGCCAGCCATTGCAATGATTTTACTGTCTGAACGTTTAGAAATAGTTGAGATTTGTAGATGCTAACTATTGATGCAAAAGGATGATCCATGTTATAAACTGAATTCCAAACTGCCTATCTCTGAGTGGTGCTAGCTCTTTGCTTTTGTGGGTAAGTCATAGAGTATATATTATTTAGGCATTCTGTATGGTAACTGTGTCGTGCTCCACAGTGAGAGGAGAAGAACAACCTTCCTGTGGTCTGGAGGTGTTACTTACACTCCTGCAGGCAGGAATCAACACGAGCATTGCTATAATTGCCCTTTGTGGTTGTTTTTTATACAGACCATCATTCTTGACCCAAGTGTTTTCACTGCAGTCTAAGATACTGTTACACTGATTTAAAAGCCTTCATTATTTCTGATCCTTTTAAGACCAGACAAACCTTGATAAAAAGGTTAATTGCAACCCAGCAGAGCTACACTAATGTTTTATTAGGGGGAACTAGTCATGTCTAGATTTTTCAGAGCAAGTGCACTATAAAGAACATTAACATCTCGCCTTGAGATTTTTAAACTCTTCATAAACTCTGATGTATGAATTTAGCTTTAAAGTAACATAATATAGTTCATGAACTAGAGATTTTAATTTTTTTTTTCACTGTGGCTGCTCGCTAGGTGGCTAAATCCGTATTTGGACCTGTATACAAATCCAGTCACAGAGAGAGCAAATTTTCAACTCCTGATTAAATTATGGGGAGAATTTGAAGGGTTTTCTCACTTGCGGATACCTATATTTGAAAATATTTCCTGTTACCTTTGAAGCCAATGGGTAGGCCTATTGACTGCTGAGGTTTGTACAGGGAAGGTGACTTAAGCACTAGTGGAGCAAAAGACCCAAAGTCTTTTTTGCTCATTCGCCTGTGCCTGGGCAAGGACTTCTCCCTGGCAGAGGGAACTGCCCGGGTCTGACCCAGTCCCTTGGCAGGAATGTCTGTGTGTGATGGGCACCCGGACTTGCTCCTTGGTGCGTGTGGGAACACCATCAGGACGCTCACAGTTTTGGGTGGAGTCTAACCAATTCTCTGCCAGCTTTGTGACCTCGGGAGGAATCAGAGGGATTTAACGGTTTTGTCTCCAGGTAGCCATTAGGAAACAGTGATTCTGTCCCATCACTTCCAGCATCACTTCTGCTTGGGGAAGCCTCCCTTGATGCACTTTCTTTGGACAGCTTTTACCCTGGTCCTTTTTATGCTCTGCTATACACTACAGCATCATCTTTGACCTGGATGACATTTCTCCTTACTTAGAAAAGGCAGCAGAGAAGAGGAGCGGGTGTTGGAGATGGATGAGTGTTTGGGTACTGGATCGATCTGCAGGGTGTATTAATGGGAAGGAGACCGGTGACCAGAAAGGCAGGGAGAGAGGTCCCTATGGCGGTGTAAGAGTGCCGTTCGCAGAAGGTTCCTGAACACGGAGTAAGCAGTGAGTGTGGCGGTGGAGCTGTTAGGAGAGCAGCTGCTGCAGAGCTGTTCCCATCCCAGCTGTCCAGTGTAAACACAATGATTGATTCAGGATCTCGGGAAGAAAGATGTGTGGGCATAATACTACTCTTGTTGGAGGAGTAGCTGATGGAAAAGCACATGCTGTAGTGAGTAAGAGGTTTCGGGTAAGATAGTTTGGACTTTCTGACAGTGGAGGGATGATAGGATCAAGTTCTAAGGTGGAAATACCATTTCCCCCTTAGACGCCACATAATTTCTGAAGTGGTCTATGAATCTAGGGAGTGGCTGTGTGAGCATCTTCGACCCATCTGGAAAGCTTTTCCCCCTCTGAGGAGGTGTTCAGGTGCTCTGTCTGCTTCACTTCACTATTGCCTACCGCCCTTCCCCTCCCTCAGGCATCCTGGCACAACATTAACAGCTTCAACTCATTTTGTAGCATCTAAGGTTTGAAAGAAATACCTTTTTTTTTTTTTAAATTAATTTAGTACTCCTTTTTTTTCCTCTTCAGAGAAACCTTTGGCTCAGCTGTTGTGTGAAGTATGCCACCAAGTCATCCCTGGCTCAGTTAGCCCCACAGACAGAGGGCTGTCAAATTGGCAGTCCTAATTAGAGCAAGAGATGTGGAGAATATTTTGTGCATGTAAAATATTTAATTGTGACTAAAACTCATGGAGGAAGAAGAAAGGTGCATGCTTGGAAGGACAGCATTACAGCTGGGACAAGGCAGAGACTAGTTTAGATCATGTCTATCATCATGGTTGTCTTCATGTCATATTTTCATAACTGTATGGAGCTGTTACACCTGCATCTTCAATTTATTGAGAATGCAAGAATTTTGAGTAATGGATATGAACAGGGATATACTGTACTAGGCTACTGTTTAAGAACAGACCCTTGTTTCGAATCATGAGAATGAATGCAGATCATGACAGGGTTTTTTTTAAAGCAGGAGTACAAATTCTTCTGTTTTTTTTGTCCATGAATCAGAAAGTAATTAAAGAGGACAAGAGGAAAAAAATCATTTTATGTGTATGTTTTTCCAGAATTTTCCATTTGAGGTAGTTAACATCTTCCTCTGAAATACCGAGTTTAACTTCTTGTAAGGAGAATCAGCTGCTGGCCCAATCTGGTGTGTGATCTGATGATGTTGCCTTTGTTCCTAAGAATTTGAGTGCAGTGGTGCAAGTTCAGGGTATTATTTTTCAAGTGGTGCTGTGGAAGAAAGACACAATCCAGCTGAGCAGAAGAGAGCATCAGAAGTGTCACTTTTTCTCACGAGCACTTTTTTTTCCCTCTTGCACCTGCTATTTGTGCTGCTCCTTTACTCCTTCCAGACTGAAAATATCTGTGAGGACAGGCGGTCACTAATACATGGGATAAAATTATCGTTCTTTTCAAGTCTCTGTCTATAGAGGAAAAGAAAGGAGAGAATCGTTTGAAGAAACATTGACAGCAGTAGGCAGCTATGCAAATTTTGCTTGGTCTATTTAAACATACACATTGGTTTTAAATATAATTCTGAACTTATCTAGTCTACAACAAGGTCAAGAAACAGAGAAATGTACCCTGTACAGATTATTTCAGACACGAGGCAGCCTGTATACATTTTCACCTTCCCACTCATACCCCAGCATCTTGCTGTTGCTATGTTTTTAATTCTCTTGGGTTGTAAATAGGAAACAAAAGAACTTGTTACTTTTTCACACTATTGCAGATGGATAGATTGGAGCAGGTAAAATAATGCCGGACTTTGTGCTGAATTAGAAAAAAGTCATGTTAGCATATTCTGTACTTCCAATGTCCAGAATCATGGGCTTCACAGGGCTGGAAGAAATGTGAAAATGTGAAGCCTCTAAATGAAGCTGGAAAGGTTTTTGCAAAACGTCTGCTCTAGCACAAACCAAAGCTTTGGTCTTGGTGGAGAAAGGACACGATGAAATGGTTTTCCCTGTGAAAAGAAGAGTTCAGACCAGATGAGCAGAGAGGTAACCCTGAATGCTAAAACGTATGGCTTCTTTCTTTCACATGACATTGATGTTCTCACCAAGGTGGAAAGGGGGTATTTGAAAAAGTCATAGTTCTTCCTTTCTTTTTATTTTTACAGCAAAAGGATTGCTGTTTGGTGTGTGTCTTAGCCCTCCAGCTCCTTGTGGCACATCTTCCCCAACTTCCTCAGGCTTTCTGTATTTGTGGTTAATGCAGAACAGATGTTTTTCTTACCTAAGATGATGACAAGGGGTTTCTTACCAGTTTTGCTTTTATAACAGGATAGGCATTTTTAAAAGCCATATTTTTGTGAGTAGGATCTCTCAGCCTGTGAAGCACCATGGGAAAGGATTTCTAGAGAGTACATGAAGCCATCTCCTATCATTGCCAGCCCCTGACTCTTCTCCAAATCCTTATCTAATCACTCTACAGATCAATGCCCTAAACCTCAGAAAATAAAGTAAACCTTGAATCATTAACCATCAGAAAGGTCACAGAATGGTTGAGGTTGGAAGGGACCTCTGGAGGTCATCTTGTCCAACCCCCCTGCTCAAGCAAGGCCCCCCTACAACCAGTTGCCCAGGACCATGTCCATACAGCTTTTGAGTATCTCCAAGGATGGAGAGACCACAACATCTTTGGACAACCCGTGCTAGTGCTCGGTTACCCTCACAGTAAAACAGTGTTTCCTGATGTTCAGACAGAACCTCTTGTGTTTAATTTTGTACCCATTGCCACTGGCCCTGTCACTGGGCACCACTGAAAAGAGCCTGACTCCGTCCTCTTTGCACCCTCCCTTCAGGTATTTATATACGTTAATAAGATCTACCCTCCCTGAGCCTTCTCTTCTCCAGGCTGAACAGTCCCAGCTCTCTCAGCCTTTCCTCAGAGGAGAGATGCTGCAGTCCCTTAATCATCTTCATGGTCCTTTGTTGGACTCTCTTCAGTATGTCCATGTCTCTCTTGTACTGGGGAGCCCAGGATTGGACGTAGCACTCCAGGTACTGGCCTTACCTGTGCTGAGTAGATAGGAAAGATCACCTCCCTTCACCTGCTGGCAATACTTTGTCTAATGCAGCCAAGGATACCATTTGCCTTAGTTGCAGCGTGGGCGCATTGCTGGCTCACGTTCAGCCTGGTCCACCAGGACCCCCACGTCCTTTTCTGCCAAGCTGCTTTCCAGCTGGGTGGCCCCCAACGTATATCGGTGCATGGGGTTGTACCTCCTTAAGTACAGAACTTTGTACTTCTCCTTGTTGAACTTCATGAGGGTCCTGTCAGTTGGAGTAGCTGACAAAGCTGAGATGTGACAAATGAGGAGGGCGTTCAGGGCTGAATCCAACAGTTTGGCTGTGGTGGTTTTGGCTTTGCTGAGCGCTTCTCCATCACTCTTGTATCAGCTCTGTGGGGCAGGGTGACAAACTAAAGCTTGGGGACTGGCCCAAATTTGTCCCCATGGACCACAGGGAAGCATCTTGCCAGGGGAAGAGGACACTGAGTGCGTGCATGTGTGTGTGTAAGTACCTGCCCAGGGTCTGGAGGTGCATGACCACCTTCCCGGAGGAGAGCTGCTCTTTTTCTCTGGTTCTTGCAGCGTGGTTGCAGCATGCCAAAACCAATCAGCTGGATGCACTGTGGCCTCCAGCAATTATGAGAAATGTCGTGGCAGAGCTGTCACGATGCTGTTACCATGCTCACTTGCTCTTTGAAATCACTGGCTAAGAAAGGTAAAGAACAGTTCTGACTTTTGTCTTAAAGCTGCCTCCTTGCCACAGTTTTATAGACAATTAGGAAAAAGAAAACCACAAGAATATTTTCTAGAAATTAATAGTCCATGCTCGGATCACTATGGTCTCTCTTGACCTTGTTTAATACAGAAAGTGCATGTTCCTAATTGAATATCCCTGTAAGCTCGAGAAGCGTGAAGCATATCTGAAGTTCACATTTAAGGTTCAGATTTGAAAAGTTAATAAAATACTTCTATTTTTTACCTTTTCCCAGTGCATTTTTAATGTGCATTTTTGAGGTCATATATAAATAGCCAGACACAAATGGTTTGTGCTGTGCTGGTGGTGTATCGTGGTATTGAGATCCGTTCTGATTGCTAAATGATGAACAATGGATTTACATTTGCATGAATGTGATATATATGTGGTAAATTGAAAAGCCAAACTGTGAATTATTTTTTTCTTGAAGTTTTATTGTATTGTCCGTTCTCTGCTCTTCATTTTATTTACCCCAGGGCTTCTCTTAACTTTCCAAGTCCCTGAGTCCTATCAGACAACAGGCGTTTAAAAATAAACCTAGCTAAAATGGAAATGTTTCCTTTCTCAGATGTGACATTATCCCCAATTTTCAGCTACTCAGCATTCAAATTAAATAAAAGTAAACCCTTCTCCTGAACCCCTTTCCTGTCCATAAGTTGTTTGATATTGTATACACACCCGTGTAGTAAAATAGCAGGTTATACCTGGGTAAACCAAATGTTGAGCATCTCCTTCAGTGCTCTTGGGGAGGCATTTCCTTCCTGCAGATATCTGGATTTTCAATTTTCCTGCTTAACGCCGAGGTGCTACACTGTTTAAACCCCTGGCATTTTCTTTGCTACTGCCGATCTACCTCATCCCTTGACGTATCCACGCCAGCTGTCACATTTGGGCGTTTTTCCAGCAGGAATGACTTGATGACACGTTCCTGGGTCGGTGCTGCTGTCGGTAACAAACTCTGATTGCTCCTTTCTGAACGCTGCAGAAAAAATTCCCCAGGGGTGGCCCAGTGTGTGGGTCTCAAGCTACCATTAAGGCAGCTTGTTTATCATTAGTTTAACAGCTAAATATATTTCTTAATGCCATTTAAAATCTAGTGCTTCATCTGTCTTTAAAGTCTTAATGATACTTTTTTTTAGTCTGAAGCATTGCTGTTGTTGCAGCCCTGAATTTTGCTGATTTTTTTTTTTTTTTAAGTTTTAGTTTTGTCCCAGAAGTCTAGTTGGGGCAAGAAACAGTGAAGACTTAAGGATCAGACTTTTGGGGCTGCTCCAGTGGCCCTGAATCAGCAGGAGTCTTTCTGTAGCTGGGGAGGATTTTACTTCAGCAGGATTTGCTGGGAAGCCTTTGCATTAACTTCAGTGGCTTAGAATTAGATTTCAGCAGCAGAGTAACTCCCCAGAAGGCTGAAAGCACAATGTGATCCCTCTAACACAATGTCTCCAAAAGGCAGAAGAAAGAACGAGCCAGAGCATTTTGATTTTACTCAGATTTACTCACGGTTGCCTTGAAGCAGCGGTATTTTTCCTCTTTTGCAAGGTCTTTAAGCCTGGAGCCTGAAGCTGTTCTGTGCAGCAATTTAGAGAAACTATTCAAGTCTGAGACTAAATATCAGTGAACACGAAGGAGATTTACTAGTGATGAATAAGGTCCGAGTACTTCTGACACGATTTCCTTCTTTCCCGCAGGTTGGACAAAGTTTGCTCGGTTGACGCGGGCCCTGACGAACAGCCGGAGCGTACTGCAGCAGCTAACGCCGATGAACAAGGCCGAGGTGGTGCACAAACACTCCCGGTTAGCCGAAGTAAGTGGGACAGACGTGAGCCCGCTCCCTTCGTAAGGCAGGAAGAGGTGGGGGGAAGAAACCCCCAATTCCCATTAATAAATAATATTTTTAGAGGAGCATATTTCCCAACTCTGATTTTTTTTTCAACCTCTCCTCTGCTCATCCTAAAGCAGCACTATGTGCCAAGCTCATGTTTCTGGGACAGGTCATGCTCTTTCAGTCACGAAAACAGTCTCCATAGGTCACTTTTACTTACATGGCCCTATTTCTGTGCATGCAATTCTCAGTTTGCTGGTTGTTGTTTAACTTGGGGTGCACAGTGTACACCTCTACGTGCTGTCTCACAGCAACATGGAACCAGACTTGATGTCTTTGAGCCCTGTGGATCATTGCTTACTCTCCCAGGGAAATGGGATTGTTTGAGAAACCTCTTCGGAAGTATCCCTGTCTGGGTCCCTGGGGTTGTACAGGCACACTGACTACATTTATACCTTAACCTCGACTGTCTTGCAAAGTCATTCCTGCAATATTTTGCTCATCATTCTTTTCTTCAGAACTGATGAAATGAACTCTTTGGCAGGTTGCAAACATCTCCTTAACAGTGCAGATGGTGCAACAAGTGAATGCCTTCAGGTTAACTGATGAAACGGAGGTACTGCTTTCATCTTCATGTCCGTTGGTAATGAAAAATACACAGGTGAAAAATATATGGGCTACTGAAAATGACAGCTCTAGCCACCTTGTGCCAGAGAGCTTGTCCTGGGTTTGATGCTAAGAACTGGTAGCAGCTTTAAATGTTTTTTTTTTTTTGTTCCCGTTCTGGTTTTAGTGGACTTTGCTAATAAAAACTCTATTTAAATTAAAATCAGAATGGAAACCCACAGTTTTCAGGTGTTGTCAGTGTGATGTTTTCCTTTGAATTATCCCATACCAATAGTTTAGATGACTGCTGAGTTACTCTCACATCTTGCTTTTCTAATTCATGACATTTCAGTGTTCTGTAAATCCCATTATATCCATTACTGGTTTACAATCATAGAATCACAGAATGGTTTGGATTGGAAAGGACCTTAAAGATCATCTAGTTCCAACCCCCCTGCCATGGGCAGGGACACCTTCCACTAGCCCAGGTTGCTCAAAGCCCCATCCAGCCTGGCCTTGAACACTTCCAGGGATGGGGCATCCACAGCCTCTCTGGGCAGAACCTCTGTTCCAGTGCCTCACCACCCTCACAGTGAAGAACTTTTTTCCTTACATCTAATCTAAATCTACCGTCTTTCAGTTTCAAGCCATTACCCCTTGTCCTATCGCTACATGCCCTTGTACAAAGTCCCTCTCCGGCTTTCTTGTAGGCCCTCTTTAGGTACTGGACTGCTATAAGGTCTCCCTGGAGCCTTCTCTCCTCCAGGCTGAACAATCCCAATTCTCTTAGCCTTTCTTCATAGGAGAGGTGCTCCAGCCCTCTGATTGATCATCTTTGTGGCCTTCCTCCGGACTTGCTCCAACAGGTCCATGTCCTTCTTACGTTGGGGGCCCCAGAGCTGAACACAGTACTCCAGGTGGGGTCTCTGGAGTAAAGAGCAGAGTAGAGGGGCAGAATCCCCTCCCTCAACCTGCTGGCCACACTTCTTTTGATGCAGCCCAGGATATGGTTGGCCTTCTGGGTTGCAAGTGCACATTGCTGGGTCATGTTGAGCTTCTCGTCAACCAACACCCCCAAGTCCTTCTCTGCAGGGCTGCTCTCAATCCACTCATCGCCCAGCCTGTATTTGTGCTTGGGATTGCTCTGACCCAGGTGCAGGACCTTGCACTTGGTCTTGTTGAACTTCCTGAAGTTCACACGGGCCCACCTCTCAAGGCTGTAAAGGTCCCTCTGGGTGGCATCCTTTCCCTCCAGCATGTCAGCTTCACCATGCAGCTTGGTGGTGTTGGCAAACTTGCCAAGGGTCCACTCAATCCCACTGTCCGTGTCACTGACAAAGATGTTAAACGGTGCCGGTCCCAGTGTGAGCCCCTGAGGAACGCCACTTGTCACTGGTCTCTGCTTGGACGTCAAGCTGTTGACCACAACTCTTTGAGTGCAACCATCCAGCCAATTCTTCACCCACCGAACAGTCCATCTGTCAAATCCATGTCTCTCCATTTTAGAGACAAGGATGTTGTATGGGACAGTGTCAAATGCTTTGCACAAGTTCAAGTAGATGATGTCAGTTGCTCTTTCCTTAGCCACCAACGTTGTAACCCCATTGTAAAAGGCCACCAAATTTGTCAGGCATGATTTGCCCTTAGTGAAGCCATGTTGGTTGTCACCAATCACCTCCTTATCTTCCGTGTGCCCTAACATAGTTTCCAGGAGGATCTGCTCCATGATTTTGCCGGGCTCAGACGTGAGACTGACTGGCCCCTAGTTCCCCGGGTCTTCCTTTTTTCCAGGGAGTTATGTTTCCCCTTTTCCAATCAGTGGGATCTTCCCCAGACTGCCACAACTACTCAAATATGATGGATAGTGGCTTAGCCACTTCATCTGCTAGTTCCCTCATGATCCGCAAATGCATCTCATCAGGTCCCATGGACTTGTGCACCTTCAGGTTCCTTAGATGGTCTCGAATCTGATCTTCTCCTACAGCGGGCAGTTCTTCATTCTCCCAGTCCCTGTCTTTGCCTTCTGCATCTTGAGCTGGAGCACTTGCCAGTGAAGATTGAAGCAAAAAAGTTGTTGAGTACCTCAGCCTTCTCCATGTCCTGGGTAACCAGGTCTCCAGTTTCCTTCTGGACAGGGCCCACATTTTCCCTAGTCTTCCTTTTATCACTGACATACCTATAGAAGCTTTTCTTGTTGCCCTTGATGTCCCTGGCCAGATTTAATTTTATCAGGGCTTTAGCTTTCCTAACCTGATCCCTGGCTACTCGGGCAATTTCTCTGTATTCTCCCCAGGCTACCTGTCCCTGCTTCCACTCTCTGTAGGCTTCCTTTCTGTGTTTGAGTTTGTCCAGGAGATCCTTGTTCATCCATGCAGGCCTCCTGGCGTTTTTGCCTGACTGCCTCTTTGTTGGGATGCATCGCTCCTGAGTTTGCATGAGGTGATCCTTGAATATTAACCAGCTTTCTTGGGCCCCTCTTCCCTCCAGGGCTTTATCCCATGGTACTCTAGCAAGCAGATCCCTGAAGAGGCCAAAGTCTGCTCTCCTGAAGTCCAGGATAGCAAGCTTGCTGTGTGCCCTGCTCGCTGCCCTAAGGATATGGAACTCCACCATTTCACGGTCACTGCAGCCAAGGCTGCCCTTGAGGTTCACATTGCCCACCAGTCCCTCCTTGTTGGTGAGAACAAGGTTCAGCATAGCACCTCTCCTTCTTGTCTCCTCTTATCACTTGGGGAAGGAAGAGGTCATCAACTCATTCCAGGAACCTCCTGGATAGCTTATGCCCTGCTGCGTTGTCCCTCCAATAGATATCGGAGTGGTTGAAGTCCCCCATAAGGATCAGGGCTTGTGAACGTGAGGCTGCTCCTATCTGTCTATAGAGGGCCTCATCCTCTTGGTCTTGCTGGTCGGGTGGCCTGTAACAGACCCCCACTACAATGTCACCTGTCCCTGCCCTCCCTTTCATCCTGACCCATAGGCCCTCGGTCAGTTCTTCATCCATCCCCAGGCAACACTCCATGCACTCCAGCTGGTCATTGACATAGTGGGCAACACCCCCTCCTCGTCTCCCCTGCCTCTCCTTCCTAAAGAGCCTGTATCCTTCCATTCCAACGCTCCAGTCATAGGAGCCATCCCAGGACCACTATTAGAGAAAAAGTCATGGCATTGAGTCACAGCAAGGAAGATTTAGATCAGGCTGTAGGAAAGGTGCAGGTAAAGGAGAAGGTTGTACTTGGGAATAGGTTGCTTGGAGAATGTGCAATGTCCTGTCTTACAAGTCGTTTGGAGCTGCAAAGTGCTTTGTAGGCAAAGTGCTGTGAGGACTGCAGAGTGAGTGGAGGTACACCATTGCTGTACAGGTCCCATTTTTCATACTTCTGTGTCTGAGGAGGAGCGTTATCATCACAGCTCATCCCTTGCAGAACATACTGCCCATCTTTATCAGGCTTAACAGTTATCAGCTATTTTCATTAGTTGTATACAAGAAAAATTCAGAGAGTCTATGATGAATGCAGCTGACTAACAAGATATTGTGTATTCTTTAGTGGTTTAAAATTAAAAATTCATGCAGCATGAAAGAAATAATCATTATAGTTCAGTGGTCTCCACAGCCACTTGCCACCCACTCACCATGTCAAACTCAGCATGATATTATGTTAAGAATAACAATTATGCTTTTACAGTATCATGGGAGCTCCTAAGCACTCCACTACCAGAGGCATAGGGAACTATCAAGCATATGTTCATCGTATTCAGCTTGAACCCTAAGCAGCTTATTATTCCAGCTATAGTGAGGCTGTTTCCAGCTCCTGCCCCAGTGAACATGGCAGGGAACAAATAGGTCTAGAGAAACCAAGGAAAGAAGTCCCAGTCCTGATTTATCATGACAGTAAAGAGTTGACCACGGATGAGTCCAAAGAGATAACTGGAGATAATGACTAGATTATGAGTCAGCCAAAATTGTGTGTTAAATGCAGGGGAAAATTCTGGCATTGGAAGAAGTTTCATGGATTTGCACAAAGGCTGCTGTGAAAAAATGACTGTATCGATCATTGCTTTTATTCCAGGGAAGGACCCATAGATCCACCAGCGCGTTCAGTGTGCCATGGTGGCCAGCTGAACCTTGCCTACTGAGTGGTTACAGCAGTGCTGTTAGTGAGACTTGTCCTGCTCACTGGGGAAGGAACACCTAGAGGTTGACAGTTTTATGGGTCTCACCAGGGGTTTGGCATTTGTGAGTCTCTGATGAGTGCCATTGGGACCACGCTGCTCGGTGTCCGTTGCTGTTCAGCTGAAGCTCAACACATGGCTTTGTGTTGGACCAAAGCTGGTGCGATATGAGGCTGTTGACAAAGGGAGCAGCCATGCTCTTCTGGAAGTCTCTGCTGCACTCTCCCTGCTGCCTCTGTAGTGGGTCTAGTGGTTTTCTGGCCACAGGATGAATTTGTGCAACTCAGCTGACTCTGCAGAAAACAAATGGCTAACTAATGTAACAATAAGTTAGTTTTTCATCATGTCAATTTAACTGACTTTCCTTACAGGTCGTGATTGCTAAATCTGACCTTAGGGAGGGTGGGAACAGGTAGGCAGAAGCAGGTCTGCCTCCCATCAGGTTACAGCCTGACATTGGGCCAGATTAGGCATGTTGGGAAGCCACATCCTCCAACACGGCGTGAGAGAGGCTGCTGTAGTTGTCCCTTGGTGATTTCTGAAGAACAGATTTTCAGTAGATCCAGACTTTTACTGTCTGATCGCAGTAACAGCTTTCTCATCTTAAAAATCAGACTGCAAAGAATTATTGGAGAATCTGTATCTGTGGTACTTGAGTTCATATCCTTAGTTGTTGTGCTGTTTATTGAGAGCCATTTACTCCTCTTCATCGAGGAAGCACCCTGCGTTTGATCATTTTTACACATATGGGACTGCTATTTGCAATCCAGCTGTCCCTGCAAATATGGTGCATCAGCTCCAATACGGGACAGGTGTAGGGCTGAAATGAGTTTTAAAGTTGCTGGAATTATTTATTTTATCCCATACAGACTTGAGATCCCCAAATGTAAAAGGTGTTACTAGTTCCAAAATATAAATGAATCTTTCAGTTGTCAGCGCAACATATTGCCACGTTGTGTGTTCCTTTGTGCTTTTGTTTCTTGTGTTGGACTGAGATAAAAGGAAATTAGATTAGCTGGGAGGAATGTCTTAAGTGAATTTGGCTTGGTTCCTTTGCAATGTTTTCAGTTCCACATTTTACAAAAGTGAGCATGCGGGAGATTATAGTCATACACAAAAAAGAAGAGAAGTAATTACGAGAAATAAAAGAGAACCCACTAGTGATATTGAGCTTGTAAGAGCAACAACTTTTTGAAGAAAATGAGAAGGAAGCATGATATTGCCAGGGTGTCTGGGCAGAAATTGTGCATGCAATGCTTCATTTTAGAGAAAGGTCAGCGAGCAAGGCTGAAATCTGGTTTACCTTTGATAGGGTATTGTTCTGGCTCAACAGTGGTTTAAAAAAGAGGTCAGGCACGAAGGATTAGTCTTGTAACGCTTCCAAATATGAATGAGTACTCATGTTCATAACTGCAGAGCATAAGCTGGTGTGGCAGTACCCACAACCTGTTTATGGAGCCTGTCTGCCCTTGCTGTTCGCATGGTTTCCCCTCAGTCCACCTGCAAAGACCTCCCTTTTTGCAGCAATATCCTTAGATGCTATGCTGCTCCCATTCATCGAGGGATACCTGCCTCCACACAGTCTTAATAAATCAGATAGTTTAGAAACTGCGGGTTGACTTGCAATGTCCAATGAACACAGTCCCGTCTTTGTGCTGTTACTTACAGAAATCCGTAAGACCCCTTATTGCATCATATTAATCGAAAGCAGTAACATTTGCTTTTCTGTCTTTTACAGGTTCTTCAGCTGGGATCTGATATACTTCCTCAGTACAAGCAAGAAGCTCCAAAGACTCCACCACACATTATACTACACTATTGTGCTTTTAAGACCACTTGGGATTGGGTCATCTTAATTCTAACCTTCTACACAGCAATTATGGTTCCATATAATGTCTCCTTCAAGACAAAACAGAACAACATTGCCTGGCTCGTGCTGGACAGTGTCGTGGACGTTATTTTTCTGGTTGACATTGTTTTGAACTTTCATACGACCTTTGTTGGCCCTGGTGGAGAGGTTATATCTGATCCCAAACTCATACGGATGAACTACCTGAAAACGTGGTTTGTGATTGATCTTCTGTCCTGTTTACCATATGACATCATCAATGCCTTTGAGAATGTAGATGAGGTAAGTGATTGTAGTCTGCCTCAAAAGGATTGTTTTAGTTAGGAATTAGTCTAGGACCATGCTACCAGGCATCTGGCAGCAAATAGAGGCAACTGAAGCTCTGTGCAAATATGCAGGGATGGCCTTAAAACTGCTGGTCTTTACCTACACAGCATTCCTGTGTTGGAGAAGAGGTGTCTTATGATTTTAGTATCATGTGTGGATGTGTACATTAATGGATGTGAGTTTTAGAATCACTTGCTTGTCATCCAAAAGCATCGTTGCATGTCCATATCAAAATGTTCTGGACCAGTTGGGATGTCCCCCTCTCACAGCCTCCCTTTTCATCTCATACCCAGTGATTGCCTTTAAGCAGTCCTAATCTATTGCAGGGCCTAGACTAATATGGCTTGATGTAACTAATCAAAAATCCTGAAACTGGTGGCAAATTTGCCACTGACTTATACGAAAGTGGAGAATGCCTCTGAATGAGCATTTTTAAAATCCTGCCCTAGGATTACTTTTTGAACCATGCTGTAATTTCCTTTTTCTGGTGATGTCTTTTTAAATGTCTGATTGAGAAGGAGATTTATCTCCGTTTTTTTAAACAGTTCTTGAGCTACTGCTGGAATTTTAGAAACTGTTTGAGGAGAGGAAACATAAATATCTTAAACGGACGCTGAATTAAAGCTTTTTAACTGCTAAATGTATTAACATTTACGAAATCGAGCTTGCAGCCTAAGATAATAGAGAAAACAAGCAATAACTACGACAAATAATGTATGCGTAAGTCAGTGCAGAGAAAATTCATTATTAAAATGCAACTATAATGGCATTAGAACTTGTTTTAATTTTTCTCTAGAGCCTTTTATCTTTAGGGCCATAAACAGATGAAAAAGCCTCTGTTCATTTTTTAACATTTTAACAGTTTTTTCTCCAAACACCGTTGAGTCGTTTTTTTGGTTGGGTTTGTTTTTTTTTTTTAAATTCTCAAATTCTGCAGTTATATATCCTTACTATATAAAATCTACATTCTTGTTTTTTAATGCAGACTTTGGTGCAGAGTTTGTAGAGCTCCTTTAAAATTCCATCCCTGTCTCTGTGCTGAGTACCATCTTTTGACATTGTTCCATTTTATTTATAGCAAATATGACAGAAGTGATAATACTTGCAGCTTAAATTCAAGATCATATGAGGGCTGCCCGTCTGGAAGCAGGTTGTACAGTCAGGCTGTGTAAGGAGGTGGTATTATCAAGGTTGTAAATATAATACAGCTTTTCAAGATAACCAATTTCATACTAAGAGGAACCTGATTTTTATAAAAATGCAGCATTATCTCCAGATTTTCGTGCTTTAGTATGTAAAACAAACAGAAAATTTCTGTGCCCAAGCAGTACAGATTTAAGCAATGAGCTTAACCTCTTTCTCTAACGTATAGATGGGAAATAAACCATCTGCAACATTTGTCACAGTGAAGGGAATCGTTGGCATAGTGAATTATAAGCGAGGCACACTTAAAGTGGCAAACTTTAACTAAAATGTAATAACAATAACAAGGTATCATGAGCTCCAGTGATCCTGCAGCTGCTATCATTTACCTTCAAACAAATGAAATATCAACTCCTTTTTAATAAAAGAACCAATAGTAACATTTCTTTCTCGTGAAATGCTGTGTTACGGCCCTGAAGCCTCCAGCAGACATTGGAGTATAGCTGCTTATGTACTTGATTTCAAACCCCTCCAATTCCAGTTTTGCCTAGTGCCTGAAAAGAATTGAAGTGATTTTTAAAACAGGTATGTAAACAGTTAGTCTTTCCTCCTTGGGTCTACATTTTCCCTTTTCTCTGTCTTCCAAGGGAGATTTTTTTTTTTTTTTTGTGATATGTCTTCGTTTGTGACATTTAAGTCTTTTGAGCTGGTTGGTGTGTTCTGGGTGGTTGTAGTTATTAATGCTCTTTATCTTCATTTGGCTTTTAACATTTATTTTAACTAGTGCTTCTTTTCTGGGATTTAATTTTTTGGCCCACTAGCAGTAGCGTGCTCAAACACTGTTCATAGGTAAAGAATAAGTAAGTCGATAAGCTTAATTTGGAAGAAATTCTGATTGATTAAAAGGAGAGTATTTCTCATTAGAAGGTGAGTGTTTCCTCCTTAAGGCATGTACGAGAGAGAAGAGTTCTTTTAGTTCTTGATTCTGGTGGGTTTTAGCTCTTTATCTTGGCCCTGGGTGTTGGATAAGGGCATTTGTCTTTAGCATTAAAGTTGGTAATTGTGGCATTTCAGAAAAAGTTAACAGAAAATCAGAGCTTAGTGGTAAAGACCTTGGGGGCAGGTCCTGGTGCTCTTTGAGTTCTTGGTATGGTGGTGAAGGATGGACCCAAATCAGAGTGGATAGCCCTAAAAGCCACCTGAGTGAAATATGACTTTCCAAATTTCCCTTGAGTGTCCCACCTCCATCCCTCTTTTTTCCACATAAAGCATCAAATACACTTTTGTTAGTTGTTAAGGGACTAGGTGAGTAGGGGGACACACCACTGCAGGCAGTTCCTTTTCCTCCCTATGGGCTGGTCTCATGCATGAAGAAGGATACAGCCAAGGAAATTTAGGTTTGTGTCTCTCCGTTGCAGAGGTAGACTACTATGTGTGATACAGGTGCTTGAAGTTTCTCATGCAGAGGCTGCTGAGTTATTGTATAAGGTCCGTTATGCACTTGAGTGCTATTTTATAATGTCAGAATTAAGGAGATAAATCAAAAGATTAAAAAAAGGAGATTGAAAAAAGGAAATGTGAGTTTTCTTACTGAGGGTTGGAGTTCTGCAAATGCAGTCAGTCTTGGCCAGAGTAGGAACAGTGTCATTTCCATCGTGGACAACATTAGGCCAAGGCTGGAGTCTTGTGAAATTCCCACCTGAGGCAAACATGACTGCAAATCAAAGTTATTTTGTTGTTGAGTGGATGTAGAGCCTCAGTAGAAGGATATAATGAAAAGGATTATGACACACAAATTGAGAACTGGGGGGATTAAGATGATTTGAGGCAGAATTAGCGGTGTAGGTTTCCATGCCCGGAGTCACAGAGCCAGGCTGTTGCAGTCTGCTCAGGGGGATTTGGATGTATGACAAGGAGGGGGAAAAGTAAGATAATGAGAAAGAGAGATACCTTGCACAGCATAGAGTGATCTAAATTGATGTGATGGATGAGGAATTAAGTGGCTAAGTGGTATTGAAAGGGTAGGAAAACAAGGTAAAATAGGCTGGAGAAAAATGAGCTAAGAGAGAGGAAAGTGGAATCCTTAGTGGGATATGTACTTTATTTAAGAAAATTGGTAGGTTGGTAGTCCTAAAAAATCAGAAAAATGCATGGCATCTTTTCTAATTGGGAAACATTACTTGCACTGAAATATATTCTGGCTAAAACAAAGCCGTACAGAAAACCTTTCATATATAAAAGTGTGAGAAGGGACACTGTAGAACATACTGAGGAATCCAGCCAATTTTCAAGGTACGAACCAGAATAAAGGGTGTGTGCTCAGAGTCTCTGAATCTAGGCTGACTTTTTTTTTTTTTTTTTTTTAAGTAGAAGAGTTCTCTGAAACTTCAGATTTAGTCCAAAAGTGCATGTCTGTCTGGGTGTCTGTCTGTCTCCTGTTTTAAATAAAAAAAATAAAGAAAAAAAGTTTGCAGTAATGTGGGATATGGTGTTTAGATCTAAAGATTTTGGTCACATGAAGTTCCTGTTATTATGTAGTGACTGGAAGTTTGATGTTTGTCTTGGAGTTACATGAAGCCATTCTAATTTTTTCCCTGAGTACTTGGGTGTATGTATCAACTCCTTCCATTGGTATATGCACCTTCACTTATATTTCTAAAAACATGACTCCTTACTTTTGAAGCTAGAGAACTATGTTACCTTCAGGCTTAGCCTTTGTATGTGTTCTGCCTACTAGAGAGAGATAAATATCCAACCTCTGTCAGTCTGGGCTACCAAAAGATTGTTTATAGCGGGGGTAACCATCAGTTCCATACAAATCACAATCATCAGAGTTACACTGTGCTGAAATTGTCAGCAGATGGGTTTACAGTGTGCCTGAGGACGCTGATCCCATTGCTTGTTCGGATATGGTCAAACCGTGCTGCAACTCCCTTTGGGATCAAATGCACGGATTTATATCCCAGGGAAACCAGGATGTTTTGCAGGTGCTTGGCTCTTGTCCCCACATGGAGCTATGCAATTGGGAGAGTACGTGGAGCTGGAAGGACCTCAGGTACCCACACTCAGGTACAGGCACACTGATACAGTGCTACTGAGGGCTGCTTTTGAGCCTCTGTAAATTAGTGCATAGGAGTAGAAGACTAGGTGGATGGACAGGCTTTTGGCCAAACGGAAAATGCTTCCACAAATCAAGTGTTAAATACCACTGAAAAAGCCCCCTTTGCCATTTTGAAAAATATTGGTCTCTTTTTTTTTTTTTCTTTTCTGGGAATTTTCACTAAGATTAATGAATTTCTGAGTTTGTAATGAAACAAAACCTAGAAGCTTGATCTCATCTCTGCCAGAAACATGGCCCTAAAATGACATGGTACATATTGCAAAGAATGGGACCAGATGTCAGGATGGTACATACAGATAGCCAAATAGATGGTTTTCAAATGAGTTGTGTAAAAGATCATCCTCTCTGCAAAAATTAGTTTTCATGAGCCAATGGCTGGAAGTGAAAGCAGACAAATTTAAATGACCTAAAAATCTGAAGTTCTATGTCTATTGTTTAATAATGCAAAACTACATGACCCAATGGCCTTTAAAATTTAGTGATCTGTGTGGGACATATTAAGGCATGGAATCCTTGTAATTGTAATCTTTTAATTACTATTATCAATCTATTTCAGCGGTAGCAGAAACTTCTTTGCATCACTGCAATTAATAGCAACTAAAATAGCAATGTCTGTAAATTGAAAGCAAATAAAAGCTGATACAACTAGTTTAGCTATATTCACATCAGCAGTGCTTTACTGCAAACATTCCCTTTTCGGGAGATGTTTGAAGAAGGGTTTATGGACCCCAGCCTGAGTGGCATATGCAAGGCGAAGATAAATTGGCGTGTTTCAAGAATGTGGCTTTGGCTCTGAAATAAAGTCTATGGCTAGATACCTTTCTTAAATCTAGGTGACTGACATGAAGAAAATAATTCCCAGAACTAAATCCTTGCTGCAGCCAAGTGTTAAACTATGATGAAAACTCCTAGCAACATAATGACAGACGCACTAAGCCTGGGACCTGGCATTTTCCCCTTTGTTATGCAGCTGGAAGGCAATTAAATATGAAGAATACTGTCATCCTGCTGTAGTGTGCAGAAAACCACAATCTAATAATACAATGGCTTGGTTACAATGTCCAAATATAAATGTATCCACCTTAGGCATATATTATGTAGATGGTCAGCTGTATCCACCCCTGTCGCTTATTCACCCCTGTCACCCCTATTGCACTTAGTTGCAGAGTCGCATCACATCTCTTTAGCTGTTATTGAAGCTAAGGTATTATTCAAGTTCTGCCACTGTTTAATTACCAGCTTTTTTAATGCTCTACAAGGTCTAGGATATTTCTGCAGGTCCCCCTGTGGAGATGCATGAATGTCATCTTGATGTGAGGGGCAACTCGTGAAGGGAAGGGCCTGAACGGGAGTCGATGCAGGGGGTGGTGGGAGAGCAGGCAGGGTTGTCCCACGAGGTGGATGTGACCCGGTAGCCTTGTGCTGCACTGCTCTGATGCGGATTATGGCATACTGAACTTTAATTATATGTCTCAGTGATCTTCCCGCCCCCCCTCCCCCCCCCCCTTTTTTTTAACGTGTTGTATATGTTACTGGGAAGCAGATGTTGGGTACAAGCCATTTAAATCAAATCTTTAGTCAGAGCCGTATTAAGTGATGCAGAGTCCAGTTGAGGCAAATTGTGTGGGGAGTACTTTCAAGGGGAGCTTTGAGTCTTGCGTGATCCCTTCGCTCGCAATGGAGGGGAAGGCTTACAAAGGAGACGAGGCAAATTAAATAATCCAGTCAGATACTCACCGAAATAATGCTGATGGGAGTAGCACAAATCCACGTTACTGAGGTTGCTGTGCACAGCCGTCAATGGGAGGAAAAGAGTTGCAGGCTTAGGGACGGGCCTTTGCTCTGCACAAAATGGAGCCAAGGTACAGCCTAGGAGAAACTAACTGCTGTTTCTCCTAGGCTAATGCATGGCTAATACCAGAATTAGCGAAGTTTTACTAGCGAGACAGCCTTGTAACTTGCTGTGAGTCTCTATTTTGTTCAAGACTGCATCGGTGTTACATCTACCCTTTGGCATCAAGGTTATGTGCAGTTCCAGAAGTACTTGCAGAAACATTGCAGCTCAGGTTACTCTCTCCAGATATTTCTTTTCCCTTTATTCCTATATTGTCATAGGAAATTTGTAGGTTTTTGCTGGCATTAAACTATCAATCAGCTAAGTTCAGTATCCTGCTCAGAAGCCGTCCCAACCAATGTGACACACCTTCCTTTCCCTCCCATTTCATCCTCTATCCACCTCCCCTAAATAAGTGAAAATTATCAGATTTTATGATATCATCTTCTTTTTTCCTCGGTTGGGCACACTGCTGCACTGACAAATAAATAGTGCAAGATGCCACATCCCCCTTACCTTGAATCTAGAAGAAATATTTTGAAATCGCCCTTCTTTTTATAACCTCAGTTATTCACCGTTTGAAATGTATTACATTGTATAGTTGTGCCATAAACAATTCACTAGAAGTTTATTTATAATGTTATAGCTTATTGACATTTGTGTTGGGGGGGGGGTGGGGAGAAAGTCTCCCCCATCCTCCTGGAAAAAAAAAGATAAATCTCAAGCAGTAAATTTAGAGGTGCTTTCAGAGACTGCATGAGAAAACCTACTTGCTTTCATTTTGCTGTAAGGACTCAATTTTGTGCTCACTGCAGTCACTGCTCCCATTGCTACCAGTGGTACAGGGTCAAGTATTAAATGGGCTCTGCTTGTATCTGGACCCAGGATCTAGACAGCTTGTGCAGAAGCAAAGCCCCTTGCTCCCGTGTCGATTTACATAATTGAATACAATCCTAAATTCAGTTCTTAAAGTGGTGATAAATCAGAAATGTTGCTTTTTTATTTTTGTCATTCCAGGATTTTGATTTGTAACTATGCAACTTTATTACATTAATTGTTTACCTAAAAAAGAAGGGTTTCTGAGATATGTTGGAAGATTTATTTTAACATTAACTCCAGTAAAGAAGCATTAAGGAGCTAACCAGGGATTTTAGAGCTAAGCTCTATTTAAGTAGCTAAGCTCAAAAATTTCTTTTGGGAATGATTTGCTGGTTAAATTTCAAACAGCCTATATGTCCTCCTAGATACCCCTCCTGCACTGCACAGAATAGTACCTTCTGGATATGTGCCTGCAGGCTCACCCGCTCATGTTGGCAAGACTCACCATTTCAGTGGTTCCTAAAATCTGTAGGCACTTTTTGTCTTTTACATTGTGTACCATCATGTAACAACTGCTTGGTAAAGGTTGCCCAAGGTTTAAAAAAATGGTGCCTTTTCCACTGCTTCGAAACCAAACGGTGAACAATACCTTGACTTTACAGAATCAGCCAAATGATTTGTTTGGGTGGATTTTTTTTGTGTATAATTACTTCTGGTGAGGGAAAAGTAGTGAAAGTTTTGTCCATGGTTCTTTAAAGAAAGTATTTGGACTGTATTTCAAAATGTACTAAGCATGGGATTCATCTGATGAAATGCAGGGCCAGGCATAGTCCACAAGGAGATACAGGCACGTTCAGGGTATGGCTCCTCACGTTCTAAGATGCATCTCCAAAATAGGTCTCAGGAGTCACCCTGCCCTAAAATGCCTGTTTCTCACTATTGACTGTAATGACATGCTAGTGTGACTAGCTCAGATGCAGACCCCTCCACGGTATAGTTTAGGCTGAGATGCAATGCGTCCTCCCCTTCTGACTGTATTTGCCTCACTTCAACTTTTCAAAGGAAAAAACAAAAGCAGAAAAAAATAGTAGGGGTAAAACTCACTGGGACCTTTTGAGTCACTGAGTCATTGGTTTTGGTGGGCAGGTTCATCCTATCACCCTTCCCATAAACTGGTTGAATACACCTTAACTCATGGTGTCTGCAAATCTGTCTTAATTTGCAGTCTGCGCGTTTGTCCCTGTGCCAGCCTTCTTGGTTAAATATTTCTTTTCCTTCCCTCATGATTATCTCCTTGATGTGCTTAGAAAGAACGGTCATCCCCTGTTCCCCTGCATAAATGTGCCTATTTTCTTTTCCTTAATCTAAGCAAACTGATCTTGTCTAGAAACCTCATTTATGAAATGTTATGAAAATTTTCTTGGCCATTCCAGCTGCCTCTCTCTGCATGGAGTTAAGTTTGAATACATATCTTTAGGGCAGAGCTGTACGTATTACTCCAAGCGGAGAATTCATCTTTGCTTTGTAATTGGGGTTTGGCTTTTCCTCTTGACAGTGGAAACACTCAACTGATCCGTCCTAGAACTGGATTAACCTCTTCTGTGAGTGCAACCCACTGATTGCTCTGAGTCACTGTGGGATTGACCCATATACCCAAATATTTCTTTTTCTCAGTAATCTTCAGCTAAAGATCTTTGTAGTTGCAGAAATTTTTGTTAATTTGCCCTGTAATGGATGCCTTGAGACTCTATGTTATTAAGCTTAATCACATTTTCCTTTATTCCCACCTGGTTATTCTTTGCATTAACAGTGTATTCCAAAGGTGTGTCATCAGCAGATCTTGTGGCCATATAATATTTCTGTTTACTTCACTAAGAAACCAACAAAATCACTGAGAATTGCCATTTGTAACTGTTGCTAGACTGCCTTTTAATGGATTCCATTTTGCCATCCTTTTCACAAGTTACTTTACAATCCCAGTTGTGGTCCCTGTTCTCTCTGTGTTTCCTAGTAATTTCACCCTTTGCGTTACTGAAATACTGCGTTTCTTTCATTTTGAAGATGGGGTGTGTTATTAGAGAAAGCTATCAGGAAAACTTGGCTAGATCCCATCTAACCTTAGCTTAGCAAACTTGTTGCTGCACTGATTGCGTTTTGATTTATCTCAATGTTTCTAATTACTCCTTCCCTTAACATTTGTTCAGATAATGTATCTATTTATTTCCTTCTTGATGCATTAGCTTTTCTGGAAAACATCAACATCATCTTTGAAAATTAAAGCTAAGAATTAATTTAATTTTTAGCCCAAGCCTGGATTATTTTTGCTTCATTGCAGCTTGGTCACTTTTGTTGTTCTTTTTTCATTTATGAATGTGAAGAATCTTTGGGTATTTGTTTTAATGTTCTTTACATGGAAAAGTTCAAAGTAACATTTGGCAATTCTCACTCTATCCCTATTCTTTTTGCCCTGTAGGGTGGAGCTTTCTGTTGATCAAGTTTTAATTTCTTATATATTGTCAGTTCTGTTTCAGTTTTTTTTCCTTTGGGTGATTATTTACACATTTATAACTGATGCCCAGCTTTACAAGTTTTTGCCCTTCTTTGAGATACAACCTCTGGCTATTTTGTACCTTTTGCCAGGTGTCCTCTGCTGCCAGGTGTCTGACTCTCCTATCTCTCACAGTCCAGTTGTCTCCACTTACTATTTTCTATAGTTCAATATACTATCATTTATAATTTACCAGCTCTTGCCCTTTTGAGATCAAGAACTCCAGTCCAGTTTACTTTGTGATTGTTCATTTTTTTATGAACTGATTCAATTCCTTCTTCAAGCCAATGGGGATTTCTGCAAAATCCTATCAGAACCAAATGTAGTGTAGCATCGCTTTCTGTGGAGTAATTGGCCATTCAATGAAGAAAGAAGCATGCTATTGCATCTGCAGAAAATCTCAGCCTACTGTTATTAATAGCATTTATTCTCCAGGCTCATATCGAGAAAGGTAAGTCTCACATTGTGAGGCTGTGCTCCATAATATCTATCTCTGTAATAACATCATACAGGTTTGGATGCTGCCCAGATCTGGGCTATCCCGATTTCTAAGGATGGGTTTAATTTCTCCTCCCATAAGCTGTGTAAGTGATAGGCTTCAGCTTCTTTTTATTCAGTGGGAGGGGAGAGAGACAGCTCCAGGAGGTGATTCATCCCGTCCCCGGCTGTCTGAGACGGATTGTGTGAATCACTCTTCTGACATGCCTCTCTCTCCACTCCCCAGGGAGGAAAGCTGGACAATTCGCACAGACCGGGTGGTTGGCTGTAAGGTTTCTCATTATGTGAGACGAATCCCACCCCAGGGGGGTGGTTAGAGCTCAGTCAGGGTGCGGCTGTGGCTTGTGCAGGTGTGCTCAAGCTCAACTTACATGAAACCATTTTGCTCTTGCACGGAGATAAAGAGCTCAGCCTGGGCTGTGAACTCCTCAGAGGGTTTGATCACTTTAATGGCTAGTTGTGCTGAGTGCAGGTTGCTGTAATTGCTTGCATCTAGCCACTCCAAGCATATTAGCTTAAATTTAGCTTTAGAAAGTCTGTAGATACTGCAGTCATACCTTTGACTACGGTGGCAACATGCCCTACAGCATTTCGTAGAAAGGTTCCCAGCTTTGGTTCTTGGCCACTCCATAGATTCTTCAAAACCACAATGTGCTGAACATCAAAACACAGTGAAAAGCTCTTCTTTTTTTTCCTCTGACCTTTTCTGAGACAGTGTTTTCTGCTAAATGATGCAGTACCGATCCCCATTTTCAGAGCCAGTAGGATTTCAGTTTTAGAACACATTTAAAATGCATGTTGCTTTTTTTTGTTGCTGTTGCATATGTGCCCACAGCTAACAACAAATAAATAAAAAATCATGGAGTGAAATCTAATCAAAAAAGTGCCTAGAGTTAAAAACACATTGTTCCCTAATAGGAAAAAAAAATGCACAAATTTACTATTTCAGCATACTGGGATTTAATTTTGAGATTTAAGCAGATTTTAGTATATTTGGATGGTAGAAACTAATGGCTGGTTTTGTTTTTATTTTACTTTTTTCAACACTTATGCAATAATTGCCTACTGCAGAAAAGACTTACTAGATTAGCAAGTAACCAGCCGATTAAATCTTTCACATCTTTTACAAAGATGCAGCTCTGCTATTCTGTTGCTCCTTCAGTGTAGAACAGACTCCACTCTCTCTTTCCTGGTTTAGGAGGACATCTCTGGCACTCATGCTAACTTGAATGATTTCCTGCACTTGTTAACCTTCACTTTCCTTTGGTGACAGTGTTCCCCTCATCCTCTTGTACGTTTGGCTCTCGACCCCTGTATAACATGACTTTGACAGCTTCATCCTTCCTATTGCCTGGCTTATCAGGGATTCATTAAGCACAAGAGAACTTGGCTCCCTGTTCTTGCTGGAGATGCAGAGGTCTGTTCCCACGGCATATATCGCAATTGAAGGAAACATGTTTCTGAGCCTTGTGGTTGGAAAAGTTTAGCCAGGTGCAGACACACAGCTTAGACACTTCTTTCATCCTGGAAGACTGAAGTTTGACAATGTGGTAACATCTAGGATCTGAAATGGCAAGATTCAGGTAATATTAATAGGAAGGAGTGGTCCCTCTGCATTTCAGACAGAGTGCTGTCATCACTTGTGCCTCCACTATCAAACTGAATTTCCTTTCTTAGTATGTCAAGAGAATTTGAGAACACAGACTTTGCAAGGCGCTTATGTCATTAAACTTGGGCTTTGTTTAATCATGAATGGCTAATTTAATTCCAAAGTTGAAAATCCATTCCTCAAGAATGTCTTTCTGGATAAATTTGACATTGTCCACATCCGTTGTGGTGGCTTCAGCTGTCTGCTAAATAGAAATGGCACAGAAAGGGCTGGTTCAGAGCTACTGCTCGTGTCCTCTCCTGATCCAGTGGCCTTAGAAGTCATGGGGAAAGTCTCCTGTGACTCACACTTGTAACACTTAAGTCAATGATGTGTATCAGATTGGAATTTGGTTCCAAACTTGACACACAAAATGCAATTCTGGAGTAGGTGGTTTTTCAGTTAAAAGATTTCTACAGCTGAGATGATTGAACATGAGCAAGCTGAATGTCCTCATCTGATTAAGACATGATCAAATACATTAGTCAAAACCTCAAGGGGCAGCATTGGATGGTTCATAACATGAAGAGATATTCTCAGAGAACACAGACCAGCAGATATTGCAGACAATTGGCCTAACTGACTTAATATGGCAATAGAGTGACAAATGCTCCTCCCAGAAGGTTGGATCTTCGGTATCAAAAACGTGTGTTATTTACACGATGCTAGTGCCAAACAGGATTACATGCCATTCAAGGTTTCTAATCACCTCTCTGTTCCTTGAGTGCTAAGGTTACTTCAATTAGAGCTGATGCTCATCCTTTAGTAGAAGGATTTCCAAAATATTCATTATGGAGCATAAATACAGTTAAAAGAAAAATGAAATTAAAGGCAGCCAGCAATCAGTTGAGTTTAGAACACTGAATTTCTGAATAGCCCAAACTTAATTCAAGGCAGTTAGCCTTTCACATAATTTCCACCAAAGAGATCGTTGCTGAATCTGAGGCAGAGCTTTGTTTACTAACAATTGTGCATTTAATCATCAGGTGATTTTTTAAGTATAAAGGTACCAGCTTCACCCAACCCAGTACTTAAACAGTGCGATGCATCACATGTTTGTTTAGTATGTGCTTAATTGCTCTTTCCTAGGTAGTATTTTATGGATTAGGCTTTTAAAGCTTCCAGTATTGTCTTTATGTTTTGCAAGATTAGACATGAAATGTGAATGCTCAATAAATATATCTCTGATTTTTTGGCCTTAAAGTAGTGGGTCAGACTGAACTGGCTTTAAGACTTACAGTGAAACTTAAATGAATTACTCTTTGGAAAGAATACATTTCAATGTCAGCTAAAATGAAACATTTCTCTTTGTTTTATACATAAGAGATGTGATTGTTACCTGTGCTTAGGAAAAAAAAAAGTCATAGCACAAACTTTCTCCCAGACTTTAAAATAAATGCTGCATTATATTAGTTGTACAACTGCTAAACTGTCCACGTAAGTTAGACAGAGAAGATGTACTCTGGATGGAGGATGGAGTGTCGGACTGTAAACTCTATTGAACAAGGGTTGACTCTCAGTTTGGATTTGTGCAGTAGAAAGAGCAGTGTAAGCCTTGCCACTGGGACGAACTTAAACTACTGGGTGCAAAAGGGGACTCCCAAGTTGAGATTCCAGGTCTTTTAACTCCTTCCCTAGCCTTAATCTTGGTAATGAACAGTGACTTTTTAAGTAAAATGGAAATAATGTATATCTCCTTGACCAATGCAATAGGACCTTCTACAAAAAAAACAACAACCCTGCTGTTTTCTCCCACTGATTTCACAGCACGTTGTAAACTTTCAGAATCAGGGTTAATTCACTGAAACACACTGCAGATTCATTTTGCGAAATACACTATTAAACTACTCTGTAGTTTTCTTTTTTAATGTAGATATTGTTTCTGTGGGCTGTGACCCTCATTCAGTAGTCCATTGGCCCCAGTCCATTGTGTAATGAACATTGTAAGGGACTTCCCAGTTTATTGGACAAGTTGACCGTTCAGAGTGCCTCACAGATATATATCCCAAAGCAAATCAGTAGATACATGTCTAGATGGAAATAAGAATGATAAACTACATCTGTCTCTTGTGTAAATGCAAAATACAGAAATCAAAATAGGAAAATTCCACTTCCCTCCATGGTATTAGTCATCATGAGAGCTTGAATGCAAATATAGAACTTCAATTTATTAAGGATTTGGGGATCTGAAACAAATTCCAACAGGATTTGAAAAGCATACAAGAACTTTGTCCAACAGATTACATCTAGAAATATCAGATGTATGTTACCCTTCAAACCTTAGTTGTGAAAAGAAACAGAGGTGCAAAAGAGATTAATGTTTTTCTGGTATGGAAAACTCCAGAAACTCCAGTCTTTCACTGTTTGATAATATAATTAGCCAGTGTTTTGACTAGACTGATTTGATAATGATGCATAGAAAAGGGCAATTTAATCTTGGCACAGTAACTAGGAATGTTTGCCTCATTGCTTTCTATGTCTTAATTTCTACTTTAAATTAAATGTCTTCAGCTTCTGAATGTTTTATATTAGAAACCTTCCTTTACAAACCTTCTATTTTGAGCCACTAATTAATTTAATGCACAAGTTAGGTATATCATGGGATTGCAATAGATCAGGAACATATTTTTCTTCTCTTTCTGCATCTATAAACTCTATTAAAATACATTGCAAACCACTTGTGCACATTTCTTGTTCCCTCTCAGATGTTTCTATTAACTTTTTGATGGTTCCTGTGCTTCTATTCCCTGAATATTTGTACTTTCATTTATTTGTACTTCATTTATCTTGCGTGAAAAAAAAACCATCGCACAAATACTCGCATTAGGAAAATATCTGCAATGTCTGTTGATTGGAAAGGAAATTAACCCTATTTGCAAAGGCATGTGGTTTTCTTGCCAGTGCCTTGTGGTCTGTATTACTCTCACTCAGAAAGGTGATGTGCCCACAGTTGTTAGTTCTGTGTTCGGTCAGTGAGACTTCTTATAAATAACAAAATATCTAGAGTTTTATTAGCTGTGGTGAAGGATAATATGAGGTGGAGACTGTTGGACTAGAGGAAGTTACCCAGCTACTCCCTGGTGGATGAGAGGAACAATAGGCAGATTTCTCTGTACTTACCCATTACAATTACTTTCTGACATTTCTCTTGAGCACCTGTTAATGCTGAGGGTTGTTGAACTAAGTGGACCCCCGTTTTGGCCAGAATAGCAATCCTCTGCTTGGATTTAATAGAATACTGTTCTCTGAAAAGCTTCGAGAAGACTCCACTTGGATGTTGTAGTTCCATCTGTGACTGCTCCTCCACCACATTTGACCTCCTTGAGCTCAAAGCAGAGTCCCCTGTTTACTTCAAACTGGCAAAGTATCTAATCACTCCTTTTTGTAATAAACATGCCATTTCTCACCTTGGATTCCACAGAACTCTTCTGCTACTTGGAAAGACTGAGCTTGAATGAAGTAATTTATCCACCTAATGAGTGCCAAACTTGATTTACCCTGATGAGGACAAAAGTACTGGAGGGGGAGGAGGGTTTGATCTTGTATTCTGTCATCTGGGACATGAAAAATTGTGTAGAAAGATTTAAAGCAGATGCAGGAATTGCTGTACAGCCTGCTGTCTTAACAAGCAGGGTATTTCAGATGAAATAATGATTTTTATTCTTTTCTAGGGGATCAGTAGCCTCTTCAGTTCCTTAAAAGTGGTGCGTCTTCTACGACTCGGTCGAGTTGCCAGGAAGTTGGACCATTATCTGGAATATGGTGCTGCTGTACTGGTACTGCTGGTGTGTGTATTTGGACTGGTGGCCCACTGGCTAGCCTGCATATGGTACAGCATCGGGGACTACGAAGTTATAGATGAAGTCACTAATACAATCAAAACAGATAGCTGGCTCTACCAATTGGCACTGAGTATTGGGACGCCATATCGATACAACACCACTGGCTCAGGGCAGTGGGAAGGAGGACCCAGTAAAGACTCCTTGTACATATCCTCTCTCTACTTTACCATGACAAGCCTTACAACAATAGGATTTGGAAACATAGCACCAACCACTGATGGAGAGAAGATTTTTTCGGTGGCCATGATGATGGTTGGCTGTAAGTAGAATTTGATTTTATTGTGTTTAAGCAAAAGGTAGCTGTATAGCTACTATGATGGTTGCATAGCACACTTGCTGTAAGCTTTCTTGACATCCTAAAAAATCTGAAGTACCTGTAAATAATCATGAAATGAACTTGGAATTATTGAAAACAGGAATTGAAATTGTGGAGCTGCTGTAGCTTTTAAATTGTTTGTGAGACTAAGTGTGGTATGTACGTAAGTGTGCTCAATGGTAATTTTATATTGAGTTCAAGGCCTCTTATTTACCCTTTAAAGATGGCTTTGGTTGTGGTTGAATGGTCTTGGCTGGAATTTGGTTAAAAGTTACAATGTATATTCAAATTCAGGTAGTCTGACTGAGTTTTGCTTATAAACTTGAACAGGCTTGGAAATGTTTGAGGTGGTTTTAGCCAATTCTCGAAACATTTAGTGATTCCATGAAGTGATTGTGTACTTCATGGCACTGGTTTGACTTACAAGTCCTGATTTTACCTCCAGATTGTGGTGACCTTTCTCACCAGCAAAGCTAGAAGTGAAGGAAATCATAAGACACTATATTGCACCTTTTCTCTGCTTCGTGCTGTTTTGCAGCTCGGCTGAAAAAACAATAGTCTAAAAACAATATTGTTAAGGCACATTTCTTATTTTATGTGCTACCAAGGTTAGATCACTGAGCAGCTCTCGAGGTTGACAGAAATCTTCAAAATGTAGTAAAGACTGCTGAAAATGTTAATGTAATTTGGGAGAATTATTTTTCTGTTAAATAAATAATTCTTGGTATTTCTCTGATGCTTTCTATTTTCTGAGCTCCATACAAACACTAAGCAATTATGTAACAAGAGAGCAAACAAAACCTTTTGAAAATAAGATCTGCATAATCTCTCTGATAATTATCTCAGCTAACACTTTGAGCTCATCTCAGAGAAATACTGAACTATAAAAAGGAACTTTTCTTGCTACAGCCTTTCTAGATCTTTAGAAGATTAAAGCCATTTGTTTGGAGACTTTTAAATGCTTTTTAAAAAGAGAGGTTACAGTTGTAGGACTCTACTTGCAGCGTGGTGCAATGAAATTTCTGCTGAACAGCATCTTTACATGATGGGTTGATGTGTTTCAGAACATTTTCAAAGTCCATAAAAAGCAAATCCCCAAGCTACAGCATTAATGAGCTATTGCAGCTAGGCCATAGAAAACCTATAGGTGCTGATTAGCCATTTGTTGAAACTGCTTTGTGGTATTTACAGAAGGCTGGGGATTTGGAGAATAAAGTGGATATAGAACATTTTAAATACTGTAATATTTACTTCCCTTGTCTTTTGTGGGGACTTCTGTCGCCCCGCAGAAGCAATTAAGCAGCTGTGGTAAATGATTTAGGGTCAAGTGAGAGCCATAAAACCATAATGAATAATAATAATAGTAATAACAAAATAGATAAATGGCCTCAGTAAGTGAAAAGGAAATGGAGCTTGTAACCTGCTTTGTATTTGTTCTAGGTGGATTGTTCTCTTGCTTTTTCATCTCGGAAACATATGTTAAAGATGGGGAATACACATAGCAGTATCAGAGTTGACATTTACAATAACCTGTGTATGTGCCACTGGCTGATTTTAATAGTTTTCATAAGTGGTACCCACAAAATTATTAAATGTACATGTCAAATTTATAAGTGGCACCTGTAAGCTTAGTAGTTGGAGAACCATGAGTAGGTTTATAGGCTTTTGGGCAAAGTCAAAAGTAGAATCTAAAATTGAAGAAGCATGGCAAAAGAACAGTTAAGTTGCTTATTGCATAAAAATAATGCCATCAAAATACATATGGCTTCTCTTGTGAGTGGGGTGAAGAGCGTTGTGGCACGCAGGAAGGCTACACACAGAAGAAACCTTTTTAGATTGTTTGCAAGTGTAAAAATTCTCAATTGTGATCAAATGATTGAATCTTTTGCAAACATATCAATGAAGGTTTGAAGCACATCAGTCTGATGACTGCTGAAATCTAAAAGGAGTTGCTTGGTTGGTTGAACACTGGTTAGAAAATATGCCAACTTCCAAATAGATACTGGTCATGGACTTTATACTTGCAGTATTTCTGCAAAGAGATCAGACCTGCAGGATTGTATAAACATGCTTTGCAGTGCCAGCTACTGAAAGCAGGGCAGTCTGAACATCAAAATGGGACAGGAAGGCACAATAAATAGCTGACGGAAAATGCAGTTTCTCAGGCAATCAAAGTGGCCAGTGAGCTTGGGAAAAGGATTTGGCCCCAGGAAAAGGTGTAACTAAGAAATGAAAACTATTCAAGTTGTTTTCAAAACGAGATGTTTTAGTTTTTCTTTTGAAACAGTGTTTTGAGATAAACATTCAGCAAAATTCAATTAAAGTTCAATCAATAAAAACTCTGGTCCCTGAACTGACTCCTGTTATAAGCAGAGAGACTGTGAAATACCTTTGGTAGTTCTCCCAAAAAAGTTTGCTAACACCAATAGTTGATATTGGCAGTGTCTTTTCTGACAGACTGTGCCAAATAAATGTCTTAAACTTAGCAGTGGAATTGAAGATAGTAATTCATCACAATCCCAGCTGCCTACTCATGCAAACTGCAGATACGAAAGAAAATCTTCACTGCGTTGTCAGCTAGCAGCGGCTTGTTCTGCAAGCCCAAAGTTTCCTATTCATGCTGGCAAAGTTATCAGGACCTGGGAAGAGTATTTGGAGAGATTTGCAAATCCTTCTGGTGGGAAGGATTGCAAAATGGTGTACTTGTTAAAAATAGCCAAATTAAGATTCTGTACCTGCTGATAAAGCATTGCTCGGTGCGGGGCGGTGGCGGGGGAAACCCAGATGAATGGGGATGCTTTTCAATTTGATTGGCAGTTTGTCACTTGGTTGTTCACTGAGGACAGAATCGGGTGGGATATTTAGACTGAAATACATCACCTGTCTTGCAGAAAAGAGAGCTTTGAATAACTTAACTTCATCTTGTGGAGCATACTTCAGATTTCTTTTTGCCTCACTTGCTTTTTCTTGGTGTCCAGTGCTGTTCAGCAATATTTTTTCTGTTGCTTCTTGACACTTGAAAAGCTAAAAATGGCAAACATAAAGCATCCTACGACAGGGAAGCAAGGTTTTTACAAGGGTTTAAAAAAAGTTTAAATACCTACTTTGCATTTGCTGCCTAGAGTTGCTGAATATGCATTGAAAATCTGATTTTTGTAGCTCCTTTTGTGTTGATATAGGTAATTTCGTCCCCTCTCTGTGCGGAACAGAACAAATAGGTAGGTCCGTCAGATGCTTTGAATGGACCAGGAATCATTTATCATTCAGGAAGGACCTTTCTCATAAACCTCCCATTATCTTCTGTCAGCTCACAGCCCCTAGCAAGAAACTCGGTCTCTGCTGCTGCATGTTGCTCTAGCTCAGTCCACAGGCAGGTTTTAGGCTTCTGTAGCACAGCCATAGACGTACATGGAAAACTAACTGGGTTTGTGCCTTTCACCAAAAGGAATGTATTAAGAAAGAAGCCAGAAAGGTACTTTTAGTTTGTACGCTATTACTATCTTGCAGCTGAGCACAGCCAGGACTTCAGTGAGCAGAAAGTCTGTAAAAGGGAAAAGGCATTTTGGGGAAGGTGGCAATATGGCAGGGCGAAACAGCTTGCAGAATTCAGGAGAGATGGGGTTTTCTGAAGAAACAAATGTGAATGTTTAAACGACAAGAGTTTGTGTACTGCCATATGCCTTCTTCCCTCCTGTGCTTCCACTGGGAGAAAAGTGGCAAGCTTCCCAGATGGCAGCTCAAAAGGTCCCTGATACACTTCTGCATGCTTCTTGTGTAGCTGGGAGCGATCGGTTTGCCTCTGTCCATATGTAACAATGAAATTGCTCTGAATGACATAGAGCAGATTGCAGGGTCAGTCTAGCCCCATAAATATGGCATTTACATGAGTTAGTTTATCCAGCTGAGTTGGCTCAACCCAGCACATACTGTATCTAAGCAGTAACAGAAATCCAGTATATTCCACTGGTCACTGAAATTCCCTGATGATCCTTGCTGCAAGGGAAGGTCAGAACAAGATATTGAAGCCAGGAATGTCAATGAACGTTGAATACTTCACTGCTTCTCAGGATGTGAAAGTCCCAGAAGAATCTCTTAAGTCATCTGTCAGTCCCCAGAAGATCTCAGAAAGGGTGCTTTGTTGTTTTTGCTTTAGGGAGATGCTTATATATGTCTCTTGCTTTGGCTTCTATTTACTTCCAGATTTATGGGGAGGTTGTTGTGGGGGAGAAATTATTTTTCAGTGACTGGTTTTAAATTATGGTGAGGACAGGCTTGTTAATTCAAGTAGGTTTTGTGTATGAGCAGAAGAATTTGTTGCAGTGATTGTATAGGATACCTTCTCTGGAAAATTGGTCATTTCTGCTGGCCATTGGAGCAATTTCTAGAGAGCTCTTTCTAAAACTCAGTTTCTAATTTCATGGCTTGAAGTGCTGACTTCTTGTTTTCATCTTAAAAATACCCAAGATGATGATTTGCAGGTTGGAAAAGAAAACAGATGTGATTGCTATCACTTTGACCCCAAGTTGTTATTGTTCAGGGGAGAGCTGATGAAGAAGAGCGTGGGTGGGTTCCTCTTGATACCCTGCTCTGCTTTTAATTTTACTAAACGGAGAGAATAGGACATGCTCTTTCCTATGGAGATCGGGTGAGATGCTCTCATCTGAGCCACCCCTGGTTCTAAAACCTCCTGTATTGAGCAATGGGTGAACGATGCTGAAAAGCTGCTGGTTGCTTGTGGCACCCTCCCTTGCCGTTCCTCAGCTCTTGTTTTAGAGTTGTGACACGGACTGCCGCGGGCTGTCAGTCATCTCTCCATTGATCTGCCAAAACCTAATTCTTTATTCAAGTGGGTTCTTTCATTGTTCAAGTAACATTAGTCAGTTCCCTGCCAATATATATGGTAGTTAGCCACTTGAGTGCTGTTTGTATGAATCATGGAGGTTTATCTAGTAAATTTGTTAAGCAGTGGCGAAGCCCACGCACTGACACAACAGTGTGTAATTGTAGGAAAGCGCTTGTCTGGCAGACTTCCAGACAAGCAGTCCCAAGAGTCCATAGGATTTAATTTTTGATCCCGAGGAAAATGTATGTGTAAGATAGCACCTTCTAGCAAAAATCGCTACCAGTAACGTAGATTAAATCATATTTTTTACAGCAACAGATAGTAAGGTGAGAAAGCTTTACAGTTGTAGGAATTTATAGGCCTGAGTGTTTAGCTATGGTTGAAATCCAACCCTGCTCTAAGGGTGTCCTACAAGAGTCAGTCCTGTGTAAGGCCATTTTCTTTTCCTGCAGGGATTTGGGGTATGGGAGAGACATGGCTCTGCGCCACGTGTCCAGGAGCTGCAGAAGGGTTTGACCTCTTCAGCAGTAGACGACTTGTGCCAATTTTTGAGCTGCTCCTTACAGTTTCTTAAAACGTGGGCCTTGTCCAAATCTCGTTGAACAAGAGCATGGCCCCACTAGTGAGCTCTTAATTGCTTCAGCTACATAGGGATGTAACCTTCAAACTGCGTTCGGCAAGGTGGGGTGCAGGATGCTTCCAGAGCAACCAGTGTGAAGTGGCTGGAGAGCTGGGTGATAACCTGCACCCCCTGGAAGGAGCACTTGCAGGTTATTACCAGGTTGGACTTGGCAAAGTTTTGAATGTCCTACAGAATTTGGCGTGGTGAGGGAGGGATGAAGCATCTTCTCGCTTCTTCATGGTCTTCTATATTGTATGATGTGTATCTACTACATGGTTTGGCAAAACTGCCCTGATCAAGGCTACTGAGAGGAGGGCACAAGGATGCTTCCCAGCTAGGAGCTCTTCTATGTGCAACTGCATCCTGCCTGCTCCTCTGCACAAGCATGCATCCACCTGGAAAGGCTGCAAACTCAGCTGTGCATTAACAACTATGTCTCAAAGACAGAGCATTTTATTTAGGGGAGGTGGAGATTGTCTGGAGGAATTAATTAGTTTCTAATTGGGCTTCTAAGGGATGTAGGGCTAACGGAGGAAGAGGTGTTGATGTGGTGACTGCCTTTCAGTAAAGAACTGCTTGACCCAGAGTGGTTTTAAACATTGAGACAGGATGCCAAAGATTCTCCCAAAAGGGCTGATTTGGGTGTATTTCTAGCTGTCTTGTTCTGGGCAGGTTGGCATTTGGCCTCATCACCAATATCCTGCTGGATGAAATACCAGAAGTAAAGCTGTGCATCACCCCTATGCCTTGTCTTTGAAGTGAGCGTATCTTGATATTTCAGAGCTTGAAGAAAGGTTTTCAAAAGGCTGCAAGTCACTTAGAAGACTAGGGGTAAAGATTTCTATGCAACTAAGTCAGTGATACAAGTTATAAGTGAAACTGGGGGTAAATTTATTAGTTTAGTATTTCAGATGAGGCAATGAGAAAGGTGGTACATTCTTTAACATCCAAATCAAGAGAGGGTAAAACTGTTCATTCACATGTACCCACCAGTGCACACAGAAGGAGGTGGCCCAGAAAGTTACACGAAGTTGCCTTTTAGTGGAAATTGCCCCTTTTGAGTGCCGTTGGAAAAGCATTTTGACGCTTTGACTGCTGGACCATAGTCCAAGTGCTACCAGCTCTACAAAGCAAGGATATCAAGATTTTTCTGTGATATGTTTTAATTACTAGCAATTTCAGTTGTGTCTCACAGCTGGAGCAGATGAAGTGTTTCCAGGAAGGGTATTGGTCTCAGTGCATCACCCAAACTTGGCAATCTTAATATTCTCTGAACAGCTGCATGGAAAAGGCTTAGACTATAAATGCATCAGTAGCCTACAGTAAAAAACAAGTTACTCTTAGGAAGTAAACGATCTAGCATCATCCACTTTTTCATGAAACTTCAGTCTAAGAGTGAGATTGTCGTGGATACAAGGGTAATTGGCAGAAGCACCACGGGGGGCATATGTGCCTTGTTTTGCTTTAACTCTGACATGGCAGTAGATTTGTAGATATTCGGGTTCTAGTTTATAACAAAAATGTATCTTTATATAAAGGGCTTTAAAACTGTAAAACAGCCTCTTTGGGAAGCTTTATGGGATTTTTTTTGCAAGGTTATAGCTAGTGTGTGCTTATGTAAGCTTTACTTTTATTATCATTGGCTTGATAAGTTTAAATGAATTTATGGTATCAAGAGAGGTGGGGCAGTGAGTGGTAGAGGTAAGAATGAAGAAAGAAATGTTATTTCATGCTATTGAGCTATGTTATTTAAAACAACTGAAAATGGCTGTTAAATAAATGATACATAAATGTGGAAAATCAACCTTTACATAGTGCTGTTGCTCACACATAGTGCAAGAAACCACCTGAGATGGTCCCAAGAAGGATTATCAGGTTGTCCTGGATTACTCATAACATCTGTATCTCTCAGGAAGCAAAAAGTTTTAATTAATCCAACTAGATCAGCAAATACATCCGACTAGCTCACAACACAGCACAGCTTTATAGCATATTGTGCTAGAGGGATAAACAAATCTTAGATAAAAGATAACCCCCGAGGTATTATACCCCTTGGATGGAAGGGGCTAGGGAGATTGTTCGTGTTTTTCTGTTCTGAAGTTTCAGAAAGCCAAGTGAGTGATCTAGGCCTGTGTCTGCATAGAGATCCTTCGAAATCTGCAGGGCTTAATTTTGTATACTCATGAGAAAATACCCCTGTGTGGTTGGCATTCAAAAGGAAGAGTTACCCAGATAAGTCAGGCCAGTTACCCAGGTAGATCCTGCCTGATTTCAGTGGAGCTGTGCTCCACAGTGGGCACTGCTTTTCAGTGGGTAAAAGACATATTTTCTGTTAAATCTCCTTAATATTGGCCTAGCTTTACTTGCAGAGAAGTGCTATGGTTTATCAACCAGAGTGTAAGGAAAGTTGTTAGGATGGGCAGTGGCATGAGGAGACAAGTTGTTTTAGGAAGTGTCCCGTTGTAGAAAAGTTGAATCATACCAGTGAATCAGGCCTTAAAATAATATTTTTTCAGGTCAATCAAGAAATTCCCATGCCTAAGTTTTGTTAGGCTGAATTTTAGAACTGAAAAACTGACATCGCTGCACATCCAGAGAGGCTGATAGATAGAGCTGGTTTTTTTGTGTTGTTTTTGTAAAAGAAATAAAAAGCCCAAATCTCTGGGAGGTTTCATTATTGCACTAATGCCTGTGGTACTGTAACACATTTGGTGGTACTAAGAGATATCAGGTAATTGGATAAAAGATGACAGATACTAGTTCTTGGTTTCTCATTGCTTCATTTCTGTAGGTCTGAGGTAGTACAATGTCATGTTCCTCTTGAAAATACTGAGAGCACTGAGGACTGAGCCTGCATGTCTCTTATCTTCATTCATCTTTCCTGCAGCTTTTTCTGCAAGAACCTTGGTAGAATCAGGAAAAATTTTCTGCTGATGAAAGCGTACCCTATGTGGGAGTATGACTGCAGGTTCCTCCTTAAAGAGCTTTACGCCTTTCCCATCAATTTGGGGGAAGGACAGGATAGCATCCAAAATGGCATCTCTCCCCTGGGTACCTGCTGTGCCTCCCTGCCAGTGCTGAGTCAAAAAAAATCCAGTTGTGCTTCAGTCAGAATATTTTGGTCATGAATGGTTAAAACTAGTTTTATTCCACTGGCCAGCAGCCAGAATGGATTTGTCAAGATGAGTTCATGGCAAATTAATCTGATTTCTTTCTTTGACAAGATAACTGCCTAGTGAATAAGGGGAATTTAGTAGATACGATACATCTGAACTTTTTAAAAGGCTTCTGACACTTTTCTACGTAGCGGTCTCATAGCAAATGAGTGAAAGATGATCTCAACACAGTCATAACAAAGCTGGCAATAACTGATTTAAAAATCTCTCTCAAAAAGTAATCAAGGGCTTCACTGTCAAACCTGGAGGGAATTGCCAGAGAAGTCTTTGCCCCGCATGTGATTTTATTCAACACTTTCATTAGCAGAGTTGAGTGACAGAACAGAGAGAGTACATTGGGAGAGTTATGGGAAGGGTTGCAAGCGGTTTAGATGACAGCATCAGAATCCATAATGATCCAATAAATTGGAAGGGTGGCCCGAAATCAGCAAGGTGAAGTCAGTAAAGGCAAGTGCAATGCACCACGTGTAAAGAGGGCAAATCAAATGCATAAGTGCAGTATAGGGAATAACCAGCTCTGCTGCTGTGAGGCTGGAGAGGATCTTGGAGGAAAAGGGAGGGGGAAAGTGATAGGCAACTGCAAACAATGTAACACAACAGTGGGCTAAAAGGCTAAAACCTGTAAATCTCTCTCTGAAAAGTATCAGGAGCAGTGTCTTAGGCAAGCTGAAGAAAGCATTTATTCTGCTGGGATTAGGGCTGGTGAGACTTTTTTTTTTTTTTTTTTTTTTGATACAGGGCTTTAAGAAAGCTATAGACCAGCTAGAGACAGAGGAGATCAATAAAAATTTGTTACAAGGCAGGGTCTCAGGGGAACAGTTGGAGGAACTGACTTTGGTTTAAGCTGATGGAAGCTGAAGGGGAACATGAAGATTGACTTCTACCATGGAAAGAGTGTGCTTGAAAGGGAAAAAATGTTGGTCCTCCGTGTTTTCTGAAGGGCAATCAGGTCAGTTAGGAGGGAAAGAAAGACTGATGTTGGAAACTGGAGTTTCCAACATCAGTCCAGCAAAACTTTTCAGCTGTGGGTAGATTCAGACCATGGGCAAAGCCACCACCAGATTTGGCAGACTCCACTTCATCAATGAATATCTGTCAGGCTTGCTCCAGGTATCCTTGCTCCTGCCTCAGTATGGCAATTGGACCGGGCAATCCCTTGAGGTCCCCCCCAAGCCTACATCTCTCTGATGTTGCAGCGAGAATAAGGTACAGCTGAAAATCTTTGTTATGTGTTAAGCAAGACAAAGCTAGCAAAGCTCACTTGCTGTAGATGGTTGACCATCCTTTAACATTTAGTGATGTTTTATGGTCCGTGATGTAGTGGCTGCAAGTTTGCACTGCATATTCACCCTATATCAGTTCCATATTTGAACTGTAAAATGTGCATGCACGTGTTGGGGTACACTCATCCTGGGGAATTTCAGCTCCCTGTGGAAATGCTGCTGTCATCCAAATTGTGCAAGGCATTGAGAGGTGAATGGGGTTGTCCAACACTAAAACAAGGTTTTAGTGGGATTTTTTTTCTCAAGCACAAGGGCTGCATGGTACCGTTCATATTCTCATGGAAGGCATTGTTTGGAGCTGACGAATCTTGATTCAATTATTTATGGAAGACGAACCTGTTCTCACTGTGGGTCTGAATCAAGTCCATCTGCAGGAAACAGAGGGAAATTAATTTCAGTAGAGGAGTTTGACTTTTTTGGGCTTTAAATGTTTTTGTTACTGAAATATAGTTCTCAGCTAAATGTTCTTGCCTCAGTGTTTTCATCAGGACTTTTTCATTAAGAAAATAAAGATTTACACTAAAGAAAGAGAAAATACTAATTTTATCTTGGATATTTTATTTTGTCCCTCTTTCTTCCTGACTTTATTCCTCTAAAATATATTTTTTAAAAAATTCCACATCTTTTGGTATTATCCACTGGAAGAATAGTAGAAGGATGGAAGTAGAATCTTCCTTAAAGATTGAGAGAAAGAGAGATTTGGGGGTGATTTTTCTCACTTTCAACAATTTCTCTCTTTTTCCAGGGGAAACTAAGTAAGCAGGTAAAAGGAAGAAGGCCAGCAGATAGAAAAAGATATTTTTTAAAAGTTGAAAGATTAATAAGCTTTTATATTATTTTGTCTACATTTTTGTTGCATAATAACATGAAGGATTTTCTAATAGAGCAGAATATTTAATTTCTTCTAAAGTATGTCATGAAAATTAAACCGTATTTCAAAGCTCTATTGTGAAGCGTAATCAGAATTGAAATGGGATGAAATTGATAGAAAAGGGGTTATAAATATCTGCCACTGATTTCTACATGGTGGTGTGACAATTAGAGATGGCTTGGAGGCTGAATTCCTCTGCAGGAAAAAGCCCAGCTCTATAGAAGTGGCATCGTGTCGAGTTCTGCGTCAGTTTTCCCTCAGTGGTCGGTTTTGAGGTAAAAGCCCCCTAAATTGGATCTTTCCTGAGGTTGGAACACTGGAAGCAGCAGTGATATCTGTGTCCCTTCAACACTTGGGTTTGTGTGTGCACATGCCAACAGTAATGGTAGCAGCAAGAGAAAAATTGTAATTCTTACAATGTATTGGCAAGGTTGAACAGCTTGAAAGTATCATCAGTCGTCACACAGGGAAACATTATCTGCCTTTGAATGGGGTGTTGCATCCTTTAAGTCTCATTTCTCTTGCCTCATATGTGAACGAATGACGTTAGGTTAAAGGCTAGGAGGGCAGAGCGAGGTGTAATGAATCCCTACCTATTTTTTAAAAGCATTTAATCAGGTTCTTCGGTCCTTCTGGACTGGGACCTTAAACATGCGGTGCGTTTTAATCACTCGAATTAGTCCCACTGACCTCATTGTTGCTTAATGCGAGCTTACCTTTAAGTGTTTTTCTGGCCACAAGCCATAATGAAAGGAACATTTCTGACGTTTAAGGTTTATGGGTGGAACTTCCAAATATAGTCAAGAGGAAATGAGGAGGCTAAGTCCTGTTTGAAGGGCTCTAGGACTCATGCCTAAAATTCATGTAGTCATATTGTAAAACCTCACCATCCATTTCAGCAAGTTCCCGTGTATGGAAATTATTTTTTTACATGATATGTTTGAATGATCACCTGTTTGGTAAAGACACGGGAAAAAACTATAATTCCTTTATATGATTAAAGGACTAGCTTCATTTGCCCTTCTTCTTCCTCTTTGACCAGAAACATTTTAAAGCATGAAATCTGATGGATGCTTCCACTCCAGTATTTTTAATAGGAAACTGAGGCATAAAGAAGGTTTATGCCTATGACTATTGACTGTGCCTCATTAATGCAGACATTTCCTGCTCAAATTGATAGCCCACCTTACCTAGAGGAAATGTAACTTTCTAGTTAATCAAACGCAATCTTTCTACATTAGCACTTGAAAGAAAAAAAAAAAAAGGCAAGCAAGTCAATAAGGTAAGAAAGAAGTTCAGAAAAAAGCTGCTGGCATCAGTGCCATACTGGAAAATATTGAAAGGGCTGGAGGATGTGAGTCTGAAATAATTAAATGTGGGTGAAGATTGGTCATGCAAGAAGGAGCTTGTAATCAAATCTTCTTGTCTGAAGATGAATGAAGTGAAGGAGAAGGGAAAAACAAGTGTGTGAGTTGCTGCCCTGGTTTCGGCTGGGATAGAGTTAATTTTTGTGTTATCAACATTATTCTCACACTAAATCCAAAACACACTGTACCGGCTACTAAGAAGAAAATTAACTCTATCCCAGCCAAAACCAGGACAGATGCCTACACCACCCGTGGCATGGTCACAGCCCTTGGAGGTCCTTGGCCAACCTTCCCTTTCCCCGTGCACAAGGTCATTTTATCGGAGAGGTCTGTGTAGGGACGTGCAAGACTGTGTGCCTGTGCTTGCGTGTGAGTGATGGTGTGTTGAGCCCTATCGCATATGTCTCCTTTGCAGCAGGGGCTGAAAGCTGGTCCTGCTGAGAAGCAAAACACAGGTGAGCCTGCTGGTGGTCTCATGGGACCTTGCAGGAGCTGATGGGGTTGGTGCCACAGAGTACCTTGTCCCCTTTCTACTCCTCGGGTAGGACCAGGCAGGTGCCCATGGTTACACCCATGTTGAGTTGCTCTGCTCTCTCCTCTGGGAAGTCAAGGGATAGCATTGGCTGTTAAATGGGATTTTAAATGGCAGAATTAGAGAGATTTATCTGAAGCATTAGTCTTCATTTCAAAATAATAAATCTTCATTGGCAGAACTTCCTTAGTATTTTTCAGGGATCATAACAGATGCACATAATTTGTGTTGTGTTGATGGGCTTTGGAGCAGGATTACAGTTTTAGGAAGCTAGTGACTTCATAGATCCCACAGCCTGCTTTGTCCATTTTTGGGAAAAAAAAAAACAACAACTTTTCCCAAGCTTCGAAGTGGGACCCAGCACTGCAGCTGTTTTACATATTCTACCAACTGCTAAAGGAGCAATCCAGGAAAGCACAAGCTTAAATCAAGTTTCTGTGTAAACCTGTTAAAAAACCCCAGACGAACCCAGGAATATCAGAAAGTATTAATGAATTAAATCCTAAAGTCCTTTGCTAAACAGAGGACTTAATGATAAATATTGGGGCCCTCCCAAATAAACTACTCTCTAGCTGTCTTAGGAACAAGTGAGATTTTAAACTCCCCTGCATCACAGACAGAATAGCGAGAAAATTATTCATATGGTTAAAACATGGTTGTGTTTTTGTTTAAATGCTTCTTATAAGCAAGAGAAGCCATTAAATACTTCTAAGTGTTTGCAGTATTGTAAGGGGTGATTAGAGGCTTTGGAAGGAGTTTAATGGAAACTGCATCAGTATTGAACACCCACATGAACACCCAGAATAAGAGGGACAGGAAGCCGAGCTGAGCAGATTTGATCTAGCCTAATTGGTCAGATTGTTGTTGTTGTCTTTACAGTCTATTATTGATACACAAACACGCTGTTGAAGAATTAGTAATCTAAAACATTGCAGTTCATTAGAGTTTTTAGTGGTGCTCTAATAGCCACGCTCCATCTGGATGATAATAAGAAATAATGGACCGTAGAGAAGTTATGCATCCTCACCTTATAATCCATTTTCAGCCAGCTGAGAAAGCAACAAAGAGGATGTTTGCTGAAATATATCACTTTACGATTATAAATTCAAAGGGAACAGAGTCCTATGTTCTTTATCTCTGCGCCAGATATTTATTCCTTTCTTCCTTTGCGTGCTGCACATACATTTCTAACCAAATTTACACTGTGGATAAAGGCGTGTCGTCGTGTCAATATGACACAGACATCTCTGCAGTGGCATGATATTTTTAATGGTTTTAATGTTACCATGTTTTAATAAGAATGTCAGAATGAAGCAGACTTTCTCATAGTTTATTGTCTTTCAGGTTATAATTGTAGCAACAAAGCATCTTCATGTATAATGGCAACACATGGAGGTTGTTAACTAATGTGTTTTCATGTGTACATGAAAAGGAGGAGGAGTCAGTTGTGGTCTCTTTTAATTAGTAGCATTTAACAGAGGAACAAGAGCTTTTGGGTAGAGATGTCTAAAGGTTAAGGCTCTCATCTAGGAATGTGAAACCTTTAGTTTCATTTCCAGATCTGACATTTGGTAGAATCGTGGACTTTGGCATTTGATAAATTTTGTGGTTCTTTTTTCCCCTCCAAACCTATGCCTGATTTATTGGTTTAAATGTTAAATGGCTGGGGGCAGGAACTCCACATGTTTTTGTACAGTGCCTACCAAACCATGTTCCAAGTTACAGGGAGCCAACAAAAACAGATGAAAATGTTCCAGGAATCAAAAAAAAAAGGAGTCCGACTGCACTGAATTAGTCTGAATTTCTGTAGTTGACTCCACGTAACTGGTTCAGACCTCAGTTAAATTCAAAGACTGCAGGAGGCATTTAATTTTTACCAATCTACAGTTTAAAAGCTCAGGAGAAGGCAGAAGTAAATGGGGAATACTGTCCATTGCTCTGGCCAATCTAATAGCCTGCAGTCAGGATATTTCATGATAGCCAGAAGTTCATGTGGGTGTGAGCCACAGCATTCGTGGGAAGAAATCGGATGGACCTTGTAGTTCATCCTGATTTAAAAATAATAATTATATATATATATAGATTTTTTTTTTTTTTTTTTTTGCTTCAGGGGATGCAGCCTACCAAATAGGACTGGAGCCAATTCTTTCTACCATGAGCAGTATGTTCAATGGTAAATAGTTCCAGGATTAATATAGCCAGGGTACATGGGAACAGTACAGATTTGTGCTGAAATTAGTCCCTGTCTCTTGCTTCTCATAAGAATGTGATGAGCATATGTAGGCATAAATGCACCAGTCCAATACATACTGATCTTTTAAACTGATATATTAGCATGTTTAAGGCAGAGCCAATATTATTTAGTAGAATGGCAAGATATATATGGCTGACATGACAAAGCCACAACAGGTATCATCTGCTGTAAATCTACAAAAGATTTGGAAGTCCCATCATAGACACTGGAAATGTGAGTTGTTTAGGGTATTAGGCAACATAGTCAAAACACTGATACAGCTTTGGGGAGTTTATGTCATGTTCACTTTCAAAGAGATCTTGGCTTTTACATAACATTTCCTTTTTTCTGAAAACCTTTCCCATTGCAACCAACATAGAATATTTTAAGTGCATTTAGGATCTGCTCCTTGCTCCCTTTTTACCCCCCAAAACCAACACAGAAATATTAGTTATAAAAAGGAAATGTGAGATAACAGCTACTAAACAGGCAAGATTAAGATAAACCATCAAGCCATTACTCTGAGGTCCCTGACCTCTGAGCTCTAGGTCTTGGAGTGGTAAGCCTTAATAGTAGATTAATGTTAGACACATTTTTTCCCATAAAGACCAAGAAACCAATTTAAGATATCACTGGTTTTAGTTTTTAAATTGGATGATTTGTCATTGGTTTGTGCTTTCTGCATGAGATTTCCTTGGTTTCTTGTTCTTGCAACCTGTTTCTGTCGGAAAAATTTTGGAATAACCTTAGAGAAAGCATAATAAATTCAGTTCTACTGTAGATGTTGTTTTTGAATGCTTTTAATATTGGAAGGATATTTTCAAAGTTTGTATGTATATTTTATCCTAATGTAATCAGTAATTGCATCGTATTTGATACTTCTGCCTATATCTGTTGTTACATGTACTTCCAAAAATGAATGAAAAAGACCATATTTTGCATGTAGAGTTACAACAAATGAAAACCAGCCAAACTAATCTTCCCTCAAATTTCCTAAAAACATTCACCTTGACACTGGAAAATATCAGGCCAAAATGAATTAGTCTGACAAAGGAAGGAAGTTTAGTGTGGGAGGTGAAACTCAGCTCGGAAGCACACTGTTCACTCTGCAGATAACAGTTTAACTCCCTTACTCCAAACTAACTATCCTTATTTTGGTAAAAAAACATCGAATGTACATTTGTGAGACATAGTTTTACTTTACTTCCATTTCCTGCCCCAAATAAAATTTGACAATCAATCAGCTTTATATTTGTAAAATTCTCTTTACTTCATTTTATAGTCGCTTCACATTCAAGACACCTAACTAAAAATATCAAGAAAGTTAATATCCTAGTTAGAAGATTTGGCTGGAAAAGTGTCACAAAATGAGGACAAAGTTAATTTTTGATAAATCCATTTCTTAGGTTTTGATCCTATTTGATCCTATTTACTTCATTTTAGAACCCAGTATAGAAAAATGGACTTTACTGAATTCTGTTTAGGCTGTCCAGGTATCTCATGTATCAGATTGAGGTGTTATCCCATTGTTATCCTCAGGGACTCTACCCTCATACGCTCTTTTTCTTGAAGTTGTTTCTGTGAAGATGGTAATTGGTTTTTTTCCTAATCCCCGCCCCCCCATATTGCTGATGTGGTACAACTGTTGACCCGGCATACAACTAGGTAGTTATGTACAACTGTAATTGGAATAAGGCCATCTATGTTGTCCCAGGGTAAAATCCTGACACAGTTTTTCCGCTTATTTCCATGCAACCAGAATGTTACCCCTGTTGTTTTGACAATGAGAGGAGACCTCCAGGATCCATAGGCTCAACTATGCAACAATATGTCTTGCTGATACTAATTTCAGCTCACTTTTTGTGACAAGGTAGAGCGTGGAGCGTGTTATCTTGGAGGCTGATTTACGTGGCATCTTCTCAATAAAACAGTGGGAATCTTCAGCCCCCATCTCCTTTTTGTTTTCTTTTTTTTTTCTTTTTTAACTGAAAGCCAAGCTGGCTTTAGTGAGGGTGTACGTACGATGTTGAGATGTGAAAGCGAGTACCTATCAACTCAGAGTTATTTTTTGTGGCTGTTAGTAGCATCTATTTGTATAGGCAGAAAGTGAAGCCTGTGTTGTGCATCACAATAGAATATGGAATTGTGAGAAAAATCTTTTTTTTTCTGTTTTGTTATGAAATTATCCATGCCATCCCATAACATAGTGGAAACAGCATGTGAAATAATTGCTGCTAATTAAACCTCCCTGATTTAAAACCATTTCCATAATCTAATTAGGCTAAGTGTGTAGCTGAGTGTTGTATGGGATAGTTAATGAAAATATTTATAAGCATGGAACATGGTGAAATTAGGAAAGGTTGAAATTGATTATGGTCAAGAATTTTTCTTCCTCTTTTCCAACCCTGAGTATATAAATGAACAGGGATGGGAGGACTGGCAGTGAGCTTTGTTCCCTGTGTTTCTTCGTGCTGCTAGAGGAGAGATTTTCTGCTGTCATCTGAAACATTTATCACAGCAACAGGCATAAGTATTTTCTTTCCTTTGGGAGGTTAGTGCTCTGTGTTATTTATGCAGGGTAAATAAGCTTTTTTGCAGAATTATGTTGTCAAAGTCTTTAAGTAGAGAATATTGGAGACATTTAAAAATATATATAAAAGCACTCTGGGCCCATTTCATAGCAGTCATTCTGTTTGCTTCAGCTTTAATCTTGCCCGTTTTTCACTGGAAAATTTGATGCACACTGTTCCCACAAAAAGGACAGACTCCAACCTTTTCATAATCAGTACATACACAGCTGTCCCTTAATCAAGCACTTAGTACAGAGTGCAGCAAACTTCTTTCAAAAAGCAAGGTGTCCCACTTGACAAATCTGTAAGGATTAAGGAAATACAAGAAGTACCAAATAGCTGTGCTAAATTCTCTGAGGAAGAGGATTCAGCTTGCCTTTTCCTTCCAGTGGTTACATTGGCAGAGCTCATTTTTGTGTGCTTTGTGTGGATCCTGGACATTTCATCTCTGCAAAGGATGAGCAAAACCATAGGCAGAGATGGTCCAAGGGAAAAATGACAGACAAGTATGATTTTCCTCATCCAGACCTTATGGGGGAAGAAGGGCACAGATTTTGGAGTGTCAGTAGTAACCTGGGTTCATGTTAAAACCTGGGGTGAAACTGGAATGGTCGTTCTGTGCAAGGGGCTTGTTTGCAGTGGAAATGTCTTCATGGAAAGGACAGTAGACTCTTTTATTTTAGGTCTTGGAAAATTTCTGTAAGTAAAAGGACCAATATAGTCAGATTGAAATGTAACACCTGGAGCTTTTATTCTGTCAGTTCCTTATTGGCCTGAAAAAAATAATAGGGTGGGGAAAAAGGGAAAGAGAGGAACAGAATCCTCTGCCTGGAGCATGCAGGAGGGGAATTTCAGGGCACTTTCTCCTTCTCCTGGAGAAGTTTATTCCTTGACCTCATGGTTCTAGTTCTGTCACAAATTTTATTCCTTGACCTCGTGGTTTTAATCCCTTTGCTAATTCCAATCCTGAGCTCCGGGTTGAGTGGGGTTTTGTGTAAGCACATCTTTGAATCCGGTACTGTGCCTTCTTAGCTAGTTTCTGGTTAAAGGCTGAAATGGTGGGAAGAGAATTAGAAGATGCTTTTATGCACATACCCAAATATATTCCAAGGAAGAGCCAACTATTTTTGGGCCTAGAAGTTATTGAGAGACATTTAGGTCAGGAAATTAGGCAAGCGGTTGCAAGTTACCTTAACAGGGGTATCATTTGCTTAGATGAACATTAAACTACTCTTAAGATGAGCCTTGTGAACCTGATTATCATATTATTGCAATTATGTCCTCTGGGAGTATTTGAGTTAGTAAGATTTGCAAATGAGTTGGATGTTCAGGCTCAGAGAGTAAGAGGAAGGTTTGGGTTGGAGTGTGCTTTGCCTGTATTTGTACCTAGCGAGGAATATAGATTTAGTGACCAGCACATAGCAGAGGCCAAGGACGGAGAGAAAAAAGACTGCATCCTGTCATTTTTCTTCTTTTTGAGCTATTCAGTTTCCCACAGTGCATCAATTTTTAAACTGAGACTTTAATCTACAACGGTTTAGCCCCTTTCATGAAGGGATTCTTTTTTTCTTTACTTTTTCCTTTTTGTCAGTTATGTAAAACCATCTGCTGTTTATATTTTGTCACTTTGAGTGTTCATTCCCTTTCTTTATTCTTGTTCCCTTCTGTCTGTCGCTCTACGGAAATAATCATGTTATTTGGAAAGTTCATTTGAAAGTTGCTCGCTTTCGTCTGTGGCGAGTCCTTTAGTTGGCAGCCACAGTAAGGCATGTAGGTACTATTATGTCCTTGTGTACTTGACATTACGACTTGATTTACCAAGGGCAGAGTGGAGTGCAGGCAGCTGGGAATGGTACTGACTCCCAAGATCCACATTAGCAATCTTGCAGGGATGTGCTGTTGTGCAGCTGTGGCTTAGAGATGGTTTTCAGGATAGCCTTGAGCTCAGGGCATTGCAGTAACTTGTTTTCTAGGCCCTGTAGCCATCTGGTTTGTGTTCCACCTTCTGGATCAGATGTAGAGGGAAGAGGCTACTCTGAGTAAATGTGGGATTTGATGCTCAACTACTGCTGAGCAATTATTCCTATAGACCACAGGAAGGCATTTTTCAAATGCTGATTTATTTTTTACACTCACTTTGCTGGTAAAAACATAGATTACTGTTTTACAACTTTCCTGTTTGCTTATCCCAGCTTTTGATCAGCTATAGAGCTACATGGTAAAAAAGTTGACAAAACGTTCATCAGGAGTATTGGACAAAAAAGAGGAGGAAATGCATTGTCAAAATTTTTCCTGAACACCTTCTCCTTCCTTTCCATCCCAAGGACTCAGTTCCCTAGAAGCTAACTCGCCTGACCTGGGGTAAAATTCATCAGTGCAAATTATCATTACCATTATTATTTAAATAACACCGTTTAATTAAAAATAAGATGCTGTCTGCTATGCCTCCACCTCCCTTTTTTTTTCCCCCTGCCCCTTTTTAAAATTTAAATGTCAACTCTGTATCCACTCAACAGTCCCAGCAATTTAAATATTAAATACCTGACAGTACATTGACTTTCAAAGATGATGCATTGGAACAGCTGTAATGCAAAAAGCATGGAAAAGCTAGCCAAAACCACGGAATTCAGTGCTCCCTACATTTTAGTATCAGTCTCAGTTGCGTTTAATTTGTTAAATGCAAAAGCAGTGGTGGTGTCAGAGATAACAGAAACCCAGACCTGATGTCAGAGGTCTCATCTGCTGGTAAAACTGTCCACATGTTTCTGATGTTACTGCAAGTGCCATGAGCTCCAGGGTAAAGCCCCATGCTCATCCATGCTCAGCAAACACCGATGGCTCAGCGGAGTCATAACCAAGGGTTGGCAAAGTTGCACCATGTGGATGCTCGATTGGTTTGGCAGCTTTGATATTGGCAGGCGGAGAAGGCTTGAGCAGGAAAATAGCATTATGTATGTTGGAAGAGTGGTTATGAAGAAACTGAGGTCGGGGAGGCTTTGCGTGTATGCAAAAGTTGAAACAGGGAAGACAGTGTTTAGCAGATGACTGAGGTTCATGGGACAAGCAGACTGGCTCTTAACCATGTTCCCTGTCCACTGTGAAAAGCTGAGGGACCATTTAACCTCTTCCCTAAAATGGTGTGATAGAAAATGGAAAGACTGTGTCTCTGGAGGATAGGAATTTTACAGTGAAAGGGGAGAGCTCTGATACGATGACAAAACCATAAATGCTGCATAGCCTGATGTCAAAGTAGCTTAGATAATTTCTTAAATATGAAGATGAATTGAAATGGACTGTATTTGTAGTCTGATGGAAGTCATAGCTTAGGTATGCTGGAGATCTTGTTTTAATTCCATTTCTCCTGGGTGCTTCTCAGCCCAGAGTTTTCTTTACGCTTTATTTTGTGGCAGATGCTTTATAGGCATTTCAGTCACTCAAGCTGCTATATTTAATGCATGTATTACTGTTAACACAGAAGGTGTTAATATCCATAATGATGTTTCCTTTGAAAAAGCCAACAGCATTTATTCTAGCTCTTTATCTTTAATGTGATTGTCAAGATTTTGCTATGTTGGAGAAGGAAATTATGACATTCAAGCCACCTTAGAGTAGTAATTCCATTAGAGCGCTTTGCAATTCCTTAGCTATGGCCTTGGCTTTTTTAATTAGCAGAGAAATTTAATAGCGATGTATTAGTGAAAGGAAACCAGCTTTGGAGTGTTATCTGAAGACAGAAAATAAATACCCACTTTCCTGTTACAAGTGTGAGTAAACATGGATAGCTGAACTGGATCCACAGGGTCTTCTCCAAGGTTTTGCTTTGAATGGTGAACACCAGAGGTTACAAAAATTCCCCACCACAACAAATCTTCAAAGCAGTGGCTGAAGCTACAAACCTCCTTATAAATTCTAGGTGCCTTTTATGTGCTTCCTGGACGGGAGCACGGGACAGGAACAATATGGAAATGGCCAAAGGAGTTGGCCATTGTCTATCGGGTTTCTTGTTGTACACAGTGGGTATCCAAATGTTGGAAAGCCCATGAACAGAAGCTTATAAGGCAGAGTGGCTGCCAGGATTTTCTGCCCGTCTGAGACCCACCACCACAAATGCAGTCGGAGTCAGTAGTTATTCTTTGAAAGGAGCCAACAGGGGTTCAGCATGGCAGGGTCACTGCCCTCACCTGGGTATTTGAAGAGAAGCTGGTCATCAGAATATTTCCCTAGGACCTGGGCAACCATCCTTGGTCTGAGGGATTTCAATCCCGCATCTTTTACCTTCTAGAGGTTCCAGGTCACCTTTCTAAGTAATCCCTCTTATTGCACCCTGCCCTGGGCTCCTGCCTGTTTCTCTCCCAGATGTTCTCCCCCAGATGAACTCATTCATCTCCTGTGACCAAGCCTGGCCATTCTTTGTAACTCTTTCCCACATCCTCCTAGTTTCAGCAGACTCCATATTTTGCAGGTGCCTCTGCCTGGTCCCTCCCATATCCTTGCCAAGGCTGTTGGTCACTGCAGAAAAGCAGCGTTGAAGGTGACTCGGGAATATTTAGATTTAAAAGAGAAGCAGCTGATGATTCTAAGTAATTGCAGGGTTAGTCCTCATTGCAACACAATGATGCAGGCATCTGAATTTGCTTAACCTTTTGTTTTCCACTTGTGCTTTTTCTTTGGTTCTGTTCCATGATGTCCAAAGACCCTAACAGTGATCCAGTTTTCACTTTGCAAGGCACTCATCCAAGTGAAATTCTCTGTTCTGAATGTTTATGCTGAAATACTCTGGCATCAGGGCAAAGCTGTGTGTACAGACCAGTTTCATCTGCAGTACCCTGTCCTGCATTCTTTTTTTCAAAAATTTCAATGACTAAGAGCATTCAATACAATTACATAATCACATTATGAGAAAAAGTAAGTTTTTAAATGGCATGCTTCTTTCCAAAATTGGTATTTTAAAAGAGGTCTTGCTTCTTGAAAAATCAAATTATCAAGATTGTATTTTTTGTGCAAATGCTTGCTACTTTTGAGGGTTTTTTCTCAACTTTTGCAAAAACTGTTGACTACATTAATGTGTAATTGTAAAACATCTGAAAATGCTATAGCCATTTTATACGCCTTATAAGGAAGGGAGAAAATTATGAGAATGTTTTGTATTTAGAAAAGGTATACTTTTTAGCATAAGTAATAGGCTTTTGTTTCTCAAATGGCTTTCACTGTTTGTTTACTGCTATTTGTAGGAAAAACAGCAGCTATAGTATTTCTCTTGAGAAGAGAAGCTGAAAACAGGCAGCTGAAAATAACCACAGTCAGGTGATTATCGGGGATACGGACAGAGAGAAGGTTGCACCTATGTTTACCATCCCGGTGCAGCTGACTTCTTAAAATCTTTGATCACCCAATTTTTCATTTCTTTTCTCAGTCAAAAATTGTGCTAGCGTAACAAAGCAAAGCAGTGCTTAAATTCTTTTGCCTTTCCCTGTCATTCCCTCTTTACTTCTGCTGGTGCTAAAATCAATACGCATCTCCCCAAAAAGTCTCTGAAGTTGCTTGAGGCAAAGGAATCAGTCTGCAGGTTTGCTGTCAGAATGGTGTTAATTCAGCACCTGCAATAATGTGGATAATGTGAAACAGTCTGGATTTAGACAGTTTTTGGCTTCTCAGAATAGATGGCAGCTTTTCTGTATTGATTTCAAATGGATCATGAAATGTACATGTAATGAAGGTAAAAGCATTCTAAAACCTTTTTTACCAACAACTGGAAAAATGATTACGTATTGCCAATTCCTCATCTTTTATCCACCTTTCCCTCCCTTCACTGTCTGTCTGAGCAAGGGACTGTGGAAAAGTTCTGTCAGCTCATAGGGAAGGACTATTGCAATTGTTGGAGCTTGAGTCTTCTGATGCTAGGTTTATGTAACTTACGTCTCCAGAACTTCTATTGTCACTTTTCTCTAAATAGAAGACATTACACCTAATACAGATTCTTTTTATCTTTTTGTCATTTAAATATACTACTCATAAATTTAGAAGCTGTTAAAAATTATTTTTAGTTCAGAAAATAAAGTGCTGGGTAATGTTCTTTTTCTCTCCTCCCCTTTCTTTCTCTATCAAGATTACATTTTCTCAAGTAACGTTTTAAAAAGTCTTTTCTATTGCAAATTATTTGAAGTGCATGTTACCAGGCTAATTAAAATTCTTACAGGACTACCTTTGCTGTTACTTAGCTTGTGGCTGTGCTGTAGGCTTACAGGTGAGTTAATCATAAAAGCTTCTTTGCGTTATTAAATAATGCAAAATACAGTTGGCGTGTACAGTTGTGCACAAATACAGTGGGGATGTTTTCATGGAAAACATTTTGTATTCTTGCAGAAGAGATCCTTATTTCCTAAATACTGATGATCCCCACCTTCCCTGGCTAGCAGAAACTGCAAAAAAGATCTGGCATGTCCTGAACCTCCCTGCCAAGTTCCCACAGCCAGCTCCATCCTGAAAAAAATTATCTGTCCAAAGCAGTGACCTGACCAATTGCTGGTTACAAAGACCTAGTGAACAGCTTACAGAGCCACTAGTTCATCAGCAACAGTATAGTATTAAGTCATATTTTAGATCCATGCAGAGGACAAAGTCACTGCTTCTCCGTGGACGGGGTGTACTGCCCTTGTCATGATTTTAACAAAAAGGAATTTGAATGATTCAGTTTCTATTTGAAATACAATAGGTGAAACATAGTGAGAAATAGACTTGCTTCTGAAGGACTGTAATATATATTTTTAGTAGTTGATACTGAGATATACTATTTTTTATTTTTCTCTGAAGGAAAATGAAAGATAACACATGGAAGATCAGTCATGGTAAATGTGTTCAATAGCCTTTCCCAGATGTCATCTCAGCCTATGTGAGGATCATGAGATCAAAAAGACAAGAGTTTTCTTCTTCTAGTATTTAAGAAAAATCAAGATACTAGATGAGCAGTTACTTTCAAACTGCTCGTAATAATTTAGTACTAGATTGTGCCACAATGGTAACTTGTCTGAACATCCTCATGAATTTAAATACAAAGATATTCAATGTGGCCCTTGTAAGTCTGAATGCCCTGAATGCAAATACCACTGGAGTATTGCAGAAATCCCTTACTAGCAAGGAAATTGGCAGATTATTAAAGCTGGTTAAAGATTTTCAGGGAGAATATTATTTCAATAGAAGCAGCTAATTTGTCAAAGAGGAAGCATTTAACTGATCTTGCCAAAACATCTTTTAAAAACTTGTTAGCGCTCTGTGCCCTCTTCCTTCCATTACAACCTGATAAATTCAATATGGAACAAACTGACCTATCAATTTTGTCATTAAGCATCCTCTGCTTTGAGTTTTTTATTCTTTAGTGTTACGTAGTGGAATATAAAATAGTGCAAACCAATTTAATTTTAATTACTGTCACCATAATCCACACCCACCTACCCCCAATGTTTAAATCTAAAAATTGTTCTCTCTTTCCAGTTTGGTCTCAAAATTAGAGTTTTGAGAGAGAGAAGGTCTGAGCCATATCAATCTCTACATGTTTTTTGAGGGCAAAGAGGGTAAATATCAAGCTTTCTAACTGTCCCTGGAAAAGACAGTGGCGAAATGTCTCATTACAGTAGCAGCTGGAAACGGTAGAGTAAAACAACCTGGTCACTGGCTCAGGAATGGGACCAAACCTACAGCTTTAGCAGTCAGAGATCATCAAAAAGAGCTGTAGATAAAGAAAACGTACTTGCTTTTCTGCATTTGTTGGCTCATTTTTCCAGTGAGTGTATGCTGTGCTAACTAATGTGCATTTTGCATGTCTTTGGCAACTTCCCTTTCCATCGAGGTGACTCTTCGTGGCCATGCTGCATGGTTTTCTGCAGCCTGTTGTCTTCAATGTACATGCACTTGGTACCTGATAATTAGGGAGCCATAATGGGACATGCTCTGCCATGTAAGCTGCACACTGACTCTGCTCAGTGACTTTTATTCCTTTGGTCTTGTCTAATTATGGAGCAATTAATGACTCCATGTCTGCATGAGGCAGGCAGAGATTTGTGGGGTGGGCACAGGCTCGCTTAAATTGTGGGTTCTGTGCAGGGTTGAAAAGGTCATTTCTCATCCTCTGCTCAGTCCCTGTCAGCATATGTTCTTTAAAGTACTTACTGTTTGCTGATTGCTTGTAGAGGATGAACCTGGAAATGGACTGTACATTCATTTCGTGTAAATTAGATGGAAGATGGGCAAGCACTTACTAATTATAATCAGTAAACAGTAGCTTTTGAGAATTTTAATTTGTTATTATTTTGGTTAGAGCACTCGGAAACATCTTCCGTAAATGAAAATAAATACATTAGGTAAATAAATCAGTCCTTGAATCTGGCATGAATCTGCCCAAAATAGTAATTAAAAAAATGAAATTTAATAATAGCCTTATGCCTCTGAAGTGTGAAATGGAGATAACATCAAGGACTTCAGAGGCAATTTTGGTATTATATCTGACTTGTTAGTTATGATTTCGTTAGCTTCTGCCGCAATTCCTATCCTAGCCTTGTGTATGAATCATCATCAACAACAATAAAAGCAGGTTTTACTCAGCAAGTTTGTTACTAATGTAAAAATGAAAATAAATTAATATTTTCTTACCATAAAAAGCTTGGCTATTCACAATCTGTATCAGTTCTGCAATACTGAGTACATAGTTTTGAAGAGCAGAATCAGAGCTCTAGTGGTGTGTGTAAATAAAAATAATGGATATAGCTAATATTCTGTTTCTCTAGCAACTTTCACAAGGACAAATACACTGTGAGGATTGTCCATGCTGTGTATTTCAGACTGCCTTAGGTACTAACTGTGGTTCTCTAAATTGTACGTAATTGCCCAGAGTACTGCAATATGAACAGTGTGATCACTGTCTAAAACCAGTCCAAAACGGACTGTAGAGATTGAGCTGCTAATGCTGCTTGGTGTATACTTAACATGCTTTGGCTTAATTTCATGTTTTCAAACCAATGTCCTGATTGGAAAGGTCTGGGCCATGAGGTAGGGGAGGTTGTGAGGAGATTGGGATTGAGGTTTGGGGTGACTTAGTGGCCGGGCAGGAGGGGTTGGGGTTGCCAAAGGTGAGTGGGGGCTTCTAGCGAGGACTGCTCTCCTGGGAGGGGTCTTAGCTTCCCCCGGAGCTCCATACTGTGTCCCTGCTCTTTGCACGAGGTTCCCTCAATGCGCTCCTTTTTCCGCAACTGTAAAGCTCTTGGAGAATTACAGGGCCCTTAAAACATCTCAAGCCATTAACATCTGTTCTGAAATTCACTGTCTCAAATCATATTACTGTAATTAGAAGGTTGCGTGGAACTTTAGGGTTAGGTTCCAGCTTCTTAGACACCAACTTACTGTAAGCTGTGTCTTCTTTCCTCCATGTTTTTGACAGTACACCGCTTTTTATTGATGAGAAGTTGCGGGGGTCTTTGCAAAAGCACTCAGCTGTAACCCAGCTTGGCTCCCACCAAAGTCATACCTGTATGAGCTGCATTATGCTGATGATACTGCGCCTGTGCCACCTCACTGCTCGTTGCTGTCCACTGGGTGCGTTGGGTTTGTCACGTGAAGCATAGCCTATTTGCCTTTACTTCTAAGACCCTTCGCCTCGCCAGTCTATTGGAAGCCCTCCACTGTCACAGTGGTCCTGCCTCTGAGCAGCCTGTTGTACCTTTACCTTAGGCGGACACCTGTTAAATTTTCAAGTAAATACCACCTTCCGTGTTGTCCCTTATGTTTTGAAGGAGGAGGTGTACACATGGTCACAACGATACTGGAAAGACACCTGGAAACTTCCGTCCTTCCCAGCTGCCTTCAAAACATGGCATTAGGGAGGAAGCTGTCTATTACGTTAATCAGAGCTGTTGCATTGATTCCTTGTGCTTTGCTGCCTGGAAACTGGAGAAGGAAGAGTGCCTCTGCCTTGCAGTGCCCAGACTCCTATGTTCTAGCGCAGGTGTAGACACAGCTAGGGCATGAGCTGGGGCCAGCATTTGGGCAGTCGTAGCTGTCGTGCCATGGGAGCAGCCCGTCCACTGGCCATGTGATGGTGGTGGCACGTGGAAGGTGGTGGCAGATGCAGAAAGGTGCATTCTCTGCCTCTGTTTTGTCTGAATTTGAGGGGGTATGCAGGTGGGGGGAGTGTGCGAGTTGTCCTAGGTACTCTGTGGGTGATGCCGTGCGTCCCATGTCTTAGACCAAAGCCAAGTTGTGGAGCTCCGTGCGGTAGGCAGATTAGAGAAACCAGGCAGAGCTTCATCCTTAAGCAGCCCTGAGTCTTCGGTATCCCTAGTAACTCCAGTAGGACCAACAGGGCAGAAGCTGACGAGGCTGTTAATTATGGTTACTTCAGTAAAACAAGTCCCCTGTGATGAGAGTTTGCCATTTGGCAGCTGGACTAACGGCGCTTTTTGTGACAAAGGTGTGCAGTGCTACGGCAGAGCGCTAAAGCTGTGGGATCTTGGCCGGTATTAGCAGGAGGAGAAAACTTCATGAAAAAAACATTTTTAGCCCTATTATTCTGATAAAACCTGGCTGCAAGGGTTCGATCATTAATTATTTTTTATGGATGTGTGCGAAGCTGGGGAGTTGGTGAAAGCAAGATGTTCTGTATAAATTCTTCAGAAAGATCCAGGGATGGAGAAATATGGAGTAATTTCTTACAGTGTCATGGCAACCAGCTCTACCCAGAGGAGGCATCTTATCAATTAGGTTAAATAATTAGGAATGACATTGAGTAAAATGAAGAAAAACAGCTTAGAGAGATATCAGGTGGGAGGCAGCTAAGCCTCTAAACAAAATAAAAAATATGCTGTATCACTTCTGGAAGACTTCAGCAGAGGCTGAAAGGAGACATGGAGGGGAGGAAGCGATGGAGGGAATTAATGAGATAGTGAAAAAAACTTGTGGTAGAAACTTATTCAGATAATATGGAAAGTATTTAGGCAAACCCTTAGTTTTGTTGAAAATGTATTTTTATTGAAAATGACATATTTTGAAGAAAGGAATTAATATACACAAGATTTTTTTTTTTTACTTCCCAACTAATATGTCCCTGTTTTCAAGATAACAGAAAAGTTCTCTCTTGCTCATTTTCTTACTATGTTTTCCAGATTTTTTTACACTAGAAAGAAACTGGAGAAAAATCCTTCCCTTTGTTTTCTGCTGGAAAGGTCTTAAAAAATGAGAGGACATATTTATTTTTTAAAAAAACACTTTTCACTTTGATGGTCGAAAAAGTAGAACATATAGTAAAGAAATAAGACATTGGGTTTCTACTTTAACTTTAGAAGATCTTCTACAACTACAAATTCAGATTAAGAAAATCCATAGGTGTTACTTTCTCTCATTTTTTTTGCTAAACTTTACCCTATTTCACTAGAAAAAAAGCAGCTAAATAATAAAATGGGGAATAATAATTTTTAAAAACAGTAAATGTCTCAATTTAATAAAATATGTCATTCTGAATGTTCTAATGAAAACTAGAACAGGGACAATTGAAGTGAATGACAGGTATGGAACAAAATTGAATTTATCTTTCTTTGTAAAATGTATGTATAAATGTCAAATATGGAGTGGCTGTGATATTATTGTCGTTAATTGTTGTTATTATTAATTATTATTATTACTAATTCTTACTATGAATAGAAATGAAGAAAATTAAAATAGTTTCCCAAAGGCCTTTTGCCCTGCCTTTGGGAAATTTCCCATGCAGATTCTCAAAGGAAAAGATAAACATACCTGTTTACTGCTGACCCTAAAACTCACTAACATCAGCAGCTACATTCCATTGACTTCAATGAATTGTGGATCACAACCTCTGGGAAAAATGAGTTCAGATTAATATCATTAAGAACCAAAGCAGGTTAGCTTGCAAATTTGGTTCAAAGTGTTTTTATTTAGGTTAGGTAAATGTGTTTTAATGTTATGCTTACTAATATGTACTTGCAGGAACAAACACTTGCATAAAATGAGAAATATGTGAAAGATTGTTTCTCCCAAACCATCAGTAGAAGAGATGAAGAGGCTCTGCTCCATAGATAATAAATCTGAATGCCTAAAAAGATTAAAGGAAATATTTGCAATTTGATCAAACAAACTGTGGGGAATAAAATGAACTCCATTGGGATTGGGTTTGCAGAACTGAATAAAAAATGTAAAGAAAACAGCTTTGCAAAGTCAACTACAATTAATAGTTCAGTATAAAATTAATGTACCATATTGCAGAGGCTTGGGAACAAGCAGGCTGGAAGGCCTGAAAAGATGTGCTAATAAATGGGTTGTTGAATTTAATTTTCGTTGGGTTTGAAGACTTTATCTTGCAAGGCTTACAACAGTTTCTTACTCACAGAAGTAGTCAGTGGTAGGAACAACTGAATGTGAATGATAACCGCAGGTATTAGTAGCGCTGGCTGGTTTAGGTCGTTACAGAGGGACCAAAAAACCTGAAAATACTCCCCATTCCATGTACAATCCCTATTCTGTGTATAATTTCAGATGTCATTGCCCCTAATAAAGGGAATTAATGGCATATATATGCCCATCTATTAGTGCCTCATAACAGCTGACAAGCAGCTGGGGATATTTCATGTCTTGGCAAAATAAGTGGGGGAGAGACCCTTCAGGAATTCCTTCAGCTATCACCATATGAACAAGAACATCGAAGGTGTCAGGGTCACTTAAATTAACCTATTGCATTCGTAGCTGCTCTGACTGTTACTTGAATAAAGATGATAGCTGTTCAGCATCATTAATGGCACATGCAATGGTGTGACACTGGGACTGCCAAACTGGAGGGTTAAACATGTATTTTAGAAATTAATGCTTACTCTTGCTGCTAAAGAGTTAATGTTCAAGAGACATCGCATAACTGTTGTAAGTGTTGGGTCACATCTTGACATTTTTATTCTGTCAAATCTCTCATTTATTTTCACTGGACTTTTAGGGTTGGCTTAGTCACTCTTGGATAAAATCCAAGAAAGAACAGCTTTGCTTGCATTCGCCCTGCTTTGGGAAATAGTCAGTCCTGCTTGTAGTAGAAAGATGATAAAATCTTCCCAATTATTGGGACCTAAGCCATGATACTAGCATAAACCTAAAAAATTTAAGAAACAATTTAATTTTGCTCAGACTTTTTTTATTCTTTACCTCATAGTTGTATCTAAGTGCAGCTTTTCTCCCTTGTGCTGCAGGTCTTTTTTCAGCTTAATACTGAAATTAGGGTTTCTGGTTTGATATAGCAATCCCACCACAGAAGCGATTGTGAAAAGGACAGATGAAATTCAGTGCCAGCGCATGCAAATTAATACACTTAGGCAAAAAATGGCTAGCTATACCTATACAATAATGGTTTCTAAATTAGCAGTTACCACTCAGGAAAGCCATCTGACACTTATTGCAGATAGCTCCTTGAAAATACCAGTGCAATATTCAGTACCGGTCAAAAAGACAGGCAAATAGGATTTCTAGACAAGTAATTGAAATGAGCATCGTTGCACCACACTGCACTGTTCTACAACAAGATTTTGTAAGATTAAAAAGGGCGTCTAAAAGGTGACAAGAATGAAGCATGGAATGACTTTCTCAGAAGGAGAGATCAAGTAGATGAGGGCTCTTCACGACTGAGAAAACGCAGTGGAGGACGGCTTACAAAAATCAGGAGTGGTGCACAGGAGGTGAAGAAGAGCAATTACTCACTTTCTCAGAAGGGGAGCTGGGAGTTGCCAATGTAAAGGCTGGGGCAGCCAGACTTGCAGAATAGGATGACAAAATACCTTGTCACATAATGTTTTGGTTAGAAAAAGCAGAAATAGATTTGTGGAAAGGAATTAGATATTCTTGGTGGAGGTGTCTGGTCGATGGCTAATACATACCATGGTCTGGGTGCAGTTGGCAGTTTAGAAAGTCCCTGGGCTCTGGGTTCGTGGAAATTTGGAAGGAGTAGCTCAGGGCAGAGATGCCCTGTGCACCTTCTTTCTTGTACTCTTACCATAAGTATCTGGAAGGGGCTGCACACAGAGGCAGGATTTTGGCTTAGATGGGCAATTGGTGTGATGCTGCATGTCACTTCTGTCGCTGTACACATCTCTGTGGGCCATACGTATCCCAGGCGTCTTCCAGACAGCGTCTGGAGCTTCTCAGCAAGAACACCATCGTCCCGAAGACGGTAGCTTCATTGCAGCATCCAAGAGCAGAATAAGTGGATTTTAGTGAAACAGGACATTTAAAAATGCTACGAAACAACCACAAAAAAGTCAAAGGAAAGTGATAAAATACACTCAATTATTCTCCTCAGATACTCTCCAGACGTCAGTGTAATTTCATTGACTTCAGAGAAATTAGTGTTAATGTAGGAATGGAAATGCAGCAAATCTAATTCCAGCATCTCCTTCCTGGAATAGTGAGCAAGAAAACAGAGAGGTAATCAGATAGAAACAAGTGCTGATCAGAAGGAGCTGGACAGGGAGGAGGAGAGCTCCAGGACCTGCTGCCAGGAAATAAAGACACTTTTCCAGTCTCACATAGTCACGGAGAGTTCAGCAACACATGCACAGAGGCTGAAATGAAATGCCAGACTTTGTTTATTTGTTTTAGTTTGCCAGCGTATGCAATCTTTTGTTGTTCTGTTGAATATTCTCAAATGCCTTCTACCAGGACAGCATAGATGGCTAGTAATATTTCCAGCGATGTTTTTATTCTTGGTATTATGGAGAAGAGAGTGGTTAGAGAACTGTGGGACTGGTGGAAAGAGGTGGAGCTAATGTGCTTGATATAGTGTTTAGAGAGCTCTTGTTTCATCTGAAAACAGATCTGTGTGTAACATTTGGAGTGCTGATGTCCAGTTCTACATATATATTACTGTCTGGCTTTGTGATCCTCTGAGAGAAAATGCAAAAATATATTTAAGGTGGTGCCTGCCATTTTGCCATGCCATTGCTCTTCAGCAGAACAGTTTGTGGCACTTGCAAAGGTGAAAGCAGAGAGCATCTTCCTAGAACCATAGATGTTCTCTCAAGTGCCATAAAAACTACTCAAATATACTGGGATTCAAATCGACGTTGTGTAGGAGATGAAACCCTCTCTCTAACCACATTTACACTAATATCTTCCCCAAAGACCCTTCTCCACTGGTGAGAAGTGGCTTCGTAGCAGTGGTGAGTGACAGCAAAGCCACAGACCTGTGACTGAAAGGTCATGGGACACATGGTCCAACCGATGTGTCAGGGCTGGGGAGGTGGATGTACTTTGAATACATAAAGGGTTAATTGATAATGCTGAATGCTAAATTAAGAGGCCAACTTTCTTCCTCCCCCCTCCTCCCAGAAGGATGCAGTACAGAGTAGCACACATGATTTCATAGAATATAAAAGTGGGAAATGTGCTCATTTTTGCAGTTTGGTTTCACTTGGCTATTGACTGTTTTACAAGACAACCACCGAGGAAGCTCTGAAGAAGCTGTCAGGCTCAGTGACAGCTCAGCATCTGCCACAGCTAAATCAATACTGCGATGAAGGACAGGTTCCCAAAGTGGATAATCAAAGCAGAGTAAAGTTAATTCACCTTGAAAGCCTGAAAGTATTAGTGTGAAATTTTTTAGACAGAACCAGCATCATTCCAGCAAAACATGAGAGGTGCTGAGGTCCAGCCCTGAGCAGCAGTCTGTTCAAGCGTTGCCTTTAGTGGGAGTGGGGAGCAGGCTTCACACCAGTCATGTGCACAAATGCTCTGATAAAATGGAAACCCGGTGCTAATAAATCGGGCAAGAAGGGGTTTGCATTGGCCCTGAATGCTAGCAGTGCGCTAGGAACTCATTTTTTGTTTTCATAAAATCACAGAACGGTTTGGGTTGGAAGGAACCTTAAGGATCATCTAGTTCCAGTGCCCCTGCCATGGGCAGGGACACCTTCCACTAGCCCAGGTTGCTCAAAGCCCCATCCAGCCTGGCCTTGGACACTTCCAGGGATGGGGCATCCACAATCTCCCCGGGCAGAACCTCTGTTCCAGTGCCTCACCACCCTCACAGTGAAGAACTTCTTCCTTACATCTCGTCTAAATCTACCGTCTTTCAGTTTCAAGCCATTACCCCTTGTCCTATCACTCCATGCCCTTGTACAAAGTCCCTCCCCATCTTTCCCGTTGGCCCCCTTTAGGTATTGGAAGGCTGCTATAAGGTCTCCCCGGAGCCTTCTCTTCTCCAGGCTGAATAAGCCCAACTCTCTCAGCCAGTCCTCATAGGGGACATGCTCCAGCCCTCTCATAATCTTAGTGGCCCTCCTCTGGACCCGCTCCAACCGGTCCATGTTTTGTGGAAAATATTCCATTATAATATAAATTGGGGGGGTGTGTGAAGATAATGAATGTTCCATTTTTCTTAGGCTGTTAAGACATTATTTTGCATCAAAATAGGATTTTTTTTCCATTGTTCAGGTTTCAAAGGTTTAAAATAAAAGACTGGAGGAAAAATGTTTTGCTATGAAATATTTTATCTTTATAAAACCTGGAGGTGAATTGTTTCAACTTTTTGTGGAACTTTATTCTTTTTTCCCTTGGTTTTAGTGCAAACACTTCAGGGAAGGCAAATTTAATTTGAGATAGACTGTCAGCATCACAGAAAATTTGGATACAAAATTTTGTTCGGCTCTGTCCAGAGATGCTGAATTTGCAGGACTGAGAATTAGAGCGAAGGTGCTTCTGTAGATGACTTCAATAAGTAAGAAACATTATTGTTCAGTTCAATTAAGCCAGTTTTGTGTTCATTTTGCAAAGCACAATTATTCTGAAAATAATAGGATGCAAACATCATCTCCAAATTTGAGGCTTTTAATATTAACAGTTAAGTACTTTATTTTGTTCAGTTTGTTCCTAAAAATACCCTATAATTACATAAAAAAAATCTATCCTCACCCAGAGTTCAGGCTGATGACTTAAAATACAGAAAGAAGGAACTACTGAATAGAAGCAGCATTGCTTTACCTGTGCTCTCTCTCATTCATATTTTCAGGCAGATATTGTATAAGCAGGCACTATTATGCTAACAGGTGTGTCTACGACACCTCTCAAGGCTATGCGTAGCTTGTGTTTTATAGCTGGAATCATTTGTCTAATTGTCCCAAATCCATTCTTATGAATTGTGCTAAGATAAAATTGAACATTTAATTAAACACATAAATAAAATTAGATTTGAAAGAAGTAAAAAGAATGAGCAAATTAGAAGAGTGAAAGGAAAATTAGCAGCTGCAGAAAGTCTGAGCCCATTCATATTGTACGTTCACCTTTACACTTACATACAGGTGTATCTGTGTGTACGTACATGTATATATATGTATATTTGTGAGTACCTAAAACACACCAACATGTAGATTTATACAGTACAATCTTTTACATTGGCATACACAGAAAAAAAGAACCTAGGAGCAGAGAACTAGAAACATCTTCCAGTACAGTCCAGTACTTTGAAGCTGTGTTTACAAGTTTCCTATTATATTTTAGCAAGACGGGCAATTTAGGTGGTGTTCCTCAGTGTGTAAGTGATGTTTTAGCATCCAGCCTCCAGCAACATTGCTATCCTGGGTTCATCTTAATGGGACAAGAACTGGTGTCCCACTAAAAGATTCCCTCAAAAATATTAAAGAAAAAAAAAAATCAATGACAGAAAAAAAACCTTGCAGCTCAAATCTAGCAACAAGCTGTCATGTCACATGGTAATACTGACAGCTGCCAACTTTGCTCAGAGAACTTTTTTCTGGAGATGAGCCCTTTGGTTCCTGTGCTTCCATTCAATAGTGCTGGCAACCCTGTGTGTCCTGTGCTTGTTACTGGTGACAGTTTTGACATGGTGAGCCACAGTGAAGAAGGCACATGGGATGGTTTTGATCCACAGGTGTCAGCGTTGGGCAGTAATAACAGTAAAGACAGCACTCTGGGAAAGCAGCTTCCTTATTTCTTTGGTGGAGAAAGGAAAGAGAAAGATTTATGAGATGGGTGGATGATTATTTGACAGACACAATTCAGCTTTCTTTGAAATACTGGACAGATTTGCATGGAAATGAGGCAATGTTAACGATAATATTCAAAATGGAGAAAACGATAAATAAGGGATGGAGCAAAGTGCTAGAGGCATGGGGCTGCTGGTGTTCATGTTGAACATAATTCTCATGAATTCTGGTAATCTTCTGCCTCTCCACTTTCCTTCTGCATCCACTGTAATTCCTTCAGGGAAGCGATTGCCTTGTAATTAACATTTACCATTGCACAGGACTTTATGCAGCATGCAAAATGCTGGATGTGCCCATTGGTAAGGAGGTGATGGATTTCTGAAGAAACAGGAATGCTGAAGCATTAGTATAAGAAATGGTTTAGCTCATTTCACTAGTTAATTATTCTCTGTGTTTATGCCATACCGTTCTTATAAATGGAAACTTAAATTATTCCTCCACTGGTTGTCACCACCAAAAGCTGTCGACCCATTAGACCCAACTTCCACTGTGCATGAAATATGTAGAAAAAGCCCTAACTCTCAGCCTCTTACTCCAGAGCTCTTAGGGAAAAAGTTTCCAGAGTTAAGGCCCCTTCACTACAAGATAAGCATTTTTCAGGCAAAGTGAGGTTTTGCCTCAGGGTAATGCTAACACAGGGTAATGCTATTTGCCCTGCTGCCTGTTGTGGTGTAATTGCAGCCATTTTTCAGCCTGCGCCTTCCCATATGATGCTTAACACCCTTGAATAATATGATGAGGGAGAAGCAGACCCTAGCCAACCCAAGACACGTTGCGCTTTCCAGTTGAAAGAAAATGCAGTAAATTGCATCCAAATGCCAAGAGGAGACCACTGAACATCAACAGGGCTGTATTTCTGATGGCTAGCACCGTTTCTCAAGTGAAAGAACAAAGTAATCTAGTAACATGGGGTGGCTGTGATAGGGGATGTTGAGCAGGGAAGATGTTGTGTGTGAACTGTGATTTCAAGCTGCTTAACATCTACATCGTCAGACCCAGGCAGCCCTTGGCCACTCATCCTCAGGGGGGCCAATGCGTAATTTTGTTGTCTATGCTGCTGAGTAACCTTCAACTCATGTCCAACTTCAGCTCATGTCCATCGCTCCCTCAGGGCTAGAAGCCAAACACACTGATAGCTACGGAAAACGGTAACCTTAATTTAAGACTGTGTTTTGCAATACCAATTCAGCCAGTCTTGGATTGCAACTGTGCGCAAAAATGTAGCTAGTCAGCTCATCACATTTGCATGGTGGAGAGGCATTGGAGATTTAAAGTAAATATTTTCTGTTAGCTAAGTGCTCTCATGAAAAAAAAAAGCCCCCAGTTTCATGATTTAAAAATTAGTGACTGTACAAGTGCAGTTGAAAGCCCTTATTTTTATAAGAATTTATGCATAAAGTATGCAAAATGCCTAACTACCTCCAAAACAGCTGTTCCACTCTTCCGTGCAGTGTCCCCTATAAAGGGAAGAACAGCAAGTGTGAGCTCCTATAGTTTACTACTGATGATCCTCTTAATTACATAATAATTTAGTTCTCATTAAAAAAAAATCTCGTCAATGTTAACAGGGATTTTACAGACCTATCTTTATTATCATGTCCTGGTTTCAGCTGGGAGTGAGTTAATTTTCTTCCTAGTAGCTGGTACAGCACTATGTTTTGGATTTAGTATGAGAATAATGGTGGTAACACACTGATGTTTTAGTTGTTGCGCTTATCCTAAGTCAAGGACTTTTCAGTTTCCCACGCTGTGCCAGCGAGGAGGTGCACAAGGAGCTGGGAGGGAGCATAGCCAGGACAGCTGACCTGAACTAGTCAAAGGGATATTCCATACCATAGGGACGTCATGCTCAGTATATCAACTGGGGGGAGTTGGCCGAGAGGGGCCAATCGCTGCTCGGGGACTAGCTGGGCATCGGTCAGCGGGCAGCGAGCAATTGCATTGTGCATCCCTTGTCTTTCCTGGGTTTTATTTCTCTCTCTTTTTGTTATTTCCCTTTTCATTACTACTACTATTATTATTATAATATTTTATTTTATTTCAATTATTAGACTGTTCTTATCTCAACACACAAGTTTTACTTTTTTCCCGATTCTCCTCCCCATCCCATGGGGGTAGGGAAAGGAGTGAGCGAGCAGCTGCCTGGTGCTTAGTTGCTGACTGGGGTTAAACTGCAACATATCATGATCCTCTTAATTTAGAGTTTGCATTACTATATTATCAAGAAGGTGTTGGGTCAGGAAAACAGGGGTGAATGTCAGCTGGACCCACGGCAGAGCTGTGCATCTGATGTGACTGCAGCATGGGATATAGGAACGTGTGGATGGCCACCACCTCCCTGCGTTGGCAAAATGGGACATACCTCTGGATGCAGGCACTGTATGTAAAACGTATAGGATATGGTGATGATGGAACAGACTGGCCATGGTGCGCATTCACCTGGACACAATTGCATCCAACTCCCCCCTAATTTCAGCAGTCAGATGATTTTGGCGAGAAGTTCAGAGCTGAAGTTCACTGCTGAATCCACAGCTTTGCCCATTAGGTTCTTCTCTGCAAAGCGGGTCTAACACTGCATTGTTGGGGCTTATGGGAGGATAAATATATTGGATTATGTGGGATAGTACAGTGGTATGACTGCAGGGGTAATTGGAGGAAAGATTTTTTTTTTACTTTGGGTACTTTTGGAAGTAAAATTTGAAACCTAGTATGCTCTGGTGTTGGTATCGCCTCCCTGTCAATGGGGAGTAATTGTGTTTAGGACACTGATTGAACACTGATGTAAAACTGGTGTCAGCATTGCTGGAATGGGGGAGTGTATTTTTAACATATTTATTTGGGCCAAGGATTCAAAATCAAAATTGGCCTTTTGAACACCTGTAAAACCACAGGGTTGTGTTGGTGCTTTCACTAGCAGAGCTGGCAGGCAGGAGTGTCACTGCAGGGTAGAGGTGGGAGGCATCAAAAAAAGTGCTATAAAACAGTGATAAGGGAGGGGGCTTAGAAAGATTATTTTCTTCCAAGTAATAGGCTTTGTTGAATGGTGTTGATGGATTTGAAGAAAGCTGTTTATTGTGACAGCAGCAGCCTATTGCTGCTGCTGCATCTCAGTGGGGCTGTTGAACTTAGGAGGTGGACGCTGCACTGTGCTGCCAGGCATTGCACCGAATAGGGCCTGCAAAAGTTTTGCAATATGATGTATTAAGGTGAGGTGGAAAGAAATAACAGAAAACTGCTCAGCTTTTAAAATAGTAAATCAGATATTTGGGTACTGGGCTTATTATCTAATTATATCTGGTATCTATATATTGGAATTTGTATCGAATCTCTCCTGAATGCTACAGCTTTAATAATATTAGTCGAATAATCTTGCAGGAATACCTAATTCCAAAAATTCATTGAAGAAGTTGCAGCTAGCCTAAGCATGCAAAAATGAATACCTATATTTTTCCAGGATCAAGGCCTCATAGAATCATAGAATCATTTAGGTTGGAAAAGACTTTTAAGTTCATCGAGTCCAACCATTAACCTAGCACTGCCAAGTCCACCACTAAACCATGTCAGTGCCACTTCTGCACGTCTTTTAAACACCTCCAGGGATGGTGACTCAACCACTTCCCTGGGCAGCCTGTTCCAAGGCTTGACAACCCTTTCGGTGAAGAAATTTTTCCTAATATTCAATCTAAACCTCCCCTGGCACAACATGAGGCCATTTCCTCTCATCCTATCGCTTCTTACTTGGGAGCAGATACCAACACTCACCTTGCTTATCTTCTTCTTTACAATTAAAGTTTAGAGGCATATTGTATATGCTTAGACTAATAATAGTCTAGCATAGAGCAGACCATAGGGAAAATTAGATCTCTCAATCAAGCCTTCAGTTCCTAAAGGCAGATGTTCCTTTCTGGATATACTTAGCGTACGGTCAGGATAGTAAGAGATCTGAAATGCTTTGGGATAATTTACGTAACTCTGAATCATTTTTCTTTAGAAAGTTCCTTGCCTTTAAACAGGCAAAAAGATTTATGTAATGCTGTTGCTAAATCATTCAAAAATGGTTTATATATGTACAAATACAGTAACACACATTTTATATATAAAAATATATAGCACTTAGATCCTTGTATATAATTTAGGGAATATTTTTCAACACTGAAGAGTAAAAATAGAAATTAAAATAACAGTTGAACCACCTACCTCACCTTTAGGACTGAGAAAAAATATTTCTGCATCATTATATCAAATTGATCTCTATGAAATCTAGTAAAGACTGTTCCAGATTTACACACATAGGACAATTAAGTAAATGAGCATTGCATGACTGTAGGAACATAACAGGAAATGTCTGGAGGAATGCGAGTCATTAAAGAGAAGGTGAATAAATGCAGTTTGACCTAACTAGTTGTTCAAGAAATTGGGTAAAGTAATTTCACCTTCAACCTCTGTAGCATCATCTCTCCCGTTTCTTGTAAACAGAGAGACTGAATGAAAACTATTGAAGTATATGTATACATACACTGTGGAGATTTCTTTAGAGCTTGTTTAAATCTTCATACTGTCAAGAGAGGCACAGTCTTTTATTTCCTTCAGAACCTTTTGCAAATGATCTTTACTGCCAGTTCTGCCTGCCAAAAATAATTAAAACACAGCAAAGGTGAAATGCCCTTGGTAGCGCTCCTCTGCCTATGTTTTTAAAAAGGTGAGCGGTAAGGTTCACTCTTGGCACTTCAACGTTTGCTCATTAAATAGGGATGCTCTGAGAAATCTTCGTTTGCTAATTACAGGCCCTAAGGGTTATTGATGGAGAGCCTTAAACCTTCAAAGACTGATAAATGCAACAGCAGCGTTAGATGCTCGCCAGTGCGTGCAAGTGCCTGCACGTGTGCATCTGTGCATAGGGGATACAACGTGCTCTGGAGGTGGTCGGCTCCCCAAGCTCAGACATCTCTGCCAGCTAAGGAGCTGATCCAGCTCACCTCTTTGTTCTGTCCCCTCTCTGTTGTATTTGCAGCTAATGCAGTTACTCCAGCCTAAAGTTGGGTGGGGAAGAGCAAAGGCAGGTAACTTGTATTTTTAAGGCAGACTAACCTCTTCCCATTAGACCCTCCAAAGCAGAGGACCCTTTCACTGTAGAGGAGTGTCACAACAGGTGTAAAAATGCAATGCGAATTATTTTATTTATGTATTTATTATTTCCTTGTTTTGTTGCATACCAAGACCTGCAAAACAATAAATATTAGCTTTTTTAAAATGATCACCTTTTCTAGGTATCATATAGAGAACAGGGGTGGGGAGCTGATTTACAGAGAGAGATGGATTTTCCATGCCAAATTATGAAAAATGTGCTTCCCCCCCCAAACCGGCAAACCAGTCCCAGCAGCTACCAGCGTTGGCATAGGGAAGCACCACGAGTGAGGAGAGTCTTTGAGGCACAGCTTCAAAGCTGTGAAGATCTAAGTGGGTTCCCTTTAAATGTTTGCCAAAGGCCCCCCATGCAGTAACCTGTAAGAGAAGTGGAATATTTAGATGAACTCAACCATGTGTCTTTACCATTGCCAATAGGAGGCAAAGGAAGGCTTTGATTTCCAACAGAGGGATAATGCTGGTTTTGTCTGTGCGGACTCTACAGTATGTAGGTTCATGAATTCTGGCTTAGTGAGGTACTGCTGGGTAATGAATGCTTCCAGCGATTTTGCAGGCTTGATCCAAGGATTTATTCTATCCTTAATTTCTTGAACATACTCTTTTTAAGTACAATTATATTAGTTTAAGTATTCCTATATTAGGAGACACAGAACTAGAATTTCTCTTCTGGCTGTATATTTTCTACAAATTGTCTCTGCCAAAGTCATTTTTTTGCAGAGAAGGTAATATGTGCCAGTTGCTTCAGACAAGCTGTTTTCACCATGGCATTCTTAGCTGTTTCCAACCTGGCAGGTGTCAAGAATTGAATCTCTTTTTCCCCAACCTTACAGGGCACTGTGTCACATTTTCAATCAGCCTGTCTTCTGTGTAGGTTTGCATGGCCAGTTGGGTTGTATGCATTGTAATTGCATATGCAGTCTAGCTGGAGTTACAGGCTTGCATAAATTTTATTCATGCAGAAAGGCAGCATTTTGGGGACAGTTATGGCTTCTCTTTACATTTATAGTCACAGTAATTTGCAGATGCATCTAACACCAGAGGGCAAGACGAGATATTGTGCACTCACATATCTGATGAGCTGAGTTCATGATAAATCAGCAAGTGTTCTTCAGAAGGATGAGGGATGTTGCACTTAGAAGAAGTGACACTTCATCAAGTTTGTCCTACAAAAGTCCAAAAGAGTGGAGAAAGCTGAAAAAAAAGAAGAAAGAAAAAAGTCAGGTGGCATTCATCCAACTAGACTTTTTTACAATCGACATAGTCTTATACTCTGAGTGAGTGTTGATATATATCTGAATGGATACAGAGGTAGAGAAAACCTTTCAGTAGCTAGCAGATATGATGCAACAATCAGTAAAGCAAGGGAAAAAACCTACCCTTGCAAAGAGATTTATTTCTGGACATCACATAGAGTATTAATCTGCTGTGTTTTCTAAAACTGAAACCTCATGTTCATCTTTGCTACACATTGTGTGACCTTGTTTGATATGATCTTGTGTGTTGAGAAGAAAAAACCCAAGGCTTTGATAAAACAATGAACATCGTATTTCTGATGAACTTCAGCATCTAATTTTTACATGGACATAGTAAAAAGCACTGTGGGAAATGGAAGTACAATTTTTCTATTAGACAGGTTTTAGGAAAGCATCATGTTTCCTTAAAAATGCCACCTCTCAAACAGGGGTGATGAACAATAGTCAATTAGTATGAAACAAAGTGAGTTTTCTGGAATGAGGCAGAAATGTGTTGCGTAGAGGGAAGACATTATGCACTGAGAGATGGAAGACATTTTTTCCTTTGACAGTAGGTTATTTCTTGCCATTTGTAGGCTGCAGTTGTTTTTCAAAAAAGCAATATGGAAATGCATAGCTGCATTCTGCTATAAAGTACCTCCAAGCAAAGATTATTAAAAATGACAGGCACATTTCTGTGTATTTGATAATGTCAAGAGCAGAAGTAATGCCGCACATTGGTGTTATGAGATATCAGAATAATTCTCTTTTCTGCAAAATCTGTAACGCCTAATGGAAGAATGTCATTTTGGGCTTGCTTGCAAGGGTAATTACATTGTGACTCAATAAGGCACCTTAAACTTGCTTGACTTCAAGAACGTCTTTCAATCCACCACTATTCAAGACAGCACTAGTAAAGGTGTGCATTTAAGTTTTTTCTTAAACGCTTTGCAGAATTTAGGCTTCAGAAATTAACTGTTCTCCATCAAATAGTGTTCACTGCATCACACTTGTAATAGTATACAGAGGTTGACACCTTTTCAGTTGGAAAGGCTTACTTAAAACGTGATTTTCTTGAATATGTCATGTCGTTCTTTGGTGTTGCACAACTCAGCTGGCTGAGCTTGACAGTAACAGTGGCATGTTTGGAAAGGGGAGAATCAAACCAGAAAAGAAGGTAACTGCAGGAGTGGGTTTGAGGTAATGCTTCCTGCTCTACCATGTCCTCCTCCTGCCCTAGTCATATGCCCTCAGCAATGGCACTTTCTGTTGTCCGCTCATCTAATTTTTCTCTCTTTGGAATCATTAGTGACTGGCAACTAGAGTTGACATGACATACCCAAGTTGTCTGCTGGGGCTGGCTGTGAAATTGGTCTGTGAATTGCCACTCTGAATCTTTCTTGTGCACATCTTGGCAGTTGACACAGGACCCCATTTGTATAGATATCTCCTTGCCAGTCTTCCCAGGTTCCTTTCTTCTCCATTTTATTTCATCTTTGGGACTGAGGCCATTCTCTACTCATAGCATGTGCTAGCTGAGCTGATCTTACGGGACATCCACAAGATTCTTTGGATAGTGCCTTCAAGGTTTACTGGCAGGCTGAAGCTACATTTAAAAATTAGTTTGGATTAGTATAAGGTATAGAGTTAAAATGCACCGGCTGTTTTTAAATAACGTCGTGTGTGGACGTTATCTGTATGACTGATTTTGTAAATTAATGCACACTGAGTGGCTATATGAGCTGTATGGGTAAATTCAATAAATAACTCTGTACATGTATGCGTGCGAGAGTGTGTGCATAAATAGAAATTTTCAGTCTACACCTATGTATTTGCAGTAATTTGTAACCATACATAAAATTCTTTGATGCTATCCTTGGATTATGAGTAGCATTTACTGGAGCATACATATTTATTTTTAATTACCTTTGGTTTTTTCCAGCTCTTCTTTATGCAACTATTTTTGGAAACGTCACCACCATTTTCCAGCAAATGTATGCCAACACCAACCGATACCATGAGATGCTGAACAATGTGAGGGATTTCCTAAAATTATATCAAGTCCCAAAAGGCCTTAGTGAAAGAGTCATGGATTATATTGTCTCAACCTGGTCCATGTCTAAAGGAATTGACACAGAGAAGGTATGAGTACATGAGGTAACAATTTAGATAGCAAGAGCTTGTGTCCGTTGTGTACTTTCTTAGAAACAGGACTGTATAACAGCATATAACTTACTAACAAATTCTTAACTGCATGCTACTCTATTATTATGTTTGTGTTTGGATCAAAAACTGGATGTTTTAAAAAAGAACTGTTTTGCTACTTTGGAAATATGCCTTTTTTTTTTATTATGGTAAATGTTTTCTGCTTTCCAGTCTTACTTTGCCTAAATTCTAAATAATTTTAATGTACTTCACTATTGAAATCAACGGGAAATTGGTCTTCAAATTAGTCCGAGAACATAATTTGGTGTCTAACCTACATCAGTATTATTCTGAAAAGTATTGGCATCTGTGAGTTGCAGTGAAATGAGTTTGATTGGCTTAGACCTTTTGCTGATGCCCAGGACATCAACATATCCATCAGCATAATTAGTATAGGATTTAATGGCAGTAGAGATTGATCTCCTTGAGCTAAAATCTCTCGGCTAGAACTTAAGGCCTTTGGTAGGGAGACACAAAAATGCGGCACTGCTGGCAGCCATGCGGGGTAGAAGTCCTACAGGACTTTAGCCCTCAGAAAGGACTGGTCATTTAGGTTTCTTCAAAAGCTGATTAAAGCAGAAGGTCGTCTTTGGAGAGTGATTCATCGTGTGCCAGGACAGACCAAGTGAATTGTGCTCAGGGCCTCTCTTTCTCCATGGTGTGTGCAGCGAGTCTGTCTAGCCTTGGATATTTTAGAGAGATGAAGTTAGATGGGAGGGTTTCCACCTGCAATACCGTGAATGTAGGCAAGATACAACAGTTTTAGGTCTAGATTTTTGGTCACTGGAGATCGGCGATGCTCCTGTGGCTTCTGTGGACCTGATACACATCAGCTGAAATTAGGCATTTAAGCTCCGGTTTCCATGAAGATTTCCCTCCCAAGAACTTAAAAGGCAAGTGTCCGAGGGAGGGTAAAGAAGCGTCACGGCAGATTAATATCTTAAAATGTCTAGTGCTTGCAGATCTTTGAAGTTCTTGCTTCAGTTGAATCTGTTGCGTAATATGGGATGATGATGCAGCTTGTTCAGATATGCCAAGATGAAGTTGCTACCCTGAAAAATTTAGTCTTACATCATGCTAATGCAACAGCAGTTATCTTATTAATCATCTGCTGTGAAATTTGGTTTACCATCATAAATACAACTATTTTAAGTAACAAAGATTTTGATTTCTTTGATTCTCATGCTTCAATATGCCACATTCTTTAATATGTTAACTTCTTATACACTAATACCCTAACTTCCCAATGCTGATTCATACAGTGTTAAAAGTGAGCTTTTATATTGTAAACTACTGTAAATGCATTCAGTCCTATTGTGTAAACTCAAAACCATGTGAAAATTCAACTTTCATTTGCATTTATCTCCTTGCAGTTAAGCCAGAATCCTGTATTATTCCACTACAGTTTCATTAGATTTTAATGATGCTTTGCAGTTAATTAGGAGAACCTCTGCTTTAATTACTGAAATTTCCTTCCATAGTTTCCGCATGTCCGGTTTTATAGATTATAAAAATGCAGTTAGAGCCATAATCTTTGACTCATGGTAAGCAGTGTTCTCTGGTCTGTAAGATAGTAGTGGCTGCTTAGCTAGATAATTAATATGGCTGTAAAATCTGTGACTTAGGTTTTTAACAATTTTCCCTTGGTAAAGACTTGCCTAAACTTAGGCCTGGATCCAAAACGTATTTAAAACAGTGGAAGGATTTCAGGAACCTCTGCATCTGGACTTCAGTAGTTGCATCTAATCGAACTTCCCAGAAAAGCCCATGTTACAGAAGAACAGAGACAAGATAAACGTAAGAACTTGAGCACCGGTTTGAATATTTTGGTGTTTTGTATCCCTTACAGCCTGCAAGTCTGCAAAAGCAACAGCACCAGCGGCCTGTAGTGCCCGCACTGAGCATCCCTGGGTCTGTATGAGTGTAAGGATCAGGCAGTTTGCTTTCAGCTGCAGGACCTTAGCCAAAGTCAGGATTTGTTTTAGCAAAAGGGTGGAAGGCTGTGTCGTAGCCAGGCAGCCTTCCTACCTTTATCTTCACTCAGGAAGGTGTTATGATGTGCTTCACCAAAACAAATGAGAAAATGTTGTAAATCCCAGCTGAAAAATTATAGAAACAGTGGTACAGTCCCAGAGACTAGTCATGTAGGGTGGATCGTTTCTCTTGCATTAGTTCCTTCATTACCCCTTCAAGACCCTCTGCATTTAAATTGAATCCATCTGTACTAAACCTAGAGCAGCAAGTGGATGGGAGCGCACTGTAGGGACCTCCAGGGTACACAGAGTCAAGTCAGATTTACTACCGTAGACACAGTGGGGCTAACGGGACTACACTGCACCTGCAGCTGAGCTGCTAAATCCAGGTAGTGCTCCAGCGTAGGTTGGAATAGGGGATTACTGCCCCAGGTCTTGAATTGCCTCTCTGCACTGCTTTGTCTGACAGCCTGGATGTGACCTTAGGGGTTTCTTCCAGTCTAGTTTTCAAAGCTCCAATAATGAGATTCTGACCAGTCTGTTGTCTGGATATCTTTGCATCACACGATTTCCCATTCTCCTTAATTTTTATGAACTTTTCAGTAAGCTTCTTATTATCTTGCAAAACACGTGTGCTCATGACACATGATAATTAGTGAGGAATTTCTCAACTTTTCAGTTTCCATCAGACAGTTTCCATCATCGAAGGATGTTTTTCAAACTAACATACAGTATTACATCCTAAACTGTTCCAAATATATCTGCATTGTCACCCTGGAATGTGTTTTGCAACATCATTTGCCACAAATTTATAATACATTTCATTCAGTCACTCAGCATGTTGAAATGGCTTTGTTTTGAAATCCAAATTCAAAGAGCAAGAAGGTTAATGTACTAACAAAGAATGAAATTTCTTATATGAGTGTTACAGTAGGTTCCTATGGTGATGAACAACCCTAGCAATTTGATGGAGTACAAATAAACACATGTGCATGTGTTTCTTTGATAACTAAAGATTTTAAATTAATATGCTTGAAATTAAAATAGAAGTTGAGAACTTGATTGGAATTGCTACCACTTAATGTGTAGTTTTGTTGCGTCAGATGTCAAATACCTATCCTTGAATGACACATTCAGTGTGTAGTCCAAAAGAAGATCTTGCCTAAAACTGGTAAGAATGAGTCCTTAGATGGGAACTGAAGACAAAGTGGAAGTTAGCATGGAGGAAGTTAAATGAAGATCCTGTCCTTGCTGCTTGTGAGAGCAAGCTGTCCCAAACAAAACTTTGTCTTAAAGGCCCAGTCTGTTGTCCTTGTACGTGGAAGAGGACTTGTTCTCCCACTCTGAAGTGGCAGTGCCTTAAGCATACAATTTTGGCTTCCCTGTTCTCCTTGGGAATAGCTCATCTTCAAATCCTGTCTTCAAACCACAGCACTTCAGCCTGTCTCTGAGTGTTCACAAATAAGGAATTAAAAACGACACTAAAAGCATTAGCATATTTATTATTATTACTTAAGGGGAAGCAAGTGGCCTCTGATCCATAATCTTAAATCACTTAAACATGAGAGCCGTCCTCTGACAGCTGGGATGATATATGTAATACATGCACATGGACTGTTACCTCCTGGTCTAACAGTGGCTCAAACAAGGTGGAATTTTTTTTTTTTATGTTTAATGCTACAGGTTTCGGGGTTATTCATCTATTAATGAGCAGATCTAAAAACATGACAAACCTAAGAAGCCTTTATATACTAAACAGTATCTCTCATCCAGCAGAACCTGTTTTTTTGAGAGGTAAAAAAGAGGCAGTACATTCTCTGTATATGACCATTTTTAAGCAGCTGAAAAAAATCTTTACAGTAATAATTTGATATATGAAACACACACTGAATTCAAATCTCTTAGTTTTTATTGAAACCTCTAGGCAGCAAATGAAAAATTTATAGATACTAGCTCTTCTATAAGAAATAGGTCATTATACATGAAAGCAGAACAACCATTAACTAACATGCAGATGTCTCAAGGTCTCATCTAATGATAACGTTCTGAAATGTCAGTAAAACCCAAAGATTTTCTCTTCTTGACCTCTATGCTGTTGTATGGCTTAGGATTTGCTCAGAAAGCAATTAAATAAATGTCTATCATGTTTTAACAGTCGATTCCTTCAGAAAAGCCATAGGTTGAAAGAGAAAAAAGGCGTCTATTTAGTCTCAACCTAAGCATCAATGGCGATTCGAATAATGAGAGCCAATTCCACATTGCAATGACTGAAATGGAAATCATGGGAAAATAACACAGTATTAAAACTATTCACTGCTGGCCCACTAAGCTTTCATACAGGAGAGATGGGTTTATGGTAAATAGACACAGGTTGTAACTTTAGTAAACATTAATCTACAGAAGGACAGTGCAGTTTAGTCATGTCTGCTGTTAATAAGATCTTCAAGAGCTGTAGTAATAATTAGTGATACCCTGAGACGAGTAGGGGAATCAGGCTGCCATTCCTACGGTGCCCCATCCCATAGAGGTGTCTGTAAGTGCTGGCTGGATTTCCTCGTGGATGACCGGGGTAGAAGGCTTCCAAGCTTCGTGGCCAAAGAGAACTTCTACAAAATTAGGTGTGACAGCTACATACAATTCCCTGCTGAAGAGGGAAGGTAAAAATCGTTTGGACAAGTATTTTTGTTTCGTTGTAGAGGCGGGGTTGTTGGTCGTTCCTTGCAGATCGGGACGAGGTGAACAAGAAGTCTTCCCTCACCTCACAGAGCTGAGCTAGGACCAGGTAACAGTTGCAATCCACGGTTCTTTGGAGAGCGGGATGCAGGAGAGACGGTCAGGGTCTCACTGTCCTTCACACGGGTCCGAGTGCGGGGCCTGTGCACCAGTGGGGCTTTCTGTTTCACCTTTGTGGATGGTATGGATTATTTACCTCCTGTATGCACTGTGCAGAGCCAGGAAAGATTATTCACAATTATCTCTGCTTCTTGGATGTGTTCATCTTGGGATTGGTACAGATTAAACTATGAACCTGTCATGCTTGAGGAAATGCCAGGGCTATGGAGCAGCTCATGAGCTTATTTCCTGGGGGAATAAGTACCGGAGTGGATGGGTCGGGCATTTTCCTGAGCACTGCCACCAAGGGGATGGAACTGACAGAGGGGCTGTCAGTTCGAGAGAGCACATCTAGGGGAAGGTCTTCTACAGATCTGTTTTCTTAATGCTTTCACCCTTGAATGTCTTTACACAATGCTGCATGTTAGAAAATACTGGCACCTCCAGAAAAAGCACAAAATAAAAAAAAATCCATTGATCGTCTTCATTCTTCCAAGGGTGACCTTTGTGCCAGAAGTTGTCAGTCCAAAAAATGTTGTGACTTGAGAGATTCTTTGATGTATGCCATATTCTTTCTGATGTTTATTTTTCTTTCTGTCATCTAAAAAGTTGATTTTTAATGATAGAATTCCCCATAGTCTGCCATCCTTTGCACCATTAGAAGGTCATGTAATGATTGTGCTTGGGATGGATATTATAGCAAAACCGAAGACACTAAAACCTTTACTGTACAACCCTTAGGCAACCTGGGATCTGCTACTTCAGGTCATCAGTGAGTGTTACTAGTGTGCCACGCTTTTCGGTGCATTAGACAAACCAGCAGGCCTTGTGCTGGTGAAGCACTTGATTCCTTAAAACACATGGTGATGCCTCTTATCTTCCCCCATTTTTCAGACCCTTAGCCAGATTCTATCTGTGTTGACAATGCTGAATTTAATGTAATCTAGAGCCGATTTCTACGGATTTTTTCATGTCTCTAATACTTGTTACTCAGTTAAAACCCCGTTAATTTTGTTGCTATACCACTAAATCTAACCATTTTGATCACTGGTTCAGCTCATGTATTATTAATAACAAACCAAACTCAACTTATTAGACTTGAATTTCAGATCTTGATTTCTGAGCATTTAAATACAAGTGACCTTGGATTTTAGTGCAATTAAAACAGAGCACACCATTGCTGCTGAAATTCAATTCTTAGTGCCAAGATTTTCAGTGATGTATTAAAGATTACCCTAATGCATGCAGGGTTAATAACTGCTCAGTTCCATACATCACCTTTGAGTTACTTACAAAATTACCTGATTATTACAGGAAAATGCTCTGTGATTTGCCAATCAGCTGTTTTCTTACCTTTGTCTCTTTGGCCTCTGTCCAGTGCCAAATGTAACACTTTTAGCCAGGTCTGCAAAAGCATTCAACATCCAAATGAGCCAAATCCTTCTAAAAATCTGAATAACTTGGTCAGGTGCCTAGAGGGTATTGTGGTTTTTTGGAAAGAACTGACCTTGATTATGACTGCTGAATATGTTGGAAAACCCAGAGTGGCCTTTCTCCACAAGATAAAAAGAGCTATCTGTGGCCTGTAACTGGTTAGAAGTTGGAGGAGTTTATTTTATTTGCTGTCAAAGCTGACATTTTTTAGTATCTCCAACATTTGTTATGGTTATTCATTTAGGAAACAGTCCTTGTTATTCCACCGCTAAGACTGTCTAAGCTCTTCGCTTGAATATCAGTCAATATATCCCTTAGCTACAACCCCGAGAAAGTGAGAATCCTGTGTGCTGAAAGAGAATTGCAAATAGATAGCATTCATGATTCACGGGCCTCTGCCCTTTTTGTTAACAAGTCTTAACAGATTCTGTAATATTTGCTAAGCCATCCTGTAGTGTTTTCCAGCTGGGGAAGATTTTTTTAAAAATAATTAAACCCGTCCTAAAAGATATTGTTTGGACACAGTCTTAATCTGTAGTTTTTGTTTAGTTTCATTTGCTTTTCTTTGAGTTTTTAATAATCTCTGCTCCCCATCGAGTTCTTTGAACTGTTCAAGGGGCTTATCTTAAACTGCCTGAGCGTGCTGAGGAAACGGATGGGAGAGGAAAAAAATCAGATGGAACTTCCTTGGGAATTTTATTCCCCCTTTACAGATCTTGAGCTGAAAAGATAGTGAGACGTTTTGTGCCAATTCCCTGCAAGTCTTCCTGAGCTGGTTACTGCCTTTCCCAATCTCTAGCAGCAGCCGCAAGCTTTTCACTCACTGCCAGCATTTTACGTATGCCATAGGGTGCTCTAGAGATGACAGCGGTGTTGAATCTCTGCATTGGGTGTCGTTGTGTTGGGGTTTGTATCAGCTGGGTGCCAGGTGATGATGGCAGAGCTCAGCAATTGTCTTACACTGACTTTGAGGAGGTTTAATTTTCTCTGTGGAGAAGGGAAGTGATAAATGTTATTCTGTGCTTTACTTTCTCCTCTCTCAGCTTTGTAGTGGCTCAGGTCTTTGTGGATACATGTGTACTGTTCATGTGTGGCATGGAGCCTTGCTCCTTTTCTGGTAGAAACACAGCTTTTACAGCCAGCGAAGATTTTCCTCTGGGTAAAATTCGACTTTCTCCTCTGATTTTGCATTGAAATGTAGCAGGTTCTGTTCTTTCATGCTGCTTCGATGCATATGGGAAAGCTGACTGTGAAGTCTGTGGCTACAGATTTATTACGAAGCAACTTCTGTAGCAGCACTAGCATCTGGTCCCTGCAGACTGCCTGCTCCAAGTTGTGTGCTCCAAACCCATCAGTTAGTAAAGCATTGCAGTCAGCAACCTTAATATCCTGCCTTGCTTATAAACTACAGGTTTCACTGAGAAATGTCTTGAAATCTCTAAGGAAATTTCCTCTTCAGAAATTTGTCTTGGTGGTTTTTGATATGCTGCTGAAAGAATACACGGGCTAGAACAAATTTCCCAGCTGAACTTTGGTTCTACTAGCATGAAGCATTGGAGGCATTTCCCTAACAGCGAAACAATAGATTAAGCATTACAGGATATCCTCTCCCTTAAATTGAATTTCTCTTTTACACCCATGTGTGTGCATTTGTACATCATATGGACTCATGTACAACCGTGTTGCTACTAGTTTTATCTTTTTAGTTGCATGCTGCCTTAAAAATGCTGAGATCTCAGTTAAGAGCATTTCACAATAAGAATGTCAAAGTCTTGTATCATCAATAAGGGATCATTTTCAGAAGAATATTTATCTGAATTTGAAGTGCTCATTTTCTCATTTTCCGCTCTTAGAATCTTTGGACTATTTATCATTAGCTTCCAAATGCTTCTGTGTGATCCTATATCACATTATGTGTCTTCTTTGGAAGCAGGAAAATTACTACATACCGTAATCTGTGTCACCAACAACCCCTTTCTACATTACAACTAACAGAGAAGCTGGTGGCATCTGTGAGACTCCTCTGAATTCATGACATTGGTATTTGTAAACTCAAAAAGAAGTGCTGCAAAGTCAGGTTGGAGCTCATGAAGTTCTGTGCTTGGAGCATACAGTAAACACAGAGCTGAATATTGAGATTGTCTATCTTTGCTCTTTTTTTCTCCTACGTATATCTACATTTATCCTTATCAGTCAAAGCTCCTTTGCCAAATCTTTTAATATTAAGTATTTCTTTTAGTTTTCATCTGTTTCTTTCTCTGTTCTCAGTACTTGCAGTGTAGCAGACAAAAAGACTGAAATAAAGAATATTTGTTCCTGGCTAACTCTTGGATCATAACTCATTTACTGCTGTACTAGTTGATAAGTGATATCTCCGTATATCTCTATACAGTAATATGTCATTAGGAGAATCACTTTATCATGCCATCAGAAAATTCCTGAATTATGCTTTCTAAGACTGGCTTTTTCTGTGCAATGGAATTTTTTCTGTCTCTTCATATTACAGTGTGTGATGATAGATACGTTTGTTGTGTCTATAAAGAGAGTAATGCTTTGAGTGCTCATTTTAATACTCTGTATTTAACTCTGTATTTGTGAGGAAACAATATGCTGCTTTGCATCTAAGTGGCTTTTATTCTTGAGGGACACAATTAATTTACACTCCAAAAAACAAAGGGTCCTGGAACATCTCTGAATCTTACAGTAACAACCTCTGCAATAGTTTAACCAATTTTTCCTGCAGTTTGGAAGCTTAAAAGATAGAATTTGGAAATCAGTCATGCATGAATACACACATTTTTCTTAAGAGCAGTGTTTGAGAATTCATAGCTCATGGCCTTGTTAAGTCAGAAGTACTTACATTACTGAAAGTTATTAAAGGGACGTAAAAAACTTCTAAGCATGATTTAGGCCCAAGAGCAGATAAAAATGTTAAAAATCATCCATCATGATACAAAAGAAAGGAGAATTTTTCATTGAATTGCTATTGAGAAGAAGAAAGATGGCATGTTTCTATTTTGTTGTAATAAAGACGAGCTTTCTGTTTGATCCAGAAGTAGGGCTGAGGTGAAACAATCACTCTCAAAAATAATTTTTGTTTTTTACTGGAAGAACTAAGGTGTGCCTATATTTCTAATGGTAAATGGAATGACTCAGGTAAGTATAAGTTTGTAAAATTGACATTTGCCCCTAATAAAATTATGGAAATGTGATATGGGATATGATCAACAGTGACTCAGACAAGACATTATTGCTAATGCAAATGATGGTTTATGGAGAATATGTCTTGTCAAATGTGTTTGTTATTAATTTTTATGATAAAACAAACTTATGCAGGGTATTTTAATGTGTTCTGTACAACATTTTTTTACAGAAAAATAGCATTAAGCCAAATGATTATTCTGTGTTCAATCAAAGAAAAACTAATTATCTGGTAGATCTGAGAAGGTGATTGTAAGAAAACCTCATGCTGTGGGGAAGTTTCCAAAGAGATACCATGCTTCATAGTGTTAGGCACAAGAAGCATCATCTCTCTTGCTTATTCAAGATGAGATCGAGAGATGACCTGATCATATTCTATAAACACCTACATGTGGAAGAGATTTCTGATGATTGCAGGTCTTATATCTGAGCAGCATGATGAGATCAGCTAGCTGTTGTCTGAAAATTTAAAAAAAAAATCAGTTCAGAAACAGCACATGTTTTAAAAGAGAGAGTAGCTCTCCATTGGAACAACTACCCTATATCATTTGAAAACATTAAATCAAGGCCTTCTAGGCTATAATTTTACCAGGTTTTCTGGGACTGATATGAAAATCGTGAGTGCAAGAGGTTAATGCAGAAGGTTGCATGGCCCCTTCCTTGCCTCAGACTGTCATGGTCCAGAGGATAGGAGAATAACTTCTACTTCACTTTTTTGCATTCATTGTATCTTTGACTGCAAAGGAACTTTGATCTATTGAAATAAGAAAGGGACTAAATGTTATTATTAAACTAGAAATTGTTTACTATTTTCCCATTCTATCCTTTAGGACCTTTAGTAATATTTTACAATAATATGTTTTATACCTCTTCTGCATTAAACAGAAATGAAAATCGTGGCTTTACTTCAATATTAACATGACCATTTGCCTCAAAACTTAGGCAGGGTTACCAGTCTCCCTCTGTTTGCTAATATTCAATGGCAGTCAACACATTGACCCAATGTCCCTGTCTGCAGAGCGAGCTGCCAGATTAATTCCATACAATGAGAAATTAATCAGTACTATTGATCTGCAGTCTTCTTTATAGGAGACTTCCAGAGTGCTCTTAATCTCGTGCTCTTTTCTATTTAAACTTTAAAAGGTTTTATATGTTTCTCAGTGCAATTAGCTACCATGTATTTTAGGGTTATAAGGACATTAGTGTGTTTAGGAGGATGTGCAAATATTAAAGACACAGTTTACAAACCTAACAAGACCCACAGGTTTTCACTTTCTTCAGGAGTATTTGTGTTACTATTTCAGTAGGGAAAGCTATTTAAGGTAAGAAATTAATTGAAGGTCTTATTTAATTGGTCTGCTATGAAGACATCTTCATGTTCACAGGACAGTTTTTCACTCACCTTTACTTTACATTTCATAAGGTTTCATAATACTTTCTTTTTGCTCTAATCTCAAGCTCTTTGGATTTTCTAGTCTGTAAGCCCTCCAGGGCAGGTTACTTATTATATGTCTGTACGGCACTGAAACAAAACCCTAGGTGTGTTTGGATACGCGTTGGTAAGTGGTCATCTACATCAAGACTTTTGAAGACTAGGTTTTCTGGATGTGAGCAAAATGTGGTGTTTTCTATTGTGAATGGTCCGTCTTTGCATGTCTTCAAGCTCCTTCAGCTCTGAGCCTCCGTTCTGTGCTCCTGCAGGGATTGAGCGTAGCAGCGGGAGGATAGTCTGGGCACCAAGTCTGGAGGGATATCGACAGACAGGAACCTAGTAGTGCCACCTGCAATTCTGGAAAACGAGTGTGAAAACTGTTAGGGATGAGAACGGTGTAACAGAATAGCCCCTTCTTCCACATCACCCTTTCAGCTGCAGTGAAAGCAGTAAATGGGTAGAAAAAGACTACCCCAATTCAAGATAAAATTCCCGCCAGAAGCTTTATGAAATAACTGGATGGATGGATCCTAAGATCCACCCGGGTTCATCCATTCAGTTATTTCATAAAGCGCGCGCTGGCCCCCTGTCATGTTCCCAGCTGATTATTTTTAATCTTTCTTTTATTCAGGTTCTCTCAATTTGCCCAAAGGACATGAGAGCAGATATTTGCGTGCATCTAAACCGGAAAGTTTTTAACGAGCACCCTGCCTTCCGGCTGGCTAGCGACGGCTGCCTGCGAGCCCTGGCTGTGGAGTTTCAGACGATCCATTGCGCCCCGGGGGACCTCATCTATCATGCTGGGGAAAGCGTTGACGCTCTTTGCTTTGTGGTCTCGGGATCCCTAGAAGTCATCCAGGACGACGAGGTGGTGGCTATTTTAGGTACTGTGATCTCTATTGAAATGCTAGTGGTTCGGATATATTTGCCTTCTGCTTAGCTTTGAATGTTAACTAGTCTTGCCTAACATCAGCTGGGACTGCAGGAAGCTAGTGGTTGTCATGAGTTGGAGATGTCGTGTCTCCAGAGATACTACTCTAAAAGCAAACCCTTCATCTTTTATGCCTTTGGGAATGCTCTTTCTGCCCAGTATGGCTCACCGGTCACAGTTACAGTGTCTCTGAGCAGAAGAGAATGGCATCTGTGTGCCTGACATCTTTTAAATAGCCTGATAGAGGAAATGCACATTGTTTTATATTAGTCTCTCAGGAGGATTTCCATCTTAATCTTCACACTGGGATTTTCATTTGTCTGTATTCTAGCCCAGAATAACACCTGCAAACAGTCTCGACAAGGAAGCAAAACTGTTGCTTGTAGTGAACTAGCTTTGAAGAAGATAAATAGTCTGACTGGACTATGCAAAGAGATAGCGATGCACCATCTATCCAGCCACAGTCATGAGAAGTCTGAGTAATGGGGGAGCTCCAGGTTAATCATGCCGTCCCCCCGCTGTGGTGTCTGGTTTGTCAGCAGTGGGTGGGAAGGAGCCTAATGCAGACTCCTCACTAGCTTGTGTGGGATCGGGAAAGGTGTAGCAGATGGTGGAACTGAGTGGTCAGCACTGGTGTTGAGGCAGGAGTCATCCTCAGAGGCAGAACAATGTAGAGGAAGAACCGGTGGCTCTGCATGCAAACCACCTAGAGTTTGTCTTGCCTGTTTAAAATAGACCCATTTATTGTAGAACTCGTCTCCTGTTAAATATTAGCTATCTGCCCTCTCTGAAACTGGAGCTGTGGCTCCCTGAGGGCAAATCGAGTGGGTGGCCTTGTCCTAGGGGACCTCTCACACCCCACTGAAGCTCTGCACTGCTTCTTCCCTCTGCGGGGGGCTCCATGGGTCCCTCTTGTATCTCATGGGGACAATCGCTGGGCGATGAGGGTTACACTTGGGAGTTGCACTGGCACGTGGGAAGAGGGCAGACGTGGGGAGTCAATACTGGTCGTGGATCAAGGCTTGAGCTCCTTCCCAGCTGGCAGCAAGGGGGAGGAGGAGAGAAATGAGGACAAGCACGTAGCCGAAGTTGACTCCTGACGTGTTGCCGTACAAGCCTGCGTACAGGTGTCCTGCACTGGGGTGGGACTGGCCAGCATGCAGGTGTGTGGATAGGACTGCATGGGGATGGCTCTCCGAGGGCAGAACGCAGGTCCTCCGAGCTGGAGAGGATGAACTGGGGAAAATGCACATCCATGCTCTTTTGAAATACCTGCTGCGGCTTTCCATATGCTAGTATATACTAAGGTTTTTAAAAAGAGAGATTTAATGTAAGAATGAATCTATTTGCATATTCAGATGTGAAGTCATTGTGGTGAAAGCTCCTAAATCTGCAGTTTCCGTAGTAAAACATTCCTTGTCTTTCAGCTCACTGGACCATTGTATTTTTATTATTAATCTCAGTGATGATATTTTATATTTGCTTACAGCTATTTAAAAAAAAAAGCTTTAAGAGTAAGTAGCAGCATTTAAACAAATAAGTTTTCTGGGTATTACAATGAAAACAAACAATAAATATGTAATTTACTGAACTAGAAGCCATCACTAAACGGATTACATGCAAAACTTTATTGCATTTACTAATGCATATTGTGTTTGGAATGACAGTAAGAACTTTTTGTTTCTACCTTGTAGATATGGTAAATCTAGTATCTATGTTAGTCTCCATTTGGCTGGAGAGACCTTTAACTGTATCTAGTTAAAGTGAATTACCTTTAATTACCAGAAGTGATTTTGATTTTGCCATGGCCACTGACAAGCGATCCCATGACTCAGAGATATGTTCATTGTGTACTACAGGGATTGGCAGAACATGTAACTGTAACTTGAAGCAAGATAAACTGCTTCCTCTAGTCATAGAGCACACTGAAGAGTGTTTTCATGCTCTGACAGATTATTTAACAGAATAGTGAACTGAGTAATTATGAGATGTCGTATCCTAAAAACTTACTTGGGGAAGAAAGTCTCCCAGATGTAGTCGCAAAGACATTTATAGTGGTAGCTGTGGCACCTGAAATAGTGACTGCAGATCAGATGGTGAAGAACATAATTTTTATCTGTCTGTTCTGCCTTGAGAAGTTCAAGCACAAGGAAAGTGAATCTGCCTAAGGGGGAAACCAGGTTTAAAAACCTCTGCCTAACATGAAAACCCACGCAGCCTGCTTTAAATACTCCAAGCACCTGCCGTCACACTGGATTTCCTAGGTAAAGTCAACTTAAGGGGTTGTACTACCAGTCTGTCCATCTTCTCCATCCCCCAGCAGTAACCTAGAGTGGAAATGCGATAAGTATCCTTTGGAAACTTGTCCTCATTAATATCCTCTATGGGAGCAGGAGCATGGCAGGACATGCTGTCTGCCAGCCTCTGCTCCTTGCAAAGCCATCCGTTTCCTAAGTTTGCTTTGGAACTGGTACTTTGCAGTTACTGTTTTAATAGTGTAGTGTTAATTAATATGGTAGTGTTATTTGCCTTGCTTAAAGGGAGAGAGAGAGGTGTGTCATTTTTTTTTTCTTTACCATGCTCACCCACAGATGGAAGTTTTGGTGTATTCTCAAAAGTGGAATATCCTAGAAAAGTGAATCGGGTAGGAATGCCAAAATGGGTTAAGAACATGCATCTTCCATCTCTTACATTCGTGCTTCTGTCCGAAGTGCAAGGCTTCATCCTCCCTTGGGTCCTAGCATAAATCACTCCACGATATTGCTGCTTTTTCCCCTTCTCCATCTTCCCTTACCACGTTCCCTTTCCTCGCGGCAACAGTGAGTTGGCACATCCAGCCTCCCTGCCTGCCGAAACGGTGTCCTCAGGAGGCTCGGCGTCCCAGCCAGGTGCCTTCTGCAGGCCCACTGTGGAGACAACCATCCTTTTGCTCAGCAGCAGTTTTCCAAGCTCAATGGCCCCAGCTTTGGCATTTCTTGTGCTCAAAAGCAGGTGAAACCCAGTGATTGACAGGGCATCTTGCAGCACTGTGACATTTTGTTCTCCCCTGGTTTGGTTTTGTTCTCATTTGTGCGTAATTAAATGCCCAGCTGCTGCAGTAATCAGCATTACAAAAATCAGTACAGTAAGAGAATGAATCCAGTTGTAGATCTGCAGTTTATAGGACTCATTAATGAAGGTACCCAGGTGCCCCATTACATTCCCCTCATTAGTTATCTCCATGTCTTGAGGACAGTCTCCCACCTTTTGCAGGTGCTGACTGCTGCTGTAGCAGAAACATGCACACCACGTGCAGAGCTGGTGTGAGGGGGTGCTGCTTCGCTGGAGAAAACAAGATCCAGTCATTTTAACATAACTCGTCTGCAGTTGCCAGGATAATGGAGAAGGGCAAACAGTCTTGTCTCTAATTATCAAAACTTTCCTAGCAAGTGAGGTGACCCTGAGAAGGCACATCAGTAATTTTCCACCATCTCAAGCAGGAGTAAACAATTTAACTGCCACTGATCTGCATGGGGAGGTGTTATCAGCAGAGAAGTCTCAGGAAGGACCGGGGGTTTGAAGGCCCCCAGGCTAATGAAACCAGGCATCTGCTAGCAGAGGGCACCTAACAATTCACCCTGCTGCAATTAACCTGAATTTGCTCCTGGTGAGGAGTTCCACGTAAGTGGTGATGCCAACCAAGTGTCTCTAGAAGCTGCTTTCCAGCTCCCGCTATTTGCACAGCTGACTGCGTAAGTTGTACAGTAACTTAAACCAGGCAGATTGATTAACAAGGTTTAAAGAAGTCGTTTTGCCAGCAGAAAAATAATGATCCACCACGTTGAAATGTTGATTGTAGGAATTGATCAAAAATACTGCTCAAACTGCATAGCGATAAAAATATATTGAGCAGTGAAATCCTAGTGGGGGCTGCTGCTGAATGAATTCAATTTTGATAGTCAAGCCAGAATGAATATAGATTTAATAGCTCATGTTTCAGCTGCACTTAGGGTCCTGATCCCATATGTATTCAATTAAGTTGTTATTTGCCTTTATCTGTTGCATGTTAATTCTCAGCATGTTCTGCGTATAGTCCCAGAGCAACCTGTTGTTTATTGGATTTATTGCTTTTAGGCACGCCAGAGTTTCACTTATTAAAGGTCTGCTTCATGAATTATTTCCAAATATTTGGTCCGGGAAGGGGATATTATGCAGTATCAGAGGAGTTAGGGAAAGCAAGAGCACAAGTGGCATGTCTTCTTGAATTTGGTATTACAGCTGCAAATAAGGATGAGTCTTTTTCTACTCTTAATCTTAACATGTGTTTGGAGGTCAAAAGATTAAGTTTCCTACCAAATCACACACAGGAAATTTCTTTAGAGGCTGAGCAAGTAGCAGCTCCCATTTAGGTGAGCAGGAGACCCAGGCGCTCCATAGTGCTCATCCGTGGGCATTAGTAATTTGGTGTTTGGCATCCATGCATCAACATTTTGAATTTCCTTGGTGTTACGCAGCCAGGCATGTGCTTTCTGCAGGATAAGACTGTGTGTGATGCACTGTATGACATGAAAAACTGTTGGTCCAATTCCATCTCATGGTTTTGGTAGATAATTCTGTAATTTTAAGTCGTTTAGTTGCAGCTTGGTTTTCTTCTCAAGTGGAATGAAGGTGGCAGAATTTGCCCCTATGTCAAATCAGCTCTTGATATTTTATACTGAGCTTTTTTTTTTTGTTTTCATGTGAAGTAAACCAAGGCAGACTAATTGTGAGAGTTTCTGCAGGTTAGTAACGTGCACCTGGTAGCAATTTACGGAACAGCCTGTGTCCTATTTCATCTATAGGAAAGGTCCCTTTCGTTCCAATGAGTTAAAGCTCTAAATTAACCAAGAGGAAAATGATTCATATAGGAAAGGGTTGGGCTTTTTTCAGCTAGCAGGACTGCAATAATTAATGTGATGCAGGTTGTTTTTTAAGTACTGAATCTCAAAGTATTTTGCAAAATACTTGAAGGATTACTGATCTGAGAACCAATGTGATGTGCTGCTTTGCAGTGTGCAATTCTTCTTAAGCACGTGCCTTGGAATAAGTCTTACCTTGCAGGTCTGGGTTGGCATATGTAGTACCATGTAAGATTTAGTCCTGTTGATGCTTGTTCAAAAGTGTTATTAGTTCTTACTGACAGAGTTGAAGGGAACGCTCAATTTTTCACATTATTTTGTAAATTTAAAATATTTTCATCTCTTGTCTGCACGATAGTTAACTATAATAAGAAGCATCAGTCTTGATTTAGTGCCAACTGGTGTGTTATAGATGTGATCTGCAGCCTCCAATGTCAGAAAGATTCCTTTCACTGAATTGAAATGTTTTTGAATTAGACCTGCATGCTTCACTGCCAAACCCAGGAACTCAAAAGTCTTGGCAGCGCAAGAAAAGGAAAATTACTTTAAAATCATGTGATATATTTCTTTTAAATCAGACTAACGGTTTGAGGCAATCTGATTTGCCTTATGAGTTTTGAAGATGGTGGGAATGGCCATGCTTTCAAGTTTATTTCCTCAGTCAGGAAGGATAGAAACTTATTTCTGTATAAAATCAAAATGGAGATATCCAGTCTCCAGGAGCTGGGGCTTCTAGAAAAACATGAAGTACTAGGAGGCTTGCACTAAAAATGAGAAAGATGAGGGGAGAATATCTATATAGACCTCTTGCTCTTCTTGCAGCAGTTCTGAATGCTGGAAGAAAGTTAAGTTTCTTTTGTGTTTCTAGGTGCCGATGGGGAAGGTTGCACTGTGTTAAATAATGCAAAGTACCTTTGCCAGCATGGACTTAGATCTTAGGCACAGTCTCTCATTATTGTTTCTTTACTGACTATTTTAACAATCTTTCAAATGCTAGAAATGCTGTTTTCTCCCATCATTCTGCCCTTTCACATATTAATGTGCAGTCCTGTAGAGCTGGATATCTGACTGGTTAGTGCTCAGCTCTGATCTGATTTTCAAGGGACTTCGGGCCCTTCTGGATGCCCCAGAAAAGGCTGAAGTTTTGGCTAAAACATTCACAGGGGCAAGGAGACCTCTCTCACAGTCTAGTAGTCATCTGTGCACATCATAGGCTGTGCTTACAGGAAGCAACGATGTCTCGAATGGCAGGAGGCAGCTGATGAATTTGCACCTCTGCCTCACCCCCAACTTCTCCAGATCCCCTCTTCAGACTTAAACAGCTGTATCGGCTAAGTCTGGAAATCCAGCCAGCCCAGTAGCCTGTCTCCAAAAATGGCCAATAGCGGATGTGCAGGAGAAAGTAGGAAGGTGAAGGAAGCAAACGGAAATACTTCCCCAGAATATTCTCCAACCCTCCATTGAATTGTGTTTCAAGGTCTTCCTCACTCAGAGGGAAATCTTTTGTGTTTAGTAGCCACAGATGGATTTTATTCCATGGATACATCCCATCATTTTGTAAACCTATGCAGCCAGCCTTGATGTCCCCTGGCAAGGAGCTGCAGAGCTTACCTACTCGCTGAACCATCAGAGAGCTGTTTGCTGCTCTGGGTAACAGGAGCTGCTTCCCTCCTTGCTCATTTGATTTTGACATCAGTTTGAGGTACGTCTGTCCTGCAGCCAGAGGTTTCACCGCAGATGTATAGACACAGGCAGATGTATTTGTATGAATATACATACCAGTATATGTAATTATGGCTGCAGGGACTTGATATGTGGTCACTGACCTCCAGTTCTGTGCATGCTGCCATCACTTCATGGCTATTAGTACCTGAGCTGATTAGATGAATGTTTTCTCTACATAATACAGTTTTACTGATTCTGCAACAAAATCAGCCTTTGCTTTTCATAAGCAACAGAAGATTTGAGCACATCATGATGGAAAGCCTACATTATTCATCACGTCTGGCTTTTGCTAGTGTGACTGATGGGATTTTGGAAATGTTCTAAAATGGGGGGAGGGGTAGCTGGCCTATTAGCTAGGACCGCACAGCACAGAAGAACACCTTATCACCTTAAGAGGAAGTCTTGGTCCCTTTTATGTGTTTTTCCTCAGTGCTGTTCTCCACCAAGAATTTATTCTTTCACTGCCTGCCCAAACTTTCTCCCAAAGGCCCCATCAAATTCTCATGTCTACGAGGATATTTCTTAGCTCAGTTTCTGTCCCCATCTGGAGAAGGATCAATTTTGCCTTATAAGGCTTCTGAGACGCTGTTTAACAAAAGTGTTTCCTCTCGGAGTCCAAGGACTTTTTCATTCCCTTTGCAAGTTTCTGGGGAGTTTCATAAGGCCCTTAAGATTTGTTCTGCCTGAAAGGTCCAGGCATGAGCTTCTGTCTCAGAAATTGGCAAGTCAGTCCATGGTGCAAGGCTGCGGAGAATATCTGCCCCCCGCCTTCAGTATGGGAGAGTTATCATAATATAAAAGATAGACTAGTGTATAGAAATATCATTATCTATTATATAGTTGCATACCATACGATTGTCTCTAAATATATACACAAACATGCCTGAACATAATGTATGTTTTACCTACAGGCATATGTACATAATACACCAGCAAATTTTTGTCCATATTTAGGATGATACCAGTGTAGCTATTTCAGCAAAAATTATGCCTGTCACCAACACCCTGCACATCTCTTCGTGGTTTCCGTGGTTCCTTCAGTCCCAAATCCTTACACCGGTGTTCCTGCCAGCTTTAATCCAGCAGTATCCAAATCCTGACTCTCCCCTCCCCTTTCCTCATACCAAGTGCAAAATGTATGCAAGCGGTTCCCACTCTAATTTACGGCGTTCCTTTTTTCAGCGGTGCTTTGGGTACTGTGAGAGCAGGGGCAGGAGGACTTCCCAGAGCTTCACCTCCATTCAGGAGCGGGTATTAAGACTGCTCAGGACTCAGGGCAGTGCAGATTTGGGAGGTAACATGCTGGGGCCTCAAGAAATCTCTAGAGAGAGGCTTTGAAAAGCCTGCAGGCTGCGTCAGCCCCAAGCACCTCTGTATTCCCAGCCCAGCCCCAGGCTTTACCTGGAGGTGTGCGCATGTCGTGGAAGTGTCCAGCCTATATATATACGTGCCTCCGAGTAGCTGGTGTTTCAGACCTACCAGTTAAATTTTCTTTTGCAACTCTGAAAGGTTTTTTTCATTTAGTTGCACTGTGTAAAATTAAACTTGAATGAATAATTACCACTCTCTACTCAGTGAACTACAGTTAATAGGGATGAAGTATAGTACATTAATCTCTGTAGTTATGAGAAAAGACACATTGTTTTGGAGAATCTGGTTGGTTTTGTTTTCATTAAGTATGTTCCTTAGCACATTTGTAAGATGCAAACAAGACTCGGAAGTGTGTGTGGGAAATGTCAAATTCAAGAGCCCTTAAACGCTTCCAAGATTTTATACTTTCTGAAGAGAGTAAACCACAATATAAGAGGAGCTTATACTTCACCGTTCAAATCCAGTGACTGATGGCTCATGGAAGAGTGAATAAATTCAGTTCATCATGTCCCAGCCTTTCTGAGGGGCCCAGAGCTGTTCCCTGCCTCACTGAACTGAAGACAATGAGAAGATCTTCTTGAGTTTATGAATGGTGATTTCAGTTATCCGTGGTTTGGGTACACATTCTGTAACACACCATCGTGCAGAGTTTCAGAGTCAGCATCCACTGCTTTCAACCTCTTGGCTTAAATTAACTGTGTGTTACCTTAAATTTAGAAAGAAAACAAGTATTTTGCTCACATTTCTGTGGGAAAATCATAATAGTCCCTATTAATGAATTCTGTCTTTTTAACTGCACTCTGCATCTGCTGAAAGCATGACTCAATTCTGTCCTGTGTCCACCTCAGAGAGCAAATCCATTAAGCAATTTTGTGCATTTCAAAAATGGTCTATTTCCTATAAATTATGTAACTGTACTGAGTATATCTGTAAACCAGGTTTTGAACTGTGGGTATAGACAAGGACAATTAACTGCAAAGGGTAATTTCAAAACAGTACATTGGATAAACGATATGTTACTAGGAAATGCTCTGTGATAAGAAGACCATTTTAAAGCAACTTGTTTTATAAATTATACCAGATATATTATGAATTATAGTTAATTTTAATTACATCAAAATATGCAGAATTAAAAGCAGTTCAATGAGAATGCAGTTACAACCTTTCTAAGGGATGATTCTCCTACACAGACTTTGTTAGAAAATAAAAACAAGGAAATGAAGATAAGGACTTGCACGTTTTATTTTACTCTGCATGAGAAATGTTAGGTATGTTTTACTGGATACAATACCTAAACCAGAACTGGAAATAGAGAAACAGAGCCTCTGACCCCAAAAAGTAATAAGATTGGATAAATAATTACTCTGGTCTGTGTTCCCAAAATAGAGTTGAGTGAAATGTTACAAGTACTTAAAAGAGGAAATATTAGAATGTATTACCTTTTTTATCCCCAAACTACAAAATCACTAACCTTCACCAAGGCCCGGGCTGCTTGAGGTACCTGAAATCAATAGCAATACAACCACTGACTGACTGATTTTAGTTTCCTTTTAATAACTGCTAAAGTAAAGGGCTTGGATATCATTGGGGTCTGAAACAGAAAGCACCCTTTGTACCATGGTTTCTGCTTCAAGATTTAAGGTGTCAGCCACAAACCACGCACCATGGCCCTTGCCCAGCCCGTGGCTGGAAGCAGCTGAGCAGCAGGAGGCAGCTTTTGGATGCTTCAATGTGCTTTCTGTTGCTCCCGCTACTTCTTTTCAGAGCAACCATAGGGTCCAAACCTGAAAGCGTATCTCCAGTCTGCATCCATGCTGGTGTTTTGGTTGGGTCAGGAGTGTGATTTTGAATCTGATATCCCGGTCCTCCTGCGTTGTCCTGCTTCAGTGTCTAGCATGGCTGTCTGGGGGTGTGGATTCCTTGCAGAGGAAAGGAAAGGAGTCTGGCGTATGTCAGAGCACATCTCATGCACTTTCATCCCTTGGAGCTCATCTGTCCGTGGGACTGGACTACAGCTACTCCTAAGTCCGCAAAATGTGCAGGTCCTCAGCTTCAGCTCTTCTGCTACACTGCCTGCCAATGTAGAAATAGCCTTCAGGTGTAATTTTCACATCTGGTTGAAGTTATTTATATGTGCAGGTGTCTAAGGCGTCATACTCTTTCTTACTCAGTAAACAATTAAATACAGACTTAAGCATAAGCCTCTACTTAAGTGGATGTGTTTGGGTTTAGAACTAGACATCTGGATGTGTTTAAGATTTCAAGCTGGATATTTAGAGGTTAAAAGTCTCAGGGAGGTTTTTGGTGGGTTTTTCAGAAGGAGTGTTGCCACTCACACTGAACTAAAAATGTTTAAATGTCCTTTAAAATGTGGTCCTTGGGCCCTGGAAGCTGGCTTTTGCACCATACTGCAAAGCCATGGTGATGTAGGAACCTAGATGTCGCAGGCCTTTGGTAAGAGTGGGGCTCCTAAGTCACTTAGGAACAGACCCTCAGAAATAGCCAATCACCTGAACATTAGTTAAGTGCTTATTATATTCAGGAGCCTTTGAAAAATCCATTACCTGCATCTTCAGCTACAAGGAGACCTTTACAATCAGGCTTTTATGCTTTGTGACACTTCACAGAGCAATCTATAAATACCTTAAAAACCTGGGGCTACTGCTAAGGATACTCAAGTACCTCAGATACTTTTAAAACTTCTACCCTTATTAGTTTTCACAGCTGGGAGCTTATGTTAGGATAATTGGAAGCATAAGACAGTTTGGGAAGAAATCATTTGTGTGCCGAAGAATGCTGCATAAGCATTACCTTTTAACAAATTTGTCCTGCTGTTTTTCAGGTAAAGGTGATGTGTTTGGTGATATCTTCTGGAAGGAAACCAGTCTGGCCCACGCATGTGCCAATGTACGGGCTCTGACATACTGCGATTTACATATTATTAAACGAGAAGCCTTGCTTAAAGTATTGGACTTTTATACTGCTTTTGCAAACTCATTCTCAAGGAATCTCACGCTCACCTGCAATCTGAGGAAGCGGGTAAGGCAACAGCTCTTGTTTTCCCCTTTCTCTCACTGAGAGATTGCACGCTCTTGCAGACTGTTTGCAGTGTTTAACAACCCCCAATTTACTCTTGATGTTTTCAGGTCATTGCAGATTAACTGGCCTTCCAATAAATGTCGTCTCTGTTAATGATGCCTCAATAGAAGTTACCTGTAGATTTGCAGCTCTGAGAAGCAGTCCTAGCAGGGTGACATAGGAATTACATTTCTTTTCCTTTTCTTCACAGTTGCTGGTTTTTGGCTTTTTTTCCCCATTGCATAATGTATAAAGTTATATTTTATAGTCTGATAGAATCAAGATGCTGGATTCCTCAGAGGTGAGGTTTAGTCTCTCACCTGCTAAGATATAGGTCAGAGGACAGTCTGATGGATCTGCATGGCATAGACCAACTAAGAGAAATCTATTGATGTTAAATAAATAAAATGTACTCAGCAAAAGTACTGTATTAATACCTGCTTGTCTTACTTGCATAGTTTAGAATTTTAATATGGCAAGGTTAATAAAGCTTGGTAGCAATTCTACATTCACAGCTCACTTCTTAAACCCTCCTGCTCATTTTATAATCAATCAGCAATGCTCACTATCCATTAGTCCTTTCAAAGAACACTCCATCTAAAAATTAATTAGCTATAAGGATGTGTCTTGAAAACAGGTTAAGGGATTCTTTAATTCGCATTGCGGCTGCAAAACTTAATCTTTATGATGTTTTTTTTAAGATTGATGAGGGTTATATAAATTTCATTTGCATAGAGAAATCTCATAACAATGATTTATAGATTATTGAGCATTAACTGTGATCCTCTAGCCGCTGAAACACATTTTTCTGCAGCTGTACCTTGGGCATCTCACCTGATAATGTAGGAAGGCTACCTCAGAATTTCACAAGACAAATTCAGCCTCTGCAGTAATAGGAATTCAACACAACCAAAATTTTACTTTTCTGAGTCTAGTTTCTCTCTATCCACTGGAGCATCTTACAAATGCTTCTTTCAAAGGAGGTTTAATTTTTAGTGCATTCCTTGTGCTCATTAATATACCAAGTATGGCACAAAATACCCATGGCAAAAAGCAGATGCAATGGGATTACAGTCCCCCTCTGTCTGTGCTGAAGCCTGAATGAGCTGAATTATAATCAGGTTTGGTTCCAGCTTGTCAGCTTACCTCTGTCTTGAAGGTTGTTAACTCTGCTTCAGACCTGAAGAAGGGCTTTGGGGCTTGAAAGCTGGTTTGGGGTTTCTAGCTTATTGCTTCTCTGTTTATAAGATGTCCCCCAAACCTTGACTTCAGCATCCCCATCCTGCCATCTTGCCTACCTGTAACGTGCCACCAGCTACTGTCCCGCGATGACAATTTGGCTCAGGCATTGCTGACGGTGATTTCATGGGACAAGATAATGCCACATACATTGTGCCAAAATGTATTCTTTCCTTCTTAAAACTGTAAACCTGTCACTTCAGCTAGCTTCCTGGGACTCCCCTTCCCCCATTAGCCGTGACACGGCTGCATACAGCAAAAACACATACATATCTTTTCCTGACTCCAGCGATGTGCTGGAGTTCAACTCTGTAGTCCAGGGGTGCATATGGGGAATAGCCTCCTGGCTGGGTTTTCATGGATTTTCTTCTCTCCCACGCACCTTTTTTAAGAAAAATTAGTTCCCCTGCAGGGCCCTGGCATAGGGAGTCGCCCAGGTGGAAACACTCGTGGGGCTCAGGTCCCCAGTGCAGATACCTGCTCTCTAGCTCAGTGTTAGGTACATGGACTTTGCCATGGGGGCAGTGACTCAAAGCAAGAAGGAACAGCACTTCTAAAGAGATGTTCGATTTCGTAGAAGGAAAGGAAGTGTTGGTTGGGGGCATGTGTGGGCTTTACATGAGAGTGGATGGAGAGTCAAAGAAAGGTTGTGTCAATGTGGTACCTGCAGGGTAGAGTTCATTTCACTAAAAGCTGGGTGATGATGTCCAGGCTAGTCACGGGTCACCTTTATAGTCCATGAGGAATGGTTCCTCCAGAAGGCAATCACCTGGCCCCTCTTCAGTGCCCAGTCTGGGAATGGAAAACCACCCCCTTTCTGCTGACTTTTGAGAGAGTCCATGATCACTAACTTTTAAATACCTAGGGTATATCAGATGAACTCCACCTATGATGTCTCCTACACTTTTACTCAACAACTATTTTGGGAGGACTCTTACTTCTAGTATTGCAGTAAGATGTGCTGAGCCAGAGCCTGCTTTGCAGAAATTCTGTGTGTTGTTCTTAGGCACAAAATAGATCATGCTACTTTCAACACTAGGGACACTATCTAAGTCCTGTTACAGTAAGTTATTCAGGGGATTATTTCAAACCTCATATCTCCTGAAAGTATACGTGATTCCCTATTGGGCACAGAAGTGTTTGACGGTGAATTCATCTCTTAGGAAAAGCGGCACCATCGAGGACAGTTCCATCAGGTGAACAGAAAACAGTAGTTCAGGCAATGAGATTAGGCTGACAGAGCTGCATTGTACTGCAGCAGTTTGTGCTGGAGTCAAGTAATATAAATGGAAAGAAAATCATTGTTTCCTTTAATTGATTTCAATAGAAATATACTTAGCACTTTTTCTATGTAGTCATCACTCGTAAGGTTTGACATTTAATTATAAAAAAAAATATGCTCCTTGCAGTTCTGTGTTCAAGAAAATGGCTGTTCTCACTGTCAAAAATATATAAACAGAATTGTTTTTTCATCAGGTCTGCTCTTTGAAATACGCATACATGTATGCGGGTGTACACACACATGTGTTTGTGCTGCACTGCCCCTCAACCAGCATTTAGATGTAGTCCCTAGACTGCAAAACAATTTAGACGTTCAAAAGGCCAATAAATTAATAATAGTATTGAACACAAAAGGTTAGTTCCACATGACAGGGAAGAGAAAGTCTTGCTGAAGTGGGAAGATAATGTTTTCTCACTCCCAAATAACATCTAGAGGCCTGGCTTGTTGAATGACCTACTTAAGGCATTTGCTCAGCATGCTATTATCAACTCTGGATTTTTGTTGTCTTTTTTGTGTTAGGTAGCTGAGCCATCACGCTGCATTTATGAGCCCATAAAGTGAGCGTGTCTGCTAGCTTTTCAACCTGCAGTCATCTTTCCTGCCCAGGGTGGCGAGGTGACTTTTAATCTGTAATTGCAAAGTATTGCAGCATATCATGTTTCGTGCTCTGAAATCTTTCTGGCACATCTAACGTCACTGATGCACACTCCAAGGCAGAACCAGGACTTTGAACTTTTTTTCCAAACAGGGAAAATAATAATCTGGAAAGATATTCTTGAAAATCACAATGAGATTACATAGCTGCCTCGGAGGACTGAAAGTTATAAAGCAGTGTTTGGGATGAGTCTTCAAAGAGTTAATTACTGCCTTCTGATGTTGGAAGAGAATATTAATAATGTCTAATTCATTAAGTGCTTTTCAAGATTTCACACAGCTGGAGGAGGGCCTCTCTGCAAGCTTGAGCCATGGAGCTTGGCCTGAGGAGGGGAGCCAAGACAGACCTCTAGGAGGCTCGAACCTGTATAAATAAATGTACATTTTATTGATGGTCAAAATTCAGGAAGGAAGGCCTACATCAAGCTACCAAATACGTTCCCACAGAAAACAAGTGTTCAGCTGAAATATTTTTAAAGGTTTTTTTTTTCCTTTTCTCATCATTGGTTTCATTTGCATCAGCTAATGCACCACCTCCACCTAACTGCTAGACCAACACAGTCTGTGCAAGTGCAGGAAAAAATCAAACTCAAATTTTGGCCCTCCTGAAATCCCAACTAAAATTCTCCTGTGCTTCAATAAAGCAAAGATTTCCCCCAGCTTTTAAAGTACACGGTCACATGCTGCTGTTTTCTACCATGAGCAAAATGAGCTGTGTTAGAGAAGTGAGTCAGGAGCAGCCAGGGAAGAGGAGGATTCTCCATATAGGAGCTCTGGTGCATTTTCTCCTAGAAGGTGTGCTGGAGAATAAACCAAGGAGATGCGAGGAGAAACGAGTGCCTTTAAGGCAGTGAAACACCATCCGGAGAGTCTCGGTTCTTTTCCATGACACTCTTAAAGCCAGGAACAACACTGTGAGTGACTGATGTTATCTAATTCCTCCAGCACACTGTGAATCTCTGAGGCTTTTTAGCGGGTGAGGCCATCAGACTGTCTTAACACACGTCCCGTTTTTCTTTCTATTTCAGATTGGAGTAATTTCTTTTTAAATTGGCTTTCTGTTTTTGTTTGAGGTTTTAATGAATCGCATGTGGTTTCTTGACTGAATCACTCATCATTTCTGTGTCACATAGTTTTTAGAAAAGCTTTTTATTTTAATTTGAATTCTGCATTCATGTCTCCTAAAAGTGAAGGTTGTACCGAGGTTCCTTCAGGATCCCCCTTCTTCTTCATTTTTAAGACTCTCCAGATGGCGTGCGGTATTAGCGAGTGTCCTGATGCAGAAGCAATGTCAAAAGCGGAAAGCATTGCTCTGCATATTGGCCCTTGCTCCTGAAGGTTGCACATGTTCTGGTGAACCTGAGGACTTTCGCAGGTTTTGATCTCTGAAAGCCATTCACAATTACGGCAGCTTAATTCAGAGCTGTTTGCACTTCGCCAGCTGGTGCTCATACTCAGTCCTGATCAGTTGTGGGGAGTGACTTGCTTACATAGAAAGGGATCAGAGCATCGTCCTTGGGTAACTCTGGCAAACAAAAAGCTGTGGGGTAACTGTGGAGCAGGATGTGCTGAGCACCTCCTCTGCCCAGTGGTCCATCTACACTGGCAGGTCAGTCATCCATTTTCACCTTTTTTTCAGTCTATTATTGGGAACTTGCTCCACATAGGACAGTCATGATGGCAAAACTATCTGGGAAAACCAAGTTTTTCCATCATTATTAATGACGAGAAGCAGGGGAGAAAAACATGCTGCTTAGGGAGCTGCTGTGACTAATAATGTAGATCAGCTGGTGGGGGCTTCAGTGGTCTCCTGGACTCCTGTCCTGTGATAGGGAATATGCCCATCCCCAGGCTGGTACTTGGTCCTCATCCATCTCTCACTCCTGGTGCTTTCCTTTTGCATGTGCAGCTTATTCTTCTGCTGGTTTGAGCCAGTGTCAAGGGTCCCAGGGAGTGCAGGATCAAGCCTCTGGAAGGGCAGATCCAAGAGATCAATTTCTATTATGGCTTATATGGCCAGCAGGCTTTTGGCATCACTTATCTCCAAGTTTGTTTGTAACTCAATGGCTTGCTCAAGCCTATTGAAAATTAATTTGATCGGCTTCTTGATGGCAACGTGTATGGCATGTTTCCTTTCCCTGTCTGTATCTTTGCAGGGACTCAAAGCATCTGCAGGCTAATACATCCTGCTGCTTGCTGACCCTAGCTGAGGCAAGGGGACACAGAGGGGTTCCCCATCCAGGCATGGTGATGCCCCTCTTCACTTCTTCAGGGAAAAACACTGAGTGATGTTAGTCACAGCCCATAGCTGTGCTGCCCATGACATTGTGTTTGGATGTTTACAGCTCTTGCTTCATTACTGCAGTAACAGGCAACTCTCTTGTGACCATGGCAAAGGACACCCTCCTCAGCTGTGTAAGCCAAAGGTCTGACCTCTTACTTTTCCTCCTCACTCTCTCCTCACCTGTAACTCCAACAAAAGTAACACACCTTATTCCTTTTTTTCCTCTTTTTTTAAAGCAATAAGGTCAGTTCAGTTTGGGCATAAATGGGCTATTTACCTCCTCATGCTCTCTCTGTAGAGCTCACAGGCTAGCCTAGCCTTTATTTTCACCAACTTCCTTTCTCCATCTCCATGTGAGAAAGGAAAGATTGTTCTACCTTGTCTCAGGATGCTCCTGCCCTTTCCTGTCCCTCTCTGGTCTTTAGCTGCCTGGGTTTTTTCTTCTTTTATATGAACATGTTGTCCCAGAAAATGAAGTCCTATAGCTATAGTTTAGCTGTAGCGACAGTTTAGCATGATTACAGAGCAAACAAGTTATACCCTCAAAAATCAATTTGGTTTTGTTTTGTTCACATCTTAGCAGACTCTGCAGCCTCCGTTATGCTTGAAGAAGCTTTCACTTAAGACAATATTTTTAAATTTTTTATTGTTTGGTTTCATTGCATTCACAGCTATCTCCAGTTATGTTAGTATTCCATTGCAATATTTCCTAAAGGACTGTTTCGCTGATTTAGATCTAGTACTACTTCTGATGGTGTCTAGACTTGTATATTGAATGTGCATGGGACAGAAGAGCCCACTTCAAACAACACGTGACTTCATCCAGACTACCAATTGACAGTGGTCGCTGGCTGGTCCATGCCTGGGAATTTCTTGAGAAACTGCTAATGGTTCTGGGCCAAACCCATGTGAGGAATTTATCAGTATGGAGAATGGAGTAATTCCTTGTGTATTTGTATCTGTGTGGTTACAGACAACCCTGCACAGTCCATGCTACACCTTCTGCCATCGAGAGACCCATGCAATTCCTTGTGAGTGAGGATTACAGATCTGAGGCTAGAGGTTTTTCTGTAGCTCTTCCATCTCCTGCTCCCCTGAGCCATTCCTTGTGTCTTTGCTTCTCTTCAGGGACATGGGGATTTGAGTTTAAAGCAGTCAAAGCAAGGAAGTTAGTCCTTGGAGGACCATGCATGACTTTGCTAGGTAGAAGAGCAGCATAAAAATTCAAAGAGAAAGCTGCGGCAGCATTAACTTCACCCCTCTGTGCCTCTCTGCCAGACGGCATGGGACAGCTGTCTGAGCAGAGCGATTGCTGTAAAAGCTGTCGGTGGGTTTGCTTTCTCACTTTTTTTTTTGGTAGCTGTGAGTCTGACTCTTTTCTGTGTGCCTCACTCCCTTCCCTCTCCTTTTTGCCACTTCATCATCTCCTTTACGGTGGTCTCTTCTGGGCACCCTTCGGGTCATGCAGACTGTGGGAAATCGGGGGTACGAGAGCAATTGTGCCTCTGAACCCCTCCCTGGAGACACAGAGGGAGCACAGTGGGTTTCTCTCCTTTGACAAGCACAGCGTGCTCCCTTGGCTGTGACCATGTTCGTGGATGGGTGCAGAAGTGGGTGATAAACCTGAAATCTCTTGAATGCATCCAGAGGAGAATAACAAAGCTGGAGAAAGGGCTGGAAGGCATGCTTTATGAGGAGCAGCTAAGGACTTTGGGCTTGTCTAGTTTGGAGAAAAGGAGGTTGAGGCACGACCTCATTGCTTTCCACAGCTTCCTGAGGACGGGAAGTGGAGAGGGAGGTGCTGATCTCTTCTCCCTGATATCCAGTGATAGGATGCGTAGGAATGGTTCAAAGCTGTGCCAGGGAGGTTTACACTGGACATTAGGAAGCATTTCTTTACCAAGAGGGTGGTCAAACACTAGAACAGGCTTCCTAGAGAGCTGGTCGATGCCCCAAGCCTGTCAGTGTTTAAGAGGCATTTGGACAATGCCTTTAATAACACGCTTTAACTTGGATCAGCCCTGAATTGGTCAGGCAGTTGGACTAGATGGTCACTGTAGGTCCCTTCCAACCAAAATATTCTCTCCTCTCCTCTCCTCTCCTCTCCTCTCCTCTCCTCTCCTCTCCTCTCCTCTCCTCTCCTCTCCTCTCCTCTCCTCTCCTCTCCTCTCCTCTCCTCTCCTCTCCTCTCCACCTCAAGGACTTGGATGTCTTAGTGAGAGTTTAAATACTTACCTGAAAAACAGGGCATTGTATATCCCGTGGGGTCTTTGGGAGGCTTGGGGTAGTATAGATTCATGGCACAGTCTGGATTACTACATTTCACCTTTAGACTGCAGGCAGATGCAGAGATTAGCCAACACGCTATCATCTTTAATAGTGTTTCAGAGTCACATTAATCCCACAAGGGTACCAGCAGGCCCCTATTCTATTCTGAATATAATCTCTAAATTAAATACCTTCCTTAGATGTCCTGACCATGCTTCTGTAGGAGCGAGAGGCAAAGCACTCTGTTAAAAGTAGGACTGAGCCCAATTCTGATAATCCTTTGACATTACAGAGGTAGACTTATTTTTTCCTGGACGTGTAGCTTCCCTGTCTAAATCTAAATCAAAAGGACATTTGATCTTGTTTGTCATACTGCTGGTTTTTGTTGAGAAATGCAAGGCAATTTAGCATACTTTTCAATCAAGATCTTTGAACAGCATGGTATGGCTGCAGAAAAAAGTCATGTGTGCTGATATACTGCTTTCTGCACGCAGGGACTCAGCAGATTTTATAAAAGGCACTCTGCTGATTTACCCCAGCAAAAGGTATGAGCATCTCTTCTTCAGGCAGGCAATGCAAAGAGTGATTTATTTGTGTGTGGAAAGATCATTAAACAGGAAATGTCAGGGATGGGGAGCGTCCGTAGGAAAACAAAAATGTAAACTGGCTATGTTAGAGTGAAGAGCCAGATTGACGATGATTTGCTATTGAACTTTTTATGAATTAAAACCATTTTCTTATTTAGAAAGCTGTCATAATTAAGAGACTCTCCTTATTTGACTCGGAAAGCCTTCTGCAGGCTGTCTGTTAATATCGATTCAGGGCAGTGTTGCTTGCACAGGACTTGAATGATGATAAAAAGTAAATCAAAGGTTTACTATATTTAATCTTGTAAATATTAAAAAATAAACATTTTGTGTTCACCTCCCCTCATCGATTAAAATTGATGCTTTTAATCTCTTCCAACTGCTAGGGAAGGGGAGGGAATGTGCATGGTGCAATGGGAAGCAACATTGCCGTTTCATTTTTGATTGCCAGTTAAGAAGGTTTTTATCATCAGCCCCCCCTGTGTTTTGATATTGTCATGTACGCGGGCACCAGCAGCTCGGCCAGCAGCAGACCCGAGCGGATCACCGTCCCTGTCCCTGAGCTTCTCTTGCGGGCTGTTACTTTGCCAGGCTTAGCTCTGCGGCAGGCTCTCTTTTGGGCAGGTGTCCTAACAAAGCCGATCTCCCCATAGCTTTATGTGCCTCCTCTGGTGCCTAATAAGCCATGGGAGTATTACAAATGCATTTGTGTTACCGCTGAGAGTAGCCAATTTATTTTGCGATGCCCTCAGTGTGCCCAGCAGCTGCCGCTGCAGCAGGTGGTTCCCTGCTTGTGGGCCACCTCCGTTACGTAGAACTGCGCCTAACGCTGAGGCCACCGGCATCCTAGCAGGTAGGATTTGCACAGAAAGTGGGGAAAGAGGTCTGCTGTGTTATCTCACACCCCTCCAAACAATTAGCCCAGAGCAATGGTTTTCTTCTTGCATGGGCTGCTGAGCCTAATTGCTATGTAGATCTACAACTTTTCCGACACGATAACCACAAAAAGAGGGGGAAATGTTACAAAACTGAGATGATTAATTCCAAGGGTTCTGGTTGCTTCTGTTGTTGCTTCCTGGAGCTGAACACCAGACGTTTTAGTAACACGACACAGCATGACTTGCAGGTATAAAAATGAGTTTCTACACCAGGCTTCTCACTCCCCAAACCTTAATTCTGCAAGACTGGGAATGCCAGTCGCAGTGCACCAAAAGCCATGGCTGGGGAAAGAAAACTTCTGCCTGTTCATTGGGATCATATAAATGGATTCCCATAGGCTTCAAAAGGAGAAGGCAGAGCTTTAGCATTCACCCCAGTGGGAGTTTTCTGGCTCTGCCCAAAATGGGATCAATTTTGACCAATCTAGAAATGATCTGTAACAATTTCACAGCTGTTTTATGCTGGAGAGAGCACTAGTTTTATTCTTGTCTCTCCCTCTCCAAACAGGTTTTTGCCTTGGCTTGCACAAAAAGGCTCCTCACCAGTTACATACTGTAAGCCTGTAAAATGCTAAATAAAACTCCCTGTGTAAGGTCTTTCTTTTCTGTAGAAGTATAAATCCATCCATCTATTGTTCTGCAGCACACAATTCACCAATGCAATACCCAAACATGCTGGTTCAGCATGTGATAATCATTGCAGCCGTGCAAATCCTAGATTTACCTTACTTTGAATGCTATTTTTGGGCTGCTTTCTACAGCAAAGAAACAGTGCATGTAGGAAAGTATTAAATTGTACACAAAGCACAAGAGAAACTTTGTGGGGAAGTTTGCATGAATCCCACTAGTTTTAGTTAAAAATAAAACCCAGCCTGTCACTTCCAGCTTAATGATGGCTGATTGACTGTGCCTTTTTTAATTGTCAGCCAGTTACTGTGATTAGCAAGCTGCCTCAGTTTAGGTCCCATGCAAAGGAAGTCTGGAGGAGCAATTCTGAGAGTAGATGATTTACATATATGCCAGAGGTGGGCATAGCTGTCAGGAGGGACAGAGGGATTCTGGGAAGCACCTGAAATAAGCCGAGTCCCATATTATTGCACTTTTGAGCAACTTGCTGAAAGGCAAAAATCTTCCATGTGTTTAGGAAGCAATATATATTATTAATCCATGTTTTTTCCTCATATTTTTACTTCTCAGTTTTTACAGCCCTTAGTCTTAATTTCTTTCCCTTCCTAAAGATAACAAAAATATAATATAGTTTTCAGATGTAAGTTACTGTTAAAAAAAGGAGCATAGCCTAAGCAGTTATAAAAGTCTCTGGTTCTCTTAACTCCCCTAATTAAACTGTCAGTGATCTTTTGAACTTTGGGGCCTCTCCTCAGACTTTTAGGTGAATTTTAGATTATTTTATTAGCAATCCTTTGTCTCAGCTGCCAAAAAGATTTTGTATAGTGCTTCCTATCTAAATATTTCCACCAGTCACTGTACCTCCAGCGCAGCGGGATGTACCTCTCTGTGCTCTGTGAGTACAAATGCCTTTAGAAAACAGTCCATTGTCCTCTGTTTTTTATTACAGACAGCACTTCTGTTACCACAGGAACAGGCTTTGGCTTTTTCTGAAAGCCTAAAACACTTTGCACTCTCTTGAAAATGTGAAAATGGGGGCCTAAGCAACCAGTAGATGACAGCAGCAAAGAACGGCCATTTCTAAGCAGGATGTTTCTACCGGTCAGCTGAAATGTAGCATTTTTATTAAGATTAGCTTTGCTTTTCCATTCATGCCCATCGCTTGCTCCTCAGTGCACAGACATCCAGTTTTCCTTCTCCATGTCTCTGACCTTATCAGAGCATCCTGACATCTCAGCACTTAATTTCTGTGGCTAGCCTCACTATTTTCACCAACTCTGCCTTCCTTGACTGCCTGCCATTGTAATGAATTTCCGTCTCCATCATGTGTCTAAGGCAAATCCATTTTTAAATGGAGCAGTTGTTGGTAGTTCAGAGCAGCTCAGTTATGAATGATCCCCATCCTTCTCCCAGGCTGTATTAACTTTCCTGCCGAAGAAGGCTACGGTAGAAATATAAATGGATTAACTGAATCATGCATGTTTTTCATGTGTTATTAATTGTCCCCGCTTCCATTTATTAAAGGACTTAGCCAATAACCTCAAGACGTTCTACAAAAGTACATGAATAATAATTTACAAGCTCAACACAGCCACGCATTAGTGTACCAAACAGATGCCTGACTGATCCGCATGAACCATCAGCCATAACTTAAAGCATTTACTGGAAAGTTTGAACCACAGCACTATTTGCCCTGTGGTCCATCAGTAACATGTCCCATGAAGAGCTTCCTCCCAGACCAGTTGTGCTCAAATTCAGTCCAACGTGTCAGATAGCTGCTAATAGGGTAGATAAGGACTCTGCTGGGACGGAGATTGACCTTGCAAAATCCCCAGCAGCCTTCTTTAGCCTTGCTAGCCTTCTTGTGGGCAGATGCTCTTGCTCCACGGATCAGCCCTGCCCCATGGGTGGAACATCTGGCACAGTTGCACATCTGTAGGCATCCTCTAGCATCTAAGGTGGGCGACGGACCCCTCTAAAAAGAGTCAGCCTCCTGGAAGTGCCTGGACAAGGCCTTACTGGGAGAAGGTGACTGAAGAACTGCTGTCTCATGTGGGAGGCTTCGGGTTAGCTGGATTCTTCAGATACCAGAAAAAAAATCAAACCAGACAAAAAGAGAGAGGATGCTTTAGTCAAAGTCTCAGAGGTCAAAAGGACCTCTGGGAAGCAAACACAGCATCTGAGATGAAAAGTAACAGAGCCAGAGGTAGAGATCTGTACTTCTGTCTGGTGTCTCTCTGCATCCTTGCAGCAGCGTTTATCCTGTACCAGCTGGTGTTTTGTTAATTGTGTGTGCACAGAGAGTGGTGGAAAGCATACGAACAGTGTGTAAACAGGGTGCAGCATAGTCACAAAAGGGGAAATACAGAATCATCAATGTTATTGATTGCAAAGACCTGTTATTTGTGCAGGTATAGGATTTTCTTACTGGCCCCGGAGAGGAAGAGGGGACAAATCAACTGGACTGACTCCAATTTTACATGAGGAGGTCATTTCTGACCACTTTTAAAGCCAGATTTGTGAAAGTACACAATACTGAGGATTACAAACTAATTTGTTTGGGTCTGGAGCAATGAGATAAGCTAAGGCTGCAAAAACAGCAGGCTCAGCCCCTAAGGAGCATCCTGTGTCAGTGCCTAAATACCTGGATAGGAACATAAAACAGTGCTGATGAGCTTTACAGAGATCCACATCTAGAAAAGAGGTGATGACTGTGATGCAGGTATTAGGGAAGATCAACCAAGAATCACATGAAAAAAATTGAAGGGCCTTTTCCCCAAGAATAGACTAAATGCTGGGACACAATACAATGATACCCACAACTAGGATATAGCCAGATCATTAAAATCCTCCCCAGCAGAGCCTTAGCTTATTGCCATGAAAGCCCAGGGATTGATTTAATGCAGTCAGCATGTAAATGGGAAGGAAATGGCTCTTCACCACACCATCTGTTTATCCCATCCCCATAACCCCACTAGTTAACTCTTTTGTGCTGTCTCTTCCTCTTGCTGATACCCTTCAGAAAGAAACACAAAGCTCTGCAGAGTCACCACTTGCCAAGTTCCTCAGTCACATCTTCTGAGGTTAGAAAAAACATCTAATGGTCCCTTTGGGGACAGGAAGAGCACTTCATCCTCCCTGGGTGTTTGTCACATAGGCAACCCACTGGTTTTGCCTGCAAGAGGCTCTGATACGACTATCATTAGCAACTTTATTTCTGCACAAGTAACCTTCAGGGAACACCACGCTGTCTTTGTGGTGAAGTTTCATGGGGCTGATGCAGTATTTCCATGCTGTTGTAGGAAGCTCGCTAGTTGGTGGATAACTCTCCTCCAGGCTCTTCTGGCTGTGGGTGATTTTCCTTGACTTTCTGCCCCAGAAAGAGTTCTTCACTGGTGCAGATTCAGGTACAAGGAAACATTAGCAACATCATTGAAATGGGGTCTTTGCTCTCTAAAGATTTTCCATTTGATTATGCCATAAATAGAAGGCCCCTGCTCTGTTGACAATTACAGATGCATCTGAAAAACTAATTCCTTCAATCTCTTGAGCTAAAGTACCCTCAGTGACAGCTCTATGCCAACCACTTTTGGCTAAAGAGAGATGCTTAGGTGAAAGTATCACATCCTCTTCAGAGTATATTTCTTCTTGTCTGGATGCTCTTCAATGTTTGCATGCTTATGTCTTGGGTCTTTTTTTCTCCTTAAAGGGTTCCTTCCCAATGAAGCACTGGCTGTGATCATATTAAAGGCAATTACAGGATGTTTCAACAGCCAGCACTCCTTACTCACACACTGCCAACTGGGAAAATTTTAGCTCTTGCTGGGTGAGATGTTTCACTTGAAGAATCCCAGGGATACTTGTTAAGGTTATTGCACAGAGCTTTCTATAGTTAAATGAAGTAGATATTAAAAGTTTAAATAACCTTTTGGTCTTTTTTCCTGTTAAATTGGGATTTCCCAATGGCTTGAGTTATTTCACATCTATTACGCAGTCAGCTGTCCCTGTCTTTCAGTCAGTGAATGATCTGCCAGAGATGTTCATCTTTCCCGAGTCTTGATTTCAATTTAAAAGAATTGCCAGGTCACAATGCCAGTGGATTTTGTGCTGGTGTCTCTGAGCTGAGGAGCAGAGATATGAGTTGCTGAATTGCCCCAGCTCATTCTCCCTTGCAGCATCCCTGTGGCTTCGTTCGCAGGGCATCTTATGGGGAAGGTAGGCACAGAGATATGTCCAGCGGTCATTTGAGCTTGGGTTTCATCCAAAAGATCTGTAGAAAGAGAGTGAGCACTGGCAGCACTTCCCTGAATTTGGTCCAGGCAGGTTCAGTCTTCTCTGATATGACAATAGACTGTATTTATGTGTCAAGAAGGAGAAGAAGTAACTCCGAGGTAATTTTTGCATGGCTGGCTGGCTGAAAGCGGAACCATGGTGCAGTGTGAGCTTTGGGCTTGAAAGCAGCAGAGCCAGATTAAAGCAGTTCTGAACTGAGCCTAATTAATCCCACCTTTCTGTGGGGGAACACTACTATGTTGCAGTAGGGGTCCTTGTGCCCTTCGCTGTGGTGTGGCATAGACATGCCCTCATTTTCAGCCCCATGAGCTTTTAAAAGATCAGTGCCTTGACTGGGATCTAGAAGCAAATAGGAAACAAGCAAATGACTGCCCAGCCACTCGCCTAAATCTGCTCCACTCAGGAATACTACCATGTTTTTGAATTAGCTTGAATCCGGAGTCAGTGGCACTCCCCACCAAACTAGTCTGCATTATTAGACCTGGTTCGGGTGAGGAATGTCTGACAGTGACAGAGCAGCATGTTTTACCTCTCTGTTCTGTAATATGGAAAAATACAACAAAGTTTGCTGCCTTGGCTCTTCAAGGTACAGAGGTTGCCCATTGTCCCTTTTGTTTGGGTCTGTTGTTCATATGTTCTGCCCTTTAAAATTATTTCTTCATTTCTGACTCATCACTTCCAAACAAAACTGATGGTGTTCTACATCGCATGGCACTGGAAGTGCATTGTTTTAATTGAAGCTCCTGTTATAAAAGCTTTTCAATAAATTAACAAAACCTTGAAAATGATGAAGTGAACAAACGGAGCACATTCTGTATAAAACCAAAGTTTCTGAAAGCCAGGTAGAATGTCCTCAATGTCAGAAGCAAGGCTGATAGCAAGGGGTGTTATCTTTTGTTAGACCAGTGGATATAGCTGGAAAAAAATCAACAAGCTTTCAGTTGCAAAACACTTTTTCAGGTCTGAAGACTTCTGATTAAATTTCAGGCACTTTATAGTCTGGTACAGTAATATTTAAGGAAAAAAAAACCCATAATGATTCCAATTAATTTAAATTTCCACTTAAAGTAGAGAGGAGAGAATAGTTCATTTTGGGAACAATTTGCAATTCTTTTGCTGATGTATTACTTTGTAAATGGAGAATCTCTCTTAGGCATTTATTGAGACCATTTGGTCTTCAGGCAGAAACCCATAAGAGGCAAAAACGCAGAGAACAAAACATGAATTCTGCAAATCCTCTGGGCCCATGTTCTGTGTGGCTTTGTGCTGGGGATATGCAGGAATACTGAGTCTGTCACAAGTAGGGCTGGCCAGAAGCCAAATGTGAAGATTTTGACATTTTTCATTGGAATAAAAGCAAGACCTTCTGAAAATTTTCACTAAATAAACAGAGATAGTGCTGCCCACCTCCCCACCCCTCTTCCAACACAAACCTGAACAGCAGTAAAGTTGTCCTGGACTGGATTTAATTTCAGCAATTAACTGCAATTACAGTTGAGCCCTTCCAACTATTTCAAATCCAGAACTATATTTCCCAGACCGGACAGTAGTGAAAAGAAAGTGCATTATTATATTAATAATTTCATTTTACTTTAATAAATATCTTTATAATTATATGTTTAAACTTTTTGTGGTATGGTTTTTCCTTCTGGGCTGGAAACCTTGGTTCCGTCCCCTTCACTCATCCGCTAAGCAGCTCAGTGACCCTGGGCAAGTGATATATAACCTCTCTGTGCCCTGGTTTTGGCATCTGGCAAAAGAGGCAGCAAATGAATCCTACTTTCTCCAACACAGGGAAAGAAGCGTGGTAGATTAGTACTGCATATCATTATTGATGATTGATTTTCTATTGCAAGTTAAATCAGGCTGAAGAGCAGCTTGAAAAGTCTTTTGGCACTTTTCCCCATCCCAGAGAACACCATTTCTGCAGTCTGCCCCAAGCTCAAACCACCCCACTGTCATCTGAAGGCTTTGAACTATCTTTCCCTATTTATGCTCAGAAGCATATCGCTTCTAGGAGTGGGCAAAGCAAAGGCTGCTTTCTTTGAGGAGTTTCTTTTTTTTTAATCTTCTGTAATAAAATGCACAGACCGTAACTCATCTGCACCGCAGAAAAGCCTGAATCAATTGACGCTGCCGCTTACTGACATTTCATTAGGCCAGTGCCAATAGCAGATATTGATCCAGTGGCCGATACAAGTTTGCAAGGACCAAGCCTGCCCGATCTAGTTGGAAGCTGTCCCATTGAAGGGGCACTGTCTCACAGTGAGCATACCAGCCCACAGCTGAGCTAGGAGGCAATGGGAAGCTCCCTTCAACTCTTGAGCCCTAGGGTACCTAATGGTGATGTGCTGGCAGGACTGGTGGTGGCAACACCATCTTGGTGCACCACTTGGTGTTATGTGTCACCAGCTGTTTACATCAGTGTGGAGTTCTAAAAGTCATGGGATGGTTTTGTTGTGGTGGGTGGAGGCTGTCTTTGCTGGGATTCTCCTCCACATCCAGGGAAAGATTTGGGGTCTATTGAGCTTGGATTTTTAGCCTTCTGCAGGGCTTCTCTTTCCCAGGGGTTGGAAATCCACCACAGTCTCTATAACTACCCCAGCTTCCCTTCTTGCAGGAGCTCTGTGGTACACAGAGCAAAAAACATCTGCAAGATGGAAGGAAAGAAAGTCCAGCAAGAGTGTTAGAAATCTGCTCTTCTCTCTGCCTTAGTGCCAGGTAAAGAAATAGGAGAAATGTCTCCCCTGCCCTTTGCTCCCTCTAATAACTGCTTCAGTAAGGAAGAGAAGGGGAAGGGGAATGGAAAGGGGAAGGAGAGATGAGTACATGATACTCTCCATCAAGAGCACATCTGTAAGAAGGAGGTATTGGTGGAAGGAGGCAGGGAGCAGGAGGAACCATTTAGTTTGCTCACCCACTGAATGACCAACCCAGGCTAGCCTTGTTTTCATGGAAGAGTTGTTATGGAGTGAAGGAAGGCGTGAGTTTAAATCCCAAAGTGGATAAACCTAACCAGTGAGAGGGAACAAGGGTCCCCATGAGACATTACTCAGTAATAGTTACACTATCCCAAAATTGCTCTCTGCTAAATTTCCCCATGTTTAACCATCTCTGTATTGTGTACAGAAAACAAATTAGGCCCTGATTCAACAAAGTATTTCAGCTCCCAGTCCAATTTAGTCTTTGTATTGAGTTCAGTGTAGGATTTAGGGTCCTGAAAAGGAATTAGGAGGCTAAAGCTGGGTTTCATCATCCCAAGTTGTGACAGGAGCCCCGTAGGAGGGACTCTGTCTCTTTGGATCATGGTCACAGTTCAGTCTCCCTTCTGAGGCCGCACAGATCAAAAAAATACTCCTCTCTGCGATGGACTGACTCTAAACTAGGCCAACCAGCAATAGACACTGGTTGAAAAATACCATAGATTCATAAATGAAGTAGCCTTTCTGGTTTATTGTTTTAAATAATTTTGCATGTGGAAGGTGTATTTTGCTGTCCTTGATAGTGTTGGAGAAATGGGTCTGAATCTGGCTGTTCTGCAACATGCTAAGGCATCTGCTGTTCGGTTAAAGCAAAGAAAAGAGAAAACAGTGAGGGCAAAAAGCAGCAAAAGAAGTGACCAGTTTCAATTCCAGAGTCTTGTTTAAAAACCACAGCAAAGCTCCCTGCTGCCAAAGGTCCACAGTGCCCTTCTTCAGCATCCCTTTCCAAGCAGAAACAGAGAGCCCAGCAGGCATCAGATATAACAGCTAAGCCTGCGGCAACAGAAAATCCATGCGTTGTTTTTCCCTGGGGTACAAAGAGAAGGAGAGCTCTCTAAGTGCCGAATGTATGGGGAGGAGGTGCTCAGGTCTGGGTGACTGGAAGAACGGAAAAGCTCCTGATTCAAGAGACTGAGCTGCTAAAAAATGCAAAAAATGCTTCTGTGGTTGGTGTGAACGTGTGTAATTGTGCAAACAGATTATAAAGCTTTGGCATTTCTTTTGGAAATCTGACTCCTTAGCTCAGCACATGCTTAGTTAAACATGTAATCACACCATTTGAAGAATCAATGCCCATCACTCAAGCTGAGGGATTTGACTGATCCTTCCTTGCAAAGTAGGTGTCAATGCTACCCTTAATCAAGGTTTGACTGATTACCAGGGCATCAGGAAAGAACTTCATGTGGCATTGTACATCCCTTGTGCACTGCCCTAGACGTCTCAGTGCAGCAGTGCCTTGGGCCCTTAATCTTGAGTTGAAATCCTGAGAACACTTACGTGTAATTTTTTAAATTTTTTTATGGCTGTTTTTTTAATGAACTGTCTCAGTTTTGGCAACAGGCCAAAACAGTGACCTCTCTCTCTGCTGTCAGCCATGGATCCTAGTCTCTCAGTTATAAATAGTTAGCAATGATAGAGGGATTTCCAATTAATTGGAGAAATGAGGGCAGTGTTATTATCCTCTCTTACACTGGGAGACATGGGGACATGAAGAGACAGTGTGATTTGCACAAGACCTCCCACTTGACCAAAGGTCAGGCCAGCAGAGTAATCCATCCTCCTGAATCCCAGCCTGGTGGTGTATGTGTTGGGCCATGGTGCTCTCGGGATGTGACAAATGTGACTTGGATCTCTGCCTGCTTCTCTTCTCTTTCGTCTTCAATCCAGACATGTTTTAAAGTAAAACAGGATGACTTCAGATCCGTACCAAGTATGAAGTAGATGGGGCAAACTCTCAACCACTCTCTTCTTAATATGCATGCTTGTTCGCAAATGCAGATCAGCCTAATTGACTGCCAGCATGCACAGATGTCTCTCTGCAAGAGTAGTTGGGTGCCGTGTGAATTGATTGCAAACACAAAATGGAACCAGATTAAAATTTGACCTACAGTAACCAATTTCTAAAACACAGTGCAAGCAGTTACAAGGTGATGGAAGTTGTGGGCTCTGGGAAATCAGTTATTGGCTGTTGTTGGATTCTTTTGAAGGGTGTCTCCCTCCCTACGTGCTCCGCTTTTTCTTTAGATGAGCAACTTGGGGGACACAGATCTTTATTAAGTCATGATGAAAAGATTAACCCCTTTCTTGCACATAAAATGCCATTAAATTTCCCTTAAGAGGGCTTTTTCAACATCATGGAAATAATTCTTCTTTCCTGGAAGTGACGTCACTGTTACTTGGATTGGAAATCTTCACACCTCTTACAAGTCAATTCTATAATCGCTTAGGAGGAAACTACACGAATACAGTTTCTCCAAAGAAAAATTAAAATGTGCTTGCTAGCAAGCTTTTGCTTTTGCATGCTACCGTGTCTGTGAAGTCAGGATCAATGGAAATTTGAGGAAAGGCTATTATTTACTGTTTCTTTCAAGCAGCCAACAGACTAACCTACAAAAATCTTCTTTTCTTCCAAAATCCAGCATGAAAGACTGTTTAGTGAAACATTCCTATCCCGGAGATTAACTAATTGCTCAGCAGTCAGTCATTTTCACTGCACAGCCAAGGACAGCGATTCCTCTCCCACACGCAGATGGAGCAATGGTTTAACACAAAACAGTTCCTGGGACAGGAGGATTAAGGAGAATTTACTGGAGAGCAATTAAAACAGTTGTTAGAGCAATTTGTTTTTGAGGTTGAATTTCACATCAAAGTAAAGCTATCTGAGGAAGTGTACAGAGCAGAAGAACAATAAAGCCATCATTTCAGGCCATCTATTCTGCATCCTCAGAGTGCAGATTAATAAAGTGAACTAAGAGGACATAGAGATTTACAGGAGTAAATTAGGTGAAGCAGCCTAAATGCAGTTTGCATTTGGAAAGAGGCACCCTGGCTTCAGTCTCTGTTGGCTCTCGCTTTCTGTGGCTTCAGCTCCCTTCCATTTCTGCCAGGTTTCTTGTCACTGTCATATTCAGTAGAGGGTTTCTGACCATGCTTCTCGGTTGCAGAGACTCCTGCCAGTGCAGGACACTGCGGTCGGAGGCTGCTCTCATGCATGAGCCATACCGAAAAGCTGTTAATGGAAGCTGGGTCGGAGCCAGTGCTCCTTTCTGGCCCTTTGCTGATGTTTGCTGGTCTTGCTGGCTTGGTCTTCCCATCCTAGCTGTCTGCTCCTACCTCCTTGCCATGCCCTGACCTAGGAGGAGGCATTACTCCAGACTCTTCCTTGGGGTTAAGAGCTGGAATTGCATCTTGTGGGCGATGCTGCCATCGCCCTCTCTGTTTTGGAAGGGCAGTAAACCTGCAATGAAACAGGTTTTCAAGGCAGGGAACCAGTCCAGACACAGTGAGTCCCGCCACAGTGCATGGCAGCAGCTTCTTACATCCATCCCAAAGGAAGGTTTGCATTAACACCGACTGTTGAGGTTTCTCTGGCTTGCTGTGAGGCTCACAGGCTGGACTTTCAGATGAAGGACAAATACAGATGGCCCGTGGCTCTTCTATCAGACTGAACTGCATTTCACAGCTCTGCTAGCGCAGGCCCCAGGGCTCCAGTTTCTGCCTAATGGCAAACAGAAGCGTTTGTGTGAGGTAATTTCCTATTCATTCATTTCTGTCCATTCTTTCAATAGTTTAACTTTTTAAATTTAAGTGCATTTTTATGCATGTAAATTAAAAGGAAGAGTTGTTAACATCTTAAAGTTAATTTTTAAAAAAAATTACTATCTGAAAAAATAAGATTTAAAACTTTTTAACATACAAGTAGTAATAGCAAAACATGTTCTCTGTGACCTGTCTGGGTTTAAAAAACACTTCACTTTTGGCGCAAGCCTGTTTGCCAAAGGTTACACATGAGAAATTGGGCTTGACTGGCCTAGTCTTCAGAATATAAAAAAAAAAGGGTCCCAGATATGTCCTGTTTTAACAGCAGAATGCATCTAGAGAGGGTTAGTCCTCAAGGATTGAGGGACGAAGCATCCTAGACTCACGTGAGCACATCAAAGTAATGGCCTGGGAAGGGTTTGCTGGTGATGACAGCCCTTAGCAGCACACAGTGCTGATGCTGGGAGAGATCTGAGCAGGATCTGTCCTGCAATATCTAGGAGTGGGATGAGATTTGCAATGCAAAAGGGTGGTTGTACGGGAGCAGCCACAGCCGTCCCGGGTGGGCTCCAATTTCCCAGGAGCTGTGGGGAGACCAGCTCAGTTCTCCACCAACTGCTGGAGGGTTTTCCCAGAGAGCAAGGTAAGAACAGGGGGCCTTCACCTTCCCTATTAGTGGTTTGTTACCATTGCTCCATGCAAACAAAAAGTCTGTTTTTTCACAAGCTCTCACTTGGACCCGCCAATCTGGCATGGTCTTCTGTGCAGTTGTCGCTCGTCCTCCCTCTGCAGCTTTTAAAATAATAGTGTTTATCTGGAAGGACTGGCTGGTCTCTGAGGCTGGGTGGAGAACGCATCTCAGCCGGGAACTGGCAATACCCCAGCGTGCTGTGAGGAATAAAAATAGCGTCGGATGAAGGGTATAATACACACACACACACACACACACAGAGAAAAGCATTACGGGAAGACTTTTTACACAATCTGCACCAAACCCTGACATTTGCACTGCTAGAGGCAGGGGTTTGGATACTTCTTACCCACCATCACGTGGAGGATGTCTGCATCCAAGGGACGTGGGGAAAGCTCCCTTTATAAACACAGGAGACAAACAGGCATTTCAGGGTACATCTTGTCTGACCTGTTTTAACATCTAGCTGCAGGTGAAATGAGTCACACCCTCCAAGTGCTTTTTTCTGTCCCTTGACTGCAGCACTCCTGGAGGATGAGTTCAGATGCAGACACAGGCTTCATAGGTGAACTCTGTTCTGAGTGTCTGTGCTCTGGAAATTGGGTGTATTTTGTAGTTTGCTCTTAGAAGCAGGAAAATAGCACACTTGTCTGAGCACCGCATGGGTTGGGGTATTCTGTGTCTAAATCCTGGATCTGACAGAAATTGGCCTCTCTCATTAGCATAAGAAAAATGGCAATTACCTTTCTACAATGCAGTCCAAGATGTGAAAATTAATAGTATTTTTTGCAAACATCTTTACAAAAGTTTGTTTTATGTTGTGCAGGCTAGGCATGAATTAAGCTTTCCTTATTTTTTCCAGTTGTATTTGCTGGGCGTTTTTTAGCATTGTTTCCAAAGAAAACGAGGTATATGTGATTGCAGTATTTGTCTTATAGTGGTTATATCATAAAAAACTTTAAAAGTCATTTGCCAGCTTCAGCTACGCTTGTGTGAAGGACTTGCCTTGAATCTTTTCAGGCCAAGGAGGCAATGGAAGACAGCTCTTCTGTTTCCGAAAAAGGACCTATATAAAAGGGTGCCAAAACCAACGCACCTTGTGCGGACACTGACCCTTTTTATGTGAATTAGACATTCCCGTAGGACATGGACCAGATCAAATCCCTCTGGTGGGAGCTGAAAGCTGGCGAAGGAGCTGTTCTGTGGGTCTCAGCCAGCTGCAAGCGAGCTGGGAGCTGCCAGCTCTTCAGTGTGGTCCAAGGGAGGGTGCATTTCCCTAACACGCTGCCTCCATCCCCGCAGCCGGCTTGGAAAGTTCCCACTTGCTCCGTCCACTCGTCCCACTCGCTCCATCTGCAGTGTTTTCCAGTACAACTGTGGGTCTGTGTTGTCAGATGGGTCACTGGCGTGGTCCGGGTTAAAAAGAGCCCTATTTATTTCTTCAAATTTATTAACCTGGATCATTCAACTGATCTCATTTTCAGTGCTGCTGGGGAGGGGAACAGTGAGTAGTTGTCTTCAGGGCCACAATATTGAATTAAGGTGCCTTCTAGGATGTTACTGTACTAAATGGAACAAAGATACAGGGATCTGGACAAATACATTGGATTGTGAGTAACCAGATGAGAGGGAGATGGGGCTTCTACAAGACATTAATACAGACAAGATAGTTATTTCTGGAACAAATTTTTGAGAGGTGACCACCACCCACATGAGCCTAGCCTGTGAATTAATAAGTCTGACCTGTTGGTTACTGATTGCAGCCCTAGTCCAACCTCATGGCAGGGCTCCTCATTCTGCTCTACATGGATGTATGTAGCTGTGGGGACTGAAATGTTCTGTTTACTTTCTGTTCCAGTTTTTGGTGCTGCAGAAATGCCCAATGAGCTGAGTCAAGGACAGGGTCTCCCCTTGCTGCAGGACTCCGGCATCCCTTGCCCATCAGCCACATTTGTAGGATGCCACAGCTTGCGTCCCCAGAGTTTATTAGTCACTGTGAAAATCTTTACGTTGATGGCTTTGTGTGGCTTTCCCTCTCTCTGACTCGATGCACACCCACCGTAGTCATCACCATGACAACTGTGTGCCCTTTTGCTATAGTGCTATTCACATTTCTGTGAATTTCCGTGGTGAGGGGCAGGCACGTATTGAATGCCACTAACAACAGCATGGGATGTTCTAGGAATGGGACAGGATGATCTCTGGTCAAATATTTCCCACTTTTATGAACTTACTGTAATTCTTCAAGACTTTTACCAGTTCTTTAATCCATTCATGTACCTTCCTTGGAGTCACTTATTAAGGGACCTTTGTGAATGGAACAAGGTCGTGGAGGGATGATTTTCGCAGTACCGGTACAAAAAAAGACAGCAGACAAGGAATGCATTTCAAAGCATCTGGAAAGGCCACAGCTTTACTGCTTAATTCAGCAGTAGATGGGAGAACTTGTACGGGTGTCATCCTTGAGCTGGCTCCCTGACCTCTCATTGCTGCTGCCCTCGTCTGCACGTGGATTTGGGTTCGGTTATACCAGCTGGCACCTCACAGGAGCTGCTCCAGCAGTAATGTACCCATTGCCAATACCTTTGGTCAGGTCCCTCTTTGGAAGTGGCGATACGCTGAGTTCACAGTTATGACAAGTTACCTCTCGGTATGGAGGGGAGGGAAAGGAGGTTGGGGTTAAGATCAAATGAAGAATTTCAAGTTCCTGTTTTCTCCTTATAGATAACCCAAATACTTCAGTTCCCAGGACTGACCATCAGTAATCTTCTGCTTAACCTGTGTCAGCTCAATAATTAATGTCACCTCCGTTCCCCCTCCTTCCCAAAATAAATACATTAAAAGCAAGAAAAACAGGAATGGGGTCTTGTGAGACAGGATTTGTGTCACACGGGGCAGTCTTTCACAATCCCATCCATAAAGGAAATGAAGTTCTATGCTGAATCTCCATCACATTAATGAATTTAGCACTTGCTGTGAGACAGGGGTATGGCTTCTTACTCCTCGAGATGTGCTGTACACACAGTTAATTCAGTTTCTTCTGATAAACTCCTCCGGGGTTTGTGTCTATTCCTGGGACATACCTTTGGACAGGCCTATGTGTAACCACCCTGAAAAGGGTCAGGGACAACTGAAATAGCTCATCCAATTTTAGATTTCAAATAAGCCTCTCCAATTTGCTGAGGAACGTCAGATTGCATGAGGTGTTTTTCTGTTTTTATTTATAGAGAAAAATAGCCAGTAATAGTTATTAGGCATTAATAGAATTAAGTCTCCATGTAAACACATTTAATCCTATTCTGGCTTAGGTTAAACCACTGTAGAAGTGGATTAAATCCAACCACATGAAAAAATTCCTAATATGGAAAAATTTGGTAATGAAAAACAACTACTACTGGTAGAATTCACGTCTCATTTTCTCCCCAGTTCTTTGTCTGTATAAGAGGATGTTTCTTTTCTTGTACTTGTACATATTCTAATGATATCAAGTAGTCCTGCCCAAGACTAGATCCCTGCTGCGCTAGGAGTAGTACTCTTTTGGTTGAGGGTGGACATCCTGAAGAGGGGACAGTCTGCATGGGGTGACACAGGGGTGCAATGGTTTCCTCGTGGTGACAGAGTAGTTCAGTGGGTGAATGAGGACCAAGACCCTCGTCTCCAAAGTGCCGTAATCTCACAGTGTCACCTGGGATTTGACGGTCTGCACAGTTTTGCATTTCAGAGTGAAAAAGAAAATAACAAACACCTGTAAACACATCCAGGTTTCATGAGAAAGCTGAGGGGAGGGTGGGTGCAGGGCTGTGAATCAGCCCACCTTTGCTCCCTTGGAAATACTGCTCCACCACAGTAGATTAGTCCTGAATTCTTGACCCCCAGCTAACTCCTGGATTTCTGAGTCCCTGGGCATTTTCTGTACTAATTCAGAGTGCAGCAGGCTTCTTCAAAGTAGCTACCCATAATCATTTCAGGGTGTAGCACTTTCTGTCCCAAGCAGAGAAAGAGGAAAGGATTTATTGAAGAGCTGTTCCAGGCTCCTGCCTGCATCCTACAAGAGGCTGAAGGAACATCTCCTCCTGTGGAGGTGACAGCAGGGCTTTGGGAGCGTGTCTTCTCCACTGCATGGGCATAAAGTGGGGAAAAAGCCCACAGCTGTGAGTGGTTACCGGGTCCTTGGTCTCACTTGGCCGGAGCAGATTTGCACTGCAAATCTGATGGCATTCATCGCTTTGGCTGCCCATCCCTGCAGCAGGGATGCGTTCGGCTTTCCCCAAAGTGTTGGCTCCGTGCTGAGGCATGGCAGCCCTCGGGCTCAGACCCCTGTGCCACTGGGCTCGGCTCGTCCAAGTGACATATGGCCAAGTGGTTCTGGGGCAAAAAAACCCATAGTGATTTCCTGGCTTTCAGAAGGGCCCACTTCAGGATTATGAGGTACGGGCAGTGTCAAATTCGTGAAGTCTTGGCTTTTCTTCTGCAGAAGTCACAGGTAATTATATTCTGCGCAGGGAGATAACCTCTGGCTGGTGAAGTTTTGAACTGAGAGGAGAAAGGGAGAAATGAAGGAACAAGAGTAGACTGGGGGAAAAAGGGAGCCGAGGGTAGTTTTCAGTGAAGTGCAAGCGTTTGGAGAGAAATCAAAAACTGGTGCTGTGGTCTTTGTTGTTGTCGTTCTGGTCTTTATAAACAGGTGGCAGGACAGAAGTTGTCCAAGTTACCTCGTGCCTCTCCCAACGGCGCGTTCAGCGCCGCGCTGGACACGGGAGCGCGGTGAGCCCCTGCCAGACTGCAGGCAGCTGCCTGCCTCGCGGCATCCCCGGCTGCCTCCAACCACCTGCCAGGCACAAGCTGGCAGGGGGACAGCGGGGTGCTCAACCTGTGAAGTAGGGTCATGGCCAGAGAGCAGGGAAACATTGCGTAGAGGATGTTTTCCCCGCCCCAGATGTTTTCGGGGACCCAGCCACTCTGGCCTGGCGCAACATGGGGCAAAGCAGCACAGCAGGACAGGGAGATCCGTGGAGGAACCATCCATCTTCTCTGAGACACGGCCTGGGGACACATCCTTGCAGCTGGTTGCTTTCAGCATGCCGTCGTCTGCCAGAGGTGCCACGCTGCCCTCCAGGGAAAGAAAGGCACAAACAAAACAACACAACCCACCTTCCGAATCTTCATTTAGAGAGCGTGGCTTCAATGAAATGCGATTACTTAATTTTGAATCAAGGGCAACTTCTCTTGCATGTGTTTGCTGTCCCCAGTGCCTTCTCTGAGAGAGAGAGAGTTGCTCCATGAGGGTAGGCGCTAATGAAGGAGAGCTTCCAAATGAGTGCATGTGTCGCTGCATCTAGGTCAGAAGAGCCAGATGAAAGTATCTTCCATGTTTCTCTCTTGGTTTTTTTTTTTTTTTTTAAACTGGGCTTCTAATAAACATGTTAACTTTCCAAATTATTATAAGCAGCTGCATCTATCAGCAGCACACAAGGATATATTTACTGCATTTGAAAGCTCTCTAACGAAGCTTTGAAGTCCAGCTCATCCCAGATTCATACAGGGGAGGAGCTGTAGCCATTGTGGCACTCTTCTGCCGACTTCTGAAGATGTAAAACTTGAAAGCAACTATTTCTCTGCAAATACGGACAGGCGTGAGAAGCCTTTTTATAAAAAGTAAATAGATACTGAAACATGGATACTCAAATGGATACTTCAAAACCTACATCTGACTGTCACAGAGTTTTGTTTGTGTATTGCAGAGGCTTTCTTTTACTCTTCTTACCAGCACTATCCCTACACAGTCCATATTTGCATTTAATCCCGTGCTGCTTTTCATTTTAGTATCATCATCCAGAGAACCAGAGCTTCCTTACCGTGCCTCAGTCCTGCATTCGAGAAAAATGGTTGAACCTAAAAAAAAAAATTAAAAAAATTCATATGAGTAACATGCATAAAATCAACAGAAAGGTTTTTACTCTGTGGATTCTTCCACAGCTTGAGGCTGAGATTCCTTTTTCTCAGGGGCCTGAGAGATGCTGCAGGGTGAAATAACTGCAGCATTAAATAGCACGGCATCGCGAAACAGTGGATATTGCTGGGTTTTATAATCACAAACCCTGTTACGGTGCTTCTCCATGGTGCTCCCAGTACACCCACACATATTAGACATATAAACTCTCCAGGAAACACTTGTGTTGCTGTGTGAAACCACACAGCGTGGCACACGGAGAACCTAATTGCACCCTCCAGCCACTCCTACAAAACTAGCAATAAGCAAAGCTAGAAAGTATTGAACACATTTGGATTTTCCAGTCTCTGGAAGGGTATGTACGTTGAATTAAACTTAGAGCTGTGTAGTCTCCACTGAATTACTGTTTCCTTTTGGTCTGTACTAAAGATAGTGATGGAACAGGTATGAGCGTGCGTAATGAGTAGGTAGGTATCACAGTATTTGGGTTCTTGCTCGCTTTCTTTCTTCTCTTTATTCAGTTTCTTTCCTTCTCTTGGTGTCGGGATATTTGTAGTTCTTCAAGGCTCCATCTTCTGCATCAAAAATAAAGGTGAAACCCATTTTCAATCTACACTTTTCAGAAAGTGTGTGTGTGTGTGTGTGTGTGTGTGTGTGTGTGTGTATGTACCCTATCTATGCAGTGGCATATATCTGAGGTTACTATGTTGTGATCGGCTCCATTTAAATTCACTGCAAGAAATTAAGATAGAAAGGAAGGAGAAATGGCTGTTCCCTCAATACTGTTTCCCCATCTCCCAGTGATGTTCGCCATATGCGATGTCCTTTGGGTGCTGACTCTGTTGTGGATTTATCCCCCATAGATCATCTTCCGGAAGATCAGCGATGTCAAGAAGGAAGAAGAGGAGCGCCTGCGCCAGAAGAACGAGGTGACGCTGAGCATCCCTGTGGACCACCCTGTGCGGAAACTCTTCCAGAAATTCAAACAGCAAAAGGAGATGCGTAATCAAGGCTCAACCCACATCGACCCAGAAAGGAACCAGCTTCAGGTGGAAAGCCGGAGCGTGCAGAACGGGGCCTCCATCACAGGCACCAGCGTGGTCACCGTGTCTCAGATCACCCCCATCCAGACGTCACTGGCTTACATGAAAACCAGTGAGGCCGTGAAGCAGAACAACAGGGATGCGATGGAGCTCAAGCCAAATGGAAATGGGGACCAAAAATGTCTCAAAGTAAACAGTCCCATGCGGATGAAAAACGGGAATGGGAAAGGGTGGCTTCGACTGAAGAACACGATGGGGACTCACGAGGAGAAGAAGGAGGACTGGAACAACGTCACGAAGGCTGAGTCCATGGGGTTGCTGTCTGACGACCCCAAGTGCAATGACTCGGAGAACGGTGTAAATAAAAACCCACTGAGGAAAACAGACTCTTGTGACAGTGGAATAACAAAAAGTGACCTTCGCTTGGATAAAGCTGGTGAGACTCGCAGCCCTCTGGAGCACAGCCCCATCCAGGCTGATGCTCGGCACCCTTTCTACCCCATTCCTGAGCAGGCCTTACAAACCACGCTGCAGGAAGTCAAGCACGAACTCAAAGAAGATATCCAGCTGCTAAGCAGTAGGATGGCTGCCCTTGAGAAACAGGTGGCAGAAATTTTAAAAATATTGTCTGAAAAGAACGTACCCCAGATCTCTTCCCCCACATCTCATTTATCACCCCAGCGGCCCCCCCAGATACCCTGTCAGGATATTTTTAGTGTTTCAAGGCCTGCATCACCTGAATCAGAAAAAGATGAAATCCACTTTTAGCATATACCTATGTGTATATATGTATACAGTATATATGCAGAGGTGTATATATACCTTTATACATATATATGTGTGTGTGTATACGGTAAATATATATACATATATATTTTCACTTGCATCCAATATGACTTGAACACACCAAGGATTTTGATATGTAAATATTGCATGTCCAGCTGGATTCTGGCCTGCCAAAGAAAACAATTATTAACATAGATATTGCTTGTATAATATGCAGTTGACTGCATGCACACTTTACATTTATTTATAATCTCTATTATGTAATAAAAGAATGACTTTTGTTTAACAAAGGCAATGTACTATTTAAAGAATCAGGGTCTAACCTGCCAATATTGCCATGACAGTTTTGATCTCAGGCTGGGTGAATTGAGCTTTTATTTCCTCACTGTCTTTTCTGCCAAGTTAAGCAGTAGATTAACATGACGTAGAGGACACGTTCAGACTCCAATTAGTATTGTTTCCTGGTATCATTCCATCACAATATACTGTATATTTGGTGATAAATTCCCCTACTCCTCCTAAAGGGAGGGCTCAGTTCAGTGGCCAGGGAAGGGCACCGTGTCTGGTGCTGGGGTGGATCACTGGAATTTATTCGTGTGGGTATTGTGCATGCACAGCCTTTTATTTCAAGTATCCTCCTGCTCTTTTAACATCGTAAGTAAGAAATAATAATGGTGATTTATGTAACAAAATGAAACTAACAGAAACTGTCTCAGCTGCACTCCCTGAGTGTTTGGGGGTAACTTCTTTCTTGAAAACCTCCTTTTACTGATGCCATTTTTACTGAACTGTTAGAGTAACATTATGTAGATTCTCTCTGCAGCACTCAGCGACGGTGTCCGGATCTGTCAGTATCTTCATTAGGATGTCCCATTTTTGCAGGGTTGAGGTTGCTCTCCCGCTGGCCCCCCCATTGCCCCTGGCAGAAAGACTTTGCACGAGGTCTGAGCAAGGGAGGGAACAATCGTATTTCAGCTCCTCGGGAGCCATGTGAGCAGGTTTGAAAGCCTGAAGTTAAAAAGCTGCAGTTAATCCCCCTCCACCCTCTTTTCGGAGGACGTTTATCAGTCTGCAACTGCCTTTGAGAAAGAGAGAAAATAACCAGTCAGGGTAAAAGTCCCTTTAGTCCAAGGTACCTGGATGACAAAGTTTGGCTGGGAGAGTGGTGGGTGTGTTGGGGAGATGAAGTCCTCCCTAGGGTGCTGCCCGCTGCTCTTGCCTTGGCCTCGTGGAAGGTTTCAGTGCAGGGGAGGCACGCTTCAAGAGCAGGCTTGCAGTGCCCGCACAGCCAGTCGTCACGCGTACTAAGTCCCTTAGGTCTGTGTCAGATGCTCTGACCCTCCTCTTAGTTGGCTCCCATCAGCATCTCCCAGTCTTGAATCATGCTCAGAGCCCACCTCCACCTCCTAGGCTCGAGCATCGCCCTCCACGCGGCACTCCTGGCTTCGCAGGGCTGCAGCAGGGCAGGCTCCTGCACTGGATCCTGCTTGTTCTCCTGTTTGGAGCTGAGGTTTTGGACTCTGCCTGGGTCTGCACCTGAGTGTGGTGGGGTTTTTTGCCTCTCTGTTTGCACTGGGTTTGAATCCAGGTACATGTGACGCACAGCAGAAATGGCCATCGCAGCTTCAGAGCTGTTAACCGGTACAGCTTGAGGCCAGCCCAGCAGAGTGCAATGGCTCCTTCAGAGAAGGATTTCCCCTTCACGCTTAAATGGCCTCTTGCATCAAGATCCCATGTTTTCAGAAGTGCCTGGAGTAAAACATATATGTACCACAAGGCATCACTATGAATCAGGTAAATAGAAGACGTGTTTGTAATTAGTGGGCATCTTTACCAGACACCAATACCAGAACCATTACTTAACATTAGGCAACTAAACTAAACTAAATTGCTTCCTGAAAAACTTAAAAAACCAAACCAAACCAAACCATCATTTGCAGTAGTGGCAATTAGGAAACTGCATCTTAGGGTGAACATATCTTCTGCTGTGAAATCCAAACCCATGAATTCCCAAAAGTTCATAAGAAAGCCGAAGAAGTCATTGCTTCTGTTGTGTCAGTTCCTGGAGGCTTTTTGGGAGATGATGGTCTTTCTCATTTGCTGTTCCTTTCTGTCCGGTTTCTGCCCCTTCTCCAGTTCCTTTCTTTAGGAAGTTATAGAAAAAAAGAAAAAGGAAGAATAAAAAGCCACCAAAAGGGACAGCTCTTCCCAAAATCCTGGTGGTTAGGCTGCCTGCTCATTACACTTTTCCACTGCTGCAGTTGCCACTGTCAAAACTTTCAGCTGTATTTTGCAGCTGTTGTCCTGACACAAGTGTAAATCTGTAACTCTGCAACCATGCTTTGGTCTTCAAGGACGAACTGCACTTGCAAAACAGCAGGACCTTCAAGGTCCTACTCTAAATCCTACCCTGGGACTTGGGTAGTTAATTGGGTGGTTATAGGGTTAGGGAGTTATAGGGTTGCTTCAGGCTCCTGGAGTATGTGCAGACCTTGTGGGTACAATTTAAGTGCCAAGCTTTGAAGATTTGAATGTTCTTGTCTGACTTGGATTGCTGGTTAAGACAGACACAGCAACTGCCCAGAGCTGCCCAGTGAATAGCTGAGTCACGGAGGCTGTCTGGGGGCCAGATTTTGGTAAAGTTCCTTGAATGCATGAATCTGCCACGATGCGATGCTGCAAAAGAGCCAGCAGGGTAATGGGGGTGACTTCGTTAGAAAGCTTTAGCCTTAATGGCATTCCTCTGCCTTTGTGAAGGACTTCTTTTCTTTGTAACTGATACTAATTCTAGTTAGAACTGCATGGCATGCAAAGGGATCTCTATTTAGGTTTATCTTGCAAGTCAGGTGTAACATTGTGCCACTTTACAGTGAGAGGACGTGTAACAGGATTAATCTGACCTTGAAAATTATTTGAGCCCAGAATGTCTATTACACAACTGGTTAAAATGTGTAGTGGCTAAAAGCTATAAATACTGTAAAATACCAAGTTCATGAAACAAATACGGTGTTTCCAGGTCCATTTCTAGTGCTGCTTTGGCTCTGATATTCCAATATTGTCCATTGCAAGTTCAGTGGAACCAGCTTGTACTTTGTAGGAGGTAGTAGCGCAATGGGTGTCTTGCAAACATGATAAATGCAGCCTGCAGATGGGCTATCCCAGGTCTTGTGTGCTGGGGGTGCAGCCGGAGGCCCAATTTGCAGGATTGACTCTGGTGGCTATTGCTCTGAAAATATGGCTTGTACAATTCTGAAGCACTTTGCCTTTGCAATTTCACGATCGGAGCATTACGTGTTGTTTCATGGAGTTGTTACCTGGGCACTGGTTCAGCTTCCCTGTCCCCTAGCAGTTGTGCATGATGCGATCGAGCGTGCTGCCGACTGGGGCATTCCTTTGCTGTTAAAGGAGCATGAGTCATAGTCCCGTAGTTCAGGCTTGACTGAAAGCAACCACCTATAGTCATAAGTGCAATAAGGACACAAACGTGTCTCTTCCACCTAAGCCGGTGCACAAGCAGCTACGTGCCGCGTGGCGGGAGCTCTCGGCTGCATGCTTCCTTTCCTTTAAGAGCTGTATACCTGTACGGATGTTCTGCCGCGTGCTGGTAACAGCATTCTTAGCACTTACCTTGTGCTTTGTGTGTTCAAAGCATTTTACCTGCACAGAAGTGGATTTTATCTTTGTGGACTTTGGAATAGAAATCAAACGTGTACAGAAAAGTAAACACTTTCCAAAGCAAATGAACTAGAGTACCTTTAATAGCTTTTTTGTGTAATGTTACATATACGAGATAGAAGAGCACTTCAGGATAATAACTAAAAAAATTAATTGTTGTAGTGAAGATTCAGTTCTAATGAGTTTGTATTTGTAAATCCTGTTTTCCATCTTTCTGTCTTTGCCAGGGGACAGGGGTTAGAGCAGAGCTGACTCTGGAAGTGACAAAGTTAAGCTTTGCCCATTCTTTTCCCTTTTCTGCAGAAGTAGCACAACTATAGGGACTGGATGCTGCTGGCACCAAAGTTTGGGCTCATTGCTAGATTCAAATTCAGTCTGCATTTACCACCACATGGAAAGCAACTCTGTTACACAGGTGTGAACTGAAGGTTGAATCTGATGATCATATTGGACCTTAAAGTGTATTTTGGATCCCAGGACAATTTTAGAGAACTGGCAGCTGCAGAAATAACATTGTACTATTTGCAAGCCGTGAGCAGTCGCTCTGGAAGTAACTGAGACCATTATACAGACGTCATCATTTGCATGGGTCAGAAAACAGATGTTGTGCTCATGAAATAGCTTGGAGGCTTTTGGGGGAAAAAGATGTCCTGAACTGGAAGGGAAAATAAAAAGCCAAAGGTTTAATATGGAATTTGGGAGTGAGGAGGTAGAGGGATATATTGTAATGAATTGACACTTTTTTACTTGGATTTTGAGCATTTAGAAAACCCAAACCTATCTTTTGGATGTCAGAATTGGACAGATTGTTTGTTAAAATAAATATTTTTTTCCTAAGTGAGGTGGCATCAAAGTGATACCTGTTTTTTAAAAAAAGTGTTCAAATACCATTTTGCTACAGAAGAAGGTTTTAACAGGTTTTGTTACTGTTGTTTTTAATAGGCTGCATCTAAAGGCTTTTTTTCAGTTCTTTTTTTGCACCAGAAGCTCCTGTGTTAACACATATCTTCATGTCTATAGGATCTATAATGCTTTGTAGTCTTGCTGCTAACATACTTGTTAGAGAGAGCTTGAGAAGTGAGATTCCTTTGGAGAAAGGCATGTCTCCGTGGCAGCCCAGGCTCTGTGACTCTCCCATCCTGAGCTGCAGTGAGAGCTGGGAGCACTAAACAGCAGTAGTTTGCATTTTTCTTGGCACTTCTGGATCTGCACTGCTATCCTTCAGGGAATTTAAGGAAGGAAATAGAAAAGTTGACGCTGTCATTTTTCCTGGATGGCCCCAGTCCTTCATGTATGTCTGTGCTGCCAAAGCAGCGCTTTCCCATGTAGCCTACAGAGAGGAAAAGTTTGATCCAGCTAGATTTCCACACCTGGGAATATTTTTTTATAACTTTCCCTTTATTTTTTGGTACAAACTGATAACATGATCTCTACGTGTTTTGTTGGGTTTAGTATGTTACAGTGCATTTCAAAATTAAATAAATTCTTAAAGCAAAGTGCTGAATGGAGCTAAACCAGACAAGAAATCCACATTATTTCTGGCAGAAAAGCAGCAAATTTTCCTATTGACATAAAGAATATTGTGCAAAGATCAGCTTCGTGATATCTAACAAATGACAAACAAAATAAAATCATCCTTACTGAGGGTGCATTTAGTCATACAGAAAATTGACCTTGTATTGCACAGTGGGACAAGAAGGCACATATTGATTTTGAATATTCAAATGATAGAAGCATTCAAAAAGGGCTTGACCAGGCCATGATAAATAAATCATATTAATTTATCATATGTTAATCAGCCTCCTGATGCAAGGCAGGTGGAACCAGGCATCTGGGGCAATATTCTCACAACCTTTTTATCCATTGTTTATAAAGCAGATAAGTACATTTCTTCATTATTTTCTGCTTGGAGATGTAAGTTTGCTTGGCCCGTAGTCTGAGACTATTGGTGTGCACCAACTCTGTATTTGGCTGTCTGCCACCAATACATCAATTAGCCTTAATTAAAAGCCCTATAAAAAGGATTTTATATTAGGTTGGGCTCAGTCCCCCACACACATCCTCCCCTGCCAGTGGCATGAGTGTATGTTATCTGGTTCAGAGCAGATTCAGTTCAGACCGAGCAATTGGCAGAGTATATTTCTGCCTGCCTGCAAAGGATATATCGACACACCATATGCATATATACCTGCCTGTTTGGAATGGGGACTCAGATCTGGCCCATTTAAGACAGGTGTTTTGGACAGGTGGGATAAATCGTGCTGTGGAGGTGCCAGTCTCTCATCATTTACTGTAGAGTAATGACTTTAGATTAGACACTTTATTTGTAGACTGCTGGAGGGTAAATGAAGTGAATGCAACCCATAACTCAAGCTCCCAGCCTGATCTCGTTTGTATAAAAAGATGCCTCCTAAAGGGACCACTTACCATCTTCCCAGCACAGAAGAACTTTCATATAGGTGTGACTAACAGTACAGGGACCACTGAAATGTCTCAGCCTGCAGCCAGAAACAAAGTGTTCAGCTCCTAAACTGCTAATGAGAGCTCCATAAAGACACTCAGATGCTCAGTTCTTGGCCTGTGGTGATCAGGTTTTTAACTTTTTACCCCAATGACATGACAGGATAGTCCAGGGACCCCCATTTTCACAGGTATATAGCAGCTGAGATGCTCTTCATCATGATGCGCAACACCAAGGCACAGCAGGGAATCGCCAGTCAATTTTTGGACAGTAAAAGACTATCACCTATTTGGGATCTTTGACTGCTCTGAGGTATTGAGGATGCTAGGAGTTTTATCACTGAGCTGTGGCATGCAGTGGAAAGAAGCCAAGGCTTGGAAACGTCCAACAAAGGGAAAAATTGTAGTGAAGAACTTCCAAGGTAGACAGAGAGTGACCAACTGTCAGGCGATTGCCCAGGCTACAGCAGAGCCCTGGCTCTGTGCTGTGCAGTGGGAGGAGAGAGGGGAGAGGAAAGGATGTAAAGAATGGTGTCCAAAAATGGTGACCATGTTCCACTGAAGTCAATACTTACTAGTCTCTGCATAGTGGCTGTTTGCATCTTCCTAATTTATTTATTTGGAAGTTGACAGGCTCCTCTTTCCTTCAGGTGGCATTTAAGGATGAGTCTGGCAGCTCTTTCTGGGGGGACAGCTGTGGAACAGGGAAAGACCATTAGAGGATACTCAAATATAGATGCCCTTAGGGGAAAATGTGGGCTTCAGGAGAGCCAAAGCTCTTCCAGCTTGCCAAAGACCTGTCGGAAGGGGGCATATGGTATCCAAACTGTGTAGCATCGGTGTTTGGACTCTATATTTGAAGCTGGCCCTGCTTTAAGCAGGGGGGTTAGACCAAATGATTTCCAAAAGGTCCCGTCCAAGCTATGTTGTTTTATCATCCGGTGATTCTGTAGATTTTAATAGCACAAATAGAGAGGAGGTAAAATTTGAAGGTTCTTAGTTCTGTTCCATTATTTTCTGGTTTTCAATTTAAATACCATACTGAGGAATGTGGTGCCAACTTTCAAGATAATGAATATTTCTAAGAGCTGATACTCATCAAGCAGACACCAGAGAAATTTGGCATATTCTGAAACTATGGCATATAAATAAATGAAGCCCGTCACTGGGCATCAGCTAACATCCACACTTGATGGCAAACACTGAAAAAAATGTCTCAGTGACCATGCAGTTTCTGGAAACAGTGGGCTAATATGGATGCATTAGGAACACCCACTCCCTCTTCCAACCTCTTCCCTGGCCCAGTGAAAGGTGATTACGGTGTCTGAAAATGCCATCAGAAAATCAATAGCATTTGAGCTGGTTTTCAGTGTTGCACTGGCAGCCGTGCACATCCAAGGCTATAGAAAACGCGTGAAGGGCAGTGGCAAGTAGGTTTCTTGTTAGCGGCTGGATCCGGAGGTGATTCCCAACCCTCTGGATTCAGCCTGCTCCTGCCACTGTCAGTTTGTGGACACCATTGCTGAAATGGCCTGGGCTTGCCCAAAGGGTCTGGGTATGTCCATGTTGGCCCGTGCACATCCCTAGAGTCTGCCCCAGCCCCATTCCCAGGCTTATTCCCTGCTTTTCTAGGCACATTCCAAGGTTTACACCTGGCCCTATTAGATTTAACTGAAAAGCCATTTTTCCAGACTCTGTAACCTCCTCCATATCCATGATGCCTCATGGGGTTACTCGAAAAATCCTTTCCAATCTGTGGCTTAGCAGCAAGTCTCCAAATTAAACAGGACTAACAGGGCAAGCCTTCTTCCATTCTCAGTGCACTATTTTATTAGACAAACCTTCATTTTAATTTTATTTATGGACCTTTTGTACAATCTTGAACAGTACAGTGTTCCATGGAATAGCAGGGATTGGAGAGTTTGCGGGTTTTAATGAGCCAGTTTGAGAAGGGGAACTCAAGTGAGACACCAGCTTCATGCTCAGTCCAGCATCTGCCATGGGTGACCATTTCCTCTGGTTTCCTCCTCCGGTTACACCTTAGGTGAACTTCACCACCAGCGGCACTTTGAACTGATGCCGTGTAGTGCTAGTAAAAGTCCTCTTCATTTCCTCGGGCAGACCTTAGGGCTTTGCTCAACATTTCCATGTGTGCTATGCCAGGACACGCAGGTGCTTTCCTGTCCTAGGCTTGGTTTCAGAAGAATTTCCTGAGTTGTTGCACCTCTTTTCTCCATCACCACTTTGTTTTCCTAGGAAAAAAACCCTTTTGTGCTGGTGTCCACCTCCTCCAGCTGGTGGGGCAGGAGAGGACACGCATGGCTCATTGCAAGCAGGCGAGGTGGTACACTGTGCTTTCTGGCTGATCAATTGGGAATCCAGTTGCATCCAGGGCTGCTGCCAGGACCATTAGTCGGACGTCACAGTTCAGTTTGTAAATTAGGTGTCTTACCCGAGCTCTTATGGAAAAAGGTTTTTTTTCTCTAAAGCAAAACAAAATTTCTGCTCTGCTTCTAATTAGTCCTTTGTTGTCCCTGCAGGATTAATTACTGCCTTCTTCACTTGTATCATCAAATGCTGTTTGGCAACGGCTTCTTTTTTTTTTTTTAATTTTAGGTATAATTAGGAGTCCTGGCATTACAAACAAGCTCAGTCAGGTGGTACTTAAAAATTACAGAGCTGGAATGTCACCTACAGTAGTAGTTTAAACCTAGCTTTTGAATACCAGCAACCCCATTGCACTCACTGTATGTTCAGAGCTTATCGCTATGGGGTCATCAGTACATCAGTGTGAACATCCTTCTCCTGAAATCAATAGCAGAAGGGTTTTTGTTCTGCAGAGTCCTCCCACGATGTGGCTCTTCTTAGAAAAGGACTGTGGGTCCAAGGATGCTATGGTACCTCCCAACTCTTCCTACTGCCCGTTGATGCTCTGTAGATTCCCAGCCACATTTTTTTGACTTAAAGGAAGGGCTGAATGCCACCAACTGCGTAATTCTATCAAGTGGTAAATTCAATTTATCGAGTAGGAGAGGCAGTAGCTAGCAAGGATTTGGGTTTTAAAAATCTGCCTTGTGGGAATTGGGCAAGCTACCAGAAAGACAATAAAGGATTTATCTGGCAATGCATGCCAAAGGAACGCTAAACATGTGAGCGGGAGAATTTATTGATACCAGTGAAAAAGCTCATTAGCGTTAAAGTGCAAAGCAAACACTGTAAATGTACCTTTCAACTGTCCCAATAAAAGCCCTGTACTCAGACAAGGGGAACTAAGGCTTGTTTCTGTGGAGTGCAGAACTGGCTAATCAGCTTTCCCAGAAAACTTGCATGCAAAACATGTTCCCTCAAATGGAACAGTTAGCACTATTTTACTAGCACCGGCAAATTTCACAACTAACCTCAATGTATTTCCCCTGCCACTAGTTCCGCAGTGATTCAAAAATGCTCCTAAAGCTGGTACTGCAGTATTTCTCATAGGACAGGTTTGTTCCCTTCCTTGCTTGTCACTGATTGTCGATTTTTTTGTCCTTTAAGAAAGCTGTGGCCCTGTAAGGGACATGGGACACCACAGTAAACCTGCAGCTTGTGGGGATGCAGTGGAGATAAAGGTTCACCATATTTTTTTCCGGAAAACATGCCAATAATAAAAATACACTTGCTAACTGTCTAAAGCTCCAATGCCTTATCAGCACAGTTTATGTAACGAAATCCCATTAGTACTGCAAACCGTTCTCACATGAATTAGGACATGATATGCTTCATAAACTTTACATACCTATTTACTGTTGTTATGCATATAGCACTCGGCTGGGGCTTTTACATGCAGGTGTAGTTCTGTATCTTGTGATAATTTCTGCGTGTTTTCAAAGCTACGTAATATGAAGCAGAATATTTTCCACAATGAAAAGCAGTGTTTCCCTTCCTTGTTTGTTTATCTCTTTTCTCTTTCTCTTTCTTTCTTTCTGTCTTTTCTTTCACTTTTCCTCCTTCCTTGACTTCTTTTTTTCTTGCCTAGATTATTAGGCTAGCAACTTGTAGAAATGGGAAAATTGATTAAGTAATGTTGTATCAGCAGATTTAATGACATAATGATCTGTTTTGCTATTTGTGTTCAGAAGAAATAATCTGCTGATAGGAATTGTAGTTAGAGCTGATTTGTTAACATCCTGCTTAAATACCAGCCAGTGACAGAGTGATTCAGTAAAGTGGTCTCAGCAGATCTTCTGAATTGTGTTCTTTGTTTTGAAGGTACATATTTTCAGACTTCGAGCATCTTCTGTAAATGTTCTTATTAAGCTCAGTGGAAATCTTTCCATTAATTTCTCTATACTCTAACCCAGTTCTCACAGACGGACCTGGACAGTGAGTTCCAGTGTGGGCTGAGCTTTCTCAAAACTGAGAACTGCGGGTACTAGAATTTTAATTTCAGGCCCTTGTCTAATGCAAATGGATCCAAGATTTCATGCCCTACAAAATGCTGCATGCCAAATGCAGGCAGAAATGTACAGGATGTGTTTGAAGATTGGGACAGCAAGGTGAATTGCCATAAAAATCAGCTGAACCGATCAGGGAAAGGGCACTTTTTAATTAATACATATTTGAATCCAAATGACTTATTCTCGGTGTCTGAACTGTCAGTAATTTCCATCCAAAGTAACTGCTCAAAATTCATGACTGTCTAGAATATCCTTGTGCAAGCCAGATATGTACATAATCTGTGCAAACTCTCTCTGGGGAGAAGCACAGTTAAAAATAAAGTTATTATTGCTACCACAGAGACACACAATGACAAAGACAGGAGGTTGTGCACCAGGTACTGTGAGACTCTGAATCCTGCCCTGCAGCCCTGTATCCAAGCATTGCTGATTCAGACGTGGGCTGATGTGCTCAGCTTTTGTTTGTGTTTCCTCACGTCCATCCGCAGCTGGAGTGGAGCAGAGCATCACACAGGGAAGGAGCAGCTTGCACAGGACTTCATGAAGTGTAGCCCTCACCCCAGACCCAGACCAGGCTTCGAAGGGTGAAGTCCTGGCTCCATGAGGGCCATGGGAGTTTTGGCATGGGTTTTAGGATTCCTCCCCTGCCTTCCTCATCCCTTTGAAATGCTTATGTGTTCCCACTTATGTTTAGGAACTAGTCCTCCTAGTCTCTTAAATGAAGGAAAGTCTGGGGAATATATACCGGGAGGGAAGAGGGACGAGGGGTGGGCATGATCTTGCCTATGTGTCTGTGCACTCCCAGCTCCCCGGTGGTGTCTGGTGAAGTACCTTCGTAACGCCGTGCTCACAGTTTTCTGACAATTAGTGGCAGGGGGAGATTTTTCTAAATGAAGTGTTGTCATCTTTGAGGAACCCATTACAGTCAAAATGTTGTACTATTTTCCTAGCTTTTTTTCTTAGGCTTTCCCCCTCACCCCAAATGAGAAGTGAAAACTAAACTGAGCAGGAGCTGCTATACAAGCCTGCACAGAAGAGGCTAAATCTAAAAAACCACCCCAGCCTGCCCTCGTGATGTACCCACATGGTCTGTGCTGAGCACCCATCCTAGGCATAACCTGCCTTCTCTTTCTTTTTCTCTGCTGAAATGCAGCTGCATGGCCAATATGCATTTTTTTTTTTTTCTTTCCCTGGGAGCAGGCAGCTTTGTATTGCCAGCTCAGCGCTCACTGACCCACGCTTGTGCTGCGATGTCTCGCTCTGCACCCCTGAGCACCTAACAGGGACAATCCTGCAGCGCTAATCCCTGGCTTGTGGGAATTGTTCCACTAACATTAGCAGGACTTTCTTCCCAAGCAAAGCATAATGGGCTTTAAAGCCTCCTTTTTTTACCCTGAGGTCCTTAGTTTTGATTTAAAATTTCAAGGTGTCCCATTAGCTGAAAAAGCACCAGCTGGTATAATCGTGTTTGTGCAACCCTCATGGAGAAGTTGGGCAAAACAACTGGTTTTAAAAGCTCATATGGGAAAAAAATGATCTACAAAGTAACTGCAGCTTTTGAATGTATGTGATTCACAGACACTGGACTGCGGGGAAGAAAAATATTTTGAGAAAACTCTTTTTTGCAAGGGAGAAATTGGGGGAAAGGGTTATTGCTTAGATAATGTTTCTTTTGTTACTACTTGCTGCTCTTTGTACACTAGCCAATGCAAATGACATTCATGTTACTGACGATATTTTTGAACAGCCCAGCTATCTTTTTTGCTGTTGTTAATATACTGAGGATTTGGGGGATTTTAAATGCCTCTGCCTTTCAGGATTATTTCTACAAAAGCAATTGAGAACTGTATTTTGACAGCAGGAAGCTTATAAAAACCTAGAGAAAAAAATAAAGCATTTGAAACTGAACAGCTATAAAAGGAATGCACCTCTGCTACCATATCAGAAATCTGCAAAAGGATCATGAATTACATCAAGGAAGGATCATCTTTGTACTGAAAATCACACATCAGTTCATACAGAGTGGATGCTCCCTTGACCACTCGCGTAACTGCCGAGGAAGAATGCGTGGGAACGCTTTGGTTAAATGTGACTCCCCTGTCACTTTTGGACATTGCCATGTGTGGTCAATTGAAATTGGTTAATCTGTAGCAAGCTTCTTGTTGCACTTTTCTGTTTGCTAAAATTCAACAAGGAAAATGTGGGTCACTTTAAAGCATTGGCAGACAACTGTTTCTAACCCAAAGGATTATGGGTTTTAGCACAATGAACTGTACTTCTTCAGGGAGGATCAACGTTGATTTTTTTTTTCCACACGTCTTTATTTACATGTGGCTATATTTTCATTGATACAGAATAAAAAGTGCATTTTATTGACCTTGTGTGTTTGTGTTGTTACTTCTCTTGAGCTCTGGCATCATAAAAGCGATAGCTCTTGTTTTCCTGGCCAAAGCAGAACACAATTTGTTAAGATTAATGAGCAAAACATAATCTTATTTTTAGGAGGCTAGGGGATGGGGGAGACACATAAATCTATTGTTAGAATAGAGCTTGTATAGAGAACAATAGGAACAATGCTTGGCCTTCCTCCTCACTAGCCTGAAGACAATAGGAAATAAATCAAGCTGAGCTGGGCACAGGTATCTCATCCGTAAAACTTCTGTAGCATCTAATTCCCTCTCCCAGGCAAATCAGGGTGAAAAGGGAATACTTTATCTAAATGGATAGTAAGAATTTGCTTATAACCTTTTGTTCATAAAATGTTCCATTTTATTTGGTGCAAATGCATAACTTTGCTTCAAAAAAATTCCATATGTTAACTATATTCCAAATGAAAAACGAAGATTGGGAGGGTGGGGTAGAGGTAGAAGTGTTTCACTTGGAAATTTAAATAATTTCTACTACATTTCCTCCCTTTGCTTCTTACATCATTAGCTTCATCACAGGTGGCATTCCCCAAAGAATCATCTGTGCCAAGGTGCCAGTGACTTTTCTGACATAAATATACACAACATTGCCGACCTGTTCTTGAAACCACGATTGCTCCAAAACGCCTTCAGCTCAGAAAGCAAAGCACGTGGAAATTGATGGAGTTTTTTCTATTCCCTTGCAAGTAGCTTTGACCCAGATCCTACAGCCTTTGTCCCAGCCAGTGATGGTATCAGGGTGTGGAGCGGTAATTACAGTTGTGACGGACAGAGTGGAAATAATTCAGTTTGAGGGTGAAGCATCCAAATCTAGGTGTCCACAGATAGGTGTTGCCATGTGTAGGGACAGGTTCTCTGGAGAGAAAACGTTTTCTATTTATGGTGAAAAATACCCATTGCTGACCTTTTCTTTTTCTGACTGGCTGAGCGCTTACTCTCAGCATCCTCAGCTGCGGTGAGAAGACCCCAGGCTCAGCACAGGAGGGAGGAGAGCTTAAAGCCTTCATGGCAGGCACTGGTAGAACAAGCCATAATTTCCATTGCTGAAAACCCAGTGGCAGAGACCATTCCTGCTGCTCGTCTTTCGTAATTAGGGTTGGCTTTTGCCAGATAGGAAGCTGGCAGCATCAGTGCAGCAGCTTTTTCCAAGTGGGCGTTTGGGACTGTGTCAAGGCTGTGCATCCCAGCCCTGGGAGCCATGCTGGAAAGGGAGCTGCCAGGCACAATGGAGGGAGACTGAAGGATGAAGCAAGAGTGGATTTATTTGCAGGAGCTAATTTGTTACTGGCTGACAGCACTGGTTTTTTGCGGTAGTGCAGCTGTGCCTGAGCAAGCTGGCAACTTCTGTCATTATCCATGGGACTGGTCCTCACCAGCATCCCAAACTACTTCCACCCCCCACCCTCCCCAGACAAGGTTGGGCTTGTACCCCTGCAAGTGGCAAGGATGCTGGCCGAGGTGCGGGATCAGTCCCCGCGATTGCCCGGGCCCTGAGGGAGAGAAAGCGCCTGTTTCACTTTGCAGATTGCTTTACCTGTGCATATTACCTCTGCCTAAACAAGCCCTGAAAGCCAGGGAAACAAGTTAATATATATGCACATCTCATGCCCTTTATGAGAGCACCATCCAACACTGAAGATTATTCCCCAGGGCTGATGCTCCCACTGATTTAGGATCCAGCTATAAACAACATTTGTAAGCTAACACGGACCAGGAGCACAGGGCAGAGACAGAGGCTTGGTTCAGACTGACTCCTTCCTCACATCAGTGCACCCTTTACAGGCAACTTCTTACAGAAGTTCTTTTCCTAATTGCCCACAGTGATGCTATCTGGCAGAAAATAAGGCTAAAATGATCATCTTACACCTCTGATTAGGCAAAGCAATGAAGACGGAGTGAGCAAGTTCTCTAATGTTGGAAATTCTCCGGTGGTTAGCTTTGCTGCCTAGAAATAAAACAGCTTCTCTCTTCAGAGCAAAAATTGAGCCAGACTTTGAAAGCTACAAATGGATAGAGGTATGCCACTGATGTCAGCTATTTTGGGGGGCACCTTGACCACCTCCATCTCCTGGCCAATGATTTCCATCTAGCCAGGTCTGCCTGAGTATAGTCTCTTGCTCACCTGGTTGCACCTCATTGCCTTCAGGCATGAGCAGGCTGGTCCTGCAAGCCTGAGGGTGGAGTGTTTGAAGCATTGGGGCAGGATGGGACAGATATTTGAAGAGCTACACTGAGCTCACATGGAGCAATACATCTCTGCAAACACCTTTGTGGCAGCAGTGCTCAGTGCTTTTGACTGCCAGTACTAGCAGCTGCTCAGCAGTCACTGCTGCAACTTTTTGGAGATGCTCTTCTGCCCTTGGTTAGAGAGAAAGACAGAAAAAACACATCCTGACTGCTTAGCTTAGATGTGGGAAGTAGAGGTTTGCCTTGCAAGCCATTTGTAGATGGCTTCTCCGGTTCATAACCACTTCTCTTCAAAGACTGCCAAACAAATAAATATATCGTGTATTTATAGAATTACATTTAAATAAATTGTGTTGTATAAAGAAATGGTAGAGACACTAGCAAAGTACTCACCTTAATTCCTCTGCCATCAAAAATGGACATGCAGAGCCTCAAGCTTTGCTGACATTCACCAAGAGAGAGGCAATATCTGAACAATTGCTTTCCTATTCTACTCCTTATGGGCTACGTTCATCTCACATGAAATTTAGGCAACTAACTAACTGTGGATGCCAAACTGGAACCTGAGCCTGCTAAAGATCCATCATGATGGGCAAGACACAGGGCACTTCCAGCTCACTGAAACCCTTTGGATGAGTTTATCTGTCCCCATTATCCAGATGGGTGGGGCTAAAGTGACAAGACCCTTATGTCATTAGTGGCCTGGGCTGATGGTTATAAATTGCTGTTGTGCTGTACAAACACAGGCATGGAAGCATTGGCTCCTGTATCTTTGCAAATACATATCCTGCAGGTGAAATGCAGTACTTAGATTCATCACACAAGTCTTCAAGAGCAACATGTAGAGTGTATCAAGACTCTTCTTGCTGAAGAGCCCATTTGCAAAAGACTTGAAGAAATTTGTTTTCAGAGGAGCTGCCAAAAGCTTTCCATGAACGTGTTATGAGGGGCTGGCTAAATGGTTATTAAAATGCAGATTATGAAGGGAAAAGTTTGGTTCACTGGTAGTATCTATTATTCTTCTGCACATGGAGAATATGTGGATCAGGAGGTGTGAAGGAAGCATCTATCAAGAAAGGACGTATGGATTTTTATTGCTGAAGATGAAGCCACAAACAGAGCTACCCTGTGAAGAAAGGTGTGCTTCTCCCCAGGCTTTTTATAAATACATCTGCAGAGGAAAGCCGGTGGGTTGGTCTTCCCCTGCAAATGACAAGTGTCTCTGCTTGGAAGTGCCCAATAACTAAAGCAGCGAGAAAGCACAAATCTGCGTGACAGCTCCTGTCTCCACGAGCTCCCCGGCTCAAGTCTGCCAGGCGCTGCACCCGTTGCTGCTTGTTGTCTCTTCAGTTCGCCCCATGCCTGCAAGTCACTTGCTCCTGCCCAGCTCTCGCAGACTTTGCTACCTCCCAAGAGCTCCTGCCACTCTTAGCACCGCCTGTCGCTCCCGCAGCAGCTAAGCAAGAGAGGCAAAGAGCTGTGCACTCATTTACTCCCTATTCGGGGCACAATTTTAAAGCTAGCCTGTGATTCTGCATGGGAAAGAGAGAGATTTAAAGAGATCCCAAACCTGAGTTTTCCCTACAAATCTGGTTGCTCCCCTTCTGGTTTTCAGAGATGCTGAAACAAGGATGGGAGTACCTGAAATCCGAAGAGGCAGGTTGCTGCTTCTGGAAGGCTCGTCTCTGGTTCCCAGGATGGAAAAGCAATCTGAGAGCTCAAACGGGACACCATTTGGGACAGTCCAACCATTTCTGCAGCAGGTCATGGAAACTCACCACCAGCCCCACACCAAAATGACTCGTGTGGTCAGGTCAGAACAAAAGTTGGCCACATTAACCCTGTGCTGTGCTAACCCACTAACTTTCAAAGATGTCCAAACGTCATAGGTATTTTCAGAAGTTCCCAGTTTATACAGACCATATGAAGGGTTTGTTTCTCATTAGACCAGCACAACTTAAAGTGTTCTTTTAAAATAGGCTCTCACTGAGAGGGTTAGAAGGTAAAAAGTCTAGGGCAGGTTAAACGTTGTAGCAAAGGGTTTGAATTTGTATCTTGTCCTGTTCGCATGAAGGGGAGCACAGCTACATCAGCTGGAAACTGCCCACTGAGGCATTGAGGTGACCTTCCTGATAAACAGCGAAGTATGCCGTTCCCAGAGGTGCTTGCTGGCTTCACAAGTGCTGCTGCCAGGATTAGTGCTACTCAACACCTCCTTTAACAAACAGGAGGAAGGTCTCCTGACATGGGACGGTGCCGGCTGTGAAAAGCCCTCAAGGGCAGGGGCCGGCAGCACATCACGAGGCACTTAGAAAAACGTCACTGGAGCAGAGCCGGGAGTTTGCACTGTTGGGAACTGCCCTTGATTGGCAGGAAGATGGACTGACCAATTTAATAAACCTCTTCCATCTCTCTCCTTTGTAATTCTGTGACATTTTCTCTAGGAAAGTAACATACTTCCAAATTAATCTGATTGCAGTGAAGCCGACTGTCATCAGCCCCTGGAGAGAGCAAAGTGGTGTGATGGTCTGTCTCAGCTGAGGGCAGGTGAGACCGCTGCCCCTGTGGCATGGGGCAGAGGGTGACACTCCGACAGGTTGCCAAATCTATTTACTAATAATTAGCAGGGAAATAAGGAAAGGCTGGGTGAGGAGATAGACTGAATCAGTTTATTGCCTGACAGGTAAATAAAGCACAGGCAAGAAAAGAACCAAGAAATAAATGGACAGACAGACTTGATGGATTAATCAGTCTTGCCATCTACTTATAAGTAGGCATTAGGACGACATTATAAATCAGTGATGTAGACGCTACTCAAAGAATAGCACATTGGTATGCGAGATCTAAGACTGCAGAACAGACACTATTCAACATGGGAGGAGAGTTTGGACGTATTTAGCTGTTTTTCATATATATGTGTGCGTGCATGTGTGTGTGTGTGTGTGTGTGTTGTAACATTCAAAGACCCCAGCTCCACTAGGGCACAACTTTGCAGTACCCTGCAGAGGAGACTGAAGGGTATGAGTACCAGCGGGAGGTACCAGTGGGACCAGCTGTGGGAAGTTGGACAGATGCAGCCCTGCTGCCTGCCCTTCTCATATTTATTCCAGCCATTAGGGCTGAGCAGATCCTGAGTGAGAGCTAGGTAATGCAGACATGGGAAAGCACGTCTCTAACTCAACAGACAGCAAGGGAAAAGGCAAATCTGTGATCATGCAGTACATGAAAAACCAGAAGTTATCTCCAGGGATCCAAAAATGGTGGCAAGATTTTGCATTTGTTGAGATGGAAAGGAAGGTGAGAGGATTGGAGATGCATAATTCTGCCCCTGATGCTCCCCTTCTTCTCCAGTTTCTTAGATCCTTCCTTTCAGATGCAATAAATTATGGGCTTCTGTTGGGAATGTAGAAAATATTCATTAGAAATAATTTTCCACTGAAACAGAACAGTGAAAAAGGCATCCCTGGTTTCATGGGTGGGGGAAAGTCAAAGGGTTTGGAAATATCCACAGCCTTTCAGAAGTAGCTCAGTGTGTTGTTGTTTTCCAAACTTTCTCAGAAGGGTTCTGCTTCATGCTTAGGACACCAAACTTCCTCCTCCAGCAGCAGTTTTTGAATAGGAAAAGCCCTGGATCAATGGGTATAAGCAGACCCTTGGAATCCCACTGTGGCTCACAATCTGATAACACAAAACGTATTATTTATCTAAAATGCCCTCATCCTTCTTATCTGCTATTTACTTTGTGAAGCAGGGCCAGGAGCTGCAGAGATTTCCTCCAGCCAACAGATCACCCATGCTTTGTCTTTCTCCTTCTTTCTGAAGATTAAAAAATGCTACCTCAGCCTTTTGCAGTGTAATTTTTTAATTGTCTATGCCATCAGCTTTTCTTAGTTTTCAAAATGAAAAGTGCCAAACAATAGTTTCTAAGACGTGTGCAGACTTCTGCATCCCTGTAAGAGATAAGGTCTGGCCCAACATAGACTCATTTCTAATAAACCTACAGCTTCAAAAGGTTAGGAAACTTCATCCTGGGAGCATATGATGGTGTAATGGCTTCACAAAAGACTCAGTTTTCCTTCAGTGGGGTGGTGTTTCTTTCCCTTTCTCTTCTTTCCCTTTCTCTTTTTTCTTTCATTTTCTCCTTCTTTTTTTTTTTCTCTTTTTTTTTTTTCCCCTCTCCCCTCTTTTCCTTTTCTTTATCTTTTTTGAGCTCCATCAAGAAATGCAGACTTTTGTTCCGACCAGTTTGACCTGCAGGTTTGAGGTTGGCTTTTTATTCTGGTCAGACGACTTTCTAACTGTAGCAGGGAAGGAAAAATAATGGAAGGAATCCAAGACATCAATTGTGACAGCAAATGTACACTAGTAGTCTAGCACACTCTATATTTCCAGATACGCTTGCTTGAAACAAAGACAGCTAAAGAAAACAAACAAACAAAAAACCCCAACCTGTTAGAACTTGACAGAACTAACCCCTCGCCATATGATATTTGCTAATGAACTGCATGCAGTGAAAAATGTGTGAGAATCCTTTTCGGGGAGGGTGATGAATTATTATCAAGTAATGTAATAAGCAAGTCTGAAAATGGGTTGTGGTGGGTGGTTGCTTTTTTTTTTCTCCCCCTGCTAAATCATGCCATAAATGTTTCCCTCAGCAGATGCAGACGCACATCATTTCTTTCGGGATTTTATAACCATGACAACCAGTTTTAAAGGAACGTTTTCAGTTTCCATAGTTTAAATTAGAAGTGTATCCAAAAAGAGGGTTGTAAAATGAGCAGAAGTAAGCTACTATTTCCACATCTTCCTAAGAACAATGGAGTGTTATATTTTTGCCTTTATTATTATATACAAGTATGATAACATGTAAAATAAAGATTCTATACCAACTTTTACTTTAAAAATAATTTTAAAAGCAAAGTTTATTCCCTTGCTAAAAAGCCTTCATTTTAAAGATAGTGAAATTAAATCTCTCTCATTTTAACTCATGTTAGATTTAATGATACTGTAATTTATAATGAGTAAAGCATGTTGACTTTTAATGCATATGATTTCTTTGAAGTTACATCCTTTTAGTAGAGATGAATTTTGATGAGTTTTACCAAAAGGGTTGAAAGAGTTTAGGTAAGCTAAAAATAACTCAGGAGCGAGTTTAATCTGGGTTAGACACCGTTCCTTTTATTTTACATTGAAATCTCATTAGCAGCAACGTGCAGAGAACCTTTCAGTGCTTTCAGATACTTTAAAAATCGATGCCAAGCTCTGGACTGGAGTCATGAAGAGGGGCCAGTACCCAAGCCCAACATGCTGCCAGTGCTAGAGGCTAGTGTGCTGATGACCTGCTGAGCTGGGGCTTCACCCCAAAATGCTCCTCTGTGCTCCCATTTCTGTTTCAGGCTGTGTCCAGCTCCACCCAGGACTCATCAGCCCTGACCTGCACACGCTTACCCAATGCCCAGCACTGCTCAGTAGCAATGGTATTGCTCATTTGAACACCCGAAGGACCAGGGCGATAGGAAAAAAGATGTGTACGTCACTCATAGAAAGAGAGAATAAGATGATCCTCTCTCAAAATTCCCTTTTTTTCTTGTCCCATGAAAGAAACTAGAACAGCCCTTCCCAGTAGCTCTAAATAGAGGGCTGGGAACTTGCTTGGATGCAAGCGAAGCGCTGAGCAGTGCCATGCAGGGAAAAGATGTTGCCTCCTGGGTACATGCTGCTGTCAAAGCTCCACACAAGGCAGTGTTCATTTGGGGTTCACCTGTTCAACCTTTGGTATCTGACCTATAGTTGTTTGCATCTCAGCTAATCACCCAGACCTGTATTGCAGGCAACAGAAAAAGACAGAGAAAGTATGTGCACGTGTCTGTGTTCATGCACATGTGCTCAAGTGTGTGCATGCATGCAAAGGTGTGCCTAAGCAGAATTTTTTCTCAAATATCTAGATAGGTCAGATGAACAGTGCTTTACAGACCTCTCTTCCTCTCTTGGTCTAAATTAGGAACCTAGAACCTCACTGAGATGCAGGTACCTGCCTTTGCATGGATAAATCCCACCTGTTCTTTGAGGCACTGATCTGGCAAAACATTGCCCTGTAACCAGCAGGCAACTATGAACTAATGGTCCCCCGGCCCACAGAGAATGCAGCAGTGCTCCCAGCCTCTGGTTACCGCAGCCTGGCTACTGCATTCATGCTTTCTCTTGGTTCAATTCCATGTTTTGGCTACAAGAACATTTATAACTCAGATTATTCATTTTAACCTTTGGTGGGCTCACCTGCTTAATGCCAAATGTGTGTTTAAACAGAGTGCTCAGTAGGGCTCTTTCAGCACTGGTACTGTGTGAATATCTCTCTCCCTTTGCAAGTTTCACATGATTAGTCCCTGGTTTGTCATTTCCAGCTCGTATTTCTAACCCAATTTGAAGCAGTTTGCATGATGTCTCTATGGAGCTGCTTTTGTTTGCCATGTTGCCAAAACACCATGTCAGCCTGGCTGGGTGATGCAGCCCTTCTATTCTCCTGGTTCAGGGTAAAACCTACTTAAAAAGTCCTAGGCAATCGGTGGGTTCATTTAACATTTGGTACATATCAAAATGTGCTTTCAAAACAGGCAGCATACAACATTCAGTTGATCCTTCCTGCATAAAATCAGCATTACTTTAGCATTTCTAAGAGATGCAAGTTGTTCTGTGCTCACATGTAACAAACAGCAAATTCTTCACCCTTGTGACCGGGGATCCACCTGGGCATCCGCCAAAGGAAGATGAGCTTGTTGGGTTGTTTATTAGAAAACCACTGAGGACTCAAGAGTTGTGTAATTTCTCCTTAGGGGTGACTTGGTCATTCCTCCCTGGCAGTGTAGGTATCCAACCCTATCCTGAGAAGGTAATTTCAGCCTACAACGCAGTCCAGGTTTCTGATCTGAGATTCACCGTTGCCAGAGGGGCTTCTGCCACATGCACAGTTGCACACCACTGCTGGCACCGCTGATTGATCATCCACTCAAGCTGCGTCCCAAGCTGGACATGGCCCTTGGGCAGAACATAGCCTCTTTTGCAGAAACACCTCAGTGGCCCTTGTGCAGTGCTCCCCTGCAAATATTCAGACCTACCTTGCTCCCTCTGGGTTGCAGCTGTATGTTCAACTTGAACCCCAGTGTCAAGCCAAACCAAGCTGCTGGTACAGGGCTACAGTAATTAGTTCACGTTTCCATTAGCTAATCACATCTTTTTATGCAGAGCAATAAAATCCCAAATAAATGAAGCAAAACGTTAGCTTAAACAAGTGTGGCAGACAATCGCAACCAAGAACCAATCATCCAGAGAGCAGCAAACCAGGAATTGATGGAGAGTGACCTCAAAATCCTTCAAAAGAAGGTAACTCAACATTGCTAACATGAAATTAGCAGAAGTTTGGCTCCCAAAGCACCTTGAGTTGGTGGGGTTTTTAATCTGAAAATACATTTATCACATCTGATCTCTATTTGCTGGTCTCACAGTTTTGAAAGGGGCAGTGGACTCATCTCATCTGACAATCCATTTGAGGGGTTTGCATTAGTGTAAGGTGAACCCCCCCAAGGTGTCTCTCTTGATGAGGTGAGAAATGATTGCTCTCATTTATTCTGACGCCTGGGAGCAGAGAAACAGGATGGCTTTTGGGGTGACTAACCTTTCTCCCCTTCTGGATTTGCTGTTGCAGAACTAAGGAAGATAACTGAAGATTTTAAATTTAGTTTTCATACCTTGGAACAAGCATGTGACACACAGGTATGCAGAGGACTGATGGGGTTTAATCTAGTACAAAGACCTGCTTAGGCTGAGGGTTACAGAAACTAATAATTTTGTATTATTATTATAATAATTATTATTATTATTAATATGACGTAAAATTTCTTGACACCTGGCAGCTGTAAAAGCAGACCCTACAGCCATACGAACACACCAGAGCCATCACTTACATGTTTTTAATGTAAATGCGTGGCTCACCAACCCTTGAGAATAACATGCAAACTTGCACATGAAGTTATGACCTCGACCTGCTGCGTGCACCGCCTTTACACCTGCATGATCTCTGGGGGAAAACATGCTTATGGGTTCTGACTGTGCAGTGCTGACTACCGAGGAGTGACAGACACTAAACTTGGTGCTCTAAAAACACCTTGAATTTCTTTGCTTTTTAAACAGGAATTTAACCTGACTTTGATATGCATGTGCATGTGAGAGAGACTCTGCACAGCTACATTTCGTAGCAATACCGACTTCTTTCTCAGAGTCCAGCTGAATTTTCAGCTCTGGTGCAGCATCAGATGTGCAACATGCTTTGCAAAAGCCAGGAGAAGCAGTCACTCCTTTTGCAAGCAGAACTAAATGCAACAAAGGTAAACAGACCCATTTCCCTTCCCTTTTAATAGCAGGTCAGTGATGCAATGTTTCTAATTAGCGCTCACAGTTGGCCATAGTTGAATTGCTGGGAAATGTTCAGCAGCCTGCAGATATTTTGCCATCCTCCCCTTTCACCGATGGCTACTTTCAATCACAAATGCTTCTGCTCTTGACTGCTGTTACTTGTGCTGAAGAGCCAGCTGTTACAGTCTGGTCTTTGGAGAGGGACAGAGGATTTTTGTTACCTGGGTGAAGTGAACAAAAAAGTGGGCAGAACGCAAAGGGCAGCTTTCACAGATGTGTCTAACCATTGTGAAATTGGGAAGGAAAACCAGGCTTGGGTTAGAGGGCAATTTAAATTCCTTCCCACTGTTACCTAGATCTGATCTAATAAGAGCTAAGAAAAGGCTGGGTGTTATTTTCAAGCAGGAGTGAATGCATATGACATCTCCTGTTTAGAACAGAGCCCTTAGTCTCTAAGAGGTAGTAGCAACATGCTTTCAATTCACAATGTGCAGATGCCCCTATATAAAAATGTATGTGTATACACATGCACATACACACATGCAAGCACATATTCCCATATGTATCAACTAAAGTTATTAAAGAGATGGACTGAAGAGAGAAGAAAAAACATAAAGAGGGCAAATTTTCACCCACTGGACCAAAAGTCTTTCTTAGAACAACCACCAAGGAGACAGCAGCATAAAGCGGTAATGTTTCCACTGCCTCTCTTTCTCCTCTAGCTAGTGCTGCTCTTCTTTTCTGGCCCCCGCAAAATAAATTAAGCTTAAGGAAATGCTTTGCAACAGCAGTGGCACAGGAGTCCTCCAGGGTCCTGCTCCTGCTTTGTTTGTGAGGAAGGGTCTTTTCTATCACGAGCAGTTCTACACTGTGAAGGGCAAATGTTAAATCTAAGACGGCAAAGCCCATTGCAGAGCTATGATTTGCAATCCCATGGGCGGGGAAGGCACAGCTTATCACAGAGTTATGCCCTGGCAAACTCTAGTTACTGACAAAGAGCACAAAGGCTTTCATTAAGTAATATTGCACAACTGAATATCATTTAACTCTATGAATGGCCCTACTCGGAAAGACAAGAACTCTTAAGAGAATAAAAATAGAAAATTCTGCAGGGTTTTTTTTAGGGATCATCCTTTCAAATCAGCTATGACACACCTAGTAAACATGGGAGGCTTGAAAGGGCTGAATGGTATATTAGACTCTCTTCCCAGGGCTCCTATCTTAATTTTATCACAGCTCTCAGGAAATTAAATGCACTTTATATTGTTTCTTCATTGTGATGTACCTGACCTTGGTCTAGATTTAGATTTTTCCAGTTGGATCAAATTGGGCAGTCATAATCCCTCCTTTCTGTTGTTGCTGAATCTGAAATATCTGAATTAATGAGGTCTCTTGTTGTGCTATCACATGATCTAAGCTGCCAAAATATTTACTTTCTCCCTGAGTGATGTACAAAAGAATGAAAATGTAAATCATCTACACACTCCTTCAAACGCTCCTTTACATATAAACCACTAACCTAGCTGCCTTTTACTTTCCAAGCTGTACACTGCAATACACAAAGAATGCTAAAATTCTGTCAAATTTAACCACAAGTATAAAGATAATCCCAGGCATGATGTGCTTTAGACTCACTTAAACTGCAAAAATCAGCTTAACCAAACTATCTGCTTATACTGTATCTTTCGACTAAGTCCCTCAAATAGATAGCTCCCAGCTCACAGGATAAACCAAAAGATACATTATGAACTCGAATGAAACCATAAAGATTAGGGATAGCTTAGACTTTAATGTTCTTCTAATATTCATTTGAAAGTGGAGTCTTTCTCTAACAGGAAAGGAGAACTGAAAACCTAATAAAAATACTTGTACTTTATGCTGCATCTAATGAACGATCCTGTAACAAATGGTAATAGTTAAATAAGGCAAAAAAACATTAAAGTGCAATTGCTCTGGCCCTGCTGTCAGTTGGCATAACTCCATGTCTTCAACGTAGCGAAAGCCAGTTTAGCAGCAGCAGAAGATCTGGTCCTCTGTGTTTGAAAAAAAGCAGATGAGCATCTCATCAGTATGATGCAAGAGGCTTTCCTTCGCATTGTCTACATACTTCTAGCCTATGGATGGCTAAAGCAACTTTCCACTTTTCAACTTGCAACCTGGTGAAAGGAGACAAATACCCACTTGTTGGCTGTGACAGTCAAGAGGCAGGCAGCAGACACGGTAGGTGCTCTGAATGTATATGTATCTAAGTGTTTCTGCAAACTAGCTGTGTACCCTAACTTCTAATAAATCTGTATTTCAGAACAGAAATATTGTTGCTTCCTTCCCAGTCTGTAGGAAATACTCTATAATATGGGATAAGATAATTAGGGATAAGGTAATTAGGTGCAAGAATTTACTGGGTTTAAATCAAGGAGGTGCCTTTTATTTAGCACAAAATATACAGAAAAGGATTCTTATCTCTTTTGATGCTTCTCTTCGGTCCAGAGGGATCTTGAGAAACTTGCCTGGGACAACAAAAACCTCATGGAGTTCAACAAAGAGATGTGCAAAGTTCTGCACCTAGAATTAACCCCATTCCCTCGTGCAGGCTGGGATCTGCCTCAATGAGCAGCAGTTCTGCTGAAGAGGAGCAGGGGATTATGGTGAACGCCTGGTTCAATATAAGTTAAGAGTGCACATGACCTTCAATGAGACGGTGAGGGAGCTGGGCTTGTTTAATCCAGCAGAGACGAGGCTAGGGCATGATCAGGTGGCTTGAAGGGTAGTTCAACTACTTGAAGGGTAATTACAAAGATTACAAAGGCAGACCCAGTAGGGGCAGACAATATAACAATGGAAAACACCTGTAAATTGCCATTTTGGAGGTTCAGGAGAAACTTTTCCACCAGGAGGCTGCTGCAATGCTAGACCAAGCTGCATAGGGAGATGCTATAATGTCCATCTTTGGAGGCTTTCAAGATGCAGCTAGACAAAATCACAGCTGACCAGTAAATTGGACTATAGACCTCCAGAGGTCCTTTCCAACCAACACTGCTATGTGTGTGATTCCTGTAACAGGTAGCCCATGCTTACCCACCTTCCTCTGTTGGTAATACCTGTATTCTCCCAGATAAATGGAGCTTTTATGGTATGTCACAGAGTTTTGACAAAGCACAGGTGGTTTTTAGCCTCTAAGGAAAACTTTGGTCAGAAATCTGTTTTCTTTGGGACAATCCGTGTTACAGCTTTGTTTTTTTTCCTTCATATCCTCAGAGTATTGGAAAGCAAAGAAAAGAAAGATTCCAGATATCAACACAATAAAAAAAAAAGTGAACTAATAGTAGGGTATCTTTTGCTTTCAGCTACAGGACCTTTGTCTCATTTGAAAGAGGAGTTCTAGCTACAGAGTCAAAAATCATTTATTATGAACAGGGCTACCAACAGACCTTTGCTCGCATGAATCCAAATGGAGGATGGGCCACAGGCTCAGCTGGTGCAAGTTCAGCATGTAACATTCAGTGCAAATATTGTGATTTACACCAGCTGAGATATGGCTTTCTGTTTCTATTTTAATAAATCAGCTGTAAGAATAAATTTCTCCTTACTTGCCTGGTATGGTTCTGTTGAGACGTTTAACCACACTAACATGACGACTATGTTTTTCGTTCAAACCACAAATGAAACATCCTTTGTGCCACATAAAGCACATTTTCTAGCCCAGATTGATTTTAGAGGTGCTAATTATATTATATAGTGTTGCAGGAACTACAGTAATTCACTTCTAAAATCCATTTAATTTCTTTTTAATTACTCATGTTTACCAATTCCTTTAGATTCGGAAAAGGCTCAAAATTGCAGTTAGCAAAGGAGGCTTGAAGTGGAATGATTAAAAACATCTGGCATATACATAATTATACCAGGCAATTTATTCCGCCTTTACCATTTCACTATAGCCGTGGTAATGAGGTAGAGCTGGATTCTATCACTTTTCTGAGCATTTAGAAGTACCTTACTGCACAGACAGTTTCACTGAAATAACTGGCAATAATTAAAGTGTATAACACCAAACCTTGGAAGAAAGGGTGGCAGATTCTTTTCCTTACTAAGTGGAGCTGCCAGCCCCAGGTGTGGTCAGCTTTGTCCATGAACGAATTCAAGCAAGTCTGAGTTTATCTGAAGGACTACCTGAATGTAACTAAGTATAGCAAAGACCATGGGCAGCTTGTTATAGCTTAACAGAAGTATGAATCAGTACTAAAATAATGTTGGTTCTGCCAATATTTTATCTGTGGAAGAAAACAGAAGTAAAGAAAAAAGCAGACCATGTCACACAACACTATTTCAAGGGTTTATGAAGTTAAACACTCGATTCTTCCTTTAAAAAGTTGCATGTTATATAAACGTAAAGGAGAAATGAACTAAGGCATTTTACTTCCAAAACACGTTCTTTATTTTCCTTTGTGGCCAACTTAAAAGATTTAGGTTCCTTGAAATTTGTGCAAGGCCAAATTTCCAAAGTTTACTGAAGCAGAACTGCTTTTAGGCCAGTGCATGTGATGACCCCACTCATGGTTGATTTGCTTCTGCTGGCCAGGGGAATCCTCAAATGAGTTCAGACAAGATAAATGAAGGGCCTTTGATATTTGTACATCTACAGCCTTTTGCTATCCCTTCAGCCCACTGAGTATCCCACGAGGGTGAGAACAACAAGCAGGGCAGCACCAGGAGAGGGGAGAGGGCCCTGTCTGGACTCTGTCCCTGCATCTCAGCAATAATTGTCGGTTCTGGTATGCGACCCATACATTTGCATGATACAGATATAGTCAGGGAGACTTCGCTGCCATCTACTCAGTTAAACCAAGAGAAGGTTATGAAGATCATGGTCAAGATCATGGTGGGGAAAATGTCACTGTTAATCAGGGATGACTTTATTGCTTGTGAAAGACATTACAGAAGCCAGCGTGCAGGCCACTGGGCCAGTTCACATGAGAGAAGAGAAAGCACTGCTGTTGCACTGACAGTGACTGGCTTCCCAAACTTCTGGCTGGTAAGTGGTGGGTTCACCATCCCTTGGGGTATTTAAGAACACACAGAACCTCATGTAAAAGAATTTAAAGCAACTCCACGAAGAGCTATGAGCTTCATACATCAATTTCTGCCTGAATCTGGCTTTCATTATGCAAGCGGTGAGGCTGGTTGATCAGGGTGACTCTTTCTGGCCAAGGATCTGTTAATCTGATTCCCTAACTACCATCTTTTTGGATCTCTTTATTTTTAGCAACCATTGACCAGGTATAATCCAGACCCATCTCCTGGGAAGTGCCACTAGTCACAGTGTTACCAACAGGTTCTATTCCCATGGCTCTGTGAGAACCTGGAAGAAGACATCTCCTGAGAGGATTCTAGGGTGACGTGACCAGTGTCAGGAATAACCATCAGACCTGAATGACTGCAGAAAGCCTGACTCCTTCTATATGAGTTCTTAAAATAGAAAAAATGAGCAAAAAAGAAATCAGTGAAATGGGGTCTCCTTTCTCTGCAACATTTCACAAGAAAAGTATTGACACCACATTAATTTAGAGTCTCAACAGTCCAATTTGAAAACCAATAGCACTGCTTCTGAAAATTCTGCTTTATGGATTTCCATAAGATATGTAATGGAAAAATCTATCCCTACTATACAGTCAGAAAAGTTTCAGCTGGAAGTAGGCAGGGCTGAATAAAATATAAAAGGGATAATAGTAGGTTTGAAAGTTTTGGAGTGCTCAGACTGTTATGCACCACCACAATTTAGGGCCATCACAGCTCACCACTCTGGCTAGTTGATGGAGTGAAAGTTCACCCTCTGCGCCTGGATGGTCAGTTGAAGGAACACTTCATGTCTATGCATCAGCTGGGGATCAAAGGTGGTGGGCTAGTGTATCCTCACAAACACCACAAATAGTTACTCTTCTCACCATGAAACTAATTGCAAAGAGAGTGATGCACCAGGCCACCATCCACCCAGCTTTATTTTTAAGGATGACAGGATACACTACTTATGCTCCCCACGTACTGCAAGTAAGCAAAACTAGAGGTAAGCGATATTCTCCAGTGACCATTTCCTTGTGCCAATTCTTCAAGCTGTTAGCCCAGGACCTTCTTTCTTCTGCCACCTCCTGTCCTTATCATTCACTTGTTATTGGCTCTTAGCTGCCATGTGGAACTGATTTCCTTTTTTCATTCAGGGGATCTGTCAAGTCCACCACAGCATGGACCCTTATTCATCTTTTCTTGTGGGTTTGACTGTCTCTTGCTCCATCTTCCTGTTTGTTCTTTTGTGCAGTTTCAAAGTACCTTACTCTGGTCTATATTACTCTTGTGAATACAAGTGACAATTTTATTGAAGATTCAGCTTTTCTTCCTTGTTCCTTGTCTGCCAAATATTGAACACAGTTATTTTGGAGACTACTGTTCAAATCCAGGCACTGAAAATGCATATGCTTACTCCTGTTTTAACCAGACAGACTTTATAGGATGCAGTCCAAACTTGATTTGAGTTGGCCCAGCAGCTTCCTTTATACAATAACGTTAACATTTCCCTGCATAAACTGAGTCTTAGAAAATTCACTGAAGAACGTTTCATTCTGCAAAAAAACCACCACCATTTTTATAGGACAGGTGCATGTTCCCACCTCAGATTCAGATTTCGTTTCATATATATATCCTGCTTGGGCACACCTTCAAATTTCTACGAAGGAATTTATTTCATACTCTTTCAAAGACTGAACTGAAAGATTTTTTTTTTTTATTATAGTGGTTGTTGTTTTCATTTGAAATACTTTATTGGCATATTTGCATATTTCTTACCATATGCAAATTCTGCATCTATGGCCAGGTTATGATCCGATTCCTCCTTATAGAGCCAAAGTGACTCCTATTTTAGTTATGTAACCCCTGATTTAAATCTGTTTAATTGAGATGATACATTTTAAGTCTGGTCTGCACAGGTCTAGTGACTGTAAATTTTCCTGGTTAGTACAAGATTGTGCACTGATATAAATGGCACCTTAAATCTTCCTTCCTGAAAACCACCTTTTGGTCACCAGTTCTCAATCCATTGAGACAACCAAGATAATTTTCAGCATATGTCTAATGAAGATGCTCAAGCACAGAACTCTATTAATTGTCTTTATTAGTTATCTTAGTTGGTTAGGGTTTTTTTGGAAAACAGTATTTACTTGGATACTTCTGGCTATGGTGTCAGTCCACTTAGCAGAAGTTTTGCTTGAAGACAGGTCTCACCAGACCCGTGAGACCACCCTGTTTTTTTGGAACTACAATGTTGCTGTGAATAACACAAGATGAAGGACAAGAGTAAAAAAAAAAAGTAAGAAAAGGAAAAATTAACTGAACTAAGTGGCAAACTTCAAAACTCACAAATTGGCTGGTCCAAAGATTTTATTTCTATTAAGTCCTTATTTTCATAGTCTTCATATAGACCATTTCTTAGCCTGTCACTAATGTGCCACTACTGTTCACTCTAGCTACACTCCAGACAGAATGAAAGCTTTAGCCCTCAACAATGACAATTTCCATCCTTTCATCAAATTTATATTTAACCTTTATGATGGTATAAATCAGTGTTAGCATCAAACATTGTTGAGGATACACATGGCTTTGGGGTTTTGAATTAAATTAATGGTATGTATCTAGTAACACCAACTTCTGTTGTTTAATGAAGGGAAACATCACTTATTGAAAGCAAGATGGTCTCTGAGCCATTTCAGGGTGTGTGTGTATGTGCACGCAAAGCCTAATAAATACAATAGTTCCTTTAAGAGAACCTGTATATGGTTGCTTATAGCTTTCCCATACTATCACTAAAATTTTCCACTCTGAGAATTCATATAAGGCAGAGGCTGCTTAGGCTTTTTGTTTTGGTTTTGGTTACTGTGAGGTTTTTTTCTTTCTTTTTTGTTGAAAACCAGTTGAGAACAAAGTTTAGAACTTCAGAACAAGAATAAAAGAGAACAGGAAGCATATTTTCCTTTGGTGTCTTAAAATAATATTGGCAAGCCTTTTTGTTTTGTTTTGCTTTGCTTAGTTTCATTAGAAACCATGAGCATACTAGAATTTAGTGCAGGTGTGATCTTTGGGGTGCCAGCTCTGCCTTTTCCTGCTGCTGTGAAAATCCACCAAGGCTCAATTTAGTGGATTTTTCTGACTTTGGCTTTAACTGTTGATACTTTTGAAGGTGGCAGCTTCAGTCTCAGAAGATTGCACAGCCTCTGAGATGTGTGATCTCTCTTATACACAACTAGCATGGAGCACAGGCCATGCTCCCGTGGGATACCACGTGCTGCAGCCTGCAGTGGTGAAAGTGGAGCTGGACTTTCTCTTCAATTACTGCTGAAGGGTTGTGTTGCACTTGACTGGGTAAACAGAAAGGCTGTACGAGGACAGCTAGGATGACATGCAGCCAAGATGAAGGGGATAAAAAACACCCAAAACTTGAAGCAATGATGGGGCAAGGATTGGGGGAAAGAAAGGGGGAGACGAGTTTGGGAGGAGGATACAGCAAAGGAATAGAATTGGAGGAGAAAGAGTGAAGAGACAAGACAGGGTCTGAACTTGGGAAAAGGGGATAAGACAGGATTGCGTGGTACAATAGGAAAAAGAGACTAAAAACACAGCTTGGAGGGGTAGAGCTGAAGAGCTCAGGCTTATAGATGGAAGAGCAGAAGGATCTAGCTGGGATTTCCAGGGAAAAACAATGATGCTTTGGAAACTTCTATTACAACTCACTGAGCATCTTCAGACACCCGAAAATCTGGTCATGTTACTACAGTGATAAACTGGATTAGTGAGGAGCAATATACTGGGGGTAAGTAGCAGCAGTAAAAAAGGCTTGAAACTACACTTTGTCCAGCAAGGAGAAATGAACAGTGTCCACCGAGGTACTGAAGAAGGCAGGAGGTTTAGACAGCAATCAGTCAATTAAAGACTGTATCAGAAAAAGTCTGCAAAAATGGACCTTGCACAAACTCCTTAAACCTGGAAGTTAACTTCTGAATGCATAACTCTGCACTTGACGATGTTCCTGGAAAGTCATAGTTTTCTCTGTAACAAGTGATCTTTTAAAGTAATAGCTTTGAAGCACTTGGCAGTTGCTTTCCATTGACTGTAAGTGAGCCCAGTACCAAGCTGTTCTAAAAGTGTCAGCTTTATTTTACGTAAAAGTTTTCCTAAGGGCAGAAAGGCTTCTTCAGGTATGGAAAAGCAGCAGTGCCAACCAGACAATTCCTGAGGTAGGAAACAAAACAGAATGAAAAAAAGAAAATCTGCTACTTTTTTCCATAAAAAATGCAATACATAGCTATTTGGGAACCTCAGAGTATTTTAAATCCATCTCACACTGCACTCGAGTTTGTCGCCTTTAAGAAATAGCTGATGACACTGTTTTCTTTCTGCCTTTTTCCTCTCAGTTGATGGATATAGACAAGAAAGTCTTTATCAGTAAATAATAAAGCAATTATTTTTAACAATTTCAATTTCTCAGTTGAATAATGAAAAAATTATTTTTTCCGTAAGATCTCTGCAGAAAATCAGCACACCCTGTCTATGAAACATGATATGTGTAGCTCATATGCTTTTACTTCTAGTCATAATAAAAAGACCTTGCTTCACTCTCTACCATTTGCAGAGATGGTAAATGCTTTAACTCCAGTGACTGATAAGCTCATGTCAGCCTACCAAATCAGATGAATTACTATTCACCTGTACTGTTTTGGATGGCACAGTTTTTGTTTAATCCTTGAATTCTTCCTAGAATTAAAATACTTCCTACCTTCTTCCTTTATACTGAACAGGTACTGTCTGCAAGTACCCAAACTGCAAGTGGCCAGGTGGCCAGACTGATAAAAGAGGGCATCGTGCAATGGACCCGCTCAGCAGAGCTCATTATGCAGCACAGCACATTTCAAACATACCATCCGTCACGTTAAGAGTTCCATTTTGGGATGGTTGGGGTAAATGTAAGCATGCTATTAAATTCAGCTGATTTGGTGTTGCTGAATTAAACAATAAAACCAAAGACGGTCTTCAAGCTATTGATTTCTGCAATGCATTGTATGCATTTACGTAAATCTAATTAAAACACTGTGCATAACCCAATTACGAGCTATTCCCTTACAGCAAGTTTTATATTTATCTAAGCCAGGCTGTGCCAGCTGTGAGACATAACCCTGGGTTTGCAAATAGCTATTGTGTAACAGCTGAAGTGGTCAGATAAATACACTGAGCATTTTTTCTTTCTGCTAATGGATCGTGTACTTCTGGATCGGGACCATTTTTTGCCATACCAGGTTACTGAGTTTTATTTCGTTGACATATTTCTTCTATCAGGATTGCTCAGGAGATAAGTTAAATGTACAACATAAAAGGCAAGCAGTTGAGAGTCTGAGGGGCAACAGAAGACCCTCACTTTATATTCTGCTAATAACTGGGGAGGCGGGTCTGAAGAGGTAGTATTATCACTCTGAATTGCTCTTTAGGGGAGGCAGTCCCCCCTCCACTGGGAATACAGCTACATCAGCAATACAGGGGACTGGCCTTCAAATGCAAGGGTCTAATGCTAGGTGTTCTGAATAACCTTGTGCCAGCCTTGAGGTTGAATAGAGCACCTGTATTAAGAATTTGATGGGGACTGTACCAAAGTTCATTAGAATTTCCCTGACATCCCATAAATGCAGCTCCATCACCCGAGTAATAGTGGCAGAAGATGCAGCAGGGACCAGCTCTTGCCATTTTCGACCAATACTGTGCATAAATCTTCCTGCAAAAGATCTACACCATGTTTGTGACAGCAATAGCTGATGTATAATATTTTCTAACATTGGATGAAATATAAGATTCAGGGGGAGAAAACAGTAGACTCAACTTTTCTTTCCAGGAGTAGAGCCAGCCGTAAACCTCCTTGTCCCCTCCAGGACCACTTTCAAGAAGTGCCCTCACTCAAGGCTCAAATCTATGCTCTCCACAGTTTATGACAAAGAGCTAACACAGAAGAACCCTTCCTAAGGCTGGGCAAAAGTAGGAGGATAAACCTGGATGAACCACATAAGAGAAGGAGTAGCAGAGTAGGAAAGCCCAGTTAGGCATATGCAGAGGCAGAGAGAGGAGAAGGGGAAAGGAGAAGACAGGGAGGCAGAGCACTGATGAGGGTGATACAGAGCCAAAGGGACTGTGAGAAGCATGGGTGGGACAGCACAGAGCAACAGTGGGAAGAAAGGATGCAAGACTTCCTCCAGTGAGTCACTCACTATTTCATCCCTCTAAGGCAGGAATTGATGCTGTTGGGTGGAAAGCCCAGCCAAGTCCTCACCTATGACTCTCAATAAATTCTCTTCCATTCCCCTTCCCCTTCCCCTTCCCCTTCCCCTGTTTCCTAGATGTCAGAGGCTCACAGGGACAGCTTAGCTGGCCAGCAGCTTCATATCTCTCCCTACTCAAGTAGCACTTTCCCAAGCAACGCTTCAGCTCCCAGCACCGTGACTGCAGAGGCGAAGCTGCTGGCTGCAGAGCAGTCTCTCCTCATGCGACCTTTAAGCGTAGGCTTAGTACAGTGCTACAAGCATTCCCTGGGGCAAGTGAGATTGACATGGCACCTGAGCACATGTACTACCCCACTCTGGGATTTCAAACTACATGCCATTCCCTTCCAGTTGGAGACAAGTTTATGAGCTTGAGCAGGCAATAAAAGCTTCTCTCCATGCTAATGAAATGTCCAAGTCCTGATGGATTAGTAGTTTTCATATCAGATTAAATCTGCATTTTTGCTGATAAAGACACAGAAGTCACTCCTAATAGGCTTTCAGTTTTTGTTAGCAAAAATACATCTCTATAGAGCACAGCGCCTATGGGATACAAACGGGACAGAAAAGGCACTAACACATTATGATGGACTGCTCAAAAACTCTGCTTTCCTCCAACTGGCCAGAACACAGCCAGGCAACGTGCAGAAGGCTATTGCTGATGTAGAGGAACCCTGTGGGCACTTTTCTAGAAGCCCATGCACAGCCACCCCACCTCTGGTCTCTGCAGCAGTCCCCAGAGCTGTTCTGCAACCATGGTCACGTACGGGACCCCTGGAGCCAGGGGATATTCTCTTACTCACTTCAAAGAGTTCAGGCCCTTTTGATAGTAGAAGCTACTCCACGTGTCTCTTTGTGAAGTCTCTGAATGAACAGAGATCCCAAACTCAGTGCCTCACTGGTAACTTTCCACCCTAAAGAACTGCAAGCATTATTTTGGGATACAACACCAACCAGGCAATTCCTCCAGAAAGCTGCTTGGGCCATGTCTGTGCTGCTAAAGGAAACAGCCTCAGACACCAAGAGCAAGTGGAACCAGCTGGCTCACATCTACGCTGTTTAGAGCTTACCCTTTCCATCCCCAATTTGTCTAGAAATGAGTTGGAGATGTCGACAACAGAGTTGGAGAGTGAGTTATCAGCTAAGCAATGTGGACGATAGGAGTCCAGCTCTTAAGCTGGCTCCCTGTCTTTCGTTGAGCAGCACAGGTATTCCCTAGAAGCCTGGCGAAGGGTAGGGCATTGCTGTGTGGTTGGACTATGAAAACACAGAGCAACCCCGTGGTGCTGGAGAGCAAAGCCTACGCACGAGGTGGTGGCATAGCGTGGAGGTGCTGTAAGACTCCACTCGCAGCCTTGAATTCCTGGCTGCAGATCCTCCGCCTGCAGCGCTCCATAGGTGCCCACATGCTGAATCTCAGAGCCTGGATCCCCCGTCTCGGGCACCTCACTGTATTGGTTTTGTTGGCAAGGTTTTGGTAGTGGGGGGGGGGGGTTACAGGGGTGGCTTCTGTAAGAAGTTGCTGGAAGCTTCCCCTGTGTTCGAGAGAGAGCCAATACCAGCCGGCTCTAAGACGGACCCGCCGCCGGCCAAGGCCGAGCCCATCAGCGATAGTGGTAACACCTCTGTGATAACATTTTTAAGAAGGAAAAATAGTTGGGACAGGCAGATTCGGCAGCCGGAGAGAGGAGTGAGAACACGTAAGATAAACAACCCTGCGGACACCAAGGTCAGTGCAGAAGGAGGGGGAGGAGGTGCTCCAGGCGCCGGAGCAGAGATTCCCCTGCGGCCCGTGGGGAAGACCATGGTGAGGCAGGCTGTCCCCCTGCAGCCCAGGGAGGTCCACGGTGGAGCAGATATCCACCTACAGCCCGGGGAGGACCCCACACTGGAGCAGGTGGATGCCCAAAGGAGGCTGTGACCCTGTGGGAACCCCGCGCTGGAGCAGGCTCCTGGCAGGACCTGCGGATCTGTGGAGAGAGGAGCCCACGGAGCAGGTTTTCTGGCAGGACTTGTGACCCCGTGGGGGACCCACGCTGGAGCAGTGTGCTCCTGAAGGACTGCACACTGTGGAAAGGACCCATGCTGGAGCAGTTCGTGAAGAACTGCAGCCCGTGGGAATGGCCCACATTGGAGAAGTTCGTGGAGGACTGTCTCCCGTGGGTGGGACCCCACGCTGGAGCAGGGAAGAGTGTGATGAGTCCTGCCCCTGAGGAGGATGAAGCGGCAGAAAACAACGTGTGATGAACTGACCGTAAACCCCATCCCCGTCCCCCTGTGCCGCTGGGGGGGTTGGTAGAGAAGCCGGGAGTGAAGTTGTGCCCGGGAAGAAGGGAGGGGTGGAGGGAAGGTGTTCTGAGATTTGGTTTTATTTCTCATTACCCTACTCTGGTTGATTTGTAATAAAGTGAGTTAATTTTCCCCAAGTTGAGTCTGTTTTGCCCGTGACGGTAAGTGATGAGTGATATCTCTCCTGTCCTTATCTCGACCCACAAGCTCTTTGTTATATTTTCTCTCCCCTGTCCAGCTGAGGAGGGGGAGTGATAGAACGGCTTTGGTGGGCACCTGGCAACCAGCCAGGGTCAACCCATCACACTCACCATTCCCGTGCAGCAGTGCTTTGGCATACGTCCCATTGCGCTTTCCAAGCATGTTAAAGCCCCTGCACGTGCCAACCCTTTTGGTGATTCTTCTGGTGGTTTAACATACAGGACAAAATCGACTCAACCAAAGGGTACTTTGTACACACAGCTGAATTTTTTTTTATTATTCTTTACCTTTTGCAAACTTTTCTATTTGTTATTTTGGACTTTAATAGAGTGATGCCATTTTCCATTTCAATCAGTGCTCCAGCTTGCTCCCCCACTTCCATTTCTGACTGAGTCTAAGGTAACTTTCAGAAAAGAAGGAAAAGAGATAGATGAATTATGGCACTTGAAGTCGGAGAAAAAATTCTGAAAGGAAAATGTAATTAAGAAATAAATTGAAAAATGGAAGCACCTGTGATACAGTGGCCAGGAATGATTATTTTAGAAGGAAACCATCACAGGCAGCTTAATTCCATTTCATTCTGTTGTTCTCAGGATTTGTGCTGTTTGCTCATTTATTTGGATAAAATGTAAACCTCTTCTACTTGCATTGTTAAATGTAATGAGTATTATTTTGCATTTAATTAAAATACTGACACATTCCCACTGATGGAAAAGTTTCCATTGCTTTTCAGAAAACACTAGGTCATTTGATTTATAGAACATAGTTATTAACTGCTCGGCAAATACCTGGAATGGAAATAGTTTTACCTATTGGGAAAAGCACTACCGCTCCTGTAAAAACAAAGGTTTTAAAGAGATTGAAACGTCTGGAAGAAATTCAAGATGGGAAGGAAAAATATGCAGGAGGGTGACTACAAAAATGGTAAAGTGGCATTTTGAGGGTTTGATCAATGACTGATACAAATATAGTTTTACATGGAAATGTGAGTACCCTGGGACAGGAAGCACTGCTGGACCTTTGTAAAGTTTGGATTCAGTAGCTGGTTACCCAGGCTGAAGTGGGATGAGTTGCAATAAAAGCACTGACATCTGAAAAATGACATCGAGGGACTGAGCCAAAGCTTCCCACAGTCTGAACTCGCATGGTATAAAGGAGAGCCTTTTCTTAAATGAGTTTGCTACTTTTCCAGTAGCATTTAAAGCTGCTTCGTTGCTATGGGAGACGGTGAGCAGAGCAGGAGAAAAATCCAAAATTGACCCGAAGTCCAAAATTACAAGTCAGAAAAGTTCTGCTTAACAGCAACCCTGTGCTGTCAACCTCTTTCAGCTACCTCCTGACATTTCTTCTTTAGCTCAACACCAAAACTACTCTTCCCAGTACTGGACTTCTCATTCCTACCAAAGACTGGCTAAGCATCTAGAAATCAGGCAGGGCAGTGACTCTGGAAATGCCTGCTCTGTTCAGAGCTACACCTAACAAACTTACAGATGAGGCCTATCTTCTCTGGTCATTTTTTAAAAATAAAAGAACTCCATTTTTGTGGGAGACTGAAAGAGTTAATGTCTCAAACGTTGTGGTGGGGCGAGTTCTGCTTAAAGACAAACTCTGCCTAAGAACAAACCCTGCAGAGCAAGGAACCCAGGTGAAAAGCCCATCAGCTCAGACATCAGCAACAGGAGGGGGAGGGCGTGCTGGAGGGTGCGCAGCTCCTTCTTCTGATGAGACGTTCTGATACAAAGATCAAACAATGGCCAGGTCTGCAGGGAAGAAGTTACTTCCCAGATGACTCCCAAGCCCAAAGGCTCACAAACTGCTCATTAGACTAATAAGTTCAAGTGCCCGCCCGAAGGAGGGGCAAGGATGATAAAAGGACACCAACTGAAGCCCTGGGTGCGCAAGCCCACCGGGACCGGACCCCTCGGCTGACTGGACCAACGCTGGACCCAGGACCAGTGAAATCTTTCTCTCTTCCTTTTTCTCTCTCTGTCTTCTCTCTTTCCTTTTCCTTTTCTACAATCCCTACACCTCATCCGTTTCAAGATATAAACCGTTGACCAAGTCTGAGACTAAGAGTGGATCCAGCCGCCCCCAGACCCTTCTCTGAGGAGGAGTCTGGAAAGCAAGGGGGTCTGCTCTGAACCTCGTGACTCAACGGGAGGGATCTCCTTATTCCCTGAATCGATGTATATGGTTACATGGTTTACAGAAGTAGTCCCATGCCAATTCCTGTTGTGATAAACCCTGCCACCTACTTTTATGCCTCCCTAGTTCAGTTTGCTTCTGTCATGAATAAAATCTTTAACTGATCATTTGGTGTCATTTCACCTTAATTTAGCCTGAGGGAATTCCGAATTAAACAGGACTCCCTGGTCTGTCCAGCCCAGGTCGTGACAATTTTTCAGGGCTTTTTTTGTCTGGAACAAGACAGGAACAGGAGATCTGCTGTAGCTATCTCTATGCTACAAAGGAGGGAACTGGTTCCTTCATTTCTTGATGGTTTTGATCATCACTATGTGATGGCATCATTCAGGAGGTACCTTGATATGATGGGAACAGATTCTATCCTGGGTTACTGTATGAGCATTAGAGCTTGTCTCTAGCCCCTCACACTTGTTGGTCCCTCTCACAGGGCCTGGAAGCGAGGTCCTGTAGAAGATCTTGTCTAGTAACACAAAAATACATTTCTCAGATGGATCTGGAGCCATCCCATCACCACAGAGCATTAAATGCTGTCACTATTTTTCCCAAAGTTGCAGGAAACTTCTGTCCACTTTTCTTTTAGATTATCAGGCACAGGGAATCTTTGGTAGAAATGAACATCACGGAGTAAGAAACACTGCCTGAATGTGTCAGTATTCCTACTTCCTAGACAAGCTGGTGCCTTTTTTTTTTTTAACCTCTAAAGATAGAGGGATGTGTCATGTCTAATAGTTACACCTCAAAGTATTTCAACATGCCTTAATTAAAATGCTGAGGAAAAACAAATCACTTCTGAGCAGGTCATGAATACAACAGGTGCTATAAGCAATCTCAATTCACAACTTCTTAACAGCACTTTTAGTACTCTGTTCACTTCTGTGCTATTACATATTTATCAATACAACCTTAACAGCTGAAAAAAGATTGAAGCTGCATAATCCCACTAGAGCATCACAAGGGAAGCCAGAGAAATGCATGAGATGACATTAATCTAGTTACTAGGTTTATTAAATCTAAAGTACTTGTTAAAAGTGGAGATGAAAATTTTAAAATTGCTGCAATTAATTGTTGCTAGAACTCTGAGACTCTGAGACAGCAACAACCTGCATAAAGAATAACTGAGCTGAATTTATAGCATTTATGTTGTCTTCAGCCTCCCTGAAAAACATGCACAGAATCTAGTTAGCAATACATCAGACCTGGTAGGAATCCAGAACTGGTCTAGACAGCAAGGTTTCAAGTACTGGTGTCTCTGCCCCCAGAGCTGGGCAAATTATTATGGATTTGGAAGTTTTTCACACAGCAACTCTGGGAACTACAGCAGTTGAAAGTTTTGTGAAAGACTGTTTTTACACTAGAAAATTACACTCTAGCAGATTGGAACCATATTGTGAGGATAGGGACAATTCTGAGGAAAAAAAAAAACAAAACCCAGCAACAAACCAACGCATAAAAGTGTTTTCAAAACAAGTATTTCAATGTTGTTGCAACCAAACAGAATCACAGGCTCACAGAATGGATGAGGCTGGAAGGGATCCCCGGAGACTGCCTAGTCCCGTGCCCGTGCGCAAGCAGGGTCTCCTAGAGCAGGTTGCTCAGGGCTGCTCGTCTACCAAGCCTGTTGTTTCACCCGTTCTCCTAGAACATGGCCCACCTGCATTTTACAAAAGTTCTCAGACACTTGTGAAATGAACATTGATGGTCAGGTCCATGGATTTCTTAAGGTTAGAATATGAAGTTTATTGATAACGAGCCCTGTTTCAATATATTTAGGAATGTACTGGCTGATAACCAACAGTTGTAGCTGATTGAGGAAGTAGAGAAATCCTGAGTAATTTCAAAAATTTGTTTCCCAAATATTTGGCTCAGTGGAATCATGGGAAGACTGTAGTCTTTTACGGACTGCACAAAGTATGTGCACAGAGTGGACACATTTATGAATGTTTGTTTTTAATACAGTAGCATGGATCAGTACTGAGCTCTTACTATGGTTCTGTGCATCTCAGCCTTTGGGGGTCTGGAGAGCAGTCAAAGGCCACTGCTCTGAAGGAAAGACACAAATGATTTCTTCAAATGACCACTTGATGTCACTTGACACCATGCTAATAAACTTGATGAAGCCCACTTCTGGGCAATAAACAAAGGTTCTGAGACTAATGTGTCTGAAAATGGGAAAGCAAGATGCTAAAAAAGTACTATAAAAAGATTGTGGTTTTTTGTTATGGGTTTGTCTACTGTTCTTGTAAACCAGTGTTGACAACTGCTAAATTACTTACAAATATACAATCTTTCTTGTCCAGAGAAGTATAGGTACCCGCTTTCTCTTCCAGAGAGAGTCTAAGACTAAGAGTTATTACGTTAGGATGTGTTCCTCAATTTTTGGGTGCCGAGTTTTGAAGAGGCATCAAAGAGACACAGATGTTTCTAGATTACCCGTCCAAAAATAAGATTCCATTAACAATCCAGTGTCACTAGTCACTTTGAAAGTTTTGGCTAAGCCTCAGGTTTTCTCTCCCCTACAGCTTCATTCCTTACTAACACAGTGAATTTCACATTTCCCATGCATATGAAATACCAGCTCTGAAAACTAAGGCAAGATGCCATATTTCCTAATCTATCTAGTCCAAAGTAAAGTGAATTATTGTTCCCCGACAGCATTTTTCGTACATCAGCATGACCTGAATTCTAATAAATTCACATGATCACAACCTTACAGTCTCTCCTCTTCCACTTTCCATTTATGTACTGCTGGGACATTGATTTATTTGTGACAGAAACCTTTATCCTGAGACTTGTATATGTTGGTTTTATCCCCTGGTATTCACCAGCCAGGTGGTCTTGCCAGGAAATAGATCTGACTGTCTGTAAAATAAATGTTAACCCAGGATGTTTTCAATCCCAGAGCTGGTTGAAATATTTTAGCCAGTAGAGATTTTCCTTGCAGCTTCATTGAAAGTGAAATGCTCCTCTGGATATTGTTTTCAAACTATTATTAGATAGAAAAAAGTAAATGACTTATTGAGGTTGTCCCATTTTGTTTTGAAAATGTCACAAGAGATTTGTTCTTACTTTAATCAAAGCAAAATGAATGAGTCGTATTGAACTATATTTATAAAATATTTTATATTAGTTTTGATGTCTTTTTAGCATTTGAGTGGTTCCAAATTTAAACAGTTTGGAACCTCCATTATCCAAAATTTTGAAGAATAGAATAGATTCTGCTTCTTGTTTGCCTTTCAGCATTGGCATTTATTACAGAAAGAAAATAGCCAGCCCAGTGATACGAATGTTAGGCACTTGGTCTCATTTATGTAATGTTTTACTTGGGGACTATACAGTCTCACCTGGATAACAAGCTTTTCCTTGGCAAGGTAGTCTAAATCAATACCAATAGGCCAGTTGCACTCCTCATTCAGTGTAAGTCAACTGAAGACAGCAGAAACTCAATCCGTACTCTCAAGGACTGTCTAAAACCCCTCCAGGTATCTCATTTATGATTTGTTGTGCCTTATCAGCTATCACTCTTCCTGTCCTGACCCTCAATTCTTTGCTCATGCTGGAAGGAGCCACGGTGGATCCTTCTATGAGAACTCCTTCAAGAAATGTGGGGGAGATGTGGAACCTTCCCAAAAACCTTCAAGGATGATGAAGTGATGCATTTAATCTCAACAACTGTCTGCAACAAATTTACCTCTCCTCAGTAGCTGAGCTGCTGCTTGCTTTAGTGCATGTCAAGCCAAAAAAACCCCAAAGTTTGGGTGTCTGTATACACACCAGAAAGTTTTCTGCAGAGCTCTTTGGTAATGTACTGTATGGAGCCACAACTGGGAGGCAGCATCCACAAACATGCGTTACTGCAATACTGAGTATTGCCATACTTATATCTGGGACAAGGGGAGGAGGGGCAGAAAGAGAGTCAAGCTTGCAGGTTTCTGCATCCCACACCAAGCAAACCAAACTAAATTTGTTGTATAGTGAATCTGACTGTAAATTTGCACTAGCTGTGACTCTTTCAGGAGGACAGAGAGCGTAAAAATGACTTTACATAGCAGACATAAACACCTGTTAGACATCTTAACCTCCCTTACTTTCCATAGGAACCAAAAGCTGGAATATTTTTAAAGGTCAAGATCCAAATGTGACTGAGAGAGGTAGGAAAAGTACCCTCCATGCTCTTCTCTCTGGAGGGTGATGCCTTGAATACTGCAGATTTTATATTTGGGGGCATTTCTAGATTTGTCTGCCTATACCACTGCTCAGACCCATTTCCAAAGTCCTGGTCCCCAAAGAAACAAAAGAATAGAATATTATTATCATAATTAACTCTCTTCCTTAGGGAGGTAACTTTAGAGACAAACTACTTTCCAGCACCATCGTCTCTAGCTGCTAGTGCTCGCAGCTCTCTAGTGCTTTATAATCTTCATTTCCACAAACATTGAGCAGATATTAGTGATTTATTCCTGTAATTATTGTGCTCTTGAAGTTGTACCAAATGGAGCTAAACATTGTGCTAAACATTGCAAGTTAAATCCCACTGGCCAGGAAAGAGAAAAAAGAACCCTATTGAAGTCTATCTAAAGCACATTTCAGCCCTTGCTTGGCTGTCCATCAAACAAGATACTCTACAAGACAAAGAGGAGAGAAGGAAGCACATGCAATCCATCTTCTTTCAGTGTAGGCAGTGCATGCAAGTTATTTATCTAGTGCTTTAAGTTCTGTCCCTTGGCCCATTGCTTTAAAGTGAGAGCTCACGAGAATTTCTAGGCGCAGGAAATTTTGCTATTTCTTTGCAAATTAGAATGAAAACCTTAAGTATTTTAAGAAATTAGGAAAATAATTGGTAAAGCCACTTTCTCTTTGTTGCAGTCACAGAGTTGGTTTCTAACACACCCAGAGATGTGATAATAGTGAAAACTGACATAAAGCAAAAGCTTAAGAAAAACAACAGACAGAGATAACGACTGTATGCTACCAAAACAAAACATTCTGCAGAAGCAGAAATGATGGAACCATCTGTTCTCATAGAAAAGCATATTTGCAGAAATTTTTTTAAAGTAGATGTGAAAGTGTATTTATTTGCTTAGTTTGGGACTCCTGACCTTATGGTTTTGATGCCAACTCGCTGTAATCTTAATAAACAAGGAAAAATCACCCAGTCAGTGAATCGCTGGAGCCAACATCTTCAGAAGCAGAGCATGCCAGTGTTTTCTCCCATCAGGTTAGCAACTTGAAAGGGTTTGCACTTGGCTGCTAATTTTTTCATGACCCTACATGAAAATGAGAGCACAAAAGGAGAAACGGGTTTCCTGGACCTCAGCTTAGCAAAGTGATTCTGCACAAGCTCAGCTTTAGGTGTAGCACATGGCACATTCACGTCTGAAGGTGAGTACATCTCTTCGCCCTTTGCTGCACCTGGACATAAATCTGAATGTCACTATTTTAGCTCAGTCATGTTGCGTATCACCAGTTACCCATAATTACTCCTCTTATTAGCAACCATTACACTGCATTTTCCTCTCCATTTTCTTTTCAGCTATGTTTTCACTTACGTTAGCTCAAGAAACTCTTAGGGCTAAATCTGATCTCAGAAAGTTGTAAATCAGGCAACACTGTAAATCAGGTGTCCACACTGGTGTAATAGCCACGTAAATGAGATTGAAAGAGACTTGCAATTTCATTCTATGAAAAGAAAGCTCTTTGCTTTTTCAGCAAGTTAACTTAGCCTTCCTCCTGAGAGATGACCCCACTTAAATATGAATCCGGGAGGAAGTGGAATGAGCCCCAGCAGCACGCAGCTAGCCCTGAATGCAAAACAGCAACAAGCAGTTCTCCCAGCAAGCTGAAAACCTGAGGAGCTGCACTAGCAATAGTTAATGTTCCGTTGAACACCTTTGAACTGTGATGAAGCCAGCTTCCAGAAGACTATTTCTTTGGATAAAATCACAAATTAAAATGAAAAATCGTGGCATAGATTCACAGCTGTGTTTCACGTCCATGCTCATTTAAAGGAGGCAGAGTTGAAGGCAGTTGTGGAAAGCAATTTATTTACTAGATGTACTCTGACTTTCCACCCAGAGGCATCAGGAAGGCATGCAGGTAGTTCATTAGGGTTCAGGATATATGGCAACTCTGTTGCAAACTTTTACCTTATAACTTCTCATATCAAATTCTTGCCAAAACTTCACATCAACACATATGTATAGTCAATTAGTGGAGACACAGAGCAGGAAATGCCATCCAGAGTTCTCCCCAGCATTGATCAAAAGCAACCGAGTGTCGTTCTGTGTGATTCCCCCTCTCCAGGCAAAACTCCATTAGAATTTCAGAACTGGACGTGCCCAAGAGCCACATTAATCACTCCGCGATGGCACAGCACAGACCTCCAGCCTGCCGCAAGCTAATGGCTCACAGCTGTAACACGAGCTTCACCAGGAGCTAATCTAAGGATCTCTTGGCTGTCTCTCCAGTGACATGGGAGTGCAAAAAGGAAAACTAAAATAAATAGCTAACTGAAGTGCTCCATCAGAGTTACTATCCTGAGCATAATGAAACCAGATTCCCTCTTTCTGCCTCCCATCTCTGTAGCTCAAGAGGTGACTTGTACAATATTCATCATATTACACATCATCATAGATGTGCAACGCAGTGGGGAGGTTGTGATCCTTGACCATCCCTGAAACGGCCCACGGCTCTCACCATGCTTCTGTGTGGTCCAAGTGTCCTTCCATCCTCACTGAGACACAGCTTCCCACAAAGGGTGGTGGGCTGGGGTACTCCCTTACTCTCCTTCTAATCAAGAAATTTGGACCAGAAATCTCTGCACTCTGTGAGAAACACAGGCTGGAAGTGACACCTAGAAAACACCCCTGAAAGGAGGTAGCTTTCAGGAGGAGCAGTCTGGAAATGGTGGTTTCCCTTTGCACTTGTCAGAATCAGATTTCTTTGTTGATTATGTGTTTGACACAAAGATAGATCTCAGTAATTAATATCTTGTGTAAATCTCATCTTACATTGCTGAAAGAAATGATTTGAGTGTGTCACTGTGATTCATTTGAACTAGTAAACTCTGTATCATTTTCAGATGGAAAATGCAGGATGACTGTATTTACAGGGCAGGAAGCACTGAAAACCACCTATTTATTTTCCTGAGACCTTTCTTAGGGCACACATCAGCACAGATTCAATTTACAAATGGTTTTTGAAAGCCAGGATACCACTCTAAAGTAAAGCACTATGAACATAAGAGATCTGCTACTCACACATATTCTTCCTGGTCCCTCTGGACAATCCTCTTTGCACCCGCTTTGGTCCTCACCTTTCCCAGTGCTCCTCCTCTTGGCCTCCAAATACTGCTCAGATTTCCTTGACCTTGCTTAACGCACACAAGACTAGATGTGGACTACGTATTTGTCCCTTCAAACCATTTGACTTAGCATTTCTTCAGCCCTTTCATGGGCTGCAACATCTGCAGTGCAGGGACAGTAAAAGCAGTGAGAAACCATGCAAAAGTCTGTTCCTATCCTTTCACAAAACATCTGAGCCAAGTAAGTCTCATGCTCAGGAGAATACGGCTGCTCCCCATATTTAGGAGTTCAAGTTGCCTTAAAAGACATAATGCGAGTGTCAAACCCTGCAGTGAATCAGAAGAGGGAAGAGTGAGGAAAGTGGGCACTACAGACTAAAAATTCAGGCATCATGCCCTTCAGGAGTCATAGAAAATGGGGATGAAAGCAATGGGAGAGAAGAGATGCTTAATAAGCTAAGGAGCTCACTGGTTTCCTGCCTCCTTGCTCTCTGTTGGTTGGTAAAGCTCAGCAGGATGAGTTCTGTCCACAACATCCTCATTTTCAGACAGACACAAAGGGGATTTTCTTACTTTACCATAACTTTCTAAGGAGTTGCTGGCTGCAGCTGTCTCTGGCTGCAGTAGTTTCATTACTATTTTATGTTTCTTAGGACTTGGTACATTCCTTTCTGAATATTTTATCTATTTGCCACATGATGCGTCCATCCCCAAATACTCAGAAGCGGAGTGAGATTTCGAAACAATCTCTTTCCATGACCCAACAGAGGGCACTTGCTCCTGAAAGGGGTGGAGATGGATGGGGAGCGTGCTTCTTTTGTCTCCTCAATCAGATCCTGCAGGTGACATCTAGGTAGCCTAAACTCTGCTCAAGTCCCAGTACTGATGCAGCCTGTCTCCTCTTCAGCGCTGCTTAATCCTTGAATCTCTACCACGTCCTCTGAGGTGGCCAGAAGGTTCCTTGGGCATCCACAAGAAAAGGCAATACTTTCTCGGCTAAACTATCATCTTTGGACCTCCAAAGCCTCAGACTTTTACACTCAGTGAAAGATGCACTCAGTAGGGCAGTTGCCACCTTCCTCATAACAGCCAACAGTCAGCGGACTTGGCCTGAAATAACCTCAGCTGCAGGTCTTTGCTTGAAGGGGTTTCAGTCCATCTCAGTTGCCTGTGTAAGGGCGCAAGAGCCACCTGGCTACTGTGAGATTGGGCTGCTGGGGGGGTGAGGGTGGGGGGACACTTGCTGCCTTTCCTGGGACATCGAGTAGCCAGGAGCACAGGAATTACAGGGCAGTGGGAGAGCACCTTAGAGAGAAAGCAACTGCAACTCCCCGGTTTGGACGCTCGGATGCTGTGTGTGGTCTGGAGCTGATCAAGTTGGATCTTCTGGCTGCACTTAACCCGGTTCATGAGGGCCCCATGTCAGATGCTGACATGACAACCGAACTACATCTGTGGCTGGTGTAAGGCCAAACTTCACCACTGTTCAGGAGAGCTGAGCCCATTGAACCAGCTGAGGGCAAAACAGTTGTATAAACCTGACAGTTTTCAGAAAATATTTTAATATATATGTTACATTTTTTCAGTTTAGTTCTGACTAATGGTTTGCTTCATGCCTACAGAAACGGGGCAGCCATCAGACAGGCAGAAATTAATGCAATGAAATTGGTTTAATGTCCTCCACAGCACTGGAATAAAATTTGAACGGAGTGCAAAAGGAACTACAGATAGTACAGTTATATTGAAGTGGAAGAAAGAAAATTCTTCAGTCATCAGAGTTGTCCTAAAATAAGCACAGCGATATCAAAGCCAATTAGGGAGACAGTGATGTAACTCAAAGACATAATAAGCAGTGTTCTGTGATGCAGTTTATGAACAATTTATCACCACACTTTGGCTTCAACAAGAATATAGTCCAATAAGCTACTGGCTTCAACATACCTTTAGATCTAAATAACAGACTCATATTGATAGAGCCAGGACCTGACAGTGGTGAAAAAACAAACTATTTCTAATTATTCAAACTCAGTCTAGGGTTTTCTAACAAACACATCAAATACCTTAAACTGAATTAATTTTCTTTATGGATTCCAAGCACTACTAAAATCAGTGGATCAGTGGAGAAAAAAAAAAAAAAGTCTGTGTGTTGAAGTGGCAGCATAAATCAATAACCAGATACAAATTTGAAGATAATGTATGCTCTTTTTGAAGCCCATTGAGGGTTTTTTCAGCTCAAGTATTCCTAATGTGCTCCATGATCCATGCAGGACTGGGGATGTTCTGGGAGGCTTGATAGGATGAGGAGGGAAGGGGATTTGTGAGAGGTGACAGCATGCAGGGATGGATAGAGTGAGGAGACCCAGCTCAGAGGCTTGATGAGAGCTGTAGATGACAGACACAGTCCAAAGCCAAAGTGGTTCTGAAAAGGAGCTCCTCGTCCAGGCCTGGAGAGGGTCAGCAGCACTAGGGTTCATTACTGAGGCCCCTGTGTGAAGAGTCTGTCACCAGGTAAAGGGACACAGATGGTTTGCACTGCTACAGTCATGGGCACAGGGCTGCACCACGCAGAGATGCCATCTTGGAGCTGCATTGGCATGGCATCATTTCCTAGCCAATGATGCCTGCTTCATGAAGCATCATCCTGATGTGACTAAACCTTTTCCAGCTGTACTAACTTTTAGGGAAGCAGTTCGGGTGCCTATGACCCCCAGCAGCATGGGAAGGGAGCACATTAAGATAAAATACACAGAGAGGATGTCCACTCCCGGAGGCAGGAAGGGAGCGCGTACATTGTGCACAGTTTGCCTAGTGCACTACATTAAGACAAAACCCATGTTTACTCTAAAAGATCATTGCAGCAGTAGAGGAATTTGAAAAGTCTGTTCCAGACAAGAGAAGCCAGGGTGAGTGTGCTGGAAATGCACAAACACATCAAGTACAAAATGTATGGACACTTGAGAAAGGCTTTGTCAAGGAATAAACAGACAAGTGCACACCTAACACTTCCCTGATCTTTCCTTCTACAAATCAAGAAGATATGCAGCAGAGATGACAAGCCTGGGCCTGGTTTCCAGCGAGCCGGAGGCCCAAACTTGCCCATGGGTTTGTTTTATTTCTGATTCCAGACTCACATTCCTGGCTTTCAGGAATGAGGCTTCTCAGGGAGACATTTAGGAGCAGCCAGACAAGAGGTTTCTCTCTCCAGGATTACAGAAGGTGAAACAGCATCAATGAAATGGAACTGCATCAAAGTAAAATCACTTTTTCCCATTGCAAAGATATTTTGAGGGTCCGGACTCTTTGATGCGACTGGTGGAAAAAACAACAGACAGGGGGTCCCAAACTATCACCCAGTGATCTGGATACCAGCCCATCAAGTCCGTGCTTCCCCTGCTTCCCACCAAAATTATTCTCCTGAATGACCCTGAGCACTAACAAGATGCTAAGATCTTTTTGAGCCAGGCAATCCCATTAGTGCCACTATGTCTCACTTGTCCTGAACTTGATGGGACACAGGGGAGGGAAATAGGTTGCATGACAACCAAGCAACCTTTAGCTTCCTAGCCTGAATGACCACACAATTGGGTGCAAAGCCTGAACTGACCACCCCTGTTCTGTAGCAAGTCACCCTCAGTATTCTGCAACTTAGCCAGAGGTGTTCTGCAATTATAACACACAAAGCAATTCCTGCTCCAATGACACAAAGAAGAAATAGAGACACTGGTTTCCACTGTACAAACTGAAAGAGTGGCACTGGAGGATGTTGATTGAGCTATACCACACAAGGAGCCGAAGACACTAACTGCCGCAGGAGAAGCTCGTAAGTAGTACCGTGGCCGTGAGGAACACCAGGTTTGCTGCAGACCACTTCTGCACATGCAGCCGGTCTAGCTCCCCCACTACTCTGCACAGGTTGGCTGTGTCACAAGAGAAGTGAGTCTGAAGCACCAACCTTCCCTTGTAGGTAGAGTTTCTGTGGTGTGTGCACACCATGGCCATTTGTCTAACGTTTCCAGAGGACCCAAAGCCAGAGCTGCTGGGTGACTTCTTGATCATTACCTAAAACAGCACAGGCTGCCTCTAGGAATGGTGGAGCTGGCAAGTTGAAATGGGTGACAAAACTGAGATCCGATGAGTAGCACATGTAGGGATTTGTGGGACAGGACAGACACTTATTCCCAAACGCATTCTTCAGAATGTGATTTCTGTCCCTGGATGTGGGCAAGAGATGCCCCCTCTCATACCATTCTTTTTCTCAGTATGGGGTAAGGGAGCAGATTCCTGGGCCTGCAGGTGACTTGTCCCAGCAGAAGGAAACAGGAAGAGTGGCTTCTGTTGCATGATGAGCAACATGTTACATGATGGACACATCAACTCTACTTTAGTTTGTGTGATGGGAACAAATCCCTTCACAAGTTGCCTAATGGGGACAAATTCCTTACACCATGGTAAATGAAGAAAGCAAACACTTAGGTCTGTTTAAAACCTCCAGCATCTCCCCTTGCTCAGAGGATCTTCAGCTTCTGTGTCCTATTTCCTTTTGTTAAAGCGCTCAACTTCTCCATTCCTTCCTTTTTAGGAAGACTCGTTCCTTTTGTCACATACACTCCTGGTTATAAACCAAGTAATAGTAGCTAAACTTGCTGGCAGATGGTACATTCATTATTTTGAGTTTCTTAGCCCCAGAGCCACCACAAAAAACAAAGTTGAAGGACTAATAATTTTAGTTACACCAGCAAAGTGAAGGACTGATGCATTCCCTACTGAGCAACAAATTAAAATAAGCCTAAAGCAGCAAGCAATTTCTGACTTTTCCATGTGTGTTTTTATTTCCATGTCTCTAGTGGCTACCTACAAGGAGGACTATGTCAAAAGCTTCCCTTAACTCTGAATTCCAAGTCTGAATTAAATTATTAACGTCAGCAGAAGCTCCACCGTGCTTATTTAGCTCATGCAACGGGGATCCTGCCTGCCAGGCTGCCTGGGTTGCCTGCCTGAACCTGGACAGGAGAGGCTTCCTCACGAGGAACCCTGTGGGAACTGGAGAGGTCTTGGTCAGCACGAGGGGGTTCAGCCTCAGCCGTGTGAGGGTGTCTGAAAATAAAAACCCTAGTTGCTGCAGTCCCTTCTGAGGTTATACTACCAGGTCTCACATCTCCTATATCTCCTACTCCCTCATTAGACTCTTTCCCATCACAGTCTATGGCATTTCTGAAAGACCTCTGGTGCATCGAATTTTTCCTGGGCACTCAAGGTAAACTAAGGGAAGCATTAACTCAGACGGTCTGCCAGGAATGAAGAATAATCAGGAAGGATGGGAAGACATACAGACTATGCCATGGCACTTCCCCACTGCCACAAACGTTGGGTCATTAATACCAACAGGACATTTAGTCCTGTCTTCCCAAACGTGTTTGGCAGCCCACAGCTGCAGGGCCATCATTACAGCAGTGAATTTGTTCTTACACCTCTACCTGCCTGCAGGCCTGCGAGTAAATCCTGCTGCTCGCTTTGGAGGAGAAACTGTTCATATCACAGTCGTCAGCCTGCCGCTATACAGTCAAACCTGAACATCTGCTCAGCTAGCAGTAATCAAAGCCACACATTATTCTTTTCTACTTCACTCCTCCATCACAGCCCCAGCTAGGCTTGTTCTCCACTCCTGTGAGTCAAAAAAGGACAGAGAGCACAAGTTCAACTCGGGAAATGTTTCTCAGATAAGTTCTGCTTTGTAAGCATTTGGTTCCTGCTTGACTTTGTTCACTGCTATCTGAACTGCCTGAAAAGAAATCAAATGCAGCCTTTCCTAGCAACAGGGTATTAGAAGAGGATCAGACTTACAATACCTGCAGAACCTAAAAATGGAGTATTGTACTGACTACAGTCAGTCAGTTAAACCTAAAATTCCTAAAAATAGAGCCTAAAATTCTAGGCTTTAAAGGCATGATTTTCCACTTGAAGATTTTTAGACTTTAATATATAATTCTTTAGCTTAGTTTGCTGAGGGTCAAGCTTGTCTTATGAAGAAAGTTGTGCTGCTCCTCCATTTCTTGTTCTGGGGGCTTCTGTTGGATTTGCACAGCACCTCGCCTTGAGCTGCCTTTCTGTGTACAGTGACTCCATTGTAAATGCCATATACCAAGTAATGAATAACATATGGTTGTTTTTCTCCAGCAGGAGAAAAAGTAATCTACAAGGTTGAGAAGTTTTAGCAATGGTTAATCTGTTCTAAACTTTGGACCAGTCTGCAAAACCAACGGCACCATATCTTTTTGCAGGTTCAGGAAAGTCTAACAGCTCCCTTTTTAACTTATTATTATTATTATTTCTAAACGTTTTCTGTGTTCAGCCTTCACTAGGAGTGCTGAGGCTACAAACGCTTCTTGGCATCTGTTGATAGTAATATCCCTCATTCTGTGATGGTAATGTACTTTTCAAGCCTCATATTCATAAATCTTCTAAACGTCCGGGAGATAACCAAGTACTACTATGTACAACCATGGTAACCTAAGGCATAAAGAGGTTAAAAAACTTTTCATGCATTACCAACTGTGTCAGAGCTGGGTATTGAACCTCCAAATCCTCATCCCTCATTTTTCTTCCAGCCACTCACCAGCCATCCCTCTCCTAGTAACCCAGCAGTTTGGTAATTACAGTAAGATTTCCAAACTTTAGCTGCTGATTCTTTTTCTCCCCTTCAGCAAAATCATTAACTTTTAAGATTTAGCCCATTGCTTATGTAAATGGAAAAGACATTTAAAAATCTTAGCACAGAGAACTTGGATTTTCATTATGGAAAATCCACCTCTCAGCGAGAGGGAGATGGGGCCAATTCCCGCACCGCTCAGTTACTGTCTTCCCTTCTAAGGATCCACCTTGCAAGCAAATGTCTGATCCAGCAACCACCCTGCTGCCTTGCAGCCACATTTGGATACTCAGCCTAATGCCAAGTGTACGTTATGACACCAGTGAGACAGTGGGAGGAGGTGAGATTTCACAGCAAGGTATAGGGAGAGTGGGGGAGAAAGAAAGGGAGGAATGAAGTGGAGTAGGAGCACCACCGAACGGCCATATCTCCTCAGATGAAAGTGCTTTGAGGGTCCCTGGTGCAGCATCTTCTTGCATGCCCCTTTCAAGCCCTCTTGCACAAATGAGAAGGACAGGCAGTTTATATTGTTTTGGCTCCCTGCCTGTGTTGGGCACACAGTCAGGCCGGATACTGATGAATTCGGCCAAAGGCCTCTAAATTGAATTCATGCCTTTTCCAAAGCAATTTTTATAAGGTGACAACAGCAGGTGTTTTTTTCATTTTAAAACAAGAAGGCTATTTTAACAGGGATTAATCCTGGACTGGAAGAAAAAATCCTAGGACTAAGTTTTAGATATTAAATTTTTCGGCTTTTTAAATCAAGGTGTGTAAAGACCACCATCCACTGCATCTCCTTTTGCCATGCTTTACTGGTTCAGCCACACAGTCTTGTTTCACCTCAAGCATTGCTCACTCTCCTGCACTTTTGTCATAGGCCAGTGCTGTGGCTAAAACTAAGGCACACTGAAGTATTTACCCCTTGGGGCTATCCAACCCATGCCCCAAAAGGCAGGGTACGCATGGACTGTCTCCTCAAATGAAGACTCCTCCAGAGTCCAACCCAGGCTTTCCTGGGCTGGAGGTCTGAGGACAAGCCTATTTAGTGGGGAGCTGCTTTACCTTGCTAAGTAAAGTAAATAACTGCACAACCCACCCAGTGGGGAGGTGGCATGAAAAAGGGTCCTGAACACCTAAGACTTCTGTTTGAAGTCTCCATGAGTCCAATAGCTGCTCTGATAAGAGTGGTCCTCTGCCTACCATCTGCAGTCTCAGGCATGGGAAGAGCTAAGGCCACACCAAGGGGATGATCTAGTCACCCCAGTGGGATGATGCCTCCCCATTTTAGCTCCTTTCTTACGGGCAAATTTGGCAGCAGCAATGCCATTCTTCACAGGTCTCAGCAGCAAGGGGCTACTGCAGGGAAACGAGGAGCTGGGTGTTGAGGAAGCTCCCCTGAGAAATCACCTATGGGGCTGTTGAGAGCTTCAAGCTATCCAACATGGATCACAGAAGGAGCTGAAGTACTGGAGACACAAGCCTCTGCCAAGTTCCTTAGCTCTAAATGATGCCCTTTGATCACTTCTCACCCCATAGCCCCCAAAACAGGCCCTATTTGAAAGAAACATTAATGATCTCAAATGCCCCAAAAAACCCAGTTAGCCACAGCTGTCCATCAAAAGTGGCTTCAAGCAGGTTTGTTACAGATGGGAAGACTAGAAGAAAGCGAGGATTATTGGTATCTATCCCAAAATCCAAGGACTAGCTGATACAGTACCTGCCAAGCTATCTGCAAATTTGGAAGCTGGGCAGATGCACCCCTTGGCTCTGCCTGAAGCCTACTGACAGAAGTTGCTAAAGGAGCAGGTGATTTGTACAGACCTTATTACCAAGGAGGTTAAAAGATGACAGCTGTGAGAAAATGAAGCCATTCTCTGTGGAGTGGTTGCTGGAGGAGTGGGAGAACTTGTCTTGGAAAGAAGCCCTGTTGCAGTTTTATTACTCGGGTATAAAAGGAAAATTGTATATCCAGGGGACGTATGCTGCAATGCTGTTTTTCACATTTAACTTCACTCTTCTTTTTATAAGGGATAGAGAAGAAGTGCTTCTTACAGTGCAGCTAAAAGCACACCTCCTCTTCAGCGAGTCTGTCTGACTAGACTTTTGCGGTGTTTGGAGGCCGAGGCTGTCAATGCAGGTTCAAAACCCTATGCTGGGATTAAAATCAACTCTAAGCAGATACCTGAAGGCTCCCACTCCATCTGAGGGCATTTTTTGCAGAAGTTCTGGCTGACCATCACCAATATTCTACTAATTATTTTTAGAAATAATAGGTCTAGCAGACAAATTCGTTGGATTTGCAGAAAAAGGCCTAGTCCATACCAAGTCCTGTTAAAGGAAGAAAGCACAAAACAGCCTAAAAAAGATAGACAATCCTGGTCAGGCAGCAGAACAACTACATAATTACAGATGCACTGAGGGAGTTATGGTCTTTGCAAAATTAAAAGTAATTAAGACAATTACCTGATTGTCTTAACAGAAGGCAAAACCAGCACTTGCAGAGTCATTGTTGAAATACTAACCAGAATGTCTCTGCCTTACACCACCTCATGCTCTATTTTAATCATCCTGGATTGTCCTGAGAATAAAGCATTTTCTCTGATTTGTTAATATATCCAAGCAGCTTTGTAAGTAGAGAAGGTGACTGGTGACTTCTTTTTTAGTTTTGCAGCTACATGATACAAGACTCAGACGTCAGAGCTGTTACTGCTTACATGCAATGGCCAGTAAGAATTTCACATTTCTTTCTTATCTTGCTGTGGAATGGCTGGTTGCTTTTTTCTGCTTTCTCTGGGCACCAAAGTGCAGCCGAATTTCAATGCGAGAGGGAGGCTGCTTTTCTGGGCCTCATAATGACATTCTGCTCTCTGAAGTGTGCAGTGTTTGCACTCAACAACCAGGTTTGGGACTAGGAGGGAATTTTCCGTCCATGTAAGGTTGGCAGGAAATTTTGAGGCTTTTCTGGCTTGCCTCTGTCATGTGCCTTATCTCTCTTCCACAATCCCAAGGGAAATCTGTTTATGAAGTGCTCTAGTATTACAGAGGTGTAAGACATTGGTGATTCCTTCAACCTCTTCTGTCCTCTTTTTGTCATATGCTTATGGCATTAGCTCATTTACTACAGGTCTTAGACTGGTCACGAATGGGGCATGATTTATGGTGCTTGTTGGTGTGAGGAGTAGCCTGTGGACCTTTTTGACTGCTGCTTGGTGTCCTGCTCTTGCAAAGGACTGCATTCAATGCTCTGGGTGCCCTCTTCCAAGCCAATGTTTTTATATTTCATTTACCCTTCATTAAATGCAAAACCCCCAACAATTCACAACAATTAGGCAAAACATTACCACGCTTCTAAGATTATATTGCGGCTATACATGATACTGCAGCTATACATGAACCTGACAATTTTAGTGTCTTAAGCAAACCTACTTAAAAACTGGGTTCTATACATTACAAAAATGCTCCATAATATCTATGTGTTTCCTGCAATCATTCTATTCTGATAGTGCCATGAACCCAATTTTTAAGGGTTTGAAAAGGGAGAAGGAGGGCCAAACTTTTGCTAAAAATGTCCAGATAACAGTTGCTTCAGACCATGCTAGCAACATTAGGCTTCCCACAGTACAAGAGCAATTTATTGCAGCATTTTAACCATATAGTCAAAATGGCCACTCTTTTAGGAGCCACAGTCTTTTATGAGGACTTTATTTCCTACTCATCCTGATTACCAGTTCCTACTCTGCAGATTCTCTAGAGCAATGGCTAATGTTACAATGCCAGTTTACATAATGTGCTTTACAGGCAATTCAGTTTCAGCTTCTAAAAGCAACAACTATTGCATGGAAAAATATCTCACTTGTTTTGCCCTTAAAAACACTGTAGCGAGTGTGTTGGCTTTCTAGTCTGATACATTTTCATTTGTTTCTGTTTCATATATGGGTGATACAGCACCTACAAGGTCAGTATGTGGGTCTAGTGACACTCCAGTACACATATATTGAGTAGATCCTTATGGCAACAACCATCTTCTAAAAATCTTTTTTGCTATGCTTTCTCCAGTGCCTAGGAAAATCATCTATGATCCGTAATTGGAAGCTTCCTAGAAGCACTGATTAATAATATAATGATATTATGGATAATGGAACAAACATTGTAACATGAATACAAATAAGACAGAAATACATTTGCTTTTAAACAATTGCTAAACTATCTCTCTATATTTTAGCACAAAGATTTCTAGAAAAAGTCCTCGATGACTCGAAATATTACAGTAATTGATTTTGAAGGTATTCACCAACACTGTGGATTCATTTGTTAACTGGCATTGGTAATAGTTCTTGGGTGCTGAATAATACACAATCCAGAAAGTATGTGAATCTTTCCAATGTCCATACTCTGTAGAAAATAAAATATTGATGCTCTGGAAACATAGATATCAATGTAAAATATTTTTCACAGTATTGAATATTAATGGCAGGATACCCGTGTTCTCCATTAAATGCAAGGTATGCTGCTTGAATGGACATCCTTCAGACACAAAATACAGGTATTCCATCAGGTGTATGTTCTTTTCAGTTTTCCAGTCAGAAGTATTTAATTCATAACAGAGGCAGGTCAAGGGAAAGGAATACAGGCAGACAGCGTTAAGAGTCTGAGCATTCAGAGCTCACTGGAAGCCGGTAGACAAGCACTGATGTCTCTTTACAAGCTAACATAGATCATATCAAACATTTTCAATGCTGTTTCAGCAGGCAAGATTGAGACTTGAAAGTGAAACTTGTGGCCCACAGCCAGGCTTCAGCAAGCCCAAAAGGGAGGCAATGACCACAAGGAGGAGACTGAGTGGGGACTTATAACCTTGTGGGTCCTTTCTTTCCAGGAAACCTTCGCCTGAGGATGGGAGCATGAGGTTGTGGCTGGGAAATACCCTTGAACGCATCTCCTTTGCATTTGGGGTCCCAAGATGGGTCCTGTTCACACCTTCCTCCTGCTTGGTGCAGTTGAGAGGACAAGCTCACTGTAAAAATGCCACCTCTGAAAATGCTGTGCTTGGGCTCTCGCTGCCTTTGCTTCCCTCAGCCTCTGCCTTTCTGACCTACAGTACTGACCTCTATGGAAAGGACAAACCAAATAATGCAACTGAAAATAGTCACAACAGTGTGTGCTATTGCTCATCCTCTGCAGATCGCTGGCTGTGCCAGGGCTGCCCTGTGAGCAGTCCAGTTTGACCAGAGCCCATTAATTGTTCCTTTAAAAAACGACTCAAGATTTTGACTCAAGCTCAGCTGGAGGGTTGCGAAGCACTCCAGAAATCATTGCAACCAGCTGGCCGTGTGGTCAGCAAGAAGCTTGTTTTCCTCACACTAGGTGACACATTTCACATGTGTTTTCAAGGATTACTAGTCACAAAGCCAGAGTGAGCAAGGAACAGAAATATTTGAGCTCCAGTCTTTGAAAATATCCTGTAGCAAGGCACCACTTGGCCTTCTGCTTCCATTAGATATGGGCTACCACCTTGACGGATTGAAGTGCTCATGCTCTGAGCAAATATATTGACAATGACACATCCATTCAGTTCTTGGGGTCACCATTGACTGCACTGCCCCAGTCATGTTCATTCAGAGCAACATTTGTCTTGCTTATATCTGCCAGTGCTGCAGGGCTGTAAGCGAAGAACAGCCCTGACAGTCTGTTAATCAAAGGCCAAGAGAAAAGAAATTAAGAAACTTCAGCAATCCTCACCAGCAGACTTCTAACCTCCAAGCAGGGTGCTTGCTGGGGTGAGCTTGTTAGTCACTTCAGCCAAATAACATCTGCAGGACTTTTTGCTTTGCCTCAAGCAGAAAATCAGTGATGGCCTCAGCACCGTGTGGTTTACCCTAGCAAACCTCTGGTTTTCCTTCATGTATCCCAGTGCTATGGTATGAATTCCCAGGATCTACAGTTCTTAAAGCTGAGTGGCTAAGACATCATGTTATACATGCAGGCATTTAAGCCTCTGTGTAGACTAGTACCAAAGCTTTCTTGAACTGAGCCCACTTTAAATAGGCACACATTTATTTGGATTGCAAAGTCAATAGTCTGAATGAACACCCGCTATACCCACATCATTGTTTTGTACATTGCTGGATATGAAGGCTTCCTCAATATAAATGTCTTATCACATAATGGCCTAGGTCCAAGCAAACCAAGGACCTTGATATGATGTCTATAGTTAATATTCAGATTCTTCTGAAAGGATACTAAAATGCTGCCAAGCAGAAAGGGTCCTGTTAGACAAGAGTGTTCTACTGGGTCATGCAGTTTCTGAAGAAAAGAAATTGGGACTGTCTTACAATAGAAGCATATGTGCTCTTTTCCAACAAAAGCTCTTTTCCACCATTACACATGTCTGTGATTTTGAAGAACAGATGCTGAAGGAGCATTTGTTAGCTGTCCACACAAATAGCCTGAGTGGGCAGTCAACCCCAGCTATTTTCTTTTCATCAGGATACGAATCAATGCATGCCTCACGACCAGCATTCAGGACCAAAGCTCCTAGTTTTGTATCTTCTTGTTCAGAAGATAACACATACTAATTGGAAATATGCAGATTTTTTATTAAATTGCTAAATCTGCACCAACAGTAGCATGCAACTGTCCATTTCAGAGTAAAACTATATTTCAAACACTACAGACTCAGGCAAGAATGCAGCATTACTGGATAGCTCTCAATCTTGATTACAACAGTATAAATTTGAGGCAGATTCTCTCATATGGTCAATTAATCCAGATTGACACTAAAACAACTGACAGCCCAAGAGCCATGGCATGTCTTTATAATGCTAGTTTAATTATGATCAGCTTTGTTGTCTAAAAATACTCACTGTGTAACTCCATATAATAGCAACATGTAAATTTATTGTGGTATTATTTCTTAGTGTTTTCATTTGTGGTCTCCCAAGATACAAGTAGTAAAAGAAAGCATCAGTTCCTAGTGGTTAGAGACACAAACAGAAGATCTGCTGTCTAGTTTCAGGTCTGCTGCTGACCTTTTGAATAACACAAGTCATGCCTCTCTCTCATTTGCCTGCTGTACAAGGAGAGCCAACCCTCCTCTGTTTAGCACATATCTATTATTAAGGATATACAACAGGAATGAAAATACATTTAACTGAAGACTTGACTAAAGAGATTGGGTATGAGATGAACTTCTCCTGAGGTGTCTAATGATATCTCATTAGAATAGCTACCATGCCCCCACCTAGCCAGTCTCTTCTGAAGTTAATACCTATGGACAAATGACAGGTTTTCTTTTCATGTATTTGCCCATTTCCTGAACTGTCTTTTCACTTCCAGCACTTTCCGTTTCTCATCACAGTGTTTAATTCCATCAGTAAAGTCATTGAGTCATTTCATTATTCACTTCCTTTCACATTAATGTAGATGATGCAGCAAACCTCCATGCTAACCCCGCTCCCCAACTTGGTGTAGCACCTCTCAAAGAGACAAGAAGTTCCTGCAGAAATCTCACTCCAGCATTTCTGATTTGGCACATTTAGGTGAGTTCAACTACTGGCTTGTGTAACAAAAGCAAATAAAATCCCTTGACGCAAGCAAAGTTAGAGGCCATACAGGCATTTCTGAGGCATTGTCCAGCAGTTAGTTTACATTACATTAAGTGTTATAAAAGCACAAATACTTGTTGGCCATGGAGCTTATGTTACGATATCCCTATAGGGTACATGAAACGTGGGTGCATGGCATCCTGAGCAAGTGACTCCCACTGGAGGAATGAGTGTCTACTTTTGAAAACATTACTTTCTATTTCAGTTTGAGGACAGCTTTGCTGGGTTTCGTTGTTGTTGCTATAGCTGACTGATCCTATACTCTGGTGATATATTATTCTCCCTCGCCTGCCTTCACCAATCACTGTATGTCTGTCAAAAGTGTTAAAATCAGTTGGCACAGTTGCATCATGAGTGGGAACAAGCCAGGTCTTTTGGAAATCCTATGAATTTTCATAGCACGAACAAGTTATCTACAGAACCTGGCTGAAATTTTACTGCTCTTCAAGACATTAAAAAAATCAGTCAGCACTTAACAGGTATGAATTATTGAGGCTGGAGGTAAAAAAACCCACCCAATAACAAAAAAGCAGTCAGTCACAGAGGACAATTGTGAATTCTGCAAAAGCAACCGGAACATTTAATAGACTTTCTAAAAGCCCCGAATGAAGTCACAAAGTCCTCAGACATTGAATTAAAATATCCACAATAGCCTGTTCCGAAATGGAGCCTGGGATGTTTTAGAAGTTGAATAAATGGCAGACTTCGTACTCAGTGCCAAGACTTCAATTCCAACTTTTAGTTGCTTCACTTCAATATTGTCTAAACTTAGTCTTTTTCTGTGTGTTGAGATTTAGAAATGATATTGCTGTGCTGGCAAGAACTGTTATTAGGTGCTGAAAAATTCAATCATGCAGAAGGGAGTGGGGTGGGGGGAAATGTATGCCAGGTTATTTATTATCTCTCTATAGGAGCCCTGTATTTTGTCAAGGCAGCATCCTAAGGAAAATTTCGTTGTAGTTATAAAGACAAGACAACAATGGAAAATCCAGTTAAATATCTGGAAAGTCTGATAGTAGCTCTTTATTCAGTCTAGTTTAATTCAGCTACATATCTTCAATATATGCCTATCTAATTAAGAATTGGTGAACAGCTATTAATAGAAATGTATCTTGGATGCTAATAATGTGGGCTTTATGCCCCTGCCTAGCAAAGTCGATATGTTAGAAGTAATAGGAGCATTAGTGTTAGAGAGCTGCCATGCTTGCAAAGGCGGGTGAGTAACTCCATGTGGGTAGGATCTTCCTATTCAAGAGCCCCTGTAAGCATTAACGGTGCCCCTCTGCCTACATGATGCAAAGGATTATCATTTATAGTTCCCAAGTGGTTCAAAGGCTGACTGGTCTTCAAAAAACACAGATGGGAAGGAGTTGATCCAGAAAGAGAAGCAGTTTGTGAAACAGCATCTAATAGCTATCGTCTCCTCCACCGCTACACATAACCCTCTCTAGCTGTTACAGCCCTTCGAGCTCAGTTCTAGAAGAAATAAATACAGTCACAGCCTCTATCAGAGAAAGCCGAGCAGAGACTAAGCACGTTGTAGGCATCCTGGGGACTGGAGGCATCCTGTGCAGAGGCAGATTCTAAGGCACTGCCAAAAATGTTGAGTGCAGCAGACGTGGCTACCAGTCCAGTCAGGATGGAGAGAGAATGTCTTCTCAGGTCTGGTACCACAGCCTGGTGCTGCAAAAACACAGTATCTTCCATGTTAGAAGGAAGATGAGAAGGAAGATGGTCATCACAAAGTTTTAATGGATTTTCCTGTCATCATGTGCTAGACTTACATCTCCGTGATTAGACAGATACCATGAAGGGAGGAAGGGGACTCGGTGAGACTAAATTATTAGGTCAGCTGAACAGAAAACCACACTCAACACGGACTAAAAACCCTAATTCCTTTCTCCGTGTTAGTTATCTATATCTAAGACATCTGAACCTGCCTTTCTGTTCTGTGGCTTTGATATTTTTGCTGTTTTTACAGAAAATATCACAAATGACAATGGAATCAAAACAAGTCCAAAAAGGCTGCTTGTTCAAGTTTTACAACAAGTGCTTTTTTGACAAAATCGGGAAATTTTACAGGAAGGTATCGAATTCCATGAGTCCTTTCAGTAGGAAATTGCATTTCACTGTGATACATTTAAATCATTTTGTTTCAATAGAATAATTTTAGCTACTATTATGACAAGCAGAAATAAGAGCAAAATGTTCTAAATTACCATTACGAAGCATTTCAAGAAAGTAATTTCAATGTTTCAGGAACAAAAAATTTCCCAAACTTCAGATGGTATTTAATTTGACTTCTAGTGCTGGTTTGAAAATAAAATTGTAAGTTTCCTGCAGAATGAAAATTCCATTTTCTGACCAGCCACCTTCAGTAATAGAATTTCAAATGTAATTCAGAGGAATATAATAGGCCTATTTTCATACACTGCTATGGGGCACTGCTCCAGTTGTTTCTTGGCCTATTACCTTACCAGAACCTCCTCCTCTTCCTGCAGGGCAAGCACCAAGGAATATTTCATAGGCAACAGCAGTGAGCTGCACGCAGCACATTCAGCCTGCAATAATAGCCAGGAGAGGTCTTGGTCACTTCAAGATGTTACAAAGCCAGGTTCAGGCAAATCTAATAAACCAAAGAAAAGCAAACCTATTTCAGAAAGCACTAGAAGGGAAGAAAAGGAGATAGAGTTAAGGGAACCTATTTACCCATGGCAGACTTCAGTGGGTCTTGCACAAAATTTGCAGAGACAGAATGGGTCACAAATGGTTTGTCCCTGTGTTTCATAACTTAAATAGTCTCATATCCTCCACTAATTTATTTTTTTTTTAAGTAATTTGTGTCTGAGAAAGAGGGGAGGGAGACACCCCTAAGAATTTTAGTTTGTGTGCAGAGGCACCCCCTTTACTCACTTGGTGTGCATTTCCTTCCTAACCAGACCCTGCTTTTCTGGGAGGGTGAGCACCTTATGGGAAAGCACTTTGGAAAGGTCTTTTTCTGCAGAAAACAGACAAGACGACAGGTATTTCTGTGGTTCCTTCTGGCCTGCACAAGCTCACCACCCCCACCGGGGCAGTGGGAGCAACGGAGATGAAGCATCCTGGGGGATTCACACGAAGAGGTTTATTTAAGGAATCGCTTCCTCTCCAACACACTCAAGGGCTTGCACACTCTGAGGGCATATAAATATTATCTTTTTTTCCCTTACTGATAAATTTCACATCTCAGAATAGTGCTTTCTCAGCTGTGGGATAATATGGAGGGTTCCAGAGGTGAGCATTGCACACTGCAAAAATCTTGAGCAAATTTACCCAAGAGAAAGCAGAGAAGGCAGCATGCACATGCAGAGGCTGTGATGCACAGCTCTGCGCTGGGGCAGCAGCAGGGCATGTTGTTCCACTCCAGCCACCAGGCATCATGAGAAAACCAACTGGATTCAAATGGGATAGGATCCAAATAGGTCCTCTTGGTGCCCTGCACAGCCCTGTGCAGGGAGAGATGTACAACAGGGAGGTCTAGGCTTCTCCTCTACTTTCTCTGCTAGCCCATGGTATAAAAGCCAAAAAGTGCTGTTTGATGACTTCTGCCAGCTCCAGAGAGACCCCAATGTGTTGCCTGGTCCCTCAAGTGGGATGCATGCCATGAAATCACAACGATACCCTTTGGGGGGACCAGAGAGGTTGTTAGCAGCCAAGAGGCTGCTAATGTGACCTTTACCAGCACACACGGTGTCCTTCTGTCCCATCCTGCCTCCCTATCAAACCACCCTTTCCATGCAGCGAGGGGCAATGTCCTTCAGCCTGACCCTTCGAGATCCTTGCACTGGCAGCAAAATCCACGTGGTTGTCTAAGGCATCACAAGTTACATCTGAGTTAAAATGGGTAGGAAATGGGGGGGGGGGGGGGGGGGGGGGGGGGCAAGTTAAAGGGTCTGAAAGAGGCCACAAGCATGAACCTGGGGATGGCAGAAAAGAACAAATGGCCGAATACCTTTTTGGAGAGATTGTGGAGATGGCTGCGCTGCACCAAATGCTGCTTTCAGCAGAGGGGCCCATTGCCAGGATGTGACCAGGGCGTGCATCTGAGCGGTTCTGAGTCCTGTCTGTGCCTTTCCTGGTGTGAAAGACATACTCCTTCTGCAGGCTGTGCAATAGGGACAGATTTCATTTGCTTTTCATAGGCATCTGTCCTGAATATCAGTCAGAATGCGGAGATACGACGTTGACAAGCCAACCATCAGCAGGATTCTATTTCCTAGCCTCTCTTTAATTGCAGTGTTAACTTGTCGAATACCACAATATTGCTTTCCCATGACCTTTGCTGTTACCCAGAGACTTCAGGGCAAGTTGGATTGCTTCTCATGTTCAGCAGCAGCTGTGGGGAGCAGCCGATTGCATTAGGCAATCTGCAACCAGAGGGACTGACTCAAAAGCACTAACTGAAGTGTGAAATTTGTCTTCCCCTCTCCTCTTAATCAGCCCTTCACATTTAAAACCCCTGTATCTACTTTGATGCCTCCATGGAGGCGGGGGGGCTGGGGTGGGGAATAGCTGAGTGAATACAAATTATGGCATATTCATTAATTATGAATACTCATTAAGTGGGCTCGCTAATACTAATGTGCTCCTGTTTGGGAGGGTCTCAGCAGCATGACAGAAAGGTCTTTAAGGAGCAGCATTATTTTTAGGGGAAAAAGTATCTGGGAGAAATGAACGGTTGTCTGAAAGGCCAGAACATGTCATACACATCCAGACCCTGCTGGGAGATTTTCTTCCAGGGGATATGTGTATCTTCCATGTCCATTAGGTCAAACTCTGGTCTGTTTGTATTCCCCGCTGATGCTTCATGTCTTAAGCATGCAAGCACACATAAAGCTAGCACTGTTTCAGGCCATGCAACAGTGATGATTCAAAGAAAATCTTTTCTGTGGTCATATCACAGCTCTGCTGGCTTTTGTGTGCATTCTGGGGGGGGGGGGCAGTTCACAAAATGAAAAGATCATCCCAAAGAAAATTTAAATTTTCACCTAAGCCACAGTCAAAAATCCTTTTGAAATAATTGGAATTATTTTATTCAGCATTACTGATCTGCCCTTTTATCTCATGCTTTACAAGAAAAAATCCACACATTGGGAATATTAACAATGCCAGACAATAAAAGGCAGAAAAAAAACCCAGAGAAATTAATGGCTTCTAACCTTCCAAAGGGCTTTAACCCTTCCAAAACCACTTTATCTTGACATATGAATGTGGCTGCCCTCTTCACACATTCCTCAAGGAGAGGCTGCCAGAGCCAGACATAGCCTGTGTCTGCTACACCACCCCTTGTCACCTCACTGCAACTTTACGCTTCATCTCTACCATGGAAGAAAATAATCACATTTTCCACAATTATAATGAAATAGTCTGAGTTCAGAGCACTTCACAAGCAAACTGCTAGGTATTACCTACACTGCATTAATAGGGCAGTACAGACAGAAAGGCAGGGCTCCACGCCAAAAGTAATGTGTAAGCTAGTGATGGGACTGGAGAAGGACACCCACCCACAACCCTCCAAGCCTAAGCTGCCATCAGCCTTCCAGGGCTAGTGTCCCCAGCCTGTCCCTGCAGTGGGGCAGGTGGTGACTGGGAGCATGGGGAAGTGCTGACTTGGGTTGCCTGGTCCCAATTTCCTTTTCAGGCTCTGGACTAACATACAAAGGAGAAGTACAGCCAAGCCAAGCCAAACTCTCTTGGCAGAAGCGCAACGAATATTCTTTTATCAATAACAAGTTGCAACATTTTCAAAATATTTCCCTTGGAGGCTTTTCATATGCTGTGATCAGTGCTGCCTGTTGGAGATCTGGGGTTGATTTTGGGGCTGGATAGGTTTCTTTTAAAAAAGCAAGAGGTAGGTAAAGAACTACCATGGTGATGGAAACATAAGATCTGTCTTATAGTTACACCAGGATACACACAGCAAAACACCTGATATCATTATAACACTTCGTCTTCTTTGAAGTTTATCAATGTCTTTTAGGCAGAAGTTCAAACGCTGGCATGGTCCCTTCAGCACTTCAGTATGCCCAAATACAGAAGAAGAATACCAAGTGTTTAACCAGTCTCGGTCCTTCAAATGAGCGCTAAATCCTGCTTGTGCTACACGGTCATTCAGGAGTTCATGGATCTTCTTGTCCTCACGACATGATTTCACTCATCCTTTGGCTACTTATCCTTGTACCCACAGCTACGCAGTATATGTCACTCCTAAAAATGGTGGCACTTCAGTGGTGTAGGTTATTTATAACTTGGGAGATGCCTCTGGATCCTTCAGCACAAAAGGCAGAGGAATCTGAGGCTCCTGTCTTCATTGCCCTTTGAACCAGCTCATGTATACTTAGCAAACACAGGGTAATCTTCAAATATTTCAGTCTCGGGGCCACACAAGCGGGATGAGTTTGTGCAACAAGATCAGTAAAACGTACCCACCAGGTCTGAAAACTTTGGCTCAATTAGAGGGAAATAAACTCTCCCAGTTCAGTCTCTGATAAAAAGCAGGCTCCTTTATAACCTTCCCTGAGTGTTATGATAATCAACACCACAGCTCAGCTGTTAGTCTGTGATCAGGAGCTGTTCGGGATGGGAACGGCAGAGGATACTTCACGCCAAGGGATCAACACATCTATCTGGGGCAGTCGCAACACAGCCTACCAGTCCTATGTCTGGCTCATATCCATGCTACTCATTCCTTGCTCTCATAAGAATGGAGCTCCATCTGCAAGCTTAAAAAAGGAAAAAACAAGCAAACTTTTCTCCCTCCATCAAATTCTGTCTAAGCAGACAGCTTTCGAAAGGCTCAGCATTTTCTGAGTTGCAGGTTCCCTTCATGTTTCTCTCAAAGCGGTTGCCCACAGTCATCAGATCCGTTTGAAAACCTTCACCTCCACCACTAGGAAATTAGATGCACAATTGCATTTCTCCAGGGTTTCAGAATGGTCTCCCTGGCTCACAAAACAGATCACGAAAGAGGCAGGTTTATGTCAGAAATGCAGACAAATAAATGGTAGCTCGCAGTGCGAGGATTTGTTTATTTAGCAAAGACTCAGAATGAAAAAGGAAGACTTGAAAGGAAAGGGAAAATGTGATACTTATTTTGTCCACCACATGGAACTTCTTTTCTTAATCCTTCAGCCATTTGAATATGACTGCTCCTGGAGGCTGCCAAGATCAGAGAGACGAAAGGGCAATCCTTCATGTAAGCACTAGCCCTCCACTTTTAAAGCTCCCTGTGCACTCTTTCAACTTATGCCCCCAATTATATTTTTTTTTTTAACATTGGAAAATGCTTTAGGACAGCAGGTACCTATCTCGCTCATGTAGACTTCACATGTCATCGCCAGCTTTCCCTGCGGCTGTCCTCTACCACTTTAAAACCTTGCCTTTCTGTGAAGGTTAGCATAATAGTAATGTATCCCAAAGGGGAAAAGGTGGGAAGACAGAGGAGGTGCAGTCCTCTGGGACATGCTAGCTATATCCCAGCCTGACCTCTGACAGGTCCGTGCCCTGAGGTACTTGGTCTAACTGCAACACTTCTGCTACAGGAGGAGCAGTCAAGTTGGGTGCGCACCTATATCAGGGCTGCGTGCTGCAAACCTCTGGTCCTTCACCATTGAGGTTCTGCTGGCTGCAGCCCGAGCCAAAAGGTGCTGCCGGGCTTGATGACTTGAACTCCAGGTGGGGCTGGCAGAGCTGGAGAGAGGAGGTAGTAAGGGCCACCCAGCCTCCAAGCAACTGTGGCTGTGGTGATTGAAGATAGAGCAGTGAATCCCAACGGAAAGGATGAAGGGACAGTAGCAGACCGTGCGGGGTAGGTTGGTTGCTTGGTTTTTTTCAGGATGGGAACACATGAAGCCATATTATTCCTGTATAAAATGTGTGGATAGCTGGTGCACGTGGCCTGGCTTCCAAACTGCTCTGAAGATGATGACACTGTGAGGTCCATGCCACCTGTCAAGGAGACCCCGTGCTTAACTTGAGTGATGAATCCCATGCTAAAAAACTCAGCTGAAGTTCATCTAGTCCCACATCCATCCTGCTTGTGATTTGAGGATGAAGCTAATAAGCCAGGCCTACCGTAAAGGGCAGCTAGCATCTTCTGATGAAGGCTAGATAGTTCACAAAAGACCCAGGGAGTGAGCTTCTGTACCTTGGGTTACCCAATATTGGAGTCTGTGTAGGAAACCAGAAGGTAATAAAGATACACCATTTAAAAATTCATATCTGCATAATGAGTCCTGCAACTGCTTTCTTTACCCAGAATCAGACAGGCCCATATGACTGGTGAAAGCATTTAAAGCAATAAGGCGGCACTGTTTCCTCCAAGTTGTTCACATAGACATTAACACTGCAGAGAGAGTTTGCAAATCATCACGTCCCACTGCAGAGCAGCTCGCACAGCACAGTGCGTTGCACGGGCTGCCATCTTGGTCACCCTTATTAAAAAATAAATCATGTACAGAAAGGGAGGAGCAGCTTTGTGCTGCTCTGTAAGGGCTCCTGATTAAGCACGCTGCTGTTTTTAATGACCCTCAAATCTGGCATTTTAATGCCTGGCAGGAGTGCGGTGCTTGATTTTACAGTATCAAGGTCACATGAAAAACAGATTCAAATGATTAATTTTATCAATATAACCTTTTGTTTCTCATTTCTTTGTAGAAAACTGAAGGGTTTAAGGCGCAGAGAAGAGACAAAACTATCCTGGTATGTCCTCATTACCTCATCACAGATCTTACACTCATGGTCTAGTCACAGCCAGCGACTACAAAATACACATCTTTACCTGTGGATGGAGAAGGACTAACGAGAATATTTTGAAATGGGAAGGAGAAAGTTTAGTGCCTGTATCATTCCCTTAGCCTTTGTTTCTCCATCGCTATCTGGTAGGACTTGTGCTGGTCCATCCTGACTTGCTACCTGCTAGAAACCCCAAAGAACTGGGAAGATGTAATTCTTACTGCTTTTAGTGCTCACCCTCCTGCCACCTGAATAAAATGCCAGGGATAAGCTTCATCTGGACATGAGGCAAAGGAGGGGAAGGCAATAGCCGGTCTAGTGTCTCTCATCCCCCTTCACATACAAGAGCACTCAGCTAAGCCTTCAGGAGGGGCAGACATAGGATGCCCTTAGAGGACCTTTTCACCCAGCAGGGCCCCTCGAGGGACATGGGAAGAGAAGGAGAAATGCGTAGGGCATTTCTGTTAGCAGGATAGCAGCAGTAAAGCTAGAGGGACTGCTCTCTGAATACAAATTCACAGCAGCGAAAATGTCTTAATTCCCACTGCCCCACAGCCTTTCCTCTCTGGTGGTACAGCCTTACCATGTGGTATCTAATATACCTTTAGATTATAAGGTCAGGAGGAAATACTGCTATTAGCTAGTCTGACTTTCCGTGTAATGTAGAACCGAGAACTTCCCAGGATTTCTCCCCATTTCAAGTCCAGTGCCATTTTGAAAAATACCTAATTTCATTTTAAGAGATGCCAGCAACAGACAACTGACAAGAATGCTTTGCATTTGCTCCAGTGATTATTTGCCATTGCCATGAAAAACACAGTCTGTTTCTAGTCTGGTTTTGGCTTGACTTGAATTTCCAGTGCCTGCATACAAGACTATGAAAAGGAAGTGCAAGTTTAGCAAAGATGCACATATCATGATTGCCTTAATGTGTATCTACAGCATAAGGAAAAGCTCTTTCAAGCTGGGCTTGTAACCTGTTTTTCTCAAAGACCATGCGTACCAGCCCTTCATAATGAATTCACCAAGAAGTAACACCCAAGTGGCATTTTATACTCTCTATTTAGATCAGTCACTGTAGTAAAGATTCCCTTTAAAGACCTCGTTCACAGAGGTTATTGCAGATGTCTGAACTTCAAATACCATGACCTACCCATTAAAATTATAACTTCAGTGTATGTTCAATAAGGGCTAACAGTGCTTTAGGTTCAGTGAAGTCCGCGAGTTTTATTGCATTTTTCAAATACTAATTCCAGGTATTTTGTTCATATTTTTTTTTAATTTGAACCCATCTTGTTCTAGATAAGAATATTAAAAATACAGCTTTGTGATACTTTTCTCTCACCTTCCAACCTGTGTTAGTAACTCAGGTTACAGTAAACCCAAAGTGTCAGTTTTGGACTATCTGGGAAGATGGAGTAGATGCAATTACTTGCGTTGTTTAAAACATGATTGATCTAATGCTGTCACAGGAGAACTCATGCCGAATTCTGATGGCACAGACTTTGCTGAAGTGAACCTAAAGTGTCGTTCTGTGACTAAGACACATAATGAAAGCCAGAATAATTTTTTTTCAGCTTAGGTCAAAGATCCCTGATGCCTCATGGAAAATTCTGAAACATGCTTGGAGATGATTTTGCTGACATATCATTTTCTATATTTTTCTGTCTATTTTAAGCACAATCCTGTGCTCTCTTTGCCATTGATAGCCTACATACTTATGCAATATCCTGGGCTATGCATCCTGATACTTGGATGAACAGAGGATCTTTCCAAGATTCAGACCTCATCTGCTACCACTGAGTATTTAACCAGAATTGTGATCTTTTGCTAGACATGTAATTAGGAGACCTGTCTGGAATTTTGGGGGAGGGAGATAAAATTACTTTTATTGTTCATCAAAAACTGACTGAAATCAAACTCTTTCAGGGAAATAAATAAACTGATTTTGATTAAAACCTTGGTTGGGCAATGTTTATTAACATCAGCGCAGAATTAATGATTCAAATGAGACACAAAGTTTCACCCAACCCAAACAGGAAAGGGGCAGTTAACAAGATTATTCTTCCTCAATATGAGTGTGCCAGTAGGTGTATGAGGTTTCAGTAGAGACTATGAACCCAAATCTCCTGCAATCTAGGCAAATGTTCTCACAACCAAGCACTTGGCTAATGGTGACAGTCTGTCTCATTTCAACATTTCTCCTGCTGGATCTGTTCCCTTCTGTATCATAAATAAAAAGTAGTGGGGAAAGCAGCAATTCTGCAGACTCAGATTTAGGACACTCACTCCCCAAGAATAGGGAAGAGTTTACATGTCAAGGTTATATATCAGCAAAACAGCGGACATAGAAAAGAAACCAACGACCATGCTGAAGTAGCCATTTGTCACTTAGAAACTGGATAAATTCATCTGAGGGATAAAACTAGAGGGAGAAATACATTCTGGAGCTGGAAACACACTTGGACTGAATCTCATCTCATGGACATGGCTTTATCCTACGTCTCCTGAGTCCTTTCCCCTTTGATCAGACACTTCACAGTTACCGTCTGCAATTGAAGATCAAAAGGTTCTGACCTCCTAAAGAACAGAATTTTCCCACAAGGTACACATCAGTCCTGTCTGGGATGAAAAACAGCAGGGAACAAAGGTCACAGACCAAGTAGGACAGCATAGTCCTAGCCTTCAGACCCTGGTCCTGAGTTATAAATACAATAATAAAAGAAAACATGACAATCAGAAGAAATTTTAAAGTTTTCCCACCAAAGATGCCACAGTAACACCTGTGTATAGGGCAAATGTGGCTGTGGGGCCTAACATGGCAGCAGAACCAGCACAAGAACAGAGGGACACTTGACAGGAAGACCACAGCGATGTGGCATGCACCTCATCTTCCCAAAGTCTACACGTATGACTGGTGGGTGAAGAACACTTCAATACTGCTTGCTGTGCATCGTCCCCATCTTCCCTCATGTCCACACCTGGTAAGGTAACCCATTCCCACTGGGGTCTTCCATCCACAAGAGAGGCTTATCAGTGAGTTAGCAATAACGTAAGTGCATTTCTGAACATTTTTAGAAGGGAGCCATCGTTAAAGCCAGTCTAACAGAAAAGAAAGCGTACAAAATTTGGAGGAGAAATTATCTGGGACTAAGTTCTCAGCAGCTCCGTGCTGAGTGAACAGACTGACCTCTGTGGATTTATACCGGTGCCGACAATCAGCGGCATACCAAACAGTAAGGGTGAGAAGCACTTGTAAAAATATGCAAAGATAAAGAATACAGAGATGTCTACAGTTTGTAAAAGAAATGAGAATTGTTTATGAAGTAGTAATTTGGTTCCCAAGCAGATCATGTTATGAAGCTGAAGGCAACAAGAAGCTGTGAGGTGGTTTATTGGCTAATAAAGTCTCCGACAATAAACCCACTAAACTGCACTTATTAAAAATAGGTTAACGTTGCATTTGGCAGAATAAGTGTCAGAAAGATTCAAAGCAAGGTGGCATGGCAAGTCTAATCTGGTCAAACTATGCACAGCAATGACACGAGTAGACAGCAAATGTCTTCCTTAGCAGCTTGTTTGTGTAATTGACCAACAAAATATGGAAAACTATTGAAAAGGAAGCTGGTGCAAGAAAATTAAATAAGAGGAACAAAATATAAAGACAAGAATGCCTAAAAGGTCCTTGGATATATTTGTAAAGGGGTGTCATACACTCTGTTTATATTTCCTCCACATATGGAATAAAAACTCAACAAGGGAACATCCACACTTCTAAAAGGATGTTGGGAAACTGCATTATCTTAAAGACCTATCTTGAAAGAAAAGAGAAGGAGCCCAGGCTAACCAGTAATTTTCCAACAGCTTGATCTCACATCCGAAACTATCTTTTCATATGAAAAGTTTTCAACACAAAATTGTCCGTTTAAATAAAATTTCTCTCAAAACCACACAGACTGAAGTATTTATGTCATATCAAAACACTGCAGCTTGATGTTGCTCCGACAGGTTACCTGCATTTGCCAATACAGTTTAACTGAAGGTGTGCTCTGACCCAACTAAAGTAAATACCACAATCCGTTATCTTTTGTAGAACAGAACTTCCGATTTCCATTTATGCTATTTTCTTTATCAGAGAGAAACTTAAGATGTGATTTAAATGAAGGTAAGAGACAGGAACAGTGGAAACAGGCCCCATGCAAAAGACACGTTAAACCAACAAACATAACAATTTCCAATCCTTGGAGGTTTAAGTCTGCAAAGTCCAAATACAGAATAAGACATTTTGAATGGTGAAAATAACTACGCATTGGAGCAGAATGCTTTACTATAATATAGTATACCATCATCTGACCTTTGTAAGTGAGGATCGGGTGTTTTATTAAAATGTATACTCCATTTCAATCACAAAGTACCTGACTCCAAGAAAAACAAGCTTCTCTGTGCAGGATACCAAACCAGGTAATTACAATGGCTTAAACTCTGTGAAATATGGTAGCATGATATGTATGTTGCCAGGGTATGTATGCCACCTGTTGATGGTAACAGCTCTTTGTCAGAAAATCCAGCAAAAGTGGTTTTGCTGCTAGAATGGCACCTTTTCTCTCTCACCATGCAGAGGTGATGGGCTTGTGTCATCCCGGCTCAGTGGGCCTGTGAAGGGGAGGTTTGAAGTAACACTTATTTGATCAGACTGCTTCCCCCTAAAGTAATTTCAATGTGTTTTTAAGGAGCATTTTTGGGGAGGATTATTACACTATAAAAAACCTGGAAACACATGCAGGCTTGTAGGAGTGACAGAGGCTCTGGGAAACCCTCATGGCGCGGCTTTTAAGTACTTCAGGTATTATAATCCAGTTCTGGATTATCATAATAAAACCCCTTTTGCCCTGGCATCTCTGTCACTAGGGTCTCTTAACTGTGAAATGGAGTGTGTGCTCTCATCAGGACTGACAGAAGAAATACGTTTCCACACAGAGTTTGCCAGAGGTGTTACTCTGTAACCAGGTACGACACCTGGCTGTGCTGGGAAGGTGGCTAAATATTTCACTTTCTAAAAAAAATGGACAAAAAAATAAAGGGAAATGGGGTGCAGTCACCATCACAGTTTAAACTAGTAAGCAGATACTGCAGAGTTTCTGGTATAATCTCAGATCCCATTCTTATCCCCAGAAGCTTTTCAGCTGTGATCACGTTAGCAGTCTTGTGGGGCACAACTTAATTTGGCATGAGCAATTCCCTGAAGTGAGGTCAGAAGTTTATAATAATAAAGTTAACTCAAGTGGAAAGATACTTGCAGGTACCGACATCATATTCCCCAGCGCAATCCTGCCTGTGCTGCAGCCGGTCCTCTGCTGTCAGGGGGACGCAGCTCTGCCCTCGCTCACAGCAAACAGCTTTGAATCACCACACAGCAGAGTTTCAGTGAAGCTCCAGCCACGGGTATGAAGTACAGCAATGTTTCCACTACAGAGGACTTAATAATCTCTCCAAAAGAACAATCGCCCTGGATTCTCTGGCTTTGAGTGACACGTTTGTGCAGAAAGTTCCTTCTACCCCTTTTCTTCTGTTTGCATACATAGTTCAAGAACAGTCCCATGGAGCTCAGACCTTCAGCCCTTAGACAGAAAGAAATCTGAGACTGATTTGATTGCTGGATACCCTGAGGAACATAGGCCATCCCTATTATGTAGGGATGTGTTTTTTGAGAAAAGTATCCAGGGAATAAGTTTTCCCAAATTTTTGAGGCAACCACTGTTTGCTGGACACCTGGCCTGCAAACAGCTGCTATGGATGCACAAATACCTCTCAGGAGTCCCACAAGTCCAGCCCTCATGCACCCCATGGCTGAACCGCACACACAAACAGGCACCATCACATTTGCTGTGAATATGTTTGGGCTGTTAAAGGATCCCTGATCTGCACAGGGCTCACAAAATCTTTCTAACAGGATCCCTCAGCTCAACAGCTTCTCAGGGAAGTCCTTCACCCCGTTATTTTTTCTTGCTTGCTGCTTCTTGGGACACTGATGAATTACTGCCTTCTCAAACCCACACTGCTGCCCTTGAAGGTAGGGGGAATTTCAGCATGTTATCCCCAAGGTTTAGAGTTTACCAAGGTTACCTTAATAACCAAGGGCACCTCCTAACAGCAGTTACTCATTTGGAGATCCCAAAAGCTGTCTGGACCTTGCTTTCAGGGAAGCAGAGAAGTGAATTTATTGAATCTGAAATGAGAGCTGATTGGCATGGCCTGGGCTGAGCACGTTCATACCTAGCACGGCCTTGAAGGATTCTCCATGGCTGAGCAGACAGACCTGGGAAGACAGTATTAGCACTTCAACTCAATTCTGTTAACTATCTCTGAATTTCAGGACAATCAGATCATTTGCCTGCACAGCCAAAGCCTCACCCAGATCTCAGGCTGCATTTAGGAAGAAAGGAATGTCAAAATGGCATTTTACAAGCTACTAACAAAAAAGAACAGGAGTCTCATACTCCTGGTTAATGATGCAGAAAAAGCATTGGACTTATCAACAAATGCATAGGCAATGAGTGCTGTGAGAGAAAGCCATCCATCATGATTTTGTCTTTTGGGGTGGGGGGGTTTATTGCCTGACTGGCATCTGCATAAGCAGTTGGAATGCATGTTACCAAAGGAGATTCAAATAATAAATGTGATTAATTAACAGCATCAACACCAGTCACATATTTGCATTACTGGAAAAGGTAATGGCTATAAGAATAACTTTAAGATAGTGGAGCAATAAGTTATAGCATTTCTTAGCTATCCAGAGGAAAAGGTCAAATGAAATGGACTTACAGTGCCTGCCAGGTCTGCTTCTGATGTCAAGTCACCTTTTTCGAGATGAAGAATTGTAAGATTAAGCTCCTAATAGTTAGCAAATCTATTTCAAAAAATATTTCATAAAATAGTTTAAAGTCCCAACTTATTCAGGAATACTCTGAGGCCTATTCTCCCACTCAAGGGCTTGGATAGATTAAAAAGATTACCAAGGGAAGCAGCAAATTCTGCACCTTATAGTGTTGTTAAAACATGAATAAACCCCTATTTCTGAGACATCTGTTCTAGCTCAAACAGAGGCTGGGATGCAATGCGCAAGGCAGGAATTACTGGGAGGAATTCTCTGGCCCGTGTTAGGCAGGAGCTGGGAATGGAGTATTACAAACATCCTCTTCTGGATTTAAATTATGGCCTTCTGGTCCACCGCCTTCTGGTGCAGGGAAGTACAAACCTCATCTCCCTGAGCATGTGAGGACTCTCAAGGGATGCAGTCCCTGGGAGGACACACAGGATTTGACCCTTTACCCTGCTCTCTGGTGTTCTGCTGGATCCACAGCTCAAGCCCACAGCCAGGGAAACATTAAATAAACTTCCTCAACAGCGCTGCTTTCACACATCATCCTGGACATCACTCCCATCTGTGGCTCTGTGCAACAGCAAAAGCCCTGGAGAAGAAATGTTGGTGTTTCCTTCCATTGCAACCTCCCTCGAGGGCATCTGCCTCGAACCTTAATGTCTCAGAAGTTAACAGGACAAACACAGAGGGTGGGCCCTGAACTCCAGGTCTAAAACAAAGTAAGGGATGATATAGGCAGACCCTGTGGATGAGGCGGTGAACTGAAACTCCAGGTGAAACCCAAAAGCTGCTTTGGAGAGAAGGGTGACTTGCATCACACACCAAGAAAAGGGAGAAGGGAAGTATATTTGATATTAGGACAAGCTAATTCCCTGGGAAGAACACATGCTGTGCACAGGTTTACAGGCTGGTACATCATCCGTACACGAGTTCAAGCTTTGGGGCAGGCTTAATCTCACCGGTGCTCCCCACTCTCATCTGTGCCTCTAACATCTGCTTTGGAGCTTGTCTGTGATGTTGTGGTAAATCCCGCAAGTTTCGCCTAAGAGGATGCAGTCGTCTCTCTGGAGACCACAGGCTGCCCAGATGCTCGTAACAACAGGGGCAGTGGGGGTGTGAGCAATGCACACACTTACTTCTCAGTTCATTACCACTTGCAGCAGTGTGCCTCACCCTCTTGGGCCATTTGTAAACCTTTAATCACATTTGGCTATAGTTTATCAGCAGTGTGTCCTTGCAGCAAAAAAGACCAACCGAGTATAGCCAGCAAGTTAATGGAAGTCATCCTTCCCCTCTATTCAGTGCCCGTGAGACCGCATCTGGAGCGCTGTGCCTGTTTTGGAATAGAAGACCTCCAGAGGTCCCTTCCAACCCAAATTATTCAGTGATTACCAAGGTACTATGATACCTAACCCCATGTATTGCCTGTTTCATCACACACAGTTGTCTCCTCCAGAGCTTCACAACGTATTTCGTTATGGAAGGGGGTACCAGGCAGGAGAGAGAGGAACATGCCCTAGAAATGACATTAGGACCACGCTTAGCCACTAGCAATGCACACAAAAGAACAAGAGGGGAAAAAAGAGCAATTCAGGCTAATGCTGACTGATGTCAAGAGGGAAAATACTGGATATTGGGAATAGTTGTAAGGGCTTCTGACTCAGGGCTGATATAGAGAAGGGTATTTTAATGAAATTCCAATTACTGTGGGCTGCAAAATCACAACCAAACTATTTTCAAGCAGTTTCTAATATGCCTTTAGTTAGGGCAAAATATACTGCCACGTGACATTTTGATTTTAAGTTGGGCAAGAAAAAGGAGCAATTAATAAGGACAACTGCAAATAGATGGAGATGTAAAGAGGTCTTATGCCTTTTACAAGTCCAGAAAACATCCTAAGCTAAAAGTTTAGAGCAGTGGATACAGAAGCTGGAGAAATCCTTCCATTCCTGGATCAAACTCACTCCTCCTCAGAAAAAAGCAGGGGCACTGAGGGTACAGTTACAGTTCAGTTTAGGTGTTGCCTGGAACAGATGATATTGCATGAAGCTTGACTTTGTCTAAGATATTTTTAAATCAGATGCTAGACAGAATTACTTAAGAATAATCACAAAGCAAATGTCCATGAGATCTGATTCAAGATGGAAAATAGGACAGTGAGGTTCTCTCTTGTACTTCTCGGCCCATGGTCTGTGTTGGAGAAAGGGTGATAAAACCAGGATGTCAAATGGAATAAAACATATCAGGAGCCACACTCTATGCGGATGCTGAGCATATAGCTGGTTCTTGGCAGATTTAAGTGGGTTTGACTTAAAACAGGCATTTATGACTATACTTGCTAGGGACAGAGCTGTCAGATACTCCAGTTCACTGCCTGGACTGTGTCTGATCTCTCCATGTGGTATGAAGGAGTCTGAGTGCATGCTGAGGCTTTTCCCTCAGATAAATCTCATGGTGCCTGACTGATGCCTACAGTCCTGGGCCACCAGCTCAACCCCAGGAAAGGGCCTGGACCCGCACTTTGCAACATGGACACGGTCTGCTCGGTGATATTCACTGCTCAAAATATCCACAGGAACAGGGCAAGACCTGGGAACATGACCGGGAAGAGGAGTCAAATGAAAATGTGAGAAGTAATACAGCCTGTACAAGAGTCTTCCCCCACCCAGGGCAGATTTATATAGCTAACAGAACTGTGCCTTAGCATTAAATGCCTGGCATGGGTAATGTTTTCACACTGGCTGGGAAAAGGCATCTTTTCAAAATCTATTCAAAAAGCACACCACAGTTCAGTCTGCATTTCCATTCACTTAGCCCTGTTCACCATTATCAGCTCCTTTTTTTTGGATCCAAAATTAAGGATTATTTTTAAATGGTAGAAATGACAAACAGAATCTTTCTTTCTTAATACTGGTGTTCCTTCTTCAAAAGCAGCTCAGCTAAAACTTTCTTACTTCAGGTAAATCAGGCAAAAATAGAGAGACAAAACCTCAGAGGAAATTCAAGTTTAAAAAAGGAAATCACATATCAGGAAAATAAATTTCAAGAACCCTTTCACAGGCAAAGCTTCTTATACAGGAAACTGCTAGCAAAATTACTTAATTTTATTTATCCCAAGTGGATGTTTCTCCTATGGGGAATTTGAGCTAGACAGAAGGTGGCTGCATGAAAGGGTAGAACTGGGAATTCCTGATTCCACCAAAGCACAAACACTGATAAAAAGCTATACTAAGTACTGAGCAGGGATTTTTTAAATTTTATTTATTTTGACCCATGGAAATACCTTGGGAGAAAATTAGGGCTCAATGTTTTTTGCTTGGGCAAAGAAGAGAGACCGTGACTAATTGCATGAAGGATGCTCACCTGGACTCTGGCAAGCTGAGGGAGAGGCACTGCTCTGCCAGCTCAGACTGAAGAGTTAATCCTAGCTCGTCTGTCATCTCTAATTGCTTTGAGGTTCGAGGTGCCAGACTCTTCCCCTCTAGGAGGTGATGTTCCACTTTTTAATCAAACTTTGGGCAGAAGAGACAGGCAGGCTGATCCTCTGGGCTGTTTAGGGCATCCACCTGCAAAGCAGTACATATGTGCTCCAGCGCCTGCTAAGTATTTAATGGCCAGTTAGACAGCAGAAGAGCTATAGTTCACCACTTTCTGTAGGGTGAGCTAATGCAGCTGGTCACAGTGCTGTGTCTCAGTGAGGATGCTGAGCCGAGGTGATTAATTCTGGTTTCATTTGTCCAAGGGGGATCTGGGCAGCCACAGCAAGACATATTACTTTTATAGGTAGAGTATGTTCTTTAAAAGGATCATGTTCTGCATAGTCCCTAAATATAGGGCAAGCTATGTTATTCACATTGTACCTTCTGACAAAAACTGTGCTATATATTGGGGTCAATACAGTTGCTGCTGCTTGTTTTCAGTGCAACTAAGAACACTCTAAAAATAGAAACCAGTCAAAGAACCAAAACTCAACAGCAGCCTGCGTCATTGCTGTATATCTTCAAACCATAGCAATATGAGATGATAAATAAAAAAGAAAGAGAAAACCTCCAGGCCATAAAAATAGAGAAAAGGAATACATTTCTAAGGGGAAAAAATCCCACTCAAATGTTGCAATTTTAAATGAAAAACAACGTAACGTTAAGATTAGCATTTTACTCGTTCCAAGACACAGAGAAATACCCCAAGTGTGTAACGACAAATATTGTGGCCAACAATGTCTTCTCTCTAAAGTATACAGAATTGTTCAGAGCCTTGTACCATCTTACAGCTTGTGGATCAAAGATCCCCCACCCCAAAACCAGCATCAAACCCACAGTTTCTTTGAAACTCTTGCCCATGTTTTAGAAGGCTGTTCAGTCAAGTCTAGGGCAGTGACTTGTTCCCATATATCTGCTCATAAGCAGTTTCAGGAGGGAATTATCCTTGTTATCAAAATCACACTCTTTGTTTCCAGCACGACTTTGTCTGAATTTCCTGTTTCACTTCTTTGATCACATTCTGTCTTTGCTAATTTGAAGACCATTCCCCCATCTCAGAGGTCACCCATCTACAGAGCTGGTACGCTAAAGCCACCTTCAAGCTCAGTCTCTCCAGGGCACAATTTCAGGTCTGGAGCCATTTCTGTAGCTCTTTTCCAAGTTTTCCAATCTCAGTTTCCAGGATGGCCACCAGAACTGAACATGTTATTCCGGCGATGGTCTCTAATGCCACCTCTCCTCACCTCCTGACCAAGAGCACCTGGCCTGTGATACCCAAGGGTCACACCTGCCCTCGTGCCTCGCCTGTGTGTCCACAGCCACCTCTCTGGAGTACTTGTCCCCACACACCCAGCTGCCCGTTCCTGCCCTAAGGCCACCCTGTCCCCCTTCTACCTCCCCATGGTGGCTGCCCTAGGTGCATGGTGAACTGGGCTGGAAACCAATGAGATGGGATAGAGACTGCGGAAGGTAAGACCCCGGCTTTTGGCAGCAATGTAGACTTCAATCAGTTTAGCAAATAGTGTTTTCAGAGCATTTCAGTGCCTTACCACAAACCCGCAACTCTCCTCTGAACAGAGGCAGAACCAAAACACCAACAGGTAGTCAGTGCTACACAGGCCACTTATATCTGGTGAGGAGGACAGAATTCAGGCCACGGGAATGTGCTAGCTGGTGAGCAGAGCAGGCAGAGCTTCCTCTTGAAATAAGGTCCCCAGTGACCTAGGATGGGTAACACTGGTGTAGACCAATTCCCTGGAGAGCTGCTGAGTGGGTCTTTGGATGGGGCTGAAAGGAAGCACGGGCTACATGGACTACCCAAATCTTGATTCCCAGACTGACCTCCTTGTTCCTTGATGGAAAAATGAGGAATATTTTCTCTGCACATGTTCAGTGTATTTGCAGTCTCTGAGCATGACTGTGAATGTCTGCTCCCTCTTCCACTCTTGCTGTTTATCACATTCAAGCAGTCAGCAGGGTTGCTGCCCTAGCCAGCACAAATTGATTATTTTTCTCCCTGTTTATGCTAACCTAACTGCTTAAAACTATGAGCACTTATTAATTTGCCAAATATTTATTTAACGATGAGGGGGCAAATGAGGAGTTGTTTTCACTTGCAGTCATGACCGTGTCTCTGGACACTATCCGCGGTGCCATGAGCAGAAACCTTATTGACTTCACTCCTACATGGAAATGGGAAGCCTTGCTGCATGGGGGCAACTCTCTCTTTGTTCTGTAATATGAATGCTAAATTTAAATGTCATTAAAATTACATCATGGAGCCTGAAGCTTTCTAAACAAGGCTGGTTAGATTGCATCCCAGAAGAAGCTGCTGCAGAAAGATAGTGTTTACTTATTCACCTTCTTTTTAATAGCTTTATGCATTTAACTCTTCAGAAAGAGTTTTAGGAAAGACAAAGACCCTGATCACAGGTCCCAATTTATTATTCTTCATTTTCTTCTGCATTTTACAACTACATTAAGAACATGACATTTTTTTGTGTTAAAGCTAAGGAGGGCAGATTTGTGCCCCTTCAGGCAATTTAAATACAAAATACATGCAGTTATGCTTGGTAAGGTTTATCAAGTCCAAAAAATTTCTTCTCAATTCCCACTGCTATTGCTAAGCTGCTACATGATAACAAAAAATCTTCTGTGGCTAGAAATAGATCAATGAAATTTCCATTGTCCAGGCTGAAATAAATGCAAAAGCAGAATTAGTGGTAAAAATCACTGGAAGTCAGTAACATATTAAAAAGTCTTCCTGGGTGAATTAGATAAAAGCAAAAATATTAAGACCTTTCACACAACTCTCTCCTTGAGAGCTTCAGTAATTCTAGAGAAAGTGGGAACCCAGCCTGGTCAATCATTGTTTCAGCTTTGTGGAACCAACAGTACTGACTCCCCTCTCACTTTCATGATTTTGCCTGTCTTAGCTTTAGCATCAAACGAAATACAGGAGGGGATTTTTTACCTAAATTGCTTAAGAGCAAAAGTCTCACTAATTTTCAGTGTATCAACTGCCACCCAAGACACCAAGCTGCTTTTAAAAGTCATAGAGTGCATGGCTACGTTTTTTATGATGGGATTTTCAGCCCTATAGACTCTTTGATAACAGCTCAATGTCTCAGAAGAAAGCAGCTCACTCGGTTTGCCAGTGACCACTTCTAAGACCTCTGTTAGGCTTATAAAAGGAATTAGTGAGGTTTTCAAATTTTAGCACAGATTCCCCACCAAAAGTTAAGCTCACATTTCTCGTTGATAACTCTATGTGTACAAGATACAAGTAAAGCAAAATTAAAACTCAAAGAACAGCTATTCCCGCAGATGCCACAACACTGAGGAATGCAGCATGAATGCACCTCTCTACATCCACTGGCATGCTGTCAAGGTACAGATATATATCTATTCATGTGATAACATATATCCATATGACATGGTGACAAATTACAGCAGCCTTTTCCTTGATTTCTTATGCTCCCTTACCTGCGGTTGCATCTTCTTACATATATAACATCAATCGCAGAGAAACCTCAAAGACTTTCTAAAAGAACTTCTTTAGCAACCCGATGCAGTACTAGCACTGTTCTATTGACAGAGCTTCCATACTGCGGTATTAAAAAGGCAAGGAGAATCAGAAGTGTTTCTTAAACATGCCTTCTCCAGTATCACTAAGCCAAACACAACCGAGAAACCACATCATTGCAGGACTGAGGAATGCAAAAATTATTAAACTAACAAAGGATCAGTGGAGAGAAAGACAACATATTGCCTAACAGATCACTGAAACCCCAATGTGCCGGTGGGAGGCACTGGATTAAGTGAAGTTTATAAATATGAGTTTAAGGGCAGACGCAGTCCCATTTTGTTCCCTGAACTAGAAAGGTATGTGTCTAACTTCAAATGTGAAATCTTATATGAAGATACTTGATTGAAGATATATTATGATCCTGATTATAAATTCCCCAGGATCTCCTGGGGCCAATTTATAAAGGTTTATGTGCAAGCCTAATGCTGGGAGATGAGAACACAACATTCTTTAATATGCAAAGAAAACCTGACCAGAGTACTATGATCAGACAACTTCAGTAGTACCAAAGACGAAAAACCTATTGAGCTTGGAGCCAGCAGATCTTAAAGAGATGTCTCAAGAAAAGTCACATTTTATGGCTACCTTACACACTACAGCAGACAGCTTGTTACTGAAGTTGATCAAAACATTTTCAACAGAAATCAAGGGAATCAGGGTTTCTTAGTGTTTTTGGTTTGGGTTGCATTTTGTTGGTTGGGGTTTTTTTCATAAAAAGAGGGATTCTGCTCTTCTTGAAAAATTTCAACTTGCTAGAGAAAATGGAAAACCAAAGCACTTGGATTTTGAAAAGTTCTCAGATTTCAGCCAAAAAAATGACATGTGTCTGGCATGATGTTGAAATGCCACATGCTCTCTCCATCTCTCTGGGTTGGGTTTCCTATAGGAAGCACGGAGACAGGATTCAGGAGGCTTAGAGGGGTGGTTTGGGAGGAGGGGGGATCCGGAAGCCTCGGGAGAGAATGGGTGCACAAGGCGTTGAACTAGAGCTCCCACGTTGTGCTTCAGCAACATTCCTAACCAGGCCAGGAGGAGGAAGTGAGCATGTGTTTGCTTTATTTGGACAGGAAGAAATAAATAGCTTAAAAATTGAAAGTTTCTAGCTTTATTGGCTGAAAAGTCAAAAATCTTCCATAGGGAAGCCTTCCACCCCCTCTCTGATCCTCGACCACATTTGTTTGACCAGGTTTTCCGGGTACTGGCATGCTGGTGCAGTGTTTCTTTTTAGGGAAAAAGAGGAGACTGTAGTCTGTCATATCTGAGGGAACTGGGTTACAGACAAGAGACAGATGACAAGGGTGGTTGGGCATGGTGTTGGCAGGGTGTCAAGGGGAGCTGGGAGGGGGTGGGAACCATCTGCCTGGAGAAGGAGGTTGCTGAGATGGAGGTAAAGGGGGTGGCAGAAGGAGAACAAGTTTGTACTGCATTTCAGAAACACTTTTGTTTTAAGTTTGAGAGTAGGGTAAACGTGGACCCACTTGTAATCCACACATAGGGCAGTTATTAATGATGCTCAATATGAGCTTGTTTTCATTGAACAAAAGGTGGGTGAACTCACACTCAGGAAGCTAACATTTGCCTTGCCTCATAAGGGTTATGGCAATATTGAATCGGCCTGCGGGGAAGTGAATTTCAGCTACGAAAAAGTTTAGGCCGGATGACTCATGCTCCTTCTAGGTATACATGCCAGAGGGTCTAATTGTAGGAATCTGAATGGCAACCAAAGATTTCTTCCCAGGTTTAAGTTATCCTTTCCCTGCATGCATCATTCATCCCAGTATAAGCAGCTTCAGAGAGAAAAGGATCAGGTGTGTCTGTGTCTATAACCCTAAATGGGAAGGAGAGTAGAAATCAGATCTTTGCAAGTTTTCTGGCCTTACAGAGTAGTGGGTATGCTCATGAAAAAAAAGCGTACATTCCTAGTTCATACCAGCCTAGGTAAATGCTAAGCAAGGAATTCCAGCTAGGCAGGACTCAGAGAATACCAGCTATAACATAAGCTTGAGGAAAGCAGAGCTATAGACCATCCAGGAACAAGAGCAGGGTGAAGAGGAAACCAAATTCACAGAAATAATTGATAGGGAAAGTGGCATTTTCTATGTCTGCGCAAAATATTCAACTAAATACTAGTGTTCTAATATGAAACTGGGAAATTAGTGTCAGGCAAAACAATAAAATGTCATGGAGCTGCAGGACACTCAGGATTATGAAAAAATGACAAATCTTGGTCAGGAGCTTAATAGAGAGGTGAGATGAGCCCAGGTGAACAGAGCTCTCAGATGGGTTTGTGAAAGCTTTTCCTATCTGATAAAAAAAAAGGAAAAACTCAAAAATGTCAAGGTTTATAAGAACTTGAAGCAGAATAGAATTCTTACAGAAAGAATAATTGAAAATCACCAGGAAAGCTAGAAAGGTAGAAGACAAATAAAAAGGGGCTTACCAGCTACTTTGCCTTTACATCTTGGCAGACCTAGTTCCAGCCTTCAGGATTTGCTGTGGCCAGCTCAAGGACTTCCTCAGTCACAAAAAGTCGGTGAATCCCCCCTAATTCCAAGGAAGCTTTTTGTCTCCATCCTCTGTGAGGTCTTGTGCCCATGCTCTTCTCCGACTCTTTGCTGTAATGCTCATCCTGTTTTTCTCCTCTTATCACCTGCACCCTGGAAATGTCCTTCCTTGGTCAGGCTCCGCTGTCCCCCAGGCACAAAGTAATCTCCCTCCCTCCAGAGCTGCCACTCAAAAAAATGATTCAGAGGGACATAACATACAGGCTCAAACCAGTCCCATCAGACACTGCCCCTTGCTTGCTTGGAAATACAGCTGCCTGTAAATTAGCAGGTTTTGGGCTCCTCTCTTTCCATACCCAAACCTCCAGGCAGAAATATGTGTTCACGAGCCAGAAAATATGTATGGACACATCTACTGTCCAGGCACTTCACATACCTCTAAAACTCAACCTGTTCTGGAAGTTGGTCACTCATCTTCCTGGATGAAGAACACTGATAAAGACAGGTCTTTGGGGAAATTTTCTGAGTGGAAATGTAGCCATGGAAATACAGATTTGCTTATTTACCCTCCTCAGGATAAATGGATGGGGAAGATGGGAAAGATTGAGGTTCAACACTGAGTCTGGTTCACAGCCAAGATCCTTACACATTAGAGGTCTGTGACACAGGCAGGGTACAGACCTGGAGAGGTGTCTCCTGCATGCCCAGCCAGAGTCAGACTGGCTGGTAGTGGAGTCTCAGCCCCTCCTCCCCTTTCTGCCTCTCTAAAGAAAATATCATTATAAACAACCCACCTCTATGGTAAACTGTAGTTGTGAATGCATTGTTTCATCAAAATGTTCAAAATTAAATATATTTCTGAACTTGAAATCAGCATAATGTTCAAGTATATGCTGAAATCCTATTGAGGTCAAATTACTCAGTACAGCCTACTCTGTTGCATTATCTTAAGTATTTGCATTAAATAAAGTTAGACTAAGGGTGACATATGGCAGCTCATTTCTCCTGTTTCTGAAATCCATAAATCTCCCCATCCAGAATTCTGAACTCATTCTTTTAAACAGATCTGACCGTATCACTTTCCACTCAAGAGAAAGACCAAGAAAGAAAGATACAGGTGGCAGATATGCAACATCTCTTCTTCTTCACAGTAGTAATTTTCATATGGTATGAAACCATAGGTACGGTTTTATTTTCTTATACAGTAAATTGAATAACAAACATTTGGATTATCTCAGTATTAAAAGAATAAAGCTGGTTCAGCTTTTATCAGAATCTGAAAATACTGAAAGGGGGAAACAACTGGAAATCTTATCAAATCCCCCAAACCCAAATAAATCTAAGATAAAATCCATAAAAAATTATCTTTGCTCTGCTAAGCACCGCAGTGATTGCGGGACACCTGTTAGATAAACCTGTGTTGGATGGGAGGTCTCTGTGGAAAAGAGAAGTTAATTGCTGTCACGAAGGCAAACACAAAATTTCATTACAGGGATGAATCCAAGTACCCAGTACATAACCAACCCTCCTGCAGTCAGGCTGAGTGGACAGTATCCATGTCTGATGTCCTGAAAATATTTTGGCATGCTATAGCACAAAGGCCTGTTTCAACCACCACCAGCAAAGCCACTCAAGAGCAAGAGATGCCTGAGGGTCCCAGCCCTGCCTGGGGCTTCTGCTCACCCACAGGGCCACCCTATGTCCTCGTTTGGGCTGTTAATTGTTCAATACCCACATGAGTCCCAGGGGACACAAGGGCACATCTGTGAGTGATGTGAGTGCTCCAGAAATGGAAATGTGTTCAGGTAAATCATTTGATCAACACTTGCAAAAATGAACACTTCCTCTCACATAAAGGGAACCAATTACAAAGAAAAAGATGAAATTTGTCAGGTAATTTGTTCTCAATGATTAATTCAACTAACTCTAAACAATTCCATTATTTAGTCTTCCTGTGTCCTGCTAATCTGAACCTCTTTTCCCCACCTCCCAAGAAACCCCGTGCAAAAAAGCAGAGGAATGATTAATTTTTTAGCATGAGACAGCCTGACCTTGTACTCCATTAAGCAGAGTGTTTCCATAGTTTCCATGTAATTTGTCATGGATGAGTTCACCTATGTACCAATCAAACTCTTTATATTACCAGACTTGCACAGAAAATTAAATGTGAATTGCTGCTGTTTAATGAAAATGTAAAACACAAATTGAAACTTTAAAAAACAAACATTCATATTGTTTGTAGAAGGCCAAAACCCACTGCCTGCCTCTGTGAACTTGCAGGGCTTTTCCTCAAACGAACAGACGCTGCGGCATCCTTAGCATTTCTGAGGATGTGAATAAAGCAGGAACACCTTAGGACAAAGCCCAGATCCACTGCGATCCATAGGATTTGGGCCATTGATTTCAAAGGATCATAAGGCTTCATAGCAACTTGTTAGAGTTTAATTTCAGACCTTTAATTAAAGGCTTACTACCAGAGGTCCCATTGCTCAGGGCAGACATTAAAGGTCGTTGCTCGCCTAAGGATTTACAATCTTGTTTGCAGTTCTCCTTTCTGCTGGAGCGAAGGCAAAAGCTCTCCTGATAATGCCAGGAGAGCACAGACGTACAGCTCGGCAAGGTCCGGCACCCCATCCCACCGAGAAACGTCGGATGGCTGGGGGAAACCAATGGAGGAACGGAACAAAAGAGAAGGTAGGAGCAACATGGGTTTGCGCGGGTGAGGCGATGCATGAAGTCAGTGCTTGCTGCAATTGTGTTTGCTTTGGTAATAGGGACGACTGATCTGATAAGCTGTGGTACACTGCACTTGCCAGCATTAGCTGGCAGCGATCCAGAGGTGTAGCAGGAGGATTAAGGAGTGGCTTTGGGATCAGGTTTTTTTTTTTTTCCTCAGCTAAGTGCAAATGAGAGAGGCTGGCAAAAGGGATAAAATGTTAACTCAAAAAGTTTTCACTCTCTTGGCCGCTAGAAAGGATTAATACAGTTTCCTGAAAAGGTTTTTTCTAAATCAGCTGAAGGACTTAGCTGTGAAAAAATAAACAAGAGAAATGTTTTGATTTAAAACAAGAGCTCTTTCCGAATGTCACAGTCCACACTTAAACAGGAATGTTAGCGTTTTCTCCCCTAAATTTGCTGAAGGAGAAGAGGTCATGGTGAAATACAACTAAACACCAACACAAGCAGAAGAAAACTTTCTGTGCAATCAGTTTCACATATCCAGGTGTGTTCTTCCCACATCTCCATGTGTAAAACACATGAATGATCTTGCTTGAGCAACCCCTCAGAAAGTACCCAGGAGCACTGAGCACATGTGGACTCCGAAATTTGGGAGTTTCAAAGAAAAGATTGAATCGTTTTTATAAAGATAACAGGAGAACAGATTGTGCCACCCTTTCTTAATGTACTGGTAGCTGATTTGAGAGATAAAAGTATACTGCAGTCTTCAAACTCACCTCCAAGCTGGATGAAAACGCCACTGAAGCTGGTAGAGCTGATAGAAAAGGATTTCTACACTGGGACAGTTCCTCAGGCAATGGAAAATGTCTTCATTCCATTGATTTCAAAAGGGCAACATCAATTTAATCAGACAAGGATTGGTATATGGAAAAATGCTGCAGGACCCCCAGGTAGGTGCTTAGTTGGAATTGCCCAACCAGGGAGTCAACACCATTTGGAAAAGTGATAAACAAGAAATTGCTAATGCTATGATTGGGAAAGAATAGGTGTGACTGCTTTCATCTCCCAAACCTGTTCATCTGTAAGGACAAGCAGTAGCTAATTTTCTGCTGTCCTTGAGAAATCAGTGCTTCCTGTACTAATACATAGGCAACAGCCACTGCAACATAGATGTGTATTGGCACTCTTGGGGGGGAAAAAAAAAAAAAAAAAAAAAAAAAAAAAAAAAAAAAAAAGCCAACAACACAAAACTATCTGTAAAGAGCTAACTGTACAAAATCAGATTAATGTGAAGAAAATTTCCCCACCTGCAAATTGGAAAATTTTATCACCAGTTTTGATGGGATAAAGTTACATTGGTGAAATAAACCTGCAGTGTGAGCATGTGCACGTGTGTGCCTCTCTAACTTTATTGTGGTTTTAGGTACTGTGCACCATGGTGGGGGAATGATTGATATCAGTGATGGTAACTCAATTCTACATCAGCATAGAGTCATCAATCATCTGGCACTCTTAAAAAAAGCATGAATAATGTTCTATTGATGTTCTGTAGAGCTTCTCCTTTCTGATGTTATGTATTATTGCTGCAGCTTCTTCCAAAATTGTAAAGATTTTTATTGTTTACAAAGTGAATTATGCTTTCATATCTTTTGCCTTACTGTTTTCCCGATTGCTTAGCAACAAGTCTCCACAAAGAAAAAAAACAGAGCACACTTTCTTTCATGTAATACATCAGCAGCATCTCTGGTACAACAGTGACCTCAGACAGCTTAACACCCAGGATGCATTTGGTCCATTATGTTAATCCTGATGTTCTGTAAAGAGTCTATATACGTTAATATTTATTTATTGCCTTTCTGGATCTGTAACTGTTCTAGTCCTGGGGCTACAGCTTTATAAACATAATCTTCCGCATTCAACATTTTTAAAACTGCTACTCATTTCCAGTTTTTCCCTTTTGAGAGAAATCAGCCCAATTCCAGAACTTGAGGGAGGTCAGACTTGTGCTAGGTTGAAAAAACGTGCAGTTACTGATCCAGCAAGTCAATACGCGCAACACTGGAAACAGACTTCTGTAGCTGTAACCAATATATAGTATCTACAAAATTAGTGTTACTGTTGTTGTTATTTTAGACTCAACCAACCACAGTGATGCCCACCATGCAAGAAACATTTATTTGTACCTTGACAGCTACATCTCCTTTCTTTGGCTTAGAGTGAGTCCATGTCCTAAACTGACTATTGTTATATGCTAGATGGAAGACCAGTAGGTGTAAAAGTCTTCTCTGTAGGTATTCCATGCTCCCAAAAGTATCTGAATGGAGAAAGATAGTCTGGGTGATGGCGATGTACAAGAAGTACGGGGATCAATCAGAGAAAATATCCCAATAACATGTGAAAATAAATTACAACTTTTCCAAACAGCACAAAGGGTCAAACTGGAACACCAAGGAGGTGCCAGCTGTACACTGCCAAGGGAAAAGGGCTGCAATACCTAATAATATTTTCTATCTTCAATTTTAATGAACATCAAGCTGCTATATTCAATGAAACGCATTCCCAAATGGGAAGGTTGAATAGGTTTACAAACTTATATTGGTTTTAGAGTGCACTGAGTCAGATGACTTCCAAGAGAGGCTAGTGCAGCTCAATCAATCTTTAGTATAATTCACAAGATACACAACAAATACATAGTGCGTACCCACAGGCCAGAACACCTGTGCATTGGTTTAACGAACGTGCTAGTGGCTGGAAGTTGTAAGTGCTATGATATTTTGGTTTAGTGGAGGGTTTCTGCTACTCAGGTGACAAAAAGACCCTAAGTTTTCATGCTGAAACTCCTTGCCCCTACTGCCATGACTCCTTGGTGTCTATGTGCAACACTGCTTCGGTACACCCCCATGAACTAGGTAAAATCCTAAGTGTAGTTCCCCTGTTGTGCAGAAATGAAGACATTTCATTGAAAACCTATTACCATGTTCAAAGCAGGAGAAGTCCTAGAAGGTTGTGTATGTTACTAAGGAGCCCACATTTCCAGTTTGTAAAGCCCTTTGATTTAGCATTTGGGTGACAGCTATCCCATCCCTGCTAAATTAGCATGGTGGTGCCTTTCCAACATCTGACAGACAGCATTTAAATGGCTTTTGGGAGTGAGTACATTTTCCAGATGAGCTGTTACTGGCTCCTTTGTCCATTTCCGCAGCTCACATTTTACATTTCCAGGTGCATTTAATTTGTTCATGCAAAGTACAACTTGCCAAGAAAAAGGGAATGCCCAAATATGCTAGTGGAGTTGGACATCCTTACAGGGAGGTCTAAATATCGTATGTGCAGGATGGATACTAAGGACCTGGAATGATAAAGTTCTTGAAACTGCGGGAAGATTTTCACATCCCTTGGGGCTTATTCTAAAGAGCAGAACCCGTATTTCTTTACCTTGAAATTTCTTTACCTTGAGCTAATCTCCTCTGAACTTATCAAGGCACTTAGTGCTTTCAGAGCACAATATGCACATTGTGACACAGTGTAAAAGGAAGGTGAGCAATAATTGTAAGGGGTTCTGGTAGACACAGGATGTACAAGACTCCAGGACATAATTAATTGCCAATAATCAGCCCTACTAGCATTGCAGCAGCGCAGGGACTGAGATTTTCCTCTCCTGCCTTTATGATGAGTGCTATTAGTCATATTCACAGGGTAATGCGTGCTTCAGTTTCGCTAAGTGAAACAGCTATCAAGTAGTAACCATGTTATTCCATAAAGTTCGACTCCCGAACACTTGATAAAAGGTTCGGCAGAGGAGTAGCTCCGGGATATCCTGTGATTTGGTCACAAGCCCTGTGTAAGAAACACCCTCAGGTTCCACCCCTTCAGAAATGGGACAGAAAATACATTGTTTCTGGGAGTCATCACCTGACTCCAAGTTTTCCCCTTGTTCATGCACAAAGCATCACCGATTGCCACACTGAGAAAGAGCAGCCAAGAATTTACCTGTCTCTGCTCAAGGCTCACCCATTCAAAAGCAGCAAGAGCAGAGAACAGAGGTGGCAGATGATAGAAACTGTGCTCTGTACTCCTACAGCCAAAGGCCATGCAGACCTGGAAACAGATGTGTGTAGTCCAGGAGAAGAGTCTTCAGCATGGTAGCTCTGTTCTCTGCATTAGAAGAGACTCCTGGTGAGAACTGTGAAAGACCTTCATTTCTTTCAAGAGAACCAGACATTGCTGGAGACTCCAGTTCAAATCACAGTTCAGTATGAGCTGCACAACCTCTCATAAATTACCTGGATCTGACAGGGATCTCAGCTTCCCTGGCTGAAGATAATCACTCCACTTCTCTTCTTTGCAGAACTTAGCAAGCCTGAAGTCCAGTGAAGACTACAAGGTGCTACAAGGCAAATGAGGACCACAGAAGCCTCCAGATAGATGGACCTCTTAACACCTTACACAGGCAAGCAAAAGCATTTACAAGTACTCTCAGTGCAGTTTACCCCTGTCCATTCTGCCCATTCTCATGTCTGGAAAGGTGTCTACATATTTATGGAAAGGCATATGAGTCTCAGGGATACCTTCCAGAAGCACACCAGAGCAAGTCTGGGTGGAAATAGCTCTGCCCAATAGCAAAGGTATTTCTAAACTAATACAGACATCCCCGCACAACTCATGTACAAGGTAAAAGAGCATTCTATGCAAACAGTTCATATTCTGTAACTTTTTTCCACATTTGCCAGTGTAGGTAAAAGCCAGAAGGACTTACTCCAATAGCTTGCTTCAGTGCTGTAACAGTCTTTCAGAACTAAAGCTGAAAGAACCACTACCCCAGGCAAACAATACACAGCAGCATTTAAGCAGCAATGTGAAAGCCAATATCCTTATTTGCAAAGTAATCACAGCTAAGGAAAGTATACCTGAAGGGTATGGGCAAGGCAATATGGGAAGATGAATTATTCCCCAAGGGAATGTTGCATTCTATGCATATTACTTTTACACTGAGGAGTCCATTACTTTCAGTACCGTGCAAGGAGGCTGGCAGAGAGTACTTCAATGGCCATTATTAGTGCTGATTTACAAGAAACCTAAAGTAATTTTTTAAGTATTGCAGGTTGGAAGAAGACATTAAAGTGCAGTAATCTGCACGCAAAGATAAAATTAAAAAAAAAAAAAACATGTTGAGCTTCAGCTGCAGCTCCCCCTTGAATTGATTCACCTGAATTGATGATGAACAACTTGGGTTTTGCTGCCTGCAATAATTCTGCCCTGCTTTTGCAAACTTCTCTATGTAAATGCAAGGAGTCTGTGTTGATTCCTTACAGGCAAATTGATCAACCCTTGCATATGTACTAGGTTAGGGTCATGCCTGGTCCTTTCTTCTTCAACCTAAGGGGGTTTTACCTTCTTTAATGTTTCTTCAGCACAATGAACAAATCTTGACTTACTACAGAGTAAGGCCTCCTATCCTGAAAGATCAGAAGACACTTAGCAGAAGAACAAGCACAGGAAAAAAAAAAACCCACACCCAACAAATATTTCAAATACCCAAGAATCAATCACTCACATTGAAATGCAGAGTCCTTCAGGACATGCCAGGCTGCCCACACACAACCCCCCACAAGTTTAACAGAGAGAGAGGACGTTTGCATCAAACAGAAGTCTCGGAGGGAACATACTGAGGCGGTTCTGAAGGCATATTGAGCCACCAGAACACAGTATGTCACTGGCAAGATTTCCTCACCCTTTGAGCTATTGGGCCACAAGGCCACTCTGGGCTGGAAGCAGTGTAAAGACTGTAGCAAATGACTACAACAGCACTAACGAGTCATACGTCTCAGCTGGGCTTCCTAGTCCAGGCAGGATTCCCACTAACTCATGTACGTGATCTCTGAGCAGAGAATAAGGTCTTGTCAGTTGTGAAGGTGAGGTGTGACTTGGTTGCACTAGGATCTATTTACAGGCTCCTCGTTACCCAGAGTGGGTCACCTAAAGTCTGTTTGAGAAAACGTCTAGAGTCTTGTGGAAGGATTTTTATGGCCATGGTTTTATCACCTCCTTCAGTCCATGACATTTTCGGGAACGTGCTGACCACAGAGATACAATACCTAAAACGCTAACTCAGTGAGGAGATGCACTACCTATTTCAATAGAGCTTTGCAGGGTAACCACAATTTTTCACGGAAGGCTTACACCACTGCAGGGAACAAGCCTGACTCTGCTTGGGTAAGGAAAACTGAGAAGATGAAGCAATAGAAAAGGTGTTGCTAACCTGAAGAGCTGCCACCAGATTTTGGGGGACTGGAAAAACGATGGACAAACCCAGGAGAGGTAGTAAGATATACCCTGTCCTAGCAGTACTTTGGATAGTTTGCATTTTAGCCCAATGTGAGGGAAGAAGGAAGGAAATCCATAGTTATTGTCCTGATTCCTTGTTGCTGACTGTACACTACTGTAAGTACTACAGCTGGGTGAGTCATTCAGAAGAAATCGGTAATTTGACATTGTTGACCCATTTCCATTTCACAAATCACTTCCACCATGATTTTTTTTTTTTTTTCACAGTTACATTTCTGCAACAGTCTTTCTCAACTTCTGTCAGAGTGAAGGCTGCTCATGAATTATGTATTGTTCAGTACATACAGTGTACTGATTTGTCACCAAATCTAGAAGGTGATGTGGAGGTTCATGGGTCAACTACAAAATGAAAAACAAGTCAAATTTCTTTTGCTAACTTTTACCTAAATATGTTCACATAAGACTCTCAGACACTTTACTGCTTTCATTAAAAATGTTTTTAACCAAAAGGTTTGGTTTATCAGTAAATGCAGAAAATTAATTTAAAGGATCGTATAAACCACAAGAGCAGGCTCTAAGACATATTTGCCGAAATACGCCTTTGAGTGGATTTCTGTTCTGCACATGATTGGTGGTCCTTCTCAATCAGCATTTTTTACACATTCTTGGAAATAAAAATGCATGCCAATAATTCTAAATCTGATTTTGTAATATTTGTATCCAAAATATCCGAGTAATTTGCCAACAATACTGAAAATATATACATCTCACAAGCCTTTATTCTTTATAACCTATAAAGGGTACAGCCATCAATTTTAACACTTATTTGGTACATTACTTCTTTGCCATGTTGCTATCATAATCATAAAATGCAATTGATGTACCTTCATCCACTGTTCCTTTTAGACAGGTTTATTAGCTAACCTACAAATGCTCAAAGACTATGTTCCTTTTACAGAGGAATATTTTATCAGCATATGTTTCAAAATGAGAAATCTATTGCAATCCCATTTCTAATCTGAATATGGCTTTAGAATTAGCCTTCAGACAAAACTTCCACAGCAGCGTATATGCTAAGTGTTGCATCTCAAACTTGTTTCATACTTATCCCTTCTAAGAATCTATCATCTAAATATTTATTTATTTATTTATTACAGCTCCGCCAAAAAGTCAGTAATAATCTTTCACAAACTGTTTTATTTATTTTACTGTTGGCAAGACAATAGATCATGTACCCAGTTTTTATTGCATATGTAACTGTATGAAATAATTTGCAGATTCAAAGCAGAACAGCAAATAATTATGATGATAAAATAATGTTGGGAAAGGAATTTATCAAAGCCAGTTTATTGCTCAAATTATCAGCAAGCAATTTGAATTTGGACTAAAGCAATAGTGGTCTAACTGTTTATGCTAATAGTTTTGCCCTGATTTTATTGCCATTCATGTAAATGGCAAAGTTTCCATAGAGAGCAACTGGCAGCAGAACTAAACCTGACCTCAGGTTCTAAACCATGTACAGAAGATTACCACCTGAAAACTGCAAAAATATAAAGGTTGGTTTGGGTTTTTTTCCTTGAGAAGAACAGGGGTTGATTTTAATTGACCAGATGAAAATCTGAAATTATCCTTTCCCTTCTTGCAGAGGTAAAAACAAATGTCCCAAATGTCTTTGGGTTGAATGTAGATAAAGTCAAGGCTAACATGTAGCAAATCAACACTGTACAAGTTACAAATAATCTTATTTTTCACTTTCAGAAAAGCCAGCGTGAAGTTTAGCATGAAATTAGCCCATGGAAGTACAATTTCAGTTAAAGCAATCACCAGTGTCAGTCTGCAGACTGAGAAGGTCAACTGCCTTTAATCCAGTTCAGCTGGGAGATGAGCTGGAGCAGAAAAACCCACGGTGCCAGGCTGAAGAGGATGTCGTAATGTGATGGGGGCTTGAGAATTTCAGCAAGTCTCACATGGAGGATGAAAGGAGGCATTTTTCATGGGACAGGAACTGTGAGAAAAAGCTACAGCGGCACTGTGTGGACTGCCAGGAGGAGCAGCACTTCTGAAATGCAAGGGGGACTGGAGAAGAGTAATACTTCACCTGTGATGACATGGGACTGGAATCAAAGATACACCATCCCAAATTCTCTATTTTAAACCACTGGCAAACTCCCCAGAAAACATAAGACAGTCTAGGTGTTAAAACTTCAGTGCGACTGAATCAGCCCTATCCCTAAACAGGGATCAGCTGTGCCACCACAAGAAGCCGACGTTGCTGCAGAGATTGCGGGAGCACTTTGCTATTTCGCTCAAGCTGGGAATCTGAACACCAGTGTCTATTAGTTTATGCCAAAGAAAACCAACCTGGTCTGCTGATCAAAGCTTTGGAGGTTTGAGCTCAATTTAAGTCTCACCTTCATATTTTTAGTGGCAAATGAGTGCTACCAAAAGGATCAGAAGAGGCCAGAGGAGAATTCACCACTGATTATGAAATTAAAAAGAATACTCAAAACATTTCAGTCTCCCAAGTTAATGCTGAGCAGAAGCATGTGGGCAAAGGTGCATCTTTCATTAAAAACACTGCACCAAAGTGAAGCTTGATCTATTATTCAATCAATGTTCTTTTGAAGCAAATGGTTATTTTACATCAAACCCTTTTGCTTTTTTGTTTTCTTTTTAATGCCATGTCTACCGAGGGGGCAGGGGCACTAAATATCTCTGGACAGCATTCATTCAGCTGCAATAAGAAAGCAGGGAAAGGAAAGGAACAGTCTATTTATAAAGCTATAGAAGACACAGTAGTGGAGCCTTTTGCACTTTCTGTGGGTGCAGACAGATAAAAGGGCTTTGTTTAAATTTATTTTTTGGATGAGACCACAAGGAAGTTATTTCTGCTTCTGACCACATTGGAAGTCCATTTTTGCTGACAAGAGAGGCCTCACAGGTATATCTGTCCGTGCTTTTATGCAAGGAGAAGAGAAAAGCTGCAGGAAGTAAACAGAGCCAGAGACCCTGACAGTGCGGAGACTGAGCAGGGAGAGCTGACAAGACAAATCAATAGAGAGCGTGCAGGTGTCTGTAAGACAAAGGCTGCTACAGAATAAGTCTCTGTTGGAAAGGAAAGGCATATGGCACATGGTTATCTATTAAAAGAAATAGTCTGGCAATAGTGTAAACTGGAAGTCTGTCCTTTGAAATGACTTTCAGGGCACTGCCCGTGATGGTGAAGATGGTGGAGTGGGATGAAAAGCAAAGCAGCTTTAAGTGGGAGAAGAGCTCCCTGCCTATGAAAGGGAGAGATGGCATCAGTGAGAGACGCATGTGAGCTAAGGCAGGAAAGCAGGAGACAAAACAGAAGGCAGCTTTGCAAAAATAGCTGCCACTCAGAGACGATGGACTGGCAGGGAAGTGTGTGTGTGCGTGCGCACATGCAGTGGGGGGCTGCATGGAGTGACAGCATAGAAGTGGTTTCTGCAGACAAATAATTTTGGAGGGTGATTAATGTGTGCATCCCAAGCAGTACCACCAGCTGTCTCAAAACTGAGGAGTTTCAGGTTCTTCCTTTAGAGAGACCAAGAACAGCAGTTTACATCTGATCCTGTCCTAGAATAGCCCAGGCAGCAGCATGAGCCTCAGTCATTAATCAGGAAAATGCCTCCTCTTTACAATCCAGATTTGCCACCAGCAGAGAACAAAGCTAGATTAGGAACTGAAGCCCTGTCTTCCAAAGTCAGTGGGAAACAACATAGGGACTTCAGCTGGCTTTGGGTCAGGCCTTTGGGAAGGATGGAACATACTGGGATACTGGGAAGTAGGACACAGGGTTCAACAGTGCTAGTCAAAGGACAGACACAGAAGTATCTAGCAGAAAAAAATGCTTACTACATATAGTTTTGCAGGTTATCTGTGCATGCTGTGTTTGGCTCACTCCACCTTTCCTCACCCACAGGGCATCAGACTGGTAACAGCACACAGGGCAGACTGGTCATTCCTGGTCTGGGAAAGTTTCTGATCACAGAATGGCTGAGGCTGGAAGGGACCTCTGGAGATGGTCTAGTCAAAGCCCCTTGCTCAAAGCATGGCCAGGGAGCGCAGGCTGCTCAGGTCTGTGTCCAGCTGGGTTTTGAATAGCTCCAAGCGTGGAGACTCACAACCTCTACGGGCAACTTGTTTCACTCTTTGACCACATTCACAGTAAAAAAGTTTTCATATGTTTAAACAGAATTTCCTACCCATTTGTGCCCAAAATGCAAGGTCTAAAAATACATTCACATAAGCATGGCCCATCTTGGCCCATGCTACGACCCTCTTGTCTTCCTCAGGATTGCAGAAGGAACAGTTGAACAAGTGCAAGATGTGCTCCTCTTAGGAAAGGCTTAATACTCCGCTAAGAGAACACAAGAACATCCTTATGGTCAAACCACACTGTTGGTTTTGCAAATAACATGAGATGAGAAGAGACCTCTGTCTGTCTCTCTTGAGGGAGGATCAGCTGTCCACAGCCATCCCCGAGCAACTGTCCCTCATCTTCTGTCATGATGGGTGGTAACCATTGCGCTTTATAGAAAACGCACGCCACCCCAGAGCCTAGCTCACAGGGAAGACGAGGGAGATAAGGCTGCTGTGCTACATACCACACATTTAATTATAGCAGCATTTCCAGATTCCAAACTGTCCAGGTTTCCAGGGGAAAGGGGAGGAGGATGGGAGGGGCGGGGAACAAAAACAAAGCTCAGAAAAAAATTGGGTCGGTCTTCTTGGGGACATATTGTGCCACTTTGGTCAGATTTTGCTGTACGCTGTAGTTATGCTGCATTCAGAAACACCACTGAAGCGTCTGAGTTTGACCATGCTATGTTTGATTTTTTGCAAGAAGCCTGTTTGTTCAGAGAAACCATGTGTACACACAGAAGCAGCAAGCTGCAGGAAGCGCTGTTTCGAGGGGAACCATACTTTCAACACAGCCATCTCCATCATACTCCATGAAGGAGGGGCATCCTCAACGCAACTACGCAGTTTGTCTTATTTTGCTCTGCAGTGAAGTTAACTACATCGCATTTTAAGTCTCCTGTTATGCACTGTAAATTCGTGTCACCGGATACACGTATATTGTGCTGTATTTAGCAGGACTTCACTAACTAAAATGCGTATGTGAACTGAAAGGTATCATTTCTGTCACTCAAAGGATTATTTAGCACAACTTATTTGGGCAAAATGGGAACAAAATATTGAAGACATACTGAAGTACTTAATTTCTACCACACGTTATATGTAATTCTGTTTCCTGTACTTCATCTTTGGATTGCTTGATTTACATATTCAGGTATATTAAATATGTTTTTGATTTCTAAACCTAAATAGGTAGAGTTTTCTTCATGGGATAAGAAATGCTTCAAAACACCACAGAACCTTTTCACCCAATGTTGCCTGACTCTCCAAGGTGAGCGTTCTTTGTTTCCACATCCATTATGGTCTGGATTCCTGCAGTCAAATGACTAGCCAAACTAATTTATTTGTTTATTTTGGAGAGCAGTAACATTTGCAGAAAGCTGGCATTTTAAAGCTTGCAGAATCAGGTCCCACCAGAAAGCATCTTTCCCTCATTTTTATGTAAGCCTGCCCCATTCTGCCTGTGTATGTGGGACAAGGACACATAGAAGAGGAGAAGGGAGCAATTTACAAAACTGCTGAAGCAATAGTACTAAGGACAATCCACCCAAAGAAAGAACTGTAGCATTTTCCCACATGCTGTGAAAACCCCTTACCAGTCTGCTCCAACTTGTTCCAGATACATAAGCAAGCTGATAAACAGCTCTTGATGATTTTATTCCGCTAACTTTAATAATGCTTTAATATAGCATTGACAAGCTTGTGCCTTGTCATCATCAAGTAATTATTTAGAAGCTGCCTCATGGTCAGGTTTTGTAGCTTAGTGTTGCTGTATGTTTTTCAATTGTCAACAATTGAAAAATGACAAATATTAAAATACCTTACCTAAAGTATCTTTTCTTATCATGCATTGTGATATAAAAAGAACTGGGGAAAAAAAAACCCCAAACATTTCATTGCATATTTATGCCTTTCAAATTCTCAGGTTATTGAAGAACAGGAATGGAGGAATGAAACGGTATCCTCATTGTGCTGGTTCCTTTTATCATCTAGATGTTCAAATCAAACAGTGAGATGCATAAGTACATATTTCTTTTAATAAATGGTTGCTTATTGTGTTTTACCACATTACGTAGTGTCTGCTTTAGAAGACTGGCACTTTCACCTATCATAATGTTACTGGGGGCAAGATTTCAGATACAGTTTAGTGCATGACTGGAACAGAGAAACATAACAAGATTCGAGGACTGGAAGTTGAAGTTAGAATATATTCAGGCAAAAAGCAATGAGCAAAACGTGAGGTGTGTTTAACCACAGCCCAAGCTAAAGTATGCCACATGTTACCCTCTTTCGTTTGAGGTCTTTCAATCAAGATTGGGTATCTTTTACAAAAGATATGTTTTTCTTTAGAGCTCTAGCAGAAAAAGGCAGAAGAATATTTGAGAGAGAACCCAAGTCACATTTTTAAAAGCCTCAGAAATGTCCTAGCTGAACTCAAGCATTGCTCTAGCGTTTTGAGGCCAGAATCCAAAAGGACACAGGCGTGATGTCAAGGTCTGCAGTATGTAAAAAATACTGTTCAAAGAATAAAATTCACACTACTTAGTTACACATTGCACAACGATTCGCACTTCAGTACGCTGAATAAGTGATACTTAAAAGTCAACCGTTGCTGAAGTCAAGAGGACACGTATCAAACTGCCACACTCTTGGACGTAGGTCTATATTTGGGGATTGCAGAAAAGAACATTAGAGAAATCAAAATTCAGGTTGAACTCTTCTGCACTTAGCAGCTGACATGCCTATCCTGATTTCTGTCTTCTGTACAACAGTGCACAAATTAAAAAACCAAAGTCCTTCTGTAGCCAAGAACCTAAGAGTTGTAAGGTCAGAAGAAGAGCAAAGAGGACAGAGATTCGTTTGTTCGGTGCCAGGGAGTCAACAGACAACAGGCAGATCTGCATACCAATTTCTACATCTTTGGGGGAATATTACTCCTTCAAAGATATGCCAGATTGAACTGTAAGAGACATAGTTCAATGTTTTTCTCAGTGTTTGCTCAAACAGATTTCACAAAGAATGTTCTTTTGTATTCAGTGCTCCCCTGAATTATAGCTTGAAGATGAAAACCTGATGAGTGCCTGACCTCAAGCTAAAGTCTAGCCTCCTTATTGGTCACTTCTCTTTCATAATTTGACAAATATGCCATTTTTCTCCTGTTGGAATATCTTCTCATTGACAAAATACCAAGGGCAAAAAAAGCTCACTAACACTTGCCATATCTCTTTACTAGTCCTTAATGTTCTGTGTAAAATTTCATGTTATCCTGCAGTTTTCCCAGCTCAGAACTGCTTTGACGTTTCTCCTCCCTCTTTTTAGGGTGTTTCTCCCCAGGCCTCTGTGCCCTGCAGTTGGAGCGTGTTTCCCCACACTGCTTTTTTCCTTTATTGGAGCTCATTCATGATGCTTTCTGGTACTATGACAAGTAACCTGACCAACATTGTCAATAGTTTATTCTTGCTTCTCCTCCCAGGAAAGATATATGATTCAAGGAACATCTTATTTTAAATAAACAACAACAGCAGCAACAAAAATCCTTGCTCTTGGACTAGAGGGAGCATTAAAGATGAAAATAACTTTGGCAGCATTCTGGCTGACAGCAACCTTCCTGTTGCTGCTCTTTGGTCTCCAGCCACATCAGTGCTGGTGGTCATGCCCCACATCTGTTCCTCAGTATGTTACCACAACCTAGAAAGCAACTTTAAATTTCCTGTGTCATTTCAGGAAATGCACAACTCTATTTTGCAGATACTTTTCCACTGGAAATATACCAAGCATTACAAGAATTGATACCAACCACTGCACTAGTCTATCAGCCTGATTTTGAAAGCCAAATTATCCTCATTGCTCTCTGATTCCTACTCCTGTTACAAATCCCAATTTTAACATTAAATTCCCCCATTGCTAAGCAGAATAGAGAGCAACTCTGCCGCTTTGAAAGCCACAAGTAATGCTACTACATATCCAAACATGTTATACTGCAATTTGCCTTCTAAATCACTTTTTGTCAGCAATAAGCCATTACCATCCCTTTTCCCCAAGGAGTTCAGGCTTATAATTAACATATTCAGCACCTGCACAGATTTTGTTGCTGCAGCAACCCCTCTTCTCTCATTCCCCACCCCATACATACTTTAAACTCAAGTTTTACTAATTAGTACAGGCTTCTCTCACATTACCTCTCAAATAGCAAAGTCTTTCACCATAACTCACCACTTCCATTCATTACAGATTTCACTATCCCAGTAGGGTACAAGCCCAAGGGAGATTTGCACCATTGACCAAGATACAAATCTGGAAAGCCAAGTGACTACAGCACATGGAGGAAAGAAAGGAAGATGTTCTTTTGCTAATGTTTGAGATCCCCATGAATGTTCATAGAGGTTTTAATAGCAATGCAGCTGAGCTGGAATGGGAAAGTGATAACTTAACATGAAAAACTGAAGAATTTCTGTGTGTAATCAAGAAACAAAGACACTAATTCTTATTTGCACCTCTTGTTAGCCTGATCTCCACCCACTGCCATGTCTAGAGTGCATTACTTCTATGTACTGGTTCCAGGGGGCCAGATCACAGATATGCACCAGAAGTAAAATGTGGTGAAGGAGGAATCCTACTGACTCACCAGATGGAGTCTGTGAACGCATAGTCCCAGTATGCTCCCAGTCAGAACCACAGCTTTTGTGAGGACCCAGAGGTAAGCTCTGACCTACAAAAACCTACATGAAATAAGATCTGCATACTGAGAAATTGCTTCATTCCCCCAGCACAGCAGAGCTGGCTGGATTTGCCCTGCCAAAACCAGCATATTGCTGGCAAGAGCCTCCGAAGGTCCCCACAACTTTGCGAGCCTTCCTTCCCCGGTGTCAGAAGCGAGTCCTGCACCAAGCAAAGCCAACCTCTTGGAGCAGGTGTTCACTCAAGGCTGGAGCCTGACGTTTCTTTGGGGAGACAAAGATCTGAGAAGTTTTTGCAGTAACACGAATGTGTCGAATAGCTTTCTAACACAGGAGAGCAGACGCTGCTATTTCTGTATTATAGCCTTAGACAGTAGCCAAGATTCTTCCAAGGCTGCGCAGGGTTTTGGGATGTCTCTGTTTTGGAAGACCTCTTAAAGAAATGCAATCTTAAGAAAGGAAGCTGTAAGCATTCCTTCACAGGGAGGGAACAGCATTCATCTCAATGCACCTGAGAGGGATCCCAGAAGCCAGGGCACTTTGATTTGTATTTTAAATGGTACCAATAGATGGCAAAACTTGGATATATAGTTCCATACCCTGAATGAAAATATTCTAAGAACGTCATTTCATCTTTCCATCACTTTAAAGGGTTAGCTTTCTAGGAAGAATACTGATATATTTGATAGAAAAAGACAATTACTTCACAATAATTTACTGATGTTTTATGGGGAATATCCCTTCGGTTAGCCTAACTGCTTCAGATACAAGCATGACTGCAAGGAAAATTTACTCAGATATTAATTGAGTACTTCATATAGCACATTACTTTGTTAAACATCCCTCGTGTTTTTTAAACATATTTTCAGAGATGCATAGTCTAACAGAGTACAATTAGCTTAATGAGATTTAAATTACACTAATGGACTTCATTAGGAAAAAAAGGTTATAAAGTCTTCAGCAGTTATTCAAAGGCTCATGTTAACATAAGGAGACAAGGCTCCCAAGCTTCCTTCACAGTCAGCAAAGAGAAATAAATTCCTGTAGAGAGCAAGAGTCAGTCCAGGAACCTAATTCACATGTCCTGATTCAGCATCAGAGGATCATGTCTCTCATTATCAACTCTGAATGAAGCCTAAAGGGGCCACCCTCCCAGAAAGAGAATAGCCTTTGTGGTTGTCCACAACCCTCTACAGCTACTTATATATTTTAGGATCTTCACTATTATTTCAGAACCTGGTATGGAAAGAAGCATTGTGATTAATTGGATGAAATCCATTGATATACTCATTTTCCATAGAACAGTAGTGACCAAAGCAATTAAAAATGTCGTTTCCCATATTTCATAAGTAGACTGTGAGCCTTGTGAGATCCAATAATGGAGCTCCTGGTAAAACAAAAGAATGAATCTTGAGCCAAATGATTGCTTCTTGAATCTATTTGGCTAAAGCATAAAGTGAGCCCATTACACCCAGTCAATAACAGGATTAGCGAAAGTAAAGCAGAGAACAGGAATCACAATACTGAACTCAAAGCCTTCTCTTACATTCTGAGTTATTTTAAGAACATAAAGATTTTTTTCTATTTTTTCTTCTTTATAGATGTTATAGAACATTTCAGAAGTGAGTAGGGAATTATTTTAACGATTGAAAGGTTTGATAAGCTGTTCTACAATGAGGAATTTACTACTATATAGAGAACAAAGCATGACAAAGTTTGTAAATGGGTGCAGTTTGGTATGTAAAGCTCTACATCATATGATTATACATCTATCAGTGCCTGAAGTCTCCTGAAATCACACAGTATATAGTTTCTTATGGCTACAAATGGCAGCTATGAAGGATTAAACATTCCCATGTTTCTTTCTCAGTGGCAGTCTTTTGCTCCCCTCTGAACCTCATCTAATGACCAAGAGAACTCTGTGGATTAGGTACCACTGTTTTATCCTCCCCTTTGGGATGTGGCATTCTGGGGCTCTTGTTCCATACTTTTTGTCGTGGTTTTTTTTTTGGTTTTTTTTGGTTTTTTGTTTTTTTTTTACCCATGGTCTGGCTTGCAGTCTGCTGCCTTCTACCAAAGCAAAGACAAAAGCCCTCTGTACCGTGTCATCTGTCATTCAGCAGACACATCCAAAAAGCCTCATTGCTGCACTGATGAATGTTTCTTCTGCACAGCCCTTCTTCTGACCATCACATTGCTGGCAAGGACTTGCAAGCAACTGGCCAATACCCCATTTTAAAGCCCAATATGTCTTTCTCCATTTAGCAATAAGAAAATTGGTATCACTTCTTTGGTACTGCTTAGATCTTTCCAACCTAGTTTTTTGTCAACTCTGATTACACCAAGAAGGCCAGGAATCTTCCTGTCCTCTCCTCCATTGGTAGTGTTGCCTCTGAATTGTCCTATGGCACCCTCCCAGCTGATGTCCTCTTATGAACTTGGCAAACCCAAATCCAGTACAAATGCAAATGTCTTTCTGCTGCTATTCTAGTAGTTTGTGTGTTTGCTCAATCAGTCCATATTCTCTTCCTTGCCTTCCAACGCCAGACCTAGTTCCTAAAAACGATGAGCTTAAACAGCTTAACTTTTGAAGGGAGCTGTCATAACCCTGAAATCTTTTTTTGGTTGGTTGGGGCGGGGCGGGGGGGAGTGTTGGGGTTTTTTTAACAACACACCGTTATTCTGTTGGGCTTGATGCTTAGGATCCCACTAATAGCTTTATCAGGCTTTATATCATGGTTAAAATGTTGCTGCAGCAAGGATTGCCTCTACATGAAAAAACAAAGCTTATACTGGTTTTTGTTTGGTTTGGGTTTTTTGTTGTTGGTTGTTGGTTTGGTTTTGTATTTTTTTAACTATTAGATGAAACAATCTAATTGGAAAAATAGACAAGATTTTTGGTATTCTTGGTATCAAAGGACATGACCCTGCCATCTGTCTGCTTAGCAAGATCTAATTATTTCTTCGGTTTATTAGCTCATTTCTCAGACTGATAACCCCTTGACTGCTAAGAAGGACCAAAGTTGTTACAGAGAAATGTGTTCACATAAACCAAACATACTGAGTTAATCATCATCACAAGAATTTGTTTAAACTAACTCCAACCTAAACCCCAGTGTGTTAAAACAAGATTAGCAGCAGGCAGGATGCCACATCATCTTTAGAAACAGCTCAAAAACCCCCTTTCATCTTCACATATACTTATTAACTATGTATTGTGCACATACTCTGACAAATATGGAGTAGTTATTTGGTTAAGATAAGTGTATTAGTTTGTGTCACAGTAATATTAAATTACGTTTACTTAATTACAGCAATATTATATAATTTAAAAGTATTGCACAATATCTTGTATATTACCAAGTTCTTTCATCTAGTCAAAAAGGACCCCGGTTTAAACAAGCTGGTCCTTTGGAAAAATTGTCTGCATTCCAGACCTCTCACTTCAGTGTCTCTCTTATTCTGTTTCCTAATTAATAAATCAGACATTAATTATTTAATCAGACATTAGCCACATCAAGGGCAACTTACTTTTGCCATGTATTCCATGTCATACCAAAATTAAGCCTCTGCTTTTCTTTACCTCGTAAAGATTTTTAGTTAAAATTAGTAAGCTATGAATAACGTCTTGTTTCTCCCCTGTAAATTCACCTGTCTCCTGAGAGAAAGTTATAATTTGTTCATCAAATGTTTTGCCAGTTTTCAATTACATATACCAGCTTCCAGTGAGTAAGATTAGCCTTATGAAATTTTAAGAAACAATCCCTTCTTCACATATTTCCCCACATCAACCTGAAGCTATAAGATCAGCCTTTGATTTCTTCTTGATAAGAAGAAAAGCTACATGCTCCCAAGTTTCAATACTATCCTGGTTAAAGCATTGCTATATGATTTTCTCCAATATCTATCATTTGTATATCACAAAGCATGAACAGGAAAAAAAAAACCCAAACCCCTACAAATATGCACAGACAACAATACCATGGAGACATCTCCAGGATGTGAGAAATCTGAATCCTTCTCCTGAACTAAGGTGCCTGTGTCTGTCTTGGGTGTTAGAGCAGATAGTGTGCCAGAGATGTCCAATTAAAAGAAACTGGAAGGGACTTTAATTGAAAATGGCCTGTATGAGCCTGGAAAGGCTGACTTTAGGCTAGAGCACAGATCTAAAACTTTAATAGGAGAAACCTTTGCAGCACTTGCATAGCATGTTTGGCAAAGCTGGTGATGACAATGGGGTATTCCTATGCATACAAAGTCAACTAAAAGAACATGGAAAATGCAGAAGTAAGAACACAAGAGCCAAAATGTAACCTCCGTGGGACCCAAAAAGCACCACCTGAAAAGCTTTCAGGTTTTCCATGTTTTAAAACAGAAGATTTATAGAGCAGAAGAGCATTTGCAACAGAAACAGCAATATCTTTTCAATTGAAGAAATGTAAGTTTCCAAAATGCTATTTCTGGCTCAAATCACTACCTTTTTATTGGCAACACTCTGAAGTTGTAAAATGGGGAAAATTTTACGAATTCCAGAAGTTGCATAGTGCAAAGAATAAAAAGATACAGTCCTCTTCAAGCTTGCAGTGCCACAGCAGTTTAGTCAAGAGATTCCCCATAAGCAGAAAACAGCTTTGAGTACCAAAATGCATCACATCATCTGGAAATTTATCAAGATGTTGACCAGAAAGTCAGAAAACAGATGCAAATTGTCCCAGGAAATCAGCTGTCATATTTCAAATAGATTGTGAAGGAAGTGCGAGAATCAGGTATTTGAGAACAGAAACATGAGAGATTTTGTCGTTTTCCTTGACAACTGAACCTTCAGCCAAACACATCCTGGATGCAGACATTAGTCCGAGAGCCACTGCTGAAGGAATTAACACTTCCACAGTGGATGTAATACTTCAAGCATGCTTTATTTTGTAGTTATTTGGAGGATGAGCTGTTCTTAAATTCGATCTCGTTCCTACTGATAACTCTGAAACAGACTTTTTGTCTGTTTGGCACCAAGCACAAACAGGGTCCCAGAAGGACTAAACCCAACTAAGCACTGAAGAGTACAATGTCAACAGAGCACCCGTGCACAGGTGAAACCATCCTCATTAGAGGTTTGTTTGAACAGATTAAACAGACATCTTCAGAAAATGGCTTGAGCAGAGTTAATTGTTCAGAGGGCCTTTACAGCTCTAGAGTTTGGGTTCATTGAGTATGAAGTCAGCGTTAAACTGCTGTTGCCATCTTGTTCATTTTTTCCCCAAGGGTCACGCTAGCGATTTCTCAGCCCATGCTTATTTTCCTCTACTGGACTAGAGACCAGAAGACTCCTCTCTAAAACAGATCCAAGCCTGGGAAGAGTTGAACTGCAATATGAGAGTCAGAGGTGGCTTCATGCATACAGGGTCTAGGGGGAGAGGTAATGCAGGAGGGGTGGCAGAGGTAAGGTGATCTTCATGTGAGATGACCCAAGACAAGGACATGGGGCTTTAGCTGTCCAGCTTGAGAGAACTCTTCCCTCATTGTCTTTTAACACTAAGGTAATTCCAGGGACATTCCAGGAACATGAAGACTTTTTGGCTAACCAAGATAGCAATCGAATGCAAACATTCACATTAGGGAGCATAAGTGACAGAGCTGCTAACTGGCAGTTCCCCGTAGCTTGTTATGCTAACAGGAGTTCAGCTATTGCTATAACAAGGATAGCATTACTGACAGATCCCCCGCACACAGGATACTGAAATCTTGACCCCTGTGAAGTCGGTGGGTGTCTGTCATTAAGTTAAGTGGGGACGTGACTCCGTCAGAACGCGCTAATGTTTCTTTTTTTATTCCCCACACACATGCATATGCGCATATGCACCCCTTCCTTCAGAAATACTCAAGTCTCAACAAAACCATCTTTTCTGGATCAGTCACACATAGAGTACCAAGAGAAAGAAGTGTCCTTCAGCAACCCGCTTTCTATGCAGGGCTTACAGAAATAGGGCAGCCCAGCCTCTTCAGATAGCAGCACGTATACCCCTAAGGTTTGCTGAAGGGCTTTTCAGGTGGCCAAAGAAAACTCCTAAACAAGCTGCAGTCTCCTCTGCCAGTTGGGGCAGGTAATGTGCACAGAGACAAGATAGGACTCCAGCACGCCAAGCACATGACAGGACTGGGTCTTCTTGCAGGAGAAAGCTCTCTGTGTCAGGCTTTGTTAATCCAAAGGTCACGTCCACGGTGTAGCTCTGCTGGTAGCATCACTCTTCCTACTTTTCAAACCACAGAGACCAACCCAAGTGATGATACTCACACACAATTGCCAACAGGCAGAAGAAGCTTTAACATCAGGCCAAGAATCCACAAGACACAAAGCTAACACAGGGGAATGCAGAGCGTCTAGAAGACTCAGGAGTTAGGTTTGTGGCCTGACGGGTCTCTTCAGGTGCTCCGAGTGGTGCCCAGTTTCATCGCTCTTTTCCCCTCCCCTAAAGCCACCTATGCATTGGCTCTCCCTGCCAGGGCTCTGCCTTGCTCCAGGAGCTGCTGCTCCTCCAAGTAACACCTGGCATGCCCTTAGCACCAGTGCTGACTTTCCCAGGAGACCCTCTGGGCAGGACCGCAACGCGAAGCAAAGCTCGCTGCATTTACTGAAACATATGTATTTTCCACCGTTGGCTCTGTCAGGACCGCTACTAGGAACCAGTTAAAAAAGACACAAAAGTAGCTGCCACCACAGCAGAGAAACATGGGTAAACTTCTGCTCATTGTACCTGCGTGAGCTACTCTCTGCTCTTTGTGCTTTTAATCTAAACCTTGCATAAAAGCAACATGCAGAAAAAATGCCTGCTGTTCAGGCTGTGCTGCAATCAGCAGTTTTGAAGCATTTGAAATCGGTGGGGGGAAAAAAGGGATGTTTTTATTTCTGTCATTCCCATGCTGAGGGAAGCCAGAAAGGCCATTCCAGAAGTGTAGTCAAGTCAAAGTGGACTATAAATTTTAAAAACAACTCTGAACCCAACACCCCAAAGCTGAGCCGGAGACAGCAGCCCTCTAAAACTACTTTTCAGATGTACAAAACATCATTTATACCGCAGGAAGTTACTAGAAAAAAATCAAAGCATTCTTGTTTGGCAGATTCCAGGAGGAGCCTTTATTATTGACACAGTGGCCGTTATTATGTGAACCATATAGAGAAGTGGCTTAAATATTACACAATTCCAACATTAAGGCAATGAGTGATCTGAAGAGCCTGTTATGAGCTCAGATCTGATCCTGAGTGGCTTGCTGGTAAAACACTAATCTTTGATTTTGAAAACTGAATTTAAGCCCAGATCCTCCCGTTCTCAGGCAACTTAACAGGTGAATCAATTTTTCCCCCCATGCCTGCAAGGGACCTGTTTGTAGAGTATTGTATTCATCACTAAATCTGATCCTCTGCTTTTTGAGGTCAAAGGGAAGATTTCCATTACTTACAGACTCTGTATCATATCAGTTCTAATAAAGAAGAGCAGAACCAGGTGACTGAATATCTGATTTTATCATCCTGCACCTTTCCAACAGAATGACGCAGACAGCATAGCACTAGAGGTTATCACCAAACATGTCAGATAACAGGAGGGGAGGAAATCTCTCACCTATAGAATTTAAACTTATTATATCTCTAAATGCAAGGCACAACTATTTTTATAAATCAATATGTTTCCAATAAAAAAATATATCATTTTTCTCTTTGCTTGCCAGAAAATCAATTTAAGAACACAGCTGCATCCAAACTGTCTGCTTGTGAGCAGACCAGGATCCTGTGCTGTTCCTTCTCTGATCTCAAAGAGTTTTTTATCATCCACAAAGCACATCCTGTAAAGGAGTTCAATCCATCTATAATAGACCGGCTTTGTTAACACAAACCAGGGATTCACAAAAACTGCCAATTTTTCTCTAGACATGGTCCTAAAGCATATGCTTTTGACAGCAATGTCTTCTCTACTCCAGCAGTAATTTAATTTTCCTATTTCAAATTCAAACCTCATCATTCATTTAATCTCTTTTGGAAGACAAGCATTTCTCTGTCACCATTGCCCATTTTTGCCTTCATTTCCAAACAGAATTAAATTTAGACAACAGATGCCACTTGGCAGTGTGTGTACATACATAACTCTCCCAAAAGTTTTGAACCCCTCCGTTGATTTGTCACAGGAGTAAGATATCTCAAAACATATTAAGATTCCTACAGTTTCAATAATTAAATGTTTCAATAACAGAGAAGAAAGATCCCAAAACAATACTGCCTTAACATAAGCTCCCTTCTTATTAGACACCAGGAAACTGAGAGACACTCTGATTTGGGGGAATTTTGGAAACATTTCCTAAGACATTAAAAACTTCACCTGCTGTTTCTATCTTGTTAGCCACCAAAGTACTTTCCATAGTACAACAGACTTTAAGGCATAGTCATAAGGAGGGAGGGGGAAGCTATCTATCTATCCATCCACCCATCTATCCATTGGAAGTCAATTCCTTCCTTTCATTACTATTGTGGTTCTTTACCTGTGATATTTTATCCACACCAGAAATACACTGAGAGTACAATTGATAAAAATCACTGTGCATCCATTTGAATCATCACTGTATTTGGAGATCAGCACAGCAAGAAAATTGAGCTTCTGGAAGACAGAAGTGTTATCATCACTGCCTGCATGTTAACCAGCCCATGCCCAGCTGGGTTCAGTCTTGCCACAGGGCTGTCCTGAAATCCAGAGCTTCTCCACTGTTAGATCACAACCTAAATGAAGAGGAAACTGGTTCTGTGTCTGCTGTGGATCTCTGATGTTTTCTCAGTTCTGATGCCACCCAGAAGGCAGCAAGGTGTGCAGGCAGAGAAACCTCTGTAAGATAAAACCTGACATTAACTGGGGCACAGACCCAAATCCGGAGATCTTCCTCTGCCCCATTGGTGCCCAGACTTCCCTCTGAAATCACAGGCTGATTTGGGACTTGGCCAATTGGTATTTAATTCTTCTGCACAAATGGGGACAATTTCACGATAAGTGAGTAAGAAGTCTAACTCAAAATAGCCCTTTAGCTCTATATTTCCCCTTCATGCCATTTTGAAGAAACAGGTCTAAATCTCTCTTTGGCAGGAGATGTAAAGAAAGCAAAGCTGAGCACCTCCTGGACACTAGCTCTAATTACAGACCTATTTGAACAGATAGGACTGGTGCTATCAATGCATCTACATACAGAAGGGAAATGCTTTTGCTCCTACTGACATCCACACCACATTCGATGTTTTGGCTTCTGAGTGGAGACTGGCATCTATTTGCAAGCCTGAGTACAATTTAAACCTTCCTGAGAGCAGCGAGGTGTTTGCTGGCAGGAAACACCAAGGAGGGTGATGTGCTTTGCTCTACACCGCACTCTGCACGACTACAAGCAGCACCGAGAAGGCAAGCGCTGCTCACCACCGCTCTCATTCCAAGAGCCAAAGGGCATCCGATGAACCTTGTTGGCATCAGGCTCTAAGGCAAACAAACAGAAGCAGTTCTAAAAACAGCTTAAAATTAAGCTGTGTAATGCCCTGCCGCTGGGGCTACAGACATCAGAAGGATGCACAGAGTTCAAAAACCTGCTAGAAAATTTCATGGAAGGAAAATCCCCCCTTGGGCTATTAAAGATGAAGACATCACTGGTGGCTAAGGGGCAGCAAGGACCCAGGACAACTTTCCCCTGAGCACCTGCTGCCACAGGCAGGATGGTAAGCTAGACAGGCCTTTGGTCCAGCACTGCCAACCTCCTCCTCTTTCCTTAGATTTTAATTTTTAAGTTTCTGACTCCTTTCCTAGTTGGATATGGAGGATGTGGAAATACATGCTCAGGTACCTGCCTCAGCTGCTGACTAGGCAACAGGACACCCTAAGTTAGCCATCATATTGATGACCTCAAGCCCTTGAGGGGGGAAATTTAGGGCTGGGTGTTAAAGGTCCCCTGCAAGCAATCAGAAGAAATGATGTGCCTAAATACCTTTCCACATGCTGGTCCCAACCACTGATCTTGCTACTTGCTAGTAATGTTTGCAAACCACAGTGACCTCCTCTAACGTAAGCAAGTAACTTGGCTGTGCCTTTTGACAAAGAAAGGTCTGCCTAGGCTTTTAAGTTGCTCTGCGCTATTCCATCAGCAGCCTGAATAAAAATTAAAATTGCTCCTATGTCCCACTGGATTAATTGTTACTCTGGCCATCAGTCAGTGAAATAGAATGTCAGAGATGAAACGTAGTTTTCACAGCTAAAACAGGCAGGCCGGAGTGGGGAAAGGCAGTGAAATTATCTTGACAAAGCACCAAAAGACCACAGAAACTGCCAGGACAGAGAGAGGCAGGCAGCCTGGCTGCAACAGGGATGTCACTGGCAGGGACTGCAAGTGACACTAAAGCCACGCTCCCTCCCCATTGCAGCACACTTACGGAGATACAGCCAAAATGTTCGCTGGAAGGCACCAGTTCCCAGAGGATGATCTACTTCAGCCTCATGTCAGGTTAGGTGTAATGCATTGGCATGGACACATGCATAGTGGACAGTCCCTACAGAGGTTAACTCACATCCAAGTTTTGACATGAGGCACGATGCTTATTTTGTAGGGCCAAACTATGTTAACATGGGCCAGGAGGGCACCGGAATTCGCACTGTTACTCTTTCAGCATGAAACACTGCCTTGCTTTCTCTGCGATAACCTCCTGGCTTTTCAAACGGTCTCCTCCTCTCAGTAGCTGGAATTAATCTGCTAAGACAAAGCCTAACCAGCAACACAGGCAAATAATTAAATGTCTTGTGATTTCAGGTATTGTCTGTCAGTTGGATCCAGACACTAAAATTCACCGGACAAACTAGTGCCTCTCCTCCACAACGCCAAGTTCAGCTCTCAAAAGCACAATTGGAAAGCAAAGGCTGCTGCAAAGTGTAGAAATAATACCAAATGGAGAGCTGCAGATAACCTTATCAGGCTTAAAAATACAGCACCTAAAACTCAAAGCAAAAACATTACATCCAGTTCCTGCCAAATGTTTTCATATCTGGTCACTGGACTGAACAGAGGACTACGCTGCTTAGAGAAGTCCCATCCTCTGGCTTCCACCTCTTGCAAATGCCCATTGCTCCACAAACCAGAAGACAGGACATGGGAGGGCATCTAGAGGAACGAAATCACCTCATGCGTTTCTGTATTCAAAAGCATGGTTTTTGTAATGCTGCTTAACAGAATATCCCAGACTAAATACCACCAGCACTGAGCTTTGTCTGACGCCAGTCCATATTCACTGGATACGGATCTGTTTTATTTTTCTAAAAAGCTACACAACTAAACCAGTGCTCCTTTGCTGTTCTGTTTGATCTTGCTCAAATATTTATAACATTCCTGAGCAAAAAAACATACCAATAGTATATATTCTTTGGATTTCCACAGTGACATGAGAATTTCAGATGCGGGAAATGTCTTCTGTATCTAGGGCCTTTTTTCCCCCTTTAATACAAACACAGTGTCTTCCAGTATTCTCCCTTAATAAAGCTTATTATTATGTAAGGCATTTCAGGCTGCATGTGAAATAAATCATTTCACTGTACTTTTTCTTAAATGTTGTATCTGGATGTCCAAAAACTAAACTAGTTAATAATGCTCTTGGCAGAGAAATTTTTATGCTATTATGAAATAAAAGCAAATTGATCTAGGATTAAGGTACTAGCCTACATTTCTTTTAAAGTCTTAATTACAAGTTCATTGATTTTTCTATACTGATATAGAACTGTACAATGAAAAGGGGTTGCAAGCAATACACTCCTGGTATTTGCAGCACCAATAAGAAATGCAACTGTGATGCCTGCTCCATTATGCTAAGTGGAAATTAATATATGAGGCCTTTTTGACATAAAACATTTAAAATAAAGGTAAGTGAAAGGTGGACAAGAGCAAAAAAAAGATCATTATGCCTGTTTTATGAGCAAAAACTTGACACAAAAAGTTTAGACCCAGGTCATCTTCTGTATCTCACCAAATTTAAATCATCTGCCCTTAGTTTCAAAGCCACCCGCATTGTTGCTTTCCTTATTATCTCTCAGATTAATCAAAAGCACAGAACTACCCAGGAGCCAGTCTACAGTGGTTATGATTTCAAACCCCAGCACCTCTTACATCCCCCCCCATGCTCCCTCCCACATGACTAAGAGAAGCTCCTTCCAGTCTTCCAGAGAACCGCTTCAGGCCTCTCTTCCCTCCTTCTCCATGCTGTATCACCTGGGGAAGGTTACAGAAAACAGCCACAAGCACTTCCAAATTATCTTTCTGTAGCCAGTCAGAACCTCGGCTTAGTCCACACACAATTTGAGGCAGAAATGTTCTTTTTTGCTCCATGTCATAGCAAAAAGTGAGCCACGTTAACATGTTTAGTGTCTATCCAAGTCTGGTAACAAGCCTTTCCCCCCCCACCTCACTTTGCAGTAAAGCAACATAAAGGAAGTTTATACTTGCAGACGAAAGTGCCTTCTCTAATTCACAGCATGTTTAGCAAGAGAGGATAGATATGCATTGTACCTTTCTTGTCCATACATCAACTGATGACTCAGCCTGGCAGTCCCACAAAAAGCATCTCAGTCTAAAAGTTAATGCTCTAGCAGAGTGCTTTGCACTAGCTTGCAATTTATACTATTTATGATATGAACTTGCCAAAGTCCTGGGTCTCAGGGAGTCTCCCGGTGTACGTTCACATTCATGTGAGTAGATTTTGGGTTCCTAACGGACAGGTGTTGCCTCACCCACCAAATAAGAAGTGGCTCATAGCGGCTGCAGTTGCTTTGGTTGCTCCGTACGTTTTCCAAGCCTAGCACCTACCTTCTCAAACTTTGTGTTTTAAAAGAGTAAAACTTGCACAACTTTTTACATGCAGAATTGGGATTGGTCTGGGGATGACCTAGCACATGCTGAGGGGTTTTTTAATAGCTTGTGGGAATATTTATTCCTAGTGCATCTTCTGTCTCAGAAGTAAGTATTATACATAGCCTATACAGTAAGTAGCTTAAGACAGGCAAATCTTGGGGATTCACATAGAATATAACAAAAATCTGAGTCACAAACCAAGATCCAAGGGCTATTGTTGAATAAGCAAGCAAAATAAACCTCTGGGTTTCATTTCCAGCTTTTCATCGTATCTCCTGAACCCAGGTGAGCATAGAAGAGATAGATGAGCACTTTGATATCTTAATTTATGCAGGCAAGCTTATTGGCTCCCACCATCCTGAAATGCTTGTGCTGTTTGCAAATAATAAGAAGTTGTCCATTTGAGAAACCATCAAACTGAGCATGGCACTGCTGTCTCCTCAGTGATTTTGGATAATACACAGGTTATGACAAACAGCTCTTTTGCTGGAGCTATTAGTTTATTCTCCTTCTGGTCACAGTGCAAGCAGCATTCATCGCTGCTCTTCTAGGTACCATGGTACTGCATGTTCCAAAATTAATTCAACCCTTGGGCCAGCTAAACTTTTCCCCAAATTTGCATTCAACCCAAGCCCAGTCACAATCTGGAAAGGCAGAGCTAGTGGAGGAAAGAGGTAAAGTCAGATGCCTCCAGTTGCAGAAAAAGGAGAGGAGGAGGAGGAGGAAGCAGGCACGGGCTGATGGAGAAGTGTTTAAGAACAGCCGCTAGGGAGGATCTGGGATGGCTTCAGGCAGTGAGAAGCAAGTAAGAGCAGAAAGGAATTGTCCAACAGGCTATGTTTCCAAATCTTGCGCGCTGGTAAGTGGGCAAAGATTACAAACCAATAAATAAAACACAAGTCACTTCAGCATAGAAGAAAAAAGAAAAAACAGTACCAAAGAATTATGACCTAAGCAAATGTCTCCACCTCTGCAGACTGGCATAGCCAGGACAGACGTCAGACAGTCACAGCACACAGTCAGTAGCACTTCACAACACAAGGGCACGAATCACTCAACCCACACTTTAGCAGGCTGCACCCTGCCAAAGTTCCTGGCAGCTGCCTGAGAATATGGTAGTGGCCAGACATTGCATTGATACCAGGAGAGGTGAATACTGGGGTCTGTAATACTTCCAAGTACATATTAAATGAGTCCTATAATGACTGTCTCCTAAGTGCTATGGGAACATCAGAATTACATATGGAATTATGTATTTGGTTAAATATAAACTGTTGATCTGCATGCCAACAAGAGCATGTTATATGCACAGTCCTTGGAGGATGTGAGATTGGCATCGGTCCATTACTGTTTAACTACAGCCCACTAGAGACAACTCACAGCAGACACAAAGGTGCATGAGCTCAGTTTCTGAACAGCTTTATTTCTGCCTCCCACATCAGCTTTTGCAAGACTTCTGCCTTCGTTTCTGATGATTCCCTATTTGGCATTGGCAGGGGGAGGGGGGAGAGTGTCATAAATCTGCTAGTTCTTATCAGCACTGGCACCCCTGTGATAGCCTGAGGTTTGGAAATCCTCCTGCCATTAGGAGATGAACCCTTCATGAAATATTAAAGTGCTTGCTTACTGCATGCACAGCCCCCCCATGCAAAGTAAAAGTGCCCTCACTATTCTTATCCCAGTATCTTTCGAAGGAACACATTCAGGGAAAAATAGAGTGGCACTACTGAGCATACACTTGGCTTCATTTGGGATACCTATTCCAGGTCCCACCAGTAGAAACTGATTTGGGACAGACAGAATTGCTTCAGTCTCACCTTCTCAAGGAGAGTTAGTCTTGCAAAGAAGGAATGAATGAGTTAAGGGAAGATTCGGAGGGCACAAGTCTGACTGCTGTCAGCTGAGCTTTGCATAGGGAAAGAAGGTCTCTTCAGCCATCACTCAAGGGGCACTAGTGCGTACCTTGGGATAGGCACATCCCTAGTACTGACCAGCATCTTGCTAACCCAGCCAGAAAATGAACAGCCCCTCTCCATCACATCTCTCAGCTGTACGTGGCTGCAGGTCAATTTAAGTTGGCAATTACACCAGAGTAAACATCTGAGCTCTCTTGCTTTTGCCAGCATAAGCACATAATTTAAGGCTGCATTTTTCTTCTTTTGCCCATGACCAGCAGAGAAGCACAACCACCTCTAAGATGCTGGCTGCAGCGCTGTGCTCTGCCCTCCCCAGAACGAACAAGCGACACTGCAGCGTCCATGTGCTACAGCTGCTCACAGCACAAGAACATTCTCTCCATGAGGGCACATGTAGCCCAGCTTTTTGTTTACAGTTGTATTTAGAATTTTTAAACCTGAGCATAAAAAGTATGACTAGAAAGTCACACGAAGCAAACAGAGCTTAAAAAAAAGGAGGGCTGGAAATTGCAGATACCCTTAGAGCTGATGTGGTGACAGAGCCTTTAGGCATGCAGGTGAGGCCCATGCTATGGTTGGGTCAACACATTTCTTGCTTCTTCAGCTGTAGCAGGTATCTGACAGCTATACCTTGGAAAATGTTGACTGCAGGGCAGAGAAATTAAACAAAAACCTGACAGCTTTTGTCTAGGAAACTGCAGTTGAGATCTTTCCCTCCATGCCTCGTTGGAAGTGCATTTTGGACCCTACATAACTCTCTGACTCACATTCCTACCTGGACTGGACTCCTCAGTTGCACTCTCAAAATACATAACTACAGCCTCTTCTGACTCCAGTATTTTTTGACTCATTGGTATTTCTGCAAGTGCCAGATCAATCTCTGGATGAATAGTTGAATTTTTTTTTTTCCTGTATTAAAATAAAGGGGAGCGGGGAGGGCAGCTTTCTACAGAAAAAGCCTTGTTTAATAAAAAATGAATTTTCTGTCAAAACCAGTTTTTATGGAAATATTTTAACAGGCTTTAGAGTAGCATAATGTACCTCTTGCCAGCAGCCTTCTACCTTTGCATTTACAGCAGTGCTTTGTCTGTGTTTGCTCCAATATGCACCGTGTCTTCAGCTTCCAATCCTTAAAGTCCAAGACTTAAGGCAAAATGTCCTCTCCCACACAGAGTGGCCACTTTGTGAAGCTTTCAGTAGCTTTTACTTCCACAGTGGCTAATTTCTAACAGTTATGTCCACATTCTGCACAAAAATAATGTTAGAGGTCAAGTCAGTTTAAAAATAACTCCCTATCCTTCCTTTTCTAGAAATATATTTTTACCTGCATCTTTTCTGTAACACAGCATAGCTCCAAAAGACCATATTCGTACAACTGAGGGAGCAGGAAGAAGCAACATGGGAGAAAGACAAGAAGGTTTTAAGCTGGCTCCAATTTTCACAGCCAAGACCTAAAGAATCTCCATTGAGAATTTTCACCTGACTTTGAGATAAATTATTTCTAGCAACTTGAGCCCTCCCAGGAAGAACCAGAGTGAAAAAAAAAAAACCAAAACCCCAAGCGTGTTGAACTTCCATAAGCATCCTCCACCCATATTCCTGTTTGACAGAAGAATGGTATTTCTGTTTACAACCATTAAAAATCAATCTGAATACATTTAATATTAAAGATCACTTCTAAATATTTCTTTGAGCCGCCAGGCAATTTTTACCTTCAAGCACATGCCAAGCAGCAGGAAGCCGAGTTACTTTCCCAGCTCTCAGAAGTCTCACTGGACAGATAATTCAATTGGTATCTTCGCTGTGATACAGTTAATGTCAGCAAGCTGAAAATCTGAAGATATTATGCCTGTACATAAGCACTAAGATAACCCTTCTCAAGATTGTAACTGAGTCATATAACCAATTTCTGCTGAAAGAATTGCATGACATGAGACATCAGGTATCTCATGGCTACTTCTAGGAAGCATAGCTTTGAATAAAGGTCCAGGAGGTATAAGCGATCCATCCATGCACAGAGTCAAACCTCCTTACTTTTCTATTCCAAGCATAGCGGTGTTGTAAAATTGGCAGAAACATAAATCTAAAGTCTCTAAAAAGAAATGTAATAATGTTGGCAGTATGTGGAAACAAAAGACCAATGGACAACATTATGGTATCCAAATATCAGAGCTCATACTGAGAGATGAGAAAAAGCCTGCCTACCTTACCAAGAGTGGAGTGGGGGGTGGGGGAGATAAAAAGGAGAAAGGCGGGAGGAATTCACTGAAGGAAGTAAAGCTCAATTATCCATCACAGCAGGCTTGGAAAATATTTTCCCTCTGCACATTCGCCCTATCTAATGCAACGAACATGTGGCATGTTCTCCAGATAGCTCAGCATGTGAATCCATGCTATCTGCCAAAATTGGCTGGAGATTTTCAGATGGAAGAGATTTCTGTCAGAAAAACGCTCCTACAGAAAGATCAAGAGTGTTGCACAGGAGCGTATTCATGCCACCAAAGTTTCAGGGGCAGCAGGCAACCTCCTCAAGAGCTCCAGCTACCCAGAAGCCCTCCTGCAGACACGGCCAGCCCAGGCAGCCCACCCACCAAGCAAACTGCTGGGGCCTGAGCCAGCCAAACATCTCTGAGTTTCTGAAAGATTTGTTGCTGGAGGAAGCAAGAAGTTTTGAGAAGCGAGCTGGACCTTTGTCTTAACTTACTTTTTCTTGGAGGAAAAGCACACTCCGTTTCCTACCAAACACTAAAACTGGCCATAGGCTGAGATTTTCCAAAGTGTTTCAAAGTATTTGGTCACTTAATTCCCACAGCAATCTCAAGGGACTTTCAGGGGCTCAGCTGATTCATGCAAATATTCAGAGGCAAGCTCATGTGTCTGTATCACCAGAAAAGTTAAGGGTAATTCATTCTGAGCAAGAATGTATGGCCAGCAAATATTGTCCCAAAAGCAACAAGCGGAGAGCAGCTTATCCACTGTTAGGTGTTAGCCTCCTTTGAACAAAATATTGCTTAGAGGAACAAGAATACAGATTTCAAGGTTTGGATTCATCTAGGCAAAATTTAAATAGACAAAGAAAAAGTTAGTTGTCCAGACTCCTTTCTGACTAATGAAGAAATAGAAACTTCTAGGGTTCAATACATCTGACTGATTTTGGATAGCTGTCATGGCATGAAATAAATCACCTCTTAAAAATATCCATTTCACTCCATCAACTTTGAAGGGAGTCTTGACAACAAGTCAGATTAGCTGCTTGCAGTGCAGGTGTCTACTAGTTGAAGTTGATGAATCCCAGCTCAAAATGTAATCCCAACCCCAGGCATTTCTCTACAGTTCTGGAGGTGAAAACTGTACTAATAAAGACGGGAGAGCATTTGTTACACTTGCAGCCTGCAGACAAAGGAAGCTTCCAGTCAACCGTAGTTGTAATTTCTAGTACCAATGCAGGAAAACAATCTCTTGTTTGGCAGCTTATTTCTTTGTGAGGCTTAGGAGTTGTGGTTTTGCAGAAAAGATATAGGGTAAGGTGAATTTTTACTTAGCTTCAACACTGTTGGTGTTTTGTTCTCTCAAGAGACACAGCTCTACGGCTACTTCCAGAAGAACCCTATGATTTCTTTAAGTCCTCCCGGGTGGCAAAATTATTGCACACACCAAAGAAAACGCCACACAAGTGAGATACTGTCTATGGCACGCATAAGTGACACAGTAAAACCCATCAAGGGGCAGCCGTTATTAGTCTGCTGCCAAATCAAGCAAGGATGCAAGAGACAGTTGAGGGATGAGATCCTCACCTAGCTGAATGCATTCTGTGGCCTAAAACAGCAGTGCTCAAACTGGATGCTCAAGGACGCACCAGCCTTGAAGCCACTGTCTCATGCTGCTTGCATGGCCAGCATAATTCTCAAAGGTCCTCTCTTTTGCAGAAGGGCTTCCTGACAATCCCAGGCATCCTACCCAAACCTCAGTCTTCTGACTCTTCTCTCTCATTCCCTGCCATACCTTACCCCTTACACGCTTGCAGTGGAGCCCCATAGCCCTCTGGGCAGAGGAGGTGGACCAAGTGAAGGATGCTGTGTGGGAGCAGATGGAGGCATGTTCCCTAGTAAGAAATCACACTCAGGAAGCCCCACTGAGTACAAGCCCAGGAGCATGAGCCCACGTGCTCCAGCAGCTACGTGGCAGCCTTTCCCATCGAGGGTCCAAGTGCAGCCCTCACGTGGCCTGCTGAGCGATTGACAGGCACGCACATGACCAGCTAAAGCCCATCTTCCTTCCCACCCCACACAAAGACTTAGAAGGTCAACAGGTCTCAAGAGATGAATACAAAATCAGTCCATGGAAAGAAAGCCTCCATCAGTCCCATGAACCATGACAGAATGAGACAAGGCTCAAGATATAATCAGAAAAATCTCTTACATACCCAGCTCCAAGGCAGTGAAACCTACATTTTCTACTCCACGTATTAACTCCAGGTAATTAAAACCAGCTATGCAGTAGTTGCTTTCAGATTTTTGTTATGTAGATTTTGTTCCTTAACATTACATTTTCAATGCAAAATATGAAAGCTGAAAAATTGCAAGAATTCCCCCAGCAATGGCCTCATTGAAAGAAAGCGATATGCTTAAAACACTATTGATTGAACCTCTGAGGGAGCTATACATCAAAGAGAGCTGACACTCCCGACTCACTGCCAAATTGAAATGAAACTCAGCAAGCCACATAATGATAGAAGGACAAGGGCAATAAACTCCAGAGGAGTTCCTTAGCCTCTAACGAAGTCAAAGTCTCCATAAGACACGTCCCTGGAGAAGAAAGAAAACCCCAAAGGGTGCCCACCCATTAAACAAACAAACACAAATACTTAAACCTGAAGACTTGTGCATTTGCTTGTTTGATTTTCACCACTGCCAAAAGATAAAGCACATTGCGGGGGTGGAGGGGTGGGGGATATCAACAAAAGTTCTGATGCTTCAGCAGTTGCCTAAAAAAAGTCAACACTGAAATACACTTAATGCTTATCAAAATAAATAAATAAAAGGTTTCTGCCTTAATGCGATTTAAAGCCATCAGGAGGAAGACATTCACTGCCTGTTGTAGTTTAAGCATCACAGGCAAGTGTATCCAGCTCTAAGGACCTCGGGCACCATGTTCCCAGCAAGGTACAGGTGTACAGATTTCTCCAAAGCATTCACTTTTACAAAAACATTTTCAAAAAGAGATGATTAGAAGAAAAATCTCACTTTGAACTGATATTTACTATACCTCCTAGATAGTCACTGAACAGATGGTAAGTATACAGCAGCAGTAATAACATTATCAGCAGCAGAAATACAGAAGCAAATATCAGCAGCACTGATACTTCAAGGCCCTGTCCAGGAACATGCATAGGCAATTTTTTAAATAATATATTAACCATACAGACTCACAAATGTTCCCAACAATTTATGTGCTTCAATCCTTTGTCTGGATTTTTTTTTTTTTTTTTAAATCAAAGTTACTATTGGATCTTGGGATGTGCATTCTAATTGCTATAAATAAATCATGAATGATTGGCTCAATGTATTTTTCCATGGCAACTCCTGCGTCACACGCAGCGTTACATTTTTGAAAGAGAGCTATGCTCTTTGAGAGAGAGGCAAAGATTCACACTTAGATCAATCTTACAGTTTCTGTTTGAGTAGAACATATATTAGCAATGTAAGAGAACAGTTTTCAACTAATTGTAAATTACTTCGGTACCAAAGTCTACATAGTGCCCTCCACCAGCGCCGAGAGCTGCGGGGCAGATTCCCATACAAAAGGCAAGGCTTCTTGATTCTTCGTGCACAGATCCTCTGCAACTTCCTCGAATATGCAGCATCACACACCTGCAAAATTCTGTTCCATTTCTGTCTCATATTTGAGTCCTAAGAAACCTGCCTCCTGAACTTGTCAGCAAGGAAGGGGAAGAAATTACTTTCCTGAGGTCTATGATTGGTCTAAAACAGAAAGCTGACTTCTGTGTATAGGAGGTTGGGCCAAGAAAAACATAAGGAGCTCTTTGCAATGTAGAATTTGGCCCTGGTAAGATAAAACAAGCAAAACATGAGTCGCAGGATATATCTCCCTCCCTCCAAAAAAAGGGCAGTTCTATACTTAAAGTCACCCATCTACTTTAGAAAGGAACATTCCCAAAGCACAGATTTCCAACGGTTTTCTGAAAGGAGCACATGAAATATTAAGTATTTTACAGAATCAACATCAATTTTCCATTTATGAGGTAAGATTTGTACACCGATTTAGAAGTTTTGGTATCTGAAACCCAGTAACTTTCCACTATTAACTAAAAGAAATCAAGTTTAAAGACTCCGTTGTTTTTAAAACTTTCAAAAGCCTCCCAAAAATCCCATGTATGGCATAAACCCAGTTCTATAGCTCAGACAATACAATTCAGATGCACCTCCTGAGAGAAAAAAGTTTTAACTTCAAAACTGCAAAACAGTGTACTCCAGTTCCAGGGCAGGATGAAGCCTTCAAGAGGAACCACTCTCATCAGACTGTGTCTGACCAAGAGTTCATGAGCACACCTGATTCCAGACACCCTTCCAATTTTTAAGCTTCAGCCAGAGCCTCCCAAGCACCTAAGTTTCAACCTGACTCTAAACTAAACCGTGGTTTGCCTTTAGTTTCAACTTATGCAGATTCACATACTGATATCTTAGAGCATCACTAAAAGTTTACATTAAATAGAACCCAGAGAAACCTATTTTGAAAATTAATTGGCAAGACTTTCGCAATCAAGAAGCTCAAGCTCTTCCTATTTCATGGTCTTCATACTGTTTGCCTCTGAACAAAGGTTTTGACATCAGTTATTTACTCTGCATTTTCTAAGCAGTGTATATTTATGACATCCGCTGCCTACATTACACAGTTTAATTTCCATTTATTCAGCAGCACTCATGTTTACATTCAGTAACCTGCAGGAGACGACACATACCTTTGTTAAACAGCCATTTGTGGAGTAAAATTTACAGTGAAGTGCAAACAGGCTCCCTTATTTCCAGTTCACGGTGAGCGTCAGGAGAGCAGAGTGAATTATCCATGCTGGGTAAAAATTGTGCCTAAACTTTTTCCTAGGAGGAAGCTGAGTTTTTACTCATATGAACACCTCTTATTGTCTGTTTTCGAGACAAAAAGTTGAGCTGTTTTTGAATATTTTAGTCAAAACTTTCATTTTAAAATTTTCCACATGTTCAATGAAGAAATCTGCACTTGCCACGAACATCTGTCTTCATCAACTGTTTCCAAAAGGGAAAAACAAAGATAAATATAGACGTCTGAAAAACTGCACTGGACAGCATGTTCCTTGGTGTTGGCAGTAAAAAAAAAGGGGAAAGGATTCCATTTGACACGAGAGATTTTTTCATTATAATAACCTACCTGATTTCAAGAAGAACTGAAACGCTGGAATCTCTCAACCATTCAGTCTAAACTAAGCCCAACTAACCATGCGGTTCCAGAGATGGGTAAATGTGAGATCTTGCATGGATTATGTAAAGTCTCTTAATAATTACAAATTATTGTTAGCGGCAACAAAGCTATCTGAAAAATAACAGTCTGGCTCATGTTAATTATTACAGCTCTCCTGCTAAGGTACCTTACTGTCTCAGAGCTTCTAGACATAAGGCCAAATGAGAATGGCTCGTACTTCATCACACCAGTAAATCAAAATCACTTTAATTATTCTCCAGTGGGACTCCAAAGACTTCAAGTCAGCATGGCATGAGCCATATGTTTCTTTCTGTTTGGACAACACTACTAATTAGCAAAGTTAGGGAAATCCTATTTCAAAGTGAAAAAGCGCAAACCTCACCATATGTTTACCTGAGAAGTAGTAATTTTAATTGCAATGAGTACATTTACTGCTGTATTAACAAGGAGGCTTTGAGGTGAAAGTACGAAACAACTTGGTTACATCCTCAGCTGGTGCAAGTCTGTGTTGCTTCACAAAGCACCTATGCTGAATGAGACCACTCCAGGCTGCAGCTGGTTGTGTTGCTCATCATTAAGTGGTTATGACCATGTGAAAACCTCAGGATCTAACACACCCCCTCACATGGGACAGCCTGAAGAAAGACTCTCCAAGAGGAAGAGTGTCACCTTTCAAGGCCTGAAGATGTCTGCATTCTTTGACCTGGAGCTTCCCTTCTTCTGAAGGCAAAAGGCAATATATAAGCCAGAAGATTCCTGTTCACGAGCACTAGTGAAAGGGTCATTCCCCACAGCAAACTTTAGGACAAAATTTGTTGCCAGTCAGGTGACTAGACATGGCTGCAGAAGGGCTAAAAAGCAAAGTGTTGACACCAAAGCTTCTAACTTCATACTAGTTCAAACAGTGTTGAACCTTCCCAGATATCCTCATCTTGTGATTAGTACAGCTTCAACCAACAGGCAGATAAAGATATTTGAAGTTAACTAGGTCTGAATTTTTCCAGCCAGTTGCAACACACTGAACAAACTCCTTAAAAAATTCAGCTTCAAGATTGTGTTTAGAGAGCACCAAGAGAATGGCTGAACCCCACACGAGCTGTGAAGCTGAACGTGAAGACTGCAAATCAGAACCAACACCACAGCATTCGTCCATGTTACTGCGCAAAGCAAAGGGGAAGCGAGTAGGAAAACCCACCAGCATCTGCAGAAACCTGACACTCTCTTGCCTGGTTTGCATTCTTAATCTCACCCTCATGCCTCAGCTACCACAATAGAGTCTTTGAAATTCCATCTCCTTTGTTTCTACTTAAGAACAAAAACCAGAACACATTAAAAGAACACATTAAATAAATGGGGGTGGGGGGTGAGAAGCTTTGCTAATAGCACTGTTGCTTCAGCAACTTGAGAAAGAAGAGGTACTGATGGAAGAAGGGTACTGATGATTGCAGTCATCAGTAACACTTACAAAGTGAACTCCTTAATTTCTTATCTTTGCAGTCAATTCCACTGTGAATGCATCCAAATAGATACAATTTCCCACATAGCTGACATTTCTCTGCCTTAATCTCTTTCCAACATATCCCTGTGGATAATTGTTCACCTGTAATCTTTCCTGAGACTTTTCCAAGTACGTATCTCATGTCCCAGATCTTCCCCAGAATTGGCTGCAAATGCCCCATTTTTATCAAGCTTCACTTACAAATTAGTGGAAGGGGAGGAGAAAGTGATTTTAGAGGAAGAAAAAAAGAAAATCCTTCAGTTGTTTCAAGACACTAATTACAAGTTAGAATGCAATTTTAAGAAAAAGTTTATATCTGCATTTAGAGCTTAACAGGTCTAAATTATGCGATTATGAACATTATGTTAGCCTAATTAATAACTTACACTAAGACTGCACTGAAATTATGTACCAATATATAGTGGATATAGTACATAGGCACCCTCTTACTCAAAGGGACTTTTGAAGTTATCGATTTAAAACTGGAGTGCTTTAAGTCTGGGAAATAGTGGATTATTTGACAAACCCAAGACTGACCCATTCTGAAATAGAGTAAAAACCTGATGTCTCAGCAGCCACTGTTGGGGAAGTAAAAATGCATTTGAAAGGCTGGTTTAAACACACACATTTTATCTTTGCTTCGTTAGCAAAGCATCATGGAACAATACTGTTATCTATAGGCATTCACAGGGCAGTAATTTCTCTAGTCTATGTTCTCTGAGGTATTACACAACTTAACCCTGATATCAGATTCAGGAATTTACTGGGGAAGAGAAATAAACCAAAGGAGAACCTTCACTACCACTACCACCTGTTCATGACCAGATTTCTAGGTGTTTCCACACTTAAAATTACAGGTGACCTCTAGGAGGAGATACATTCCTTGCTGTAAAAAAGTTCAGAAATGCAAATATCTCATACAGTTACTAGCAAGATTTAGAGCCAGATTTTATCTTGGAGGTACATAGTGATAGGACAAGGAAAAATGGACAAAATGGTAATTCCAAGTACAGACTGGGGACATAAACCACCACCTCCACCAGCACCAGCACCACCACCACCACCCCCCCCCCCCCCCCCCGAAAAAGAAAAAATTCTCTCTGTGAAACTCTGAAATTAGTTGCCCAAGCTGAAGTCTCCATACTTGGAGATATTCAGAACTGGATTCAACAGGGCCCTGAGCAACCTGAAAAATCTGTCCTTAATTAGAGGAGGTAGTTAGACTTCCAGAGGTCCTTTCCAGCCTAAATCACAAATCACCCTACGATATATTTCATACAGCACTTACAAGTTCCAATGATCATTAAAATCTGGTCTAAGGTTCTTTTGAATTCCACCCCACACCCCCAAAATAACGTTAGGTACAATAAGATAATGAAAGAACTTAAATAGACTACAACATTCAGTGAGGACGCACACTCCTTCAGACACCTTTGGAGGAGACATTATTACAAGCATGTTGACCAAAACTAAAACTGAAGCACTCCTAATGAAACCACATTGTGGCAAACACCAAAAGCAAAGAGGAAACACTAAAAAAATAACCAAACAAAAAACAAAACATCACAAAGAAAAGTAGAAAAAGAGACACGATGTTTCAGAGAAACCCCAAACTATAACTGTAGCTCGTTTGTGCTGAACATTGTTGAACATGCGATGTAAGGACCTTGTAGTAAGCTGGCAAATCTTCGGCATAGTATAAAAGCATTTTCCATGTACTTAGAAGATGGTGCAATGTGAATGTATAATCATTTTCCCAGGGTCCTTACAGCCTACTCCAAACAGTGAGAGAAAAATTCATGAGTTCTCCATCTCTCTGTTTCAAAGACTGCTCTAGCAAGTATTGTTGTAGCAACATATTTTGACCTGCATTTAAATATGCAGTAGCCAATCTACATAACATCCCTTTTTACTGTTTTTCAGAGTGCTATCAGAAAGAATTTTTTAAGTGATTTTGTGGACTCTATGTAAAATTTTCTCTTTTTTGTACTCTTTTAAGTCACTTTTTGTGTCTGTGGTCAATCTCCATGTTTAGTAACCCTCCCAATCTCTTTATAAGCCTTGCTTTCCTTCATAATTTGCATGCATAATTTCTTTATTAGGCACAGTCATTCCAGCCTCTCTAAATATTTATTTCCAGAACGAACAGGTTCTGCTGAGCCATTATTAGTTGTAGCCTTACCTTCATGCTAACCTCCCTGCCCCACCATGACCCTACAGTAATAACATCCAATTATATATGCCTATCAATTCCCTCATTCTGGGGAAATTAGGTCTTTTAAATTCAGAAGCCTAGCTCTTTCCTTCACCTCCACAGCTTAATATACAAGGTCAAAGCTAACAGTTATGAGATTTCTGTTCCCAAAAGTCTATGGCCTTTACTACTTCTTTTCCCTAGTACCTGCCATCTCCAGGATTGCCTCGTATCCAGTTGTTTCTTTTGTAACTTCCGTTTAAATTCTAGTATCCTTAATTTATCAAAATTCTCCATTTTCTATCCAATTATAACCTGATAAAGCAAGGTAATAGTTCTCTTAATTTCTTTACTGCTTCAAGAAAAGCATATATTTAAGTATCTTGCTTAAAAAGGGTATATTTCAGGATAAGTGACATCCCTTCTCTCTGTGAAGCTATAGTAATTCACTAATTAGTTGTGTGGTCTCATTCAGGTCAAGATAAAGAGCACCAAAAAGATGCTGCTCTTCCAAGTCCACCAGTCTCACTTCAGATAAATAAGCTGCAGTGATAACCACAGGTGGAGCCTATTGTTCTTGTAACTTAACTCCCCACACAAGCTTGAGGCAAACAGGTAGGGATGAGTGCAATGATTCTGTGGTAGCACATTTCCTGTCATACATAGAGAAATAGGTAATGTGTTGTTCCCAATTTTCTCAAACAATATTTTCATATACACACACAAAATAGTTTGCAAGAAAAATAATCACCAGCTGTCAGTCAGCCAACTCTCCAGAAAATGGACTTTTTTATACTTTCAGGCTCTGAGCTACCACAGTCATTGCTGAAAGGTGAGCATTTAAACAGTTACAACAATGTTATTTAAAGGTTCCTTTTTCCACTTTGAACAGTAATTAATTATCGTAATGCTGTTGGTTAGCTGCGACCGTCAGAGACCACCTGATTTATTGCTTTGCCAGCAAAACTTTGCTCTTGATAGAATACTCTCCAATTCTTTGGAAAGTCTCGGATGTATACATCACGAGAAGTCACACAGCCTGGCTTGGAATGGCAGGATACCTGTCTCCTGTTCCTAGCTCTCTTCTTGATCTCCTCTGTGACTTGAGACAAGTTGCTTTACTCTCCACTGGTTCTGTCTTCTCTATTTGTAATCAGGGCACAGACCACATCCCTGGGAGGTGTCTGTGCAGCGCCTACCACAAACAAGGCTTTAAGTCTTAGTATCCATAAAAGTAGGTGACAAAATGGTATGACATCCCAAATGAAGTGTCATATACCACTGTTTTGTAGAGTATAAAAACTTCCACCACTTACTATAAGGGAAAATAATGACAACCATTTTAAGTTCCATTAAAAAACAGGGTAAAGCTTTCTCCTGCAGAATTAGCATTAACAGTATATTTTAAATGTGCAGTAGTTATTACATTTTAAATACAAATAAAAAATTTGTGTAAGAAATGCACCTATACATCATCGTACGGATATGAACAAGATGTGAATATGTATTTGGTTTCAGCAAGGAAGACTATATTCCAATCCTGGACAAACCACAACGCATTTAGTGTGGGAATCAGACCCAAACGAAACAAAGTAGCACATGTTGATTCTTAGTCTCCACAAACAAGACAACTGAATACCAACTACAGCATTTTACAGCAATGAAAGGGAATAGATACATTTTTCTATAGAAACAGAAAATTTGAAGAGCTTTAATATTTTTGGCATTTATATTCACTCTGCAATACATCTGCATCAATCACCACCCACACATGCTTTGAAGACTGAAAGTAGATAGTAAGTCTAGCAGAACTTCATGGTAGGAGTTGTGGGGTTTTTTTTCTATCGAACCTTAAAAGTAGTCTTGTAAAAGGTAACTTCAAAAACCTGGTTAAATCCCAAGGATGTTAAAATTTGGGACCAACTACTTATCTCTCAAGCCTTACATCAGGGGATTCACCATTTTAAGTAATTCTTAACCGAAGATTGGATTATTTAATTTTATTTTTTTAAAATAATGATTTCCTTTAGTTCATATAAATACTTAGATTGGGAAACATTATTGACTTTATTATGGAGGAGGTCAGAATAGATGGCCAGTAATTCTCCTTTCTGGCCCTGCAGATTTACAAACCACCACTGAATTAGAGCAGGGAGATAGGATGAATAAAATGGTTCTCATTAGACCTTGGAGAGAGCCCCAGATAAAGCAAAGATTGAACTTTTAGCCTAGTCTAACTTCTAACCTCCTGGGTGACACTTCAGAGAAGTTCACCCCATCATTCACATGATAACCACAAGGCTTCTGCTTCACCCAACACACAGCTTTCAGAAAAATTTCCAATCCTGATGCTTCAGCTTCAAATGATAGAGAATGCAACATATGCAGTCACTGGTTTTGCTCATTTGCACCTGGGTGGAAAGTAGTCACATGAGAAGTTAATCCTGCAAGTCCTCTCAATAGAGCTAAGGAAAAAAGCAAAACAAAACAGAAGAATACTGCAAGGGCTTCATTTTGATTGTTATCAATTTTAGAGCAAGATGAGAATCAGGGTTTTTTTCTACATGGACCAGTGCGCTAACACCAAATACAAAAGATTATATGGCTAAAAAAGCTTAGGTCCTAACTAAATTGTCTCCACATGTATACCACTGGGGCAGGCAGATTCAAGATAGGCACTTCTGCTGGCATATCTGAACATCCAAGCCTGAAGACAGGGCTTTTAGCAATCGACTCAATAGCCATCTACTCAATATTTTCATTTCTCTGTTGCATATTTCCTTCTCAGAGCAACATTGCAAGAAGCCTTTATTCTGGGCTCTGACTTACACAGAGCTAAGCAAGGCGGCCAGCTCCCTTGTGAAGGAGTCCAAGATGATAAATTCACCCATGTTAATGCAATCTGACTCCATGACCGCTACAGACTACAGCAAAAGTTCACAGCTGCGGGCAGCAGTGGAGGATATTTGTTCTTCTCTGTATGGAGCTTTTCTGCCTGGGGACACCTTTAAAGAAGATTCTCCATGTTCACAGTCAGTGGTCAGACCCTGCCAAAGAGCAAACAACTGTAATCCCCAAACTTGGTAGGTTGGAGGACCATAAATTGAGCAACGTCCCTATCTTGAAACAGCTCTGCAACAGCAACATGTCCCTCCAGCCCCTCAGCCCTGGCCTTGTTTTGGCTGGGGGCACACTTGAAAGCTGGTCTGCAGATTCACCATGAGGGGCTGTCAGGGTTGACCTGGCCACTGCTAATCTTTTCCCCAACTCACACAGTCCCTACAAATGACACAGACTCCCTACGAATGACACAGAGGGTGCAAGAGCAGGTCCTGTGACCACACTCTACTGTGAGTTACAAGCTTGGGGCTTGACCATGTGATGGTACCACCTAATAATAATTCTGCCTGTAGATGTGATTCAAAGGCCAGGAGCTTTTTAAAAGGCATACTAGAGTGGGACTCCGTGGTAGCAAGGGCCATGCCACGCAGCTTGCTACGATACCTGTTGACAGACGAAGACTGCAGGAGTGAGGTCCTGCGAAACGTAAGTGGGAGCCCTCTGAGATGCTCTAAGTATCCTGAGCTTATCTCCAGCCTTCCCAGGGGAAGCACCTAGGAGGGTAAGCCAAAGGATCCATCACAGTGCATGAGATCTTAGTTTTTAGGACACAGATGGGCACTTGTAACAGAACAGCATGAACACAACCAGCAGGCGTACAGAAACTTGCTTGTGCTACACATGTTACTGCTGCTTTCTCAGAGCTTTTAAAAGGGCAGAGTACCATAAGAAGCACACCAGTGCTGTGGCAGATGCTCAGTGCACTCCGGCCTCCGCCTTTCAGACCCGTTCTTCAGCCCTGCGCAGGTGGAGGTGACTGCTCGAAGTGACTTCACTGTCACGCTTCCCTCCACCCAGCGCTTCGCTAAGGCTCTTCCCAGCACTGGCCCTGCAGGGAATTTAGCTTAGACTTAACAAGTGCCTGGAGTTTAAGATTCTGTTTTAGTTCTCGGGTTTTGTTTTTATTGGGATTTTCATTTCAAGGTGCATATATACATACACAAAAATACTGCCAGGGTATCATCATAATCATCTTACAGGAAATAATGTTTCAGAAACTGGAAGGTATTCTTCCTACACTCCCACATGTTCTGCTTTTAGAAGGCAAAGGAAGAAAGCAAGCAAGCAAAATACCAGCTACATTCTCTATTGGACACAGATTATATAGGAGAAGTCACAGACCGAAGTGAATAAAATGACTGGCTATAAACTCCCTTTTTTGAGAAGTTCATCATAAAAAACTTGAACTAGCCCTTCCTATTGTTGAATCGACCCATTTTGTTTTTAAACAAATTAAATTCATGCAATGTGATAAGTTTTTGCTTAGATTTTACCAGTTTATGTCCCACAGAAGGTGTGAGAGTATATTCCTGCCTTCTGCAGGCTTTGCATAGCAATATAATGTTGTTTTCCCTTTCTAATCTCCAATATATTTCTCTGAAACTGCAGACACACTGAATCATCAAGCTTTGTGTTTGTTTGCAGGGAATAACAAAAAATTTCAAGCACCAGTAACTTTGCAGTGCTTTCCTTCTATTTCCGGTGTTTCTGAACTATACAGTTTTAATCTACCTCATTGATTCCAGATGGAATTAACAGGTAACATTTCTAGTCCTAAATTACTTACTTATCCTAAATATGCAAGACTATTAGAAGTGGGAGCAAGCAAGACAAACTGCTTCTCATCTCTGATACTAGAATGTGGAGGAATGACTCTGCTCCAATCCCCCCCTAAAAAAGTTTTCATTAGCCTGGGAATGGCTCCAGTTCCAGCTCTGAGCTAGGCAGCTCACTGATGAGCTCCAAGACAGCAATAAAAATAATCAACAACCTTCTGGAGCGTACATCACATCCAGTAATGATGTTCACAGAACCAAGATGAAATACCAGTAACATATTCAGCAGAGTCTTGACTAGGTGGGCACAAGAAGTGTGGTGGGGTGAGGAAAACATACCAAAGAACATAAAAAAAAAAAAAAAAAGTGAATTTCTGTCTTTAAAACCTCAATCTAACAGAATACTTCAAAATGGAAGACACTTTTTATAGCAGTCATACCGCAAGAGGAAAGCCTGCACACCATGCTAAAACCCTAACAGGTATTAAAAGCTGTGAAGTTTATCCGCTACAGAACAGAAGGACAAAGACAAGGTCATTCACTGTGCGCAAGTGAAAGAACAAGGCTCCAAAATCCCCAAACAAACAGGGGCAGAAAATAATCTCCTTGGCAAAGTTTTGCAGTATTTGAGCATCAGGAGAAAGTCAGAAGCAACATTATTGACTAACCAAGCTGACATTTGGCTACCAAAGTATTTAATTCTTACAGTTCCTACTAGATGAAAGGACACCTTGTCCATCTCCAAGTGATGGCTTGGCACAGTCAACCAGACAGTACAGAATATCAGCATTTTTTTCTTTGTGGGTTGAGAAAGAGAGTTCTAAAAGTTTCTCATTTGCCCACTGCCCCTTATCTTGCTTGACTAGTTGAATTTCAGCAGCACCTGAGGTCAAGTTCTGCAAATCACCCATTGCCATCTTCCTGCAGTCTTTGCTGTGGGGAGGTGGGTGCAGAGGAGGACTCCCAGGAGGACACATGTGCTGGATGTTACCACTAGTACTGCCCGCAGCTGGGTCAAGCCACAGGATCCACGTAAGAGGCACTGATAAGATGGAAGAAAAACTCCTTCCTGGGGAAAGGAGCACGCATGGCATAATACATCGAGCAGGAGGTTACAATGGTGGCTGAGCACAGCCTGGAAGGTGGTATATCCATCCCCCAGCAAGTGTTCAAGTCAGACCAAGTCTTCTGATCTGGAATAAAATGATGCAACACATCTCAGTCTTATGGCAGAAGCTGCTGAGAGAACAGCAGGCAAGTGTGAATCCCTTATAGAGAGATAACACAGATCACCTGGCACCTAATAATTGCTGGATGTCTTTGTTGACATGATGAGGGTCCAAAGACTAAAGAATCTAAATAATTATGTCTGTTTTCTGAGAAAGCTCCAGCTGGGCAGCAATTCGTACTCAGCTATCTGTATTTTATTGGCAAAGCTGCAGCAGTCCTTTATAATGTTCAGCCACAGATAACGTATTACATCCCAGTGGATATTTCATAGTAAACTGCTCAAGTCATTCTCCACCCCCCTGCTTTTCTTGTTTGCAAGCTACCTACAAGCAGAGTACAGATTTTTTCCATTTTACTCATAGGCTGTTTGATAAGATTTCCATGCACAATCTTTGATCTGTGGATTGCTGCACATATTTGAAGTTCAAAATTTGATCTGCATCAATTGCTGACAGGGGAATTTCACCCACAGGACTAAAAAATGCAACTCTCAGGATCAGATTTATGGTGCAAATATTGAAAGTGTAGTATACATTTAAGAAACAGTAATAACTTTGGAAAATTGTGGCATAAAAGTCCCTAGGTTTACTCTGCGGACTTAGTTATCTAATGATCAGTAACTTACGTGGGAGAATTTATTCCGGTTCTCATTTTTTTATTCATTAGCTTTCTGCTCCACCTAGCATCTCCCTATTTTTGAAATTAAGAAAACAGAAAATCTTGATCAATTTTCTTGTGACTTACGACTTCATGCCTCCTTGCCCTGTTCTCTTTTCTTAAAAAACCTCTCTTCTCTGCACTAAACAGCCTCCCTCCAGGCCATCTCCTTCAGAAGAAGCTTCCTTGCCTGTAAAATACACTCATTGCCCTGCACTAAACCCCTCCTAGTTTCCCTTAATTCATCCTTTGTGCTGACCCCGGCTTCGGAAGGGGACAGCATCGTTCATGGGCAGCAGAGCAGCTGCCTTAGTCCATCTGCCTGCAGATGAGCATCCACATTACAAGCCACGCTGGCCATTTCCCAAATGAGCACCCAGGGTGCTGGTCTGAAGCTCAGGACCATCCTGTCCAGGTGATGACTGAGGTGGTGGGGGAGAGGACAGGTACACAGCAGCCAGCCATGTCCCCACCGGTGCTCTGCACTCACCGGACTGCAGCCCTTGGGCTGTCAGGCTCAGCACCTTTCAGGAAAACTAAATTTACACCCACACACTTCCCCCCTCCCTTCCTCTAGACATTATTAAAAAAGCTTCATTCCCTGATGATTCACCAACACCTGGGAGCAAGTTCTTCTTTTTGTTCATCTCTGACTAAAATCTTTTCTTCCCCTTAGCAACCAAACGGCAAGCCTTCAAGATTTAAAAGAAATGAGAATGAGTGTGTAAGTGTATGCTTGCTTCCTTGGAGTGCATGAAAGGCTAATTACAGAAATTAAATGCTAATTTCTCAAGATTAATATAGGCAAGTAAAAGGCTTTTGCATTGTTTGCATAAGAGGCTACTTCAAAAGCTTTCCTCCTTTTGCTCCTCACCTGTGACTTCTACCCTTCCTCCCCGTGCTAGGTTACACCAGGTCAGGTTTTTAATTGGGGCTCATTAGCCAAGCTGTGGATGCTCCTCTCCGGTCAGTCCCTTTGCCCACAGGCGACTGCTGGCTGCATCTCTGTAGCTGTAGGAAGAGGAAAGCAGACCCCCCCTCCCAGCAACAGTGGCACTTTAAGCTCTGTCACCAGTGGCTTTCCTGACACCCTGTGGAGAAGTTCAAAGGGGAACAAAATATATACAACAGCAAAATTTTGCAGTCCAGCTCCTTTGTCTGCCAAGAAGATGCAAAAACCCGAATGTATGTGTTCCTGAAATCTGCATTATTTTGTTGTGCTTAATAATGGGCCCTGACTTCTACAATTTATTGTCACATTTGACCATGCTCAGAACATTCCAGTTCAACACATCCTGTAAGGTATCCCTTAAAGTATAGCACTGCAAATGCCTCCATAAATTGAGGGTCTAATATATATTTATACATACATATTCAAAAAGTGTGTAGACGAGGTACTCCATAACATGGTTTAGTGGGCATGGATGATGGTTGGACTCGATCTTGAAGGTCTTTTCCAACCTAAATGATTCTATAATTCTATATATATATTTATACATTTTTGTCATATAAAAGCTTTCTCCAACACCACAAAGGGTCTTGGCACATCACACTGATTACAGGTCAGACTGATGAACACATGTAAATGAACGTAACTTACATTGTCACTCTCAAGTACAAGAAAAAGTAGTTGAAAATACATTATTTCACCTTGATTCTCTAAGCCAGCTTTCAGCAGAACAGTGACTCATTGCAACCTACCATCTAACCATGCTGACAAGGGCTCTCTAGCAGGGATGGTGACCTTACCAAAAGCAGCAAGCACACATCACAGCACGAGCTCTCTCTTAAGCAAGAATAGAGAGGCCCCAAACACATCAGGACCCCACTCCATCGTGTGCCAATGGGAAAACCAGAAGTGGGATGAACGTAAAACGTATGCTGTGCTGTTCCTAAAGCACCTTGGGTTTTGATGCACCGATCAAGAAAGTCAGTATTAGGTTTGTGCTGATGGTCCTCACCTAGTAAGAGCTACACAAGTACTCCCAGGAACTTCACCAGAGAAAAAATAACAGAACTGCCCCTATTCAAGAGCTATAATAAGGTAAGGAAAGAAAAGGAAGTAATTTGGCATACCTACGTGCACATATTAATTAAAGATAACAAGAATAATTACACACTTGGAAAAGGCAAAGACAGGTCCTCAGAATATCAAGAGGCCTATAAAAATTCTGGTGAAAGGCACCAAAACCTAAATAAAAAGGGGTGCAATTATTCCCCACCACCCACTCTGCTGAGTGTGGGAAGGACAAGAGTCACAGCAAGAGAAAGTAAATGTCACAGATGGGTAATAGGGACAACAACTGAGAAACACGCTGTAAGGTCTCCTCAATAGAGAACAGCTGAACTGAGAGGATCCAGCAACAGAATTTACTCACAGGACTAAGACAAAGTTCAGGGGCATTTCACACCTCTTCCTCAGCAGTAGGAAATGAACAGGCAACTCTTGAAAAATGAACAGGCAACTCTTGAAAAATAATTGGAAAGGGTTAAGGTGAGCAAAAACCGGAATGGGTTTTTAACAGGTTGGTGGTGTTTGCATTTCACCTCTTTCAAGATCAGGACATGAAAATAGAGAGAATCCCCTACATTCCCCACCTTGTTAAAAAGCACAATACCTCTTCCCCGCAATATTTCTGCAGCAGACATCATGTTTGAGCTAGACAGCAGAACAGGAAAATATCATTTACAGTAAGAGGATTGCATGCAAACGCCTTTTGCCTCCAGCATAAATGCATGAAACTAAGTAGACCCTAGCTGATAAGCAACACAGCAAGAATAGTTTTATTGAGCTGATATCTTACACATGTCTTTCTACATTAATTGTCCAGTAACAGCAGCTGACTCCATAGGGATGGTGAGGAAGCTGACATCATTAAGAAAGGAGAAAGAAGAGGCTTATAAGAAGATATCCTTTGAGCACCAGGTACAGAAACATTTCAGCAGTAATTTTAAACCCAGCTGGATGCCTACATTGGGTTTAACTCATGAATAACATACATTGGTATAAAAGTAGAACCCCCTCATTTGATGTAAACAGTGCACAGCTGCTCAAAATGTTTCACAGAGCAAGGAGAGGTGACACAGCTCAATATGAGAGTCTCAGGGACTCCTGTTGTTGCAGAGCAGACAATATACTGCAGCAGTTTTAAAGCATAGTGCCTTGAGCGATTTAAGCTCTCGCTAAAATGTACATACACACTTACACCTCTGGTGTGAGCAAAAGGCAACCAACACTTAGAATATGAACCTGGGATGTCTGTCACATAGCTCTAATCAAATTTCAGAGTCTTAATTATATTAATCCTTGGCACCACATCTATACATAAGGAGTAACAGAGCACCGCCATTTTAATCTGACTGAGATACCAGAATATGGTTTATAAATCATGGTTTAATTGGAGAATAGACTAAACCAAACCTCATTTCCCCAAAATGTTGCAGAAAAAGTCTAAATCTAGAATGAAGACTGCTATCTCTAGCAAAAAAAAGGCATTAGTATATGATTTTGCTGTTAGTCAATCTCCAGTCAGTAACCAAGAGAGTTTCACTGCAGCCTTTGGGTTATACCAACAAGAAGAACAGAGAAAAAAATACATAGGTGACAGGGCCTCACCAGGACAGATACAGGTCAGCTGGAGGATTGTGAAGGTTTCTGAATAACTTCTTTGCTCTCGTTCAAAAGAGTCATGGACTAAGCTCGTACACCAACGATTCCCTCGCTTTCCAAGCTTTCTGCTCAGAGTTTTCTTGTGTTAGGCCTAAGTATCTATTAAGTATTGCTACAGACATTACGCACAGTGGTTTGCCCGATCCAGTAACATCTGGCTGAAGCTATGGCTCAACAGCCACTTTACTAAGAGATGCTGATTGATAATAAACATCCTAAGAAATTTCAGGTGCAGGGCACTATACTAACATGCTATACTTTCACATGAGAGATAGTAATACAATTTTTTTTTAAAGAATAGTATCTGCATGCTTGTTCTGCCATCCAACAGAAGACTCATGACATAACTGTGTAATAAATATGTATTGTTCAAAAAAAGCATGCCAGAGGATTCTCACACTCAACAGCTCTCTCCATGGCACCAGCCACAGATACTACCAACCAGCTGAACAACACCTCGGGAACTAAATTCTGCATTAAAAAGTATATACTGGATCTCCTTGGTTTCCATAGGACCCATTTCAAAACAAAGGGTAGACTATGATACTGATGTCTGATCACTCAGACATCGTGAAAAACATGAGAGTTCTGGAAAGGTTTTTTGCCAGATTACTGAACTGCTTTGCTTTAGATAGTAACTTAGATTCCTTTTTGGCAGCAACTATACAGCATAACATACAGACAAGATGTGGCACACATTCCACCATATGGGCTAGAAAAAAGCAGCTGTCTAGGGAATATCTTCAACTAAAAATATTGTGTCTTATCTGACTAAGAGAATTGTAAATATTTTAAATGATAGTCAGAATATTTAATTGCACTCTTTGAAATACTGGAATTTACATGCAAAATAAACTGACAATTAGATACGACACCTTGAAAATGTGCTTTCCAGCCCTTTTCTGTGATTGCATTACAATAAAGATATATTCAATGTGTAAAAAAAGAGAATAGATCTTCTGGACAATCTTCCAGTAAGAACAGAGGCAAAGGGAAATTCTAACTTCTTCCAGGACAGATTTTCGTTGCCTTCTGGAAGACAGAAAGAAAGACCTGATGACCCAGAAGACCTCTTCTAACTGTTCGCAAGTGTCTGAGCTAAAATTAGTTTCCCTTGGAAGCCAGCTGCAGAATATTTGAGATTCTATGACTTAAAGCACATCACCCATATGCTAATTTAGCAGACAAGAAAGATTGTCATGGAGGATATCAGAGTGAGTCACGCTAGAAACTAAAAATCACTTTCTACATGACGCTGCCTTGTCTACTGACTTCTGCCACTCCGGTGCCTGGGGAGCCAAGGCTCAGTATACGTTATACAACTCTAAATTTTTCACATGCCAAGTGGTATTTGTGCAAACAAAAGAATTAGGAATCTTAGTCATTATTTGCTCAGGCAATGATCTGATTTGCATGTGAAAGCTAATGCTTGTAGATAAAGGCATAGGACTGAAGATGTTTGTAGACTTCAAATAAGCAAAAGCAATCGTAAATATTTATATTATTTCAGCAGCTAAGCTTTTTGAGAGGGACCTGAAGATACAAATCAAAATTCAGCACTAACTGAACACAGCACCCCCAGATCCCTACCCTTGCTTTGTAAAGTAGTATTGGACTGGTTTCAACTAGAGATTAAATAAAATGATCCCAGCTGTCCCATGGCAGGTGGATATGGGAGGGAAGGGGATGCTGTGTGGTCAGAGGGCTGCAGCAGTACAACCCAGCATGTCACAACCCTCTTCATCTTCTGGAGAGAGGAGATGCTGCTCCGTGTGTCTTCTGCACCAGCCTCCTTTCCCTCCAGTGAGCCACTGCAGGACAAACTCACCTATAAATTCTTATTTGAGGTTTTTAAGTTTACTGTAATGGTCTTAATGGCCTTTGTCACTTTTGGGCTCAGAAGCACCAACACTATTTCTCTCATCTGTGTTTTATTCTCTGCACAGCTGGGTACAGGAAAGCAGAAAAGACTGGCTTTGAGATTCCGCTGTATTTCCAGACATAACCTTCTGATACTTGGCTGTGCATCCTGCAGCTGTGACACTCACTGCTGTCCCTCCCTGCAGCCCAGTCCCCCTGTCCACTGGAGTCTTGGCTTCGGTACCTCTGCTTCACATCTGGGGAGCAACAGTAAGGCCACAGTGGCAGCTTTCTGTATGAATAGATACACCCCTCATGATTCAAACACCCCAGGACCACGGTATCCAGATCCCAGCCACACTACGCTCTGAGTTTCTGGATGCAGCAAGACAATTCCTAGCAATGGGGATGTAATTAATCACCACAAATCCTTAGTATATACAGTCAGCACTTTGCAAACCTGTATCCTCCACCCCAAATTCACGTGTCCATGGCTCAGAAGATGCTCAGGGAAAAAAGTTTGGCAGAGGCACCTTTTGCAACAGTTACTACTTGCTTGAATATACGGCTCCTTTGCCAGTGGAAGGAGCCCGATGGAGAGTAGTCTCCGTGGTATTATTTTAGCCAGATGACTTTGTCCCTGTGGAACTCCCTACTGAACAGTTCACTGTTGAGTATCTCGTACCTGGCTCAGATATATCCAGGCTGAGAAGAATCCTCCCAGTCTCACTTCACCTTTCTTCAAAGCAGGCTCCTCATCAGGGAATCCCAACTACAATTTTCATCTCTTTGACTCGGAAGTTTCAGACAGGTGAAGCTACTGCGGCTTCAACATGTTATAAAAATACTCCATAAAATGAAAAAAATGTATTGGCTAAAAGAATTTAACAGCTCATGACTGCAGTTTAAGATACGCTGTCATAAAAATGCAGCAGCAGTGCAAAATATCAAATTAGTAGCACAACTTCAGGACAGTAAAAACTGGGATTTAGCATGAAACTCACCCCCTCGTTAGAGGGAGAGATTCCTGCATCAGCTATGCTTTCTGTCCATCCACTGGAATGACTCTGGTTTGTTTGGTTAAGGAAACAGACAAAATTTAACTTTGCGCTGTTGTTAAGCTGGTACTTGCACCTTCTTGAAATCTAACAGGTTCAGCTGGCCAAGCTTTGATTGAGGATTTTGTGAACAATTTGCTTCCCCTCTTCCTTACCATCAAACACAAGCGTTTACCCCACTGGGCTAACACCCAACCTTGGGGGACCCAAACCACATTTTTCTTCCTAAACTTTATGGAAAGGCATGCAGATCACCACCAGAAAGGGTAAAGCATAAGGCACAGGAAAGCCATTTTAGTCCCTCTCACTTTGCCCTGCATTACATTATAATGGAGTTGGTGAACATTCACATTTTCTTCACCAAAAGACACGCTTCAACATTTAGAGATGACCCCATGATTTCATCTTAAAATTCAGAACAAGCTGGCGAGGCTGTCCAGAGACAGCTCACCCCAGACATCGCTGCAGGAACTTAGGAAATGCACCACTAACATTAACCCATCCAATAAATGCAAACCCTGGGAGTCAGCAGTGCCTGCTCCTGCGTAAACTGGAGCAAGCTTTCAGCATTGCCGTGGACCTGCTTGTGCATCTAAAAGGGCCAGGGCTGCTTGGGAATGGAGGATGGGATAGCATCCACAAGAAAAGCAACTGTACAACCCCCCTCGGTGCTCCAAACAATAATGCACTTTGCTGGTGTGTTCAGCACCTTATCAGTGGCGGACTAGATTATTTTGTCAGGGGTAATGGCCTGGTTTTGGCTGGGACAGAGTTAATTTTCTTCCTAGTAGCTGGTATAGTGCTATGTTTTGGGTTCAGTATGAGAAGAATGTTGATAACACACTGATGTTTTCAGTTGTTGCTAAGTAGTGTTTAGACTAAGTCAAGGATTTTTCAGGTTCTCATGCCCAGCCAGCAAGAAGGCTGGAGGGGCACGAGAAGTTGGGAGGGGACACAGCCAGGGCAGCTGACCCAAACTGGCCAAAGGGGTATTCCATACCATGTGACATCATGCCCAGTATATAAACTGGGGGGGAGTGGGCCTGGGAGGATTGCTGCTCGGGAACTGACTGTGCATCAGTCAGCGACTGGTGAGCAATTGCATTGTGCACCACTTGGTTTGTATATTCCAATCCTTTTATTATTATTATTGTCATTTTAGTATTGTTATTACTATCATTATTAGTTCCTTCCTTTCTGTTCTATTTAACTGTTCTTACCTCAACCCACGAGTTTTACTTTTTTTTCCAATTCTCTCCCCCATTCCACTGGGTGGGAGTGAGCGAGCGGCTGTGTGGTGCTTAGTTTCTGGCTGGGGTTAAACCACGACAGGTAACATCCAGTCTCATCAGGAATACCAATAAATCCAAAGCCAATGCTCAGCAATTGAAAATTTAAATCCAATGGCTGGCATACAAATCCCCAGTGACACCCTGTGATACTCTGTATAACAGGCAGGCACAGATGAAAAGCAAACTCAGCGCTGCCAAAAAAATCCGTAATTAGGAAATTTCTTTCCATCCTGATCTATGGAACATAGATCACTTCTAAAGAAAGAAGGGGAATAGCTAGAAATTATAAATACAGTTTTGGTTCAAAACTGAGCCTTTTCATCAGGCTTAATGGGACAGGAACAACAACAACAAAAAAGTACTTGGAGAACAAAAGTATAAGACAGAAACTACAGGAAACTAAAAGAAATAATAAATCAGTCCCAGAAAAATAACTGAAATACAAACTAAATAGATGCCAAAACTCTTTAAGAATCTTGAAGAGGAAAATGAAATCAATGTGATTTCATGAATGAGTCTGGTTTTCATTAAATCATTTCTTACTTGAAAAGGCTTTGTTATTAAAAAAATTGGCTTTTCCAGAGGAGGTTTTTCAGCTGCTAAGATTAAGACTGGACCTCTCTGTACCTCATACTCACTAGTTTCACTGTGCTTAACACCAAATTCAAGAGGTACCTCAGACCTATTTCTGTGTTGTGTGATGCAACAAGAAGTGTCATCCTGTACAGCAAAAAAGGGAATTTAATCTTTTTCGATTTCCACTGCAGATCACTGAGTCATTACTGTTCTATTATGTTTTCAGGGCAGTAAATTAATACAGTTTAAAGCCATTATATATAAAGTCCATGAAAACAAGTCTGCTGCCTATGTCATTTCTTACTGGGTTGAAAAATCTCAAAAGGTAACTGAATGAAAGACCAGGAAAAAAAGAAAATAGACCACATTTCTAGAAGCATTAAGTTGTTTGCTTAGCCCTGCTTCTGAGTTTTCAGCGGCTTTTCCATATTTATGATGGAAGCAGGCGGTGTAATGCACTGTGTAGCTCAGGTCCTGTGCTGTTGCAGAACCACAAGATCCCAGAGGGAGGAGGCTGGAAGGTACCTCTGGAGACCATCTCATCCAATGCTCCTGCGCAAGCAGGGTCAGCTCAAGCAGGTTGCCCTGTTCAGGTACTCTCTATAATTTCAGCAAGTCCCTACACCCATCTTAAACCAATGCAACTAAAATTGTTCTAGGATAATTAAGAGATCTTAGCAGAGGACTCTTAACACTTGCTATCTCCGCTTGAGATTCAGCCATGCAAGGTTTCATCACTGATCACTGAAATCCTTCCTAACCTGCTATGGGACTTCTCTTTGCTTTCACAAGATAAGTTCTGAGCCTGGTGCCCAGGAGTGCTGCAGAACCGAGTTCTCTCTGCAATGGTAGCTGCCCTTGTCACTGCATACCACGTGAAGAAAATGTGATCTTGGAATATCACTGGTGCTGGCCTTCCTTAACCGGAGGAAGATGAGCTTTAGCATCCATAAATTCTCAGCCAGGAGAAAGAAGAATATTTCTTCTGGGGCAAACTGTGCTCATATCTTACTGGTTTTCCCAAAACTCTCAGGTTCTCTTTGTGAGGTAAAATAAGAGGCTCACATTGACTTTTTACCTTCATGGTAACTTCTGAATTTTTAAAAAAAGAAGCGCATTAACTCTCTTGGAAATGGATTAGGCAGACCTTGAACAAATTGCTAACACTCTTTTAGAAACTTTTTACCATTGGTAAGAAGCCAAACACTCTCAGTTAGTAGTACCTTTACCTAGACCACTTTTTCCACTAAACAAGGAGTGATACACATCATTAGCTTTCATTTCAATTATTTGGCAAACTGAAACCTTTCTTTAAAATCCACTTGCTCAGTAAGTTCCTAACAGAACTGAAGCACTGTATATAAATAAAAAAAGGTGTGACTGAAAATAATAGAGCTGAAGGATGGATCATACTATTCCCACCCAAGAGTATCCTATACTGCTATACTGCTCCATGTAACTGACACAGCATTTATGTGCTGGCAATCAATGAAGTGAAAAATCACTACAGGTCTGTCTGCTACAAGCAATCTGACCTTTTGTAATCACAGATCTGGCTTCTATTCCCAACATGCTGGGTCATAGAATTAGACCAAAAATCTGCACCCAGATTTGAGACACTGCAGGTCTTTTCAGAGCTGGCAGTCAGCTTCTCCTTGCTGGACGGATAGGAACCATTTGTCAAATACGGAAGAGTTAATGTATGTCAGTGTTTGAACTTCAAGTACAGCTGAAACTTGAAGGTGTTCATAGCCAAAGCAATGACTTTATCAGTTAGCCCGGCATTTGTGAAGATCTGATTGATAGAGTAAGGCGCACACACACAGTCACTTTCTGCTGACTGCAGGTTCTCGATTACTGACACCACTTTCCATACTTGATGCATTACAGATGTAGGCATGAAGGGTGTTGCCACTGGGCTAGAGAGAAAGAAAGAGGTTTTGATCCCTTTACCATCAAGTTATCCTCCTTCAACTGGGAAGATTGTTTCATCATTCCTAATGGCATCAGGCAAGGAAAGTTCCCAATCCTTCCCCATTCCTCAAGGTGTATGAAGACTTGCCCTTCCCATCCATCTGCTATGCAAAAGCTGCGTTACACCATCACAGCTACCACTTCCCCAGTGCTTTGCTACCAACTGTATCCTGCAAGCGGTGTAAATTTGGCCCCAACTCTGGTCCCAGCACAGTACAGATTAGGGCTGGGGGCAGGAGGGAAGGGCTGAGGAGTTCTGTTTTTTCCGTGGTCATCCATTTTTTCCTGCAGTTCTCATTGTGACGAGAAAGGTATCAAAAGCTTTAATCACTACATCTCAAAACACACAAGTTAGTACTTTTCTGTGCTTCCAGACAGTAGATTAGTGCAGCCTGGCTGCCAAACATGATTAATAACTCTGCAAGGGCCTTTGTACTGTACGCACTATTTGCCAAAAATGGCAGAAATCAGAAGAGAGGAGGATGCATTGCAATGACAGTTATTTCAGAACCAGATGACTGGTTTTTGTGATTAAAGAACAAACCCAATTACATGAAGACAACTTGGTGACATAAGCTCTCCTCTAGTTCCCTCCTCCCCTGGCCCCATCACCCCTCCTTCTTTAAAGTGTTGCTTGGCATTCCTGAGATTAATTTCAGGGCTCTAAAATAAATACATCCAAAAATAGTAAGAGGAAATGGTAATCTTGCAAAGTGGAGTTTGTTAGCTTATTTTCCAGAAACCAGAAGCCCTGTCTGCTTGAAACCCTTATTGCTCTGCACAGCAAGTCACAAGAAGATAAATGACTTTCTGTATCAGCAAAGACCAAACACGCTGCTGTTCTGGTGCAGAGGCTCAGGCTTCGGTGTACGTGGAAAGCAAGTGAGCAACACAGGGCTGGGGGGGCTGGGGCAAACCCCAATATAGAAGGAAATCTCTAGTCTATCAAACCCCGGTTCTGCTTGAAGAACAGTTTGGCCATTGCAAGCCTAATCTGCTCCTCAGAGCCATAGTTGCTCCTGTCAGCATCAGCACCAACTTCACTAGAAACATCTCAAACAAGCCTTTTAGCTTAGTCTGCAAACACCAGTTATGCAGGTTAATATGCTCTGTAGTCACATGCATGTCCTCACTCCCTACCACTTTTGACCATTTCAACTCTGCCCTTCCCTGTAATCATGATCCTAGCACTGCCTGTCACCCCCAATATGAGTTCATTATGTCTGATGTGGGAAAAGAACTTAGCCTGTGATGCCAGTCACTCCATCGTCCAGGATATCCAGCAACAAGGCAGCAATCGCTGCAACAAATGTGAAGGGTGGCATCGAAAAATGTATGGTGACACTCCCTGGGAGAAGTGCAGCTTCCTGACTCCTCTAGCCACCTGCAGCAGCCACTATCCACCACACAATTACTTCAATCAGAATAATGGAAGAAAAAAAAAAGGAAAGCAAAAAAAAAAAAAAAAAAGGTGGTAAGGGTTCATCCAGGCTGCAATTTCTAAATTGTCATGTTTCTGCCTCAAAGTACACACACAGCACAGCTCAGATAAGCTAGGATGATATTTGGTAAGCATCAGATTCTTTGGGATGGGGGCTGACATTTTTGTCTGAAGTCTAAATAACTGTACAATTAATTCTTCATCGCATTTTGAGGCAGTAGAGAGGATCTGTTCTGTCAATGGAGCATCCCCATCTACTGTTGGAGAGCGGAAAGGGAACAGCACATGTCCCACAAGGCAGCAAGCTGCAGAAGAGGAACCTGCCACCCAGCAGGATTGCCAGGAGCCCCTGTTAAAAGGGTGGAGGAGCAAGGGCGACTTAGAGGAATCTTTGCTTCCCAGTTCTGCTGTGGCCTTCACCAGAGCTCTATTCCAGTATCTATTACAAAAATAAGTTTCTAGATGCCACCGTTTCAAAAAGCAAAATTTTAGAGAACAAACTTGCATCTAAGCCAAGAAAAAGCATTGCTTTCCTAATCTCGCAAGCAGCCTCAAACACTTACCTAAGGAAATTTGAAGTCTCTAAGGGGGAGAGCTGATGGTGACAGTTTAGATGCTGAAATACACTTAAATCTTTCACTGCTGATGATGACATGAAACCTGCAATAGCCAATAAATTTTAGCCAATTTTTTACAATACTCATCAAGTTTCAGATGTTTATAAAATTGAAAGAAAAAATTAAAATGTCCCATAACTTAAGTTCCAAATGAATTCCAAAATTTATCTGAATGGAGATAAAGGATTTTAACCTTTTCAGGGTTCTGAAGTTTACTGAATTCACACTCTTATCTTTGGTCATCTCCTAACTGACAAGAAGAATATGATAAATGATCAGACTAAGTACCGCACAGCAAGGCATGGATTTAGCAAGGGGCAATCACAGAACTGAAATTAAGACATTAATAAGCCTGCCTGTCAGAGAAGATGTGGAATGATTCCAGACTAAAAACTTCAACACAGCTTTCTAATTACAGATTATTCTTCATCATAGCAGCACGATGAAAACAATCTTGATAAAGTTACCTATTCATCAGTTACTGTCATTTCCCCATAATAATAATCCTGCTTCTTACATAGAAAGTGAGAGCTCAAGATCTATCACTGGTACAGAAATGAACAGCTCCAGAAACTCGAGGGATGTATTCTGAGAAAGCAAGCTATTCGTCACTTTTCTATGGCCCTTTTATTCTGTACATGTAAAGTAGAAATGGGCTAAAAATTAATGAGACAAGACTACTCCCATGCTGCAGAAGTTAAGCACCCACTTTAAACAGCGACCAAAGAAGAAACAGAATTACTTGCACACTTGAAAAAACTTGCTGAATTCAAGCTTTTAATGCTGAGGGATGGCTGAAAGCATCCCCAGAAGATGCCATATTTTCATGATTTATTTAATTTGGAAAATAATATTCTCCTCTTTAAAGTGATCCACTGTGATACTGAGGATGCAATAGCTGTGCATGTGTACACAGCCACAGCTTGCAAAGGAATGAGAAGGAGAAATCCAAACACTATTTTTACTGGATAGACAGCACTTAACTTGTTCCAAACCCGTGTTTGGAGGTCTGTGTTTGGAAAGCATTAACATTTTCTTTTTTCACTGCCTTATCACGCACTCCCCTCCTAAAAAAAAAAAAAAAAAAAAAAAAGGCAAGCAGACCTACATATAGTTATCCAGTTATCCCAAGGCCAGAAGATGACAAAGACACATGGGCCAGATTCTTTACTCATTGCTCCCATCTCTCAAGGATGGAAGGTTTAACCAACTCCCTCCAAGTGATCAAAGAACTTGGTTGAAACTCCTATAGTAAACCACAAAACGACTGGGATCTCCTTCCATGTGTAAAATAGGGAAATAATTACCTGTCAGCTCTCTCAAGCAAGACCATTGCATCACAGCTTGTCTTTGGGCTAAAAAGAACAGGGGCCATCTACCCAGAGCTGGCTCTGGTCTCTCTCCTCTTGAATTCAGGGTTTCAGTGGAGGAAGATGAATCCTTGTGCGTGTCCCATGGGCCATCCTATGCCAACATTCAAGTCCAGGTGTTATAAGCCCTTCCTCATCACAACCCCTTCGCCTCTCCTGGCTCATCCTTTGCAACTGATACCTCTCTATCTCAGGAATCGTCCTTGCTGCAAGATGCTCCCCTAGGTCTTGACAGAGAGCCTAGCCTCACTTCTTCTGCTCCAGGAAGACTTCACCTCCTCCAGGTGCAAATTCCTATCTTCATGCCAAGGATCAACCTCACGCTCCCTCAGGGAATGGGAATGCCTCTCTGTTGCACACCACATCTGTCACGTACCATGCACTGAGCAGGAGTTTCCCCGCAGCAGACTCCTCGCACATTCCTCTTACTCTTGCAATTTATTGACCAGTAACTGTGGACCGCAGGAGCCCAACGGTAAGCCCCATGTTCCTAGGTGGTCACCTAGAGAGCCAAGAGGCTTACCTCTGCTCCTCGGGGAACACAAGACAGAGTCTCTTCTGACATCTGTCCTGTGGCCCACTTTAAACAGGGTCTCTCCTTAAAGACGTCACTAGATCACCTCGTAGTAGAGACGATTTGCATGAAAGGAAGGACACAGCATCAGAAAGCTGGTAAAGGCTTTGATTCCTCAAAAGCTTACTCAGGGACAGTCCCAGTGAAATTAATTTGTAAAATTAAACACATGCATAAATGCTTGCAGAATTTAGGCCTAGGAGATAACAAGCACTCACATAGCCTGGGAGAAGCAAAGGTTCCAGCAAAGGATATCCTACTTTTGAGTCAAAATAGGTTTCAATAAACTTACCAACTCCATATAAACATTCTTACAAGACCATACGCATTTACTGCTGGAAGGATATAAAAGGAACAAAATAGAATTGAAAATGATTATTATATCCTTATGCCTTAAAAGTGATTGTTAAGGGCATCCAAGAATTTGAGAAAATATTAAGCTGTAAGTTTTATTAAACCCTGAGGGAAAGTCAGGAGACCAGAAAAGACCAGAACAATTGCACAAAGGCAATGACAAATGCCTTGAAACACAAGAGCTGGAAATCCAAATGAGCGAGCATTGGGCTAAAATAATCTAATAATCTCTCTCCACTGGCAAATAACAAGGGGCAGGGGGAGAATTTCCAAGGTTTCTTGAAAACTTTTTTCCCTTTATTTTTGGAAAAAAAGGGTAAGCTGTTTTGCTGGATGGGGAAAACGGGGCTTTGCTATAGAAATGGCAAACCTCCAGTAGCGACTAACTAAGAAGACTAACGCAGATGGTGAAACCTCAGAAACTTTTCACTCAAAAAGGGAAAGGAAAGAGAGAAGACCCTGAACCTATAGTGGGCAAAAATCACCAAGTGGTGATCATCTAAGCCTCTGCAAGGGGACTTCAAAACAACAAAGCCTATCTCAGCACGCTTAGGCCAGTGTAGCTCTGACAACCAGGCAATATCACTTTAGCAAGAGACAGGCCATAGTGAAAGTGGGGACCGGAGAGAAGGGCCCTAGGCATAAGGTTGCATACAGGGGTGTTATGAAGAATATCATTAAAACCAGACAACAGATGCTTCTAGCACTACAGGAGGTGCCTTATGCAGCATAAAAGTCTCAGCAAGGAGGAGTTGCCTTGCTCACTTATGAACTCCGCACAAAACAAAGCCCTGAGCTCTTAAATATTAACCAGTATCAGATGCGTTTTCTTTGTGTGAGCACATGATTGGTAAAGCAGAAAGGAGACTTTGTTCTTTGAAGAAAACTACCTTATAGACCATTTAAAACATAGGATATCAGCAAAGAACTCAAAACAGCTGGGATGCAATTACCTCCAGATAACTGCAGAAAACTGCACACAGACAGGTGACGATCTCCTTACTGCAGCAATTTAACAGATTGCTTAACTGAGACTGCTATTTTGATAACTTTGCACATTAATCCAAACCACAAACACTTTCCAAATCTAAGCAGTTTTACTAATGAATAATGAATTAATTTTCATCTCATTCTGAATATTCTTAGGGGGATTCTTAATAAATCTGTAATGTATTAGACACACACTGCATTTCTTGATCAGGAACTCAGTCTATCAAGGAAAAAATGATGGTCCTACTCTCCTTTAAGCCTCATTCAGATTGTGAGCCACCCCCACCCATGCCCACCCTCATCCCAACTAATTCACATGTGAATTATAGTCTGGGGCACAGGCAATAGAATTTCCTTCATTCCAGCAGCAGCCTTATGTGGTAAAATCTACCACTTCGATGAAAGCAATCTCCTCATGGATGAGGATACTTTACTATGGTACATACTCTTCCCCTATCTCCTAAGAGGTAAAGGAGAGTCAGAGCAATTAGAAGTATGGGGATGTCAGCATGAATTAAGTCGCCATCAATAACACTTGTCATGTTTGTCTTCTTACACATTTTCACGTAACTTGAAGTGTGCTTCTCCCCTAAAGAACAGAGCTACCGCTACAGAAGGTTCACATATGAAAATAATGGCCAAAATGGAGCACATTTTTATCTCCAAGAGCGCTTTCAGGAATGAGAGAAAATTGGATCAAAACTAGAGGATTATTTTTTTTCCAGCATCCTGTCGCTACCAAGAGCAGGTATCAGCTGGTTCAACAGGTGATACAATGGTGCTAAAGTCATAGAATAACCTACCTACAGCAAAAAAAAAATATTTACTGTTTGATATATAAGCAAGTTCTATTCTATTATATTTTTGCCCTGTCTGCTGTAATTCTGGTGGTCTCTACCAATGATGTAGCTGTCCAGCATGACTCAGAAAAAGATTAAGAAATTATCTTGTCTGCATCCAGAGATATGTGGAGTTTGATATATTAGGTGCACTGTGTAATATAACCAGTGTTCTCAATAACTACAGTATTGTGTCAAACATGATTTCTCTGTAAGTAATGAAAGCCTTGAAAACCAACAGCTACAATGGCAGAGCAAGATTGTTTTTCTAAATTACCAGAAAGAAAAGGCTTTAGATTGTTATGGATTCTGGGCAGTAATTCAGCTTTAGGGAGCTCTGCTGGGCACATTAAAATTCACAAACCACACAACCTGTGGCATTACAAACATTAATATTTATTGCTGCAAGAGCAGTAGCAATGCTCATATTTAATACAGTGATAGTGACTACTGTGACCTCTAACAATTTCCACTGACGTTAATGGGATTTGGGGCTTTTCTTCCCCACATAGAGATAGGACCAACACAGATCTTTCTATTCTTTTCAGTGCGAAAGACTTTTATCAGTTATGCTGTGGGGAGTGGGAAGTGGAAGTTAGAACAAGACCTAGACAGGTCCCTACTCATGTTGACGTTAAGTATTCTGATATTAATCTCTTAAAACTGAACTTTAAAAGAGAAGCAGATAATGGCTTAAGCTGCATAGCCATGTGAGGCAGCAGGGGATAGAAATTGCTCTTCCCTTTCAACGTCAAATATCTTTCCTAGCAAGCAGGAGAGCTGGGGGAGCAGGGCACGCTTTGTGAACCTTTCCAGTCCCCACCAAGGCTGACAATGGCAGAAACCAGCTAGGGATGTGGCATTTAAACCACTATGTTAATTTGCAAGCCAAAGCAACACCCACTTCTTCTTTCTCCACCCAGCCCTTCACGCATGCCACCACAGTGTTCGTGGTAGGGATGCCAGTTCTGGTGTAGCCTAATGGAGGAAGCCATCCAGAAAGGGACATGGGCTCCTGTTACCCTCATTACTTCTTGATTTCAAGTGGCATTCAGCAGCCTTTAGGAGACCGAGTTTACAATGCTTAGCAGCTCAGGTTCACAATATTTGGTCTATTTAGTGTGTTTTCACTGATGCATCAAAACACAGGCACACCACCAACACATTTTCACCCCAGCTGACTGGTTTTTTCTCTTGCCTGATCAGATCATCTTCCTATTTTAAAGAACATTGGGGACCACTCCAGCAAGCCTTATTTCTGTCCCTTACATATATATATGTTTCTTTTCCAAGACTATAAATCATCTCCATTAAGATTTTTAGGAGCCTGTAGGCATGCTTCAGCAAAACCCTCCAAGTCTCCAATCAGTCCAACTTGCAATACTCAGAGGTTTCAAAACAAAATTTCACCTCCCAGGTAAAATTTACCCAAAGAGAAAAGAAACCCTGCATCTGAAGACACAGTAACATCAACTCAAGGTTAGAAAATGTTCCTTAAATCCATTGGGGAAGATGTCACTTAATACCAGCTGAGGAACTAACTCACTTCACCTACAAACCTGACCTCAAAACCAAACTATTTTTTCATTTCCTCCATTCAGGAATCTTAATGCATACTTTAACTCTGAGTTCACCCCAAATGAAGCACTTTCCATGACCAAACCACAGCTCAGACGTGCAGCTGAACCTCCATTTTCAACCACTAGCACGTACCAGCAGCCTGTTAGGGGCCGATGTTCACATCACCCAATATTATTTCACAGCAGGCTCCCCTGGACAAACTCCATCCATCCAAATCCATCTCTACGGTATGCAAATCCTTGATGACTCTTCACTGGGTAGCACTGCACTACATTGCATTATATTATCTAAATATAGGATTCATATTTTTCCTCAGCTAGCGGCTTCCAGGGCTCAGTTTCCCATCATTGCAAAAACTCAATTCTGTATGGGCCCTGAGAGCATCTCCCCTCTGGGAGGTTGGCCACTGCCCTGCCACCGTGCTGTCACTCCGAGCCCCGGTGTCCCTTCCCTTACTGCAGTCAGCCCCAGCAGTCTCCATCCCTGAGCCTGTGCAGGGATGATACATGCATCTTTACAAACCAATGCATGTCGTTATTAATGCAGATTTTTAAGGCACATACTTATATCTACAGATAACACTAAAATTTCGTGAGTATTCACATACATATGGACATACTGAGATGGAGTTGATTTTAGTGCTCTCCTCCCTCATTTCCTCTCTAGATTCTGCTTAGTATTTTGAGATTTCCATTCACTAATTAAAATGTCTTGCAAAGTAGAAACACCCCCCAGCTGGTTTTCATTAGCTCTGTTTCACGGGTTTATTATCCTGTACCAACAAATACAACTGACTGTGTGCTGCATTAATACAGTATTAATGCAGGAACAACCTCTGGACAGATTTTTCCTAGTGCCCAGCAATAAGTACCTGTGAATAGTTGGTCAGTTACTTTTTGAGAAGTTACGTGTCTGACCAACAGAAGTATTTTCCTTGTATGTGCTCCTCTAGATGGCACTCAAAGCTACATTTTCACTGCAATCAGCAAAAAAAATGGGGGGTAAATTTTGCAGGAATAAGACTAAGAAGAAAAATTCTCTGTTTGCAAGTGCTCAATACACTGCTTGGTGGGGCAGAATTTCCTGGCAAGCTTCACATGGAGGCTGCCTTGCAAGTAGGCATGAATTGCTGCTAGAATGGGATGTCCCTCGTTACATACCTTACTTTTCCCTGGCCTCTGTTCTCCTGGTTTGATCGTGATACTCTTCCTCAGTTCTGGTGTATGCCATTGCTGTCTGGCATGGTCATTTTGGGTCTATTGAACAATGACATGTAAAGAGGGAAAAACTTCAGAGAAACGTTGCATGATCCAAACGACTGATACATGCCTAATACTTAGGTGAACAGCCTCTTCAGAGAGAATGTGAGCAATGCAGGCTGCCAGCAGTTCACCTTAAAATATTTGGCCCTACCTCAAAGATGTAGGAATGAAGAATGCATGAAGTTAGGGATGGTCTGACAACCAAATACATTTCCTTTACAAGCCAATTTCTAAATGTTTTGCTGTCTCTGCTTTCCCTATATTAAGGAGAAGAATATAGGGAAAGATAATACAGGATGCAAAAAGAGACATGTCTCCACATGCACATCCATAAAACTCAGGATTGTAATGGGTGAAAAGTCTCAGACCTGTTTGTAATCATTCCCACCGCATCTAGAAACTGTGCTGTCACTAAGTGGGTATTTCAGCAGATAATAGTCATGGTTTCTTTCCTTTTGGGCAGATATGAACAAATTGATATAGTTATTAGTGCATAGTAAAGTACATTCATATACTTGAGAATTTATATGTGGTAAATGCTCTAACAACAAAGTGTTCATAAGTGTCAGGTTTAGGTTTTGCTTCATTTTCAGTTCCTAGAAAATTAAGAACACAGATTTTTTTTTTTTTTTTCTGTATGGGTAGATTATTATTTTATTTTCATAGGAGATTGATAAAAGACAATCCTCATTTGGTTGTATCTCCAGGAATATTTGATTGACTATGCTTTTCTTCCTCCAACAAGATCAGTTCAGTTCTTGCTGAAGATGTAAAGATAGTTTGAGAAACTGGAACATTAGGTGGGGTCCCATCAGCTTTAAATTTTTCACTGCCTGTTGTTGTCTCTCTAGGTGATAATTTTTCTTGTGCTTTCTCTGCTACATGCTATTCCACTCCTGCAGACACGTCCTTTTCAACACTTTCCACTTGAAATTCTATTTCAGGATCTACTCTAGCACTTTTCACATCCATTTTCACTCCTGAAACTTCTACCATTATATTTTCCAGCTTAGCTGCAACATAAGCAGCATCTTCTGATCCCTTTCTTATAAACTATTCAGACCTAGGCCTTTTTAATCGACTTTCTTGCCTATCTTCTCCTATAATTTTCATCTCACCCATAAACTTTCCTGTTTTAATTACTGCCTCTTGACTTTTAATGTCCAGCGCTTCCTTTGGAAGATGAAAACTATAATTTTTGTGTTCCACCTGCATTATTTCAGCTGTTGATCATTTACATTCTACTCCTCAGTTGCCTAACTCAGTAGACCTTTCTACTTTGGGGATCTCTATATCCAGTGATTTGACTTTGTGCTCTTGAAGAGTCAGAGCACACGTAGGGAACTTTTTTTAGTAAATTGCTTTTTTTTGTCAATTTTTGAAGCAATTATTTCTGGTTTTGACAATTCTGCTGAAGACAGAGTGAATTCTGAAGTATGCATTTTTGTCCTTCAGCACCATGCTTAACTATATCTGCACATATAACTATATCTTGTTTTGGAATATTCATTCCTTTGATTCCTATTTCAGGGTTCCTCAGATCAACCGAAGCTGCTTCTTTGGGTAATTTAATACGTGGTTTTTGAATGATATCTTCATCAGCAGAACTTGATTTTTTTTTCCCTAGGAAGTTTCACTTTAGAACCAATGTCACTTTCTGACAGTTTTCCCTTACAGCAAGAAATTCTAAATTTTGGGTTTCAGGTTTTATGTATTTTAACTGTACATTCTGTGTCACCCACAGATATTTCAGGAGCTGATGTTTTCCCTCCTGGCTTCAGACTTTCTTGCTCCAAAGAACCATCTTCATTTCAAATTTCAAAATCTGTTGCAGAAAGATTCATATCAGCAAGAGATGACATTTTTAATTCAGTTTCTGGAATGTTCATTTGATATTTAGTAAGAGTTGCATCCTCTTTTGGTAATGCAGAAAGCTGTTCAATTTTAGAAGAACCAACATCAACTTTGGACAAACCCAAACCAGAAATTCTAAATTTGTAGAGGCTCTATCCCCCTTACAGACAGAAAGAATTTTAGATCCAACACTCCTTGAAAGAGTAGCAGGAGTTTCCTCTGTTTCTGCACAAGAAAGATATTCTGACTGGAAAAACTTCAGCTCCCGATCTACCCTTAGCCATCTTGGAAGGAGATGTGAAATAATGTTTGGGCAATCTAAAATGTCCAGCATTTTCAGTTTTCTCAGCAGAGCCATTATCTGATATGTAAGCAGGTTTCACGCCTTCTGGAACTTCCCCTAAAGATTCCTTCCTAAGTTTTCATTGCTCCACAGACATCATCCCCACCCCACTCCAAATATCCCAGATTTTGTTTTCTGAATTATTAGCATTTGTGTGTTATCTGCTGCTTGCTTTTCTCTTGTTTCCAGTGTGTCAGGTGTTGTGTGTAATTCTGCTTTAGCAGTGCTGTTTCCAGACCTTCTACCTGTATGGATCCTCGTGCTATGTGATCCATTATATCTATGGGAATTCCACCTTCTCCTTCTCTTCTGTCTGTTGTTCATTTCTGTTTCTTTTTTGGGGATTTTGACAAGGCCTGTGGTGTTTGTTTAGCTGGGCTCTCTTTCAGATCAGGTGTTTCTAAACTGGGCTTTGATATCTGTGTTGTTATAGCTGGCACTTCTGGTGCAGTAAACTTTGATGTTGATTCTTTATCTTTGTTTTCTAATGCTTATTTCAACTTCAGGGTGTTTTTTCGCATGGGTTGGAATGCTGTTTTTCAGTTCTTTCAAGTCTTTTGTTAAAGTTTCAGAACACTGCTTGGACTGCTAAAGCATTTACTTTTCAGTGCAGTACTTCAAGGCTAATTGCAGCACTGATCCTGGTGGCTGGCACTAATTTTACAACTGGAAAAGAAAGAAGAAAGGATTACCCGAGAGGATTCTTGGGTTGATTCACTGCTGTTTCTCTTGGTTTACTCTGGTGTAACTTCAGTGGCAGCGTAGTTGTCTAGATCTGGAGCGAGTGTGGGGTGCTCCGTTCTCAGGACTTGACTGGTCCTGTGTAGTTTGTGTGGTTGATCCATCTCACCATCCAATGGGGCACATCCTTTGAGTCTAGAATACTGCAGCTATCCTACATGTTGTAAGAGAGGTAAAGCTTTTTAAACCAGATGCTTTAATCAAAGGGTAGTTAGAATGATTAGGTGACCAACGCCTTTAAAATGTTCCTGCCGGTAAGACTGGGCAACTCAAAAAACCCAAGCGAATTAGGCACTGCCCCACTTCACATAGTAAGACCTGAAGACCTATTTCCCATCCGGGTGACCTTTTAAAACAGCAGATGACACTGCCCAGTCTTGTTCAGCATGGATGTGCAAAGGTAGACCCGGGGCTGATGACATCTTATCTGGGCTTGTATCAGGGGGAGAAGTTTCTAGACTTCCACCAGCCGTTGGTCAAGCAAAGCAGTGGTGTATGAGGCACAAGGGTGGCTTCAGACGCTTGGCCAAGAGCTGTCAGGCAATTGCTCTCCTTGTCCTTGTTAGAGGGACTGTGGATCAAGGTTTGCCAAAATGTTGCCAGAGACATCTTGTGCTGTTGAGGGGCAAATCTGTCAGCATAAAAGGCCTCTTCCACCCACCTCACGCTGGGTAGGAAGGGAAAGAGTCCTCCTACTAAAGTCCATAGGACTCTTTCCTACAAAACAGAGCAACAAACTTCTGTCTCCAGGACTAATACAGATACAGTGGAGATTGCATGGAAAACTTCGCACTGAGGCGCTTGCGCCCACCCTGATTTCCCCAAACTCTGCCTACATGTATATTAGTTATCCCCTCTACAGTAGTTAACCCCATATCGTAAACGACTTGTGCCCCTTGATTCCCACTGTAGACTAGGCCTAAGATTTGCTTCAGATTTTGTTCCAATTGAGATTGCAATTAAAACAAACCTGTAAGAAGGAGGAAATATACTACATTGATTAATTAAATTTTCAGCAAAGTATACTTGCAGTGTGTGAAAGATGGTGCCAATAAACTACAATTTATATGTCATTGTCACGCTCCTAGTAGTACTGATGCCAACATTTTACAGGTATTAACTTTTTTATATAAACACCAGACAATCAATGCTTCGTTCAAAACATTTTCATGAACGAGATGGAGTCTGCATCAGTGAATGCTTCTAATAGCCACTGGACTGTCTTTTGAGCAAGGGAGTTTTTTGAAAGTAGGTAGTAGGGGTTATTCAGAATGGAGCATTTCCATATATGACTGGAGATTCTGTTCGCGTTTTAAATGCAATTGTTTTGATTATCTTTAATCTAGCAATCCAACTAGTTTGGTTTTGATACAACTGCAAAAACATAAAACCACGTAATTGTTCTAGCATTCACATTTGGTGGGTAACAGTCTCTAAAACATACTTGAGACATCATATATCAATTTAAAGTATGACAGTGTCATCTAATTCAAGTCAATTTTTCTTTAAAGTCTCATATAAACTGAATAGAAACCTAGCTTTAATTGAGGTATTGGCATAAATATTTACCATAATCTGTATGCTTCAAAATCAAATTAAGAATAAAACAGAAAATGAGTATACTGGAGATTTAAAAAAAAAAAAAAAAACACCAAAAAAACATAACCTGTTTTCTTAGTCATTCTGTCTCCCTTGCTTACAAATTATATTCTTTTCTCTGCACTTCTTATGTTTGGGCTGTCGGCCTTCTAGGATTCAATACTAAAGATGCATACGAAGGTAGGGAATTTAAGTAGTCTGCTCTTATTTCTAAGAATATAACTTTTCATTCCATTAACTTAGGCATTATCTTTCCTGCTAAAAAGTGGCTTTGTTTTATTTTCATTTTTCTGGGAGAGAACTAAAATGCTGCAGTTGTCTTGTTTTCCCTAGGGTTTTGATGTAGATCACTTCAAATTTACAAGAGTAGCAATGGTTACACTGCACGTATTTTTGACAAAGGTGCATGTTAAACATAGAACATTCTCAGGCAGAAAGAGCCTCTTCTCACCAGAAGACATTTCCTCTTGCCACGTACTGGCTGACATGAATTATCTAACTTCACTTCAGCAACTGGTTTCTCTTAATACACAGAAATTTGAACCGTGATAAACCCATGTGAAAACTTGTGTGCTTTGCTCACTCATTTATTATTGTTTGTTAATCACACCAAGGCTACAAACTGTGCCTTTGCTTCACCAGGTTTTTGTGTTTGCTTCTTACCTTTTCTTAGCTATGATAAGAAACAATCAGTCCTGTTAGTCCAGTATTGGTCTGGCCTTGCAGAAATTAATAGCTTTGAGTCCATAGCCAGTTTGAGGACCTGTGCCTAGGCATGTGGGCAAGGCTGGGACATCTCTAGACAGGTCTTCTCTGACAAGGCAAAGCACACGCTGGGCACCTAACATGATATGTCTTATTAATGAGGAGGAGGAGGGAGTAATTGTAAGACAATAATAATAATAATTACTATTATTATTATTATTATTTAATATAATTGTCATTGTTGCCAGTGTGTTTGACATGGCAAATAATTTCTACATGCAGGTCAGCAGTTTTCATAGGCCTCCCTCACGTGCATAGTATTATGCATATATCTTATTTTAAATAAGGATGTGCATCACTGCCATCATGGAGAGCTTCAGCTGACTTGATGAAGCTGTGACATAGATGGGAAAAGGGTGAAGTCAACCTTCATGTAGCCCAGAGTGAGCCCTACCTCAGGAGCTGCTAACTGAAAATTAAGACCTTTAACACTTCTACACCTGGTAAATCTGCCATGTAAAGTAGATAAACATGTCAAAGTATACAGCTTTATCAGAACATCTGCCCTGTGTAAAGGAGGAGAGATGTGAAGGGAAGAAAATAATGTAGGTCAAGTATAGTAAGATATTATTTCATGTAATGGTGAACCATTAAGAATGGAGTATGACAACTCCAAGTGCACAGCCTGTGACAAGCACCGCAGGAATTTTACAGTCTGTGTGCTCAGAATGATGCAATGACAGCTAATGCTCCAGTATATAAAATTATTGTTCCTTAAAAAAAAAAAAGAAACTGCTGGGAGGAATTAATTCCACGCACTGTTTGTTGAACAGAACTCTAGGAATGGAAAAGGGAAAACAAAAGTATCAACTGCTGCTCATTTCCTGGCAGTCAGGGTGGCATTTATTTTTCGCTTTCACATTAGGATCCCTCAGAAAAGGGAATATGAAAGGGGTCTGCCATTTCAGTCAGCTTATCTCCCAAGCAATGCAAACCAGCAAACAACCCCACCTTCCAGCCAGCTGAGAACTTGCAATTTCAATGGTCTTGAATAGAATTTGTTTCTCATTGAATTGCCTTTTGAAGATAGATATGCAGATAACTTTTTTTCATGCTTAAGCACCTTCTTAAGCACAGCCAACTTTTCTGGCTAAGTTGAGCACTAAGAGAAACGCTAAATGCTAAAATGTGTATTTTTTTCCACAGTGTCTCATGTTCTCAATGGTTGTGGCTTTGGAGAGAGCCCCAGACGATTCCCAGGTTTGGCTGGGAAAGCTGGTTAAAAGCAAGTATTTCATGCTTGACTCAGAACAACTCCTGAGGATTTGTTCATCAAGGATCCGGTTTCTCCTCTTATTTTCCTTTAACAAGTTCTGCTCCCAAACTCATTTTCTGTTATTCCTTTGCTTCTGATGGTATACAATCTGCTTGAGACTTTTTTTTTACTGGTAGCATGCTGAGCCACAGAGAATTAAGTACATTAAGGATTTTTCTTTCTTTTTCTAAATGCAGAAACCCATATCAAATGCTGGTTTTTACCCCTCTTAATATCCAAATCCTGCATTCTATTCCCTTATTTACAATGAGCAGATTCATGCATCTTTGCCACAGGCTCTAAGGACTCAGACTTTTATAAAAGTTCAGGGTTGCAGTTAATAGTGACTTGCCTAAACTTGAGGTCTGAAATTAAGAAAGAAGTGACCTGATTTTTGCTGCACCATTGGCCCTAATGAGATTTGCAGTCAGACAGCAAATCAGCAAAGCCAAGGAACGTGTACTAAGCAAGTACGCAGATCGAACAGAGCACTGGAAAATGAATGTTTTCCAATTAGCTACTTTGCCATTACAAGGGACTTCCAATTGGTCAGAAGATTATTTCATTTATATATCTGGCATGCAACTAATTATCAAACAGAGTTCAACCAACCTGCAAAAAAGGCAACTGCCTATCCAGGAACAATTTAAAAAACCTTTTTGAGCAAGACTGGAACCCCAAATATTCCATAAATCTGCAAGATGAGCATAGACAGAAAGACTAACTGGAGAGACAGACTCTGAAGTGAATTGAAATACACATTTAAAATAAAAGTATATTTGAACCTTGTTCCCTGTGCAAAACAAGGAACTTTCTTCTTTATGACTTTGTCAGAGAAATCGCTTCCTCATGGTGCCCACACTGTCTGATGATGTGAGAACTTCTCATAGTTGAGTTTGCCTGCAAAACCTTCAGTGTGTGACATTTCCCTTGTTGTGCGATTACCCCTCCCATACTTAATGAAATGCATACAGTGGTACAAGACAATTTGTCTGGTATTAAAGTGAACATGGAAGATATGACCAGATCTTAACCCGTTAGAAAAGCAGAGCTCCAGCCCCAGCACACTCATGCCATGTCTGTGCCTGGCCGTGGCCCTGCTGATCCTACACCCACATCCCTTCTCAGGCTGACGTCCTGTCCTTGGCCCGTCATTACCGTCCCCACTGGGGTGCCCGACGCCCCTGCTGGGGTGGTGGGACAGGTCCTGGCTCTGATGCCCGGTCCTGCCATCCTGGGGAGCCCCCAGCCCTCGCCGTGCCCTGACGATTGCAACATTAAGCTGCAAGTCAATTTAAACAACCTGAAGTGTTTTGGTCGAGGTCAAATCTAAGCTGAAGCTAAGCATTCCGTTTATATTCCCCACCAAAAGAAACAGAAATAAACCTGTAGCCTTATAGGCACTTTTCTGCTGTTTGATGGCAACTTGGTTTTCCTCTGAAGAAAAAAAAAAAAAAAACAAAACCTCGGAGAAAATCTTCTGACCAGCTTTCCTGTAATCCAGCTGAGTTCATGTGAATGAGGGCTAAACTGAAAGTTTCCACATAATCTTTTATACTGGTTTGGTTTTTTCAAAAGTCCCTGTTTACAAGAGTAACTGCGTACAGACCTGCCCCAAGCTCCCTCTGCCCCATCAAGAATTTAAAATTATTTGTTAATTACTGAAGCTCTATCATTTACAATTATGTTCAATTCAAACCTTCTTTACTTTGACACCAAATGTAAAATGATCTTTGAGAAGCTGGGAGTTTGCCCCACTGTATCTTGTTCTTTTACGCCACATTTTATACAGAAATCTGTTACAGAGAAGCCGTCCTACAATCTCCCAGGTTATGTTTCTGCAAAAGTCAGCAGAACAAATTATAACAAAAACCTTGGCAACTCTTCCATTTATAAATTGCATCTTTGCCAAGTGCTTCCCTGCTGCATAAAGCAGATTGTCACTTCTCACTTCAGTTCCTTGCGCTTTGTCCCACAGCTTGATAAGCATTTTTGCAAGTGTTACAAGATGAGATCTTATCCCTTCAGACAGACAGACATCTTTTTCACGTGCAGAGCAGGACGTGAAATGGAGAACTCTCCACAGAGGGGACTGCCAGACCAAAAGCAGGTATTGAGTGAATTCTGGGGTTTCAGATACCACGAGAAACCACAAGTGCTCTTACACCCTTGCTCAGTACACAAAAACAGGGGTCAGAGGGAGAAGACACCGAGTTATCCAACTTCATGTTTCTTCCTGCTGCCACTACCATGGCATCCAAAAGTTTTCCATGTACTAAGAAATAGACATTCAAGCTGCTGTAAAATTTGTATGGGTCCCTTGTCTCTTTTTCCTTTATCCCTGGCAAAGCTTTCAGTGCCTAAAAAGGGTGCATGATAGCAATACCATTCAAGCAGAACAGCTTTAAATCAAAGGTTTTGCAGCTTCTCTCGGCTTTATTATATCACTGCCTCAGTTGCTCTCTTCTTGAAGATGGTTCCACAGGCAAATCCAGGAGTGCTTCAGTCCCTCGCTCTTCGGCTCTTCTTTGAATCCTGTCTCAGAAAGCATCATTGTCTCTGCACAGACCCACTGAAATAGGATCATTCCCCAAAGAGGTCTCATCTTGAACATGCCCGCCCGCCCTCCATGCACAATCTCGTTTCTCTGTTATTGTCAGTGCCAGGGGTTTTTTTTCCCCTGCAGCGGGAGGGTTTTCTTTTTAGTTTTCTGCTTTAAACAGGTAAAGAGAGAAGTGCCACCTTCTAAAGTGCCCAGAGAAAAGTCCTGGGATTTGCTTGGTGATGGGGAAGAGATTGGAACAAAAGAGTCACAGGGTTTTGAATTCTGAGAGGAAAAGAATTGTTCATAAGCTTATAGAAATGTCAAGGGAATTAATGGATTTGCACAGCAGCAGACCAACTAAGAACAGAAATACTTCACTGTTTGTCTGTAGGGGCTCAGCCCATCCCACTTTTTGCATTCTCCCTATCTCAGTTTCATCATTGCTCAAGCTTCAGCACCAGGGAAAACAGCTGCTAACGCCATGCACAGACTGACACTACAAAGTCAGGATCAGACCAACACTTCTCCAGGCTAAAAACTGTTTCCATTGCCACTTTCCAAGACACGGAGAATTTTGAATCAAGGCTAATGAGTGTGTGTTTTAAAAGGTACCATCTCCTTTAGTATCTGAAAGCCCCTGACACAGTATGTTCCTGGGGCTGGTTTTGGTACCTTGGGGAAAAAAAAAGTCATCCCGTAGAGCTTCCAGTCCCTAACAAAGGAATCTACTGACTATCGGGTGGAAAAGAAGGGAATGGCAGAAATTCAAGTGCAATCCAGCACTTCACTAGTAAAAATTACTATAGCATCTTCAACACAGATTAGCAAGACTGACTGTATTGGCCGATGCATAAACTGCATCAGGTAACAACTCTAGCTCCAGCCCGAGATTCAGCTGCCCATCTGTACTTGCTTACCACTGTGCAAAATTGGGTCTTCTTTCCTGGAAAACTGTTGGTGAACCGCAATAATCCGTATGCTAATACCATGCAAGGAAAAGAGAGGAGGGGGACACGGAAGTGAAGTTGCTGGTATGATAACAGTAACTCAAGTACACAAAAAATTACTGACCTAAGAAGGTATAAAACCCTAAGGTCCACAACAGAAGATGGAAATTGAGCAAGACTGGGGATCTGCCGTTCCAAAAAGCGATACATCCCCACCTGACTGTCAGACTGCCTGGTCAGCAGAGACTCATCGGGTGCCTGCACATCTCTCTAGCATGCCGTGGATATCCCGCCTGCAGAGTAAACAGTGCCATTTCGCAGCGTGGACTTGACCAGTGACATTTCTGGAATGCCCAAGAGCAATGCTGATGAGGAAACGTGTCAAGGTGGGCTACAGGATCCTCATAGGTAGATTGAAACAATTTCTCAAGGGAAGAGAAGTCAAAAATTTTAGGACAGCTATGAAGAGAAAGTTTCCAAGCCTGAAGAACTACTTTCTCCCCTGCAACAAGCAAAAGCTTTATAAAGCCCCTCTTTTGCAGAAGTGCAGACCTGCTACAGCACAAAGCTCCCTGCAGCGGTGGCATGTCCCACTTGGGGGACACTGCTTCCCAGAATGAAGCCACAGAGCTGTTAATGACTCAAAACCACTGCACGGCAAGACCTGCAGGCTGTACAGTGCGGTCCTGAAATGCCTGACAAGGTCTCACCAGCAAACACCTGCCCCGAGACACAAAGCCTTGGGCTCACATGAGTGTGTCCATCTGCATTTGTTCCAGAGTGAGCTCTCTTCTCTTTTTTCTGAACTCTTTAAACACATTATTACTGGATTTCATCTAGGAAGTGTTGCCTGGGAGCTTTTTTGTATTTGTCTGACATCGGTGATCCCGGATTTTGACAAAGAAAGATTACTGCCTATCGCAGCTGCACAAAGGTTTCAAGTGTGACTGTGTCTCCACGTATTAGGGGCGGTGCAGAGAAGAAATAGTCCTTGCCACTAAGAAAGTACAATCACACAGCCTCCCTTCTGCCCTTTTCTCTGAACGATAAAGATTACTGTCCTCACCATGATGTACTAATGCATATTAGAGAGTTACCCGAGGTAACACAGGAAGACTGTGGCAGAATCAAGAACAAGATTCAAGTCTCCATTCAATATAAGGTAGTATTTTTTCCACTTCTTATAAGGAAAGGTTTAGACAAAAATCAAAGGAAAACTCCCATATTTACAGTTTCATCCTAAATGAATAAACCCTTTGCTCCATCGAAGGCTGTCATTTCAGAGCACGACCCCACCTAAATAGAGATGATTTGACGAAATACAAGGCAGCAAAGCTGAATCCCACTCTTAAAGAGGAAAGGAAAAACAAACACAAATACCTTGTTGCACCCCCTTCCAGCCCCTAGCAAAAAATAAGGCGGGGGGGGGGGGGGGGGGGGGGCAGATTCTAGCTCTGCCTGAGCCATCCTCGACTAATTTTGTTTGAAGAATTTAAGGACAGGTTGAATAACAAGGGCTCCACCTCCTATTCCAGTTTTTTGCTATTCTTAGAGCCAAAATTCTTATGCTAGTTTAAACCTCCCTTGTTTTAATTTAAATTTATTATTACCAATTCTACCCACCAGGTACTTGAACAGATTATTCCCCTGCTCTTTGAAGCCACTTGCACACTTAACACAATTGAGGACTGTTCACCTTTGGTTTTCTCTGTTTTCAGGAGACCCCATTCTTTCCATCTTCCCATGTAAAAAATCCACTTTCTAGGTCCATCATCAGCACCACTTTCCCTAGAGCATGTCTCGCTGATCATACCCCTCTTGAATTGCAGTGCCCCCCGGGATTGTAGGGTTTCCCTGCTTCCTACCCGCTTTCCTTCCCCTACATTCACGGAGCTGAAGGATCCTGATCTGAGCCTTTAACTTGGACCCTGGCCTTCCCCCGCATCTGCTCTGCTGATGGAGCCCCCAGGGCATCGGCACTGTGTTTTTAATGCCTGCATTTCCCACCACGCCAACACACCTCACTGGTCCTGACAGATCTGTTGTGTTCTTTAATGACCTACACCTGGGCACCTCCAGCGCTGCTGTGACTCCTTTACGCGTTAATTGAGAGAGTGACAAGTGAAAGTACATGACCCCTTCGGTCCCTGTGCCAACTTGGACGGGTGAGATCCCCAGGGAAGGAGACATGAACCTTTCAGACTCTGGATTGCTGCTTTAGGTAAAACTGGTTTTAATTTCAAAACCTTGGCATGCTTGGGGGATGCTGCTAACGCTCTCCAACTGTCAGCGCTTTGGCAGGGGCACCGCCTGGCTTTGGGTGCCAATCTGTCTTTAGACATCACTGCCTGTAAACCTGCAGATGGAGTTTTCCACAAGCAGAAGCTGACATGTCAGAAGCTTGACTGTAGGATCCGCTGGCCATGATCCAGCAGCAGCGTCTCTCCCTCTCTGTGGGATGTGGGTTGAGCAAACAGGCAGCTAAAGCTGCCTTCTCGGAGGGTTTGGGCATACCCCAGCAATCCCTTGTTCCTTCTTCTCCAGGACAGAAAACGTAACAGGCTCTTTGCAGGAAAGCTAAGAACGTAGGGGGGTTTATTGGCATGCATTTATTGGTACCATAGACATGTAGCTACCAAGATTACACCCTAGTCTCAAAAGTCATTCCAACCTGTTGCTTCACTATAGTAGCTAATAAAACTAAGTTCTAGTGGGTTTGTGTTTATTTTGGTGGGGTTTTTTTAATTAACTTTATGCAAGTTTGGCCTTCACACCTTCTACACCAAGTGCTTCACTCTGCTCAGATCAGGAGCAACCACATCAGGTGCTGCGCACAGCTCATGCTTTACTGGGAGCAATCAGATAATGGTGTAAGGGTCTCTTCAGTGCTAAAAGCATGAATGTGTGGAAACAACGTGTGAAATATGGAGTCTGCTCCATAACCCAGGCCCGATATCCAGCACTGCACAGGCTAGACATTAATCCTGATATAGGAAAGAAGTACATACAAGAGTTTGGAATAAAGGCAGCCTAGAAAAGCCAAGACATTGAGAACTATCCTGAAAACTAGTAACGGGACAGTGACAGAGCAGCACATTTACCTCCTCTCTCAGACTGCCTGGTACTGAAGCAAGCTTAGTACGGACCAAGCTGTAAAAGGGGTGGCTGAGGGATATAGCAATGTTCTTCCAGCTTGCAAGAAGATTAGCTTAGAAGATGTTTACAAATATTCCATTAAGAGTGTCTTATCCATTTGACTTTTGAAAATAATTCAGATACTTTTAAATGACTACATTGCAGCCAACAAATAAAAACACCTAACAAGTATCACTACAATAACAACACTTTGGAACATTCATTTATATCTGTTCTTTCTAGTTACTAAATATACACTGATGTCTAAATATTCAGCAGATAATTTGATGTTTCTGGATGTGACATTATGAACAATATTCCTCTCAAAGTAGTGGCAATACATTATGACTCACATATGACATCTGCCTTAAGCCTAAGAAGTAATTTAAACTGGAGTATTTTATCAGGGGATTATTAATTTTGGAACCTAAATTATTGAGCATTAACCTAAGTGAATATTTAGAAAATATTACAAATGGGTGGGACAGGAGAAAAGCTACTTGATGACTCAGAAAAAAGTTTAAAATATCATTTAAGGGGGTATAATGAGTACAGTAATAAAAAAAAAAAAAGGATGTTCATGAAAAATTGGGTCAGATTATGTCTGAGGTAAAAGTCTACTAAGGGTAACAGCAATGCCCTCCATCACCACAACAGGCCTTGTACCAAGTCACCACAAGCAAGAAACAAAAGCACCTGTTTTCCATCAGCCCAAGTTTGTTATGCTCTGAATGGGAGTTTGCCACAATGCAAAAATTTTAAGGACACAGAAGCCCTGAGTTTGAGAGCTTTAGTTAATAAAATTGATTTCTTAGGCTAGAAGACTTCACTTCCAACTGTAAAAGAACTTTGACTCAGTTGTGTCTCACTGCAGCAGACACAAATAGGACCATTGCCTGTAGGATGCAAAATATTTTTTCCACCCCATTCACCAGTGATGGGGCCAGGCTGGGATTTTCCCATCTGCAACACTACAATACAGTCAGGATGTTGGCTAACTGAGGAGAACCTGGAGGAGACCACATGATGCAGATATCTAGAAAATATGACTTCTGAAGAAACACAGAGAAAGTTTAGCCTAGAAAAGAGAAACCTAAGAGGACACAGAGTCATGTTCACATATATATAAAGGCAGCTACAAAGTCAGTGGAAATAAACTCTTCTCCACATCCAGGGTGGGGAGGGCAAGGTGTAGTAAGTTTAAATTATAACAGATGAAAATTCAGGCTGGCATAGCTCTGACATTTCTAACACTCAGCAAAGCAGCTGATGGGATGGAGAATAAGTTTTGGGGTCCCCTTGCAGAAAGAGTTTATGCATGGTGTCAAGGAATTGGTATGTCAGGAATGGCAGAAGTGGAATTGATTATGTCCTGGGGGAGGAGGATACCCTAGATAGCTATTTGCTAATCATGGGAGATAGGGACCTTGAGCAGCCATTTCCTATAATTAGCAAATGGGCAGAATTCAGTTCCTACTTATACCCAAACCATTTCATCTGGCAGCATGAAGGGACCTAAAGGAGGACCTGGGACTAAAAAAATCAAACATGTAGCTTGGCAGGTGGTAATAGGTAGAGAGCATTTCCCACAGTCTTCAGAGAATTTATGATGTACGCCTTCAGAGGGTGATCGTCTCTCTTACATATGGGAATATGTCTAATTAGCAACGTTTAACTTTTCCATCTTACAGTCAGAATAGCCCACCCAGGGCCCAGAGCATAGGCACCATCTGACAAGCTTTTAATGGGAACCCAGCAAGCTCTCAGTTGTTTGGAAGCATGATTACTAAACTGAATTTCCAAACTATATTTCTTGTCCTTTATGAAAAAATAATGAAGTTTTTCTCTGTGAGTATTTATAGTACTTCATGAATTTGGGATGAGTACTAGCAAATAGTTTAAAAGCCAGCAAAACAATAGTAAATAAATGCATAAAGACTTGGACTTAAACTTTTGATGCGATGGTTTCACCTCCCTTGACTCTAATTAGCAAGAGACAACTCACATGCCAGGCCTTGAAATGTGTGGTCTTTTACATGACACAACCATTAACTTTTCAAGGACTCAAAGGGAGCTCCCACTCAGCTTTTTGCCTGCCTTGATATTCATTTATAAAGCATTAGGGACTAGGTGGGTCATCCCATCTGACCTTCTGCTTAATGCATCTGGCACTAGAAGCCCCAAAACACAGAGGCAGTGGGGAACACTGGTGCTCACAGACCATGAGGGCCCTAAGCAAGGGCATGAACTCAAGGGATTTCAGGTTTGTTCAGCCAAGCGAGCACTGTGGTGGGAACATTCATGAAACCACATGTTCCCAGTTCCTGGGGTCCCATTTAAAACAACCCAAACTCCATCAACAACCACCACACAAACCCGCAACGTCGATTAGGATCGTACCGTCTAAAAAAAGGATAGGATGAGACTAAGTCCATGGAAGGACAGCAAGACAAGTCTGAGGGATGAGCCATTAAATAGGCCAGGTGATTTAAGCCTGGAAGAGAGATAAGTGGAAGAGGAAGGAAAATTTATACTGGATCTACAGAAATTCCAGCACTACTTCCTCTGTGCCAACAAGTGAGTAATTGTTTCCCATCTTTTCTAACACGATAGCAGGTACCCAATGAAAGAGCTCCATGCAGCCACAAATTCATGGATGGAAAGTCCAGTCTTTTGGAGACAGTGTGTTACCTCCTACCCAGACCAGCCTCTGCTGGAAACCTGTTGTGCAGTGCATGTGTAGGGTGTAGGCTGTGTTTGTCTGCCTGTGGGAGACAAGCGCTGTATTTATCAGGAACCACCAAACACAGTTATACAGAAAGCAAAGTCTGCTCAGGTCTGTGGAAAACAAAACCTTGGTTTAATTCCTCCAGCACTTACAGGCTTCTTTTACCCCTATCAGAAAGGTATGGGGGTAGATATATTGCCATCTGATCCAAAGCACCAGTCTTAGTTTCTTGCTCTCTGCAATCCAAGTCATGGTTTTGGCCCAAATATTCAAGAAGAGAAAGTATATTTCTATATAGCTCCTGGAGTTTTTCTTTGGGAATAAGATGATGAAGGAAGCAGAATGTTTGCTTTAATTCCCACCTTCCCACCTCCACCTTCCTCCTCCCACACGACCCGTGCTGTGTATTGTGCATAAACCCCGTGGCTGCAGAGGATAAAGCCTCAGCAGAGCTTGCTTTTGTTCTTGTGCTGCAGAGCAGTAAACCAGCACGAGCCCGTAAGGGACACGTTTTGTGCTCACTAGTGCTCCCGTGTCACCACCTCAGAGCACGGTTCAGCATGAGTCAGCCAGAAAGACAATCCTGGCAGGCAGAAGTGAGGGTCATTGCTATTTTCTCCTATACAGAATTGCAGTGACAGGGGGGTGCCCTTCCTCAGTAGCATCGGCTTGAATCCCTCCATGGAAGGAGAACAGCAGCCCTGAAATAAATAGCACATGAGCCTGATCTGCACAATCCTGGTCCCAACCCTATCCAGGTCTCCACAGTATGAAGAACATCACCCGCAGGACACCTTTGTACAAAGACTTTGAGGAATGAAATTCAGAGCTCCAGCCACAGTGTGCAAGACACTGTTTAGGCTCTAGAATAACCCGTCCCAGGTAGGAGCAGGCACAGGTGGTGCTTGCTGTGCACTGTCCTCCCGAGTGCCTCCTTTACTGGCACAGAAACATCAACAGGTTATTTGATTATTGTAAACAAGATTTGTTTGCGATATCAGTGGTGATGCCAAGCTTCCACACAGCCTTGTTTCATTTATGAAAAAATATTGTTTTGATTTGGTTTTATGACTTTTTTTTCCCTGTGAGTCATGTACTGGGGGCATGAGCAACAGCAAAGCTTTCTTAAAGCAGGAAGAGGAGAGCAACTGAAGCACAAGGCTGTGGACTGGAGACAATTTTGATATGATGCTTTGTTGAACACAATTATGGAGCGTTACCTCTTTTTTTAAGAAAACAAGGCCTAAAGAAATGTATTTTTTTAAAATAATACCCAAGCACTTTCATGACAGAAGCAATAAGTGCATGAAGATAAGACATGCACAAACATCTCTCACACACTCGCGAGTGTGTCAGAGCTCCAGGGAGGAAACCGTTACTGATCCAGTGACCTTCCTCTGAAAACACCCAGTTATTTGCATTATGACAGCGTGATGATTAAAAGTGAGATGAGAGCAGGCTCCTTGAAACTACCTGTTATGCAAGGCTAAACACTCATCCCCATTTTGTAGATCAGCTGGCATAGCTGGGGGGAGGAGGAACAAACTTCTAAGCCCCAAGCCTTTCTCCAAAACAAGTAGCAGGAAGCACTGCCTGCATGCCTGGGACATCACTGTTTGTCCTTATTCACTGAACAGTAAAACCGAAGGTGGAGAATTTTCCCTTTTAGTATAACACAGAGTAACTTTAGCCAGGTTAAGTGACAAACAAGTTTGGGCAAGAAGCACTTTGCATCCAGCATTATATTCACAGTTGGCATCGCAAGGGAGAAAAAACACAAGTCTGCTCCATGACTAGAAGAGATTATTAATATCCACAAGATCAGCTAATAAGCACTGCTGGTATTTTGCCAGCCTTGCTGCCTCCTCTCCAGCTCCAACGTGTGGGCATGTTAACAGCTGCTCTCTGATTTCAAAGTGCTGGCGGTGGCAGGAAGGACAACTGGCAGAACTTCTTGGTGAGAAAGGTTGGGTGTTGGTAAAGCCCTAACTCTCCTCTTTGCATAGCCATGGTTGGATGCTTTTATTGATAATTTTCAACCACTCATTAATATTTTATCTAAAAGCTGTACAGCAACTTTTTTTTAACATGCAAGCAGGCATTTGACAGCTTGCAAAATAGCAAATAAGTATGCAAGATGGGCTGAGCACCAAGTGTTGCAGAGAGCTGGCTGGCAATGCCCTCTGCTTCCCCAGCAAGTGCAACGAGCCTGAGCAACCTTAGGAGGCGGCTATGGAAACCCTATGGCCAGGTCAAGTGCATTTTCGTGGCTTACAGATACAAGAAAACTCTTGCCTCTCCATGTTGACCTGAGAGCAATCTGTGATTAGCAGGGCCTGGATATGGGGATCTTTCATACAGTTTCAGGTCCTGAGAGTCTTGACAGAAAACACACGAAGGCTTGACACAACGGGTCCAGTGTGGGCTCAATATGCAGTATAAGCACACACCCCCACACTAGCTTGTCTAGTTCTGACTAATTTCTGAAAACTGAGGAGTTTAGGTAAAAGGGGGAGTGGGTAAAAAAATAAGATACTGTTCTAGAAGAAGAGATTTTTTTCCCTCAAACACTACGTGCCACCAGCCTGGTACTTCTGCCACAACCAAGTGCCATTACTTTAAAGGAGTAGTCCAGGCAAAACAAGACAAGCAAAGCCAAGTTAAGCAAAGCAAATGGAGCTGGCAGAGCTGCTGACAGAGGCAGGTGAATCCTAGCACTGTCAGCACAATACTGTGCTGCAGTCCTTGCTTCAAATTCACTAATTTTTACACTTTATTTTCCTTCCCCCCTCCTTGCCTGGCATGATTCATTAAAGTAGTGTCCTGCCCAGAAGGAAAGGGAATTAACGAGGTTTCAGCTTTTCAGGAGTCCTTTTTTGAGATAGTCTAAATGGCAAAGCTCAGCCGATGCCCTCCATCCTATCCACCTCTCCCCTTGCCCAGGTGACCCAGCTTGAGAAAGCAGAGATGAGTGCCTTCAGCTATTACGCTGTTAAGAGCCGGGGACTAACACCATAAGGATCCAGTATTCAAACACCATCGTGAGCTCCCAGAGAATAAACTACCTTGATTGAAGAATGGGCTCATTAAGGTAACAAAGTGACAGCTTTGAGCAAGCTCCCTTTGCAGTTTCTAAATGCATCTGCTCTGATGGGATTAAGGATGTGTTCCCGACTGGGAGGAAAGAATGGCCTTAATGTCAGGTCTGCCTCTGGCTACATCATTAAGCAATAAGACATGACAGGCAGTACACTTCCAGGGGATTTTTTGCATACTTAGGTATGCAGTGAGGTATAATGGTCAGAGCAAAGCAATCTTAGCCCCCAAGAGCTGCAATCATTGCAACGGTACGTATTATACGTGCCTTTCAGCCAGCCAGTCCCTATGTATTTCCAATGTAATAATACTAGGAACCAAACAAAGAGCGCCATTTTTTGCATCCCAAACCATTTTGGGCGAAATTCATCCCTGCTACCTAAAACCCAAGTAATCAGGCTTTAGATTAAACAGACACAAGTCTCTCTATCTATTAAAAAGGATTTGTGAGCAATCATCGGTTTAGAACTGCTAATAACAGGCCAAATCCTGGAGAATTCCCTCAGCAAGTGCCATGCCAAAACATTCACAGATGGACGTAAAGAGCCAGCACTGATCCCACGGGTTTTTGACACGTCATAGAGTGCAGCTGCAGCAAACCAAGCTGTATCCCCTTGAGCATGACTCTTCAAAAGGCCTGGAAGAGTGGTACGTACATTGATGGGTAACTCTACATCATCTACTGCCACCTTGATGTAGGTTTGCGCTCAGCTAACACTTCTGTGCAAGAGCCCCACCTATCATTCCTGAAGCAAATAAAATGATATTAGAGCTGTTTACCTTCTATTACTGGATACATGGGGGGAAAAACATTATTTTTGACCATGCAGGAGGTACAAGTGCCCTGCCTAGTCACTCCTGAGGATAGTAAGCAACCCCTACGACCAGGGAAGACCTACATCTGACACGGGCATGATTGCCAAATAGAGTAAGACAGATCCTGATGACTGGCATAAGCATGATAAACACACCTTAAAAACAATAGGGTGGTCTTGCACCTCTCAGATCCCAAACAATGGTGGAGGAATTAATGTGGCAGGGTCCACCTATTACTGCTTCTAATGCGTCAGTCCTTCTCCATACACTGGGTCTTGTAGCTCTCCTTGCCTCTGGCCTCAGAATTGCTGAAGTCACTAGTGACTGCAGTTGCCTGAATTTACCCATATCCTGTTGCTTATTCAAATAAATTTTTCAGAGCAGAAATTCTTTAAAAAGCTCTCAAGCCAGACACCTAAAAATGAAGATGCTGAAAATACCTTCAGGATGCTTTCCAAAAGCATACACTCTTTCTTTCGGACTGTTATGAATGCAAAATAGAGGCTACATATTTCATATCTTCACAAACCAAAAAGCAAGTCTGCTCTATATGCAGTTTGGTTGTATGATTTATACACACTATGGAAGCAATTTAGAAAAGAAAAACTACAGAAAAAAGACAGCCAATGTGAAAATTATTCTTTGGCTCACAAAAGGCTAATCATATGATCAGACATCATACACTGAAAGAGCCAGGTGCTCACAACTGCTAACATAATCTGACCACAGCAGATCTTCTGCATCAAGCAAGCATCCTTACTTTAAATCCCAAGGGTTTATACCATCCCAGCAAAGCTATGAACTATGTAGAGATTTTCTTACAAGTCAAGTAATTTGTCTAAGTTGCTTAAATGAATGAATGTGAGTGGGCTTAGGGCTGGCCAGCCCAGCACAACTAGCAGTTGGCAGCTTTAGACTCATTTAATACAGCAAGAGGCTACCTGCATTATCTGGGGGCTTACAACTCCATTCCTGAGAGAGGCTTAGCCAGAACAAACAAAAGCTCATTCTCTGCTGTGTCTGAAATTTGTAACCAAAGTGTTTCCTATCAATAAGATATCACATAAACAGGGAAAGGAAAACAAATATGACCCATTGTCCCCTTTTTTTGGATGGAGCGAGAAAAGGGGCTCAGACCGTTACCATCATCTCTCACTGCTCTGCTCAAAAAGGAAAAGTTTCACTCCCATGTTTCAGTCAAGAGGTTTCTATTTCTACCTGCTTACCTGAAAAGGACATTTCCAGCCATGCAGCTGATGATGCTCAACTTACACCCTAGGAAGCCACCTCCCCTATCCCTCTTGGTTGTTTTTATCAATTACCAAGGTTGGTGTTCAAGCTCCCAGCCTGATCCTCCCCTTTAGTGCAGCCACAGCCTCACATTAAAGCATGAAAATGTAAACTCATCATGTTTTGCAATATTTACAGATCAATGAAAGTAATGCAACCAAATGGCAGTTGTCTAGGGCTGAGAAAAGCTGCTGAGCTGGGATGCTTTCCACCAGTAAATCTGTTCCCATCTTTTATGTACAGGAATTTAAGAGAATTCATTAGTCATAGAACAATTCATATTTTAAGACAGGTGAGAGCCACACAAATGTACCATGCCCAGTATCTCCCCCAAAATAGTATGTGCTCACACATTTTTGTAGGAAATGCAGATGCTGGAATATTTCAGGCTAGAGAGCCCGAGTGAAGAACCGTAACAACTAACTCCACTGCAGAGGGTCCCACCCAGGCTCTGCTATGCAAACCTCTGCCAAGTAGAAGGTGGCCTTGTGTAGAGCCAGGAGCTGGCCCTACAAAGTAATCTTCACCTGCACTGTCATCCTCTGAAAACTTTGACAGTCCCTTCTTGACTGCATATTTCCTACTGGCCTGTTCCCAGAGAGAGTACAGCCTGGCAAGGGAACCACCTTGCTAAATTCTTCTCTGTCCAACTTTTGCAAGCCTACGCAATACCGGATTATCTCGCAGGTTTCATTTGAGATGGATTTTTAAAAAGCTGTTTAAATTCTGTGCCACGCAAACCCTTTTTACACATTTGCCGCAATATTCCTAGAAACAGAAGGGCCACATTGCAAGAATATTCCCATTTCTTTTATTCGCAGGTAGCTTTGTGTTACAAGTTCCTTTGGCAAGAAATACCAGTAATACTCTGGGATAGATTCTCTACCACCAAAGGGAAAGGGGATTTCCTTGGTAGCCATCACATCCCATCCCACCATCATCCTTTCTGTAAGTATGTACCCTTTAGGAACCAGGCAATGGAGAGAACCTGACTCATCTCACAGGCAAACTACCTTCCTGCAAATTGCCTTACTTCTCTGGATGTCAGTTTGCTCTTAGATAGGATGAAGTGCGTTTTGGGAAGAGGATGCTGATGAAGAGAGCTATGTATGAAGCTAGATAAGTGTGTGTATATACCAAAAATATATGATTATTCTAAGATGAGAATCCTCTTGTCCGAGGATCTTCAACAATATGAAGCTGAGAAACATTCAAAGCTTTCCAATTACAGAAAACAAGGGGATTCATACCATTTGAAATGATCATTTTTAACAAGAGCGTTTGTAAATGCACAATCTATAGGCAAGGCAGACGATGGGAATTCAGGAAACACCTTTAACTTCAATTGACTTTAGATTTCTAAAGGGTTACCAAGGCTACTCTTTTTCCTTCTTGCCTCCTACATCCTTTCTTCCCCGTCTCACGTCACCCCCCACCCACCCCATGTCTGCTGCCCAGAGGGCTCTTCAGAACCATCTCGAGAGCCTAACACATCTATACAGCACATGGCAAAGTGAGCCCTGGTTTTGATTCACCCATAGATGTTATGGAAGGATACAAAATATAGCATCCTTGTTAGCATATGAGTTATTCCTGGAAGGTTCAAAGTTTACCCCATCAAGCTGGGATTGTTTTGTTTTTAAAGGCTTCAGAAATGTTCTTCTGCCAGCTTTTCCCCAGCCCAATCATAACTTATTAAATGAGGCTGCAAATTTACTTTAATCACTGTTCCTTCCCCTCATGTCCTCCTCCTTATGGGGTTTCAGAAGAATCATAAATTTGCTTTATTTCTGTCTAAAGGCTTAATGGTGTTCTCTCCTTTCCTGACATCAGAAATCCAGGTAAGCACACTTAGCCTTCTGGAAACCATGTGAGATGGACAGAACTCTCTTGGTTCGTCTTGAGTCTGTAGAGAACAGTGCAGACACACTGCCTGCATGGGATAAGAAATACCTTTTGTGTACAGCCTGTATGTCCTTGGCATGTTAAACCGAACAGATGCCAAGTACTGTCTTTTGGCTACAGCTTTACAAAAATATTACCTAGTTTATCGAGGAGATGCCTTGAAGGCCCTGTGATATGGAACATCGCTAGCTGAAACCTCCCCCTCCCCTCAAATAAAAATCAGTCCTGCAGTATGGTGTACACAGGCCATAGGTCTGTAGAGAGTCCCGTAACAGAACTAGGAAAACAATCTCTTACAAGGTTAAATACTTGGCTTAGAATATCTGGCAGTTGTGAATAAGGCAGCAGTTCTGAAAGTCTGGTAAAGTGCTGTTATTGTTGCCTATTTCAGCGTTCCTAAAGACTTTCTGCCAGAATGCAATCTAGTTGTTGCATTTGATGTGAGTGGACATCCAAGCACACAGCTGCTTGTGACTGTCACTACCATTACATCAGGGATGCATCAGACTTCAAATGAGGCTGGAAATTTCAGAAGATGGGACTGCCTTGAGACTTGCAATGTGTCTGGACTGTGCTAGAAGACAGCCTTCTCCCTTCACTCCTGTGTGTGCTGGGGGACTTCCACGTGAATGTCTTGTTCCATCTTTGGATTTACTGTGCTCAGCAAAATTCAGGCTTTTCTGCAGCTGGAGCTGGGCCAGAGCTCAGTTGGCTCGAGCCAATCCTGGTAGTCAGAAACCACATAAAGAAGAGTTTTGGCCAGTGCCACTGTGTTGAATACACACACACACACGCACACACACACACACAAAGCCAAATTCTGGCACTCATGCAAGTTTGCAGTACAGAAGACTGGCAAATCTGGACTTGAAAACACTCATGCTTAATTAAAAATGAAGACATACTCCTGAGCCAAATACCGAGGTGGGGAGACATTTTTGTTGGGTGTCTTATCGCCACCCAAAATGTTTCCACAATATTGCTTGTAAAAGAAAAAAAGAATCATCCCTGTTCTCTCAGTTTACAATTAATTTTTCAATTTGTTTACAAGACAGCAAGAGAATGATTCTTTCTACGAGGACCTAAAATGCTTGCAGATCACCATGAGTTCAAAGGATGCAGCATGTAAATACACTGGGGAGAATTACTATTTCTTATCAGTGGGATAATAGCAGGCAATCCACCAGAAGGTTAGAACACAGTATTTGGAAGAAGTTATTGCTTTTACTTTCTTTATAGTCTGACATGAAATAGCTAAAACTTCTCCTGCATGTGACTCAAATATGAATAAATCTCATAACAAAACATAATAGAAGAAAATGAAAAATTCCTGGCTGATATAGAGGCACCTGCATTGTGGCTAAATTATATTTTGGTTTTCAGCTCATTTGTTCATTCCTCCAGACAGCTACTGACCATGTTCTAGAGGAGCTTAATTTTGTTGAGGACCTCTTGACTTTGCTGACTTTTAATCACGGGAGACTTCAAATAAATCAGGCAGTGCTATTGGCTAATAATGAAAAAACAGAAGATACAAGCAGCATCTACAAATTGCTGTGAATATATACAGAGAGCTGTATCCCCTATCCATGGTGCAGGGAATTCATCTGCAGAGCTACGGGCTTTGACTGCTTAAACCAAGTTTGTCAGAAACTCTCACAACTTTGTCTGTATGGGAGTTCCTGTGGCAACTGAACCAGCAGTAACATGAGCGGACTGTTGTTTTGCTAAACTCATCATAACAAAGGACCACAAACTGAACTTACCTGGGAAGAAGATTAAGAAAGTATCTCCTTCGTATGTCAAGACCTCGTGCCTTATAGTTCAGGTCTAAAAGTCCCTAACCACACACACATTTGCTGGAATCCATTAAAAACAATTCTGGCACTCATCTGAGCTTTGCATGTTTCCCACTTCAAGCACTTGTAAGAAGTCTCTTCGTCTTAAAGATCAGAGTGGTCTCTTTGCCCAGACCCAGTCTCTGAGCACAGAACTCCTCTTGGAGTTCAACGTGCCTAGCAGTCAAAATGCCAGGCAATAGCGAAGGGCCTAGAAGAGCTCTATTTCACTGCCTGATGTCATGCTAAAGCTGGGGTGGCAAAGGCCAGACAATCATCTCGGACATGCTGACCAGGAATCCAGAGACCTCAAGAAATGCACGTCCAACAAAGCTATATTGGAATAGATTTAAGCAATCTGACATCCTTCCCAGTCTTTACTCTTCAGCATGTATTACTTTTAATTGGTGCAGATTCTTCCCATCAGCAGTTACTCAGCCAAGCAATGCAACTGAAGGTACCAACTCCCACCGTGTTGTGGGAGCACAGCACAGCCTTGGACACTAAAAGTTTCCCAGGAATATCCCCCAGCAGATGGCATAAACTTAGTGAGCCATGGATGGGCAAGGGAATCCCCAAGAGATGCAGTGACAGCAGAGGCACTGCAAAGCAGGTATTGTTTCTGTGTCCTCACAATCTATTTCCATACAGCTCTAGACTTTTCTCCCCGTAGTATTCGGGACTTGAGCATCTTTAATGATTCACACTTCAAGACATGGATGAGGAAGGGAGGAATAAACAGCACCTCCTAATTTTGCAGAGAGATCACCTAGACACCGAGGGCCTATTCCTAACATGTGGGATGCGAGATGAACAGAGCTAGCTCCAGATCAGCATGTAGATGCGCCAGCACTATTATATTAGCAGCAGCAAATAAATACCCTAGCAGACTTTTGCTGCCTCCAGGCCTCAGTTGTGTCCTTGCCCTGCTCCAAGCTCTACAACATAGATGTACCAGCTGTCTCTGAATTCCCCTGGGCTCTGCGCACTGTGCTGCACCAAGGGCTGAGACACCTCAAATAGTGGTCATAAAGTACATGTCAAGTACCTGATCATAAAGCAGGATCACAGCCATGGAAGAAAAAAGTTTTCTGTGCCAAGGAAACAACAGGTAGACTACATCAAACCACCTAGCTACATTTAATACATGTTTGCTGCCCCTTCTCTCAAAGCCACCTTCTCATACCTCCATGCACATAGGCACAAAACGCCCCAGGACATGAGATATGCAAGTCACCTGCTGGACAGCAGAGTTGGACTGGCTCCAGCGCTTCCAAGGGCTCCACATCTCTGCCCATCTTGGCAACGTGCACAGCGCAAACACACATCAGATTATCATATAACGTACCTAGTCAGTTGTGACAAAGCAGGAGGCAATCTAATAGAAAACAATACAGCTCTCAGGATCAAGAGAAGGAGTCCTTTCTCATGTTAGAAATGCCTGTGGTTTGGTTACCAGACCAGCTTGGTGAGTCATGCCTTTAAAGGAGGTTTTCACTGTAATCAAATGCTTAAACGTCCCCCAGCATCAATAACCCCATCCAAAGTGAGACCTGGATAAATGAGCAAAAAAGTGCTGACATGAAAAATGATACACTGCAGTGAGTCACTCAATTAGCAACCTTTGTGCAATGTTTAGTAGACAGAGAAGGGCTGTCCTATCTGGTAAGTGACTCACAACATGAAAGAACGTAATACAGTAGCGATCAATCACAAAAGTGAATAAGCAGCAGCAGTTTTGTCTAGAGGCTGAGTAACATACGCAGTTACACATCAATATGATCCATGCTCCTGGTTCTTTCCACTTAGTTAAATGAGCGCTACTGAGCCTAAGCCGATTGTATCATGCGGTGTCTTATCTAAAGGGTGGAGATCAAAGAGCATCAGAAGGAGAGGTTTTCAGACACTCCACATAACTTTACTATTGCCAAACCCCTATTGCAACAGTTGTCTGACTCCAGACGATTCTTCAGACCACAGGAAAGAAATTGTACAAATTCTACCTGAACAGAGACTTGGATCTACTCAGAAAGCCAACAAAATTTAATTTTAATCCAAGATAGTAGTTTCTACCATCTTTTCTAGAGATAAAGCCTGTCCTTTCTCCTACCCCTGGATGCTCAATCCTATCCCTATCGCAAAGTTTATCATTTCCTCAATTGTGTTGAAATGTGATTGAAATGTTCATCGTGCAGAGACTTTTTCAGTTCAGGGATCCAGTTAGAGAGCCGAGCTTCCTTCCCTCCCCACCCCAGCTGTGCTAGCAGGGTAACTGTGCAACCATGCAGGGCTAAGTCAATTTTGCCACCATAGAAAATCTATGTACTTTGCTGGGAAAGGACTCTGCTTTTACCTGTTAAATGCTATTGTAAATTGGATTTGAAAGATGCAGTCAAAATAGAAATTACGCTAAATAAAATATAGTGATTGTGCCTATTAGCAAGCACAGCGGCTGAAGCACAGTCATGAAGTCAACACTGATGGACAACCTGCAAAGGAACCCATTATTTGGATGCCCACAAGCCATGCTCCTGGCTGCCCTGGTACCTGCTCTGCAAACGGCCTCCCACCAGTCCTCCCAGTCCCCATGGGCAAGTAGCAGCAGGCAGAGGCAGGACACAAGAGCAGAAGGTCTGTTTCTTCATGAGTCTTGTGTTCCCCTCCCACGCTTGTGTCCTTCAGGAACCAGTCTGACCTCCCGCAGCACCCAGTTGACCTCCCAGAGACAAGTCCTGAAGATGGCAGAAACTTCTTTCACGTAAGGAACAAGCTCTGCAATTTTTAGCAGCAAAGTCGACTCTAACATGTAATAGCCTGATAAACTTGCCCTGCAGTAGTGCAAGGGGCATACGTGGACACAAGTCAGCCTGCCTCTCCCAATAGCTGCTCACAGAGTCTGAGCAAGGGTCAAGGTCCTTTCCCTCGCTTTCACTGCAAATTGCAGACAACAGATTTGCACAGGGGGCAAAGCAAATGGGTTGCCTGGAGCCAATATTGGGAGAGTACGAGCCAGGAAATCTACGGAGGGGGAAAGTATGAGAGAAATAGGGTGGCTACACATTACAGGGAGGATGTCAAAAGGAGACAAGCTTACAGGGGATGCATAGGAAGGCTTGGGACTCCTTCTTCTTCCCCCTGGAGCACAGACCTAAGCCTTCCTGCGTCTCCCATCTAAAGGCATTAGAAAGTACGAGGGGGCAGCTGAGAAGCTATGGCTCATCTCCCTCCAGCCTTTGCCCACAGTAAGTGACAACCTGCCCCTGCTACCACTTACTGTAACTCAAGAGCTGAGCAGCAACTTGAACTTCAGAACAGCATAATCAGGGTGAGCAGGGAAGGTAGTAGAGATTTCTCACTTCAAAAGAGAAAGCTGTCACACACCCTCCCACACTGGAGTTTTCTCAGTGGTCCTGAAAGCTGAGGACAGCTAGTGGCTACTTGGGAAGAGCTGGGTTTGCTCAGCATCAGATAGGAATTCACCAGGCAGACAGAAAGCCTGTCCCACCAAGGCACCCTCCAGCTGTGTTAAGTCATGAAATCATTGTCTTCCTCTCTTTATGAAGAGCAGAAAGGATTTAAGGAACACACAGCATAACTGGAACACAGAGAGGTGGCTGCGCAGGTGGGCACTGCCTGGAGTAGATACAAGTTCCTTTCATGGCGCTCATATACTACAAGTGTTTAACGGCTCCATGCAACATAAGAAAACTCATCCACAGAAGAGATATGGAGTCAGTGTAACATTACCCAATCTCTTTGCTCTCTTCTTAAAGGAAAACTCAGCAATTCATACCACAGGCAAGCAACACCCAAACAACAAAAAAAAAAAAAAAAAAAGAAGAAAGAAATGTAGAACCCAGAGCCAAGTTCTTTAGCACTGAAAGTTTGACTCTACAACCTTGGTAGCTTTTTTTCCTCCTTTTAAGACATGCAAATACAGATAAAAATACTCTAATGATGCTTATAAAACCTTTACAATGCTGTGTCTGGGGAGATCACATTATTCATAGGTTAGCAAGCCTTACATGAATAGTGCAGCTCATTCAGTTGATTCCTTATTCAACTTTTATACAGCAGTACATAATGGCACAGCATGTCATAAACCCTCCAGAATACTATTTTAATGTCTTCCCCAAATATTTCTAACTTAGCATTACAACAGTTGCTTACAACTCCAGAGCCAAATTCTTTGGAATGCATGAACACAAATGGGCAGAACTCAGAAACAGCCTCAAGATAACCTAAGAAGCAAGAAAAAGCCTTTTTCACACTTAAAGACTTTGTATTCACTCAGAATTTCAAAGGATAATGATGGTGGTTTTTCCCCTTCAATAGAACACAATGGCCAGATCCAGCTGCAGAGGTGGTATAAACCAAAACGGCTGACATTGCAGTGGGGTGTTCTGAGGGACACACCTCGAGGTCTCTTTTCCACTCCCCCCTCCTCGTCCTGTAAATCCATTCTGGTGTGAAGACACAAGATAAGGGCTTATTAAGCTTTTTTACCAACACTAGAGGCAAGAGAGAGTCTGTAAATCCCATCATTTCATTATTCATGCGGAAGTATTTTTACATACAGGAGTATATTAGCTTGGAAGTTAGCCCAAGCATTTCCATTCCACATCAGTGCCTTCAATCTGTTAATTAGACAGGAAAAACCCTAACTACACTCCTTTACTCAGACAAGCTCCCACTTTGATAGATTCCTGAGCTAAAGAGTTGCACAAAAGACTGTTCCAAGTGAAGCTTTCTATCTCAAGAGCCATCCCCAGTACCTGCTCCAGACAACATCTCAGACAAAGATGCGGGCAAAAGGCTGAATTCCAAAAGAGCTGCTGTGACATAGTTTTACTTCAGCCTTCAACGTGTTCATTATTTCTACATTTTGACTTAATTCAGAGAAATTCAACACTTCCTTTCCAGCCCAAGCTTAGAAGCCAGGGCAGTTTTGGGTTACAGCTTCACCCTAGAGGTTTCTATGATATAATCTCGCTATCAAGTGATGAGCTGAGTTCAAAAGACATTGGCTTTAGGGCAGTCTTTCCTTTGGCTGAGTGCAGAAGCAATCACGTCTGTAATACTACAAACTCTCCTGGGCCTGTTCTGCTCAAACCTAGATTACATTCAGCCTTTGGAAAAATGAAGTTATCTTCTAACTTTTCTCAATGTAATTGAATCAAGCCCCAGATATTTTCAGCAGATCATGCCTGAAGAACACCTGTGTCAGATTAGGATCTCCAGACCTGAGCTATTCCAATAGTGTTTTGTCAGTTCTTTCATAGTAGCAACGTCAGCTCTTCTCCATCACAAAACACAGAGAACTACTCAGTCAATTATTCCAGGATACTAAAGCAGGTTAACAGAAAGTATATGTAAGCAGATGATCTTCAGGTATGAACAGTTGCACTGTATTCAGTTTTTGTTGGCAAAAGCAACACACTGTAGAGTTACAAAGCACCCCCTTCCAATTCTTTCAAGTAGAAACAAGATCATTTGGATGCTGTATGCCATTAGTCTGAATAGCAACAATGCCAAAAGAAGTCAAAGGGAGTATAATACTTGTGAAACAGAAGTCAGACTCATAATGTATCGACTACTCATTCAGCATGAGACTAAATTATTTGGGTCTTTGATGCTTTGGTTACGTTAATCCTGCCTTCAAAAGATCATTAGGCTACAAAGAAGAACACAGGGTACTCAGGCATAATGTTGTAGCTGGAACCTTTTCACCTCCTACTTATCACAGGCAACATAATCACCAAAATGCAGTGCCATGACAAAAAAAACAAACCAATACAAACAACCCCCCCCCAATTTTTTAGAGAAAAACCTTTCTGGAAACTGTTAGTGACCTCAGTACAAGCATATACAATTTATAGGAAAAGCTTTGATTAAAGAGCTTTTTGCTTAGCCAGTTCCAAAAGATCCCAAGTTTACATCCGCATCCACCACCACTTAAACAACCACTTAGGTCCTTATACCTCAAATCTAAAAATAAATTTTCATAATTGCTTTTCCTTTTTTAAAGAATTGAATAGAAAAAATAAGCATCAAAGTCTGAAGACTAGTCTGAATATTTTTTAGCAGTTAAGCACATGCTAAAGGAGGATCAAGTACAGAGAGGCCCATGAGTTTGTGCATCTCAAAAAAAACCTCAATATAGCCTTAAAAAAAACCCCTAAAAATAGCCATCATTACCTTGGCCACCGACTTCAGAGGAACTTTTGAGGTTTCCACCATATTTTGAATTGTTGCTTTGCCCATGTTCATTAGTGAGGATGAGATCTCTGAGTCAGCTAAGAAAGAAAGAAAGAAAGAAAATGTGAGTTTCAGCTCTCTGCAAATCTGTTTGTTGAACATTTTCAGCTGATTGCATTACCCCCTGGCCTAAGCCGACTAATTGCTTTGACTCAATTGAACAGTAATTGGATTGTTCCCTATAGCTGTGGATCAATGCTACAGTATTGTGCTATCGATAATACAGTAAAAGCCTATTAAATCCATGGCCTTGCTGTAGAGAACAGTACCTTTAAAACAGATATTTGCTTCTTTTATGAATATTAATGCTAGTTTTTGTCTTACTTAAGTCATTGTAAGGACATTAAAAATATTTAGCAAACTGCAGCAGTGTGAAAGAGCAGAAACTGGGCAATGGTTTCCTTCCAGGCAACAATTCTAAAAAATACTTTGCTAGGGTTTATCTACTGAAGAGTTTGAAAAACATATTTTAGATCCTTTGCCTGGAAAACTTGAATTTAAAGAATTGCATCACAAAATTTTGGGGGATTCTTAAGACAATAGTCAAAATTACAAAAGACAGAACAGGTCTCCCCAGCTTTAGCTCCAGCTCCCTCTTTGTTGTTTACTAAGAAAACGGGGGCTTCCCTGAGCGCTCTGCAGCATGCAACCACATCTAGAGGCTAAACCGTATTCCAGGTGAACATTTCTATTGGAGAGCTTTCTATAACAAAGGAGAAGAAACTAGCTTTCTCAAACGACATTAACTGCTGACCTTGCTGCGGCCAGCAGCTCCAGAGCTCAGTTGTGCTGCTGAGCATTGTCCTCATCAGCGCGTGATGAGCGGGAGCGCTCTCTGCTCCCGTGGGTGAGGCTGGAGCACCCATGGAGAAGATGAGCTGTAGCTCACATTGAAGAGCTGCAACTCTGGGTGACACTTCACAGCCTGCGTTCAACAGACAACCCAGAGGAGAAACCACTCGTGGCCCTCCCATCCTTAACCCGCAGGCTGCTTATCCTTAGCAAGATGCAAAAGTCCTCAAAGAGGGGGCTGAAGCACGTGTTCAGTTCACAGCTGCACTTAGTCCTGAGAAGGCAACGTTAATTCTGGCAAAAGAGTTCTCAAATACAGATAATTTGAATCAGAAAAGGTATAGATACCTGTAAGACCTCAGGTGGCCTGCCGTAGCCTTTGTCATAAAGTTCTTTGTAAGTTAACCTCAAAAAAGTCTCTAATGTTTTATCATTTTCAGGAATCATCTGAAGGCAAACGTGTCTGGGTTCATTTCATAGTTGAGAAGAGTTTTCCTCTGTAATAAATGAGGACTTCAAACCCTCCAGCACCACCCGAGATGAAAACTACCTCCTCTCTGAACTTCTCTTGACTCCTGTTAGCTTGCTGTGGCAGCACTGTGCCCAGGAGATTGGGAAACAAGGATTTACCCTTCCAGGTACTGCCACCCTCTGTGCACAGGCCAGCAGCACGAAGCATGAGCAAAATGCTTCGTTCCCATCTCACTCGCAGTGACTGGTTTTGCATTTCCCAGTGCCAGTAAGACGTGGTCTGAGCAGACATATCTGGAGTTGGCAGTGAACTATATAACGAAACTTTGGTATAGCTTGTTTAAACCTTACACCTGTTCCAAGAGTAGGGACTGAAGGTCTCTAAAACCCCTGCCTGAGGTGATTAATTAGATGATTATTCACACACAGAACTTAATCCCAAACCCACAGAGACCTGTGGGAGTTTACTGACTAACGACCTGCAAGTTGCTACCCAGAGACTCCCAAAAGATTAATTATGTGCCAGACCTGCTCAGATTATAGGCCTGATTTACAACACCGTTTGGTATTAAGCTTGCCCAACTCTTTCTATTATTCAGTTTAACATTAAATGTTTGTGCTGAAGTGTTCATATAGTTTCTTCAGGGAGCATTTTGGAGAGCATTTAAAGCCAAACAGGTTAGTAGCTTACAAGGGGGAAAAAAAAAAAAAAAAAAAGGAAAATAACAGAAAGATATTGGCTTGGTCCTTGCTGAGGTTAGTGGCTTCCGGGGTGGGGGATAACAAAAATAACAAAGATATTGGCTTGGTCCTTGTTGCCAGATGTGGGAGAGAGGAAGGGATTTCTAAGCTTTTATTTGATAAACCTCTAGCGCACCCATGCTGTGGGATGTCAGGAAGTAGGAAGGGGCTAGTGTTCACCAACAGCCTGTTCTTTACTTCACCGCATGAAGATCCACATTTGTGATTTTTGGTATTTCGACTTCTAAAATACACAAGGACCCTGTTCTCAGCTCCCGTGGAAGATGAGACTTTCCATTTCAACTGGGCATCACTGTAGGCAGTTCCAGGTCTGGATGGGAGCGATGGACAGGTCACTGGTAACATGTCCTCCTGGGCCTTGGCGTGCGGGAGGAAGAGGAAGCACCTTGTACTCTTCCAAACACAGAAGTGGCAAGAGGTGGGTGGGAAAAAGTAAGGGATTAACATGCAAAGGGACAAGTAAGATACAGGAATATAAACTGATTAGAAAATAGGAAGACTGAAACCAGGAGGCAGAGAAGATGAGGAATGAACTCGAGAGAGAGGTGGGAGATCAGGTAGGGATATGAGGGAACTTCTACTTGACATCTTTAAAGCAAGAACCCAGAAATCCAAATATCTCCCACCATTTTGCTGTTTGGTATTACATATGAATGTACAAAAGAGTTAGCTTCAATATTTGCCTTGTAGTCCCTTCTTCCAATCTCTCTGTTCAGAAAAAGTCTTATTTTGTCAGCTGCTGTCCTCTTCCACCTGCAGAGTAGTGAGGATCTTCAACAGAAGACAGACAGCTAGATGGTTCATGCTTGTATCCATGACCCACATCAGTACTGTCCTCCTGCCTGCATGGTGTGGCAGGAAGGGAGGTAAGATGGCCTGTGAAGGTCAAGGTAGGTAACCCATCAGGTCAATGCCACCTGGTGTCACACAGCCATGGAAGGAAGGAATATAAGGAGCTGACCTGGAGCCATGAGCCTCCTCTACACGAGTTAGCTTCTAGGTGCATAGACCACTGGAATAGCCTTCATTAGAGACTTTTTTGAGGGATTTTAACTTCCTGAATAGCCTTAATCGGGTCAATACACCAGAAGCAAGGTCAAGGCATTTGCTGGTTTGTCACAGATATTTGGACATGGCAAATGGGTCCATGGCCCAGTGGTTTCTGTTTCAGGCTGTGTTTGGCTTAGGTCAACAAGTTAGTGCATAAAATACTTGGCAGAGGGAGAACAGTCCAAGCTGTTACAGCGATCCATTAGGCTGAAACTTGTAAGCAAGTGTTGCCATGAGGCTATTTGGAAAGGTAAGATAGCATCTCTAGAACAGAGCCTCTTTAACTGATAACGTGGATTACAGACTGTGTTGCAGACATCTATCACTTAGAAGTTATGAGTCTGCAGTAGGGAGCAGTCTGAAAAGCCAGACATATACGTCAGGGATTTCCCCAATAATAGGGTTACTCATCAAAACAGCACAAAGGAACTGAGCTGAATACCTTCTCCCAGTCAGGAAAAAAGAAAAAGTGACAAAGAGGTAGTGAGCATGCAGAGGTGCAAAACTTTGGCTTGATCAAAGCTGCTTTTTCCAGTTTCTGGGGGATCTGGATTTCATCAGGCCTCTGCTTGCACTCTTTAACCACAGCTTCCACCTCTGAAGAGCTAAAGGAGGTAAGGGAAGGACATCCAGGAGACACACCAGTGTCTTATTCTCAAACAAGTCTTCATCCATCTACAGTGCAAGGCAGAGATAAAGGTCTTCCTATAGAAGATCATTTAGTCTGTGAACAGGACTCCTTCAGCTGTACAGGATGGCCATATTGAGCCTACATCCTGCCACGAGTCCCAGAAGACACAAGATGAAGTATTGAAATTAATAAATAGAAGATGTTAGAGCTGTGGTTATTCCTGCAGTCCACATCAGCTACAGCAGGCAAATATAAGGACCCTAAATTCCTTTGATCTTCAGCCTAAATTGGTCACAAACTCCTCTGGCCAGGAAGGACTGTTTTCCAGGAATATGCTGCAGCATCACTCACTCAAGTGTTTTACATTTTCTGAAGTCGTTTTTTGACCCCTGTCAAGGGCAGGTCACAGGACTGGGCAGACCGTCCTCACCCAGCAACAGGATCCTGCACAGGCATCAAGTCAACAAATTAGAAAGTGGACTGGGGGGAAACTGGATCTACTGGATTGTCTTGTTGATAATCTTCCTGACTTCAAAGCTCACATCTGTCTCGTGAGGTGGGGGACGGTTTCTAACTTTAGTTGACCCAAATTACTTCCAGCCTTCCTCTGCAGCTCACAGCAACACTGAATCTTTGTATCGTGCCTTTGATCATTGCATCTCCGAAATAAACTGGCCTGCATGTCTCTGCAAAGAAAGCTTTACAGGCAAAGGAATTTAGATTAAGCCCATTGGTGGTTCAGCTGTCCTTAACATGATTAATCTCTGATTTGGAGTGGCAGCAGGGGGGACCTGAGCACAAAACAGGCTTTAGCTGCAAGGTGCTGAGTTTTTGTGCACTCCTATCACACCTAAGAGCAGTTCCTCACCTAAGAGGAAGAGGCATGCTCTGGTTTTCCATAAGGTGGTCCTGTAGATCGCAGAAACAAGCTTTCCTGAAGTCTTAGTTAAGAAAAAAATGATGCGAAGACCTATAGCTTGCCTCAGCCCCTGACTAACCTTTAACTTCATCAGGGGTGGGAGACTGGGTCATTCTTCCTTTGCATCCTAAAATCTTTCTCATCCCTTCAACAAATATTCACACTCTGTAAATGCCAAATAAACTTAAAGTTACGTATGAAAAAATGCTTAGAATTAGAGGATTTATGTCAGGATTTTAATCACTCATTTTTCTCTCAAATTAATTTCTAGTGTATACTGCGGTTGTATTCCTGCTGGGCAGGATGAATGTAGTTCTTGTCCTTCAGTACTGGGGTGATTTTTGGTGATCGTCTATACTTACAACTCCGATGACTTAGCTGCAATGGTAGGAAAATAACTGTAAAATTCTCAGGGAGATTTGGGAGTTTCACTTCTGTTATTTCAAAGAAAAATGAAACTCCAGCAAAAAAAATACAGCATCCCAGAAAGGGTAAGGCCATTTTAAACACCACAAATTAGCAGAATATAACAAAACTCAGGCTTTTGCCTATTCATAGATGCGACCCTTCTAAAAACCGTGAAAAGGGAGAAGAAGTTTTTTTTGTTTAAAAAAAAATTTAAAAACCCTTAAACAGCAGGATATTATGTACCTGCTATTAAACTCCATATGGCACTAACCCTGCAGACAAGTAACAAACCAAGACAACCTTTTTTGGGGGGTAAAAAAAAAAAAAAAGGACTGATTTTAGCAGAAGCTGTAGAAGCAAAATTTGTTTGAACTGTTTCTCCACATCTTTTCATCATGCACTTGCAATTTTTGAAACTATTTTAAAACAGGGTGGTAAATGTGTTAAATAGGTCACACTCTGTGTCCAGCACAGAGATAAGAGGCTGTTTATAACTCCAACTGCAGAACTTTGGCTTTTGAGCTCAACTGGTAACTGCTTACACGGCAGGTCCCCAGTGCTTGCCCAGAAGGCAAATGTTACAGTCAGAGAAAATAAATAAATCTGACTGCTCTCATGTTTAGCCTTGCTCCAGCACACCAATATTTCTATATATGGCAGCCCTGGAGCTCTGGTACACAGACACCGCAGAGGAGCACATGATGAGTTGGAGAAGCAGTCCAAAAAAGTTAAAGCATTAGACAAGGAGGCAAACTGGATGGTTTTGCAAGAATAAGCTGAGAGAAAGTAGGTGACATCTCTGCCAAAGAGGACTTGGGTTCTGCAGCTGCTCGCAGAAGTAACACACAGGGACACTGTTTGACTCAAAAAGGAGAGGCTACAGGAGGGGTCTGCAGGACAGAGACACCCGAGAGACACGTGAAGCAACGTCAGCATTGATCCAGCACTGCCTAGGCCAGGACAAAACTGAAGACAGGAGCTCTGTAACATGTAGCGTGGGTGCTCATTGGGGTAGGCACAGCTCTGGTATCCACCAAGGAAAATATTCTGGCCTATGCACACGATGGAGGAGCTGGCAGATTGTGAGCAAATACCACCTGAGGCTGCTTCCCCTTTTCCTTGAGGGGAGGGACCTTCATGGCTGGTATCACAGCCTGGGTTGTAGTACGGCGAAGACTTCAGGTGTCCCAACTTTCCAGGACTTTTTGTTTTCTTTATGGTTTGTTAACACAGAGGAGAGAGAAAGACAAATCAAAATGTGTTCTGACCGTTTTTTGCAGGACAGCCCCACTGTGACTCCTCAGGGAGCCGTGGGAACTCACAACGGGATCTGCAGGGAGAAATCTTAAGGAATTGGGTCTCTACCTGGAGACGATAAGGGACCGCTCCAGGGTGGATCAACCTCTCCAGGTGTCAGAGCCCCAGGAGGTAAAACACTGGCCTCTAGAGAAGTGGGCAACGTGCCCAATCTGATCTGTCCAGGCACCCGTATGCCTCTGCCAGTGTCCCTGCAAGTGGCAGTGCCACCAGAGCAGAGATGGCTAGAGCTTTAGCACCCCGTCGAGATGCCAAAAAGTAGTACTGGAGCTTCTCCAGTGTGAGTGGTAATTCAATCCAATTAAAAGTAGGTAAATGCCAGTTAGCCTGCATTTTCCCCAGAGCCAGGGCTCTGTATGAGCCAGACAGAGCAAAGGACGCCTTCCAAGAGCTGTGACCAGCCTACTGAGAAACAGACTTTTATAGCTGCAGTTTCTGCAGTCTGGAGAGGATAAGAAGAGATGGGGAGGGAAGAGGCTGCCAACATGTAAAAGCTAATACACAAATAAAGGTTGTAAAACTCTTCTACCTACTGGGGATGGAACAGTAGCCTTAAAATGCAGTACAGTCCAATTCAGGTCTCCCATAGGAACAGCTTTCAAATGCTAGGTAGAATGAAACACTAGAATACACCTCCTGGAGAAGGCGGTGGAGCCTCCATTTTCTGCAGAACACCATAAGCAAGGAGTCAAATAGTGTCAAACCCAAGATAAGGGATTAAATTAGATATGTAGAGTTCCATACAGCCCTTTCAAGAACCATATTTCACAACAGCCCAGAGCCACATTTCAGCAGTGTCTGCTATCCTGCGTAAGTGCTTTCACATCCCATTGGGACTGCTCCTATCTCTAAGTTGTACTAAAGCCTCAAGACAACTGTGACTGACACCTGTAAAGAGAGGATTATAAAACAAGGTCTCTGCTTTCTCTTCCCTTGTACCTCCCAGAGGCACTATTTAAAACCAGAACCCTAAGTCCAGGTCTGGCCATGAAGAATCCATGACTCCCAAGGCTTTGCAAACCTCAGACTTCATTGTAGTTGGTACCATTTTATAGTAGACCAGTAGTGCATCAGCCCATCTGCGGACTACAGTGCACCTTGTTTGCCATTCAGGAGGTAATTCTTCATTAGGGTGTATTGCAGGAGGGTTTAAACACCTCTCTGACTGCACAGGAATTAGCTAAACCACTACCTACCTCCTTTGTGGGTCAGTGGTACCCAGAGGAAGGAAAGAGTCCGGGAAGCTGTGTTGCACCAAAGCTCTGAAAGCGACGTGGTGTCTGGTCCAGCAATATCTCATTTTATGAATAAATGTTGTTAGGGATGTGGGAATTATCAGGGAGCATGGGCAGAAATACATCAAACACAGAAACTGAAAAGTTGCAGCTGACGGCTGAAATAAGCTTGTGAGACATGTTTTGGAGAAGCAGGAGACCAAAGGATATTGTGACTAAGTAGGAACAAGGAATTAGATCAATAAATCCTCTCATCACATGCAGCCCTGCCCGGCATAAAAATAGTACCAAAAAACCAAAAGTAAGGCCTGTGGGTGGTGAACGCTGTGCTTGGTCTTGACATTTCTGCTGTTCCTCTGCCCTTTTGTTCCTGCTTTTGGGCACAGCAAGAGAAGTGTGGAAACAAATCAAGAATCAGTCGTACGCAGGAGGAGCAAAATCTCAGACAGCAGCTAACGGGAAGCAGAACATATGTTTACTGTCATCTTCCTCCCGCATCTGAAAAGCCACCTTACTTCCAAGGGGGAGAAAAATCCTTTAGCAAGTCTCTTGAAAGAGAGGAGAGCACCTCATCTGCTGGGTGCTGCCTCAGCTCTCAGCAGTGGTTCATTTTCCTTCGTCTGTGCCACCCTGCCCAGCACACTGATGGAGCCTGTGATTAATTCGGCTCTTTACTCAAGTTTAATGCTGTTCCACAGCCATTTTGTGGAAGTCGTTTCTCTCCCGTGGCAGAAAGCATCGCATTTTGCGTGCGCATCTGTGGGTTGTTGTTTCAGAGCGATGGCTCGTACCGCCGCAAACTCGTAGAGATGTCCCTTCCACGATCCGCACCCTGCCACCGGGCAGGGGACGCCTCGGTCCTCATCGCACAGAAGGGCCAAGAGCCCGTCAGAGGGACGGGACTGACCCGGGCTGGCGCGGGGATGCGGGACAGCACAGCACCCTGAACCCAGACCACGCGAACCGGAGCACGGCTTGAAGAGACAAACCAACCTGCGCGTTGCTGCCTGGGGAGAGAGGGGGGAACAAAAGCAGGAATAAAGAGAAGTAACGAATTTTGCTTCTGACGCTCTCATTTAAGCACAAAGGCGGCTATATAATCTCTTTATTCCACAACCAAACCTTATCAGTAACCCTCAATTTAGCCCACAGAGGTGACCTCTCCTACCCAAATGCAACTAGTTTATTTGCGCAACCAGCTTACTGGGAGACCATAGGGTTGTTCATATATGGAACTGGACCCAACTGGAATTCATTACAGGCTGCAGGACAAGGAGGATTAAAACTGGACCATGCACAAACTATGAGCAAATGACAAATTGCAGTCTTAGGGCTCCTGTGTATAACAAAGCACTAGACACACATCCCAAAGCAAGGAGCACTTTTATGCGCTTAATTCCTTCGCCAAAAATATAATAAACAGACCCTGTAGGTTTCTACCACTTGATTCTCTGTTTTGTTTCATTTTTTCCCAAAAAGTTCACTTGGCCCCAAGCCAAAGTTATCTGTGGAATTTATTACCACAGTGGTTCCTTGAGTCTGACGGCAGCACTGAGAAACAGAAGTCTAGAGCCATAAAATGCTTAAAAAAATAGGTAAGTATTAAATCAATTAAAAAAAAAGAAAATCAAACTTGTAATATTGCATATTAAGATGAGGGTTGCCCTGTTCACTGTCACACACCAGTCACCTTGGAGAAGAATTTACTCCCATGAATGACAGGAGCCAATCTTTCCCAAGTATAGTCCATCTATGTTCTGTCTGCTCCAAAGACGATGAAGGTTTCACTTTTCAGATGAGTAGTTTTTACTTTGTGTCCTGGATATTGTTGGCTCCCGGACAGTAGCTCCACAGCACTGCCACAGTCATGTCTGTGTGAGATCAGAGCAGAAAGTACCAGGAGCATTTGGCATCATTCAGGAGAAAACAAACTTTCACACCTGGAAATTTACCTCTAGTGATGATTTCAGCTGGGATATGAGCAACCAGGTCATCCAGTCACCCTTTCGCTTTTGCAGGAAGATTTCACAGCACAACTTTCTGCCAAAGTTCTTTTTCTACAGGCTGAGATTGGACAGGTAGTTAAAAGATTCTCAGAGCAAGAATACAAAATCAAAAGAAAAAAAAAAAGCCTTGAGCTGACAAATTAATGAGCATGTATGAGACAGGAAAAAAAAATACTTAATGAGTTGTTAAGGAACATTCTGCTTTGCAAAACATTCATGGCCACATGCTAACCGTGACATGTCACAGCCAACACATTTGCTTGCTATGAATGTTTGACTTCAGTTGCTCACCAGGAGGATGCAAAGTACTCTCATTAGAAGGACTGTCGCTAGGAAATCAAAGCTTGCTAATTAATATAACTCACCAAAACAGATGATGAGTTAGTAGTGTACAGTGATATTTCCACATTTATTTCTGAAGTGCTCTTTCATCTCATAGTTTGTATTATTTCTGTGGTCTCCAGAAAGAAAATTCTCTATTTTATTGATCCTTTCAGAGAGGTGAAGCATGCCTGACTTCCTACTACTAAATCTGCAAGAGTACACTCTTCCTTTCCCTTCAAAAAGCAATCACAGTGGCCAGACCCACAGCTCAACCCTTGGCTTCATTTGTAGTCTTCATATTTCTGGGGTTTGTTATTCAGTCCTTGACCTCTCCTTAATTTCAACCTTGAAAAATAAGTTGGCAGCCACGGATTGTTTGATGGCTTTTCTCTCCCACACCGGGAAAGTTTGAGAGTTTATCTTTTTTTTAGTGGAAGGCAGGGGAGCTACTACGAAAAAAGAGGGTTTGCCTGTTACGTTCTTGATATAGATATTAAAAATCTTGGAGCTTTATTCTTACTACGTTTGATAAAAGATAAACAGAAATATAAAGCAGTAACTAACTGGGATGAAAAAGAAACTACTGGTAATAAGAGGGTACATGATATGCTTCTTTGCGTTCTTAGATACTGTCAAGTGCATAACTAGACATACACCATATGTGTATGTATGTTATGTACCCCCATAATTCTTACTGCACAGGGCAATATTTTGGTTTTGCTTCCGCCCTGCATTTCTCCTTCATCTCCAGGAATGAATCAGCCAGTAGCAAAGCTGCCTGCACAAACTCACCCTGGTGACAAGTCACCGTTAAACTGGTTTCTGGTCTTCACTTGCTCCTGCATTCCCCAACACCAGTCCCAATCCCCATCCCACCACACACACTTTAAGTCTGCACTGCATCAGTGGAAGTTTGCTTCAAAAAAAGGAGCCAACATGCCTCAATGGCCTCTTGAACTCATCTGAGTTTTACACACAGGAGGTTTTCAACGTGGGGATTTTCTAATGCGGGTATGTTCTGGACAGCATTAGTGTCACACAGGGCATTCCAGGGGCAGCTGATCCAGCTCCTGCAATGGAGATCAGGATAGACTTTAAGTATCGGTGTGAAGGCAGATTGCCTCCTCATCAGTCATAGCACTATAAATATTCATCTAATGTTGATTTAACAGCCATTTCTCCTGTTCTTGCTCTGCAGTGGCAGCTTCTAGCATTGACGACAGAAGCACTCAGAGTTCCTGAAGTTCATATTACAGGGACAGAGTAGGATTTGCCAAGCTTGGGATTTCCTGATTAACACTGATCCCTAACACCTCGGCTGTCTCGGAGAGCCCTGCGCTGGCTGCGAGACCTGAAGCATTTGGGACTTGCATGATCCACTGAGCTCCAGCGCTCTCAAGACACGGGGTGGATTACAGACACCAGCTTGAGCAACACTCAAGGGGACAATGCGGGCTGTTTCTCCTGCTTGTTTTCTTTCCCAAGTTGTCCACCTTTTTTCCTTTCTTTTCCCTTTTCTTTTTAATACGCAGTATTTTTTTATACCCTTGGGGTAGGGGGAAAACCAGATGTCTTACCTACGGAGAATTTCACGTCAGAGTTCAAGATACTGTTTTCCTAGCCCAGGTAAGGCAATGAGAAACTGTTACTTTCCCCCATAGGGAACCAACATAACCCTTGTCTAATACCTTCTGCCCTATGCCTATCATACTGGCACTTGCAAAAGACAGTCTGAGCATTAGGCTTTCTTGAGTTCAAAGCTGAACTCGCCGTCTCCCTGGCCCCTGCCGCAGGCATGTCTCTCTTCATCTTCTTTCTCCAGGGTGACCTGAAATTAATGAGAACGGTTAATATTCTGGTCTTGACGAAGGGATCTGTAACCCCAGCCAACACACCTGTCTCCTGACGTTGTAGGGTGATATATCCAGAATCAATTTTGCATCTTGCTGCACAAAACACTGAAATAAACATAAAAAGGCAAGAGTCAATAAACTGGATAAAAAAGACTTCACTCTGCATTGGCCAAGAAATCCTTAATGCTTCATGTCATGCTTTAGAAAAATCACTTTAGCCTAAGACTCACTTAGTGATTACAGTCCCATTTGAGCCCCAGTTACCCAAGTGAAGCTCTGATGGAAGGTCTAGAAAAGGCCTTTTAGCCACAGACAGGGAGATCAATCTGTTTAGTCTCAAAAGGGAGAGAGTGGGAGGCAACTTGATTACACTGTCTTCACATGGGGAAGATAACAGGCACTTAAAAGGGATTCTTAATCTAGGAGGGAGGCTTAACAAAATGCTCATGGCTAGAAGCTGAGTTCAGACCAGTTCCAATTAGAAACGAGACACTTAAATAAAGGAATTTTTTTAAAAAGCCACCTATATAAGTGGTTGTGACCACTGGGACAGTCTACTTGGAAAGCACACAGTCTCCACACCAAGACTGGATGCTTTCTGGGAGGTGTCCTGCAGTCACCCCTTATGAAGCCTGAGAGGGAAATCCAGCTGGAATTTACCAAAATCTCACCTACCAGCTCCTTCTGAGCTTAGCTAAGCCCCCAGAAAAGTTCCATAAAAAAGATGAAATACCCCTTCCTAGTAACGACAGTGCAGTACTATTTTGGTCCACATCTACCTGGGCTTCAGCAGAGCTTGTGCCTTGAACCATCCTAACAAAGCCATGCTTGAAATGAAGAGACCACCCAAAACAGCCAGTCCAATGCCTGTTTCCACTGCGTTAATACCTTATCCCAGCTGGGTCTTGTCTGCTGTCATCCTTTTATGTGTACATTTGAACTGGAACAGAAGCTGCCTTGCGTAGAAAAGCAATACATTTACAGAAATTTATAGTACAGCCTTCCATAATACTCTCCTGTACCCGCCATCCCATAGGCAGGAAAAGCAAAAGTGGGTTGACTAGAAGCATGCACAACGGTCAGACCTATATTTCACTCCATTTATGCACATTCGTTCCCACTGCGTTAAATAGCGAGCACTGCTGGCCTTCCCCATACAAGCATCCATCATTACTCAGTATATAGAGAGATGCTACCACCAGTTACAGGTCTATAAAAGCTCTAGATGATCCAGAAGTGGTTCAACAGGAGCCAACAGAGCTGCACCGCTGTTTCTTCTGGCACATTCGTACCCAGCTTCTGCATACTGAAAAGAAAATAATACCGTGAGTTCCCAGAAAAATGAAGTGTCTCAATCCAAAATTATAAATGCCAGGAGAACACGAGATATGTAATACAACTGGTTCCCTTTCTGCAAGGATTTCAAAGGAAACAGTTTGCTCACTGACCAGCATCAGAACCCATTAGTGATTCTGAAGCACAATGCTGTTTGATTTATTTATCAAAGCTGATATTTTCAAAGGCGTTTAAAGGAAACATGGTCATCTGGGAGGGGAGGGAGAGAGACACAGAGAGGTGCAGCATAAAAAGCTCTCATCTGGAACGGTCTTTTCAAAAATTTGAAGTTCTGTGAAAGATTTCTTTAACAATTCCCCCAAAGCTTTTGTTGAAACAGTTGCACACTTCCCCACCGAACACCTAGCAAGGAGCGCCAAACGCACAGGTGCAGAGGGGTTTGTATGCACATGCAGTTCCCTGCGAGCAATGCAGATGACTTTATCCATGGAGCACTTGCCTGTGGTTTTAACCGGGCAGCCCTTCCTTGCTTGCTCCTCTGTCATCTCAGGAGAGCGCACATACCTATGCGGGGAAAAAAAATACTTTAAATATCACGCTGTAGCCTGGAAAAGACAAAGCACAATTTTCCATCCCAGGTAGTTTCTAACTGGTACCTGAGCTGGCAAACACATCTCCACAGGAGTTTGTGGAGAAGATCGACATGCTGCACCAGCCACCAGCAGCGAGCAGGGCGGACCTGCCTGCTCTGCCCACGCTGGCTGGCGCTTGGTCCTTGCATTGGAGCCCCATTCCTCTTCTCAGCTGCAGTGAACTTCTCCAATATAGCTGCAGCTGCTAAAATTAGCATGGGATAAAGTCTACTGTATTCTGAACAATTTGCTGCCCTCTGTAGTCCAAGCAGAGCTTTATTCAGCCCATCACAGGAACATTACTTTTAACTGAATCCCTCCACCGACCCTTAGAAGTGTGGGCCCAAGACGGCATGAGAAAAAGGCAGGGATGACAGGTCCGAGTGGGCAAGCAACAAAGTCACCCTGCCCAGTGTGTGTTGTCACTGGGGGAGTTATCCCAAGGGTTTCCCATCGCCAAGGAAGCACTCCCAAGAGTCAGTCATAAAACTTCACAGGAACCACTCTACAGATTAAGAAGGGGACACATACGGCTTGGGGCAATACCTGACTTGCTGCTCATGATTCTAGCAGTTCTGCTGGGTCTGTAAGCTATAGGAATTCAAAGTTGGAATAGAAATCTGCAAAGTCTTTGTGAAGCTGAAAAAAAAAAACACAACAGCCTGAGCAGAGACCCCCAGAGAGGCACAACTCTTTAGCATACTTTAATGCATCTGCAGATAAGACATCCTTAGTCAGGCTGGAGCCGCTCGCCTGCCGCATTTCTCTCCAGTGAGTTAACCAGAAAAACGGAGCTCGGCCCATCGGCCGGGCTCTGCGGACACCTGCCGAGCCCGTGGGGGCTGAGGAAAGCTGAAGTTTGGAGACCAGAGGGAGAAGGGCTGAGCCGCATGGTCCCACTGGCTGGCATAGGCATGACACATAAATAAATGGCTGGTAGTATGTTCAGGACATCAAGGACCTCTATGCCTCTGATGGCACATGGCCCCAGTACTTAATTTATGGAAGAGGGAACACAGCTCAAAACAAACTAAAGCTCCTATTTTCACAGCCCCGCTATCCTGAAGCAATTTCCCCCCTTCCCTCCCAACCCGCCGCCTTTATTAAAACTAACCACAAAGCTTCCAACAGGGAAAAAAGCACTTTCGCTGCAAACCGATGAAGTTTACAGCTAGGTTTTTCCCCAAAGAAAACAGTTTCTGCTTTCAGCCTTCCCCAATTACGTTGGTACAACACATTTCTCAAGGTGACAGGTGCTCTGGGTTTAATGTAACCTAAATAAAGTCTGCAGGTAGATGTAGCCCTCCAGTGGTGAAAATAAAGACAGGCAGCTATGCATTTTTTCTGTGTGTGCATAGGAGACAGAATTATCGTAACGGGCAACGATTGTGGCTGCTTCTCTCTCTCGATGGCGTTTGGGGGTGCCGATGCACAGAAGACATTAAATCCAGCCCCGGCTCCAAGTGGGCACACGGGCTCCGTCCCACGAGGACCACGGCTCAGGGGCTGAGGACAGACAGCAGTAAGAGCAAAGCTGAGCCACACGAAGCTTTCAGAGGAGCAAGGCTTCTCCGTCTGCAGCCACGTCTGACCTGGCACGGTGTCCTTCTGCCAAGCAGCCCTTCAAACCAGGTGCAGGGTGTGCCATACCCTGGCAATCAGGGCACCCTCCCGTCCTAATTCAGGATCAATCCTGCCCATTCACTCCCTTGGCATGCAGGTAATGCCCAAACCACCAAGCTCAGGTTGGACGCTGCCTTTGGGCTACTCCATGCTCAGTCCTGATCCCTAGAAGACATCAGCGCCATTTCACCGTAATTGCAGTCAGTCTCCCATCACCTTTGCATTGAAACAGAGCCAATATTGCTGCTCAGACAACAGACCTGGGAGATCTTGGTCATCCAGGGGCATTTCCTCCATTGCATGGACTAATTCTTATCTGCACAGCGTAGGGATTATTTGCAGCTGCTTCAGGTCCTTCAAGAAGAGAAAAGCAGGGGGGTGGGCAGGACATGAGCCTAGCAAAGACTTCATTCACACCTTGTGGCTCTGGCCACCACTGTTTTACTTGATGTGAGCACCTGGGCAGAGCCTGGGTCACCATCCCATCCACCCTATTGCCACTAGGACAAGACGGGGGTCTCTTGTGAGTAAGTCGGAGCAGTTCCTTGCATTTTGTTATGCTCACGTCAGAATTCTGCAGAGCTCAGCAACCAGCACACACCGTACTGATTCTTAAGAGAGCAGAGGAGAAAGAGTTTACATCAAACTAGCAAGATTTAGGACACTGTCTGGGTCCAAACGTTAAGGGAAAAATCTCAAAATGATGTTGCAAAACAGGTACAGAGGGAGTCTTGGTTTGGGGCTGCCTGTCCATGGGAAATGGGGTCCTTCAAGCCCCGACCCAGCCAGCACCCATCACTGCACCCTCACCTGAGCTCACGGCAACAGCTCTCCCGGCCTAATTTTATCCACAGCTCTGTTACAGCAATTTTCCAGCAAGCCTTCAATATAGCAGTGCCATCTTCAGGCAAAAAGCCTGCCCTGCACTCCTCTGCTGGGGGTAGGCACCTGCCAGGCAGCCAGGACAAGGCGTGCTGCAGGGCAGACTCCAGTCCCCAGAGGTATCAGCATTTAACTTACTATTTCCCCATGTTAGCTGCAGCTTGCCCTCACTTTCTAGGTGATCCCCAGCCTTGAGAACTGCAAATGTCAAATCCAGGTGAGTTTTTTTAGCCTTGTGACAAGTCTCCCTCCCAATGCTCACAGCACTGACTTTTTATCCAAAGCAGAACCAGAGCAGACACCACCGAGCCGGTCCATCAGCCCCTGGTCACTACTTCACTCAGACCCATGTCCCAAGACACAAATTACCAGGTAAAACAATCACATGTGAAGAGGAACTACTTTGTAGCAAGTGCAAGGCTCTTGTGAGCTGAGACCTTCCAACCCCAGATTTTTGTCTTAATTCAGGTACTCCTACAAAAGCCTTTCTATTCTGCAGCCCATGTGTCTGAGCAGCAACCAGGGAGAGGCTCTGGCTCTCCTCCAGGGCACACGTCTTCACCTCAGCTATCTACATATGGACCTGTGCCCCCAAAGGGTACCAAGATGCCCATTGGCCTTAGATGCAACATTTTGCAGAAAAATAGCTATTTACACTAATGCTGTAAGCAAGGGTCCCATCTCATTGGCATCATCAGTAATGATGATTCCATGATGCAAAAGCTGCAGATGGGGGTGGGGGGGCATCACCCTCTAGACCTGGCCATGCAGGATTTGGATTAATACGTGCTACCGCAATGCAGGATTTTTAAGTTGTTATGGTGCTGTCACGGTGGGCACATTCGCACGGTCCCACCCTGCGGCTCCACGCACCTACCAAATCCCAAGGTTTCCCTGGATGACACCACCTCGAGCTGCAAACCCTGCCTGCACTGCAGAGCTTTGGGAGAGACCCTGTCTGCCTGGGGCAGGGTGCAACCAGCCTTTGGGAATGCTCTTTGGATATGGGACCGATGATCCCGGCTGCCTACGGGCACATGTTACGAAACTCCCGTGGCTCCCCCCCGGCATCCCAGCGAGGGTCACGGACTCGCCAGATGCCCAGACCATGCTGCAAGCACTGGCCATTTGCGTTGGAGGGCACCATAGGGGATGGTGTAATGGGATGGTCTCAGCATGGCTGAAATGTCTGCGTGGTCCTGAGCTGTAAAGGATAATGTGGGAGAGCAATATCAGCTCCCCACTATGAACAGGAGATTCTGGCACCTTACAGGGAGAAAGACCTTTACCTTCCCGGTCATCCTTCCTCTCCCCTGACAGCAGATGTTACACCCAACCCTTCTTGCTGCAAAATGACGACAATTTCCACTAAGCAGTTTGTTTCAGGAAAAGCTGCCTTCCACTGGTAAGACCTACAATTTGGAATCATTCAGCCCAGCTGGGGATAATTTACCATCCGTGGCACATCAGCCTGCGGGCAGCAAGGCGGTGTAGACTGTCCCGCTGTGCTAGAAAAGCCAGGAGGTCGCAATGCTCTGCAGCACACTTCAGCCGGGAGCTCAAAGCATCGCCTAGTTTGGCAAACAGTGCTGCTCATCTTAAGGCCTGAATTAATTAAACCCTGAAATGCATGGAGTGTGGGATGTAATGGTGAATTACGGCTTTCAGCTGGATTCCCTGGGTCCTGCACCAGCTGCTCCATGAGTCTGGGCTGGCAGCGTCGAGGCAGGGCAGCCCAGCAGCTGCTTCGATTCAAACTGGCTGCAAATGGCCATAAAGAGCAAAAAAGAAAATACAGCTGAGAGCAAAGCAAGCCCCCGGTGGTCTGGTCACGATGCTTTCACCACCGCCTTTATCAGCAGAGTAATTGGCATAGGGGACCCTGCCTTCAGTCTGCAGCAGAATTTGCCTTGTGGCAGGATGATTCTCACAGCTTTGAAAATATCCGTGGTGGGAAAGTATTTGCATGGGTTGGACAACCCAGTGCGGCTGCGCTGGGAGGTGGGAAGCTGCTACAGTGCCTTTTATTTCCACACTAAAGCAGTTGTCTCCACAACTGGACCAAGCCCAAGGCTCAGCATCTCCTACCAGTGTGGCGTATCCTCAGAGGTAGCAGCTCCCACCCAGGATCTAGGAAGAATTTTGGCCACCTGAATACATCTCTCTCTGCCAGGGATATGCCACTCCAGAGGCCTTTGGTCATCCACACGTAACGTGGGGAGCAAACAGGCCAAACCTGCAGACACGCAGCCTACCTCTTTCAAGCAGCCCATTCCTCTAAGTCATGCACGTACCCATGCCAAGGTCTAGGTATTGCTTTTTGGTTAAAAAGAGGAGTGGTTCAGAAACGGGCAAAGAAGGGCTGTGTCTGACAAAGAACATCTCAGGATTTGGGCGGTGACTGCTTAATCCTGGTAATAACACATTCAAACAAGGTGTGTAGGGGACTCAGGATCAGTGGTTTCAGAGCTGTCCTTAGGTTGACAACATGCAGCGCTTCTCTCCTAATGCAACACCATTAGAGGAGGTGACTGATTTACCGCTGTGCCTACGGCAGCTGGTTGCAATGCTCGGTCTTTAAAAAAACTGGGTCTGCAGTCCCCAGATGGTACCCGAGCCCTGGCCGGAGGTGGGCACTGAAGTACCCAGTCCTGGAAAATGTTTCCCTGTGGCTACTTCAGGAGGCTCCTGCCCGTGGGGGAAAGTTTATCCTTTTGCAAATATTTCTCCTTTTCAATATCCCTTAAACATTTTCAGGGTTTCGTTTGAGTTTCTTCAGGGAAGGGAGTCCTAAAGAACAGTGCTGAGAATGAGGGAGAGGGTGATCTTTCCATTATAATCAGGATTTTTAGTAAAAATTCCCATTTTCCTGAACTGCTCCAATAGCTACCTATTTTATCTTTGACCCTTCTGCAGCATCTGGAAGGTGCCCTGCAGAACATCATTAGAAAAATGGTTCCTTGAAGATTTTTAAATAAAGTAAATAAACAAGGAAAGGAGAAGGGCCTTGCAAGCCCACAGGCAAGTTGGGGTGCAAACGATGGGATCAGGGCAGGCCAAGTACATGCCAGGCTTTGCACGGCATCCAGAGGAGTTGTCCCAGGTCTGCACATCAGATATGTCAGATGGGTCCAGGTTCACCCCCAGGATCCAGGTCCCTCAAAGAATCTGTGGGTTATAAATTTTTCAGGAAATCTTTCTTTAGTAACATTACATGTTAACTTGTAAACCAAACAGCATATATTCAATGAGAGTCCATCTGGTTCAATAGAAATAGATCTTTATTAATAACATGCACATCATATGTATATTTAAAATACATATACATTTTTCTACTATTCACTTTAGAAAACAATTTCATAAAAACCTTTAATCAGGTCCCAAGTAATTTTAAACATTAAAAAGCCATTTTTTACTACAGAACCAGTAGGTATTATTCCAATTAAGTGGTGTATAATCACCATGTATTTAACATAATGCAGGCTCATGCATTTCAATAGAAATAGGTGTTCCCTTTTCTGCTTTGTTAATCATGTCAAATATATGATGATATACTTGACAACACCTGCCACAGTTATATGCAATTGTGATTCCCTGCTGAGAGCGCGCTGTACAGATGGCGTTTAAAAGCTGGAGACAACTTTTTTACAACTTTCTGAGTTCCCGTGAGGGGCACCTGGCGTTGTAGGTAACCCAGAACCCAGCTACGACAGAAACCAGAAAAACAGAATTTCATGAACAGCGAAGAGGAAAGCAATCTAAAAAACAAGAGCAGAGGGAATTGCCATATCCCCCCTGTGTTCATGGCAAACTGAAGTCAGGGTCGTGTTTCCCAAGGCCCTGCCGAGTACCGAACCGGATCTGTATAGAGTGCACAGAGTTACCAGCTATAGACGCTTTGCAGATTTACAGAACATATACAAAGGCTCATATGAGGATGGGACTTTAAGGCACAATAGTCCATATACTCAACACATTCATTGAAAACAAAAGTTCAATTTACAGTGCAATATAAATGTATTCAAGAACTCAAGCGGCAGCTCCCTAATCACTTTCACCGAGAATTAGGCAACCGAGGAGTACTTCTGCGGCGCACGGCAGCCCCGGCCCCGCACACGCTCATACACGTGCTGAGCGTCAAGTACACGAGGAGCCTCTCCGGCTTCGGCGAGAGGATCCGTGCGCAGAAACTTAGGTGATAACTGAAGCGCTTACAGGATCAGGGCCCCAGTATATGTCGGGGTGCCTGCACCAGGCTGTGCACAGCCACAGCTCCTGCAGCTCCAGAAAGTGACCCCACGCGCCCACGCCGTGCCTCCCACCGCCCCACCACCGCCCCTTCTGCATCCAGGATCGGGCCCGGCATTTACGGCCAGTCAGGGAAAAGCGGCACGAAGAAAACTCAACTCATCGAAACACTAATTACAGTCAAGCGCGCTGCTATTCCGAGACGAAAATGAATTGTCCTAAGCCAGTCGTTTTCAAAATGATCAGCTATCATTACCAAGTCTGTCCTTGTCACCCAGCTCGTCTATATTCTCTCTGATGAACATACTATCTCCAAGGCAACTGAGTCAAAGGGAAGGAAGGACTTTCTTTACATCCAGTGCAAACATAGCCCATATGTGGGAGTTCCTAATGCAGTCATAATAGAATATATATATATATCTATATCTATCACTGAAAGTTGACCACCTACAGACAGATTCACACATCAGAAGCCAGAAGAGCTGAATTGTAGCTACAAACCCAAAAAAGAAAAATCACTGTATGTAGCTCTATTAAAATGCTGGTACCCGGTAACTTGGTAACTAAATGTTAAAATCGGTATATAATTCAAAAAGTGTCAAATTAAATATTTGGGGAGTAACTTGCAATGTTATTGCACCTTTGTACTTCTTTATCACCCCATAAACTACGGTTTTTAAGCACTAAGGTAGAATATTTCAGAGCCACTTTTCAATAGCACAAATCACTGTGCAAAGCAGAAGGCAGTAAAAACGTGAGCAGACAAAATATTTAGAATTGTGGACTTTTGATTCAATTTCATATCAAGAAGTCAACCATAAAAAACCAATTTGTTTTCTAGAAAGAAATAATCCATTTTAACAGCTCCTAGAGCAAGTAGAAATTAAAAAAAAGACTGTTTTCTTGTTCAAAAAAACAGCACATGAGAAAAACTTGGTAAAATATCATCTTCTTTCACAGGGAGCCCAATGAGTTTTATTATCTGATCCAGATTTTCGTCTGTTATCTATTCAGTTATCCTAAAACCTTATCAAAGAAGCTTTCAATAGGCAAGAAGGTATCTGCCTCTTCCAGCAGGCAAAGAAGTTACTCTTCAAGATGAAGCTGACGGGCAATGGGTTTTTTCAGGTGAGGTTAAAGGCTTTAATCCTACTGAGTTTTTCATTCCATTGAAACATTATTAATTTTACTTAAAAAGTTTTGTTTATTCAGGCCAGAACCATCCTATGAATATAATAAAGTAGGTCAGTGAGTGGAAAAAAAGCATTTTAGCATATCATGTAGCTGCTAGATCATTATGAATTCAGGCGAAAATGGACACGAAGAAAAAAATATGCATAAATCAGATCGCTTCAGAGAGGAAAATTACATACTTTGAAAAATCAGAAGACAGAAGTAATTTTCCTTTACCACCTAGCAGTCTTCTAATGTCCCTACCCCAGCCCCTAAGTCCGCATGAGGCGTGCGAGGTGCCAGCAGAGGCCAGAGAGCTCTTTGGGGGATAATGGCACCTCTCACAACAGCCATCGTATCATCAGCCCACATCCCACGCAGCAGAGGGGTTTCGCTGCCAGCTTTTACCGGCGGTATTAGGGCTGCTCCGCACACCTGGTAATTAGCCTGGCTTTTCTCAGCTGGCCCCTGTCGAGATGGGCATGGCCACTTTTAGCTGGAGATTTCTCAAACTATGCCAAATGCAAGCTTAATCGTCCACAAGATTTTGGGCTGGTGCAAGCCCAGGGGCAGCAGGAATATAACCTCATAGCCAAGCAGCTCTGACACCAAATTACACTGACCGAGGGTTTGAAGACACCCTCTTGTAAAAGACAAGTAAATATGCCTTGTCTCAAAATAAAAACAAAAACCTGAATATTCATCATGACTAACAGCACCTCCCAAACAGCACTGCCCTGTTTTTCCAGCCTTCCCACAATATCTGTGCTGTTTATGTTCTCCAGTTTGCAGGTTATCCTTGTTTTGAATTAGACTGTTGCCTTTTTTTTCTTTCTTTAAAAAAATATCTGGATTTCACTCTTTCCTTCTGTCTGCTAAACCTGTATTGGCTTCTAACTACTGATATCAGAGTTAACTTTGCTCTTCACACCTCCCGCTTTTGCCTTTCTGTCTTTTCTCCTGCACTAACACGTGCCTGAGAGCTGCGATGATATGTGCAACACACACGACTAGGATGCTCGAAGCAGGGTTACAAGAGGAATCCTACATGAAGCACATCCCTGGCAAGCAATGGTATTTGTTCGTACTGTATAACGCTTCGGAAATAGCATCAGCCACATCTGCATGAGCAAAGCCTTTCAAAATAAAAAATTAGGTTCTTAGATATATATCTGCCTCCAGCTGAGTGTGCGCTACTATTTACTTTGCTTTAAAGCTTTAAAGTGGTGACAGCCAGCGAGGCAAAGCCGGTTTCTTCACTGAAAGCCAACAGACCTGTAGGACTCTGACAGGCTTTGGATCACCTCGTATATTTGTTCAGCAATTCTGGGATGCAAATCACCCGCAGGTGAACTGCAAGTGTATCGTTTACAGGCTCGTTAATCACATTTCCCCAGGTTATAGTGCAATCTTTGCTTTTGACCCCATTGCTGGAGCATCATCTTTTCCCTTATATTACTCTTTGGTATTTTCATGACATAGCTTCGGCAGCTATAAAACTTTCCACTTGTAGTCATCGATTTGCTGAACATCTCTCATGTCATAGCTTGTGAAATATATATTTACATATTCTAAGGTTAATTCCCAGATCAAAATTAGACATTTCACTTAACCTGAAACACTATTACTAATGCTGAGCAGTTTCATCAGGAGAACCTCTGAGGTTTTACTAGCATCTGTCAGATACATTCGTTCTCTGAGAGTTATCATTGTTTTTCTGCCTTTTATATTCCACTTAAAAAGAAATTACTGTCTATTCCCTAGCACCAATGTGAACCTCTGGCCAAACAGCAAATTAGCATGCAAAGAAGTATCAGGGGAACAGCTAGGGAAAGAATCAAATGAAGTTAAGGAAACACTGATGATGGGCTGAAGAAACAATCTTTCCTGTGAGTCATACTGGTTTGCATTAAAATAGCAAAGTAGATACCAGCTAAGAGATAATATAAGTAAAAGGTGAATGCAATTATTTTTTTAAAAAACCAAACCCTTGCAAATCTCAGTATAGAGTGTCTTGTAAGTAGCGAGCGAGTTAAGTCTCTGAAAATCCTAAGCAAAAAGGCTGTTTCCTTTGGCACTGACTCCTTCACGGTCAAAGCATTTCTCAAAGAAACTTTCTCTCTCTACCTTTACAGAAAATAACTTGCATTTTACTCCTCACTGTTAGACTACTCCACTGCTTTGGGGGCTCCCCTTTCACCGGGGATGGCATAATTTAACTGCAAAGTGATTTTGAACGTCTGTATCTACACACAGGTAACTTAAATGCAGCTTTGCTTCTACAAAACACATTGCACGCAGTCTCTGCGGATAAGGACCTCCGTATTGCACCAGCTCTGTGTGTATGTCAAGGTACTTCATAACCAGGGGGTTAACAGCGGGAACTGCAGAGCATTATTCAAAGTACCTCCCACTCAGCTCTGAACATATCCGCCTTTGATCACAAGTATATCTGCAATTAGTGCCTCATCTTACCATCTCAATAAGCAGTTCAAGCATTCAGAAACAAACATCAGTGGGTCTAACAGCTACTTTAATTCATTTTATAAATAAGCAATTGAGAATTTTGCTCCAAGTGGCTGCTCGTGTAGCCCATTCCGTAAACGGCGTTCTCTGCAGAGTAAGGCACGATGCGATACGAATGCAGCTCTTCATAATAGAGCGACTGGGAACAGCACTCCTGTACCATAAACTTCAGCCGTTTTCGTGCGTCAGAGTAAGCAGTCCTATAACACGGAGCCTCCTTAAAGTATTCATAGCTCTCCCTCTCTGTCTCTAGGTGAATCTTCCTCAACAGATTGTTAATTAATACAGACCTACGGAGATAGGCTTCAGGGTCGTCCAGGAATCGGAGTTTCTGGAGAGAAAGTTTTAGAATACAAGTCCGGTCCTCGGGTAGTATCAGGTGCTGGGGAGTAAAGAGCAAGTAAATGGGTCTTTAGCATGGAGGAATGAAACCAGGGGAGGATGGGGTCTGGAACGAGAGCGCTACTCACTTTTGGACAATACTCATGGTAATCTTGATGTAAATGTTCTTCTTCTGCATATTTTCTCTTAAAGTAGGCTACTTTCGACGTCGTTAATGTCTTTGGTAGGCCCCGATCAGATCAGCTCTGCGCAAAAGAAGAAGAAAAAGAGGCTCGGTAAGGCTCACTGCCACGGTGGCTGTAATGTCACAGTCCGAGGTGTGCAGGGGAAGGAGGGGTCCAGCAGTGGGACGCAGCCCGGACGACGCTCAGCCTCGACCCGCAGCCCTCGACCCACTGGAAAAATAATTGAGAGGCCGGCAAACGCGAAGGAGGCATTTCTGAGCCACTACCCCGAGGCTCGCCAGTACAGCAAGCCCTGCTCCGGAGTGACGACCACAGCACCGGACACACGCTGCCACCGCCGGGCAGGGTCTCCAGGTCCTACAGCTGAGCGGGTACCCCTGGCCAGCCAAGGCATCGCACAGCCGGGCAAGGGAGATGCCCAAGCCGGGAAGGTCTCCATGCATTGCGGGAGGGACCGGGATGGGGCCACCCGTCTGCAGAACAGGGGTCCCTGCCCCACGCTGGGGTCTGTGAGGGACAAGGGATGGGGTTTAATTTCCGCACACCACCCCCGGAGTCCTGTGGCTTCCTTGGAAAACCGATACAGAGCATATTCACTAGATGGTGGTATCATCCCAGAGAAGCAGGAGAGCTCCAGCTCGGTGGGAGGGTGATAGAGCTGGTTTGGTCCCTGGGTTGCTTCAGTTTTTCAGGGCACGGAGGAGGGAGGCTCAGCCTTTGGGCTAAGAGAAGGGACTGTTGGGCTTTTGTGCTATGACAAGAGCCCAGTGGAGGTCTGCTCCGCCAGAGCAGAGCCCAGCAGAGGAACCAGTGCTCTCTGCACACCCGCAGCTGGGCCTGCCTGCCTGCTCTGAGCTCTATGGAAAGGTGACGTGGTGCTAATTCAGCACCTTAATGGGATCTGTAACTTCAGTGGTATTCAGGCTGGTGAACACTGGGTCCCTGTGAGATCCGGGACTGGGTTTTGCTTTTCTATTCACTAGACAGTACGAGGAGGCGTGTGCATTTGCGGGTGGCATCATCATCTCTCAAACCCTCTCTTTTGTAAGAAATTTCTGTTGTTTGCCTCTAAATGCACTATTTTTTAAAAACTTACTATGCTGGCGTTTAAAGGCAGTCCAGGGAAAGAAAGTATCCAGAGCCACTTTTTAGAATAACTCAGTCAGGTCCTGTGGGATATGTTTTCTTCCCCAGATTGAGATCTCCTTATGGAGCCATTTAAAACCAGGTTTTCTGAGGAAATAAAGGACTTGGTTCTGGACTGCTTCTCTGTCACAGTAGAAAAGCCAAAAGGTATTGCACAGCCAAAACACAGACCTCATGTCACTGGAAGGATCCTGCCATGGGGGGGCTCCCTGAGCCTTAGCTGCAGGTGGGAGTGAAAAGATACCCGCACAACTATTTCAGGGACTGGTGGCATCCCTCCTTCACTGGCAGGAAGGAGTAATGTGTTCTCCCTTCCTTCCTCTACATCAAAACCCCACAAGGGGCTAAAGAAGAAATCCCCTCGTAAGAGAACCTTCTTGTGTTGTCTCCCTGAATTTCAAGCCTGTGAGGATGGAGGCTTCCCATAAAGGACGTTACAAATCTGGGCAGAAAACTCCTGACTGGTGGATTAACACCTCATTTGGAGCCAAGACGCACAGCCCTGCTCTGGGACCCGGCCTGACACGGAACAGCAGCACTTCCCCAGGAGAGGAACCATCACTCTTACAGTGGGACGTTACCTTTTAGTCAACCTGGACCACTGCACACACCAGAGACGTTCCCTGCACCGACCTCAGCTCTCAGGGGCAAGGGTACAGCTGCGGTCTTCACTGCTCTGTTAGCACTGAGTAGCTGCAACACTGGTTTAAATTCATATGCAGCAACCTTCTCTGCTTGCGGGTTTTATTCCAGTATTTGGATTACACCAGAGCCTGGACATCCTGGAAATTTAATTACTCTGATATTAGGTTCTCCTAAGTGAAAACCCCACTGCTGTGTTATCTGAGCGCAATCACAAACACACACATTTATCCTCCCAGCGCCATGGGATGGGAGAAAGTTAGTTTTCTTCACGCTACTCTGAGGAAGACAAGGGTACAGAAAGATGAAGTGGCATTCCTGGGGTCACCCAGGTTGTCAGGGCTGGGAAAGGAGCCAAACCCAGCGTACAGGTTGATGAGCCAACCATGAGCCCATCCTTCCCCTTCAAACCAAGCTTCTAAATGCTAAAATTTGCTCCCTAGTGGTTTTCAGTGAAAAGGCTGGAAGCACAGACCTAGCACTGCCTGTGTGCAGTGCAAGCAGAAAATCAGCCCGAGTGCAGGGGCAAGACTGACAACCACAGCGTGCAGAGCATCACAGCTCCACCAGCTCCGTGCAAACCTCGCCTTTGTAGCTCCCGGCCACAGGAATTCCTCTCCCTGCCCCAGCGATGGAGGGTGACAGTGGGACTTTCAGTGTCCCCTGACCATGGGTGGTCCTGGAGACACCAGCAACAGCAGGGAACTAGGACAAGGCAAGGAGCCGCTGGAGCGCTGGCACCCTGGCCCTGGGAGGGAGGGAGGGCTGTGTTTTAGTGCATGCCGGGGGCTGGGGCTGGCTGGCAGAAGCAGACAGAAAGAATTGTATTTTGCAGAGGGATGCATATGACCATCCTGGCAGCAGGTTCATTGAGCATCCAACTGGCACCCCCCACCCTTTCTGGGGTTACGTTCAGCACCAGCCTGGAACATACCCCTTGGGTGCAAAGTCGTTGGCTGTATTTAAATTCCTAAAGACCTTACATCAGACAAAGCGGCAAAGCTATAACAAACCACCATAACTTGGTTTAGTAGCAAGGAAGGGAAACAACCAGCAAATGAATACCAAGAGCACCTCTGGGCTGTAAGGTTGGTTTTAAGCATGTTCCCGCTTGTGAAAGGCTACACTCTAAGTGCAAAGTAGCCACAAGCTGCTTGACACCATGCTAGCCGTTAGCAAATTCCAACAATTCCAAATCTGCAGGGCTTGGGGCACCCATTTCCCCAGCCCAGCAGCTCCCACAGGTTGTCGCACGTGGCTCAACTTCAACCTCTGCTCTCCAGAGATAAAAGGCTCAACTCCTACCTCCACCTGCAGCAACAGGATGAGAAAGCGAACCGAAGGCAAGCGAGTGCCACCACAGGGCTGCTCCACAGAAGCTCAAGGTCTGCTCTTGTGCGCAGCGCAGCTGCCATCCCACCACCACCCGTGTCATCGTCACCGTCATCTTTCGTGGCTGCCGGTGACATCCACACATCTTGTCTGCAGGTGCAGGGGAACGAGAGCGTGAATTGTGCCCTTGCACTGTGCCCTCAACACCAGCACGGATGCTGAAGCCTACGAGGGGCACCTCTCCCTGCAGGGGGCTTGCAAGGACCAAGCCTTTCTCTAACACTTATCCTGAAAGTCAGAGCGGACTGGCTCTGTGCGTGCCTAAGAGCTGCTTGGCTGGGGTTACAGGCACACAAGGCTGTAGTAATGCCGCAGTGAATCAGACCCTTAGTGTTTTGTTTAAATATAAACATATTGAATCAGTGCTTTTTGTGTAGAAGGCTATTCTCGCGAGCCAAGTGTTTTGACAGTTACAGCAAGGTGGTATGAGTCACTGCCTCTGCCTCAGTCAAGCTCAGAGACAGATACATCTTAATCACATTACATTTTTTTTCAGCGCTACACCACAAGTCAAGGCACAGGGCCAAATTTCCCCCCAGGGACTAACTAGCGTAGCGCTGAGTCCTGAGTGTGAGGTTTGTCCTTCCAGCCTGGATGAACCCCGGAAAAGCGCATTCAACATGCCACCAGCGTTCAGCTGCAAGCCCTCTGCTAGTCACCAAGGACTCGGTAAAAATTTGCAATAGCGGGCAGCGCTGCCAGGGCTCGGGAGCCCCAGGGCAGGCGCTGCCTGCTCATGCTGGCTAGTGTTTACACCCCGCCGGTGCGTGCCTGCTCTGAATGCACGGCACATCGGAGCACGGCGGCTATAGCTGCCATTAATGCTAATGGAAGTTTGAAACATAAATCCCGCACGCGGCAGTGAGGGAATAGACGCCTCTGTCTCAAGCCTGGATCTCTCAAACGCAGCTTCGCGAGGGCTTTAATTGTACTTTCAAAAGAGCAAAATGTGCCTGTTCCTATTTATTTCTCCGGGAATAATGACAGTGCTCTATGGCATGGTACCCGCACAGTTATTAGGCATGTTTGGACAGAAGGTTATCTTATCTAAATTGGATTGGAAATAGATTTATAGCACAGCAACTTCACAGTTGAACTGCAAATTGCAAGAAATTCTCTTCATCTGGCCCTTGTGCTCCCACCTCACCCCAGTGACAGGAGCCCCTATTTGGCACGAATTAGTGCCGGGTGATTTCCACAGGGCTGCAAGCTACCCCAGACAGGAGACAAGACGGGATTTAACAAACAATTGAACAGCCAGGAAAAAAAAACCCAAAGCTTGTGCTTTTCCATCTCAGGCAACAGAGAGGGATCTGCAAGCCCCAAGTCTCCGCAGCAGCTCTGCCCCAGAGCTCGTACGTGAGACCTTGGGAGCGTTCCCACACCTGCCTGTGCCTCCACCTCTCCCACCTTTCCTCGGGAAGAAAATTCATCCCTGCCTGCCCGGTGCTGCAGTGAAAGGGGTTGTACGAGCAGGTACCATTGGCTTGTCGATGCAGACGTCTGCAGGAGGTAAGCAGAGCGGTCGCTGGCCAAGCCAGACCTGCCGACGCTGCGCGCCGAAGGTGGTGAGTCAAATGTGCCAGTGCCCTGCAGGGTTTCCTCTCGCAGTGTAAGGGAGGATAATCAATATGCAAGCTAAAGCTGGCTGAGACGGAAACCGTTTCTGAGCATCGCTTGCATGCACAAATAGAAAACCTGAGGCTTCTGAGCGCACAGAAACTGGCATTTATTATCAGCAGGAGACATGACTTTGACATGGCAGGAAATATCATCATGTCCTTGCGACTGCTGTCAAACTGCAGTGATAAATTCCCCCGTCTCTAACCTTAGCAGCACTTGCAATTAGGGAGTGCTCAGCTGAAACCTTCCTCTGATTTCACATGCTATGCTGCTGCATTTCCCCTCTTCGGAGGCAGGAAAAGCAGCTGGTCCCGCTGTGGGATTCCCAATTGATAATGCAAAGCTACCAGACCAAAGGCAGATGAACATGTGGATCAAAAACACATGCCAGCCCCAGGATTTCACACGGACTGCCAATCGATTGCAGTCCTTCCAGAGTATCGAGTCTTATTCCTCGCTCAGGCAGAGAGAGCCCCTTTTAATTGACCCGCGGAAAGGTAGCGACCCACAGCCGTGCTGTTGTCTGCTTGCTGGAGCTGCTGGCTTTGCACTTTAAAGCTGCCTTTCTTTTAGTTTGCTAATTGCTTTGCTTTCCCTAATTGCAGGTTCTCCCTGGGCACATGTGCGTGCAAGGCACAAGCATCTGAATAGCTCTCATGAGCGCACGAAGGCACGAGATTTAATGACAGAGTGACTATTCCTGCCTCGCTCCTTGTAGTGCCACTGCTTTTATCGATAGAATAAAATCGTATTTCCAGCTTAACCCCCCTTCAACACTAACCCAAGTAATTTCCCTCACTCTGAAGGCAAGCCCGACCAGCTGAAGTCTGCAAACTTTTTAGTTACCTGAGGATGCGGAGTCAATCTGCAAAGGGTCTTTCTGGGATAATCTCAGCAGTTCTGGTAAGATTTCCTCCTCGCACGGGCTCAGCGAGCATTTCTGGCAGCACAGCACTGCTGAAGGGTTACCTGCCGTGGTGGATCAAGGAGAAACACACATGGTTCAGGTGGCAAAGTAGGACCTACATGGAAAGTAGCTGGACCGCAAGGGAGGAAAGTGCTCTTTCGGTAGCCCCACAAGGCTTAGTAACAAGAAAAATAAGAGTTCTGATGTCACATCCAATTCTCTAACTTTGACCTTGCTTCCTGGACTCTCTTTCAAATGTCAGGAAAGTAAAATAAAACATTAAGAAAAATCATTTCAGTCTCTCAGTCGCATAGCTGTAACCCTCTCAGAGCAAATGCTGCAAAAATACAGCTTGCTCTTCCAAATATCCGGAAGTTTCCTGAGCTAGAACATGATTACTGCCCTGAACACCACCTCTCAAAACGGCACATTATTTTCTCCATTAATTCTTGTCAGCCTCGCAGGAAAGCTGAAGGGGTACTATTAGAACCACGCCATTATTTTGAGTAGTAGCATTAATTTCCGATCACACACGCACATACACACCCACGCTGCCTGCAGAGTAATACAGGTCTGCGAAAAGTCAGATTACCGTTTTTATTTAACAGAATTATTGCAGCGTGCATGTTTCAGTGTTTGCCTTAAATACGGTATAGTTTCTAGGCTGCAAGTAGATGCAGCAGCATCCGGCTGATGCCTTGCCTTCTGGGGGGAGTATATCTGGCACGCTGTAGTAAGAATATTTCCCACCCCGGGGGAAAAACGATCACAGGTATGCATGCGCATACCCAAACTCTGCACTCTTACATGTGTGTGCAGAGACACTCGCACTTTTTATGTACATGAATGAAAATAAACAGGTCTAAATCCTGCAAGAGAGAAAGAAGAGGAGAGCGTGTATGTGTGCGTATTCACGTCTCGCAGCTATAAAGCAACTATATTTAGATAGTTGTCTCATCCCAGAGGATGATACTTCATTAACAGGCAACGAAAGAGTAGCTATGGTTACTTTTCAGAGTTCAGCTTTGACCGTAAAAAGACGGCTGATTAAAACGCCCTTTCGTAGAGCATGCCAGAGTCCGGCAGAGCTGCAGGCACCTCTGCCCCCAGCCCCGCAGGACGAGCGGCGAGCCGCCCTCCCAGCTCTTTGCCCTCTTCCACCACGCAGCAGAGCCGAGAGCTCGCAAACAAACACCAAACTTACTCCGCGCCAACACCCACCGGCTAAAGCCGTTTGGGCAGATCCCGCCGACCAGAGCCCCACGCTGTCCCGGACAACCCCACGGCTCGGCTCGCCGTCCCCGGCCACCGACCACCAGCTCAATGGCACTCACCCGGCGAGCCCCAGCTCCAGAGGGAGGGCTGCTCCCCGTCCTTCCCTCGCTGCCCGCCGCTCCTGGAGGAGGAGGAGGAGGAGGAGGAGGAAGAGGAGGAGGAGGTGGCGGTGGAGGTGGCGGTGGAGGTGGCAGCTCCTGCGGGTCCCTGCAGGCACTGAGGAGCGCATCACCTCCCGGCCGCAGCCCGCGGAGGTGGGTGCCCAGATGTTCCCGGCGCGGATTGGTCCAGCGGGAGCAGATGTTGCCCGGTTGCTAGGAGCGTTGCTAGGAGCGTCGCTAGGAGACGGTGACGCTCTCTCCAGCACTGGCGCGACTCGAGGCCGCGGGGAAGGAGGGAGGGATGGAGGGAGGGAGGGAGGGAGGGATGGAGGGAGGGAGGGAGGGATGGAGGGAAGGAGGGAGGGAGGGAGGGAGGGAGGGAGGGAGGGAGGGAGGGAGGGAGGGAAGGAGGGAGGGAAGGATGGAGGGAAGGATGGAGGGAAGGATGGAGGGAGGGAGGGAAGGATGGAGGGAAGGATGGAGGGAAGGATGGAGGGATGGAAGGAGGGATGGAGGGAGGGAGGGAGGGAGGGATGGAAGGAGGGAGGGAAGGATGGAGGGAAGGATGGAGGGAAGGATGGAGGGATGGAGGGAGGGATGGAGGGAGGGATGGAGGGATGGAAGGAGGGAGGGAAGGATGGAGGGAAGGATGGAGGGATGGAAGGAGGGAGGGAAGGAGGGATGGAGGGAAGGATGGAGGGAAGGATGGAGGGAAGGATGGAGGGAAGGATGGAGGGAGGGAGGGAAGGATGGAGGGAAGGATGGAGGGAAGGATGGAGGGATGGAAGGAGGGAGGGAAGGAGGGATGGAGGGAAGGAGGGAGGGAAGGATGGAGGGAAGGATGGAGGGAGGGAGGGAAGGAGGGAGGGAAGGATGGAGGGAAGGATGGAGGGATGGAAGGAGGGATGGAGGGATGGAGGGAGGGAGGGATGGAAGGAGGGAGGGAAGGATGGAGGGAAGGATGGAGGGATGGAGGGATGGAAGGATGGAAGGATAGAGGGATGGAGGGCAGGATGGAGGGATGGAAGGATGGAGGGAGGGATGGAAGGAGGGAGGGAAGGATGGAAGGAGGGAGGGAGGGAGGGAGGGATGGAGGTCCCGCCACCAGGATGTTCCGCAGCGGGACGGGATGGGAAGGGACGGGGCGGGCAGGATTCCGGGCTGCCCGGTGAGCCGGAGGATGGAGCGGATGCCGCGGCTCAGAGCTGGGAACGGCAGTGAGGAGCCGCCTGGGGAGTCGCGGCAGGGGATGGGGATGTGAAACGTCAAAGCTTGGAGGGGGTCAGCCCTGCTCCGAGCCTCGGGGTTGGCTGGGGGGGGGGGGGGGCATAAAACTTCTCGTCAGGGCAGGCTGACGGAGGTACGGAGCGCAGTGGCAGCCGCAGGGGTGCCAGGTGCCCGCCGCAGCGCGGGGAGAGGGCGAGAGCTCTGTCCGCTTCAGGGCAAGGTTGGGAGAAACATAACCCAGTGCCTGGAAAGGCTGGAGGGAGCCGTGAGTCCCCTGGCAGTAAAAGAGCTGAGAGCCGAGCTCCTCTGCTCTCTGGGTCACACTTCTTTTCCCTCAGGACTTAGGTTGCTCCCTCCTTCCCCCATGCCCACCACCATATCTTGCCATCCTGTTTTTCCCCTGAGCCTTTGGGATGCCCCGGCACCGTGCCCTGGGTCGCATCCTGGGACATACACCCGTGACGCCAAAGAGGCACCGCAGCACTCTGAAACCCCACGGGCAGAAATTGGGATTGCCGGAGGAATAGAAGCCGCACAGCAAAACAACCCAAACCTCCTCCCAAACAAAACAGCAGGTCACTGTGGAGTGGGGCAGCTCCGGCATCTCAGCCAGACAGGGGGATTTTACTGCTGAGCACCCTGCTTACGGCAATAGGTGGGATATCAGACTCAGCCTACCCTCATAACCAACGGTCCAGCCAGCAAGGCTCAGAAAAAGCTTAAAAGGAGTAAGTAAAATCTTACCTGCATAAGGCAGTGTGCACAAAGAAGGGAAACCCCTTTCCCAAAGATCTTATCTCTGTACGTAGACACTGGCAGATATGAGATTACAACAGCAAAGTGGTTTTTTTTAAAACCAGTTTCTCCAGCCAGCTATGTGTAGGGGTCTTCTCTGGAAGAAGTGTGCCACTTCTAGACATGGAAAAGGAGCTATCCTATCCTATCCTATCCTATCCTACTACTGAAGGTGACTCAAACGCTCAGCCAGTGCGAAAACCAAGGCAAGGTGCTATGGGAACACGTTCATTTTGGCAGCATCTGAAGCTGCTGGGCAATCCCCTGTTCTCTTGTGATTTGGAAGATGGGTGCCTCACACACGTCGTATCTGGGCATGTCCTTGCTGGTAGGACACACAGAGCTCTCCTCCCTCTGGTTGCTCCAGGGTCTCTGTGAGGGTTCTGCAGAGCAGCATGCACCAGGCTTAGTCCTCCTCTCTCTTACACAGTGGGAATGAAGGCACACTTCATTTGGCATTCACACGATCAATATCTCCTCCAGATTTTAACAAACTGGGTCTTGGCAGGCCTGAGTCCCAGCTAACATACATCAACACAGCAGCCTCAAACCAGTCACTCCATTGACTTTCAGTAGCTGGTTGTATTTGGTACTCAGTATGCACTGACACGCACGTGCACGCACACAGCTCCTCTTGGTCTTTGCAGTTTGAGAAAAGATCAGTCACAGCCATATACTTATTTCAAATTATCTCTGAAGCTCTGCTTCTTTTATTGAGAAGCCAAATGAACTCAAACTAATTTCAAATTTGAATTTTCTAGGACAATAGGAAGGCACTGGAATTTAATTGATTTTGATTACCTGCCTTATTATTATGCTGCCAGTAGCGATAGTTCAGGTTGGTGTAATTTTAAATTTACTGTGAGATGAATCTGACATTTCTCTGCTGCTGAATAGAGGACTTGAGCGATTCTTCAGCTCTTCACAAAGATGTCATAATTAATTCAGTAATATCACTTCTGTAAGCAGAGAGAGAAAAGGAAGACACAGAAGCACCTACTCTGAGTGTAAGAGCTGAATGAACAAGAGGCTTACTTACTCCAGTCTTCCTGAAACTGATTGTATTTTTTTCTAACTTTCAACACAATTCCTGCTGCAAAGACATATCTTCCCCTCTCCTGTCAGCCCACAAGTAGGACTTACTAGCTGGCAATAATTTACAGCCAAAAGGTCAGCTAATCTTTCCCCAGTTGGCTCCAAGAAGCATTTCCATCCCTTGATCAGCCCAGAGCAAATTCTTCTGCAATCCAAGTCTAGCTGCTTTTGTTTGTCCCCTTTCTGAGGGGGCAGAGAACACAGGGAAAGGGATCCCTTGCCAGTATAAACCAGCATTGCTCTGCTGGCTGAAAGGGACCTCCATCAAGACGAAGAGCAGATGCTCCATCCCACCCTACCCCATCCTAACTCATTCCCTTCCTCTTGCCATGGGAGCACGAGAGATCACATTCCCCCCTCATCCAAAGAGGAGCTTTCCCCTCTGCCAGGGATGCTGGTCGGGAATCACTGCCCAGCTGGAGCACACGATGTTTTAATGCAATGGAAATTAAACAGAACCGTGAACTGGGACCAAAGTCTCTATTGACAGTGATATTATTTGAAAAGATAAGACTTTAAATGTGTACTGCACAAGATAAAACCTGGACAGGCAGACAATAGAAGAGTAGCTTTTCTTCTTTTTTTCGGTTTTTTTTTTTTTTTTTTTTTTTTAGTCTTTTGAAAGCAAGATTGCCTAGCATAGTCAGTGCTGTAATAAATATATGTTTTTAAATGGTTTAGAGCAATTGGGAATATAAAACCCCAGAACATTAGCATTTACTTTACTTTAACTGCCTCACAGAATTAGAAAAAAATCAGTTCCTTCATTTCAAAGCAGTTACATCTCCTCAAGCCAACTGTTAAAGAAAAATGAATTAAATTAATGTGCCCTTTTGAATTTAAGCACCAAACATTCAGAAGATGTGTGTATAAAAGCACCAGTCCTCCAGGCAGCATATACCTACACACACGCTGTATTTCTAAACATAGCATGCAGAAGGTATTTTCAAAAGATAAAACGTACCTGAAATGTTTAGCATTTGTACCTGAAATGCTGAGCAGTTTCAGATGTGAGGAGTTGCATCCTGGACCAATTTTTATCCCTGGTCTGGCCCGCTCAGCTGCCTCCAACGGACAAAGACCCTCAAAGGCTTTCCCAGCCGTTGGCTTCTCACAGCAAATGGAGACAAGCAGCTCCAGTTTCTGGACCCTGTTCATGTCTCCCAACGGCTGGCCAACCTTGGAGGGACCGGATGACTTGGGAGGCTAATCCTGCCTGCGCCTAAAACGCAGCCTTTGCATTTCATCCTAAAACACCGGTTCTTTCTCCTTCTGTTTTTCCTGTACTAGAACTCTATTTTTCTGCTCTATCTTCCAATTCATTGTACAAGAAAATTTGTCAGTATTTTAAAATCTGTTAATTTTTTTTGACATTTTTACTTTTAAAAAAGCTTCAGAAACAAGCTGAGGAAGAGCAGAACTAATGAAGCCCATTTTCCTACAAATTTGTGCTCTTTATCCCCTCCATCCTCCCCACCACCACCAACCAAGTTCCACCACGTCCCCTGGGACACATCCAACTCAACCAGAGACAGCACAAGAGGCAGCACACACTGTCACTGCTCCGGAGCTGCATGCCATGGTGATAGTCCAGCTGACCGACCCTTGGCCATCAAACCTACATCTTTGTGCTTCTCTGTAAATGATCCTCTGCTGGGTGACAAAATTTGTAGAAGCCTAATTGCCTTTGAGACAGTTACCCTCTTTCAAATGTGATTGAAATTGGCCAACCTGTTCAAAAACGATGATGGTGGGGGACAGACTGGTGAGGAGACAGATGGCAGACAGCTCAGCTTCTTTAGCCTCAACTGAGCTGATTGAGAAGTGGGAATGCTTTCACTCTCATGAAAAATGATATCACTCTTCTGTTGAAATTCAAAACTTAGTTTCCCGACATTAAAAATGTGACTTTTCCAACTGGTCAAAATTAGGATGACATCAGGGATGTCTTGGCAAAACAATACTTGGTGCTTCGCCAAGGAATGAAGCTGCTCTGAGTAAGGAATTAAAATGCAGCTGGAGGAAGAATAGGATAATCAAAACAGTAAAACAAAACAGAGCCGGGAGCCCGGCGAGACCCACACGTGCTCATGCTGAACAGCAGGCGTCCCAGCAAGAGCAGCAACAAGTGGATGGCTAAGCCCACCGTCGTATTTGCACGGCGGTGTTGTACACCAAGCATGTAGAAAGCCTGAGTATTTTACCACCAATTTTATGAGCTGCGCTGCCCAAATCTTGGCACCAAGACATGTGGCCTGTTCCCCGCTCTCCCCGAGTTCAGTGCCAGCAACTTCACCATAGCGTGTGCCGAGCTTGCATGGGGACACAGGCAAGTCTGCCCGGAGGAATAAAACCCACTCTGGTTAGCCCTGCGCTGGTGATCGGTCTGAGAAAACCCACGCACTGTGAAAATACCGCCGGCTCCTTTGTCACCACACATTGGCCGAGGATATCCCCACAAGGACATCGCGAGGCTGTGGGCACAGCGAAGCCAGTGCGGTGTCCCCAGCGGTGCCCATGTCCTCTAGAGTAATTGCCGGTACCCCTCGGTGTTGGGTTTACATGGGAGAAATAGGGTGGAGCTGGCAGGGGAACTGAGGCCGGTTGACGGGCAGGGTGAATTTTTAAGTGGTTTTCAGAAAAATGCATGGGGTGAAACCAATGTCATGAATCATCAGGCCAGGAAAGCGCTGCCCTGGTACCGACTCGGGCCATGGTACCGACGCGGGCCATGCCACCGCCTCGGCAGCAGCGCCCACCCGAGCTCGCAAACCCCAGAGCAGCTCGCAGACAGCGCCTGGTTCTGCAGATCCCCCTCTGAGCCCAGAAGAGCTGCCGGGGGGCTGAGCGCAGCCCGGAGCAAACCCCCAGCCCCACCTCTGCAGCCAGCCCTGCTGCCGAGGTCTCCAAAAATGTCGAACTTCCCCAGCACTTTCCCACCCCCACCCCTCTGAGCTAAGCCTGGTTGTCCCACCAACGTTAGTCCTTAGCAAAACACGTATTTCATCACCAGTTTGCACCAAGGAGGGTGAGATTTTCTGAACTCCCTCGTGTCTCTCTGAGCCTCCCGGCGTACCCCATTTCCCCACCGTCTTTCCGATGAAGGGCTCTGCTGGGTTTCCCGTGTACCCAGAGGCGGCTCATATCAGCCACCGTTACTGAGACTTCCAGGGACTGAAGCTACCAACCGTCACCAGAAAAAGAAACTCTATTTCTGGGCTGGTCCTGGAAAGCCAGCCCTGCGGATGCCAGCAGGGATTCAGAAATCGTGGTTTCTCATGTCTCCCTCAAAGACGGCACTGCTATTCTGAGAGGAACAAACTACCCCCAGTTCAAAATCACCGTTTTGGAAATTTTTTTTAGCTTCTGTCTTTCTCTGTCTTAACATAGGCATAGATTACAACTGCGACCCGGCAGAAGTATACCACGCGCACAAATACATCATGATCAAAGGTACACGCGAGCATAAGTGGCCACCAGATAAAGCCATAGCCCTCACTGCTGCAGCGATGTGCCTGGCCTCCCATCAGCCCGGTTTCAGGTCTCCAGCCCAACGCTTGAGCTCTTACCTCTGTTGCCAAAGCGAGACGCATCCACCCCGTGGCCACCCCAACCGCTACGGGGGCATCCCTCAGTGTCCCATACATACCGCCAGGATGCCAACAAAGCTGGTATCTACACACAGGAGACACATTGGTGACGCCGACCCACACGTGCCCTGGTGCAGGTACCAACACGTCCACGGGCGTACAGGAGAAACGACGGCGGGGGGACCACCGCAGAGTTGGGTGCGAGGGGCTGCTCCCCCAACTCCTGCCGGGGGCTGGGTGAGAGACCGGGGAGCAGCAGACACCCAACGCATAGCCAGCACTTTTCCTTCCCCACGTAGGGGTGGCTGAAAGGCAGTATACACGTGGAGGCAGATGCAGCGGGGCATGGGAACCTCTTCAGTCCCCCCAAGCCCCCCAGCAGCCTCCGCCTGCTGCCGCAGGGCCCCTCTGTCCGTGCGGACGGACAGGGGGACCAAGGAGGGGGGATATTTCCCATTCCTCCCAGTTATGCATTATGCACTGGACACCTGCATCTTTGTTCTGAGCAAAACACGTCCACCTCTCCTAGATGCATATTCACTCGGTTCTGCCACATCACGAACAAAAAGGAAGATACGCCGGTTTTGCATGTGTACATGAGCCATCTGCTTCTATTTTATTGATAAAAACCTGCAACAACAGCGTTCACCATAACAAAATAAGACTGTTTCTAAGGTGTGGATGGTTGTATGTGTGTGTGGATAATTTCAGCCCAGAATTCTGCAGAAGCTGGGTTTAATGCTTTTTTTCCCAGTCAGATATCATCTAGACATTAGTATTCGTAACGCAGCATATAATTAGCGAGAGGCAATATATTGTATGATCATGCACGTTAGCACTTAAGTAGAATAAAAATGTTTCATTGTCAAGTACATGAAAAGCTAAGAATAAACCCGTACCACTCTTCCTGTTGAATATCCAAACATCTTTTCATCGTATTTTTTATCTTTTTTATCATGGTTTTGTACTTCAGATATCTCTTTCAATCACACACACAGCAAGCGAAATGATGCTCATACCATTCTCGTGGCCTCACCAGTCAGTATCAGCCATTTATTAACTAGAACGAAGGTACAATTTTCAGTGCAAATCTTTGAACTTTACAAAAGTGAAAAGGGTACAGGAATTTGTTTCTTATAAGCTTCACAATATGAACAATTCTCCTTTTATAGATGTATTTATCATAAAAATAATTCAGCAATAAATTCAAGCTCTAGAAGACTTGCTTTTGCACCGACAGAAGTTAGGGACCTGGTATTTTTATTAATTTGTCTGTATTGTTATTATTTAGAGTGATCGATTTATAGATAAATTTTGTGCTTGTGCATCTCAGGCTGGGAAAGGAGAGCTGAGATCTTTATTAGTCCTGATGCACCCTCAGCCACAGGGCTGAATTACGCAGAATACCAACCAGCTTGCTCCCTGCCCATGGTTTGTGCTGGGGATACGACAGCAACGAAAGGAAAAAAAACCTTAAAGGCGGATTATTCTACTAAACCCCTACCAGGAGGGAGATGCAGTAAGTAGGCTTACAACGTTGTCCTGCGGCAACGTACCCCAGCAGCGACGGATGTCCACCCACAAAGCTGGTGGAGGGGAAGGACTACCATGTCATAGGGCGTGTGGAGGAAAGAGGAGATGCACACACACACCTCAGCCACTGTCCAGCTGTGAGTGCAGCAGTGAGATGACAAAAACATATACCTGCCAGAAATGGTATATCGTTCCAATATAGAAAGAAGCCAATACACACTAAAAATGACTTATTACATACAGTATATTTAAATCAACAGCCAAATATACACTGAGATGTGCTTCATGCAAATGCCTGGGGGCACTCTACCACAAAAAAAACATTTTTATATATACACATATAAATGCCACGCAGTATTTAAATGCTAAGTCTACCAAATGATTACTTCATTTACTCTTCTTGACAAACAAAACCCTCTGCTGGGAAAAAGTCAATGAAGTTACAGCTGAGAATACAAGCCCAGCAAGACAAAAACCACAGCAGTGCCAGCAGAGGACTACGGGAGAGATGCGGTACCTGTTTAATTGGAAAACTTGTGCTTGAGGTGCCACGTAGTGACAGCAAGAGATTGGAGGACAGGTTTTATCCTGAGCACCATGAACATAAAATATTGCTACCAGGCGTGGACCTGACTTGGAGCAGACCTCTATAGATACTAATGACAGGATGGGAGATGCGATGGTGGAGATGGTGTGAAGGAAAAGCACCTGGAAAGTGTTAACAAGACACAACAGGGATGAGGAAAGCTGGCAAAATTAGATGACTTTTCCCAGCTGCTAATGAAGAGAGAAATTTGCAATGTTCTCCTAAGTCTGAGAAATGAAGGGAGAGGGAAGTATTTGGCACAATAAAATGCCCCCCCTGGAGGTCAAGGCTAATTAATGGTTGTGGGACTCAGGAAAGAATTTAGCTTTTGTCTGAATCCTGAATCCTTCTCGTTCTTCGCCCATGGCCAAGATCAGCTTTTCATCTCTTGTTACTCAATGAGACCATCCCACGCTGGATATGATGTTACAGGGGATAGACACTTCCAGAGTATTTGGTATCTATTTGGTGGTCACCTATTACAGCCAGGAGGAAACTCAATAGCCAGGAGGTGATGTCCTCACTTCCTTGCACCTGCAGCTGCCCAAGGAGCTGTGACTTCTGTTAAACCACTTTTGTTAAGTAAAACCCAATGATGTGCTTTCCAATTTTCTAAAGAGATGAGCAACTAACAGGTCCGAATGGAGCTCCATAGCTCCCATGTGGCTTTTGGGTCTCTTCTTCAACTTTTTCCAACCTTAGCTGCCTAATACTCACTGGATGCAACATGGTGACCATACAGTTTGTTGTTATGCAAGATCATACAGACTACCACAGCCTACCTGCATCGCTGCCAAGCGGCAGACTTCCTCCTGCTTCAACAGTGGTTTCAACTTGTAGGATTCAGGTTTTTATGTCCCTGTGATGGGCAATACTGAAATCCCATGCAGGTTCCCAAATTAGGATCAAAAAAGTCTCAACACTGGACTTTTATCTGCCTTCTACAAGCACTGAGTTTTCCCTGCACTGTGTGTAAAGACCTCTCCAGTGACAGAGCTTTGCTCAGGCTGTTCAGCTCTGCAGCAAGATCTCAAAATTCATCCTCCCATGACAAAGTCAGGAGCAGAAGGGGAAAAAAAAAATCTCACCTTCAGCCTTCTATTTTGAGGGAGCAGCACAGGGAGAGCCCAGCGCACAGCTCTCCTCTTACACCCTCATTTGTACAGATGGCTTGTGTGGAGAAGAGAGGGATTGTAACGCTAGAAGAGATGAATGGTATCTACCAAGTTCTTTATCCAGGCTACAGTCAGTATTGACCTATATCTGCTTCATAAAGGTGAAAAAACATGGATAGCTGTGTGGGTTGAGCAGGAACATCTTCCTGCTGCCAGCTGGCAAACAGCTTGGGGATTACAGCATAAGGATTAATAGCCTTTGTCATTTGTAAGTGCAGATGCTAACCTTACTCACATGACAGACTGATCTTCTTTGGATTCTGTGCCTGTTTGCTGTTCCAGAAAGATGACCTTGGGCTGCTGTGAGAGACAAAATATTTACACATTCATTTCTTCAGGCCTACAGCGTAGGCTGCAGGAAGACACGAGCTCACTCTGCACCGAAAAAAAAGAAGAAAACCTAACTTGTATGCCTTCAGCAGATCTGGAGCTAAGGAATCATGCAGAGAAACTGGGTTTCAGCTAAAGCTTGATGCCACTGCAGCCCGGCTGTGCTGCTTTCTGGAGTACAGAGCGAGCAAAGTCCCAGGTCTACGGCAGCACAAGCACACCGAGAGCCTTCCCTCCCCACCACCTTCCCGGCCACTGCTTGGAGTTTTCATTTCTTGCATGACAGCTTGTTAAATCTGCACCAGATTCCAAATAAACACATAAACCAGCTATGTTGGATTATCCTGTATGTCTTTCCAAGCTTTAGGATCTGTCAGCTTCTGGCTGCTTTTATCACAGAAGCAGATCAGCTGGGAGCCAGCATCAGTGCCTGGGGTATGCGAATGTATTTGCTGGGGTAGTGCACGCTGAAGGGAAAACCTGCCTCATTCAAAGTGTGAGCTCTTCTACAAGCCCTGGCTGCTTTTTTTTCCCCTCAAACCATAGTTGCAAACATCACAGTTAGTGCATTTTAAATGGAAAGCGGATGCTCCTGCATACTAATTCCTTCAGGCTCTGTTGTCCTTTTACAGAACACGATGCCTACAAAAAAAAGAAGCAAGCAAGTACAGAACAGGTTGTTTCCTCTGTCATTAACTCGGTCCACACTGAGGTGAACGGGTGTCACTACTTTGTAATTATTAAAGTATCACAGCCCAACCAACAAGCTTCAAACTCCACAAGTGCACTAGAGAGCAGGGAGGCGAGGTCTTGATCGTGAGCATCATAACTTTAAGATGACCCCTCCAGGAGTCAGGTCCCCTTGAGCCTGGGGATAATGCAATAGGGAAGGCCATATTCTTTGCTCAGCCTTTCTGTCCACCACCTTTCGTGCTGAAGGGCAGAAGGCAGCTGAGAGGCAGAGAGATGAAGTGCAGTGATCATACAGATTAAAGATGATGATAAATATGGGAGTGGAAAGAAAGCTCTGCAGGCACACTAGCTCCAAGGTCATCACCAGCTTCAACTGAAGGAGAAAATGAACTGCCACCAGAGGAAATGCCTGCTCTTCTGCCAAGCTGCCACCTTAGGCTTTATGCTAGATAAATGATCAATAGCAGCTGGCAGCCTTTGGTTCTGTGCATCCAAGAACATCTAAAGACACTCATGACTGAAGATCAGTCGACTATGTAAAGCACCAAATAACTTCTTGGGATCTGCAGCCGCTAAAAATATATCCAAGTATTGTCCGTGTGTCCCAGCAGCTGCACAACCCACATTACCCTGCAAGGGAAACGCAGACAAGCCAGAGGGACAGGAGCAAGCAGGCAACAGCAGGGTCCAGGTAATTAAAGACACTGGTAAAAAGGAAACCTAAACAAATCAAATGATGTAGCAAACCATCCAGATAAAGCCTCTACAAATGGGCACTTCAGTAAGCTATAGCTGTAGCTCACTGGGCTAAAAGAGGTACTCATTTCTGTGGGCATCAGTTGAAAGTCAGCATTATTACAGGGAATATAAACGTGGTGAGATCATTCTGTTCTGTTGTCGATACACATTAAAAACAAAAAAATAAAATAACAGCAGAAAGCCTAGCAGGACAGGGGCGTGCTGGCTGGAGAGGGACCAAGGAAGGAACAGACTGCAACTAGCTGAATGCCACTGTTCGAGATACAGAGATGTATCCAGTTGCCCACAATATTCTGGGCTTACGCCAGTGTAGTTAGTTCCTTCCCACACAATGGTTTTGTGGGTTTTCAGGCTTTTTTTTTTTTTTCTAAGAGAAGAAAATTCAAATAAGCTATAAGGGGATCCCAGACAGTGGTGTCAAAAAGGGATGAATTATCTTAGAAAACATGAGTGCATTAGAAAACCTCCATAATCTGGACTTGCAAGTGCCCGAGGATTCTCAGAACCGGGTCAGCTGTTCCTTTCCTGCTTGCTGAACTCGCCGTGGCCTTCCCACAGCTCTTCTCCCCACCTGGAGCCCCACAGAAGCCGAGATCAGGCATCAGCATCGGCATCCACGTGGAGCAGAGATCAGGCATCAGCATCGGCATCCACGTGGATGGAGGCCAGTGGAGCATCCAAGGGCCCCAGGAGTCTACTGATCACTGCCAACTGAGAGCCAACTGCAAGTCAAGATTCCCAAGGAATGGAAACCTTTCTGGAAATTCAGGCTTGTCAGCCACTTCCCAAGGAAACAAGGGGTTAAAGCAGTGACTGAAAGGGCAGTGGTATTTACATAAGAAAGACCATGAGCACAAGCCCAGCTTGTATCAATATTAGCAATGACTAATTCAATCTGTCAATGGGAAGAATTACAGGAGCTCTGGAATATGGGAGAGCTGCTACAAAGCCTTCATTGAACAGACAGTCAATACTGAAAAGAAAAATAAAGCACAAAAGCAAAAAAAAAAAATCCCAAAATACAGGTAGCAAGCATGAGCACCCCCAGCACCGTGTTCATCCCAAGATTCCTAAATTCATCCATTGCTTCAGTAGGAACTTAACGAACCCCACAAATGCACTGCTCAAGGCACAGATGTGCCAACAGGTTTAGCAGCAGCTCCAAAACCCCAGTGCTCCCCTCGCTTCATCCCTTTTCCCTTCCCTCCAAATTCTTCTGGTAAAACATCAAGCCAAAATGTTGTTGCAAGGATGCAACAACCTGCTTCCATCAGAGTGCAAAGTTTTAACATGTGCTCAGATATTAACTTACTCCAAGTAATCTATTTTCACTTGCTTTCCTCTGACTCTCAATACGCTACACTGAAATTATATATTAAAATTCAATTCCCTTAATGCTGTATGTTCAGAAAAGATCTTGATGTGAGAACAGCATGGAAGTCCAAAACCAGTTTACTGCATTGCTTTTTAAAACTATCTTTTCCAAGGATTTTTTTTTTATCACACTATTATAAAGCTAGGTTATCTTCAGCTCACTGCTGAAACATATTATCAACTTACACTTTTCCCTTAGCTAATCAGTAAGCATAAGCAACACTTTGCAGGTTCAAGAAATTATGAAGAGAATCTCAGTAAGCTTATTATACACAGACATCCCAGATAATAAAATTACTTAGAAACACTTGTATATACATTTTATGCAGTTCAGGAAAAAAGATGCAGAGAATTGAAAACAACTGAAATCAGCAAATGCACGTTTTGAATTGGGCTGTTTCCTTTACTTCTTTTCCAGAAGAAAAGTACATGATAAAAAAACATTTCTATTCTGCTGGTTACCACTCAAATACTCATTTTCTCTTGCATTGGTAATACAGCAGCATTAACAGTGCAGTCAAAACTGTATTTGTTTGCTGAGCTGCATTTGGGTTAGATCCTGCTTTGTGATACAAAGCCCCAATAGTGCAAAGCAGATATTATTCCAGCTTATCTAGGCAGTGGAGGACATCCCTCCTGCATAGGATACCCATCAGTCTCACCGGAAAAATGATGCTCAGACAGGTAAGTGATAAGACTATATAAAACCATGGCCTGTAGAATAATTTGTATCACCTATACCAGAAGTCCTTCTACATGCAGATTATTCTGTCTGCCTCATGAGGACAGACAAAGCCTGTGTGTATGACACCAAGTGATAACCTGTGTGTATCACACCACTGCCCCGCAGGGTCTGGCTAGCCTGGATGTGATGCAAACCAGCACTGAGGTTCAATTTTGGTCAAACAGCCAGTGCCGAAATATGCACTAGTTAGTTTTGCACAGCACCGTTGAAGGGAAGGAGACAGCTGTGGTGCAACAGGAGGCAGAATTTGGTGCCAGGTCTCAGTAAATGACAAAAACAAAACATGAAGTGATTCAGTACAGACAAACCTTTTCAGGAAAATATTTCCCGTGTCTTGCAGGAATGGGCAAATGCCAGTCCTCTCTTAGAGAGCGTGGGGAACAGGAGACTGGGCACCTGATAGTATTGGAAGATCTCAGCACCCTACTGCCTATGTACCATCACTAGACTAGACAATTAACATCCTCTGCTGTGTCACGTACAGCATCGCAACAGCTAACAACTGCTAAACTTTCAGTAGTCAAGTAGCAGACAAAGACATGTCCCCTATCCATCGTCTCCATGACTCCAACTCGCAGAGACAGGAAAAAAGATTAAAATGGAAAATGACAATATAGTCTGAAAAGTAACTACATAGAAGTGTCATCACCTCATCCAGCAAGCCTGCTCCTTGCATTGTTTTCCGTTAGAGGCAGGAAGCGTAATATTTTTCTCTGATGTTAGTTCAGCAGAGCCAGCAGCCCCTCTAGGGGGGTCCCCCGGATCCTACTCCTTGCCTGCAGGAGAGCTCGCCCCGAAGATGAGGTGACATGGTCTGGCATCCTCTACTGCTCAGTGTGCCAAAAACGGTCCCCTTTCAGAGCCCGAAAAGATACTACAGGATAGCACATTTGAAGAAGAGCCCTCAGCAAACTGAGTTGTGCTTAACTGGATCACAGAGAAATCACAGATCTAAAGCTTTCCTGTGTAATGCTCACAGAAATGCTTTTCTGAATGAACCTTACTTCTAAAAAAAAAAAGTAACACATGGGCAAAACAATGATGCAGAAAAGAGTGATTCAGGCACAAAGGTGGATGTGCAGCTTGTTCTGGTCTTTTTTGGTATTCATGATGACAGAAGCCATGAACTTCAATTAAGCATCTAAACATGCACTGTATAATTGTAATATAAAACTGATGCTAGTTATCTCTCGTGCAAACCTATGGCAACGCAGGCTAACAAGTGCACAGGATGCCTAATTAAAAATACTGGTAGTGTTTAGTCCTAATATCAATTGTTAGTACAGGAGAACGGTAGTAATGTCTAGGCACTTAAAAGTTGACAGAGAATTCAAGAGTGCTTTCCCATGCTGCCTGAAAAATATATCATCCAGTCTACAGTGGTATCAAATGCTTATTTCTAGGACTTAGAAACACAATAATAAAAGGGAGAGAATGTGATCTGCATGCAGGTTAGCCTTTCTGGGAGCTATCTGCGTGTCAAGAATATTTGCAAACTTCATTAATATAAATAAGAGGAGGGAGGGAGGAGACAGTTTACCCCAGAAGAAAGCAGCATCAAAATCAGTCTGTGATGATTAAGCCTATGACAAAATGAGCAAGACACTAACCAAGGAAAGGATTTTGTAGGTATTCCCATTCCTTCTCCCTAGGGTTAATTATTTGAATGTAGAAAAATGCAGGACAACCTGGAAAGATGGGAACTAAACTTGCTTCCCAGGCCTTTCCACCTTTAATACCCATGACTGCTGACACCGAAGTCAGGTTAAAGCATACGTGACCTGTCAGAGCACGGTGCTTGCCATGGGATAGCTGTTTTCTGCTGACTGAGAACAAGGGAAGACAGCCCATAGTCCCAGGACCCTCAGGCTGCCCTGGTAACCACTAGGACTCCAGTAGTGTGTGCCACCTGCAGACCTGCGTCCCTTTTGATTCCTTCATTTCCTGCCAATGACTTTGCTCTTCTTCTCCACTGCTGTTCTGACCCATGGAAATCCAGCCGATCATCTCTTTGCGCTTCATGCTGCGCCTGTTGTATATGGAGATCATTAGCGTGACATCAGAGAGCTGGAAGAGGGCAACCTGGAAGATGAAAGTTTCCTTGTAGACAGGGTTGGGCTGTCCTCGACGGATGGAGGTCTTGCAGCGAGACATCTCCTGACCCACAGAGTTGCGCAGGCAGAGCTTTCCATAGGTGTCTAGGACAAAAAGAGGAAATAATATGTTTGGCACAGGTGACAGATTAAATAAAAGCCCCAAGCGGTCAAAAAACCACCAAAAAAACCTCCAAATAGACCAGCTTTGTCTGCAGTGAATAACAGATGAGGGCTGGACTGCTCTCTTTAGTAAAATCCATGGGGTGAGAAGCAGCAGGTGCAAGCACCTCTTGGATTTCCTCATATTCAGCTGGGGAGAAAAAGGAAGGAAACTGATGAATGTTTCAGCCATGCTCTCTTGGAAAGAGCAGGAAATCTGGTTCCCAAGCCTAGCAAACCTAAGACTAATTGAAACTATGAGCATCTCTGTGGATTCTCCACATCAGACGGTGTGTCTGCACCTTCCCTTCTTCTCCCTCACAATCAAGCTTCATTCGGGCTGTCTTACCAGGACTTCCCTTGGCTGCACTTGCCTCTCCACCACTCTCCTTTGGAAGAATGCCTCTATGACCTATTATTTGAGATAGATAGCAAACACAAAGGGTCCTGAAAAAGAGGAAAAGGAAACCTGCATACACAGTGAAATTACTTGATCTCACATGATAGTTTCAAGGCTTTTTCCAAATTCTCATCTTACTTTTTCGGTGGACTCGAGGTCAATTTTATTCACTGTTTAAGTCAATACAAGGAGGAAAAATGCTTAGCAGATACAGGGAAGGGATGGTCCAAGTCAGTGTTCCTGTAAATCCACCCCTAAAACTCTTGCTACCTCCTGTATTAATTAGTTCACCTCTGTTATGTGGTCCCTAATACTGTGGTCTCAGGCAGAGAGAGCTCTGTGGTCCAAGTGCTCCAAAGACCCAGCTCAGTGTAAGTTTTCACCTCACTCTGCACGTGACAATAACAGATCCCTTGGCTAGAAAAGTCCCCTCCTAATCCCTTCATAATCTGTGCCTGGGTTTCTGCAAGTGAGTATTATTTCAGAGTGTGCTGAAGATAGGAAATAAATAACAAGCCTCCGTCTCTTGTCTACAGCATGTCTATCCTCTTCTGTTCCCGTTTGATGTGCTATTTTACGCACTTATCTACTGAGCAACACAAGGTGTGAAATTACACTTCAGGTGTGAAAACACTTCTGTGTCTCCAAAGCAGGGCTTTCCGCTCCTCTCAAACTGTTCCACTGAAAAAGCTGTCAGGAGACTGACAATCGAGGAGCAAATTGTGAGCCTGCACAGCTGTACAGCTATCAAGTTACTGCGGGGAAAGTTCAGTCCAATCATTAATTGGGGGTGCCAGCTTGGCTCCCAGTGTAACACCGGAGATGAAGAAGATCTTGCCAACAAAGACCTACTCGTTAGAAAAGCAGAGCTCTGACATGAAATAGTTTCCTGATTTTATCTGGGAAGGAAGGAACTGCTTTATCAAGAGGTTGACTAATTCCCACAATAATATTCAATGTTGGTGGTGCTGAGGGACTGAAATCTGTAACAACTTCAGACCCATCAGAAACACAATGCCCAAGAGAGGACTCTCTCTTCTAGCTCGACTCAGTGTGAAACCACGCAAGATAACTACCAGACACAATCTCTTGCAGTACTCATAGAGATGTCACTTTGCTTTGCACTGACAAACCATAACATGCACTGAAGCATTCCTCATGTGGAAGTCCTGGCTGCTGGTCTGAGGCTGCGTGGAACTCCCTGGAAATAAAGGTAAGCGGGGACTAGGAGTTTTACAGACTTTTTTGATGTATTCACCCTTTTTTTTGTGAGGAGGGGATTTCAAAACAGTGAAAAATCTCCACCAGGCTGATTTTTAAATACAAACAAGCAGCTAATGAGTACAATTCCCTGTTCGAATTTTAAAATTTTTCTTTCTTTCAAATTGAAAGCTTACATTTTCTACATAATTTCAGTGCATTTTCCAAACCAATCCCATTTACAGGCAGAAAGCCGAAGGGGCTCGTTTCTGCTGACACACAAGAGAGGTGAGTGCTGAGACCTAGGAATTGATGGAGAGGAGACCCTCTCTATTTGCTCCTGGCCCAATACCTCCATTTTTCTCTAGGTATGTCCTTGGTGTCATATTGCTTTCCCCACTACCCTCTGAGAACTGCTTTGCTGAGGGTGAGGGCATTTGATTGGGATCACAGTAGGGGCTGGGAACGGTCAGCAAGGGCAGACCCGGGGCACGGAGCAGCAGTGGACAGGTCCTGCCCCTGGACCCCTTGGCAGCTGCTGGGAGGGTTTTGCCGGCTGTACTGGGGCAGGGGATGGGCAGAGCGGAGAAGCAGTATGCAGCCAAGGACTGCTACAAACACCCTCATTGCTATCCCACCTGCGCATGGCAATGTGCGACGTAACTAACAGCAGGTGAAGTACTTTTTTAACTTATCTTCCCATGCTACTTGAGGGAAAGGTCACCCACACATGCCCGTATCTCTCTTTCTGAGAAGACGGGGACAGGACTGAGGTCTAGATTTTCCTCTCAGTAAACCTTGCTATCATCCTTCCTTCTTACTGCCACCAGTATTGGCAGCTCAGGTGGGATTCATCACACCTAACTGCAGGCACATTCATTTTAGCAGTCATCAAAGGAGTCAACCAATTTATAATCAATACTACCAAAGAAGCATATGGCATAATTCAGCAGCAATCTAGTAGACAATGCTACCATTACAAATGATTTAGGTTTAAACAGTAAAGCAAGTGCCATGGCTAAAACACCTCACAGGATGCTTTTTCAGGATGTTCCAGTTAATTTTCCAGGCAACGAATAGATGAGTTTCTTGCAGTCATAAACTCTAGGATATCACACCCCTGACTGAGTCCGCGACTTCTGCAAGTGAGGAGTAATATAGCTGGCTTTAAAGAAAAATGAGCATTGCACAACCAATGACTTAAACTTAACAGAGATCAAAGTCAGAAAATTAGGCTTTTTCTTTAATACACATCAGATCTGCTACATAATTCTGCACCAAGGCCCTGTCTATACAGTACTAAGGTCAGTAGGGATTCTGCACGTATCATCTGGATCAGGTGAGAACATGCAGACTGGAAGGAGACTACGCTCAGGGCAGAGCTAATACCAGGAGCCCTATTCACCCCCATGTAAACACAGGCACAAAACTAGTGCAAGTGACAACTAAATCAGGTTGCTAATTCTTCTCAAATTTATTCCACTCGGTGTATTTTACCAGCCAAAAGAATCAATCTTGCCTGAACAGAAATAAAAGAGTAGGTGTGGATAATATATTTAGCATCTGAAATTTGCTTTGCAGAGCTGGTACGTATAAGGCTGCGCTGTTATTCTGCTTCACTAACTACATTTTAAGATTGTGGTTTGTCCTTACTGCATTGTGTTCCTTGCAGCATCTTTTTAGTTGTCTTATCAGGAAACACTTCCTAGTTCTCCTTGTGGTCCAGTCTAGACCTCTGAGATGGAAAGCTCTCCCCTCTGGTTGGCTTTGCCAAAGAAAATCCATCCCGAGATACCCAGTGAAATTAGTGGAACTACAGCAAGGATGAACTTGAAAATTTACTGAGGAATGTATGTGTGAGAGCATCTATTCATTATGAAGGCAAACATTTTCCATCTAATTACATGCTCAGATTCAGTAATGGCCTCATTACTGTGGTATCTCAGCACTCTACGCTCCTCAGTGTATTTACTTTCATGCCACCTCTGTCAAGCACAAAAGGAGAAGAGAGATTAAGGCTTACATTCTTTAAAATGCCTAAGTGCTCACCTTCTATTTTGGCACCTATCTCACTGACATGAAGAAAAGCGTGACCTTTTAATATCTTGGAGTGTCTGAGACTGCAGCTTGCCCACGGTTACACAGAAGTCTGTGAAGAAGCAAGAACAAAGTCTAATTTTGCCGAGACCAATTTTAGCACCGCATCCACCAGGCTCTCCCTTCCATATAGGCTTTGGAACAGAAGTTCTTGCTACAGATAATTTTCACTCTAAACTCATCTTTCGTGTCTGATATGAGTGGATTGAACAATGTTCACGTATACATAAAATATCAACACCTCTGCATTTAATACCAGACTGAAAAGCACTAAATCAAGGAATGCTGCAAGAAGCCAGACACATTTTGGGCTAGCGCTGCATAATCTTACTCCAGAGGTTTGGCCAAACCTCTCCTCGTGCAAACTGCTCCGTCTCCATCAACACTGCCCCAACCATAAAACATCTCTTGAGAGCTCATCTGCAAAGGCAATCAGTTTATCCGCGATTCTTCTAATGACCCATTTCTGTCATCATCCTTCTAAGGGAACTAACCGATAACGACAGCTCAGGGGAATAATCAACTATAATTTATACGTTCCCGTTTTTGGAGCAGGGACCATAGTGTGCATTCTGCTTTCATTTACCCTAAGCTCCACCATTATTAATAAAGCTGACCCGTGAACAAAAACACTGCAAATACAAAAGCGTCTAACCCCCTGCTTGAATTTATATTTAGAAAGGAAATAAACAACCAAAGACTCCTGACCCCTTGGGTCTGTGGACTGCAGCGTACAACACAGTGCCGTACGGACTTTCCCACCTGTGCTCCAGGCAAGCTAGCTCATTTCCAAAAGCATTATAACCATGTCAGCATGCTGCAATCCAGACTAATAACAGCCGCAGTAAAATAAAGCCTTGGGCCTAGAGCTTAATTTCACCCAGCTGGCAGGCCCACGTTCCTAGCCTACATAATAAATGGCAGCATTGTGTGGCAAAGCAGCCCCAGAGCTCGACTCTGTGCTACTCTGTACAGTGCAGCTCAACGCGAGGTCTCAGTTTGAGACCCAGAAGACTACTGCTCCATTAGTCATGGCTTTATCTCCCCATTAAACCACCAGTGGGGCAGAAAAACTCTGAACCTGGCTCACTGCAGCTGGGAAAAAGGCAGGGAGGAGAATTAGACCCAAGCTTTTGTTCCCAACCCCACATCATGAAAGTCTAGTTAGGCCAGAGGCAGCTTGTGGCCTACTCTGTAAATCATACAAGAGCTGAGAGCTGCCTACTATGTTACCGAGAAGCCAACTTTTCTTCCCCTGTTCCACCAAGCCTCTGCTGCTCAGGTCCCCTCTCCCGCAGCTGGCAGCTCTCATGCAAGGGAGAGGCTGGGATCTGGCAACCTTCATGACACGCGAGTCGTTAGAGAACTGACCGGCAGTGCCTTTAATTTAAAATGCAGCAGAAAAGAGTGCGCTGCTGCCTGGAAGCACTGTTTGGCCTGATGGGAGGGAATTGCCAGTATCAGTGACTTGTTTCATGCAAGGAGACGGGCTGCAGAGGGGCAGGAGATGAGGGCTGCTTGGAAGCAGTGCCCAGGTCTCTAGGGAAGGAAAGCTGCTTCCAGAGAGCCTCCGACCCCAGTTCCTTGGTGATCCTCTTCTGCTGCCACAACACCCCATGCCCACTCCATTTTACAGTGCCAGCCCTCACCCGGGACACGTGTCGGGCTGCGGAGCCAGCTTACCACCTCCCTGTACTCTCCAGCCCTGAGCAGGTCCAGCTTTAGTCCAGTCTGACACAGCTACAGCATAACACAGACACCTCTCCAGATGCCCACGGTGACTCTCCTGTAATAAGGGCATTTCAACACTTTCCACAAAGTACATTGGGCTTTATGCATTGCTGCTGCCTCAGAGAGGGGGTGGGAACTTCAACCAAGAGCGTTATCAGAAAGCATGAATGCACACCTTCTCGGCAACAGCAATGGTAGCAGCGTGATGTAAGGGATGCTTCAGCCTGGCTTTTCTCACCTCCAGCAGTGGTGCCCACAGGCATGACTTTATTATACAGCCTGTCATCAGATCTCCTGCAAACACTGCTCTGTAGAGCCACTGCAGATTTGTACTAAACATTCAGCTCCAACTGAAATTTGGAATTAGGAGAGTTCTACCCTGGAAGCAATGGCTTTGTCTTCTACTTGTTTTGGGAGGGGGGAAAAAAAAAATATTTATTTTCTTGTTCACAGCTATGGGAGTGGGAGAGGCATCACCATACATTCCACTTCAGATGTACTCCTTTGATTCAGAAATAGCTTCATTTTTATAAGCAGAAAGTGTAACATGGATTATATTTTCCATAGGCATTTTAGAAATATAAAACTATTGAAAACATTACTGGATAACTGCATGCTATCACTAGATGTCTAATTATCATGGAACTTCCCCCACAAAAATCTCACAATCATTCCTTAAAAGTCCATTATTCTGTGACTCACTTTTCTGAGCCTAATCAGTCCCAGGTTTCACATGTGGTGGGAAGAGCTGTACCAAGCCAGTCCCTCCACCCAACAGTATGCAATACCACATGCCTTGGTAAGTCTATAAAAATATGGCAAATATGGCATATGCTGTTTCTCTCTCAAATACTCTCCCAATCTCTGGTGATTTGTGACTCAAGAACTTCCTCAGTCAGAGGCAGTGTCTTTGTACTTAATGGTCCTCAGTGGAGCTTTCTTTGTGAATTTGTCCTGTGTTGTACCAAACTCAAGTAGACTTCTAGCATCCACAACATTCTGCAGTGAGGAACTCAATAGCGTAAGTGAAGAGCTGTCTCCTTTTCAGGACCCACTACCTCGTCGCTTCATTTTATGACCCTTTGGTTTTGTATCAGGACAGACAATGAATAACTGTTGCCAATTCACTTTCTCAACAACACTTATGATTTCATAAACGTCCATGAAATCTTCCCCCATCTCCCTTCGTTGTAGCATCGTAGGAGGTGCAGTCTATTCAGCTGCAGCTCACTGGAAGCTGCTCCCATACCCCCAGTTGTCTCCGACACTCCTCACCACATCTTTCCAGTTCTGCCATATTCTATTTGAATGGAGGGAGCCAAAACTCAACACGGTGTTCATTACACTGGTAACTGTATATTCACAGTCAAACATAAATTTTTCTTTTTTCCCTCTGTATATTTCTAACATTTGTTTTTTTCACTACTGCTGCTGATCCCTGAGTGGACACTTTCCTGGAGCTATTTACTATAAGCCTAGTACTTCACTCCCAAGTGGCTCTCAGTCCATCCAGATTAAGTCTGAATTCCACCCCTGCCACCACGCGATACCTTATATTCATCCACACTTCATCTTCCACCTCACTGCCCAGCTGCTCATTACTAGACCTCCTTCTGGGGCTCCTCGCAGCTGGCCTCATCTTTACCACCTTGAACAAAACTTTCTCAGCTGATCTTATAAGATAAACAAACTTACAATAGTAAGTTTATTCAAGCTATATTCAAGGATGGGCAACAAAAAGATGCAGAAGGAGAGGTGGTCTTGTACAAGCTTACTGTGACCGACTGGCTAGTACGCAGCAGCAAGTAGCTGCCCAGCACCTCTACTGCTCTGTTAACCAAGGTCTCTGGAGGACTGAATCCACCCCAGCTTGCCCTGGTACAGATCCCCCTTCTATTACTGATGAGATGGAAGCATGAATTACAGAGCTTTAGGAGCTCATGCAAGTTCCCTGTTCAGAGCAAGATATGCAGGTTAAAAGTTATTTTTTTTATTCAGCTTCCTGGTCTGATTGGGAGCAATTAAAGAAATTAACCTGTGCCTTAGTTCTCCAGGAATGAAACAGGGATAACAACTTTCCTTCCCTCACAAACAAGTTGATAAAATAAAATCCACTGATGGCTTTCAAGCACTCTGATACCAGAGCAACAAATACCATGTAAGGATCCTAATTTTCCTATGGGAGCACCTTCCGTAATTCTTGGCGTTGTTATCTGTGGCTCAGGTAGATGTTTGTTTTCAGACAAGTCTTTACTTCAAGAATTTCTCCTGTTCCAAATAGAAATCCTGATAGCTTGTTCTCTCCCTCCTGTCTTTTCTAGCATTAATGCTATTGTATTTGTTCAATGGAGTTAATATCCTGCTGGTATAATAATGATCATGTATGGATGTAATTATTATGTGTGATTAATTCCACAGCTGCTGAAAAGCTTGGAGGACTTTTCTTAGCTGAGGGAATTTCTTTACAATAGTCCTTCTCAAATTGCATTACACACAGACATAAACCCCGAAAGAAATGCAAAAGGGGAAAGAACGAAGGCTGGATTAGAGGAGAACTGCACCCAGCAGAGCAGCTGATGAAGGTTAAATATCATGTGGGCAGAGACCATCTCTCTGTTGCATGTTTATACACCGACTAGCACAAATGATTCCTGGTGCATCACTACAATCCCGAGGTACTACTACCATGGACATAGTATGTAACTGGTTATAAATTTTTAAAGACACGTCTGCCAGTGCTGTAGGCTTCTCTCGTTAGGTTTTTTTAAGTAAACATCCTTTAAACAAACACACTAGGTTTTGTTCTAAGAAGATACCACAGACCAAAATATGAACCCGTACAAAATGCTAGCACAGGTTAATGATTTTTACAAGAACCAAAGGGAATAAGGTGCACAGCACACAAACCATTAGCACTAAAATACCTAGGGTGTCCACATCTGACAAAACCGTAGATGTTTTTCTGCATGAGGCTTTTTGGCACGCACTGATAATTTACAGTCCAATGCAGCAGCCATACTCCTGAGTGCTCTTAAGTGTTTTGAGTGATAATGGATCTATTTGCCTGATCAGGGAGAGTAGACTCAGGCCTATAACTCAGCATGTTCCCCAGAACAATACCCGGGCACTAATCCTCAACAAAACTATCCTTAAACCCCACACATGTGACCTGAAGAAAAGACACTGCTTGCAAGATTTAAGTCTCTGTAAGCTGCCCAGCTCTTTTCTAACCCAGTTATTACCCATGTAAGCACCCATGACTTTGATATTTACCTGACTCAGTTTAACTCTCTGCATCCCATTTAAAGGTTTAAGTGAAGGAGAAGACGTGCCCAGGAAAAACTGAGACGTGCACAATCTGCCTTTCCTTCTCCAGAAAACCATCTGTTTTAGCCTCTGCAGTCTTTAACACCTAAAATCACCGATGCCCCAGTCCAGTTCCTTCTTCTGCACGCAGAGGAATCCCCATGCAAGGATGCCAAGGAGGGAGCACGCACGCTGCAGGAGATGCTGAGCTCACCTGTGCAGGACCCCAGGTGGCAGAGAAGAGAGAGGGTCAAGGTGGGCAAAAAGCACAGCTGGAGAATTTGCTGTCGTGCAAGACTCTCCTGTCACTCCCCATAGCTGCAGCTATCATCATCAGCCAATACTAAAACCACTGGGCTGCGACAGGACCACATATGGATACTGTACAGGCTCTGTGCATGCAGGGCTGGGAATGGAGATGGATTCTGCCCATTGACTTCTCTCAGTCTTACCATAAATGGCTGCCCTGAATAGCAGTTTGGGCTTGGTATTTAAGTGTCCCGAAGCACTATTATGTCTGAAATCCCCATGATACTTTAAGGAAATAAATCACTCCCTTTGAGCCTCAAACAACAGAACCGCAGATAGGGCGTATTTGAGAAAACACAAGGGCTATTTGCTCACCCTCCAGAAAGGGAGATAGCAGTTTTAGTTTTCACCTAGCGAAGGACTTATTGAGCATCTCATTCAGCCACCAGCACGTTTCAGACAGTAACGATCGGACCTCACAGCACTCCTCTGCAGTGCCTGCAGGAGTTATCAGTGAAATCCTGCTCCAGCATCTGAGACAAGCTCTTGTTTTCTTCCTTCTTTTTGACTTCTTTCAATTTCTGCTTCACTGGGTTTTCCTTTTCTCACCACACTGCTGGGAACTTTATAGGCGCAGAAGAACAATGCAGAATGCAGAAGAAACAATGTGACTTGGAATAAAAGAAGCAGATTGTGAGAGGTTTGGAATTTGCCTGTAATCATTTACGTATTTCCATGTTTCACCTAATGACTGATCTAACACTGAGAGATACTGATCTGACAATGCTAACGTTGATCTGGATTCAGAAAGGATGCGAAGAAACAACTCAAGATAGCCTTAACAGCAAAGATGGAAGAACTGTTATGAAACAATGTCAGGACTATTAGGTTTACGTGGCAGAAGACTTTGGCTAGCTTATCAAACCCATTTAACTACGTTTATCTGAAGCCCTACAAGCACTGAAATGGAAAATTCAGGCAGAATTGAAAATGAAAGCTCCCTAAAGGAATGCCTTTTTTTCTCATATCCTGCCCTGTTCTCATCTCACCAACAAACACAAAATGCTTCTCAGGTTTAAAGATGCTGCCAACCACGCTACTGCACTCCTGCGTACCTACCAGCTAAAAAGGTATATGGGATGTCTAATCAAGGCAGCTAAACTTTCCCATGCTGAAAGCTAACCTGTGCACACACAGCTAATCTGCCAAACCTCATCCCACCAGAGGCCCAGGACAGACCCAACTCCCCAGCAACTCACAGAAAATGAGTTATAGGGTTGCTCAGCTTACTGCAACACGCAGAGCTATACAACATGCACCCAAAAAGACATTTGTTAGAAGAATACCAAAAAATGTCACTAATTTGGTCATGATATTGCAGGTAGTAAGCTGGAAGGCAATTATTTGAGTTCTCTGCAGTGAAGACGTTTCATTTATGGGAAAAGAGTGGGGCATTACAGATGCCTGACCCAGCCAGATACAAGACAACTTGTGCAGGGCCTGATTTAAGAACAGAACTGCAGCATAATCCTCATCTTCAGGCAGCTAAGAGACAAAACTCCAATACCACAGGTAGATACATGAAAACAAGCCAGAAAAAATTGCAGCAAATTAACTCGGACCTATATTGGGACTACTTTAATTTCATTTCTAAGAATAAAACTTTAGAGTGTATCTACACTGCAGCATATATAAACACAAGCGAGCTTGCTTGCTAGAGCATGTGGGTAGACTCTTGTCTTAGTCTACCTTTGCTTTAAATTAGTAAAAAGGTCCCAACTTGAAACCTTTTAATAAAACATCTACATGCAAACAAGAACACGTCTTCAAGTAACTCACATGGAGACCTATGTTGCCACAGCTACTATAAGACTAGCTGGGGCTACACAGACTGGGGTCGTGTTTTACTGTTGCATAGACTTGCCCTTAATTTTTGAGGGACTGACTGACAACACAGATTATTTCTGTAATATACTGAAGTATAGTTTAGCGGAAACTTAAGTTTTTATATCCATATACAGAAATATTAAATAAATACTTTGCTAGCTCTGGGCCAAAGAGCACAGCAACTTGCAAAAGCAATCTTAGCATTCTGCAGGCTGGAGATACTACGTCAAATCCAGTGAATGCAAGGAACTGTCAAAGGTTATTACCTTTGACAGGCAGGCAACCGCATCAGAAAAAGCAAACACACCAACAAACAAACAAAAGTTATTTCACATTGCCATTAGCTGCTGGTTTCAGACAGGAGGCAAAAGGACAATACGAGATGAATACAGCCCTGCCATTCAACTGCTGAATGAGGCAGACCACCAGCAAAGCAGATAACACCATGCACTATGGCTGCATGACCCCATCTATATTGTGGCCATTAGCACCGTCCATCCACTATCCATCTCAAGGACTAACTGCAGCTCAGGGACTAATTAAACCTACTGTAAAGCAATTTCCATTTTTGACTTTAGGTATCGGCAGAAGGGAATTCAACTGTTGTCACCCAGAAGAACAACTTTCAAATCTTCTTTCTGCAGAAAAATTTTTTGTGCGGTAGCAGAGAATTCACAGCAGCAGGATTTCCGAAGGGCCAAAAGCACCAGGTCACCTAGCACTCAGCAGCACAGCATGGGGACCAAACAAAGTATAGCCCTGGGAAACACTTAATGGCACTAGGCAGGGCCTCTGTAGGTCACATGGTAACATATAATAACTTGAAAAGCACTTCTTTCTTTTTATGGATTTGCTGAGAATTACTCTGTGCTTTGGGTATAATAGCACTCTTGCCATAATCAGATGTTGTATAGGTATAAGCAATAAAAGAGTCATTCAGGTATTACTGTCCCGTCAGCTGTGTCTTCATATGATTGCCTCCAATTACACTGTAAAATTTACCAGCACACGTATTTGAAATAATGCTTTTAATTTTCAATCAGATACTCTGCAAGGAAACCCAGCTCAGAAATGACATAATTGAATACCTTGAAGAAGAAAATAAAAAGCAAATTTTGAGTCAATGGTGTTATTTAATAGCAGTGAAAGTACTTACCAGGTGGCCTATTAATTGCGAGGTTTCGGAAATGACTGCCTTTGATCATCTCCACTGACAGCCGCCCCGTAGTGGCATTGTACGACAATCCCACGAGCAGCTCTGGCACCCCTCCATGCGACAGGGACTGTGTTGAAGAAGCGCTATCACTGTGAGAGATTGCTGACAGACTAAGCTGAGAGTCTGCACTCTGCAGGGAAAGAGCACTGAAAGTCTCATCAGGACATTCACCACCACCCTCCCTTAATTTATATCTTGTAGCCTTGTTTAGTAAGATCTCTCTTAAGAAATGACAATGACTAAGAATGAATTATGATGGGGCACCAGAAGAATCAAAGCATCACTTTTACAAAAACACATCTCTGAACTTTCTCTTTAAGATGAGGAACTCTGCGTAATGTGTTATCACTAGTGTAAATCAAAGCCTCTCAGATAAGCATACATCCTACTACATCAAATGCACAGTAAATCTCCTTGACAATGGCTTTTGGATGGAATAAATTTTGCAGTTTAGGGTTTTTTGGTCATGTACCGTGTATTTTCTTACTTACTTTCCTTGCTACCATGATGCTCTCTCTATGCCCTCTTCACCTCGAGTATGATGTTTTATTCATTTCATGTGCACAACCTCTCACTGAGTTTTTTGTAGCCAGTGAATCATGATAGAGCTCATCTACACAAATTGATTGGCATAGCCAGAGCTGGATACAACTGTGATGTGCATGGAAGACTATGAAGCAGCACAGCCAGTTCCTCCTCACATTACCCACCTCTCCATTTCCATCTGTCATGAAAAGGAACATTACTAAGCATTTCTGGTAACATGGAAACTGGACAACACAGAGATCCACAAGCCAGTAGCTAGTGCCAAATAAGGTAGCTCTCGCACTGGCAGTAGTACAGGTCCACCAACATAATGGTGCACAAGAACTACTGTACTTGTTGAAATTAAGACGTAATTAGCCTTGGTGGTTCTGGGACCAACCTACTATTTCTGCATGGCACAGCATTTGATGACTTGCGTAGATGTAGTACGTCTACATCATTTTGTGTAAGCTTTCTAGCTGAGCCATTGTTAATAAGGCACATCTTTGTGTAGGGAAGACAAGCCCTGTGCTTCCACTTACTGATAACTTTTTAAGTGGCAGTAGGACAGATCCACCAGTTGCATCCTAACAGCCCTGAATGAAAGATATCAGGTACAGCTGGTCCCCATTCACCAGATGAAAAATTTTACAGACTCCGTATTTCTTTCATCAAACTTACGCTCAAGTTACTCCTTGGCTCCAAGACCAATGTCACCTTCGCTTCCCCTTCCTGGCTGATGTTGCTCAGGTAGAACACCTGCTCTCCCATCATCTTCTCTCCAACCATCTTGTGCACCGCATAGAGGCGGAAACGAATGGCGTGGCTGCTTAACTCCTCCGGCTCCAGCTTACTGAAGGTAATTTTATCCTTGAACATGGGGATGGGTCCCCTCTGAACACTTGTCTTACCCCTCTGTTTCTTGCTAGGCATCAGGACTGTGTGCACTTGCCAGGTGTTCACACCACTGCGGTCTTTGTCTGGGATATCCCTGGCCTCCAAGACAGTAACTACTAGCTTTTGACTTGAGGCTTTATAGCTGAAGATGACCTCTAGATCACCACATTTACAGATAGGCTCATGAGCACCATGATGAGCTGGTACACTGTTCACTTCATTATGTTCCTGCAAAGAGAAGGAAGAAGTAAAACCTCCATTGGAGTTCAACTACCTCTGTGATCCCAACTCTATTTCAAAGAAATTGTTCTCCTCACTTGTGCTGAAAAGTGTAGGCAGTTGCTCTGAAAAATAAGGATCCCACTGTTTCTTGAAAGGCCAGTGACAGTCAACTGCCTGATTTTATGTAATATTCCCCATACAATCAAGCAAACAACAGCACTTGTTGAAACATTTCCAACAAAAAGTTTCACCGACATTTAAATGTTTCTCAGGAGACTGTTAATTTTGCAAAAAATCTACATAGGGAAAAACTAAACAAAGGGGTTTTTTAAATTTCATTCATGTCAAATTTGAGGCATTAATAAAACCTTTTGGTTTCATTTGGTTAAAAAATCAACTTAACCTATTACTTTGAACATACACTGGAATTTTTTCAAAATGGATTTTTTTACATTACTGAAATGTCATGGTTTAACCCCAGCCATCAACTAAGCACCACACAGCTACTCGTTCACTCCCCCCCGGTGGGATGGGGGAGAGAATTGGAAGAGTAAAAGTGAGAAAACTCGTGGGTTGAGACAAAGACACTTTAATAGGCAAAGCAAAAGCCGCACACGCAAGCAAAGCAAAACAAGGAATTCATTCACTACTTCCCATGGGCAGGCAGGTGTTCAGCCATCTCCAGGAAAGCAGGGCTCCATCACACATAACAGTGACTTGGGAAGACAAACGTCATCACTCCAAACGTCTCCCCCTTCCTTCTTTCCCCAGCTTTATATGCTGCGCATGACGTCATATGGAATGGTCTGGAATATCCCCTTGGTCAGCTGGGGTCAGCTGTCCCAGCTGTGTCCCCTCCCAACTTCTTCTGCACCCCCAGCCTACTCACTGGTGGGGTGAGAAGCAGAAAAGGCCTTGACTCTGTGTAAGCACTGCTCAGCAGCAAGGAAAACATCCCTGTATTATCAAGACTGTTTTCAACACAAATCCAAAACGTAGCCTCATACTGGCTATTATGAAGTACATTAACTATCCCAGCCAAAACCAGCACATGAAATCAAACAATTCAGTCAAACCTGCTAACTTTTTGGATATTTTGTTCTGCTGGAAATTAAAAAAAATTAACCACTGTGTTTAATTTGAGGGGGGGGAAAGCACCATGTCAGAATTTCTTGCCAAATGGAAATTCCATTTCTAGAAGCTACCTTATAATTCAATACTTTTCCTGCAGCTAAAGCAATGATAATCGAGAAAAACAGTCTGATTAAATACATATTGATTTTTTATTCCCTTTTCAAATCTCCCAAGAGAAGCATCTGTTCCTTCTGTTCAGTTTGGATACTAATACATTCAGAATAAAAATTCAAAATAAATAATCAAAACATGGGCAGACCAATTCACACACAATCTTCTACCTACTTCTAAAACAAAAATCACCTTGATAAAACAAGATAAAAAACATGGATGCTCACCCTACCTTTTGATGAGTGGGCGTGGGCGTTTCTGTTCAAAAGTGCTTTTTTATCTTAGAGCTAGAATGTGCTTCATGTGATAAAGGGGTTGCTATAGTGATCAATTTGTATTTAAACATGAGTATACACTGTACTAGGGAAAGATTTTCAGTTAATAGCCAGAAGGTGAATTAAGGCCTGTCACTAGCAGTCTGAGTCACCCTCCTCCTCAAACATTTATCTTCTTTCGCACTTCAAGTTACACTTCTTTTCAACATAGGGATCTCATTGTTTAGAGTACAGATGATGGGCCATAGGACTTCTGATGTAATTCTCTTCAGAAGTGTCTAGAGTGGTATGTCTCAAACAAGAGCTCAGTCAAACCTCAAAATTTATGTCTACTTCCTGTCAATCTACTTTTCAAGTTGCTCAGATTCATCTGCCATGATATGAAAAGCTGGAGTTTTGCACATTTTCATAGGTGTTTTAAGATTCGTGCACGTGAATACAAAAGTCCATGTGTGCACATTAGTGATGGAGACCTGCTATCCTATGTCTTGCAGAAGTCACGTCAAAGAGAGAAAAATCACCACTTGGACAGCACACAAAATGACTTGGTTGCCCATAAAAATGCCTTTCTGTACGACAGCAGGCTGCAAAGACAAAAATGCAAGGCAGGCCAGGTTGCCTGGAGAGAACGTGGTGTTATGCAAATGTTAAGTACTGCTGTGTAGCTGTCAAGTTATTTCAGTCTGGTTGATGAAATAATATTTAAGAGGGAAACGTAATGGGGTTGCGCTTGATTCATGTTTCCCTCCACATGTTCATCCCTCCCCACTTTCATCCGTGCATTTGCTATTGAGGAGATGGAATCAAGGCACATTTGAGAACTGCTGCTAAAGTGCGGAGACAGCTGTGCTTGCGGCATAACTTTGCTTTCATCTACATGTCTGAGCTGGAGAATGTGAACTCCCGTGCACCATCATAAACCCGCAGGTACGAAGATCCAGGAGGTACTTTCCTGCCCCAACAGGACTGAGTATCTCATCTTCTGGCAGCGTGTGGGGCAGACTGAAGGTCAGCTACCTGGTTTTTGACAGAACAGCTAGAAAGGATCTGGATTTCAGGATATCTCAAATTGTGCTACTATAGCTGCGGCCACAACCACTGCGGGAACTGTAGGCAGAGAGGGAAAGAAAAATGCCAAACCCTGTGGCAATGACATTTCTGTGGGCAGCTAGGCTTTAGAGACCTCATGGGCTGGCCCTTTCAGAAAGCACTGTGCTATCTGGGACTCACCCCTGCACAGGTTTTCAGCACACAAAGCTTAAGGACGCTCAATCTTCTTTCTGTGGAAGTCATTGACAGAATTCCCCTTGGCTTTCAGAGTTCAGCTAGGACTATGAGTCCTTTCTGAATGTATTGGTTATACAGACACTTAAACTGGAATCCGAGGGAAGTGTGGGTTTTAGATACTTCATCTGAATTTCTTTCTTTCCCTCTTCCCAGCACAGTTGTTGAGAGGTCAAGCCAAGTATACTGATTGATACTGTATGTCTAACCTGGTCGTTCAGGACAGCCAATACCCACTTCACTAGGTAAAATAAGTCAATTTCTGCCAGAGGAACCTGAAGGAGCAGCTAATTATGGACAAGGCTTGAAATGGTACTTGTGGTTCCACTGCAGGGGCATAAAATTATCATTTTTGTCTCTAAAGAGAGGTCCTTTGAGTGGAGTATAATAGCACTCAGACATTTCTGGCATGTCAGAACATTTAGTTCCTGCAATAAAAAGCCTTTCATTAATCCACACAATACCTTTGGATGAGAAGCTGCTTGTAGTAGATAAACTGGGACTTGGGCATATCTGCCCCCTGATGCTATAACCATTCTCTGCACTTTTAAAATGTAGATACCAGGAGCAAAACGAGTGGTGCATTCCAAAGAAATGCAAGAGGACACTGGAGACACTGTGGCACATGTGAACCATGACAATGTACATCAAATGGAGAAAAGGAGAAACGAGCCTCAGATGGGCAGACAAACAGTATGTGTCAGAGGCACACAGCAAAGAGAGGGCAGGGCTGCTGCGGTGTGGAGTTCCCATGTGTTGCGTAGTATTTTGTGGGACTGGATTGTGCAGCAAACCGAAATACTGTTCAAAACACCCCTTAGGGCTGCAGCATATGCACCGAGGAGCTGCTTTCCATCTCTTTAACTGGCTGCAGGCAGCATGGTCTGAGGAAAGGAACCTTTTCCTCAAAGCCTTGTTGCTCAGTGTGTGACGGAGGTATTAATTTCCACAGCTGAAGAACAGCCTCCTTTAACTCAGGTAGAAGATGTGACCTTTGTGCTGTTCTTTTAATATGTCTGATGGAGGCTGGTATTTTTTCAGAAATTTAATCTTGTGGTAAAATAATAATGAAAACCAACACATCACGGAGAAATATTATGAAAGAAAAGGGGGATGCTAAGTCATCAGGTGTTTACAATGCCTTAAAATCTGTAATGTTTTCTTGAGGCTTCAAAATAAAGGCGCAGAACTAAGGGAAAGCAGAGGAGCTCCAACCTCAGGCTCTCTTCTTCCCTGGAAGGATGCCTGGTATCAATGGGGACCAGAGTGATGGTCACTTGGCCAAGTCAGAGGCCACCCCCACCAGCTGCCTCCAGCTTTCCAGATGCTTCCCATTCTCTAAGCCATAGAAACCACCTGGAAAAAGAGGCACAGGTCTAAGACCCAGTGACCACACACCATGTCCCTAGACACACACCCTGCACATACAGCCAGTAACAAAGCCCGGGGCCACCACAGAGTGCTCTTTGCTAAATGGTAGTAAATGCTGTCAGGCAGCTAATGGCTCCAATTTCAGTTCAGAGATTGCAGTCAGAAATCAAGCAATAAAACAGCTTCTCTGAATGAGTGTTAGTAGCAAGAGGTAAAATACCAGAAAAAGGGGAAACGCATAGAGAGGGGTGTATGTTCATGCACACACACACACAGGAGTACCATTATCTTGTGCTGTGCTGATCAATTTTTCACTTCATTTCTCCTCTAACATTTTTTGGCCCCCAATATCCTTCAAAAGCTTACACCGTGTGTAATAAATGACAATTCACCATACCTCAGGGCTCCAAGCCGATGAGCTGTCAGTAGCATCATTTACTTCAAATCCCTGGTTGGTAAATGCTGTCTCCATTTCTGAACATCCTTCTGTGGCTTGCTGGCTGATGCCATCGGCAACGACAGACTCCATCCTAGGCCCTTTACGCTGCCCAGTGCCCCTACTCTCAGTTGTTGTTGTTGAATCAACAGATACATGGTCATCTTCACGACAGGATAGGTTGTCTTGGTAACTCAGTTGGCTTAGTCCATCCAGATCTAAAAATTTTCAGCAAGAAAATAATTTCAGAGGGATTAGAATAAAATCCTCCCCCTCTACCTCCCAAAATGTGCCTTTCTCTCCTTTCTTTTCTTTTTTTTTTTTTTTCCCCTTATCTCCAGTGTATTCAAGAGACATTTTCTACTTCTCAGTACTGCAGCACCGAACTTATAAAATAACAAAACCTGTATAAATCAGCATTTGATGGAGTGGACGTGGCTGTTTCTCACGCCATCCTGAACTGAGAAACCGGTTGCCTTTACATGAAGAAGTTAACCACCAGATGCAATTATCAGTGGAATGTCTGGGATATTCAAGTGCCTTGGGGCTGCTTTGTAGCCCCAAAGCAATCGCTTCCATGAAAACACAGGTCAGACAAATTACAGAAAAGCACAGCATAGGCCTGATGAACAGGTATCAGCAATTTCCTTCTATGCAGGAGGAGAAGGAGGAGGAAAGGACAGGAGTTAGCATTGCCCTCAAGAGGATGGTGCTGGTGAGGAAAGGAGTTCCACGGAGACAACAGAGTGCCACCACGACCCTGTCACCCATCCCTGAGAACTTGGGTGTGCATGACCAGACCCACAAGCCAACTAGAAATCTCCAAATCCCATGTTTGGGCTAAATTGTCCCAAGGGCAACTGAGGGGAGATGTGTTCCCTAATTTGGTGCCTGCTTTTATTAGTTTTAATTAATCTGATCCTACACACTTACTCCATGGGCTAAAGTAAGGTTCATTAATGAGAATAAAATAATCTTCTCTGGTTCAGACCACAGATTCCTCCTCTGCACCACTGATGTCTCTATTTTGAACACAGGGCACTTTACTTGAAGGGATCAGTGAGAGCTCTCTGGGTGGAGCAACACAGATAATTACATGTGCAGGGACACCAATGAAAAGAACATCACGACTTGGCCTTGAATGTGTTCTGCAAGCACTTTCAGAAGAAAACCAGGGACCTTCCTTCTCCTAATGCATCTGATGCCAGGCCTTGCTTTAGTAACATAAAGAGCTAGATTCTGCCTCCATCTCTTTCAAATAAGCAAGGAGCAGTTACAGTGAGAGAAAACAAGTTGTGCTTCCAGACAGCTGATGACAGTAATGAAGATAGAACACTTCCTTTGCAATCACAGCTATTTGGGGTTGAAAGGTTTCACAGAATGGTTGATACTGGAAGGGACCTCTGGAGGTCATCTCGTCCACCCCCCCTGCCCCAGCAGGGCCACCTGCTTGTTTGTTCTCAAACCTGCAGGTTTGTTCTCAAGAAGGTCATTACTATAGAACAATCATTTTTTTCAAATTTGGTCTCCAACTCAAATCTTTAAAAAATAGTATTAATTAATGTGTTTAATAGAAAACAATTAGTTTGCTTTGGTTTAGATGAATCAATGTTTTAATTCCCCGCCTGATAAATGAGACAGAGAACCTGGTGACACCTGACATGGACTGAGGTACCCAACAACTTTTTTGCCTCAGTTTTCACTGGCAATTGCTTGTCTCACATCTCTCGAGTCCCTGAATCTCAAGGCAGGGACGAATGAAGTCCCACCCATCGTAGGAGTAGATCAGGTTTGAGACCCTCTGAGGGACCTGAACATACACAAGTCCATGGGACCTGATGAGATGCATCCCAGGGTCCTGAGGGAACTGGCTGATGTAGTTGCTAAACCACTCTCCATCATACTTGAAAAGTCATGGCAGTCAGGCGAAGTCCCCAGTGACTGGAAAAAGGGGAACTTCACACCATTCTTTAAAAGGGTAAAAAAGGAGGACCCTGGGAACTACCAGTTAGTCAGCCTCACCTCTGTGCCCAGTAAGATCATGAAACAGATCTTGCTGGAAGATATGTCAAGGCGTATGGATGACAGGAAGGTGATTAGACACAGTCAATATGGCTTCACAAAGGGAAACCCTGCCTGACTAATCTCATGGCTGCCTACAATGGACTGACTGCACTGGTGGATAAGGGAAGAGCAACAGATGTCATCTAACTTGACTTCTGTAAGGCCTTTGACATGGCCCCACACAACATCCTTGTCTCTAAATTAGAGAGAGATGGATTCGATGGATGGACTATCTGATGGATAAGGAGTTGGCTGCAAGGCCTCATACAAAGAGTTGCAGTCAGTGGCTCAATGTCCAAATGGAGAGCAGTAAGAAGTGGTACCCCTCAAGGCTCTGTATTAGGACCAGTACTGTTCAGTATCTTTATTAATGACATAGACAGTGGGATTGAGTGCACCCTCAGCAAGTTTGCAGATGACATCAAGCTAAGTGGCGCAGTTGATACACTTGAGGGAAGGGAAGCCATCCAGAGGAACTTTGACAGGTTTGAGAAGTGGGCCAATGTGAACCTCATGAAGTTCAACAAGGCCAAGTGCAAGGTTCTGCACCTGGGTCAGGGCAATCCCCAATATCAGTACAGACTGGGGGATGGACTGTTTGAGAGCAGCCCTGCAGAAAAGGACTTGGGGATACTGGTGGATGAAAAATTGGACATGAGCCAGCAATGTGTGCTCGCAGCCCAGAAGGCCAACCGTATCCTGGGCTGCATCAAAAGAAGGGTGGCCAGCAGGTCGAGGGAGGTGATTCCGCCCCTCTGCTCTGCTCTGGTGAGACCCCACCTGCAGTACTGCGTCCAGCTCTGGAGTCCTCAGCACGGGAAAGACGTGGACCTGTTGGAGCAGGTCCAAAGGAGGGCCACAAAAATGGTCAGAGGGATGGAACACCTTTTCTATGAAGACAGGCTGAGAGAGTTGGGGTTGTTCAGCCTGGAGAAGACCTTATTGCTGCTTTTCAATACTTAAAGGAGGCTTATAAGAAAGATGGAGACAGATTTTTTTACCAGGGCCTATAGTAATAGGACAAGGGGTAATGGTTTTAAACTGAAAGAGGGAAGATTTAGATTGGATATAAGGAAGAAATTCTTTACTATGAGGTGGTGAGACACTGGAACAGGGTGCCCACAGAAGTTGTGGATGTCCCATCATTGGAAATGTTCAAAGTCAGGTTGGATAGGGCCTTGAGCAACCTGATCATGGTAGGGGGGTTGGACTAGATGATCTTTAAAGGTCCCTTCCAGCCCAAGCCATTCTATGATTCTCTACACATCCCTCTGTCTGCAACAAAAAGCCCAAATATTTCTGAGTAGAAGAAATTCTATGTTTGGCCTTAGGAGCAAATATGCTGTTTCCAACTCATACCTGCTTCACAATTAAAAAAAAAAAAAAAAAAAATCCAACAAGTGGAATGGGGATTACACTCAGGAAACATTTTCTGGAGCTGTGCGGAACTCCCTGCCCCTCTCCTTGGCTACACTTTCAATTTAACAGCTCAGAGATTAGGAGAATAACTTTCAGGAGGAAAGAGGGATCCAAATTCAGATCTCTCAAATTCCAGGTGAGTGCTCTTCTCACTCCCTTCTGAAATGCAAAACCCATCTTTTCCCCTCCTCATCCTCCCATCTGGCAGACCTAGTCCTGAAACCAAGAGCCATCATTGTCTCGCCTCTGCCCTGAGCTGAAACTCTTGAGTAAGGGAGAAAATAATTAGATTTTTTTGCCATTACTCCCATTCTTCTCTACAAAGTCAGAAAACAGAAATAAGTAAACATAAGAATGGAAGCAAGAAATAAAATAACAGAAATTCCACAAATTTACTGAGACTGAATGGGTACAGGCACTCCTTTAGGCATTTAATTAGCAAGCCCATGCCTAATACACTTTTTAAACAGTGGGTCATCCATCAAAGCACACACCACACAGCAGGCTTTCAGAATAAAATGCTACTGTAGTAAGAAATTATCCTCACACAATTGTCTTGTGGTTTTGACTCCTGCTGGGATAATATCTAGATCAATAATAGAGGAATTTTCAAAAACTACATTAAAGCCATAAAAGGCTATTCATAACAGGAGAACTCCAGAAATATATTAATAGAGCAAGGCATCTCCCTACGACTCAGGCACAAAATGAATGCGTTAGGAAAGCAAATGTAGTATTCAGGGAAAGGAAGGGAAAAGGTGATTCACCAAAACCATTCAGTGAAACAGTCTGGCTTTTTCTTTAAATTTAAAGTAGTTTGGTAAGAGAGAACCACTTATTGATACCGGTATTAGGGCATCATTACAGGTAATAGCCTAACTATACGGACTAGAACAACTACACCTCTCCAATTACATCCGTTCTAACATTATATTCACAAAAAATGGTGAAAACAGAAGTTCTTCATGAAAAGGAAAAGGTCAGAGCAGTAAAATGCCTGTAATTTACCTGAGAGATCTTTAAGGAAGAAAATGTCAACTGTCTTAGGAATACCTGACATGAATAAACAGCACAGCATCAGGGATATACGTTGAGACAGCATTATCTAACTATCTGAACTTTAATTAGCCAAGAGTCCCTGCAGAGCAATAGCAGCCAATTCTAAAATTAAGGGCAGAGAGTACTGTACACCAAAAGAGTGTGATTTTGGGGGGCAGGACTGAAAAAAAAAAACCCTTTCCTTGTTGTGTCACATGTGTTCACAAGCCAGGAAGGAGGTAAGGGGAATACTGGGGAGCAGAAATCACCAATAAATCAGGAAAGTCTGTAATCAAGGTTGGAGCACTGGCTGTGAAGAAACTGTGGCTTTTGTCAGATGAAGGAATAAACATCACCTCCAAATAGAATTCTAACAAGTATTGGGATATGGAAGCATCTCTCCACAGATCCAGGGAAAGCTCACCAGATCAAACACTGAAAATCAGGCTGGAAAATACTATGAAGTCCCCCCTTACATTGGCAGGTAAATGGCCTGGTTAACCTACAGCGTCTTCTTTTTCAATCATACACAATCTCTCAGTTCTATGAAGCATTACAATATGCCAAAGAAATGTCCTGAGAGGCCTCATCACTTCCTAAAACACAATTCCCGAGTTAAAAGATGAAGCCTAGTAGATCTTGCTAAATTAACACCACATAGTTCATTGACCAGCAAGAAACACTGACACGAAGAGTTTAATGCATGCATGTTACCTGTGCTGACAGAGGTGATGTTTGCTCTGTGGACTGCAGTGAATCACTGTGCTTTTACAAGAAAAAGCATGTCTTTTCTTTGTGATTTTCCAGAATGAAAGAAGTTTGATCCCTTCTTCTAGACTCTATTTAAACACATGCTGAAAGTTAAGAACCTGTTTAAATATGGTCCAGAGGAGGAAAGGATTTCAGTATGGATCTAGATACTTCTGGACTTGAAATCCTCCTAGCTACTAGCAGTGATTTTCAAACTCCTCTTCCTGAAAGACAGTAGCAGCAGCTGAGATACGAGTTAGTGGGACTGAGGCATATTTGTCCTCGTACAGCAGTAAATCCTCTTGCCCGGCCCTTGCTACAGCCCCAGTTTCAAATCACTCTGCAGTACCCCAGCACCATGTGCTCCCTCGCACTGAACCAACCCAGATGCAGGGAGACCGAGCAGTGCTCCTGACCTTGGTTGTTTTGAGATGAGCCATCAAAAAGTGCTAAAGAACTCCCTAGAAGAGCCTCAAAGGAGCAGAATCATTATCTAATTACAATAAATCTAAACAAAAATGGCTTGTAAATTTTAGGGGTTAAAGAGAAAAAGGATCTTAAATTTCAAGTGACATTATGCAATCAGGCCAAGATTGTTTAATTTACCACATGCTGGGTAATAGCCTGAGAAGACTCCATGTTTCCAGAACTAAAATAGGCTCTTTATTAACAGGGTGATTTGCAGAGAGGCTGTGGGCAAAGCTGGCATTCAAGCCATTCAGCTCCCCAGAGCATCCTCCAAACACTTCCTTCCTGTGGTGTGCACTCCTCTTTCCAAGCTCTATTCAGGTTACTACAAAGATTTTTAACAGGTGAAAAGTTAAAGCTAAGTGAGTCCAAAGTGCAGACTGTCATGACATTGATAACAAAAACAGAGGGTCAAGGAAAATCTCATGTAAGAACATGGTGTGAGAAGACTTTGCCATATGTCAAGGCTGAGTGGGAGAGAAGCTATTCAGGGCTCTCCGAGATGCTCAACTTCGCTGTATGCCTAAGTTTGTTATAGATTTCTGATTCTGTAGGAACAGAAAACCACGAGCTATGTGAGTAAAAGGTCTGTTAAGAGAACACAAGGAGAAGAGAAATCTTGGGCAGAGTCTAAAGAAGGTCTGAAAGTGCCATGATCCCAATCTGGACTCAGCACTTTTGAAAGATCCTTCATCCCTCCCACCGGGAAAGATCCCGAGGATCTGCTCAGCTGAAAGAGTGTTTGATACACCCCCAGGGCACAATAATGGCTTTACACCCACAAGCCTTTCTGTGTTTTGTGATCACGGCACTAGCTAGGAGCCAAAATGGACTCTCACACACACATGGAATTCTCAGACCAGCAACTGGGGGGTAGCAGGGAATTTACCCCAACCATTCAGTTTTCCTCCCAAATAAACATCTCATATCGGGAGCCATGGGTGTGTGCAACTATCGCTGTACACCCAGTAACAGCAGCTTTACATGCCTCAGAAGCCTCTTTGGGTTTGAAGGAGACCTGACATACCAAGGATTAGTTTATAGGCATTTGGTCGTAATGAAGGGTCTGATCTTGAGCTTAGTGAGGAATGGGGCAGAGAAAGGAATGTCATAGTGAAAGCAGGCTTTAACATCTGGTTTCATCTAGTTTCTGAACAGCTATTTAAACATTATCAATATTACCTCTGAAAAGAAGAGCAAGAGCAACTCTGCACCATGTTGAGCCAGAAAAGTTCGATGGAGAGCCATATCATGAAATGATCGCTCTAATCAGAGGGTGCATTAAAATCAGGCAATTGTATTTCAAAATTAAAACATTCTACAGAACTAAAAACAAAGGGCACTTTCACAGCTCTTCCTTCTAATGAACTTCTCCAGATTTTAGAAAATTGGCCTGAACACATTCTAAGTAGCTACGTTTTTAAACGCATTTCATCTCTGTTTGTATAAAAGAGTCATTACATTAGTCCATAGAAGATCATAAAATTCTTCCCTTCTGTGCCATAAATTTTTAGTTTCTGTCATTGCCTGACATTTGGCGTATGCGCTGGCAAATCATACAGCATAATTCATTCACTGTTCACCTTGTGTTTGCAAAGCTGTTACAAAAGGAGACGTTCAACTTCTGCTAAAAGGCTTGCTAAAGAAATGACTTAAGTGGCACAGATCAAAAATAATTAGAACGAAGTCCTGCAGTCTTTACTCTGGCAAAATTGGCAATAAAATCCATGAAAATCCCTGTAGATTAGGAGCCAGAATTCAAAAGCCATATACAGTTAATGGAAAGATCTTCATGGACTTCAGCAGGGCTTGGATCCAGACTCTCCCCTCTAAGTATTTTAGAAATGAGCTGCAGGTAACCAGGTTTAGTAAAAGAGAAAGCAAGATTCAGGACGTGTTCTCCACAACAAAAGAACCTCTCCATGTTGAGGATACAGATCTTAGACTTCAGCTTCTTTAATATTATTTCACGCAAACAGTACCTTTGCATTCAGGTAACTCTGTACCGTACTCCTCATGGCTGGAGAGCAAACAGCTGAATTTGGGTCTATGCTCCACGCCTGCTGGTGTTGCTTTTTCAGATACTTCTGATTGAAAACTCTGTGAGCATGACACAGAGATCTCAAACTGCTTAATCACCTCATCACTGCTCCCTGAAGTTGCTGTCTGTTCTTCATCCTCCCTGTAAGTGTTTGCTGGGAGAAAAACACAACTCGGGCTTTAGACAGTCCGCTGCCCTGGGCCAAGAAGCCAGATGACACGGCACACTTCTAGCTCTCAGATGGACCTTCTGGGGAGAAAGAGGGGACCAAGGGTTTAGGGAGGACCAGGGAATGAACTTGAGAATCACCTGCTTCTTCAAAATTCTGGAAAGCCTGTAGATATCACATGGTATCAGCAACATTTACGTATTATTATACCTTGCCCAACTCTGCACATTACTCTCTTTTTTTTAAAAAATGAAGATATTTAACAGAGCAGAACACAAAGTAAGACACAACACACATAGAGAACCACTTGTAAAATCATCAGCATGTGCAAAGACAAAGTAGTAAGCAAAGGACTTGAAAACTTATTCATGCTTCTATTCCCCTGCACCTTCTGCTAAGGCGGAGAGGGAACTTCTTTTGTGTAGAAAAAGCAACTCAGACGTAACCTGCTCTGGGTAATATCATGAACACATAAATACGGCACGTGGCTAACAGGCACTGCTGACTCCATCTGCCAGCAGCAGAGGAACTCGGGAGACCGATGTAAATTGTAACCTTTAAAAGTGAAGATACGCATTTGAGCACGTCCCTGTGAGTGCCCTTCCCCTCCTGCTACCAACACGTGCTTTGAATATGAGATGACTGCACCCTCATTAGTGCGTGAATATCCGCCAGATGGGGGAAGGAGGGTTCACTACATACTATATATACTTGGCCTTGCTTTGTCAGGATGAAAACACAGAGAAATTTTGCTGATCTCCCTGCCACCAGCGTTGAGGAAACACAACAGCAGGACGTTTTGACCCACCACCGTGCACAGAGAAGGGAGCGGTGGGGACAACAGGCGGTCGGTGCGTACGTGCATGTTTGTGTACACGCGTGTGAACAAGCCAGCTGTCAAGTGCGGTCGGTCCGCTGCTTGCTATTGGGCATGAAGTATACGACAGGGTTGCCGAGACTCGCTTTGATAATCACTATGGCAAACCCAAGCAGCTGAAGAAAAGGGCATCGCAGATAAACGGGTGGAGGGCAGCTTTCTCAGTGACACTGCCTGCTTTGGGAGGGAAAGCACCTTTTTTCACCTCAAATCTCACTTACATCAACCACACGGCTACAGGTGGGGAAACCAGATCCTGCTTTTACACACTGTGTTAGGTCTATTAAAAATGTGCAGTATAAACTTAATGACAACTGCTATCTCTGCTCCATAAATTTACCTGCTGCTGCACAGAAGACGGCACTTGACTCCCTGGGCAGAGAGGACAGAGCAAGGAAGGCGGCAGTACCAAAGCAAACTGCTCCCACCACCAGCCCAGCAGAAGCTGGCTTCTTCCATGCTGCCACGCTGGTAGAATTGACCCTCTGGTCTGATTTGCCACAGTTTGACAATAAGCCTGCTGTTCCTTCTAGAAAATTGCTCTCAATTGGAGGAAAAAGCTAAGTGTTCCTACTCTGATAAAAATGAAAAAGGTTTTAGACATTAGTTTGTAATGGTTAGTGACCAGCTATTATAAAAATTGATTATTTTTCTGTAAGCTGTTAAAAATAAGTTTCTTTGAAATTTTTTAAAATAAAAATTATTTCAAGCTGTAACAACCCTACGGCCTAAATGCGCTACGATCTATCCAAATAATCAAAACACATAAAACTAAACAGTCCTTTTCAGTCAAACGTGTTGTCAATTCACTATCTGCAGCTCATGCAACATCTACAAAATTAATTTAAATGCTCAGCAAATGCTAGTAAGTTCTATTTATACGTGTATATCTTTTGGCTATTTAAGGTAACAAATAAAAATTATTCCAGTTTAAACAAAAGTTCACTTTTCACTCAAAGAGCCTGCCAAAAATCCTGACTAAAACATCACCTTTAGTAATTAAGCCACATCTTTCGCCATTTTCTAAAACAACTGTAACCTTAAAATCCTGAGCCCATAGGCACAAGGCTGTATACTTAAATAAATATGCATTAACATAGCATACAATTCTGGTTATTACAAGAAATTTCACAAAGGCCGTGTGGATGCAGCACTCCTGGACCGCTCCTGTAAGGGCACTCCTTGGGTGGCCTGCATTCAACTCCCTGCAAAACGGAGCAGAGCCCTTTTTCTAAGACAAAAGGGGAAGGGTGAAGGGATGGAGGGGAGGAGTTTGGCCCACTTTGATATATTATTGGCCGCTTGACTTTGACTTCAATTTTACCAATCCCCAAAGCATGACTGCATCACTTGTTATGACACTGGATGCTATTTCTTACTAGCATTTGGAAGTATACAGGCTAATTAAATAGTGGCACTGGGGAATCTGTAGCAAACGCTTGATATGTCTGCTGCTGAATCTCTGCCTGAGCAGCAGACAGCTCCATGTCAACTTAATATCTCTGTATTAATAAAACTAACTTTACCCAGGGGAGAGAAAAACGTTCACCATTCAAATATACAAGTGTCCTGATTAGGAAAGGACAAGGGGGAAACATTTTCTGTATCACCATGGAAACTTAAATAAAGGACCCATAATTACAATCTAAATTCTGGAAAGATAATGAATACATCTTGAGATCTGCAGATGTTGTGTAGCATATACATATTTCTAGCAACTTCAAGTCAATTACTTCTATGCAGCATCTGTTTTACAAATCAACTTCCCACCACTCATAAGGAGGCATGTGGGATTTTTTTTATTTTTTTTTTTTTTCCCAGAGGAGACAGTGGGGGAGGAAGAAGGGTGACCTCTTTTTCTGGCAAGATATTTCAAACTACCACTATTTATTCAGAAATTTCAAACACCCAATCAGTTACAAAGTTAGCTTACAGGCATCCAAATACACTAAACTAAAATGCATGAAATAAATAATTCAAGAATTCTCTGCAGTATTACCAAGTATAAAGAATAACTTACCATTTGCTCAAAGCTTATCCAAGAAAAAAAATTACCAAATAAAATACATAGTGTAGGTGTAAAATATAGATGTACTGCATGCCTCCTGTCTGCCTGCACGTTAAAAAAAACCAACAACAAACAACAGTCATTTTGACTGAACAATGAAAAGTTTGCAAATGCCAAACTTCTGCTTTCCTGTACACTTAATGCTGCCCTTGTGTGTCCACCTTATTCTTAAAGATTTTGATTCTGCTTTACGGAAGTCAGTGGAAGTTTCAATGGGAGCATCACCAAGCCCTGAAGGAAGCAAAAGTACTATACAAAAAAAATTTATCTGATCATATAACCAAAGACAATATCAGTATATCTATGCATAATGCATATACTCAGAGGATCCCAGGAGCGCTCTGTGCCATGTTCTTTGCTATTAAGCAGTCACGTAGGCCTGGCCTTAAAATTTTCATGATCAGGATGACATAGAGGAACAGTGATCTGCAACGGCTCCTAACTCAGCAAAACCTAGAACTGCACACAGAAAGAAAGGGCTTTTCTTTTGGAAAACTGGAAAGGTCTGCTGCAAACAAGGGATTTGTTAAACCTTCTCAGAAAAAAGGAGGAACATTTTGTAAAGGGAACAACACACGTGGAGTTGCTACTACCCATTCCTATGCAACTCCAGCTCTGATTTGAACTGTCTTCAACCTGGAGTCTTATTCTTGCTCTTGCTGTCAACCATTTGAACTGGAAGTTCAAAAAGAAGTACAAAGTAACACAACTACCTGATTTACGGGCTTGACTAAGGAGGAGAGCACCCCATAGCTTCATTTATGCTCAAAACTATTTGGAGATACAATCTTGCCACCAAACAACTTTCTTTTATAAAACAGAAACAAAATCCAAAACATCCACCCAGCCCTCAAGTGTATTTAAAATTGATGGAGAATGTGCTGTGATACAGTAAACCCATGCTTCTACATGTGCCATTACAGACAAAGAGATTGTGCACAGTGACCATGCACCACTGACTAACACTAACTGGTCGTTCACTAACGAACAGAAGGCAGCCTTCAGCTGGGCATTCTCCCTGCATCCCGACCTATGTGGTTTTGTCCCTTTCTGGTCCGTATACCAACCAAGGAACCATTTGGTGCCCCGTGTTAAAGGTAAGGTCCAACCCTCTTTTCTGAGTGTCAAGTGACAGTGTCCTGCTTTTGCAACACCTCAGTCTCTACCTCTTCATCTGTCCTCACACCATCACCAAACCAACTGGGAAGCTCTCCGAGGCGAACACATGTGGGTGGTTGTATGCCGTGCAGGCAGAGAGAATCACAGCTTGGCAGCTTTCATACCAGGGGACATTTCCAACAAAAAGAAATAAAAGGAAACAAAAAAAGAGAGTAATCAGAAACAAGACATTATTTCGCTCTGACCATCAAGCACCTCTATAGCCGAACAATACAGCAGTCAGAGTAATAGACTCCAATTCTGCACACTGCTGTGCAGAGAAATAGAGAACTGCCCACAGAAAACAGCATGAAAATCAACATATTTTCCTCTTGCTTTTTTCCTACTCCCAAATTTGGATTCTAAAAATAGGAACATGGGATTCAGCTTCAAACTCTCACTTTGCTGCCTAAGGTTCTTCCATGGGTAAGGGAAATGGCAGCCAAGAAGCAGAAGCACAATCATCCCTGATTTTCCCAATCACCTAGTTTACATTTTACATGTGGAGTAAGCATGAGTCAGGCTTCATTTATGCTACTGGTTTTATTAGCACAGGCCCAGGATTTGTGGAGAAGTGGAAGAAAAAAGAGATTACACACTGTAGGAAACACCGCCAAGCCAGGAAAACCCCTGGTGTGGATGCAGTTACATCCGTGAGTCAGCTTACACCCCTTTGCCAGCCCAGGTTAGGTTGCTTGAAGAAAACATGCAGCTGCAGAGGCAGAAAAGCACCTTCTGTCGGCAGATGCTGTGTCTACACTGGGGACACTGCAGGGCACAGGCGTACCTGTGTATGCTCTGGGGTGTGGGGCTGTAAAAGCTCATGGACTTGGAAAATAAACAAACTGCTGGATCCCAATGGCCGATGAGTTAGAAAACACTGTCCTTTCCTTCCAACAAAAAATAACATTCACTTTATAAGCATTATTTTAATGAAAGTTTTCCTGGTAGCTCTCGTACCACAGTGGGTTCAATTCCTTCAGGCTCCCCATCAATTGCCTCTTCAGCTTGTTTCCTTGGCTTGGATACACACTTCTCCTTCTAACGCAAGGGAGCCACTTTGTAAGCTCTCTCCACTACAGAAAATGGCCTTCCACCTAGCAGAAATCAAACTGGCCAAGGAAATGCTCAGGAAACCCACGACACTGACTCTTGCTCCTCTTTAAAGCGGTTTTACTATGCCACACTCACAAACTGCAAGACCCAGCGTACGCATGCCAATTACATACCATTCATAGCACCCAATGCTGTAACCATTAGCTTCACACCCACAAGTCTTTGTTTGCTGATTAACAGGGTGGAAATCAACTCCCTCACGAAGATATTTGTTTGGGGTTGCTACGGATAACAACTGCATTGCAGGAAGGCAGATATTTATTTTCCCACTGATTTTGCTAATTGAAACTTTCTGTTTGCTACCAGAGGGTTGATTCACCACAGCCCCCCTTTACCACCGCTGTAACACCACCGTTTCCATGGCACTCCTGAGAAAATCACAGACTACAGCAGCAGCAGTGGGTGAGGATGTGGTGTAACAAGACTCATGTGTTCAGGACCAAAGCTGTCACCCAAAAGGGACAATCCTGTCCTCTCTCCCTTCCCCTTCCCCTCTTCCCCTTGTTTCAGTTTTAGTAATCATGTGGCCAACTCACCTGATTCAAAAGTAATAGGGAAGGGGCTGGTAACTCTCAGCTGAAGCAACAAGCTGGTCACGTTCACCACACAGTAGCATCCTTGTGAGGCCAGACACGGAAAGTAGCACAACCGTGTGATCGGAGAAGGACAATATACCTCAGCGGCAGTTTTACATCAGCTACTGACAATTGTAAAACTGCACCCTCAGGCCCAAGGGTTTTATAGCTACATTGTTTACGGCAATAAGCCTAGACCCTAAAATTGACCCTGCGACACAGAGCTCCAGCAAACCTCAGTGCTCTCATTAATCCAAATTCAGGGCTTTCTCTCCAGCACTACCACTCTTATACTATTTGCTGGAAAATACTCCCACACAGATTATGCTGCTACATTTAGACCGTATGGGCTTGAATCTCTCTCAGCCTGAGGAGAGAAATCCCTCCAAGTACCCAGCTTGCATGGGCAAGCACTCATGCCCAGTGCAATGAGTCCCTCCAGGGATGCTTCATCTCACATGGATACTGAGCTCTCTAGACAGGGGAGCACCCGTCTGAACATCAGGGAACTTTTAGGTAGGGTGATGAAGCCATGAGAGCATCAGCTATTTTCATGGTCATTAGAAGGGATTTTCTACAGATTTTGCTATGGACTGGTTTAAGATTCAACCTAAGTCATTCATGTTGGTCTACAAATAGGTACTGATGAAGCCTCCCTAACTCAATCTGAGGAAACTGCAACAAGAATCACTCAAACAGCATCTGCAGAGGTACAGCCCAACCATATGTTCCTCATTACCTGGAAGACCTACACAGCCCAACAAAGCCCATTCACTGTCTATAAAACTGCACATTTTTTCCTCCATGACTGTAATTTCCCTCTTTTCTTTCATTGCAGGCTTTCCCCTTGGTTACTAAAACTGTTTTAGGAGTCTATGAGGCCACTCAAAATGATGGCTGCTCCAGCAGGTCATTACAACAGCCAGAAATGAACTGGGCACAAGGAAGCCATACCCATACCCCTATCTGGCAAGAGGTAAGGACCAACACCAGCCCACCTTTTGGCAGAGTGATCCCATCTCATATAAGCTTACATTAGTGGTTTTTGTGCTGTTAAGCAATGCAAAGAGGCTAGGAGGAAATGGAGATGAATTATCCATGCTTCCAAAAGTCCTAATGGTCATTCCTTTCTGCAAGCATTTGCTTGCCATCATGGGTTTGCATAAGTAGCCTTCTACAAAGCAGGCCAAGCCAGCAACAACAGCAACAAAAAAAAAGTTCTACTGTTTGTATCATTGTATCAGCACACAGAAATACTATGTTCCAGCTCTGCAGAGTGCTGCTAGTATGCCTGCACGCAACCTCCACCACAACACAATGAGATCATTCACACCTGCCTCGCCTGTAGTAGGAGATGGAAGGTGAGGAGGCAGGGTTTCTAGGAGAGAGGCAGCACTTCCCAGATGCTGCCAAGATGCTGTTTATTGGTAAATGAAGCCTCTTGAGTCCTAAACAACCTTCCCAGAGGAAGACAGAGTCGCAACTGCCATATGGGGAGTGGGAAGAGGATGCCACTTAGCAAAAGTGGATCAGAAAATACATGCACACACACACGCTCACACACACAATTTGTTCTGTAAATGCGCTGAATGGCAAAATCCATTTCGTCCTCTCAAATACATCCTTCTCCATACAGCTTATGCAACCTTCTAGATGGCAAGAGCAGATGACAAGTACTCCTGAACATCCTTCCTCATGCCCCCTAGGGAGATAAGCACAAGGAAGCTCTGCCCACCAGACAAGGAACTTGGTGAAAACCCAAACCACTGATCCACTGTGGGCTTACAAAGATACTGTGTCTAAAATCACCAAATGAGGATTAACAGCAGTGTTGACAGGCCTAAGACAGAGCCTGCAATGGTAGCACCTTTGAAAGCTTGTGTTTTGAACCACTCTTTCTTTGGCTTCATTCCCCCAGCTGTAAAGCTGACATACCACAATCCACTCTCCTTTCAGGGCTATTGCATACTCTCATCACCACTTACTTTTGGCATCACGGATGAAGATCCCTTATCATTTGAAACTTTGAAAAGACAGAACAGCAAAAGAGTACTTTATATTTTAAAAGGAACACGGTACCACCTTCACAAGGACAAAAGTCTGTGCACAAACACTTTCTGAGTGGTTCTGAATTTCCCAAAGAGAAAACATTCAATGCAAACTCACGTCTGCACTTCATTTCAGAGAGCTGTGGACTCGTACCACATTCTTCAGAGACCAGATGCATATCCCCAGTCACGTTAGTGCTTTCTCCCACTCAAGCAGCCAGGAGTATTTTCTGTGAAGGGCTTTTTTCCACCGTCTGTCTTTGCTTTCCTTCACTCAGTCCTAGTGGTGCTATTGATTCAGTGTAGCCTCTTTATTTGTCCTGCTTTGAGTACAGGCACTGATTTTTATAAGGCTACATTCGGGCTAGAGCACTGGCTGGCTCTGTAGCCAGACAGGTGATAAAATTCATAAACACTTAGGATTTTTACATGGAAACTGGCCATCTATCTATTTTAGTCTCAGGTTCAAGCAGAAGTTTTATTTATCACACAAGTAGCATCTTTTTGTTACAGGAAATGTTTTGCTGTATGGGTTTATAGGACCTAATGAAAACTCACTTCTTGCCTAGGAATTCCTGGCCATATGAAGGGTCATTTACTGAGGTCAGGAGTGATCATATACAGCAGAAAGAATAATTTCCTCTACCACAGCAATTACTGGCAAAAATCAATGATCCCTGTTAAGCTGGAGGCCAAGGTAAGTAAATGCAATAGTGCATTTTAAAAACTCCCAGAGCCTCAGAGGCGTGCCTCCCCTTACACGTGTATTGAGGATAACTATCCAGCTATCTAGACAAGATTCCCATTAGGACGTCAAACTTCCTTGCATTCCAAGGCCAAAAAATTTATTTTAGTGCAACTGAAACGCAATCTTTAGCTAGCATTGAGATTGTCTAATTGATGGGGAAAAATCTCCCGAGACTTTACGCAGTTTAAGTGTAATGCTCACCTATATATTACACTAGTATTATGAACACAGTGCCAGACAGCTCAGGAGACTCTTCAATCACAGAACTCACTGTGCAAAAATAGTTCAGCTCTGATTCAGAAGACTCAGCTCTGCTGGTGTGTCTGTCCCCATGCCTTTTTCAGAGCAGTGTCTGCTGAAACTGCTAACTTAATGGTCACTTTGACTTTTTGTTTGCAAAGGACACGGGCCCTGAGGAAGAAGTGGGCTAAAGCCATTGCATCCATGGCATAATTATTGCTGCTCTTCACCTTTTTCGTTACTACTTTTTTTTCTCTGTAGATTCGGGCTGGGAAGCAGATGGACTGGCCAGCTCTACCCCTCTGCTTGCAGTGCACTACTTTTAGAAGTGGCTTATTGCTCCACTGCTTTTTTTCAATTCTTAAGCCAAATGTGCAATGATGGATTTGGCAGCCACACTCTTGCCAGCCACCCCCAGTCAGCTGAGCAGCGGTATCTTAGCCGCGGGGGGATGCAAAGGCTGTTCTCTCCCCGTTCTGTGATGGGAGACAGTTTCTCTATCAGAAACACCGAGGTTAGACAATGAAGGAGGGTCTCAAGGAAGCTGCAAGAGTAAGTTCATCTGTATTTGCAAAATTTACAATTACATAATTTGCAAACAGTGGCAGGGATGTGCATGCATAGAAGGGTCTGCCTTCCCATCATTAACCTCTTAAACCAAACACCTGGTGTTGCAATGCTTCCTGCTCAACTACCTCCTCATTTTTAAACTGTAGATCAAAAGCATCCAAAGTGAAAAACTTTTCCCTGCATTTGTTTGAAACCTTGGCACAACTTTACTAGCATCATTCAAGTACAGACCAGGACTCGGCGGCAGCCAAACCTACACCCTGCTGATTAGCATGCCTCACAGTATCTAACAGACGTTTGACTTAAGAACCCAAGAATTTCATTGCTCAAACACTTTATTAGATCCCTAAGCCTAAAAATGGTTTTCAGTAATGTGCGCGCTGCTTAGGGACCTCAGAAAAGCTACTCTGGGAGCTAGGAAACATTTCCTAGGAGGCAAAAGTGTGATCAAAAACATATTTGATAAAAAGGAGAAGGGGTAATGATGGTTTTTAACTGTAATTTTATTTTATTTCATCTCAGAAGCGTGCTCTAAGTTTAAGAGTGGGGAACAACTATTGGATTTTCTTTTGCTCCTTTTTTAAAACAAAGTGATTCTCATCTAGGGTTGGTCGGTTTTCTTCCCCCTAAACCCAATAAACTATATATTGGAATGACCTTGTAACGGGTTTCTGTGGCTCTTTAATCACTAGTGCTGCTAAATGAAGCATATCTATTTTCTCTGTTATATTACTATTGGCAACCAGGTCTTCAGTAAGTGCCCAGAAATATTTCCATGGCAACAAAAAGCATTCAGCATTGCTACTGTTTTGTGCCAATTTAGCTTTAAAATATTCTATTGTGGAGAGAAATATGGTACATTAAGTGAAATAAAGTCAAGATGCAATGTTCTGAAAAGAATATAAGGGTAAACAGGAAACATGTATTTTGCAGAAATGGAGAAAAAAATGCCAAATGGAAGGAGAAATGTTCAAAGCTAATATTGATGCTACTGAACGCCTTTGCTGAATGTCAGCAAGTCCATATGCTCGCTTACATTGTCACTTAGGGTTAGGTAACAAAGCTAACAGAAATAAGGATACCTCAAACATCTTCTCTTGATCATTTTAATCCATGACTGAAATTTTAAGTTGCCAGGGTATTACAGCCTCTCTGCATGTCTAGGTTACCATCAGAAGAGTTCATACTCTTGATGTTAGAGAATGAATCTAAAGGAAAAAAAAAAGAAATAAAGAGTTGAAAAATGAAATACAAAGAGCATGTGTGTGTTTTGGAAGTGAAGGGTCACTTAGAAGAGCAAAACAAGTTCTTCCACATCAAAGATCTTGTGGAAGACATTTTCAAATCACAGTTCAGCACTTTCTCTCCTATTATACAACTTAGATAGATAGTTCTGAAAAAAAAAGGCATCAACTCCCAGCCCTCCAACTCTCAAACAGCCAGCTTCATGACTATAAAGTCTTGAGACTATTGGATGGCCCTTTGTGCAGTGCATTGCAGAGATTAAAAGATAAAAGACTATTTGAGAGCATTTGGAGTGACATTCCCTCTGATGTAAAAAGCTATGCAATGCCCTCTAAAGTGCTTTGTGTGGAAGTAGAGAGCTTGAGGCAGCAGCAGTGTAGGTGCTGGGGAGCTCTGTAAGGCCAGCCTTCCAGTCCACAATGGCTCCAGACAGTTTACGGAGAAGGAAAGCCAATAAATATTAAGAGAGAGTCCATTAGCAACTTGCTAAGTACCTGCTCTCGGTTGGGAGAGAGGTTCAGAGTGACCCTCTCCCTTAGCTGCACATCATCACATCCGACTGTCACTCTATGTGTCTCTCACCAGGAAAATTCATCTGGTCCATCACACGTTCCTAAGGACCCTCTTTCTCAGATGTCCCTGCAGACAGGACTGCAGGTGAGAAACTGCTCTGACAGTCACAGCAGCCCATTCCTGGCCCCCATTTCCCTGAGACCTCACCACCTTTTCTCCCGTCCACTGTGAGCAAGGGTGTAGTCCAGAGACAGGATAAAGATCTGGAGGCCACCATCAGAATAATGCATTTGGTACATGGCTGCTCCCCAGCCTACTCTGAGGAGCCCCAGGATTTGCCATGAATCACTCTAACAGCCCCTCTTAGGGTTACAGGCTCTGCAGAAGACAAGTTTGTGCCCTGCATAGCACTTGTCCAGGAGGATCCATAGCCCCAGCACTCCCTGGAAGGACACTACATACCCTGCTTCATGGTGTCTGTGCACGCACGGGACACATAATCCAAGCACACACAGTAAATCCAGCCCTGCAGCATTGACTTCATGCCTGTGAACAAACCCTGTGGGCAGGGTATCGCATAGGCAATGTATAGGGGTACCAGAAGATAGGGGATCTGTACAAGTTAGAGATTGGGCTCCAAGAGATACAGCCTGGGGTGCTTAACCTGAGAATTGGCAGTCGTTCATTTGGAATATGAAACAAGCAGTCCCAGTTTGGGAGACAGAACAGCTAGACCGAAAGCTCTTTTTAATTATTTACTCCCTGGCCATAACAGTGTGAGGAATAGTAATAAAGAAAAGAGCTAATTTTAACATTCATTAAAGAACACCATCAAGGTTTACACCCTCTCAGTCTGATATTCCTATTAAATACGAAAACAAACAGGCTGATCTTCTGCAGTTTGCACAGAAAAGGCTAAATATGTAAGACTTCCCTAGAAGCCAAGAGTGCTGAAAAGCTCTTGGTCATTATCAAACAAACATTTTCAAGAGCATCTACTGCCTGCTTCAAAAAAAGGAATTTAGATATTTGAAGCCAAATTCTGAAAACCCTCAGTGAGTCTCAAGTTCTTCACAAGCTCCATATTGTAGACCCACTCCCCCCTCCCCTTTCCTCCCTTATTCCCCTTCCTAGGATGTTCGTAAAGAGCAGCTTTAACCCAGCAAGACCCAAGTATGGTGTCAGCAAGACTGCAGCTTTCCTGCTTGTGGTTGGGACATAGATCTCCATCAGTCCTCTGTGACCCAGGTAACTTCCAGCCACATTTATGGCGATATTTAGTGAGTACAAGTCACATGGCTGAAATTCAGTCCTGAACACAATTGCCTGAAAAGCTGTTCATGTCACTTAATGATCAGAAGTCATAGTTAGGCCTATTTAAAACTGAAAATATCAAATTCAGTTCTCCTTCCCATAATCTCCTGCCTGCTGTCCTCTTCAGTCTTGTTTGAAAAGCTTGTGGGAGTGGTGGGAGGGGAGGAAAGCGATTTGAGAGCCTTTCATCCATAAAATCATGAGATATGGCTGGCTTTTTAGTACAGCATTTCACAGCACATGGCACAGTAACATCTTGAGATTCCTGGCACAAAGAAACAAGGTTTGAGATTATATATATCTTTAATAGCAATGACGCAAAGGCAGATGGTTCTCAAAGCAAAGGCTTGAGGCTAAACACTCCCTTTGAAGGGTCCTGCTACCAGAAACAAAACATGGGGGGAGCAAAATACTCCTTGCTACAGCAACAGGGCCTGATTGCCTTCTAATAGACAGCATTTCACCCTGGAGATTTCCACTTATTTTAGTGAGATTAGTCTCACGAATGAGGGAATATTGGAAACAGAAGAGGAAAGGTTAGATTTTTCTTTGGGATTTGGGGAGTTTTATTTTAGCTGTGGGAAACAAAGACAACACAGAACATAATGAGCAGATTAGCAACTAAATCAAATCAATACCAGAAAAGAGAGGTCTGGATAATACTGTCAGGGTGCGTGCTAGCTGCTTACCTGCAAAACTTGCCTTGCCATTGTTACTTTTTAAGGAGCCACCCAAGCTGAGGTTGTGCTGATGACCTCCCATCCTCATGGAGGGCTCACCTTCTTCCTCAGCGATGGGAGGAAGCCGATCAAGTGGCTGGAGATCTTCATTTGTCCAGTAGGATCCATTGGCTGTCAAAGACCTGGTGCTTTCAACACACTGCTCTGGTAAGCCTCTGATATTTTTAACCTGTTTTTGCCTCTGCTGACCCATGTCAGAGCCATGAGGGAGGTCTTGTGAAGCAAGATCAGGACCCCCAATGTGAACATCTTCTCTAGGATGTAAGTATTCCTCATCCCAGAGGTCCAGGTGTTGTTCATCATCTGATTCCTCAGAATAATCCTCATAAACTCCTCCATTATTCTCCAAGTCCTGGTTCCTCTCTTCTTCTGACTTACGACCCGCTCCACTCAAATTCAGCAGTGAAGCAGATATAGAGTCTCCTGCTTGTTGGATAGCTTCGTATATTTGAGACATCCAAGAAGACAGTGGCTGAAGGAAATTCTGAGCAGCCTCAGAAGCCATGTTTAACACTATGCCAGTATCTGGTGATCAGTTGTTCAGCTTTGCCAGCATGTCACTTACAATTCAGGGAGCTACAGAATAAGCATCATAAGAGATTACTGTAAATTGCTTGTCCATCAACACCTGTCGACACACTATCTACGTAAGATGTCTAGAACTGAGAGGAGAAATGGAAAAAGCACTTCTACCCATGGAGAATACCACTAGAAATCCAGAAATGATGGACAAATTACACATATTCCTGCAGAGATCTGGAAAGCTTTCATTCAATTGCTAAACCTTATATAAAAATAAAAACATAGAACATCAGAACAGAAATACCTTTTCTGAAGCGCACACATTCTGGTTACAGCTGTCTGTCAACAGACCTGGTAAAAAAAGTACAAAACAACCTGCAGTCAAAAATCTCAAATAATCTCCTGGCCCCGACTTCCACCACATCCTTAGCATTAGCATGTCCAGATAGAAAAATTGAAGAGTGGAGAATGTGGGGAGAATTATGTTTTGATTGATTGAAGTGACAGGCCTAAAGCGTACAGAACCAGCCCATGACAGACAACTATCTCAAATGCTTTGCTCCAGAAAGGCTCTGAAGAAGCCCCCTCTGCCCACAGAGTAACACAACCCAGAGTTCTTTTGGCCTTCACAGAAAGAAAAAAAAACACCACAGGAGGTGGAATATTGTAGGTATGAAATGATGGGAACAGAAGCAAGTTAACAAAAGCATTGGTATCATGTCGATATGATATGTGTTCTCAAAACTCATCTAAACCCTAAATAAAAACATAACTTGTAGAAAGTTAAGGTGCCTTTTTGCCTGATACACATCTTCCCACATTATCACAAGACAGATATTCTTTTAGGAACTCTAAGAAGAAGGAGAAACCTACAAATAGGATGAAGGGTTTAGAAAGAAAGAATTAAATAGTTGCAGATTTTAGGCTAAAAGACAACTAAAAAGAAGCAAAAAGAAGCTTCAAAAATTAATACCAGTGTCTTGCTGAATTTAGAGGTCTAGGAGCAATCAACCTATAAAAGGGTAAATACAGTATAAGCAGCAAGAAAATAAGGTCAGCAGCAATGTGAATTACCTTGTGAAATGGTCTCCAGAGATATGTAGTGGGAAACCCAGTGTTCTGGATTTTTAAATGGAGCACAGACTAAGGAGATCCCACCTTGCTTGGTGAGCAGCTTTTTTACAGATGAGATCAATGACTTAAGAGGTCTTTACCTTTTGAAACATGCGTGCCAAATAATTTTGTTCACTGATGTTCACTTACACTGCACACACTTCCAACAAGTTTATTATCAGCTTCAGTATCTACTAAGAATTACAATCCTAACAAGGGCAGTAAATGAATGTAGGTTACTAAAGCCATTTTAAAAGTTGATGGGTGTTACCAACTCTCCAGTCTCAGGGCACACACTGTTCCAGTATCCCACCTGTCAACCACTGGCCTCTGGCTCAGCTGCTGGGACCCAGGTAACATTCCCTGCCACACGTTAAATCTTTGGCAAAGAAGAGACAATGTCATGGTGTAATCTCTCAGGTGAGTTGTTCCCTTCATTGACTGCTTTGTGCAACTTATTTTCTCATAGACCTAAAGTGATTACACACTCCAAACAACACATTTTCAGCATAATGCAGACTTGCTACTGGTAAGTCACAGCACCAGAAAAGTCACTGGGAGGAGATGGTACTTGTAAACAGCAAGATTCTCCCAGGCGTGGAAGGAGATGAATTAGGTTGGGTAAGTACTGGATACATTTTTAACCTGTCTTTTATTTACAGGCAACAGCCAATGAATCTCTGATTTCTGATGAAAGGAGAACTTCATAACGCCCTGCCTCCATCTCAACAGCAAGATACATGACAGCAGTAGCCCTTGGAGGGATGCAGGCATCCAGGAGTGACAGCTAACCAACGCAGATAAAACATATGGGTCCTAAAATGAAGCACTGATCTGTTCTAAAAATCAACAGAACATAGACTTGTGATATTTGCATAGGGAATAATTAGATTCTCTTGTTATTAGATCTCAGAGCGAACACTCAATTGGTCCAACAGAGCCATCCCACTTCTCCCAGATGCTGTGGCTGATTGCACCACGGCTCAGGCAAACATCACGGTCCTGCACAAGACACTCCGCATTAGGGAGGTTGGTATCACAACCATAAAGACAGAGGAGGTTTTTCAAGGAGAGATTTTACTTTAGTCATGGAATTAAAGCAGTGATCTACAGTGACCTGCAGGGCTTGGATGTGGTCACCCAGTCATCCGAAGAGGCAGATAAGACTTGAACATGCATCTTTCATGTACCAAGTAGTTGCCCCGATCATCTTGCTATAAGTAGGCTGGGGGGAAACATGACACATAGACACACGTATATACACATCCACAATTCCTACCCAAGACCTGAAAATTTGTGTGGATTAAAGCCGGAGAACCCCAACGAATGGCTTGATTTCAGTTTACAGACAATGCATAGACACTGAAGTGTATTTCACCCAAAATATCTGAACCGCTTTGCAGTAACACCTGCAACACACCTGTATGACTTGCAATCCAGGGCCTACATAATCCCTACAGGCAAAAGCAACGCAATTTCCAGGGTGCCTGACTCTGTTTAGCCTTTGCTTGGCTTTTCCTCCCATCCTCTCCCTCTTACTGAAGACTCCACAGTCAGTGATGCGCTGAACAACTAGAGGTCAACTGAATTATAAATTGCGTATTTTTGGTCTTGCAGCAGATTGATAAAATGTGTAACAAGCTGCAGACAAGTTTAGGCGGGCAATGTTTTTACAAACTCAACAAAGGATCAAAGGGGGCTGAGTCTGTTATAGGCTTGCTGTTTCCCAGGAGCTCTCTACCTTAATTAGCAGGCACTGCTCTAACAGGGTGTTTATGATATATTTCACAACATGGCCTTTTCAACATAATGGATTTTTACTTTTGAATTCTCTAACAATTTTGATTTGCATTAGGAAAGAAAAAAAAAAAAGAACTGAGAAGGGCATTTAAAATGTGTGGGAAAGAAAAATCCATTTCTTTTTAAAAGCATTCATCAAAAAAGAGAGAGAAAAAAAACAGTTTAGCAAATTCACTTCAAGTTCCATCTTCTAAAACTAACCACAAGAATTTTCACACTGAATCGCCTGCTTAACTTAAAGATGTTTTGGGGTTTTTTTTCCCTCTTGGAAAATCAGATAGCTGAAAGGATCAATGTTAAGCCTCTCACACAAACCATCATAACCTTTACTACAATCTATATTCCCTTGTCTTGATAGGATCATTATTCCTGAGTAGCATTCCCATTGAGAGGTGCAATTACTGTATGGCTAAATAAAGAAGTCTATTAGCAGAATTTCAAACACTACCACAATGCAGAAGATTGAAAGACACTTTGCTAATATTACAATCTTCTTGATATGCAGGCTCCTAAAAAATTGCCATCAGACATGTGTTTCTTACAACAATTTCCCTTATTCAAGCTGTTGTAGAACATAGGCACAAATTTCCTTTTCTTCAGTCACTTTTTGTGTGGCCCTTGCAAGTTTTCTACCAAACTCCTCCCTTGCAGGGAGGCTTGTAGACCACAGGTTGAAAATAGTGTCCCAGCATTTAATAACGGAACAATTTTCAAGTGAGTGCTTATTTCTGAAACACTAGACAAGAAAGAAATCCACAGCCTCACCTCTCTGCCTGGAAGTATACTGTCCCATGTAGAGACACAAGAGGAAATCAGCTTCCAGCTTCCAAAGATGAGAAGACATCTTTGTCACATCACTGTGTTAGAAGGATACACTTCTTTTGCCACTACCAAGAAGCTTTTTTAGCCATTTGGGCAAGTTGCTGAATCCATCCGTCCACAACTGAAACTCTTGAGCACTGTGCTGGGTCACTGGTTTAGACAGCCACTCTACATGTACTCAGAGGAACGATTCCTGCCTTCCCCACTTCTCAGAAATTTTAATTAAGACACTGATAATGATTTACCTTTATTGCCTGTTCTCACACAGAGACCATCAGCCCCTCATGCCCAGCTGGCATACCACAGATCATATCCATGGACAGGAGCTTTATTTGTGAGGACACCTAGGAAAAGCAGTGTTACAGATCCACCATGAAGCCTTGCTCCAAGCTTAGGAGGGAAGACCTAAAACAAGGTGTGAATCGAAGCTGATGCCCAGAACCTCAAGGGTCTGTGCAAAAGGCAAGGCCATTCTGCTGTTCATGAAAGGAGGAAGTAAGGAAGGCTTGGAGGGGTAAGACGATTCAATAACTCTTTTTAAGCTACTGAAAACTATAATGAGCCTGATCCTCCTTTTAGACTGGAGCCCAGTTAGCACACATGTAAAATAGCAGAGGGGAGATTAGAAATGTACTCGGCTGAAGGCAGGCAGCAGCCACACTGGGCCAAGAAATCCTCTATCCTAGTTATGGGAAAAATCTGGACTCTTTGCTCCTCCTGTAGCTGCCAGAATCATGTTTAACAAGATGTTAGCAAAGCCCTTCCATCCTTGCAGTGAAGGATAACCAAACATTGCTACGATGAAACTGTATTTCCAGTTAAAATTGTCACAGTGCCAAAACCAGCCTGTGCACTTGAAGCCGTTCAGTTGATTGGAGCCTCTTGCAGAAGTGTTATGAGGAAAGTTCACAGACAGTGCCCAAGGTTCACATCAACTGTAAGCGTCACTGCTGACCAAGTTTCCCTAAGGTAAAACAAAACAGAAATACAGAACATCTCGGTACCTTTTTGGCCTACGTGCTATAAAAATGCTATTTATGTAGCTGAATTTAACGCAAAAAGAGAGAAGACAGAGGCACTTTCCAAGTGATTATGTGCTCTGTAATAACAGTTTTCAGCTAGTGATTCAGAAACTCCAGGGCATTCAAGGAAGATCTAATGGTTTATGCCAATAAATTACACACATCTCATTGGAAACATTCATGGGTTAGAAATCAACAAGCCAATAAACCCACTGCTGCAACTCCTTGGTCCTCCAAGCCCCAAAAGGGTGAAGTGAAAACAAAGATGAGATCAGACAGACAGCAATGCACCCTGCTGCATGGGGTTTATCCTACGCAGAGGAAGCCTGCAGACTTATTCCTCACTCCCAAGTCATCTCATGTCTTTGCAGGCAGCTTGCTACTACTGATGCTGTGCCAAATTAGTTGTAAAAATCGATACCCAAATGACAGAAGTGGTTTTGATCGGGATATTTAGCCCCATGGTGTCTCCTCCTTTCTTCCCGTTCCTTTGTTGCATGCTCTCCTTTTGTCAAAAATAACGGCAACAATTACTGATCCTCACAGTTTCAGTGGGATGGGGAGAAGAGGAAAGGGATAGAAGAAAAAAGGAATTATGCAAATGTGACATTAATTGTTCAAAACCGTGGAGCCTTTTTCAAAAAAACCAGGTCTCTCCACCATATAGAGTATATGGTGATAAATTCAGGCAAAAAAATGCTCGTGGAAAACCAGCATCCAAATGTTATGCTCAGAAGCTCCACCAGCAATGGGGCTGAGGAGCTGATGGCGATTTCCTACCCTGACCACTTCACACCTTTTGGTTTTGATTAGACCGTAAGACCTCCTGAACCCAGAAGTGTGTTCATTTCATTTAAGTCCAGTGCGCTCACGAAACAGGGAATCTGTGACTGCACAGATAGATACTATTGCCACCAACATATTAATACAAAACTTGAGGGAATTTTCAGGAGGGAGAAAATGGAAACACCTACCCTGACCGTAATATTTGCCCTGGATATACTGGAGAGCCAGATTCTGCCTCGGCACTGGTGTTAAGTCCAGAGTCACTCCACTGAAGCCAGTCACATCCTCCAAATCAAAATAAGGTCCTTTGCATTTAAAGAGCTGCTTCTTGTCACCATAGGCACAAAAAAGTAACAGTTCTGTGCCAAGTGGTAGTACAAAAAAGAGCAATGAATAACTTTAATTATTTATACTTCTCAAACTGAGGGTTACAGAAAGGGCATTAAGAAAGTCACAGATCATTGGAGTATTAGAAAAGTGGTGTTAGTAGTGGCAACTGTGCTCTTTCAAGGTAAAGGAGTGAGAAACATCTGTAATTACTGGATTAGGGGAATGAAAGAAGAAAACTGCAGTCAGAAATTACAGCACATTCTGTAATTGAGCTGCTGTTGTTCGTCGGCTTGCCTGAAGACAGAAGAGCCAAAAGGAAATCACAAGTTCAAAAGGCTGGAGAAACACCAGTTTACACCATCAGCCGAACCCACCCACCTGTGCTGTCAAGCTGTTGCATAGAGCAGACCCAATAGACCCAGTCTCCACCCCGCCTGCAATCGTGCTACCCAGTCTGCAGCAACTGAACAAGCCAGGGTCAATCAGAGCAATTACTTGCATGGAAATTAGCAGTGGGAGAGTATGTCTAGCTGTTTAACACAATGAAGATATTTTAGAAAAACATTTTGAGGAGTCACCCAGTTACTGTTACTCTTTCTTCCCCCACACACACTCCATCGTTACAGAGCCTATGGAAATTGCTCTGTATGGACCACCATTGAGCAGTGCAGACAGTGCTGTTTGGGAACCACAGCCCTAAGTGGCAAATGCAGCAGATGATTACCCATTCCTAGCTATCCATCTTTGTGTCTGCACATGGCTAAGTCCATACCTCCCATCTCCTTTCACTTCTGCTAAGTCAACCACCAGTCCAGCTGGACATGCTAGGAGGCTGAGGGGTCACTGGGAAAACCAGACCTAGTTTCAAATGATTTAAAAGAATTCAGAACCATAGATCCGAGCAGACAGTTGTCCCTACCAACTTAGGAACTGCTCCCTCAGCTAGTCTTATCCTTCATTAAATTCAGCCTTATTACAAACCAGGCTCTCTAATGTCAAGGGCAGGCATCAGTGGCAACAGTCACGCTGTCCCATGCCCAGCCACTCTTCCTATGAGCCTCTATAGAAGCAATTGAGAGAAAAAGCAATGTAGAAGAGCGGCTTCAGGTGGGCACTGAGAAACTTCCCTTTCCAGAGCTTCTCTTCCTCCTGCCACTGGCTGGTCAAGGAACCTAACACCCTGGCTGATGCTACATACCTTAACTACATGACATGAATAACCCCAGACTCATTTTCAATCTGCGCCTTACCGAGGATGACGGAGCTACTGGTTACTCAGCATCGGGGTTACAAAGACCAAGCACAATTGTATTTCTTTGGAGAAGGACATTCCTGGGCTTTCCAGGACTTACCACACTGTGGGAGGAAGCCAGTCTATTGCGCACACCAGACTGGTACTGTCACACTCACCCACATTACTTGTTTCTAAACATGATGCTAAGCCTCTGCTAGCATATGACGGTCCCACACGCTGCACATGACGGGTCCCCAGTGCCTGGCTGGGCCCAGGGCTGCACTGATAAAGCAAGGTTGACATCCAGGCAGCACTGCTAACATTCCTGCCTTTGTTGAGTGTTGTAGGTGTTGATGCTTTCCTTAAAGCCTCAGCTACAGGAGATGAGTGATTTATAGAAGAACTGCATCTCTGTTTATTTATTTTAAGTGTGCTGCTAGCCCCAGAGGCTAGAGCATTGGCTGTGCAGAACAGCTTGAGAACATGAACTGAAAGCACTCTCAAGGCTGACAAAACAGAACGGAAAAATGGAAAAAAATGTTTCTTCAAACCTCATGATGTTTAAGCTGATTTCACATATCAGGAGTACATCCTTAACATCACGACATGTGATGTATAAAGCACAGTCAGGAAACTACAATTTCTTTCCCAGTCTCAGGTCACATCATTATAAAAAGATTACAGTATAGAACAAAGAGGGCCCTTTTCTTTTTCAAGTCACAGCACTGAAGCACATGATTAGATACAGCTCTTTACACAAGGGTTTGCCCAGCACTGTCACATGTTTCTGTGAAGTTCATTTCACCCATGAACTTTTGAAGCAAAGGGCTCAGCAACACTATAAACACCATACGTTAGAAGACCATCACCACCTTTTGGTCCTGAAATTCACACTACTGGAAGGGACACCAAACCATCACAGCATCAAAAGGTCTCACATGAGACTCCACTGACCTCTGTCAGGCCTTTGTTCGAGGGAAAGTCCTTCTTCCCTGTGTGTGGGGATGCTCCAAGGGGAAATTTCACTCCCCCACACACTCCCCCACCACCTGAAAGATCACCAATGCTGTGAGGAACCACTCCAGCTGACTCCATTAAGGCCAAAGGTGTGGTGTTTAATCCTTCCCCTGCTAAGGAATTCTGCACATGACCTACATCAAGGCTCTACTTCACTCCAGTCAGCTCAGGACTACTTCATGCCGCCACCACTTCCTTCTGCACATGCTTGGGCATAGGCAAACAAACTTGATATGCGTGAAGTTAATTCTGTGCCACCCTCCTATTGGTTATGTTTTTACCAGCTTCTCTGTCGAGCTTTGCAGCCTGCTCTGAGCTCTCCCTTGCAGTGCCAAGTCCATCCTAAATACAGGCTGGCTGTGTCTAGATAAGCTCCAGTCCCCCCTGTGAATGGACTCCTGCAGCTGAGTGAGAGGCAATCAGAGCAGCACATCCTTGCTCAAGAGATGGGCTCATTCACTAAGGTCAATGAAGCAGTCAAGAATAGGATCCACAAAAGCCTCACGTAACAAAAACGTTATCCATTGTGTCCCAGTAATTAAGAGACTTTGTCCTGGAGTCTCCTGAAAGGTTTTCAATTAATTCTTCATTTCCACAAAGATCTTTCCCTTACCTTGTTCCTTTCATAAGGACACAAACTGTGTAATTAAAATTAAATTAGGAACAAACCAGCCAGATGTATCCTAAAGCCATGATGATGGAAACGCCTATTTCATTCTGTCACTTGCCTCGTTCCGAGGGAAGGCTCTCTATAGAAAAGCAAAAACAACAAAAAAGAGACTTTGACACTTTACAGTACATGTTCTGAATGTCAGCCTGTGCACCTGCAAAGTAGACAGCTTTGCTTATGTTTCTATACCAACTCTCTTTTTTATCAGTAGATAACTCAAAACTCAACTAGATCCAAAGACAAGAGAAACATCTCATGCACTGAACCTACACACACCTTCTCAGGCTACAGCCTTCATTTACCTATGCTGTTGCAAATTGGGATTTATGCTATAGTAGATGTTATAGTCATGCCAGAGGGATCAAAATGCACAATGCCTTCTCTCTTATTTAGACAGTTATAAACCTGATAGTCATAGCAGACAGATATGTTCTAACCACTCTTAATTCCAGATATGGAGAAGCAAAAAGATTTCCCCAATTTGAGAGCTTAGAACTGGGAAGAACAATCATTAGTGGGTTACATGTTAAAGAACAGCAGAGTCTTTAGAATCAGGATCTCCTTGTAACAAACACAGCTCACCAGAAGAAGTTGAGAAGAGAAAAAGTGAATCATAACCAATAAGATACATGTTACAAGCACTCCTATCCTGCTCCTTTCTACCCAGCAAAGTCAGATTCTGAATTTGAAACAAAGTCTTGCTTGTCAACACTCCTCTTGGGAAAGCTCCCTCACCAGGCAACTCCCATGCTAGAAACAGCCTTTCCTGGCTTCCCAGCCCAAGCTCAGGCTCCAGGTTTCTACATTTGCCATATGACATGCTATGTCAGCCCAGGGTTTAATCTATTCTCTCATGCTGCTGTCCTTTGAAAGCATTAGCATTTCCTACAGGCATATTCCATATTGGCCTTACAAGTATCAAAACGCTATGGTGAAATTTAAACTAAATATAGAGACGATATTTTTAAATAGCTCTTAGCTCCAACTCGCCAAGCTGATTTTGTTTGAACGGAAAAAGCAGGCTCCAACTTTAAGCTTCCATTGTAATTAATGATTACAACACATTCCTCCGCCGTATCAGATTTAGCACCTCATTAATGTGTGTGGTATTTTGCTTGTACGGCACAGCTGTAGTTAAAGTTGAATTAGTGTTTCCATTATAAACCCATGTTTTCAAAGGTTTATTACGCAGACACATAAGATTTAGTATGAAATGAACATTGCCATCGAGTGTGTCAGCTGGGAAGCAATTTTTTGTCCTTCAAAATTTGGAAGGAACAAAACACAAAAAAAGCAAGCCACCCTGTTTATTAATAATTCATATTTTAAAAAGCATTGCAAATACATGTTTACATGATAGCCTGTGACAGCTCCATAGAATGTCAACACCCACACACTCCTGGGAGATGTGTCATCTTAAAAACCGAAATAAAAGCCACATTTTTACACCACTTGATGGGAAGCAAAGAGAAGGGAAGAAAGACTTAAAAATAATATCGATGAAGGAAACTTATTAAAAAAAACCCATGTCTTTATTTAGAAACATTGAAGTTGGGAACTTCAGTGGTGAGGGGGGTGGATGGGAATAATTTCAAGTACCATTAGTACTTTTAACTTTTTGGTGCCTGTCCCTGGCTCATTTATGCATTTAGCAAGAAGCAGTCAGTCCCACTGACTTCCTATCACATGAAGCATCCAAGCCTTCAACTGTCCATAAATCCTGGACTCTTAAGGTATGACCGGATCACGCCCTTTGCAACAGCTATGCTAAAGTCAGTGTACAAGGCAAAACGTACAACAAAAAAAATCCCAGGGTCTCCACGCTTCGTGATTGTGCCCTTCTACAATTAGCTTTATAACTGAACCACTGCGAGGCAGACCTTTTAATTGGGAGGCTTCTAAGGCCTCTTCTTGGCTGATTATTTCAATGATTATATACTTATGACATGCAAATTTAAAAACAAATGTATGATGAAATTACCAAATTCTTAGTAACCACCGTTACCAGAACGGATGCATTTTTGATGGCTGAGAAACATTACAATGTTATTTTTGTAACACAGTAAAATTCCCCATTATTTTGACTCCAGGACTCATGGGTTTACCCAAGACATAATGTTTCCAGACAAGAACAAACGCATGAAAGAGCGTGTAATAGCTACTACAACAAAACCAGGACAGGCATATCCTTCGTGAGCAGAAAGGCAGTGTCATTACTCAGAATTGCTCACATTTTGCTCTTCACTGGATTAACAAAACATTCCCACAAGAGACAGAGTGGGGAGTGTGATTCTTCCCCAGTGTTGCCCTACATTTTTCAAGAGATTACTCCAGACAACAAACATAATGGGAGCATGGTAGCAATTGCATATTCATTTGATCAAGTTCTGGAGGTTACTATAGTCTATCCAAGACCCTGCTGTTTTTCACACAAAGAACCTGAGACACAGCAAATGGGTCTATCTCTGTCCTGACAGCAATCAAAGCCTCAAGAAGCATCTGTACATCAAAGGCGGTATAATACTGTGATACTTACCAAGGCCCTCATGAACTCTGGACTTTTCTCTGTAGTGTTTTCTTCTTCCTTGTTGTTCCAGGCATGGGAGCCCACCTCTCTTTTCAAAGCAGAGCTTCTTGTTGATGAATTGGAAGAGAACTGCAGGGAGGATAATGAAGACTCCAGCTGCAGACAAAAACCCAATGGCCTCAGGAGTAACTAGGAACAGAAAGTCAGAAAGAAAACATCAGCGCAAGTAGGAAAAACTGCCCAGAGAAAAATGTGGTTTAACAACATCTGTATCCATGGCTCTGCTTCCCCATCCTCTCCCCAGAAGAAATACCAAGGAAATTCAGCAGAATATGGACTTGCACTAAATGGATGCAACACCCGCGTTGGGCCAGTCTACCAAGGACATCAACAACAAGGTACATTACACACCAAACTTGGTTCCAGTTAAAGTCTTCATTTCTGTCACATGATGAACTCCAACACAGGAAAGACTCTAACTGATTTTAATAAACTTTTGTATCAATGCAGAATTTGACCACCTTCAAGAGAGACACTCTTAATCTATACTGCAACAAGGATCCAGCCAAGAAAGGGCAGTTGGTCATGAACCATTGCTGCACACCTTGCAGCAAATTCTAAGGGGAGGCTGAGGGGAGGATTAGCTTGTACGGCGAAAGGCCCCAACACCTCCTTTGCAATTTGTGTATTTTCTCTAAAACCATCAGATTACACTATAATGGTACTCACTAACTTTATTACATTTACTAAGAAGCAGGTTAATGTATAGCCTATGATCCTCATTTAACTGTTACTTTACCCTTAAGTAAGAAGTATATTACTGTACTACATAATTACCATTCTTTCCTGCAAAAGACCAGCCTCCAGCTCAGGGAATTCAGTTTAGCTCTCTTGGTGTCAGGTTTGGCCACATAATGAGCACAGTGGTTTTGCATCAGCTGATGACCTCGTCCTATACGTCAACATCCCTATGTCAAACTGTAGAGAAACAGTCTTATTTCAATTTGTCACATTCTGCCTGTACCACTGGGTCTGCAACAAACCACAGGCGCCAGCAAAAAGCTTTTAAAGCCATTTCACCTCTCTCACACATATCAAAATGCCAAAACAAGGGACAAACACTACATACATCATCTGATGTGGATGGCAAGGGCACACACATCAAAAACTGTAAGTGCCATCTGCAAAAAAAAAAAATAAAAAATTGGCTTGTTATTCTGGTAATTACTTCACCAGGAAGGGGTGAAGTTCAGTTGTTCAATTCAAGTCAAAGACCCCATAAAAATGAAACATCAGCAGCATCAGTGGCACACCAGGGATGCCTGTGATTGCAAAGCTGCAGCTCACAGATGAGATGAGCAGGAGGAAAGGATGTCAACAGAGCCAGCCCTGCCTGTAAAACATCCCACTGGGAGTTGACAAGATTTGACTCAGCGAAAGACTTAGTCTAGAACAGCTACACTGTCTCTAGTTACAGCCTTGATAGTGCACAGTAGGACTACAATCTAGGGGATTAAAAAACCCTAAATTAATACAAGCCAACGTGCCTCTGTTGGAAACAAAAATCACCAATGCATAGCAGCAGCAGCCCACGTGCAAAATAGACTAGTGTTTGGGACTGAACCCGGAGGAGGTGGCTCTGACCTTGCTCACTCCAGTCTAAAGAAGGAACAGAAATATGCACTGAATTACATACAGCAGCTTAAATGACAAGATCAAGTCCACATTTCTGTTGCTCTCTTCTGCATGGGCACAGTCACTTCTCTGGCGATCACTTCTGTGTCCCCCTTGTGCCACACCATCACTAAGCAGGGTCCATGCAGACAGTGGGTCTCCCTGCGAGCACTGAAATTTGGTGCAACAGCTTCCCTGGATAATTTGGCAGGCTCATACCAGCCCTATCTTCCCCTCACACCTCAAGCCAGGGAGCAGGGCTGGGGATGTGAGAGTGGCTGAGTGATACATCTACTCTGGCTATTTTCAGTTGCTGAAATCATCATTAAGTGGCTGCTGGAGCCAAGTATAAATCAAAGGAGCTGAGTATAAATCAAAGTAGCCATAACCCCAGAATATACATGACAGCCTGGCTGGGTCCCATCACTGACGACTCCTTTTCTTGAGCATAGCATAGGCAGAAAGGAGCATTATGCTTTATTTTACATATAAAAAGCTTGGGATCACCACATCTCAGCACACGGGGGGCTAGGGGTGCGCACGCTCAGAAGCTTACATGCATGCATGTGTGCACGTGTGCATAAGCTCACATGCATGCATGTGTGCACGTGTGCATAAGCTCACATGCATGCGTGTGTGTGCATGAAGTTGGAGCAGGTGTGTAGCAAACTGACAATCATGTTTTGAAGGCTCTATGTGAGTGATTTCATCACAGAGGGTGTGATGTAGAGGGGTGGCAAGGACACCGCTGTTACTATTTATTAAGTCCTTTTATAAAATCTTAGCTCTGAGCCCAAGGAGATGCCAGGTGTTCCCCTTCTCAGACAGGGTACAAGCAAGCCACCGGTATTTTTAAACACAAATTGTCCAACACATGCTCCAATATGCTACACAACACCCAGCTGCAGAAATCCTCAAAGTGCCCCTTTCTCCAACAGACCTGCACAGTACCTTGCAAAATTCCAGAGGAAAAAGGAGACCCTTGACTAGACCCAGCATCCTGAAAGAAAGTTTGGAGACAAATTCTCAGCTGCTATCCACTTGCTCTAAAGGATCTCAGACTGGCACAACAGCATTATTGTCCATCTATTCTTGTTTCCTGGTCAGCTACAGAGGAACAAGAAAGTAGTAGCGCAGTGGCGTAGGACTTGGGACAACCCTTCAGGCTTCCCCTACTCCTTGGGGCAGAGATGTAAAAGGCAACTCCTGTCAGAGCTCACGAAAGGTCCAGCAGCAACTTCTAGGAGGAAGCTTTCAAAGCTGAACACTAACAACTGTGTCCGCACAGAGGCAGAGGTTTTGGGAGCACAGTAAGGAGGGACTGCACAGACCCCTCCCCATACATCCTGAACAGCAAAGACTATCAGCCAGCTACTGAGAATGGCTGAGATCCCTGTTCCACCCATCCCTTCACTGTAGGCACCAAGCAAAGAGGAAAAGTGCCCCAGAAGGACCACCACAGCTCTGGCAGCAACTGACACCTCCTGCACAGATAGCTCCTGCAGCAAACCACAGAGTCCCTCTCCTAAAGAGGGTCTGCCTGACTGCGAGGAGGTGGCTGGGACTTCTGCAGCACAAGGCAAAAGAGCTCGTGCATCCTGTCCTACAGCTTTAAGCAGAAGTTTCCTCTTCTCTCCCCCTCATTACCCATGCCAGATAGGTCTGTGCCACAGCGTCTCTGAGGGAGGGCTGTGATTTTGCACCTGAGCACTGTCTCACATACGTGGGTAGAAACTTTACAGTCCGTGCACCTGGCTCCAGCTGGAAGCTGGTATCCCTCTGCGATGGGAGGCACGCTGGCTCTCTGCTCCTCCATCATCAAGAGCAAAATATGCTGCACCTGCATATGGTCCTGGCCACGTAGCCCAGCTCTCCTCAACCCTCCGCTGAAGCGCTTTCTCTGAAGACTTGAAACTCTAGGCTAAGACTATGCCTGGGAAATTATTGTAAAACTGATTTGGAGTAAAGCTCTGTTCTGGCTTGCGGTGGGATGTCTGGGCCTGGGTGGGGTCGAAGGAGGAAGAGCAGCAGAAATGCACACGTGTCACTTGTGTTACACCATTGCTGGAGTCTCTCAGAGTTTCTCACACAAGTAAAATGCCCAGCCTTACAGCAATAGATGACAGACTGTACCTGAGGGCCAGAAGAAGAGACGTAGTGAGGTATTCAACTGTTGGTTCAACGCCGGGCACCCAAGTCCAGGGAATGAGCTGGCCACCACGTGCTTTGGGACATGAACGGTCCATTCAGCCAGGACTCTCTCCCACCCACCCATTTTTAAGCTAAGAAATTAATGCCGTAGACACCTTTGTGCGATGCCACAGTGGGTCCACACATTCTGTTGCCCCAGGTGAGAGCGCAAGCCAAGAAATGGTGTGTGCGCTCCCGGCAAGTTGAGGGCATGCATAACTGCACACCCTCCTTTGTGTACACTGCTTAAGAACAAACAAGAGGTGCAGTGTGAAGGGCCCCAAGCTAGGAAAGAGGAGATCAGAGATGGAAATGAGATCAACAGAAGACTTCTAACAGAGGACACAGGGAGCACAAGACATTACAATGCTGTTCCTGCTCCAACCTCTCCCTCAAAGCTACCTCCACACTACAAGGTGACTTCAGGGGAGATCCTGTCTGGAAGACCAGGAGGGAAGTACTGGCCACACTGTTACATGCATTGAATCCGGCTGGGTATTTGGCTTGTAGCAGGTTTCACAGCAATTCTGCTAGCAGACTTGGACCCTCTAGACATATCAGGATCAGGAGAATGAATGGAAGAAGTGCCACAATAGATTCACTTAGAGAGTCTGCAATTAACAAAACCTTAATTCATTCAGCTTTGCAAGGGTTAAATTTTGCATAAAATCCTATTCCAGACAATAGCTCTTTAATTCCATTTGATACCAAGCTTCCTACAAAAGGAATGTTTACTGGTACTTTTTAATTACGAAAAAACCCATAAATTGTCTGTTTTACTGTCTGTGCTAATTACATTTCATTATATATTTGGAGTAAGCTATGATTTTCCTGCTGGTTCCCATGACATTTTTCATTATCAACCACTAATTGTCTAGCATGCACACTGCATTGTGAACCAAGTAGGCTGATGTGTGGGCAGAAGTTCTGGAGAAAGCTGCAAGGCAGTAGAAGTGCATGTTATTATTATTACTATTATGATGTATTAGAAAGTTTCCACCTACTTGCATACCTACATATCCTCATCCCTATCAGCAGTGTCACAGCGCAGCAAAGCACAGGAGTCCGTTTGTAACAAGCCTCGTGCTAAGCAAGGCTCAGCAACTACTGAAGGAAAGTTATATGTGGTGAAACGATGACAGCAGCCCCACTGCAAGGACAAATTCCCTGCTGGGTGCAATGGAAACACCAAGAAGGTTTCTCAGTCACTTCCTCTACTCGGTGCCCAAAGCACGTGGGTATCGGGATCTTGTCACTTTGCCCACTCACAAGCTGAGGCCAAGGTTATAAAGGAAAATAGTGCCATATCCAGATTCCTAAAGGAATAGGATAACTAATGGGATCTTTCTGAGAGAGCAAGACAGAAAAAAGGTAAAGGGTTTCCATGAGCCACAGCTAACTCTGTTTCCATTATAGCAAAGACTCTAATGAATCCATATCTATGCGAGCTCAGAAAGTGCCACAAAGGGTAAACCAACGCATTGCATGCAGCATTTCATAAATTCAGAGCAAGGGAAGCTGTAGGCACCGATTCTTCATAGAGCAAACTGCTAGAATAAGGAGCGCATGACCACTGCTCCCCAGGTCATCGTTATCAGTCTCGGACAGGTGGCAATTCTATTCATGTGCACCACACACACAATACACAAACACTTCAGAAATAAATGTGTGTTTTCACAGGATTGCAGCTCTCTCCTGATATCTTTTTCAAAGGAGACAAAGCCCGACCCTTCCTAACAGCACTGTGAGGGAACAGTTGTATAACTCCTCCTCTTCTCCTCAAGGTGATCCACAAATACATTATCAGAAACGCAATCAGACCACATTCAGCGCTGTAGCAGAAGGGTGAAATTCCCACCCAAGGCAGGAGGACTTGCCCTGCATCGAGGCTCAGTTTCACACACTTTATTTTTATGTGCTGATTTACAGATAGCAAGAATGAGGAACTTCTGCAGTCCTTTTATATAAGGAATATGAAGGACTGAAAGGCACTTTTGACCTGACTATACTTCTATTAACTTTGACTGCAAAATCTGACTGATCAAAGGGTGCAAGAACAGGCCCATTCATAGTTGCTGCTGATGTATTTGCAGGTCACCTTTAAAGATTTAAGCTGCCCTCATGGCCTATGACATATGCATGCAATTTCAAAGGTCTCAGAGACAGTACAGCAACTTCATCCCCCTTTCTTCTACAACCCACGTAACCACGGTATCCAAACACCTTGCAGGCTTCAATGCATTTACGCTTCCAGCAACTCTGTGAAGCAGGGAAACGCGAACACAACTGCTCCACAGAAAGGGAGCTACGGCACAGACACAACCCAAAATGGTGGAAGTTAGCCCCAAAAGAACAATCAAGAAAAGTCCTATCCATCTACGCAGACACTTCAGTGTCTAGAAACACCTCACTTTTCACCCCAAGGCTGAGGGTCCCAAATAGAACATCTACAGCACCTTCCTAGAAGTGACACTACAGTGACAGCCACAGGCCTCCAGGCATCTCCTCAGTCTCCCTGGGTCACCTGATAGCCACAGGACTGACACTTCTTCCCCCAAAGCCTGATCCTTCTTAGGGACACAATCCAGTAGAGGTGCCCAACACCTCCTGGCAACATTGAGTTCAAGGGAAGGCACATCAGGCACAACAGGGGACACGTAGGCGGTGACATTAAGCAAGGGCACTCACCTAAGAAATGGGAGGCCTGAGATAAATTACCCCTTAAACCCACATTTTTCTTTTCCCAGCACCATGTCGCAGGTGCACGACTCAAGGTGGGCACCCTCTACCCTTTAGGCTGAGCTTGGCTCACTGTGCAGCCCATTTGGGGGCCAGCAGTAGGGCCAGCACCGTACACCTGATTTTTTCAACCTGCTCACTGAGGCTCAAAAAGGGCAGACCCAGACTTGAGTTCTCAGGACACAGCCTGCACTTCTCTGAGAACCTGCTGTAGATCAACGACCAAGACATAAACATTGGGAGGGCAAACCTCAGAGCATCCAGCAGCTCACCTGTGAAAGCCATAAGCCAGCAACGAGGAGGCCCAAGTTCAGGAAGGCTTTCCCCGAGGCCCAGTTTTCCACCTTACAAAGGCTGCTATATATCTTGCTATATACGACCCTGTAGCAGTACTGTTTTCCCAGAGGCAGAAATCCCACCCTGGTCTTGAGCAATGCTCCTGATGACATTTGCAACCAACCAGATGCGGTTCTGTGAAATATTCTGCCTTCAACAAAAGGCATTTTCCAATTAGAAAAGATGAAGTATTAGTTTTGCTGGATGTGTTTCAAATGACTGTGGAGCACTAGTTCAAGTCAACAGCAAGCACACGGTGTTAGCAAACGATGATGCCTGATGTTCTGCATCCAGAAGAGTCCTGGCTCTCACCCCATTCTTCCATCTGTAAGCACACACACCACAAATATGGATGAAACAAAGGAACAGAAATGTGTCCAAACAGCAGGGGAGCATTCACGCTAATGGAGGTGACTCCAGTAACAACCTAGGCCTCTAAAGGGTGATTCAGAGACTAATTGTCAATCTTAGTAATAATCTTAGAAAAGGCTCCAATTCAGCATGGTATTTAAAATTCATTGAAGTTAACAGGGCCAGGGAGACCAAGAATTTGAGCAGCACAGCACTTGAAATGCCTTTCATGAACTGAAAGCTAGTCCCCTCCATGTCAGGGCTGATAAGGTTTAACGGGAATAGCACAAGGAACCTCATGGTACCCATCCAGGCCTTGGTCCTCCTGTACCACCACCGGTCCCTGCCAGAATTGTTCTCAGCATTGGACCAACAGCTGAGATAATCAAAGTGAAAAGCACAGCCTTCACAACTGTTTGTCTCGGTCCTTCTCCAGACCAGTGGAGAAAAATTAGAACCGGGCAGAAAATTACTTTCCTAGTCCACAATCTATGAGAAATCCTTACACTCAAGTCTTTGCTCTGCCATTTCCTTTCTATCTCAATATTCACCCTAATCTCCAAGCTATGTTCAAATTCTCAGTTTTGCATGCTAGAACTATTTTCCATTGTAAAAACAGCCATCACACAAAGCGGTAAGGGGACTAACTTGGTGGTCAAAGCTTTCACCTAAGACATAGGAAAGCAAGAAAAAGGGTGTAGTGATAACTATCTACACAATCTGGATCAGATCAAATGAGAGAAAGAAGCTAGTCCCTAAAAGCCAACCTCCTGCTGCTTAGGGCTCTTGTGTTAGAGATGAGACCTGTACTCAAACACAAGTCTGAATCAAGCAGGACAGAAACTAGAACTTGCCCCTTCCACGTGTCCTTTGACTGTCTGACCTCCGGAGAACCTACCGCAGTGGCAAGGCACAGCTGGTTTCTCTCCCCATCACCACGTTCTGCTCAGAGAGGAATTCCATCCTGAATAAGGACACAACTTGGGTCTAGGAAAGTTTTTTCAAGGTGACGTATTTATTAGAAAAAGTTATAATTTAAACAGAATTTAATTGTCTGACAAGAGCATGTTTTCTCAGAAGATGCTCAGCCCGCTCTTACTGTAGTAGGTTTGGCTTTGATCACATCCCAGGCTTGTTTTCAGTCACAGTACAACACAGAGTTCATAATCGGATACATTTTGTCATAGCTGACACCACCACTGCCTTACTGGTAGAAAGGGAAGACTAGGGCTGTCAGTCTGCCACCTTTCTTGAACACTGAAGTCACGCTTCTTTTTTTTTTTTCCTTTTCCTTAAAGACAACTTCTTTGTTGCCATGGTATCACTAATGCAGTATTTTGAGACAGGGAAAGAAGATAACCATGCATCATCACAGTGACACATCTATCAACTGCCATCCTCTCAAAAAGGGTAAATAAGTAAGGATGCCAATGTAGACTTTTAAAGGCTTCTCCACCCTTTTTAATTTTTCCATCTCACATACAAATTGCTGTCTACAAAGGTCATGCTTTGGTTTTATGACAGAGGTCAGAATTTGTCTCTCAGTAAGCTATATCTAGGTTTATTTTTTAATTCCTTCTCTTCTCCCCATGCTACATGTCACCGACTGCAGTACACACTCACAAGAGAACAGAAGCACCTGCATGTTCAGAAAATGCCAGCCTGGCTCCCGATGTTAAACCATGTGGTGACTGCTTCATAATTCTTGCTTGTACAATTATTTCTTCCTGAACTAACAAGGTACCTACTGCTGAGCACAACCCACATTTATCTCAACACTAAGAGAAACGAAAAAGGGCACTCTGATAGTGTCTCCCATATACCACCTTCAACTCACCAGGTGTAGTCTTGTTAGCCTTGTATCATGTCTTTCCTACCACTGCCAGAATTACTTTCAAGAAATCTCTACTAACTTAGCAAATCAAGGCCTTGCACTCAGCACAATGCCATTTGTCTCCTTGACCGTGCATATGAGAACACTGTATCAGGTCCCTTCCAAAATTTCAGAGAAAGCTCTGCACACCGCTGGCGCAACCCTGTTATCTCAGTAAAACCAGGGAACAGTCACAGTGAGAGATGCCCATGTCCCAACACACTCCCTGACTTTGAGTCCAGATCAATGAACAGGCAACGACAGACACGATGACTTTCAGCACACCACCACTGCCGCAGTGGCGTTCACAGTGGTGACATGATGAGCTTTCCATCTCCCAGGTGGTGCAAAAGGAGGAATAATGTAATGAAATGAAAACTTATATAAGCTGAATTTATCAAGGCTTCTGCAACAGAGGAGGGAGCAGAGAGCAACAAGCAAAGCAGCGACAGAAGGTCAAACTGGAAGGATCCCTGGTATGGGTCAAGAATTCAACAGTGAGCACAGAGTCCTCTAGCAAACAAAAACAAGTACTTTACATTTGGGAGAGAGAGGAAAGGGGAAGAGAGGGAGGAGAAAGCAGGATCTCAGTTGCTGCTTCTCTCTTATTTGGGGGGATAACAAAGAGTAAGTTGTCTCCATTCAGAACTGAAGTGCTCTCACCTCTTCAGAGAGGAATCTAATTGGGATCTTTATGCTCTTGTGTACTTCTTTTTCTCATCCACAAAACCTTGTTCTTAGTTCCACCAATTTGACCCAAGGCAGAATGACTCACCACAGCAAAAGGCCGGACAGCAGCTTTTTTTTCAAAGACCTAAATAAACCCTACTCCATCAATTGACCAAGGACGATGCAGCAGTAAACCTCTCGCTGAAGGCTGTGCGTTGCCTTGGCAACCTGTCTGATCTCCATTGCTCCAGGGACTGGAAATGTGCTGCCAACAGGAGATTTCAGCTAATCAAACCAAATCTCTTAATACTTAGACGATTTCCCATCTGCAGGGAGCAGGCCATGTGCCCACAGAAAGCAGGGCACCCTCTGAACACAGCCCTGGCTCATCCTTGACGTTTCTTGTAGGCCATGGACATCTGACAGCTACCGAAGGAGATGAGGGGGTGGCAAGAGGCCACAGCGTGCTCGCTATCTGCGTGGCAGCTCCACGCCTGCGCTCAGCACGTGCCTGGCAGGCTGCAGAGAGGACAGGCAGTGAGGAGACCGGCTGCCCGCTGAGAGCTGGCTGTGGGCAGCAGGACCCTCGCAGGGTCCATGCCTCAACCCCTGACCTTTGAAAGAAAAATAAATTTTCCAATATTGGTAACGTACACTCCCTACAGGCCTGGCGCTACATGTTTTGAGCCTTCTCAATCCACTCTGTCCCTTTTTCAGCTCCCATTAAACACATCCAGGTAACATCAATGGCAAAATGCTGACCAAAAAGAAAAAGTGGGACAACCATGCATCTCTTGACCTTCCTAGACCGGGGACTGCTGTCAAACAGAACACCTGCTTTATTCTAAAACTCCTAATTGGCAATACTAAAAGGGCAGCTTTCATGGCAATTTTGCCTTGAAAGCACAACCAGTAACTGATCGGGTTTTTTTTAAAGTAGAAACAAGACCAATCTTTCTACAGCTCCACTAAAGGTTTCTGGCCCCTGCATTTAAGCCCAGCCACAAAGACAAACAATCAGTCTGGCATTTAGCACAACCAAGGGGCCACAAAAAGAGGCATGAACAGCAGACAGGAGAGGAATTTTCTACAGTTGCACTGCTGCTGAGACAAGAAATTCTGTTTGGTGGTGATGAGATTCATGTCCATGAAAAGCCCATCTAACAACCCTCAGCGTTGCATCACCTAAAATGTCCTTGACTATGACCTTTCGAAGCAATTGCCAAAGGGAATCAGGACATTTGAACAGCAGAATTCAACCCTGGCATTCAGGCTCTCATTCCCCTCCTGGGTCATTCTTTACTGCACCTCAGAGGACACTAACTCACCACTCTCTGAACCTAAAAGTCACAGGCCCTACACTGACTTTCATTCCACACACGTTGTTTGCTGCCAGATTAACTCATGGTATTGCCACAATTGGTGCGGGGGACTCCTAGATGTTTTTTGTCCTAGTATGGAGGACATCTGCCCAGGAGATGCTGCCCCACCACCCAGCTCCCTGAGACCTGGGCTAGCTACCAAGCTGACGCTCCAGCTCTTGAGGAACAGGATGGAGGAATTATTGGTATTTAAAAGGGAGCCCTGAAGCGGAAGAAGGCTGCTCATAAAGCAGGGTGTGGTTTCAAAGAAAGAGCATATTGTGGAAGATTTCTAGGCCTCTGGTATTGACCAAGTGACCTACGCCCTGGGAAAATATGTTCTAACAATAACAGAGGCCATTAAAACAAATGCTTCGGGAAAAAAATGCCAGTGGTTTCTAGAGTCATGTGTCTAATAGAGTGAAGAGCATAGCAAGTACTGCCACCTTCTACCATGTCACTGTGACACATTTCTTTATCCACGTTAGTATAACAAACCAGTTAACTTGTTACTAGGGCTGCATGGAGAAGGGCGTGAACTGAAGTCATCACTCAGCTAATCAAGGGCTCTGTGATAAGGGAAAGGCAATGAAGTCCTGCAGGCATAAGGAAGAGGGAACCAGAGCTGGTTTTAATGGCCAGGAGAACAGCTGGCTCCCTGTGTCTGCTTTCCCACCTTACTCTTTCCTGTATCACGCCTTCGTTCTATTCCAGGCACTCCTCAGCCTTGCTTAATCTCAGTTCAGCCAAACTGAATCAAAGATGGACCCTTGGACTTATGCCCCAAATATCTGTTTCTACAGAGCATGGAAAATCAAAAGCGTGGAAGTCAAAAGCAGAGCTGCCACTGATCTAATGGGGAGCAGGAATGATCTCAGAGAAAACAAATGTTGATGATGCAAGACACCCTCTGTAATTCCTTTGTAAAAGCAACACGCAGGGCAGGATCCCAGCACTACAAAACCTGTGAGAAGGGCCCCCTCCAGATGAAAGCGACCACAACAGTGCCTTGTAGGATTCATTTGCATTAACAAGTTTCAAAGCATCTGCCCAGAGTTTCTTTCAAGCAAAGCTATGACATCAGGCTGTCCTCAGGGATAAATGGAGAGCCATGCCACTTCAGAGCCAGAAGAAGAGTGAGAAGGGGGCAGGCAGATAGAGGCGACTGTTAGCCAGAACTGATGCAATGGAGACAGACTAAAATAGGTTCCACGTATTTCAAGGGCTTCTGCAGTTCTGATGCTCCAGTGTAGCCCACGTGAGCAAACATACACACACACATTCTGCAAAACACTTGACATAGAGGACCACAAGAATAAAGTGCAGCATGTTCCCTGGATGTTTTCAGACACACTGAGCCAAGCTATGGAGTCTACTTACTACTTTATTTGGATCTCTTCAGCCGTTTTCTCCCACAGACATCACGCTACATTTAGGTCCTTTTTTTAACCTACATCAGTCACAAATACCCTATCCATGGCTTCCCTTGCACAGTGATCAGATGTGCCCTCTGCTTAACAGGAATGCAAATACTCTGCACTTGTGTTACTCATTATGGATCTAGAACTATGGTCTTACTACTGCTTTACAGTAAAATCTGAAATGACAGCAGGAAACAGCACAGTGTCAAAGCAGAAAACAGAAGAAAAGCCTAACTCCTATTTCATTACTTGTAATTTCCAAAACCTTTGTATTTCAAGAAAAGCAAAGCAGCATGCAAATCCAAAGTAACAAGCATTGGTAACACAGGACTTGCTTTTCAAACTGTAATTGTCACCAAAGTAACAAACTAGGAAAGCTATCTCCTCACCAAAAAATAGCCACAAATCATTCAAAACATGAGACTTACCTAATTCCACTTACATAAAGGAGCAAAACAAGTCAAATCAACAATTAAAGTTCCCAAGAACACTCTTCTCACAAGTAACACGTTTCAAAACTTTCTTCCGGGGACAGGTTGCTAACTCTTCAGGATCTGTGGTGTTCACAGAAGCTGGGAAAATCTGAAGAGAAGCACAGTCCTGAGTTTCAAAACCAGGAGTGGTGCTGGTGCTCTTGCTCTTTTCTCTGCATGTGCTTGTTGATTTAATGTCCCAAGGAAGAAGGAAGGCTGCTGGTTGGTAAACATGTGACAGCCACCAAAGGAATGCTAGCCAGAGAAACAAGATAAAGTAGCCTATGCCGCTTCCAGCGGGTTTTGTTTAAAAACTACTGCCTCACCTGTAGCTTTCGTACTGTTCTCATCTTATGAGTGCTAGGACTTTATTTGAACAATTATCTTGCTGACAAATCTGCCGGAAAAAAAATTGCCATTCATTTATCATTAAATTGTAAGTGATTTTTCTCTCCCGTACAGAGATATAATTTATTACTCAGCTTAAATTCACACTCTGGTCATAAATATTTTGGATCCACTTTAGAAATGTACCTTTTCCATCCTGGATTCCCACAAATTTGCAGTGAAAAATAAAGTCAGGATTACAGTAGGCACTCAGTCTAAAATAAAGTGTTTCCTCTCCAGGGAGCAGCCTACCCCTTGCACTTGCCAGGCCTCAGTCAGTCATTACTTTCCTGAACAGCTCTGCCCACCCTCCGGTCAGGTCCTGCTTGCTGACGGGGTTTGTATACACAGAGGTAAAAACTGTTCTTAGAGCAAAAGGTGTAAGCACAGCACCGATCCTAATGCATACCAGGTCATATACCTACTACACACCCACAAATAGTTGGAGATTACATCTTGGAGACTGTCTCTTATGAAGTCACACTTCATTGCAAAAAAAAAAAAAAAAAAAATGTAGAGAATGGACTTCAACCCCTGAGTTTTCTTTTTTTTTTTTTTTTTTTTTAACCTTAATGTATATTTTAAGGAAGGCTCTGTGATACTTGCTGTGAGATCACATCCTGTTTTCACTATCGACACAACTGCTGCTTTGAATGTGCATTTTGGACATAGATTCGATACCCAGTAGAAGAAGATTTTTCCCCAGCATTCAGGGCAAATCCATCCCCACTATCTCTGCCTGCAAAAGGTCTCTCTGCAGTGAAACTGGAGCTCTTCCCAGCCATTTATTAATTATTGCAAAATTTTTGTTTCCAGCTTCTAGAATATCTGGTGCTCCTCAAAAATGGCATGAAAAGGCTATAAAATAGAATCACACATCTGAACCCAGCTACACACAATGCTCAAAACATGAGAGAGCATGCGGAAGGTGGACAGAAAATGGGGGCAAGGGGGGGAGTACACTCCCCACTCAGCAGGGGCTTGCAGACCTGGCTGCTCACAACCAAGCGGGCTTCTAGCCCCACTGCCTGCAGCAATTTGTAAGTTGGCTCTAATCAGCTATCAGCAGTATCTTGCCTCTCTAAGGTAAACTGCTCCCTGAGGCAATTTTCTGCAGGTGTTCCTAATGCAACTCTTTTTTTCCCCACCAAAAAGGCATTCTCATGATCTTGTTTATAAAAGCTGCTGCCTGGCAGATCCCTGAAGAGTAGTCCAGACTGGCATCTTCAAAATAAAAGCTACTTAGAAAGAGCTCAAGGGAGGGAAAAAAGTCCTTATCGAGCAGACATCAAGGCCCTTGACTTACGTGAGTCTTGCCGCACCGGATTCCCCATGGATTGAGCAACTGAAGAGGGTGTCTGGTTCCTTGGGCTGTGTGATGGCTGCAGGCAGAAGGCACAGGACGGGCAGAGCCCTGGTAAAAGGCCACTGCTGGGGACACGTGCCTTTCAGCAGGGCTCCTTCCAGACTCACAGCCTCTCCCCTGTCTCTGTGAGACCAACATCAGGTATGGCTGAGTGATCATGCTGATCAGCCGTACGAGGTCCCAAAGCAGGAGGCGGCAGCCGTGGCACTGTGCTAAAAATATTCAAGTGTGCAGCAGAGCAACAGGGGAAACAAAAAGTCTAGTTATGTCAGACTAGTCACTGAAGCCAACTGATTGAGCAAGTTTCATCCATTGCCCAGGAGACTTGCCTCATTTGCTAAGCCAGTGGAAAATTTCCCTGCTAATTTAGAAGCAAGCACCAATCCTTTGAAGATTTGCAGAGATGGGCTACCAGGAAGGGGCCAGGGCAGTTCAGCACACAGGTCTGGGGGTGCCTCATTCCCTGTACGTACACTTAGTCCTAATACTGCATGACTGAAAATAAATGTCCGAGTAGCAGCTCCAGAAAGGAGGCAGAAAAATGAGCTGCCAAAGAGAGAGGAAGGTCTCAGGTTGAACACAGCTTACCCAGCACCCAGGAAAACCATCCTCCAACTGTGCCACTGCCACTGAGTTAGTGTTGCACCAGAGAAGTCACTTACTCCAAACTTCTTCCCATTGATTATTCTGCTATTCCCTGACTTTTGAATTCTTCGCAACTTTTACTGTAGCCCCCAACATCTTTTCTGTGGTAATATGACGTTTATTCACTTTTCTTCAAATTTCTCCAGAATTCATCAGGACTGTCATACTTATGAAGGAAAATGGGAGACCATTTAAGTCTTCCACTCTCAATCCCATGCACTCAGCTGCCTTCCTTGCTCTCCCACATTAAGTTCTTACTCTAAACTTTACTCTTGAATCCATAATTTATAAAGTTGCAATGGAAAAAGTAATCCAGAAATAATACCACAATAATGTTCGGAGAATAAACTCTCATCCTTGTCAACTCGACACTGCCCTTTTTCAGGTTTTTTTTTCAGAACCATTGCGCTAAAAGAGCTATAGCACAATCGGCAGAAATTCAAATACATTTTCAGATGTACCCAGTTTTTATTATTATTTGTCAACCACCAGCTAAACTGTAGAAATATTCCCTTTATGTCCCGCTAAATGTCAAGCCGATATTTTTAAAACCTGGACAATATATTTCACATAAACCTTTACACCATTATTTTAAAGATCAAACATCCTTTCACCTGGGAGCCACAGCACAGCCGGTTCCCCCAGCAACGCGACGTGCTTCCAGCTCGGCCGAGCAGCGAGATCCCTTTCAGGCATCCGCCGCTGAACTGGCGCCCGGCCGGCCACGCTCTTCTTCAAAGCTCCACCAAAAGCCCTTTGCCAAGGCGCCTCTGAGTGAACCCCTCATAAATTGATTTCTAATTCTTCTTTTTCAAGGTGCACCAGAGAGGGAGGGAGAGGGTATTTCATCTGAGCTTTTCCATTGATCTGAATTTGCCTTTTTAGTTTAAAGCCATGCAGAGTCCTCGGTGCCTTCGCACACCACGCTCTTCCTCCCCACAGGCAGCGGCTCGCCGCGCTGAGCCGAACCAGGACGAGTGTCGTTCAGACCCCCCCTGCCCTGATGTGGATAATAAGGTATGTCACTCCATAACGAACCTGGAGCAAAGTTAGGCCAGCATGTTCCCTGTAGTCACCTCCCAACCAGGGAATGTCATCTCTCCCTTTAAATAATTAATTAATTTGGCTCACTATGGGCAAAGCCACCGCACAGGGCTACACCTACACTGACCCAGACCTGTTATCAAGAGGTGGGAGAAGGGGAGAGAAGAGGCTTTGCAAAGGCCGAGAGGAAGAGGGACCACAAGGTACCCCAGGACCCCAGTGGGTCCCCGAGAGCCCCATTTGTGCCGCTGGCTGCCCCCGCCGCACCACAGCCCCTCGTCCATCCCCGGGCTCCCACGTCCCCGCACACCTTGCTGGAAAGCAAAGGACTCACAGGGAGCCCGATAGCATGAGCACCCCAGGCCTGGGCGAGACATCAATCCCAGCACAACCCAATGCCGAGAAAAAAATGGCTTTACACTGGCATGGCTGATTTCATTCCTTCACAGAGCAGCAGCCATGGGATACTTTCCACGACACTCTACCAGTATTTAACATAGCAGCAACATGCACCACTGTCATTTTAGTTCCTTTGTGAAACCATTATCACTGAACACAGCATTTGCTAGAGGTAAACTTGGCTGAACAAAGCCATTAACGTGCAGGAAAAGCAGAATAGCAATAAACCTGCCCACAAGCAGCAACGACTCACGCTTTCACTTGTTCACTACATTAAGACTTCCTCAACATTCTCTAGACTTGCAAAAACAAATACATCTCCCACTTCTTGGACTCAAAGTAAAATTACTCTTCCCCCCTCCATCCCAAGCCTTATTCAAAAGAAATATAAAACAAAAGAGAACTGTGCACAACAGAGTCAGGCCTCTGAGTCAAGAACCCCAAAACTAGAAAACGTTATAAAATGGACTTCAGGTCAGTGCACTTCTCACTCCTCTTACCAAGGTATGAATGTATGAGTGAAACATCTCCAGCATGTCTCACTGAACTTGCCCAGCATCTGCCCGGTATGCCACTCCTCTGGCTAACAGAGTACAGCAGCAGAGTATACTGGGAGGAAGATGCCTGTGCTAGGTAAGTGTGAAGTCAGAAATATTTATACAACACATTTCTGCCTAAATCATGTTCACCTGCTGTTTGCCAACAGGTATGTAACAGATGACAAGGTCTTGAACTCAAGAGGAGGAAATTGTCTTAGCAGAACTAGTGTTTCAATTAAACACGCCTGGACTCCACGGCATTTCCTCACAAAAATTTCTGTGAAGTGCAACAGACCAAATGCATGGCCTTGTTTACCTGAAACCACACTTGAAAACTAACTGAAATGAGACTGTAAGCCATTATCTGCAAACAAAAAGGTTAGCTTCACCTATAGTCCAAAATATCAACAAAATCCACATGCCCACTAAGCCTGCAGTAGAGAAATCTGACTTGGTTTGGCAAAGTATGCAAAGAGAGAAATTGTGTCTGTTTAGGTTATTAAGCGTCATGGTTTAACCCCAATCAGCAACTAAGCACCACGCAGCCGCTCACTCAGTCCTCCCCACCCAGTGGGATGGGGGAAAGAATCAGAAGGAAAAAGGTAAAACTCATGGGTTGAGATAAGAACAGTCTAATAGAACAGAAAGGAAGAAACTAATAATGATAACAACAATAGTAGAATGACAATAATAATAAAAGGATTGGAATATACAAAACAAGTGATGCACAATGCAATTGCTTACCACACGCTGACTGATACCCAGTCAGTTCCTGAGCAGAGATCCCCCAGGCCAACTCCCCCCAGTTTATATACTGGGCATGATGTCGCATGGTATGGAATACCCCTTTGGCCAGTTTGGGTCAGCTGCCCTGGCTGTGTCCCCTCCCAACTTCTTGTGCCCCTCCAGCCTTCTTGCTGGCTGGGCATGAGAAGCTGAAAAATCCTTGATTTAGTATAAACACAACTTAGCAACAAGAGAAAACATCAGTGTGTTACTGGGTGGCTTTTTTTTTTTTTAAATAATATTCCAACACTGCAAGAGTGTTGCCAGAAATACAACCAAAACCATACAATTGCAGATGAGGTGAAGGGAGGCCGCAGTTCCCCAGAAAAATGGCAGGTTTTGACCAGAAATCAAGAAACAGATTGGCAGTGTTCTTCACCTTGCAACTGAGTCCACATACTACTTTGGAAACATAAAACTAAACAGAGAGCTTGTGGGTTACATGATTCCAGTTTGCAAGCAAGAGCATGGAGAAGAGCAGATCTAAATCTCCAAAAATGCAAGCAGAGAGCGCCACAGGCAACGGCTCTGTCCAGAGAAGGAACCAAAACCAGAATGCAAACACCAAGTCAGCACATAGACTAAAGCAATGTAGCTGTACAGATGAGACAAACAGACCTGGAATACAGGCCATAGCAACCACTCTAGCATGGAAAGTGATGAGAGGCAGAGAGGAAAATACCCACCCTAACAGCTATCTTGACAGAGATAAGGAAGACAGAACCAAATACCTCAGGAAGAAAAAAAAAACAAAAACAGCAAACAGCAACACATGCACTGATTGAGAACACTGCCAAAAAAGAGGAAGATGCCTCCAGAGCGGCTTTAGCTAATTCAAACACTTGCCATGTACAAACACTACAATCTAATCCCAGTGACACTGATAAGCAGCAGTATCAGACTGAAGGAAAGGGACCAGCTGCTCATGATACACAGTAAAACTATTTGGAGACGCATGAGCAAATGCAGGCAGCCAATAAGGAGCCCAAAACACCAGGAATGTTATCACAAAACCTTCACAGTACTTGACATGCACAAGCACTGTCATCTGTCCATGCTCAGCACACCTGAATGACAGCCAGGGATCTGCCTGGAGCACACCACCACAAGCAGGGGAAAGGAGGACACCAGGGCTGCGCTGCCAACCGAGCCCAGCTCCATCTGTGCTCTGAAACAAAGATTTGTCTGAATGCAGATAGGAAGGGGGAAAACATGAATACTTTAACAATGGCTATCAAAACAGTGGTCCTCAAAAACTTTCAGTAACTCTGAAGAGAAACGCAAATGCACTGGGAAATGCCCATGCCCCAGAACACACAGGGAATCCACACTTTAAACAGATCAACTATGCTTCCAGAGTCCGTGCAACTCCACTTGAATGCAATAGAGTTATCTACCAGCAATGAAAAGAAAATCAAGCAGTGAAAAGATAGCCACAAGACTAACAGAGCAGGCAAAATGTACAGGTGGGATTCATCATCAGTAAAGACATAGTTACAAGGGTAGGACAGCCCAGAATTTGACTAGAGGGCAAAAAAAGCTTGTGCTTTCAGTGATAAGCAACATGCTTTAGGTCATAGAAGTGACAAAAAGGACATAAAAGTCATTAAGAGAAAGCCAAGCGAAGCAGGCAGTTTCTACAACACAGGCACCAACGACCACAAACAACGTAGCAGAGGTGAGTGCATCTGGGCTCCACTTGTCAATCGGTTGTGGGAAGCAATGGAAAAAGTCAGCAGAGGACCTCCAGGGTTCAGGGTGGTGAGAAGATGAACCAGAAGAAAGTTGTGGTACATTAAGAGGCACATTACATAATTGCCCATGACAATTTAGTTTATTTAATTAAGTGTATTAAAGATGGTAAATCAGAGATTTGAACATTTGTTACCAGCAAGAGAATAGATGTGATTTTCTGAAGCTTCATAGCAAAACTCAGCATCAACAAAACAAGCACAGTACAGTCTGCTTACCCACTCCCTGCAGAAAAATGAAGTCAGAAGGGGGCTCAGAGGACCACCTGGAAGCCCGTACATAGGCCTGGCTGGAAAAAAAAAAAAAAAAAAAACAAAACAAAAAAAACCAAATCACCTTTCATGTCATTCTTGATGAGGATGTCAGCAGTGGCTTGCTTCCCCTGGGACAGTGCCACAGCCTCCAACCAGATCCCTTCGCTGGGATTTCAGCTAAATTTTAGTAGTGTGGTAAACCTACTGAATGTGATTAGTTAAAGCATCTACAGAACTTAGTTTTTAAATTCCTACTTAAGGTAGCTAAGTAAAGTAACTTTACTATGTTTCAGAGCTTATAATAATTAAAGTTTACAGTAAATCCACAGAATTCAATAGAATTAACTGGCTGTAAATCTCAGAGCATAAAACTGGTTTGTGGAGGTAGCACATAAGTGATTCCCAGCCTTTCTGCAAGGTGCCAGCCATTGAGAGAGCTGATTAGTCAGTCTTTGATTAATTGCCTGCTGTGTAAGAGCCAGGGTCAATCTACTCAATTAGGTGAAGGTCTGGTGGAGATCAGAGATGTAAATCAAAACCTACAGCAAAAGCTTCAGCACAAGATGAGAACATACCAGCAGCCTTTCTACCCTGCAAGGACCCCTCTCCCCCAGGCAGCTGGCTCTTCAACCACGGCCATAACTGGATGCCAAGGAAAGAGGAAGAGTAGGACATCCACATGTGCCTTCTCCTGAGTAGCCTTCCCTCCTTCAACCATGTTCATTTCTAAGGATTTTTTGAGCCTGACATGGTTTGTTTTCTTCCAGGTACTTAACCAGCCTTGTGCTGAACCCAGGTAAACTTTCTGCACCCAACACACCGTTCAGCAGAGATCTCCGCAGGTCTACCACCCACTGCATGAAGGTCCAGCTCCTTCTGTTCCTCCTGAAGCTGGCTCCCTTTGGTACCCCTCAGGCCTTGTGAGGCAGTAAACAAGCACTCCCTGCACACCGCTCCATTACTACTCACATAAGTCTGATATCTGATGATCCCCCAAAGTTAATCTCTTTGTCGTGTCAATCAGTCATGCCCACCATGTACCAGAAATGTCCACACTGTTGCCCTAGCTGCCTATGCGGGACCTCTTCCAGTTCTGCTATAACCTCTTGGAAATGAGGGGGCCAAAAATGCACACAGCCCTCGATAAACTCCAGGTTTACACAACAGCGCAGTGGCATTTCCTACAATAAAGGACAGCCTGCTTACAAGATCAGGCAATTCCCCATCTTCAGAGACAAGAAGCACTGTGCCAAGGAGGGCAGACACCGGCTGCATCCACCGCGGGTCGACCTCCCAACGGGCAAGCCCCGGGCTGCTGCGGGAGAGGAGGGACTCACGCAAAGGGAGACACAGCAAGATAAGGTTCGAGGAAGGCAAAACCCAGTGGGAAGCTGTAACTCCCCAAATACGAGAAGCAGGAGAACGTCAGAGCAAGTGAGGCCAGTGGGGAAATGGTGCGACGTGTTAAAAAAGCACAGATTAAGATTAGTTTAAAACCAACCAGATTGTGACACTGTCCACAGGGCTGCAGGAGACTGGGTATGTAGACAGAAAACAGGAATGATTTGAAACTACAGTTACCCCACGCAGACCAGGAAACTATCTTGACAGGGTGATGAAAACACTGTATTTTTAGACATTATAAATAACTAGTTAAAAACCTGTAATAGAAAAGCAGCTAGTCCCCAGTGACACACAAGAACAGCTATTCTTCAACACCCTACAGAAGAAAAAAACCCACAGAAATCTAAGCAATAAAGTTGGATTTGAAGAAGGAGAACTGCATAAAAATCAGTGTAGCAGTAAAAAGAAATAGCCAGAAAGGTGGAAATACTTCTAGGAGACCACGTACAGGTACTATAGGAAAGCAGCAGGATACTTATATCATTAATTCAAAATACTTTAAAAGGACCAAAAAAAACAATTTGTTGTTTGGGGTTGAACAGGAGATTAAGGCAATTACTGGCAGCAAAGACAAAAAGGGGAAAAAGAATATCCTTCAGAATGTGAATATCATGTTCAGAGGAGGAAAAGAAAAAAAGATCATGAACTTCTGGCAAGTTAAATGCGGAATCATAGGAGGGCAGCCCAAAAAACAACTGTGGCAAGCAACTTTCTAACGGCATAAAAATTTAATTATAACTCCTTTTCAAGTGTTCACCTTCCTGAGAGCTAGTGGGGTCAGAGATGATGAAGGTGTACAAGGAACACTCATGATGATAGGCCTGGAGTAGGAAAGCCAAATTTTGCATCCATGTTACCCGCAGAGAAGCTGAAGGACATAATTCAGCTATTTTAACTCAGAAAGGGGATCTTGGTGACTGTCCAAATAGTTCTTTGAAAATAGCTTAGTGTTCAGTAACAAGGCAAATAAAGAAATACTATGAAAACTAGTGAATAAGACCACAAAAACAGTATTGCCACTACAAATCCATACTGCACCCCCTTTCTTCACTACAGTGCAAAAGTCTTGAAAAGGCTATAATAGAATCACACTGAGACAGGCAACTTGGATAATGAGGGGTCTGAGATAGCTTCTACTCAAGTAAAAAACTTGACTTTTTCATGATTTTTTCAGATAGAGAAAGAGGTAATTATTGGATCAGGGCAGGGATGGAGGGGTAATAAAATGGTAAGTGGTATGGAGGTGGCAAATAAGGAATTAATTCTAACAACTCCTTTCTAGAAAACAACTAGAGGTCACACAACAAAATGGGTAGGAATCAGGTACAAAACACAATGCACAGAAATAACGTTTAATGCAACACAAGACTATGGAACTCACTGCTGCAGGACATTGCAGGGGCTGGAAGCATAAATGGGTTCAAAAAACAAACAGATAAATGGAGTATGGTTCATCACGGGCTATCAAACATAAAAGCCATACTGAAACCTCTGGGTTAGAAAGTCCCCAAACTGCTGATTGTCAGAAGCTGGGAACACACAGCCAAACTCTGTTCTTAAACATTCTCCCCAGGTACTTGCTACCAGCCAGCATCAGGGATCTTTGCTTTGACACAGCACAACCATTCTTCTGGCAGTGCAACACAGATTGCTTTTTTTGTTTAACTTTTTAAATTATTTTTAAATTTAAAAATAATCTGAGCCCACAAGATTGCAAGCTGTTAACAAAAGATGAAAAATTAACCGCTTGGTTTGCAGCTTTCACTCAGTAGATCAAACAAATAACCTGCTCCAGTAGCTTTACCTGCCAAATAAACCTTTCTGACCATTTGCTTTAAGCTCGGGGGCAGCAGTCCCAGCAGAAACGGTATCTGAAAGCTAGTTACACTGCTAATCACCCGGCAACTAACAGCGTACCACGCCAGCCCAACTGGTGTGCTATGAACACACCAGTCAATACCAGTCCCCTGGTCCTGCAACTCAATAGTACAAAAGTATCATGGATATTGCATAATCCCTGCTCTCCCCTAAACTAGGGCAAGGCATTAATCTGGAGCCTTATCTTCATTCATGCTTGTTTTACTAAGATGCTCTCAATTCATGCCAAGCAGCACAGGGGAAGGTCACTGCTCTGGTAATGAATCCTCCACCAGGCCATGATCTCCTCCAGCCTGGACTCTCCTCCGCCACAAGGATAAACACTTAACAAGTGGTAGTTCTCTTGGCCAAGTAACGTCATCTCAGCAAAACAGCATCCTTCTTTCGGCCTCAGTCGTGTGCATGGAATCAGTGGGATACTCAAGAGACGCAGATAGTTTCATGGACAGGCTTTGCTGCCTGCTGGAGAGGTCTGGGAACCAGTGCACAGAGCACCAGCCCAGCTCTGCCCCACTGGCTGTCACTCGCCCTAATGGGCAAGGAACCCAGAGAAGCTTTAGAGCATCTGAGGCAGAAACCAGTCCAAGAATAACCATTAATTGTTGGGGGAAGGGAGATTGCAAAACATCCAATTATTTTTTGAATGAAAAACGCTCAACTTGGAGAGGAAGTCTTCACAACAGCCTAGATTCCCTTGACCTTTTTGGCAGTTTTTCCACAGACAAGTAGGGAAAAAAGAGATGGGGAAGGGGAACGGAGAGGGAAGGAAGAAGGGAGAGAAGGTAAAGTAGAAAAGGAAAAAACAATCGGAAAGGTCCCCCCCAACTGGGTGACAACAGTTCAGCTTCCAACTTTGACAATGAGAATGTGTCCCAGAAAAATGACAGTATCTTTTTATTTAGCTTTTCCTTTGATGTTGCCAAGATTGGCTGCCAGGAAAATAAGTTTTGAATAAAAATGTTTTGACCAGCTTTCCTGAAACACTCAATTAGTGGTGAAGGGCAGAGCAGGAATTGGGGGGGAGAAGAAAAGAGGCCAGCAGTTGGGCAGCAAACAAAGCCAGCCTGACCGAGAGAAGCTGGCAGCACCCAGGCCATGAAGTACCTGATGAATCTGTGTTCAAGCTAACAGATCCAGCCCTTTATCTCAAGAAAGGCTTATCCTTTGAAGGATGTCCTGTACCATCTTCTCTAGAGAAGCCCACAAGGATGCCTGGGTCCCTCAGACCCTGCCACCTCCCCCAGCAAGGTCTGCGGGGCCTCTCAGGTGCCTGGATCTAGCAACAGGAATGGCTGGCGCTGAAAATAAATCAGGAGGCTCGTTAGGAACCAGTCACCAAGCTGGGTTGTTATGACTCCAGCCACGCTTCATGCACTTGAGTAACTGCTCAGATGTAGCTGGCAGGCCAGCCTCTTTTCAGTGCTCAGAGTGCTCGCTCTTCCCTTCCTTTCCTATTGTCTCTTTTATTAATATAGTACATCTCTCTGGTGTCTCTAACTTAACGCTCCGTTCGTTGACAGGTCTCAAAAAAGCACGTCTTTCCACTTCCAGCACAATTCTGTTTAATCTTGTATGGAGAAGGTGTATCACTTAAGTAACTTTTTCTAGCCCTCCTTTTCTGCAGGAAAAAGGAAAGAAGTTTGAATAAAGAATGACAGCAATGTTTTAACCTAAACGGGAGCAATTTGCATGCAAATCAGATTTTTCAGGTGCCACAGAAGATGTGGGGGCCCTGCCAATCTGGAGGGAAGAAAGAAAAAGAAGGGTGAATTTGGCACAAACACTGTCAAGTGATGAACTTGCAACTTTTAGTTTCTTCGCTAGGGCAAAGCATCCTGGAGAGGGAGTTTCTTCCATACTACCTACATATTTATTTTCATTCTCATTGACACTACCATTGTAAGACAAAGCACCTGCTTCTTCTTTTATTTATACGCCTTCTCAAAGCCCCTTGCACGCAAGTCCTACAAATGTAGTCAATATGTGAGCAGGTGCAGCTGGATGTAAACCCAAGTGGGAAGTGGTTTCCTTACTGAACTTGATGAGAAAATGAGTTACAAAATCAATAAAGTAGCACCAGACTGTAGAGGAAGAGAGAATCATATGATGTACTAAACAGCACCCAGACATTATCACCAATAAATCATGGTACTATGGGAGTTAGCAGAGGCACAACAGGGGTGCTAAAGCTGCTGAGAACAGAGGAGCCATCAGCACCCCAGGGAAGGCAGCAGTCTGCCACCAGCGCTTTAGCTCAACCAATTCCTCCCAACAGTATTTCTCCCCACAGTTAGCATTTGTTACACATGGAGAAAAATCTTTACGCTCCAGAGCTGGCACTCCTTGCCGTAAGCAGGGTTATTTGCACCTCTCAGAGAAAGACCTTTCAGACAGTGATTCCCGTGGACATTTATTCTTCTGGCAGCACTGAAGTAATCTTTTGGGGAATCTGAATGCACTGAGCCCTGTGGCAGGGGATGCAACAGCACTCCACACTTAGGACCACTGCACCACACCACAAAGCAGCGATGTAGCCATTCAAACCAGATCCATAGCACTGCCATATACAGACAGACAACATTTTCACAAGATCCTCAACATTAAATTAACCAGTTTTATCTTATACCTGAAAATGCAGAGAGAGCAACCAGAGGAAAACACCCTGCCTTTGCCTTCCCGTGGATTCTGCACAACAGACCTGCCGTACTAGAAGGCAGTCTCTAGCAACCAGGTTAGCAAACAAGCTACAGCTGCCATTTACTAACACAAACGCACACCTGGTCTTGGAAAACCTGTACCAAGCACAAGTTTTGCAAGTATTCACTTTTCCACTTTCTACTTAGACGTTCCTGGTATGCTAGTATAATTTACCACCACTGTTCTTACAAAAGTGTTACACCCTTTCTAAAATAAAACAGGGCTATGTGACAGATCTAAAACAGTGAAATGCATCAGAGCAATTAGCAGTTCTGCTGCTTTTATGGCTCTGATTGGAATTCTGATCTCAAGCAAAAAGCCAGTTCTCCAGTGAGAAAATACGGTGGCTCTGCATACGGGCTCCATCTGGCGGCACACCGCTCTCCTGGCTCTGCTCAGTATATAGTAAACTGAAACAAAACCTACACAGCCATCAATTACATTTTTCTTCTCACAGCCTATGAATTTCAATAAATATACCATCTGTTCATCTTCTGTGTGGGAGTTCAGTCATCTTCTTGGCAGCAATATTATTCTAGAGCAATTACCTGTGTCTTTATCACCTATCATTGTGCTTCATCATCTTTTCATCATGTGTAAAAACCAACCACTTTATTACTACAATTTCTGTAGGCAGCCCGGTCCTGTTAGTTACCATGGAGATGATCTGTCAAAAGAAGTCTACATTTAAAGAAGTAAAAGCTGAGAAAAGGAGGAGGAGAGAAACACAAAGAGCCTGAAATGAACTTGTTTCTCCAAGTCAGAGTTTAAACACAAAAGGCACATCTCGGGCAGCTACACTGAGATGCCACTAACAACCTAGTTAGGAATCCATCAAACTGCCAATACAGAGGATGAGTCAATGACTCACAAGCATTACAATACGCTCAGAGGTCAGAGACTCGGCTTTAATCCCTCAGCCGAGTCCCATGACCTGCTCTTAGAAAGGCCAATTTCTTATTACTATAAATCAAAAGATAAAATAGGGGGAGGGAGGGAGGACAGGCTGGAACAGCAGGCAGGCGGCACCAGCAATTTTCCCATCCCTGGTGGTCACTAGCAAGACAGTGAATTTTACATCAGCGGCGCTATAGTTTATACCCATTCCTGAAAATCTCTTTCAATTAATCTCTTTCTTCCCCAACTTCACTCTGTCTGTGCTCCACTTTCTCTCACCCCTTCCGTGGATTCCTGCCTAGCTCTGCTCTTTTGCTCCTTCCTTCACAAGCACATTGCTCTCCTTTTTTTTTTTTCCACAAAACATACACACACTTGCAGCTGTTCTACCTCTCTCTTTCCAAATTCCTATATGTTTCAAAACCAGCTGTCAGTGCCAACTATTTACAGATGCTTGCGCCCTCACCCACCCACATACAGCCCCTGCCTTCACTTCATGAAATCCTGTTTTCCTCTTCAAATTTTTTCATCTCCTCCAGCCTTCCAGCTCCCATCCTTCCAAGCTGTAATTGCTCTCATGTTACTGCAGGAAAAATATTAGCAAAGTACAAAGGACTTGCTGATGCTCTGTGTTTCTAGGATGCGTCATTAGCAGCCTTGAGCTGAAACACGCCGGCTGCAAACTGCTTTGGTTCAATTCATCCTTGCATCTCTGGAAGAAATAAGCAATCTCAGAGCTATCCAATTTGTTTAATATCAAGTACACATGCACTGAGTTTTAATGATGTGGATTGTCATTCTGAATTGCAAGAGTACAACAAATGACCATCTATTCACTATGTTCACAGCTACCTTCCACAGTAGAATTACCCCAATCTTGCAAATCATAAAAAGATAGCTAGGGAGGGAGGAAACATTTTCCAAAAGTTCTCCAGACTTAAAAGCACTTCAGTTTCTGTCTGTCCACCTTGAGACACAAGGTACTTAATTTTCATAAGCGCTAAGTGCCCATACTTTCCATGGGTTTCTGCCTGCAGAAAACTTTGCACGTTAGGAGGCTGAGTCTAAAGAGCATCAAATTTAGGTACTGCAAATGAGACAGATATCTAGAAATCTGGGACTAAGCAACTGCCAGGGTATTAAAAAAAAGGCTCTGTAGCAGAAATAATGCTTGGGTTCAGCAGTAAAAAAATCTAGTGCTTAACTTCTGAGAATAGAAAGAGGGGACATAAAATAGGAGTGGGCATTACAATAAAACAACAGGCAGGAAAGAAGAAAGAGTGGTGAAAATTAAAAAATAAAAAACCCAAGGACATATCAGGAATGCACTGCCATCAGAGTTCAAAGCAGAAATCTCATGGACGTAAACAGTATCAAATCTGAAAAAATCAGCATTTGCTGAGAAAATATGAACTAAACAAGAAAAATCGCATTCTGATCTTGAATGTGATCTCCTCTGAAAGTCTATTATGGAGCAAAAGTTCTTCCCAACTGTCCCCTTATTGAAGAGAGACTGAAACCACAGATAGATCAGACACCGCAACAGGTTCAGTTGCTGAGGAAATGGCACCCACGCACCCTTCTTTATCTTCAAAGGTGTGGGGCCCGTGTTTCCTCTCTCTCGTTAGATACCTTTCACAGTCAGGTTGAGCCACCAGCTTCCATATGGTGCTTTACCTTCTACAAGACAGGCCCAGGGAGAGTCACATCCCCACTCTTTAGCGTGGCTGGTTGCTGCACAGATTGGATTAGATGGAGAAGTGCCCAGGCTAAAAAGTGGTTTCCAGCATCCTGGGCCAACTTGAGCCGCCGCTTGGTAGGCATGCTGTAGAAACTTCTGCTTCTGCTAACCTCATTTCCTCCAGCCAAGCCTTCCAGACAGGCTCAGCGGATGCTGACTCCCTGCGCAGGATCTCTGTGCCCTTCCAAGGCAGATGCCCTCAAGCAGCAGCATCTGTGCTGCCTCTGCCCTTGGCAGGTGCTGGCAGGCAACTGGGGCAGACGCTGGTTCTGCTCGCCTCCTCCCCTTTCCCACCGACAGGTCTGCAAAGACAGCCAGGAGAGCTGCCCCGACAGCGAACGCTGCCTGCCCTGCCCACTGCTGCTGGGGCTGCTCTGCCTGCGGCAGCAACAGCCGGCAGCAGGACACCCCGATGCATGCCACCACACACAGCCCACCTCTAGGACTTGGACAGCAAGGTCCTCATCTGTCACTTGCATTCTTCCAAACCCTCAGCAGCTTTGCAAAAATTACTACTTGTGCTTATTCTTTGGCTTGAACGGATGTTCCCAGTCACTGCTGTGTGCTCACACAGTGATTCTCGCTCTCTAGGGCTCTCACAAGGGCATGCAGGAGAGGGAGAAGGGAGAGCACTACAGGACTCGTGGTTTGTCCCAGCCTGGCCACCCACAGCTTGCAGAAGACAGGAGGAGCAAGCAGCAGGTGATGACAGCCAGGCAGGAATAAAAATGGAGTACAGGATAAAGAAGGAGTTCTTCTTCTCTTCAGAGTAAATCAAATACATGCAAGCCAATGCAACGCGCACACTGCTCCATAAAAGGGCTGAAGCATCCACCAGGAACGGGCCTTCCAGCTCCCTTGGGTGGCAGAAGAGGGGGAACCAGTATGTCCCCTCTCGCTCCCCTCCAGAAAGCCAAACCCACATTTCCCCACTGGCACCCAGGAGCTGCTGCAGCAGTGACACCCCAGAGTACTGGTCGGATCAGGCATGAATTCCTCCCCAGGCCAGGGCAGCACAACACGGGCAGGTTTGCCAAGGGAAAACAGCGGCACATGCAGCACTCTGCTAATGTCAGCAGGCCTGCACCTTCCCAGAGCAGCCTGCCAGAGCCAGGAGCACTGCTGAGCCCACACCACTCCTCCTGCCGAGGATCTGTGCCTGGACAGTGAGCAGAAGGTCTGCTCGTTCCTCAGCAGCATCACACATCTGCAGCTTTCCTAACAGTCAATATGACCTTCCAGCTGTGTGCACAGCCATCACCTTCCCAGTCTTGAACTGGCTGGGACGGGAGTAGAGAGAACACAGGGTTTGGCTGCTTTCAGATGACACCTGCAACCCATCTCCTCCATGGTCTTGTATGATCATCCCTTGGCATGATAATTAACATGTGGACTCAGCACAGATACTCATGAGCTGGGCTGGCATCTGGCAATCCAAGTGTAAAACAAGTAATGGCTAGACAGAGCAGGCTGGGATAACACATGGCATGCCAGATGCTCATCCAGCACAAGGTCACTGTCGCCTGATTTTACTTCACCAGTGGCAACCACATGGTCAGACCACCTAAACTACGCTTCGAACTGTCATAAATTTATTCCACCAAGCAATCCAGCATGACTCTTCATCAAACCACAAGGTAGGGAGAGCAATGGGAAAGGCACAGGAAGAGGAGCAGCACTAAGGAGGGAAAAAGATTTAATCACTTAACAAAAGGCATCATCAACTCTGTTCAGAATTGCTTTTTGCCAAAGAACCAAATAGAAGGCAACCTTGCATCTTTCATGGTTTTGCAGGTATAAACAAGTCAACACAGTTAATCCAGTCATCCTGTCTGCAGGAGTAATCCAGAAACCAGAGCTCCCACAAAAGTACAGGCAGCCCTCGGTGAGAAACAGTCAAAAAGCCAGGGTCCCTTGCAGGCACAGAGGGTCCCTTGCAGGCACAGAGGAGGCTGCCTGTCTTCTCACGGACAGACTCACTTCATTTATCTGGAGTTCTACGACGAATGCAAATACTTTAATAAACCTAATTTTGATAAAATGATAACTTGCATTGCATTAGCACATTCAAGATGTCAACCAAGACTGAGACACTGCAGTTCAGGGTGCTGTATGGAGTGCCCGTATAGCACCTTCCTCTGCCTGTGCACAGGCAAGCTTGCAGGTACAATGGGAAAGGGGTAAAACACAGACCACACCACTGGTGGCAAGGACAGAAACCAGGACCTAATACCCAAAATGCCAATCTGAAGGATTAGGTTAATGAAGAGGTATCATTAACAACTTTCACTCTTTGCTGTAACTCTGTAATACTTACATAGCCATACACAAAGCAATCCATATTTCAGTGATCAAAGCAGTGTTAATTACTTCAGCTCACAGCATGTTTCTATCCTCAGTTCAGCAGTAGCCTTAACTTGTTCCTTAAAAACTTAACAATAAAAGTATTCCTAGCCTCACCCTAGGGCAGCAGTTTACTGGCAGTGCTAGATAAAGTGTACAGTCAGCACCACCCACACCAGTCTGCCTGGCAGAGGAGCTGGGCTGGACTGGATTCAAAGGCACCTCACAGCTGGGGAGAAGGTGAGACACAAATCATCAATTCTCACAACAGCCAGGTGGAAAAACAGGAGCTCCCTCAGAGCTTTTCGGGAAAAAAATCAGAAGATCTCAGATCACATCCCCTCTTGTTCTCATGTCACTTTGGGAATGCACATGCTTTTTAATTTTTTCCATATATACTACTGAGTTATTGGTTGTTCCACAGGCTTTTTACAGCTTTTTCATTAAACAGCAATTAAAGCAGGCAGACAAAGTCAAACTAGACCTGTGCAGTGAAGAGGCAGAAAGTCGTGAGCAAACAGTATTTCCTTCCCCAGTACAGGTTTGAGGAAGACAGAAAGAGACACTAGATCTCCCTAGACTTTTTATCTTGTGTCTGCAGGTAGCCACATTTAATCATAGTGCAAATTCTTGAAAATATCATTGGCAATTCCCTTCAGATGATTTCCTGCCCTTGTTACTTACAGGTATTTCAACAGAGTAAAGCTTTATGCTGCCTTTGGCTAATATTGATGCACAATGACAGCAGAGTACTTCAGGGACATCCTGCTTTGTACCCCTCATATAAATGCAAGCACACAACATCTGACTTTTCAGCTAAACAGACCAGCAATCCACTTGCAAACTTCATCACATGGGCTCCTGCACCCATCAAATCTGGGATCCTTCATCCCTAAGTTGCCAATTCTTCTTCTACTTTAAAGCCCAAACTCAAGTTGAGATTCTGCAATTCCTCAGGAAGCTCAGAGCATTTATCCTCTCCAGAGAACAGCTCATCACACAAGTTGCTGCCAGCAATGAAAGGCAGTTAGGATTTTCCTGATTAATATAAAAATAGTATACAAATACTTCCAGCAAAAACCATTACAACTGTGTCTCATTCTCCAGCCCTAGAGGAATCAAACTCTCTCATATGAAAAGAAGGTGGAAGCAAAAGAATCACCAAAAAACCCCAGATGAGCTCCAAGATGATTATACTTGCAAAAAGTTAGGGAAACTCCTGTGTAAAGTGAACATATTAATCTTGGGGCAGTACTGGGAATCAAATGCTCTTCTCAGCAAAAGCCTTCAGCTGCAGCAGAGCTCTAGCAAGGCACCCCTGACCTGATATGGAACAATCTCTGCAAAAGAGGATCAAGAGATTGGCTTGCTGTCTGTCTGCTTCATACATGGCATTGCATTAGATGATGCAGCAGAGATTTCAGCTGGCTTCAAGCTAGTTTGCACAAGTAGTGGAGACAGTCTAGCCCTAGCAGAAATGCACAGCTAATTAATCTTGCCAAGGATTAGTTTGCAGAATAGACACCAAAAAGCCTGTAAGCTTCTCTGGGATCTAGCCCTTTGATCTGTAAAGAGTCCCCTACAACTACGGTGCACTTACAGCCGAGACACCAGTGCCACGTCCAGCTGACACCACTGGGCTGCACATTCTTACTCTTCCACTGAGGTGAAATTTTACATATTGTTGGTTGCCTTTGCCAGTATGGAGCTGTGACCATTCCTGCATGCAGCATGAGAAGCAGTTCTTCCTCTTTTCTCAGTACTGCTGCATACTGCATCTAGTGTCTAGTAGCATGATGGGGGTAAAGAAAAGGACAATTTAAATGCCTGTTGAAAAAATACAAAAAAGAAACATTGTGGAAAACATGACACGCAAGGAAATATAAAGAAAGTGGGCTGTTTAGACTGAAAAGAGGAGGGAGGGAATAAAAAAATCACTATGCATAGAAGGGGGATTATCTGATCTCTGTATCTATTGGATGCAATGCTTAAATTGCAGCAAGAAAACCTGTCAGGAGTGAGTTAGATACAATTCATCTGGATGTGGGGCAAGGGAATGGACCTGTGGTCCTTTCCAGCTTTATTTTCTATGATTATCTGTGCTCCTCAGCACTCATGGGTCAAGACACCCCCCTGCTGATTAGTGTACAAAGCCAGCCAAAATAGGACTTGGTTCCCATTTTGTTCGAGCTAGGAGAGTTCCCTCACAAAACAATGTCTCCATTTAGCCTCGGGTCCTAAACATCCAAACAAAAAAGAGTAAAAAATAACCACAACTAAACAACAAAAAAGAGAGTAATTCTGCAAAAGGAAAGTCAGTAGTAAAATCCATTAGGCAGAGAAACACAGACTCTATTAAATTTATTGCTTGGTTTCAGGACTTGGGAAGAGTCTCTTCATTTCCTGTACCTCTTGAGTATTTACTATGTCCCCTATGAGCTAAGTCTTCAAGAGTCATTTTAATGTCATGTTCTAAGCACTTCTGCATTGTAAATCATCGATTTTTATCTCCTTCTCCCAATCAATGCAAAGATATTTATGCTGAACACATAAAAGCTCTTGACACTATAGAAAAACCAATTACACCCTGCAAGACGTTTGCTTTTGGTCGTTGACATCATGGAATTATCCATTACACTTTGCACATGCCTGCCATTTACAGGAAAGCAGTGTGACCTTGCCTGCCTGAAGTTCGCATCTCTGCAACGTCGTGAAGCAACGCAGAGGGAGCTTGCAGCAGAGATAGCCATCCCTGGCTCGGGGAGTACCTGAACTGCAAATTGTGAAAGCTGGGAGAAATCATGAAAGTAAAAGCAGTTCTCATGTCAGTCCTGCTCCTGTGCTCCTACCAGACATTGCCTGCTGTCAGAGACAACATGCTAGCTAGACAGATCTTTCTTCCAACTACAGCAGTCATGCTTCCCTCCACAGCCCCAGGGGCAGACTGGAAAACTTCATTATCTCTCTGTGTTTGCCAGTGCTTCAAGGATGGGCCCTGCATCCACCCTCTGCCAGTGTGCCAGGCTGGTCCTTCTGTCTCTTCCCACTCCTACACACTGGGCTAGCAATGACTGTATTTAAACTCCAGGGCAGACACACACTGAAGCACCTGCAAGCTCCTGTTATAGTAATTGTCTAAAGCATACTATGATGCCTTTTGCTTGGCCACCCTAGTTTCCTTCTCTTGAATAATGCTGCATCCTTCCTGGATGCAATCAGGACACTGGGCACAAAAATACAAAGCACGCTTGGATGGCTCCCCCGCTCCATGCTACTGGCAAGACAGGTTCACAGGATGAGCCAGGAACCAGCCCTTTTATCTTGGCAAAACTGCAACAGACTTGTCAAGTCGCTGAGCGGTTTATGTTCATGACACCCACTAGTCCCTGTCTTGCACTTTCTTCTTCTAGCAGCAGCAATTCACACCTTCCTAGCAAAGCACCGATGAGTCTGTGCTCCCTGGAAAGGACCCACCATCAAAGGGCCTCCCAGTAGAGGAGGTGCAGTCTCCCCAGCCTCAGCATCACACTCTCTCTCCCATGTCACCAGCTCAGCAATGAAAAGGAGGTTTCCTGCCACGCTATGACTGACACATGGACGTGCCCTGCCATCACACAACTTGATGCTTGCTTTCTCACATATTAGACAGGAAAGTGCTTCACTCAGCACTAAAACAGGCAGCAGTATTTGAGGAACGAGTGTGTTGAACAAGACTGTGCAGGAGAGTGCTCAACCTTCCCTAGCACTGCTGTCGACTTAGCCTTTCCGTTTCAGGTGTTTGTCCAGATTTTATCTGAAGCTGACACATGCCTGTAGCCCCAGCAGGTGAGGAACAGCCCTCGCAACTAGCTGAGAACTGCATTTCATTTTAAAACCTTGGTAAGATCTTCCAGTGTAGAAGACTAATTCCAGCGAAGTCAGGGAGCTGTGATGATTACATCAGATCCAGCCTGTCAGCCATGAGCACACCTTTAATAAGAGCATATAAAGAGAGAGAATATTAAACACCCAATGGTCATCATTCTCTCTGCTGGTTGCAAGAGCAAGAATTACAAAAGCAGTGACACCAGCAGAAGCTTTAGGTCCCAGAGTCATCATGCTTAATTCTCTAAGATCCCAACTGACCCAGCTGAGTGAGGCAGAAGGATCTCTTATTAGTAGAACAATTAACTTTTTGTGTGTCCAGTAGATACAAGTTCCAGGCACTGCATGGGAGATTTATTCATTCATAGCCAAACAGCTTAAACAGAATCTATTTTAAGGTTTTAAACTTTTCCTTAGAGGGAGTTGGGGTTTTTATCTCTTGTTGTCAAAACAAGCAGAAATCAGCCAAGTTCACTGCAGATAGCCCCCATTAACAGGAGACCAAATCACTCAGGGAAAAGGGGGCAAAAAAAGCCCCACTGTGTTTAAAAACTGACTATCACACTTTGACTCTCAAACTTTAGGAAAAAAATTACTTCCCCCACCCTTTTATTCATCCACTTCTGAACACCTGGAGCATCAGGCAGTCAAAGGAACGGTGTGAGAATGCCAAGCAGATACTGAGGGTAGAAGTGGGAACAGAGAAGAGGTCCCGTATTTTAAAGGGGTTGACAGAGACGTGCACACAAAAGAAATGCTAAACACCAGAACTTGCAGCATATCAGTTCAATGGCATTAACCCCTTTGGCTATCTCTCTTCTTCAAAAATCACAGCAGTCTTAAATAATAACAGTATAAAATTAAGCTGATTTCATACTCTTTAATCTCAATCAAGTAAGACAGCACACATGGCTCAGTTTTAAACCAGAGGAAATAACAACCTTCATTCAGAAGGAGACTGTGTAGACAGGGATTTGGCACCATTCTGTTAATCCACTTTACAGTCACACCTTAGTTAATTAGAAAACACATAGGGAAATCAATTGGTACAAACATAAATTAACAGTGATCTCTATGTAATACCTATGCAACTTTCATCAGGCAGTAGTCAATCAGATTCAAAAAGACTCTTACCAATAGGTCTCCAACTTGACAATGCTACATTTCAGTGTCTGAAAAACAGGGTGGTCCAACAAGCAGTTTGTTCAATTCAACTGGCCAGCTGAACAAACCAACACCATCACCAGCCCTGAAAAATGCTCTATGCTTCCTAGGGGGGGAATCAATCAGACTGATGCATACCTGCTCTGTCACAATACCTGCCCCTGACTTCAGACTCAGGCAGACCTGGAATATGAAGGAAGGAAACCTAACAGGGAAAGTCCACTGGGCTCAGAGAAGGCCAAGGAAAACATCTGAGGGGAAGAAAATGAAAGAAGGCAGTGCATCTGCAGTGGTCTAGAAGAGACCACACCAAACAAAAGTGTAACCATACTGCATGTACACTGACAAAGCACAAGTACCTCCATCGCACTCTCTGCAGCACAACACATCCTCGGTATCGCTGTGCTGTTCAATCTGTGCTGTGTCAGTCTGCAGTCATCATTCCCAACTCCAGCATCTTCCCTACAGGAGGCAGGGCAGGACACTCCTGCACTTCACAGCCAGGAGCTGAGGGCCTGAGCCACATCATACAGTGGCTGCAGCCAAGTCTTCTCCTCTGGCTGCTTGCTGTTGACACCGCATGGCCCTGTGGAGGGCAGAGGAGCAGCAGAATCCCCTTAAATAGTCTCTGATCTCTCCAATGTAACAGCTCCGTTTCGCAACAACACGTTGCCTCCAGCCTCAGGCCACTAGTAGCTTCCAAAGACTGGAGAGAGGGCAGATAGATACTGTTGCAACAAGAGAAATAAGACATGGCAGAAGTGTGGCATTTATAGGTCTCGTATACCTTTTCTGTAAAGGCAGAACTGAAGAAAATAAAGCAAGCAGATGGAAGTGAGAGGGAAAACACTGCTTTTTTTTAAATTATTTTTCTGGAAGTATGTATAAGCAATTTTCCTTCACTCAGGCTGAAATGAGAGCATGTTGCATCTTATTTTTCAGCTCAGTCATGTAAAGTCCTGTCTCTCTTATCCACAGCTCTCCTTTTCCTGTCATCATCTCTAATTTGCACAGATGAACAAGGTGCACTCTACTTAGAAAACAAACAAACAAATACATATTTCAAAAGTATCAAAGAGAGTTAAAAACACTAAACACAGGGATGTGTGTTATGTGATTTCCACAACATACATAAAGAAGCAGCTGTATTTCATTACATTACTGGAAGAAAGAGTCCCTAAACAGAAACAATGTACGGCAAAGGAGAGTCAGTTGTTTAATGCTGGGTCCACACACATTTTTGCATGCACCCAGAGCAACTATTTGGGATAATCTTCTCCTTCCTGCCATGAAAGGCAGTCAATTTTAATTTGGAAGAAGCATTGCTACTGTGAAACTTAATAGAAATCTATCATCCACTGACTTGCAGAGCGATGTTGGTAGCACGGTCCTGGCTCAAGCACCTTTCTGTTGGATTTCAGCACTGACTCCTCAATGGCCATTACTGAAGGTACCTGCAACGCGAAGGACGCCCGGACTCTGCACGTCCCCAGTACATGCACCTGTGTGAGCAGCGTGCAGGTGCTGCACACGCCTGCAGTGAAAGGCAGCCTATGGCACCTCCGGAGGGACACTGAAGACAAAGCAACAACCCTTGCTGATGGCTATAAAACAGCAGATGTTACCGTATGTGCCTATTATTTGCTTCAGAGCTACCAGGGAAGAAGGTCACGTAAGCCAAGCACGCCTTCCAAAACATCCTTTGAGATAAGTGTGCGCACATGTGCACACATGTGTGTGCACGTGCAGCTTTCCAAAGAGAAGTGGAGGCATCCGAGTGTGATTCCCCAATTTAACTCACAGCAAGCAAGTGCTCAGAGGACGACAGGCTCCGCAGGTCTCATGTGCTGCAAGATGTGGATTTTGGTTCACTTTGCAGAGACATATAAGGTCACAGGCTGGAGATATGGACGCTCTCATGAAGCAAAAATCCATGCCAAATGCTCATTAGATAATCAACCAGCTGCACACAAACTGTTTATTGGGTAGCAAGGAGCTACCGACCCCTTCTGACAGCATAAGCAGCCTCTAGGTTGTGCCTCAACATCCTTAAGAGCAGCTTGACATACTGAATCAACACCCTGTCATTTTGAATGCAGCCTTGTAGTATTATCTGTAGACGTGTGTATGGCACATCTGAGCTCCCACCTCAAATTAATTCAAACCTTCCAGCACAGGGAAATTTTGCTTCAAGCTGTGCTCTGCTGACACGATGATTTATTGATTTATCTCTCTACAAGGAAAACAGAGAGCACCCCCAGTCAAAGGATATGTTACATTATGAGATTGTCCTGGAGGAGGGGGAAAGCAATGTGAAAACAAATAGTTCTTTTGTGGACCCTGCTAGATGCACAGGAAGGATAAGTTTTGGGTTGTTTGTTTCCCTAAATCATACACAAATATCCTGCAAGTTTTTTCAAGAGATTAAAACCTTTTCAACACACGTACAGCCAGTCTAATGCTCAAAGTTCCTCTAAAAAGAGGATCAAGTCTTCTTGGTACAAAAATTCTCAGTAATCAAAACTTTCTGTGAAATAATAATAACAAAAACTTTTACTTAATTCTATATTATTTTTAACTATTTTAAGCAATCATCCTGCAGAGTAAGATTGCTATGAAAAAAAAACCTGGAGGTACTCATATCACAGGGATGCTGCACTGCCCTCTAGAGTCTCTGTCACTTTCTCATTCCAGCATCTAGACACAGATTCTTACAAACCTGGCTCTAAAGACATCACAGAGGGGAGTGCTGTCTACCAGATATGAAGCACGGCCAATAATTAAAACAAGAGCTCAGATTCAGACTCTTCAAGTGGTTCTCAGTGTTATTTTGGACAATATCTCCCCCCCTTCCCCACCACTATTTAGAAAGGCATATCCATAAAATAAGGTATTGCATTTTAGGAAGGACTTTCAATATCAGCGTCTCTGTATCCTACAGAAATAAAGATGCTAACAATGGTAAAAGCAAATATTGTATTTTTTCTAACTTGCTCCCTTCCCAAAAGCCACAACTATTCCTGTAACTCAGATCACAGGACGAAGAATCTATCTGGCTCCTTCCAAGACGGAAAATTGCTGCACTCAGACCTGCTGTGTTCAAACTCTGTGCAGTGCTACAGAAAGATGGATATTGCTCCTATGAGTGCTTTGTTTTGATTTTAAATTAGTTTCAGTTCCTTTCTCTCAAATTCATAGTGAAAGATTCCCCAACACAGCTCACTACCATACATACCTATCCAGCTGCATGCAGCTAAACACCATCAATTTGTTCTATTCATAAGCTGGCAAGGAGAGGACAAAACATACCTTAACCCTAGCATATCAAAACTACATCTTCCACTGACACCACATCCTAACAACCACATGCACACAACTGCATCACCCTTGTAGCAGGTGGTGGTCTAGATACATTTCATCCTTCTGCACTGGGATTGGTAGAGCATCTTCTACACAACATTTCAGACCTCTTGCTTCACCCGTAGTAGTTATGCATCTGAGCAGCATATATACTGTCCCAAGAGGTGACGTCTGCCTTTCTGTTTTGAAATAAACAAATATATTCTTTGTATCTGAACAGTGCTCAAAAACTGTAGCTGATTTCAGGATTCCCTGATAAGCTCCCAGTATGAGATGGCTTACACCCTAAACATCACTTGGAGCCTAAAGAAGGAACAAAAAGGGGATGAAATAAGGACAGAACCCATTTTGTTTGATTTGTCACTGTCCACATCAAATTGCACAAATGCTGTGGGAGACAATTCATTTCAAATATGTAATAGATACGTGCCTGAAGGTACACACAAACTACCCTTGAAAGAAGACAGAGACATGGCTGAGCCAGCCTCCTGCTGTCCATTATCAGCTGACCTGCTGACCTTCTCAGCATCACAGCAGTAATAATGAGCTCAGCTCTGGAGAAGGTCTCAGCCTCATGAACCAGATGGGAGAAAGGGAGCAGGAGTAAGGAACTCTGGGGAAAAAGGAAAAAAAAGAAAGACTGCCCAGTTGCTAAAAGACATGCTGCGAATTACAAAACCAGGACTGTCAGGACCCCTCTCAAAGACCTTGGAGTTTATATTAAGTCTTATGCAGCCATGGGAAATGAAGCATTGCTAGAACATGGTCCTGGACCCTGCCCAGACCAACTGCTGGATAGCAGTGGGAATATCGAGGACTGTATTTTGTGCATGCAATTTTTAGGTACAGAGGATAGAGGTACAGAACACAGCTCTTAAGAGTTTCTCTGGCTACATGCCAGTGTCTGGAAGAGGACTGAGGTCTCCAGGAGACTACATGATCCCTTAGTCTCCAGCAAACATCATGAAAGAGTCAAGAGGTTGGGGTTGTAGGGTTGTTCCCTGAAGTTTGCCTGTCTTCCCAAGTTCCACATCATTTCTGCTGTACCCTGTCCCGTGAGGTTTGAGCTTGCATGGAAGTTACAGCACATTAAACTCACTCCATGGCCTAACTAAAGCACCTTGCTTGACAGCTGCGGCTGCCCAGGGGATCTTCTATCACCTTTTCTATAAAAGTCAGAAAAGATGACTCATCTGCTACAAGGCACACTATCCCAGATATCACAAACACAACCCTGAAGCCTTTAGCTTAGCAAGGCTCAGTGTAACCAAATTCCTGCTCCATCTCATGACACAGGGACTTCCCAAAGGCAAGCTTACTCTACAATTTACTCTCTCTGCCTCTCTCCACCAGGCTGGGTCCCCATGACTGCCTTTAGCTGTCTCTTGGTTTGGGTTTAAACTCGGCTCATTCTTCTGAAGCCTCTCAGGTGGAAACGGGAAGGAGTTTGCTGTTTAGTAATGATGGCAAAGACCTCACCGTCAGGAACGAAATGTGAATAGACAAACATGTCCTGGTGTTTTCAATGCTTCCCAATCCTTCTGAAAGCATTATGTTCTTTTGGCTTACCCATCTTCACCTGCACCCTCTTTCCCGCCCCTCTGTCCCCAGGGATATCTGGACATGCTGAATTTTGTCTTTCCAGCAGCAGCTCCTTGGAGCTACGGGCACACAGCTGCCATGTGGATGTTACAGCAAGGGTGAGTCTCAGTTCCAAATGAAGACACCAAACCCCAGTCTCCTGCAGGCAGGTGTGCACTGGGCATCCCACCTCCCATCACAGTCAGTGGGTCACCACTCAGTACAGCCTGGGGAGCTCAGAGAGCCACTCAGCCGAGCACTCACCATGAGTCCACTTCAAAGTGAGCTGAAACACTTCCCAGGCTTCATGGACTGTCCCAACTAGACCTCCATTAACTGTAATGCGAGCTCAGATGCCTACCACACACCTTCACGTTGCTTTAATCTCACACTGAATCTCACCTCTGTTCTCAGACCCATCACAATGGTGTACAGGTGTGTGCTCTTTGGGAAGCCACACGCCCTGCTTAACATGTTGTGTATGCAACACTGCCATAATTAAACCAGTGCAAATTTTATGTCTGGACATGACTTAAGTATACATTCCCTGTTTGCATCATTCTAACAAAATGGGGGATTTTTGTTTTGTGGTTTTGGTTTGTTTGTTTGGGTTTTTTTACAGAAGATTATATTCCCTCCACTAACTCGGTAGTGTCCCCTCAATGTTTTGTTACTCCTTAGGCAATGTTTTTGGAAACTACTGAGCAAACTGCAAACACTGAGATACTGTTATCTCCATCCAAGACAAAGTTGGAAAGCTTTTAAGTTGGCCAAATCACACTGAATCACACTCAATTAACCTAATCAAGTATTTCTCTAATGAAAACATACGTTTCTGGGCTGGCAGTTTCTGACTCAACCACAATTCATTCAATGTTAAGGAAAAACCATTAGAAAAACCATCTGTTCTCTTTAAATAGAGAAGCTATTTTTACCTTCATGATGAGCCCAAGTAATTATAAAACAAGTGGAGTGGGTTTCAAAAAGAAAAATAAAAAGAGAGGTCAAGACAGCTGTTACCTTGTGATTATCACAGTACAAACATGTTGCTAGCCATGTGCAGTTTAGGCCTTACACTCGTCACCCTGCTATGCATCACGTAACCTATTGTCATCCCATTAGCTGAAGGTACACAGTATATGCTACGGGGAGGCATAGGGGTTAGAGCGCAAAAGAGTGAGATTTGGTGAATGAATATTTACATACTAGAATTGAATGCCATCAGAATCCCAAAGTTAAAGTTCTCAGAAAAGGGTTGATTCTCAAAGGAAATCAGTGACAAAGTCCCACGCAATTGCTATTTTTAGGTACCGAATTCAAAACTGCAGTCCTGAAAATCATCAGTCAGTTGACACCCAATCCTAGGGGATCTGACATTTTTTGCATTAAAATTCCCCAGGCACCCACCTGCTCATGGAAACCATGACAGCATTAACCAAATCAGCAGAACTCCCTCATACCTAATCCTTCGCATAACCTGTAACACAGAAACTTCTGCCTACGTTTCCTGATGAGCTTATCTATTACCAAAGAGATGAAACACCGTATGAGATCAAGTGGGCAGCACCTTTCCTCCAGCAGTTGCGTGGCTACAGCTACAAGACAGGACAGCCCTGAGTAGAAGTCCAGGGTTTGCCTAGGAGGATCTGAACCCCAACATCCACACTGCCCTAGCCTGTTGAGTCCTCCTGGAGCACAGTAATTCTCAGTACATCCTGCTGAAGCTGCTCCATTTAAGTGCTTAATGGACCAAAGAGGAACGCCAAAGGAGTACAACTCCATCGTGCATTAGTAAGAGAGTTACCTGATACAAGGCAATCTTGACTTCTTGCTCATGCTCCAGTGGTTGCTGATGTTAACCGCTGAGAATATGGGCTACAGTTCAGGAGCCTGAAAGCTCCTCTTTCCAGTCTCAGAGGGGTACATCTCCACACTATGCTGCCCCGCATTTCATATTGACTGACTTAAAATGATTCACACACAGGCTGCTGGCTGTAGGGATTCCCATGGAGTGATCAGCACGTGGCTGATCACTGGATCTGTGTGACTATTCTGTTTACGGTCTGACAAGAGCTCATCATGGATCTTCCTGCAGTGTCTAGGAAGGAAACATTCATCCAGTGTCTCCAACTTGTGAGTGAGTACACCAAGCACAACTCCTAATTTTCCTTTGCCCCAACTCTGGAACCATCTAGTCATGGATTCAATGCTCCAAATGAACTCAAGAAGTCCCAGACTGCTCATGACTCATCTACTGGTTTCAGCAAGCAACACTCACGAATGGTGCTCAGTGACTCCCAGCAGGCAACGGCTGCTGAGCAACACCATATGAGCAACTGCTCCTTCTCTTTCCCAAGGGCCCAGCTCTGCACAGCTCTCCTTCCCCTGGTCTCAAGGGAGAACAAAACACGAACCAGGGCAACAGCAGAAGCTCCAATGGCATCCCTCTGTCAGGCAGGAGACAGGGAAAGTTCAGGAGAGTAAAGAACGGAACTGGGAAGAAGCAAGAAAGCAACGGGAAAGCAAATGGGGAGAAGAATAGCTCTGGAGGTCTGTCCTTGTGCCTTCAGCAGGGCAAATATGTGACTACGTGTGCTGCACAGTTCTTGCTGAGGAAGCACTGAAAACTAATGCTTGCAAGAACCACTCCCCCCGCCCCCCAAGATTGCCTATTGGGAAACCTTTAATCCATTCCTTTTCCCCCAAAAGGGGGACCTGCAGCTCTGTTGCCAGAGCTGCTATCAGATTTAAGTTATTTGGTGTTTTTCTTAATTCTGTAACACTTGGAACCATGTCATCACAAAAGAGAAACTCAGCTTTGTTCTATAGTTTTGTTTCTAGCTCGCATGTTTGCAGGAGGAATATCTGAAAACCAGAGGCAGGCAGACTAAAGGTCAGAGTCAGTCAGGACACGTGCTCTTTTTGAGGCTTGAGACTACTGATTTTTCAACATTAGCTTACAGGCTTGAGAAGCCTGGGTCACGGTTTTGGAGCATGTGGCAACACTGTCACCTTGACCTCCTCACAGGGTATCATTCAGACACACCTAAACCAATTTTCAGAGTGGCAGGGAACAGCACATCTCCTGCCTCCTCTGCCCCTCCTGACCTTCGCAGCACACACTACAGCATGCCCCAGTGATAACAAAGAAATCCATGAGCAGCACCAAACCGGGACATGTTGAGTTATATCAGCACAGCCAGTACAACCATCAGTTTGAGGGCTCCTCCTTCAGGGTAACACTTTCCGTTTGTCTTTACTAAATTACGACTCTTTGATCATTTTGGAGCATTTTGTCATTTTGGACATATCAGATCATGTGGCCAGCCATAGGGTTCCTGAGTAATCAAAAAGGTGGAAGGTTGCCAACATTTGGGCTAAAATGAGAGGATCATCAGATACAAACAGTCAAGACTGTAACTGAGCAGTGGGATCACTATATTTTCCCTCCCTTACTATGGCTCTCCATGACGTCAAGTGCACATCATATGGTTCTCAGTTGCATGAAAATGTTGGCATGTGGCTCCTGGAGCCAGGCAGGCTGACCACCCTTGATTACACAGCATCATGAATAGCATAGAAAGAAAAGCCTGAACGTTGTCAGATCCCTCATCGTGGACTGCCTTAAAAAACATGGCAGAATTTCCCAACATAAATAACGGCAATAGGAATAGACCTTAATTTGTTTACAGGCTGTCTTCTGACTCCAGCATCATGAAATATACTCTGCTTCCATTGAAAACCCTATGATATGCCATATCCAACCATATAAAATCCAAGTTAAGGAGGGCTACGCTTTTTAATTTTTTACCGAAATGCAGGTAACAAATCAAATAATTCAAGCTTTCAAACAAAAACCAAAGTACTGCTGCAAAACGCTGTGAGCATTTGTACATTTCATCTATTACAGCTTCAGTAAAACCTTAACAAGCATTTACTTTGAAGTACAGCAACAGAACCGCCTGGACTCATTTCTGAGCAGGGCTCCCCGCACAGCTGTATCACCCACATGAGGACTGATGAATATAATTGCAGGGTCAAAAGTACAGAACTTCTAAAGTAATTTTTGCAACTGGAAAGCAAAATAACTTGTAACTATACCCATGCCTCATGGAGCATGCATGTTTTTTTAAAGGACTGTTAAAATGCTATTATCACAACTTCACTAACTAAAATCTAAGCCTTCATCAAACAATAATAGGTGCTTTACCTAAATGTGTGGATCCTGAAGCAAATGATGGGGTGAGAATCTCAACTGCTGTAACAACTTACTTTCTAGTCCTTGTGGCAATGAAAAAAATGCCTTCTCTCCTTTCATCTGCTCCTCTGGAACGAAACTCAGAGGATTTCAACTGCTGCAAAACAAGAAAGAGGACAAAAACCTCCCACACATTAAACATTTTGTGTGCAATTTTTATGGTGATTGTATTATTTTTCAGGGTTGACTCAAAGTTTTTAAGCACCAAGTGTAACCATAGCACGTTATGCAAAATGGGCTTCAAACAGCAAAGCTTCTTAAGCATTTTCAATAAAAGTTATTGATAGAAAATGTTGGTTCCAAAGAGTCACTAGGAAACAAGAGAGAAGAAATACCCACTCTAGAACAGGCAGTGTTTCATCCCCCTCTGCCACTGTCTGATAAAAAGTTTTAGGCTCATTTTGTCCAGTACAAAAGAGTACTAAAAAAATGCCACCCAAAAACGAACAAAAAACCAAACCTCAGCCTCACTACAGGAAAACCACTGCATCTTCTCAGAAATTCATTGGAAACTCCTGAGTTCTGGACACTGTAACCCACAGTCCTTATACATGCCAAAAATATTCCAGCTATCGCTTGTCATAGAAAGACAAGCCTCCTTCAAACAGAAGTCCTACATTAACATCTCCCAAATTAACTCAAGCAGTGGCTTTGCTACTATGTGGGTATTTTTGAAGTTTCCTGAGATGTTTCATGTTGCCAGAGAATCCCACTCCCCAATTTCAAGGCTTGCCCTGTCCTTGGGGATGGAAAGTCTCATGACTGCAAGTCCTCTGAAATAATTCTCAGAAACTGGGCCAAGTGAATTTTTTCATTTATTTACTACGACTCAAACGTTAAACAACACAGTCACTTGGTTTGGAGATGCATGTAAAGATATTATGGAAAACCACATTTATAACCACACATAACTTACTCCAGCCTATAGGCAGGACCCTCACCCTAATTTCACTGAAGGAGATCTTTGCTGGCACAAGCAAGTATCTGTTATTTTCCAAAGGCCTCTGTTGAGCTCAACATCTGTCCTCTTTCGCACACACATTCCTTCCCACGCTTTTCTCCAATTTATAACCTCAGAACTTAAGAAACCACATTATAATACTTTCCCAGAGGGGAACTCTCTACCCGCACTTAGTTTTATTAAAACCTGTGTTTCTTGGGAATGACTAGCCAGAGTCTTCTACTAATGACTGTCCTGGCTCTTAGTTACTGATAGTTTGTTAACCAACTGTGAAAAAAACCTTTCCCTTCCACACACCAGGCCAGCAACATCAGTGCCTAACTTCATTCTGCACTGCAAAGCACACCTCACCTAAACATCCCATGCACAAGCAGCAATTTATACCAACGGCTAAGAGATTGCGTGTAGTTCACTGTTAGGTCTCAAGAGAGGGTAAACACAACACTGACCAAGTAACTTCAGTGACAACTCACTGCAAAACCACTACAGCACCTGGTCTAAAACTACTAAAGCACCACTAAATTCTTTGAGACACAGGTTTAAGCAAGCAGGTATATCTTATCTGCAGCCAACACACAGACACTGCAGGTAATGAGGTATCTTAGTCATGCTTTTGATTCTTAAATAGTCCATTAAAAAGGAAGGGTCACCATATCTTAGGAAAACACAGACCCCGCAAAGCTCCAGAGACCTTCGCGTCAGGAACTGCAATCCCATCTGAAATCACAAAACGCAGAGGTGAAGAGCAAACACTGCAAAATCCCTTTGGATGCTGCTACCTCTTTTAGCCAGCCGTGTGACAGCGCAGAGCAGGGCAGGACACTGGTCCTCTCTCTGCTTCCCAGGCGAGCCACGCACATCTGCCCAGCGCACAAACACCTGAGGCACACCGGCATCTGTCCATGAACCAGGGCTCTGTGTTAATTAGTTAATTAATAATTCACTTTAGCAGTTTAAACAGCACAAACTATTGAAACAGCCTGCAATGAGCAAACCTGGCAAATGCTGCAGAAAGGGACTGCCCGCAAGGCAGCCACAGACCTTTGTGTACCAGGCCAAGGAACCGCCACCTCCTCCCAGGTCTGTGTTTGTTGGCAGGGCTTGTGGCCTCGACTAGCCAGTCCTGAGATTTACTCTTTCCTTGTCCCTCTCAGAGCAAAATTAAATACTGAGAAAGAGAAAAAACTATTAAAAACTGTTTGCTGCAGACAACAACTGCAAGATCCCAATAATTACCACTGAACAGGCTCAAATGCTTATCTTCTGACCAAATTCACAATACCAGCAGGAATCAGCAGTGTGCAGATGCCCTCTATCTGCAGAATCCCCCCCTCCCACTTAAGAACTAATGCTTAGGAAAAGAGAAAGTACCACACCAAAGAGCAATGAATTCTTTTAGAAAGCTCTTTTCTTTCAATCATAGTGAGATACTGCAAAGGGCTGAGTAGATCTGTGCAAAAATCACTGGGTTTTGGTTCAGTCGCCAAATATTTTTGTTTCAACTGCACAAGCACTTGGTTCTCAAGACAACATGATGGGAGATGTTTGGGGGATTTTTTTAAAATTTATATACATTATCTGAATATGCTCACTAGACACTTCCGAGATGTCAACCATGTTCTGATTTTCCACATTTTCATAAGAAGTGCTTAAGTGTTTCAAAACTCTTTTTTTGACCAAAATAAGTAGTTTTGGTATCCACAAAACTGTATTTTTTAAAATAACAGCCATCTGAAAACATGTCTGCCAGCTGCAGGAATAAGCACTATCTGCAATTCCCAGATGCTTTAAAACCCTATCAAAGCCAACGAAAGCTAATTAAGGCTGACCCTCACTACCTGGAGGCACCTAGCTTCTTGTACATTTGAGTCACAAAAGCTCAATAATAATAATAATAACGTAGGCAATAATAATACCTAGCTTATATAGAACACACTTCATTACAGAGCACTACAGAAACAGCAAAGGGAAACAGGTGCAGGGAGGGGAAGCAAAATGCCACAGCCTCTGAAGAAGTCAGCAGCAGAGCAAGGACTGATGCTGAACACAAGTCCCAGCCATGCCTCCTGCATGGGGCCAAGAGAGACATGAAAGGTACTTGTGAAACGAAGGGGTCAGAATGGTGAGAGGTACTCTTAAGAAAGAAAAGAAACCAGTGCTGCTCAGACCCCCTGCACTCCTCTCACTAGGAGCTTTGGCCAGGGAGCATCGTACAATTTATTCCAAGACAGAAATCAGGACTGTGTTAATGAAAAGATGCCATCCAGCTGTTCCACACATGCATGCAATGCAGCTGTGATCCCACAAGCAGAGGATGGAGTAGGTGTAATTTTGTGTTTGTATATGGAGAGTGGGCTCTGTGATACCCTTCCAATATCCTTCCTTCAGTCAACACTCTTATGTCCTCCTCAACCTGTCAGCTGCTTCTGATGCAATCATACACTTTGTTCTTGAAATCATATCCTCTCTTGGCTTACACAACCCTCCTTTCACACCTCCAACTGTTCCTTCGCATGATCTTCCCATCCTCCTCTATGCCCTCCCCATCTCCCTGAGCTTCCCAGGAGACCTATTCTTTCTTTTTCTCCCTTCCATGTTACTTCCAGTCTCAGCCTCTATTTTTTGTTCACGACCCTGTCACGACCCAGACTGGACAGACCAGGGAGTCGTGTTTAATTCAAAATTCCCTCGGGCTAAATTAAGGTGAAACAACACCAAACGATCAGTTAAAGATTTTATTTATGATGGAAGCAAACTGAACTGGGGAGGCGTGGTAGTAGGTGGCAGGGTTTCTCACAACAGGAACTGGCACAAGACTACTTCTGTAAACCATGTAACCATATACATCGATTCAGGGAATAAGGAGATCCCTCCCGTTGAGTCACGAGGTTCAGAGCAGACCCCCTTGCTTTCCAGACTCCTCCTCAGAGAAGGGTCTGGGGGCGGCTGGATCCACTCTTAGTCTCAGACTTGGTCAACGGTTTATATCTTGAAACGGATGAGGCGTAGGGATTGTAGAAAAGGAAAAGAAAGAGAGAAGAAGACAGAGAGAGAGAAAGGAAGAGAGAAAGATTTCACCGGTCCTGGGTCCAGCGTTAGTTCAGTCAGCCAAGGGGTCCAGTCCCGGTGGGCTTGCGCACCCAGGGCTTCAGTTGGTGTCCTTTTATCATCCTTGCCCCTCCTTCAGGTGGGCACCCAACTCCTCAGGTTAATGAGCAGTTTGTGAGCCTTTGGGCTCGGGGGTCGTTTGTGCAGTAACTTCTCCTTCCCTGCAGACGTGGCCATTGTTTGATCTTTGTATCAGAACAGCTTATCAGAACAGGGAGCTGCGCAGCCTCCAGCACGCCCTCCCCCTCCTGTTGCTGATGTCTGTGCTGATGGGCTTTTCACCTGGGTTCCTTGCTGTGTAGGGTTTGTCTTTAAGCAGAACTTGTTCAACCACAGTGTTTGAGACATTAACTCTTTTAGTCTCTCACAGACCCACAGCTCTGCTTCCATTCCAGGCTTATCTTTTCGTGCACACTAGATCTTGGCATGCCCTTCCAGTGCTCTTGCTGTACATCTTGTGAATCAGCTGAAACTTCAACATGGCTAAAAGCACAGCTCCTAATTTTGTTTGGCCCAAAATCAGGACATCTTCTTGTCTCAGAACTTGCTCTGGGGTTTCACACAGAGGAAGCATACTAGTTTTTGTACAATGTCTGTATGGTTATGCACCTTGCAATCTACCCATACTCTTTCAACTACCTTCCTATTCTTTTCCATTTTGATTCCTGTGAGCTGCTCTTCTCAGGACTTCACAAATGGCATCTTGTCTTCCTCACACCCACTAAGAAGGCTGCCACAAAGGTCACTTTTCATTGCTTTAACCAAGTCCTGCAGCTGGTCACACTGCTGATGGATAACATTGCTGTTGGCAAATTTAACCCACTGTTTACCTACTCATTTAACTCTTCAACACAAACCCAGTCTATCTTACACATAAAAAGGAACATATCCAAGAAGTCCATTCCGGATAGCACAGCTGACAGTATCCATGTCTGATTAAAACATGTGTAATTGGATTTGTTTACAGCCACTGTAATAGGCCGAGTACATACATATCAGATAAATGGTTGATAACTACATTCTCCTCTGATTGGGAATTCATCTCCCAAAACTACATGAAAAACAGTCAGTGCAAAGTCTGAGTGCCTAAATAGCAACTAACTTCACCAGTTTGTAGAGTCAGTGTCTTCCTAGCCCCGAGACAGATTAGACTCAAGCCCTTGCTGAATAATTGATCAAACTTTCTCGTGCACAGAGCAATCAGCAATAGATCATACAAATGGAAAGTGAACACAAGGTCTCCTTCATGACTACTTAACCCCACCAATCATGCCATCAACCTACCTAAGGCACATAAGAGGCTGCTTTTCAAAATAAAGCCGCCTGATGTTTTTAGATAACCTCCCCTGATAATTATGACTAGTCCTATTTACATAAGAGTCATCTCTACAGCTGAGCAGCACCATGGAAGGACTTAACCGGGCCAGATGGTACACACTTGTTTCCCACGTGCACGGGAACCAAAAGAACACTTCAAGAAAGTAACACGCAATAAACATTACAGACTACTGCAGATGGGTCCCTCAGGAAGTGCTGGCATCATTACTTAGAGCAAAGGCAAGCCACAGCACTTCATTTTACAAACCCTGACACAGCTCACAGCCCTCTCACTGCTGCAGTGCTTCCAGCACAGGGCCTCTGTGCATCCACAGATGCACCACCACACTCACAAGACTTCCTCCTTAATTGCCCGTCTGCACTGAACGGGACCCATTCCACGGTGACCTAAGCATACTAAATCAGTGCTACAGCCATTATCAGCAAGGCTCTGGGGCATGATTTGATTTAAGGTGTCCTACATGCTTGCTAATGTTTGGTTTGGTACCTCACTTGTGTCTTCAAACCTCTAAAAATATTTTTTAAAAGCCTGGCCCTAGAGTCCACAAGCCCAGTGGCCCATTAGCTTTTATTTTGTCAAAGAAGGAACACTGCCTACACCTCTGCAACTGCATCCCAGTTCTTCAGCTGAAGCACTCTCTACCCTCTCCTCCTAGGCATAAAAAGTTGCCTATCTTTGCAAATAATAATGCCCAAAACAAGCTCTCCTCAGAGGCAGCATCCCTGGAGAATACCCCCCACTTGAATCAAAACAGGAAGGAAATAGATTTAAAACATTCTCCAATTTATTTTGCAAGCTATTTTGAAGTCTGACTGTATTTGAATGTTTTCTCACAGGGACAGGTGCATAAGCACACATACAAGCTCTTTATAAAAGTAACTGTGTTTCACGTATTTAGACAAGAACATACAATTGCAATCAATATTTTCCACAAAGCAGGCATTTTTCAAGATTTGCTTTCAACACAGCCGGATGTGATGCAGGTCTATTATTAGCAAGAATTTAACCAACGCTACGTCAAAATGAAAAAACAGAGGTAACCCACAAAAAGAAAAAAAAAAAAATCTAACCGCTCTCATTATTTTCCAGTAGCAGGTTTTTCATATGTACCAGTGTGGCAGTACTCAAGAAATCCTTCCACAGTTATATGCGATTTTACAGTCAGGAATCAAGCATACAGGTGCAGGAGGTAATTTCCTAGGGCAACTGGCTCACAAGGGCAGCTGAGTCACAGCCTGAGGCAAGAGACCCTGACCACCACGGCTTATTGTCAGAAAAACCCTTCCATGCTCCTTGTTCCCTGAGCAACTCAGGATCACAGGTTACAGGAGACAGAGCTCACTCTGCTATGATGCCCTGAGAAAACACAGTACTGAGGGATCATCCTTGCCACAAAACAGAGTTTTACTTGCACCGGAGAGATGCTGAGCTGCAATACGTATGTATCTTCTCAGACTGCACATCAGGCATGCTAACTCCTAACACCACCGTAAAAATTCAAGACCCACATTTTCATGCCATCCAGAAAGACATGGGAAGCTAATAAACAAGACTCTGGATTGCTGTTTGCAGTTTATTCACTTATTTCCTTAAAGAAGCATCTACCAGTCTTGCCTGTATTTTCGTATTAATAAGGATCATAAGAGCCAAGAGAACAAGAGTATCGCCCTCTGGACTGCTACACCAGACCCGCATCCTCTTCCTAGCATCTTCTTTAAGGAGAATAATTCACTCAGGATTCAGTTACTGTGCCTGGGATCTTATTACTGCACTAATAAGTATCAGTGCCACGTTACGTCACCGTGATACCCATGTACCTGATGTGATACAAATACATAGGTATAGATTGTTTAATTAAGAGCTTGTTCAAATGACCAACAGACGTTTAGCAGAGCGAAGTTGCCTTTGGGCGCAATACAGTCAGCACACTCCTCCATGCAACAAACAGGGTTGCTGATGTAAAATGTGGTTAAGCCCCAGTGCCACAGACCTGTGGTAGAGAACTTGGGCATCCCTGTAACACTGCCGGTTTCTCTACACATCCTAAGCCAGGAAAAACAAAACCCAGACACAATGGCATGAACTTTCAAATGAAAGCCAATGTATCTACAGTATTTAAAAACTACTCTGAACAGTCACATGTATATCCCCTCTTTTAAATATATTCTCTTGGGAGGTTTTTAATTTAAAAATGTACAGAATGTACTTAATACTGTGAGGATACCATAGAATCATAGAATCATTCAGGTTGGAATTTTATGCTCATCAAGTCCAACCATTAATCTAACACTGCCAAGTCCACCACTAACCCATGTCCCTATGCACCACATCTACACGTCTTTAAATACCTCCAGGGATGGTGACTCAACCACTTCCCTGGGCAGCCTGTTCCAAGGCTTGATAACCCTTTCAGTGAAGAAATTTTTCCTAATATCCAATCCAAACCTCCCCTGGCATAACTTGAGGCCATTTCCTCTTGTCCTATCTCTTCTTACTTGGGAGAAGAGACTGACACCCACCTCGCTACAATCTCCTTTCAGGTAGTTGTAGAGAGCGATAAGGTCTCCCCTCAGCCTCCTTTTCTCCAACAACCCCAGCTCCCTCAGCTGCTCCTCATAAGACTTGTTCTCTAGACCCTTCACCAGCTTCACTGCTCCTCTTTGGACGCGCTCCAGCACCTCAATGTCTTTCTTGTAGCAAGGGGCTGTCCTGGTTTCGGCTGGAATAAAGTTAATTTTCTTCCTAGTAGCTGGTATAGTGCTGTGTTTTGGATTCAGGATGAGAATAATGTTGGTAACACACTGATGTTTTAGCTGTTGCTAAGCAGTGTTTACACTGTGTCAAGGACTTTTCAGCTTCTCATACTGCCCTGCCAGCAAGAAGGCTGGAGGGGCACAAGAAGCTGGGAGGGGACACAGCCAGGACAGCTGACCCAAACTGGCCAAAAGGGTATTCCATACCATGTGACATCATGCCCAGTATATAAACTGGGGGGAGTTGGCCGGGGGGCACCATGGTTCGGGGATTGGCTGGGCATTGGTCAGCAGGTGGTGAGCAATTGTATTGTGCATCACTTGTTTTGTATATTCTATTATTATTATTATTATTATTATAATACTATTTTCCCTCCCTTTTCTGTCCTATTAAACTGTCTTTATTTCAACCCATGAGTTTTACTTTTTCTTCCAATTCTCTCCCCATCCCACCGGCAGGGGGAGTGAGCAAGCAGCCATGTGGTGTTTAATCACCAGCTGGGGTTAAAACACGACAGGGGCCAAAAACTGAACACATTATTCAAGGTTCGGCCTCACCAGTGCCGAGTACAGGGGGACAACAACCACTTCCCTGCTCCTGCTGGCCACACTATTTCTGATACAAGCCAGGATGCCGTTGGCCTTCTTGGCCACCTGGGCACACTGCTGGCTCATATTCAGCCGGCTGTCGACCAGCACCCCCAGGTCCTTTTCCGCCAGGCAGCTTTCCAGCCACTCTTGCCCAAGCCTGTAGCGCTGCATGCGGGTGTTGCGACCCAAGCGCAGGACCCGGCACTTGGCCTTGTTGAACCTCATACAATTGGCCTCAGCCCATCAATCCAGCCTGTCCGCATCCCTCTCTAGAGCCTTTCTACCCTCAAGCAGATCAACACTCCTGCCCAACTTGGTGTCATCTGCAAACTTACTGAGGGTGCACTCAATCCCCTCATCCAGATCATTGATAAAGATATTGAACAGAACTCACCCCAATACTGAGTCCTGGTTAACACCACTTGTGACCGGCCACCAACTGGATTTAACTCCATTCACCACCACTCTTTGGGCCCAGGCATCCAGCCAGTTTTTTACCCAGCAAAGAGTACGCCTGCCCAAGCCACGAGCAGCCAGTTTCTCCAGGAGAATGCTGTGGGAAACGGTACCAAAGGCTTTACTAAAGTCTAGGTAGACAACATCCACAGCCTTTCCCTCATTCACTAAGTGGGTCACCTTGTCATAGAAGGAGATCGGGTTAGTCAAGCAGGACCTGCCTTTCATAAACCCATGCTGACCGGGCCTGATCACCTGGTTGTCCTGTACGTGCCATGTGATGGCACTCAAGATGATCTGCTCCATTACCTTCCCCGGCACTGAGGTCAGGCTGACAGGCCTGTAGTTCCCCAGATCCTCCTTCCAGCCCTTCTCGGACATGTGCGTCACATTTGCTAACCTCCAGTCAACAGGGACCTCCCCAATTAGCCAGTACTGGTGATAAATAATGGAAAGTGGCTTGGTGAGCGCTTCCATCAGCTCCCTCAGCACCCTTGGGTGGATCCCACCCAGCCCCATAGACTTGTGTGTGTCTAAGTGGTGTAGCAGGTCACTAACCATTTCTATGGCAGCTTCATTCTGCTCCCTGTCCCTGTCTTCCAGCTCAGGGGGCTGGGTACCCCAAGCACAACTCATCTTACTATTAAAGACTGAGGCAAAGAAGGCATTAAGTACCTCAGCCTTTTTCTCGTCCTTTATCACTATGTATCCCCCCGCATCAAATAAAGGATGGAGATTCTCCTCAGCCCTCCTTTTGTTGTGAATTTATTTATAGAAACATTTTTTATTGTCCTTTGTGGCAGTAGCCAGATTAAGTTCTAGTTGTGCTTTGGCCCTTCTAATTTTCTCCCTGCATAACCTCACGACATCCTTGTAGTCCTCCTGAGTTGCCTGCCCCTTCTTCCAAAGGTCAAAAACTCTCCTTTTTTTCCTGAGTTCCAGCCAAAGCTCTCTGTTCAGCCAGGCCAGTCTTCTTCCCTGCCAACTCGTCTTTCAGCATATGGGGATGGCCTGCTCCTGCGCCTTTAATACCATTAGAAGTGTATTCAAATGATCCACAGTTCTCTTTAGCACTGACCTGAACTGCATCCAAGCTGTACTCATTTCAAATTGGGTTGAAGCCGAAGTTACTGGAGACCAAACTTCCCTCACTTCCGATTCTTCAGCCAGCAGCAGCAATGAATTATTTAACAATAAAAATCAGAGCGGACTGCTGTAACACATATTGCTTATCACCTCAAGTCATCACCACCACCTCTTCTGGGAGCCCAAAATCAGAGAAGAGAGACCCTCTGGCCATTATTTCCTTCTCTGAGGAACAGCTCTGATACAAGGACAGAAGTCAACACTACCTGAGCTATCAGGATGCCCCCACTCCTCCCAAAGCCCCCCAGGCGAGAAGAACCCCCAGTTCTGCCAACGGTGCCACTGCTCCATGCAAGTATGGGCAGGGTTGGCAACCGCTGAGGTGCCTGTTGGATATAAAGCTGAACAGAACAATCCAGATTTCCCCATTTCAATAAAAATAATAGTTTATATCTGAGCGGAATTTAATACAAGTACACCAAATCCAAGGAATGCCAGCTTATTCATTTTAATATTAGGCTTCCCTCTGGTCTTTTTTACTTCAGGTTATTATTTCTCAATCAAAACATTTAGTAATTTTCAAACAGATGAGGAATTAACTGTTAGGTGTGCTTACCAAGATTAGGTATTGCAAGCTGCCAAGTAACTTAGTGAACGCAAAGCACACAGGTAGCCTTGAAAACAGGACACCCCAGAGCAAGTGTCTCAGTTGTACAAGACAAGATGACTAAGGCTGAGATACAGAGCAGGGCAGAAGAAAAAGAAGTTTGCTAGATCTGGACTGGCACACAAAACAATGGGCAGTGCAAGATAATTCAATGGCTCTGGACCAAGTCAGATGAGTTTAGCAGGGTTTACTAGCTTGGGTCCGACTGCTGCACCAGTGAGAGGCACTGGCAGCCCCAGAACACCAACACGTGGAAGGAACCACAAGGAACAGCAACCAATGAAGCTCAAAGGTTTCCAACTTTCTCAAGCAAAGCTCAGCTAAAAGCAGGTTGGGAAATGATGGTCCGCACCAAAGCTTCAGCAGCTAAACCATAAGACGATGCACATGTCTCCAGGCTGCCTTCTTACACTTAAAATCACTGTATCAACACCTCGCCATTGCACCGATCAACAGTTGGTACTTCATGGTGAATCCCATCTCTCGTATTTGTTAGGCTTATGAGGAGTTAACTTACAGCATCATAAGTAACTGCTTAATGTTCTGTTTGCTGCTCTCTTCATTCAATCTCCTCACACTTACAAGAGAGAAAAGAGCATAATGTGACTAAGTTAAAATCCTAGAAAAAAATTCCTCGAATACCCCTTCACTAGAAAGAACACCAACACTCTGGGTGCCCAGGTCTGATCTCAGAGCTACAACCTACAAAATGGAATCTCACTCGGTGCCTTCCTCACCCCTGCTACAATCCCAGGCTGAGAGCGCCAGCCCACACAACTGATCCAAGCGCCCTGTGCACCTGAAACCGACAACACAGGGTCAGGGTGGTATGAGCTCAGCTGTCCCCACACCTTAACCAGTCGCCCACCAACTACCTCAGCCCAAAGACTGAACCTACTACCAGAAGAAGAGGTACATTAAACAAACAATACCTCTTGTAAGTATTGGAGGAGACAGAGTTGTTCTTGTTTAAGGAACAAAGCAATAGCTCTGCTGACTTTTGGGTCAGAATGATGTCTGATTAATTAAATATTGTACAATTATCCATTTCATATTTGTGCAGCAGGAACAGAAGTGACAAGCCAACCCACAATATTTTTATTAATTTGTAAAATGCTATAAAATATAAACTAATGATAATTACATTATGTACTGAGCCCTATCAGTGCCTTTGGATCTCTGCTTTGAGGATCTAACTAATAAAAGGACAGATTCTGCTACATAAAAGCCCACTATTACTCTGAACAAACCAGGTCAGTTCCTAGTTCTCCTAAGGCCACCCTGAAGCACTGAACGACTCCACGTCACGTCAGCCTGGGCCTTGCCTGAGATGACCCTTCCTTAGGGACACAGCCTCGAAAGAAAACGAGGAACAGCAAACACAAGTGAGCATCACCAAATGACAAAAGGAAGAGAGAAATTAGAGTCCTCATTAAGTCCAATGTTTTTGAAAAGCTCAAGCCTAGGATTTTGCTCCTCAGAGCTTATAAACTGCTACGTGCCATCCCGATATCTCTTAAAGGCTCACATGATTGTTTTCCCCTAACCCGGCAAAAGATATAGCAAAACCAACCTAGCAGTCTTCAGTAAGAGTTGATGTTGGTGTTTCTACGGTAAATCAGGAGGAGGCAGCCAGGACCGTGGCTAACAGTAGCAATTCAGGTTTTAACTCGCCAGTGCTGTGATCTGAACTATTAAGAGAAACACCTGCCCTCCGTGCAGCAGCACCACTACCGTGGCCGAGACCTAAGCCAGGGTGGTACGTGTCGTTGGGCAGTACATGTCATCAGGCAACAACCTCATCAATCAAAAAATGGAAGGCGATCGCCCCTGAAATCATTTGTATTACAGCACGGTCAGAAAGCCCAACGACTCCGAGTCTCTCGGACACAGGCGAGTCTCCCGTAATACAAGAACACCTGTTCTTCATCAGTATCTTAAAAGCAGGCTTCCCTATGTCTTTATTCTCTCTAACATTCGTGTCCGTGTGCACCCACCCACCCATCTCTTCCTTCCCGTGCGGAGGGCACAGGCAGCACACCACCACCACCACCACCATCCCCAGCGAGATCCCGGCGGCGGGAGGAGGGCGCACCGCCCGCAGCCGGCCCGGGCGGCACAGCCGGGCCTCCTGACGGAGGAGGACGGACACCCCACAAACCCCCTTTTCCCGCCCGGCCGGGCCCCGCGGCCCCGGCCCCCGCGGCCCCGGCCCCCGCTGCGGAGCGTCCCCGCCGCTCGCAGAGGCAGGGCCGCCGGAGCGGGGCCCGGTTTCACCCCGCCGAGCCCGTCCGCCGCCCCCTCGCCCTCAGCGCCCCGCTCCCCTCAGCCCTGCCCGGCGGAGGGGAAGCCCCTCACCCTCACCGCCCGCCAGGGAAGGGCGCGGCCGGCGGCAGGTGCCTCAGCCGCCTCCCCGGGGAGGCCGCCCCCGCCCCGGGCGCCTCCCGCACTCACCGTCCGTCGCCATGGCCGCGGCGGCGGCCCGGCCTCCCGCGCTGGCTGCCCGATGGCGGCGGAGCCCCGCGGCCGCAGCGAGGCGGGGAGGCGGCCCGGGCCGCCGCCGCCGCCACCAGCGGGGAGGGGGCGCGCTGACCCGCACGGCGCCTCCCCGCCTCGGTGCGGGGAAGGCGGGAGGTGTGTGTGTGGGGGGGGGGGGTCCCCCGGGGCTACGGGAAGGAGCGGCCGTGCCGCCCCCCGGGGCAGCGCCGGGTGCCGGGGAGGGCTGTCCCGGGGAAAGCGTGAAGGGCCGTGCGCCTCGGCTGCACCCCCATCGCCCCGCGGCCCCAGGCCCTTCAGCGGGGGTCGTGGACGGCACAGGCGCGACTCTGAAATTTCGCAGGAAAAAAAACCGACTCTAACTTAGGAAGGTAAGCAGCTTCACCCCGTCTTCCAAAATTTTGTGCCGGCTCTTTTCACGAGTCCTCAGGGCTCCCTTGACCTGTTGGTAGCGTGCGTAAAATACGACAGCCGGCTCCACCTCACTCGGGTGGACTTTGTCAACACGCAGCCCTGTGTCAAAAACTGATCTGGAGACCCAGGAGGCCGCGCTGGGCCTGCCTCTAAGAGGTAAATGCTACCTCACTTTCCATCACACATACAAAACTCTCTTCCGAAGAAAGAAGTTACTCCCCATCTCCGATAACCTTTAATAGCTGATGGCTGGCCCTTATGTCCTCCACTATTTTCCACATCCAGGTTTACGTTTCTGTGACCAAAGAGGAAGCAGTTTGGTGTCTGTTACAGAAAGCTCAAGCTGTTGCAAGATAATTTTGCTTTGCATGTTTCTATTGCAGCCAAACTACGGCGCAGCACAAAGAAGCCTGACCCAAGCCCTGAAGTGCTAAGAGCAAGGAGTTTAGCACATTTCTCAACCCCTTGTAGCTCGTGAAGTTCTCACAGTCTCATTTCCAAGTGTTGGGTTGCATACAGATGGAGGAGGGAAGTATTCCGTTACGAGGCTTCATCAGCTGCCCAGATGCGAGGACAAAGATGAAAATGGGGTAAGGAAGCCTGATCCGCACAGCAAGCTTTGTAAAATGGGAATGGGCAAATCCAGAAGTAGAATGAACCTGAAAATGACACATTCCAGAAAAGAAGGGGTAAAATATCTGTGGCATTTGAAGAACTTGCTATGCATGGTGTGATGAGAGAATATAAACTCTCTGCATAGGGTCCTGTTATGTAAAACATTTAAGTATAGGGCTAGAAGGAACCTCAAGGTATATCCTCTAGTCCATCTCCTCTCTCCAAATCAGGATTAGGTCTACCTCAGACAACCATGTCTGTTCTTCCAACATTGTTTTGAACTCCTACAGTAAAAGTGACTCTGCTGTTTGTTATAAGGCCAAACTGTTTACTTAACTGCAAAAATCTCTTACTAAGTAAATTCATGTTGCTGCAGATTGTATAGCGCTACCTCAGTGAACATGGAGAACAGTTAAGTCACCATTTACGTAAACACGTATTACAAAGCTGTAAAGACCATTACCAGGAAGACTGTTATATTCACTCTCAAACCCTTTCTTTTCCAGACTAAACTCTCCCACAGTCTGTTTTCTTTTTGTTGCCCTTTTTAGGATTCTCTAATTATTCTAGAGGTGATGTCTGCATCCTCCCCAAACTATACACAACACAGATCACCACTGCCATCCATGGCATTTGGAATTTTTCACCTCACCCCCATACTGCTGATCCACCTTTGGTTTGAAGGCTGCAAAAACCTCCAGATTGAGAACAGCTGCTTACACACGCATTCCCGAGCTGGTATTTGCATTTAATCTGTCCTTCCAAGCGCAGCCTTTTGCACTTACCTTTACTTAATTAGACCTTGCTGATTTCTCCCATTATAAGAATAAAAATTATATTGGACAATGTCTTCCACTTAAACAGTTTCTAAACTGATGTCACCTATAAGTGTTTTAAGTTTATTCTGCTTTTCATCACCCGCATTACACTTGTAAACATTGCATAGCACTAGCTCAAACCTCCACTTAGAGGATCCTTTAGTTTTGCCAAAGAAATGGTGATTACTATTGTATGAATATAGTTCTTCAGTCAGTTGTATATCCATCTTGGAGAAGTTTCAGCCAAACCATATTTCTCTAATTTATTTACGAAAACTGTAACAACATCCAGATACATACTGTCATGTTGCCTCATTCCAATCCACCAGTTCAGTTGGAAGTTAGGCTGGCATTACAGAGATGAAGTTTCCTTGTGGCCTTTAACTACCGTATTAGCTGAGGCTATAACCAGGAGAGAAGTTAGATACTAGAAAAAAATATTCTTGAAGTCTAGATTTACTATTGTTGGCAGGGGAAGGAAGGGACAGGTTGGGTTTTTTTTAATGACAGCTGCTTGCTTCAATGAAGCATTTTAGGAAGTCCCTCTCCTGTTTTTAAAAGCCCGTAATTGCCCATCATACTGCAGCAAGGGATTTTTATTTAAAAAAAAAAAAAAAAATTACACCAGCATTGTGAAACTTTGCTTACAGCTGCCCCTAAATTCTCAGGATTACTGTTCTAAATATTACCACTGTATATAGTCAGCAGTTCTAAGTCTATCCTTAAGCATAACTTCCATTTTACATCTACATAATTTTATAAACAAATTAAAGAACACTTGTTTTCATAATTACAATATTAAAATAACTGCTAGTTGAATGCACCCATCTTCATGCCTAGTCAAGCCTTTGCGTGCTTCTGATGTTGATTTGCAAATCATTTTCAGAAGCGTGTGCAGGGAAGACTCATGGCACAGAGTATCGAAAATTCTGAAAAATTCTCCTATTCAGCTCTTGGGATGGTTCAAAGGTACAAGGAGAGAGAAACAAGATGGTCACGATATGAAAAAGTGTCACTGCAGGGAACAGTATTAAACATATTCTTTAAGTATGTTAAAATAAACTTATGCCATACATATGGAATAATAATTTAGCTGAAAATAGCCTGTCAAGAAAATGAAAAATAAGCTTTTGTAGCTGTGTTTAATCTTTAGCTTCTTTGAGAAAGATACCCGTAAGTTGGAGGGAAATAGAGAAGTCACTTTCAAGTTTCCCTTCAAGGGAAGAACCCAATACCATGTAGCTGGAAGACATAGCTTAACCTCCGTGCCTAGAAACAGCAAAAGAGGATTGGTGCTCTTCATCCTTAAGCAACTTCCTAAGTGAAGCAACTCATAAGAAATGATGAATTTGAAGCTGTAGTCCCAGTATCTGCTAGAAAGAACTCTTCCTCTTCATCTCTATCTTTCCTAGCCATCCAGGGGTTTCCCAAGAAGAGATTCAAGTACTCCACTGCACCTCATCTCCAAATTGCTCCCCTATACTGCTATCCATCCCCTGCAATGTGAGGATACCAGAAAGCTTCTCTGTCGGCCTGCATACCCACACCCAAAGCAGCAGTTGGAATTGACAAAACTGATAAATGCAGTATTACCAACAGGTTCCTAACTGCATTAAGATGAGCAGAAAATATTGAGCAAAAACATCTGGTTAAGTTTTCCTTAAGAGGTCTCTTTTTGTCTCTTGTATCTGCTCACCAAAAATTAGGAGCAGAAATGCATAGCGGGAGAATGAGTTTGTGCTGGTAACAGAAAAGCACAAGCATCATTATTGTCCGAAAACCCAGTTAAAACCAAACTGTTCAAGATTTACAGAAATGATACCTCCAAAATCTTTATAACTACAGATTAGTCTTTTTAAAGCAGACCACATCTATGGCATGTTCTATCCACAGAAGAAGCCTAACAACCTTAGGACCAAAAGCGCAGTGGAAGAGTTGAAGTTAAACCAGGAAAAAGGGGTAGAAACTAAGCACGTGTATGATAAATTTAACTGTATTATTACCACTACAGAGATTTTTTGCTGTATAGAAGTATTCTTTTTCTGCAATAATTAGATCTGGACTAATAATGACTTTCGGATTAGACTATAAAGATTTTGGTTATTCAACTGAATATCTGATTGTTCAGTTTACTATACAGCAAGGTTTTGGCTTTGTTATAAAGTGTTTCCTCTTTTCCCATTAAAAAGGTTGAGTGCAACACTGGTGCTTAATTAGTAGTTTTTAGAGTGTCCAACCTGTTTGTCATTTAGGCCCATTTCTCCTTACCAACCAATGCATTTGATACAGGCCCCTTTTATAGTCAAATCATTTATATTTCCACTCAGTATCTCTTCTTCTAGGTAAGGGCACTTCAATTTCTTTGGCCTTTGAGAGTCATACTACCAAACTAATTCACTCAGTTTAGGTCTCTTTTATATTCAAAACCTTTCAAATTTCTATTTTATATTTCTTCTTGTAGTAGAGGACACCTCAACTCCTTCAGCCATTCTTGATAGTACGGCTATCATCAACTGGAGAAAATACCAAGGAGAATAACTATCCACATTCATCTTGAATTGTTGTGGTCAGACAGGGGTATTTAAGGCTACAGCCTTTCAGGGCTGAATGACTTGAATTCTAGTGCTTGTTATTGTTTACAGAAAATACTCCAGCTTATGATTCTCAGTCTGTTTGCTTTTTCTGCAGTACTGTTGCCTAGCAATCATTTTCCCATCCTGTACCTGTTTTCAGTACTGAGCTTCATGTCTATTTCCACACCCACTTCTTCCACTCCTCTCCAATTTATAAAGACCATTTTGAATTCCAGTCCTGCCCTTGTAGAGCTTAGGGTCATCTGCAGAATTAATAAACGCACTTTACATTTCTTCATTTGAATACACAATGATTCCAGATCTGCTGGAGACAGAGTACAATAAAAGGCTCATCACCAAGTTCATTTCCCACACCTGTGGGATCAAACCATGATAAACATTGCTGAAGTTACACACTATAAAATGGAGCAAGTAAAGTGTGGAAAATAATTTATTGTACTAATTTTCAACAGTCAGTAACCTTAATTTTATGTTCAGAGATAAAACATTACAAACATGTCTCATATGGGCAAATATTTTGTGAGCTGTTCTTTTAACAGTCGCAGCTAAAACCATCATTGCACATCAACATGAGTTCCAAGTGATAACTCACATTGTACAAGCTAAATACAACAAGCAAACATCTTCTCTTTCCATCTCAAACAGGGCACAGCAACTTTGTCTCCCACAAGAAGCATTCACCAGGTGAATAAAGGCACCAGATGCTGCGCCATCATGAGACAGTTAAGGTATACCAGTCACTACCAGTATTCCAGTATCACCTGTGGTTCTGGTCCCAGACACTTCTTGTTGTACATTCAAAGGCATCCAAGACAAGAACTTTGTGTTACCTCTGACATTTATGTTTTGTCATTAAAATTAACATTAGTGCTTCTCCAACTGGATCCTCTAACATCTTCTTTTCCTCTTGGGGAGAGGTACTTCTGAAAGCAAATAAAGAGATTTTTCTGACAAGCTTTTCAAACTATCTTCCCTCATGGGAACGATTAAGGTAGAATTAATTCTGCCCAGCAAAGGAAATTAATTAGATGAGCTCTTGAGATCTCCTCCCAATCCCCCTCCCCATGGTTTTAAATACGAAAAAAAAAAAAAAAAATTTCTAGATTCTACCGCACACTATCATTCAAAATATCAATTAAAATTCCATTGATGAACAAAATACTGTACTTCAAAACTTATTCAATCTTGAGAGCTTTCTGCTCCTTATGAACACTTTTTAAGATTTCATTGTGAGTTTGACGAATGGAATACTCACAAAATTAAGCATAAAATACCTGAAGAGATTGCTTATGGGTATTTTTAATGTTTCAGAATGCTGGCATTCTGGGAAATGGAGAATGTTCCTGATTTAGAAAGAAACTTTTTGTCCACAACAGCTTGAAGGAAAGTAAGTACGTACAATATTAAATGCACCACTGTGCCTTCAATCTGACCATTTAAAATTGAATGAATTCACATTGTATACAACTAAGCTGATCAGAGAATGTAAACTCATTTCAGTACTACAGGATGCTCTTTTGATTTTAAAAAGAGAAAATATAAGTGTGCTACCTCACTGCAAATGTATTTTAATAGTTATCATGCTCCCTTGTATGAAATATCCTTCCATACAACTTTGGATAGTAAATTAACTCCAAAAGATGTACTCCTCACACTCATCTATGTCATTAAAGCTTTACAGAAGTTGTACTTAACCCTTTTCTCCCCCTTTAAGCAACCTAATTAAATCCTACTCTGTCAGGTTAAGAACCAGTATCTCTGGTCTATCAAGTCTGCCTTCCACTACGTAAGCAAGACCCATTGGTCTTAGACCAGCTAGAACTGCCAGTGGAAATCACGCCTTTAGCTGGCCAGCTCCCCTCCCAGGAACACTACCTGTGTTTGAGACATGGCAGCAAAGCAGTACTCCAGGCTCTTCCCAGAGCACAGCTAAACGAGGTACCTCAAGATAAAGAGGATGCAATTTTCTTTGTGCAGTGTCTGTTCCGTGGTGCTTACGTGCTCCTCAAGCAATACTAAGAGCAGACCCTGAAGCTTCTGAGTTGCAGAGCAGTTCAAGATCATCTAACATCTCAATTTGTACTACATGCATTTGATCCATCTGTAGAGCAACTCCACACTCAGCTTTGAAAAACCTGCTTTACCATTGCTTCCAAATAAAAATTACATTATTGCTGTCACTCACATTACTGGAAAAGTCATTCACTCTTCTGCTGCGGTTCCCAGAATATCTACCCCATCTATGTCGGACAACTTCCAATACAGCAGAGAATGCTATTACTGTACATGTATACTGGAACTTAATCCTTGAAGCATTGCCCAACTGAAACTAAGGCTAGAGGAGAAACTTCTATGTCCCTTCACTTCCACAAAGGTGAAGGCAGCAAGGGCTATTCTGACCTCGAGTGCAGGTTACATAAGTTCCCACAGTTACTAGAACAGGTATCTTCTGTAAGTAGGAGAATGACCGAAAAAATCACTTTTCCCTACCCATTGGAACTCTTCAAGCCAGATTTGTATTACAGAAGAGTAAGTCCCCTTTTAACTGGACCAGTTTTAACTCTGAACACACGATAATGAAATAAATCTATGTAGAAAAACATGACCCTCAGGATTTTGCCACCATGTGTGTGCTCATAACAAAGTCTCAAATCAAAGCTTCAATGCAACAATTTACAGGCTAAAAACTAATCTAGCTTTTGCAAGACAGCAACACATGGTCCAAAATATCAGCTTTAGTTTCAGAAAAATACAGCATAGTAGACAGCTATTAAAAAACAAGTCACCAGTTTGTTAGAATTTCAATCGTTGTACCTTCTTCATCTGAGTTCTCTTCTGTGATTATAGGCATCCCAATATGCCGAGTAACAGTTTCCTTTGCCACTTGCATTTCACCTGCAGATAGATTTTTAGGAAAAACTGTCAGCTGTTTTTTTTTTTTTGCTTCTACATCTCAGGTCCAGTAGCTAACAGGTTGTTCACTTGCTGCTCTCTTGACTTTCTAGACAAAGGCTGTAGAGAAACACCTACATTTCACGGTACTTTCATACGGCTCACTAAAGAAACCTTCAATAACAAGTAATTAACACTACAAGTTTAAAGCATATTAATCACCAACTCCAATCAGTACAGAGATAATTCAAAACACCCTTATTCCTCTTCAACACTTCATCTACTGTTTTAAAGTGAAGCAAAGGCAACATTGCGTAATGCTTACCTCTGAAGAGGGATGAATTTTCTCAGTAACTTTTTTGCTAGAAGAAGCTAAGCAAGTCAGAAAATGGAGCTTGGAACTTTGAAACGTTTTAAAAACATTTGCTCCTTAAAATTGTTTTTATTCCTAGCTAAAATTACAATGCTCAGGAGAAATAAAATAGAATTACAGAGCAGAACCACAAAAACCAAGTCACAGGTATACAAAAAACACCCCTCCTGTCAAGAAGGGAAAAGTTAAGTCTAGCTATAAACTAAAAACATGTAGAACTTATAATTGCAATACTGATATTAAGGAAACAATTTGAAAAGAGTTTTGAAACTACATCAGTTGTTGACAAAAGATTTGTATTCACATGGAAGTATTAAAAATTTCAGTAACAAAAGAACAAAATAAAGAGTATCACAATGAGAATGACTGAGATGATAGCACAGGTACTAGTCTTACAATCATTGTCATTACGACATCAATATCATTTTCTCTTCAGAAATATTAGAGGATATTCCTTCAAGAGCTCAAGAACAGAATAGAAACAGGGAAGGTTTACTTTGGATTTCATGAAGATAGTACGAACTATCAAAATTATCAGATAGGCTGATTTTCATCAGAAAGCTTCAAAAGCAGAAGCTATCTGTCAGAAGAAGAAACAGTTAGACACATATCTTAATCTCCAATATGTTTGTTACATGGCAATAGGAAAAAATTAAGACACTGCCACACAGGACATGCTTTTCCAAGGTCATGCCTTTCCAGAGAAAAATTAGTAGGACTATATAGGAGACTTCAGATTAACAATAAACTGCATGCACTCACGTTGTCTTTCTACCTGACCAGAGTGTGGAAAACAGACAAAAAGGTTCAATATGATACTGGCATCACAAAATATTTCTTTAATCTTCTACCTCCACTGATCAATAGTAACAACAAAACCAGCTGCCTCAGCTAGCAAAGCCATGTATAAACTTTTGCAGTCTCTCCAGGTTCACAAATGCAATGCAGAAATACCTTTGATTTCCAAAGAATCTCTTGTTGCTGGCTGTGGTCTCCTACTGGTTTTTTTACTTCGGCTTGGAGATTTCCCATAATTCGATCCCGATTCAGAAGATTCTAATTTTACTTGACGATGTCTTCTGGATTTGGAAGCCTAGAACCCAAGCATATACATGAATGATACAAAAAAGCTAAAATTCTACAGCCAGATATTCCTGTATGTCACCCAGTACCTTACAAATCAGCAAGGACCAACTTACATGTCAGGGTGCAGAAGGGATGGAAGGGGAAGGGAGGGACGGAAGATTCCCACTAGTTACTACTGTTCTTCAGTTTTAACAGGACAACGCCCTTCTATGATTAGTGGGTGTGTCACTTAATATTCAGGTAATTAAATATTAATTTATTTTCAAACCATTTTCTGTTGGTATCAACCTACACCATGTTGCACACCACTGTGTTCAAGCAAAAGGAACACTTCCGAAAACTGTTGAACCATAAAGCCTCTTTACTGTCATATTTTGCTTAGGTGCCTAGAAAACATTATCACTGCATATTCACAAGTCTGGACTGTTATACATTCCAGAGCTCTGTTTCATTTAATAATGCATTTTTCAATATGAGATTTTAATAAACAGGGAAAGTTGTGATGTTTCTCATAGGCCTGCTATAAAAAGAGACAAATCATCAATATTTTTAAAGTAGCAGTTATTGAAACAAGGTTTCCAAGAACTTCCAACAGACTTTAAACACCCAAGTGCCATTTTCACAAGCATCTCCAGAGATTCCAATATCTAAGCTTCAAGGAATTTGAGCAATTAAACTCAGAAGTATTTTTATTCCATCTATTTAAAATTCCACCTACTTAAACAGAACATAGACATTGAAAGATACCTTGTAAATTAAAATCCCCCAAGCATAGACCATATCTGTACTGCTTCCACAAATCTAACAAGAATAGCAAGAGCTTCAGGTTTCCCCAATGTTTTAGGAAAACTAGAACATTCAAAGGTTGAAATACAGAGTGCAATTTTAACTCATTCCTTTCTGACCCAGCATTTACATTAAACTGGTACTTAAAATTGTTCTTTAAAAATAAATACATCCCTATCATCAAATTTTATACCTACCTCAACAACTGCAGAGTAAGACCTGTACTTGATTCTAGCCAATGCATTTGCTCTTTCAGAACCCTGCAAAGAAACAACGGGATCAGTCAGAAAAAGTTTTCATACTTTATTATAGCAGTATTGAAATGAAATATCACATCAGACAATCACTTGAGCAATCTCTCACTACACTTGTAATTCTATAATTAGAATTAGTTCTCTATAATTAGAATGCTGTTGAACTGTTACTTAAAAAAAAATAATTTCAAATTTCATTAAGAAGGCAGACCATAATTTACGTTGCCTCACTGTTACAAAGCCAGGAGGAGAAAATCAAATTTGAAACTTCACATCTTACTCGAATTCAAAGCTGAAATAAGCAGATAAGTACAATTTGAGATAATTTTGTAGCATAAAAAAAAATGGATATTGCATTTAGTGGAAATTCCAAGAGGAACCATAAAGGAGTCTGGCCAAGAAAATACAGCTCTGTCCCCTCCTTACCTGAAAGAGACTTTTTATTACGAGCATCCAAGAGCTATCACAGCAGTGAATGCTCACAGCTTAACAGAAAACAACGTGATTTAAAAACAAACAAACAAAAAACAACCAGCCCCACTAGCTATTCCTGGAACTTACTTTGACGCTATCAAGTCTTGACATACACTGCTTAGCCTGCGATATGAAGTCAAAACACAAATAGATTTGGCCTGCGCAATGTAGCAAACTAGTTCTTTCTTCTTACCTCTGATTCTAGCAAAGTCCCTTCTGCCTTTTTGCTTGGTATTTCATCAGTTTCTTTGGCATTTAGGAATAATTTCTGGGAAAAAAAATATGTTTTTTTAAATGTCTGTCATATACAAGGCAGCTAAAATCCAAGAATTGTGAAAAACAAAATGAGTATTTACACACATGTCCATTTTCTTCATCGATCTTACACTATGGCCTTTCCTTGATCCGCGAATAAGAGGTATTTCATAGGATCATTCTAATATTGCCCATCAGTCACATCTTCAAGGGCTTACCTCTTAGCAATCATTTACAGTATCACAGAAGCAGTACCACATACAAGTCCATGTCCTTCCCCCCATACCGTAACTCTGCCTAGGGTTTTACTCATTCCATGTCTTCAGTGTTACAGTTCCTTCTACTTAAATCTGAGATTTACAAACTATGTTCAGAGGTAATTAAACTAAGACAGACAGTTCTTACATGTTCATACAATCTGTTAAGTTGCCACAGCACAATGGTTGATATGACCTACCATTCTGTTTTGCTGCCATTCCTGATGTTCCAAAGTTATGTCTTTAAGAGTAACTACAAAGTCATCTTTTATCAAGCTCAGTGCCTTGTCTGGCTGGGATTTGTCAGCTGAAATGACACACTTCATTTTCTGATAGTGGTCATGAATATTCATCAGTTCCTAAAATAAAAAAGATACTCTTTTCAGGAAAAAAAAAAAATAAAAATCCAGCAGTAAAGCAATATTAGTCCTCAATGAACAACACCAGTGTTATACAAAACATTCTAAGGAGACTGTGGAACTAGCAGGAATGTTAGAAACAGATTCTGTTCAGATCAGTTCAGTTTTAGGGAGCCTAGCAATACTGCTACCTAGCACTGTCCCATCAGTTCACCAAATAAGCAAAAGAAGAAAGAGTATCTTGCATTATTAAACTAAGAAGGAAGTCTCAAGTGATACTCAGGATCAGTGTTCATAGAGGTCTCATTCTGATATGGTCTATTTTCATCTCTTTGGAGAAAGCATTTTACTTCCTCCTTTTGAGGAAGCAGGTCTCCTCACCCTGCCATTTCACAGATTACTGATTTTTGTACCACTGTAGTCAACCTTACTGATGATACATATTTGCTAGCAGCAACTGGAAAAAAAACTGTAAACAAAGATCTATTACTGAGTCATAATGAGCAATATAAGAACCTATAGGCAGCTTGAATTACTCCATTTTTTTATAAAATGTATTATATATTAAACAAAACCAAGTTTTAAAAGCAGAAATAAAGGTTAGAGAAGGCTATAAACTTGCAGATAAGTAAATCCATAGTACCACAAGTATCAAGCCTCCAGCTGCAACTTGCAGACATATCAGAATACACATGCTTTCGCTCACCCACTATTTTCCATTTTTCTCTCCCTAAGTGACAATTAACCATTTATACCCTTCCCCTTTTACATCCTACCAAGGCAAAACCACAAAACATTAGAGCATATTTCAGTATTGAAAAAGGTACCACAGTTCTTCAAAAATAAAGGCCGTGTTTCTGAGAGTTCGGTAAAATTGCTGGCACAGACTATTACCCTAGTCTGCGTTCCATAAGAAGACTTACAAAGGACAAGACTGTGCTAATTAGATAAGTTATAGCCCTTGGACAACTGAAGAAGAAAAACAAAACAAAACCAAACCAACAGTGATTAATCTGTTTAAAAGTTACTGTACCTCCAGTACATCATTAGTGATGAGGTTGTTTACTCTGTTACTTGGGTCCTTAAATTCTTCTTTGAATTCATTTTCCTGAATCTTCTTCTTAGTTCGGTAGTTTAGCTAAAGCAAGAGACAATGCTTTGTAAGCTAAAAGCAAACTTAAAACGGCACCTCCTCTTGAAAATTCTTACTGCATATTCAACCATCAAGACATCCTGAAAGGCATAAAACTGCCTCATCAACAATAGCATGCAGCTTTACTGTCAAGTGCTCAGAGTCAGCACTTTTCAAAAATTATTCCCTAGTCAAGAATTTAATCCAGCACCCAGATTCAAGAGTTTGACATTTCCACCAATTACAGGACATCTCAAACCTAGTAAGAACATTAGATACTGAAAAAATATTTTCAGGTGAGAAGCATGCTACATTCAAACATCCTCTAAGCTTTACATCACAGACCTAGCTACATAAAGCAAAACATTACATTTCAACACAGCCTCAAAGCTAAACTAAATACTTGAGCGCTGTTGAACTATCAGCCATTGAAAGCTGAAGATATTTTATTAAAAATGGTAAGTCATTAATGTAATAACTCACTAGCTTTGGCATTGCTGTGAAATGGAATGCTCTGGCAAGTCGCAGTGTCCTGAAGATGTATGCTGCATCATAATGCTGGGAGTCTATCAGATCCTGTTGAAATCTCTGGATTTCAGGCCAATCCTTGAGCGCGATTCTGATCTGCAACATACCAGTTGTATATTGTCATACCAATCTGCATATTTCAACACATAAAAATTAGTTCAGCTGACTGCTGTGATCACGTTATACTATGCGCAGCACTTGGATGTCTAGAGTCTAACATGTCACATGATCACAGAAGTACAGAAAGGATTCTACTATAACATTGGTAACTACTATCAAAATTTTATGCAGATAAGCTTATTACACTTGTGTTAAATATTCTCACTGCAGTTGCTTTTTTTGACAGTGACATGGAACGCAAGCCCCTTGACATTTGAAAAAGTTAACTCTTCACATTCCAAGATGCCTGAAACAATACACACCCAGGAGACTCACTCATTAGATGATTAGGAAATAATACTCACACCGTGATTTGCTGCCGGTGAAATACTCATAAAAGTATCCTTATCTTCTTGCTTTCCTTCCTCTCCCATGTAGTCTGCCCAGTTCATTTTCTCTCTACCGAAGTTAGCTTCTTTGATAATTCCCAGACTCTCTAACAATTGCTATATAGCAGTGGTTTTAAAATTCCCTAAATTCATCTCCATAAAAGGTACTGACATCTTTGAAGTTAAGATAGGAGATGTAATTGCATCGTTGTACAATACTTAGACTTCAGTTTCTTATTTAAAGAATTTGGACTCAACTGTGCAGATGCACACAACATACAACACACAGTTTCCAATTAAACCACTTCTCCTTGCACTGAGTTTCCAACTTCTTTACATACTGGTCTCCTGTCCTAGAAGCAGCAAGGAGACATGTCATTCAGGCATTCACCCTTTTAACCTATTTACAAATTCCACTTCCACTTCTGGTTAACAGGAACTGGAAATAATTCACCCAGTCTTCATTCTTTTGAAATTCTAAGGAATAACTGGCGATGTAATGGAGTCCTCCACGGAGCTGATGAGCACGTTCTCTGTTACCATTTTGAAGGCTCGTCTTTTTCATTGTTGAACAGAGAGAAGCTTCCTCTCTGGCAAACAAGACTTCTGAGATCACAGCTACAATTTAGGAGGCACGCACAATACTTTAGTCACCACCACGTCAGTTCTTAAACCCAAAGGTGTTTGAAAGGCTACCTTTTCCAAAGGGACCATCTGGTTCTAAATATTTTTATTTTAAGAAAGTGAGAGAAAATGCCCAACCCCTTTATGATGACAAAGTAAACAGAGTTATACCACATATCTTACATCTAGCATCTCCTGAGAATAAAACCTCAAGAATAATTACCTTTTGTTTTGGCTGGCAAAGCTGTGTATTATAGAGCCCATACAAAAGGTAGAGAGCACCAACTCGAATCTGGAAAGCGTACGGGGGCAAGAAGTACTGCTGTGCCAGTTCTAAAGTCTTCTTTGTGAGCTTATTCCTCTCCAAAGCTCTTATTCTACCACTAAAGTAAACAAAAAGGAAGCATGTTGAAGCAAGTAACTATGAAAGTGCAGGCTTTAGAGAATCCATAATGCAGAGACAAGTTTTAGGTATTTTAAAACATATTACCATAGGGCTCAAGTTCTGGGAAGTCTTCAAAGATGGCCAGACCTTAAGCTCTCACACAACACTACACATAATTCCTTCTACTAAATTACATGTAAAGTGAAAAATGAAATACCCTCCAATCACATTTTTAATCTCGCATCACGAGCGTTGCATCAAAATCCCTGAAGCATCAGTGTTCAAATCACATGCGCTAGTAGCGTACAAAATAAATCGAACTAGTAACTGTTTTTCAGTATTACACAGGGACCGATGCTTCATTGCCTTTTACCTACACACCAGCCAGGCAAACCCTTCCCAAAAACTACGCCAGCAGGGAAACACGGCTCACCAACACCCCCCTTTAAGGTCCTCCGCGCTACCAAGGGGCAAGCTCAGCAGCGGGGATCTGCGGGCTTTGGGAGGGGGAAGACAGACTCCCTGAGGCGAGGAGAGGAGAGGCTCAGCCGCCGAGCACCGCGCAGAGACACGCGAAAGGGCGGCCGGCCCCGCTGCCTTTCAAGCCGGTGCCGCTAAGGGCGGCTCGCAGCGGGTAGGCCGCTGAGGAGGCGGCCCGGAGGCGGGTGGGCCGGCCGGGACTCCTCAACTCACTAGAAGATGGTGTGGAAGCGGCGCTCCCGCCACAGCTCGGCGAAGCGCTCGAAGCGGACGGTGTCGGCCTCCTGGAAGGCGCCGAGCAGCTCCTCGCAGTCCGCCTGCAGCCCCGGCACCGAGCTCATCCCGCCGCCGCTCCGCGCACCCCATCGCGCATGCGCAGCCTCCCCACAACACACACACCCCCGAGGCGCCTGCGCGGCTTCCCCGCGCATGCGCACTCCCCGTTGCCCGGGAGGCGCAACTGGGGCGTCTCCGTGAGGGAGGGAGGGGCCCCGGGGGCTCGTCGGTGACCGGAGCTCGCTCCGTCTGCCCCGGGGGCGGCTGTCCCTCCTGCCCCACGCCGTGAGGGCGAGCCTGGTCGGCGGGCACACAGGCTAACGTACCCCTCGGCCGGCCCCGGGGCGCGGTCGGCGAGCGGCCCGGGAGGAGGAAGGGGTTCAGCCGGGCAGCCGCCGCCCTACCGCAGCCCCGGGGGATGCCGGTGAGGCTTCGGCGTTCCCAGCCCCTGTCCCTACAGAAGCGCCCACCCCCCCCCGCAGCGAGCTCGCCGGCTCGCAGCCCGGCAGGCCCGGGAACAGCGGGGTCTTCTGAGGGGAATGGGGAGGGGGGGGGCTCGGCAGCGCCGCGGTGCGCCCGCGCTTCGCGGCCGTGTAGACGTGACGCGCCGCCACGCTCCCGGCCAGATGTGCCCCGCGAAGGGCTCCCGCTCCCGACTCCCGGCTCCCGCCCGCCTTCCTGCGCTGCCCGCCGCTGCCGAGGGCCGGTTCGGCGGCTGCCCCTTCCCCTCCCACCCCCTTCCCAGCGCTGCTCGGCGGCTGAGGGAAGCCCTGTTTCCGCCCGAGCGAGCGCGGCGGGCAGGGGATCAGCCGGCGGCCGTCCCCTTTGAGCTGAGGAGCGGCGTGCCGCACGCTCCCCGCATGCAGGGCCACACGTAGGCGGCCGGCCGGGGCGAGCCGGGCGGGCGGGCGGGGAGGGGGCCGCGGCTGCCGAGCCGCACGTAGGGTGGGTGGGCGCGGCCTCGCCGGCGGCGCGGAGCCGGGCGGCGGGGGCTTCCCCTGCCCCGCTCTCCCCCGCGCACGTAGGGGCGAGCGGCTCGTAGCGAGGCAGCCGGGGAGAGGAGCGCCGGCGTCGGAGAGCCCCCGCGGCCCGGGTGAGTACGGACCGGCGGCAGCGGGGGAGGGAGGCGGGCGAGCGGCGAGCGCCGGCTCGGGGCGGTGGCAGCAGGGAGTCGGGTTTTGGAATGCTTGTCTTCCCCGCGAAGCCCCGCAGCCCTGCGGCAGTTCCCGAGAGGGTTTTTAGGGACGGGGCTGGGGTTTCAGGGCGTCGTTGCCGTGACCGGAGCCCGCGGGTGGAATCGCCTGTGAGGCCGGAGCCGGGCTGCGGGCAGCCTGCGGTCTTGCGGGAGCGGGGCTGGGCAGCGGCGGCAGCACCGGCGCTGGAGAGCGGGTCCCCGGTCTTGGCAGGAGAGTGCCGGAACGCTTCTGCGTCCGTGGGGGGAGAGGGGCTGTGAGCTCGGCTCGTGGGAGGTTGCCCCTGCGCTGGGGGGACCTTAACGGGTGAGAAACGGCGTGTAGAAAACGTAGCGAATAGGCGTGGGATGGCGCGTTGCGTGCTGCCTTTAGGGTGTTTAAACCTGCAGGAGTTTTGCGCTGTGACCAGGATAAAAATTCGCATTTCGCTTGCTCAAATGATCATGCGCTGCAAAATAAATTTTAAATTCTGCTGGCTCTGGTACCGTGATGTTCTCCAGTTCACCATTAGCGTCAACTAATCCATCCAAAGGTCTCTCCTTAAAGCTAGGCGCTTCAAGCTATCAGCTCCTACGATGACAGTAGCTTCCACGGTGCTTCAGGCACAAAAGCATCTTTCCGTATTTATTATATTTCCCAAAAGATTGCTGGAATCCAACCTGTAGCAGCCTTTATAGATGAGTAGGAAATGAATGTCCGTTAGCTAAACAGCTGTTGTCTTTAAGCACCACTGCTTGCTGCTGTCATTGATTATAGGAACAGAAGCATTAGCAGAGCTGTTACACATGAACTGGACAGGTTTTAGCAGTTGAAGGGGGAGAGCTGCACCTGCTAGGTTTTGGTTTGGCTTGGCTTTTTTATCTGAAAAGACAAGACATTTTCATCTGTCATTTGGATTCACGTTTAGAGATGTAGGGCAGTGACCCCGTTCATCCAGTACGTGACCCTGTCTTCAACAGATTGTACCGATTTTGAAACAGAATGCCAGCGCTGTTGGGAAAACAGTTATAATGTACTGCCCCCAATGGACTTAAGGATTCAAAGCACAAGCAAGTTAATAACTGACACATCATGGAGCGAGGTCAAGCCAAGACCTACTTAGTTACAGGAGTTATCCCGTAATTTAAAAGGAGCGGAGGCGCTTGGCTCTGCCGTGATGTGCCGAATTTGTAAAGCTTGAGTGTGTTTTCTGATTTTTGTATTTTAAGTGTGCAGTGAGTGTTGTGATTTCTCAGAGACAGTGTTTCAAGAAACGCTAGATGGAAATTTTTTTTCTAAGGCAGGTGGGGCTGCATGTCATGACACTTTCATTGTGAAAGATGATGTAAGACACAGTGAGGATGAGGCTGTTGTGCCCATATGTTAACGTGTGCTAAGTCTTTCCTTGCAGAAATTTTGGCTACAGTGTAACAAATGAAAATGCAGAAGAATAAAAAAAAAGCAACAGGGTCTTTTCATAGAATTCCCCTTCTGTGGTGTATGCAATGAAATACACTGTCAAATTTTAGGCTAATTAATACTCTACTCTTCTTGATAAATTGTGTGTTTTCATCTAGTGCTCCTACAGATTTTTTGTTAGTACATTTTAATTCTTAATAGACTGCCTTCCAAACTAAAAAAAAAAAAAAAATTAAAAAAAATTAGATGATGTAAGAAAGAGTGTGCTGGTTACTGTATCTTCTTCATATTCTTATTTAACTCCTAAACAAAAGGATGAAGTTCTGTTTGCCCCATTAATTCCTAGCTTGTTAGTTGCAAGTTAAAAAGCCATTTATCCTGCATAGATATAAATAACAGTGGGTTCTCCAGTTGCACATGGCAAAAGACTTCTTTTTTTTAAAAAAACTACAACCTTGTATGATTGTATCGCAACACATTTTCAAATTGAAAACATGAAAATAAATGTCTTAATGGATTTTCATGAAAATAAGTCATGGATATATTTTATTAAATAGCATATTCACACTTCTGTATGTGCAAACCTATCGCTAATACCAAGTAACAGGATCATACTCTACTGTGACAGCACTTGCACGTGCCTTCTGCTTTCAGACTTCCCAACCAAGCAAAAACATTGCAAAAGATTTTTAATCTGTGCAATAGGAAGCAGGATTGATTTAACAAGACAGCAAGAGTCACAGGTTTTTGTCAAGTTACTTGCTTGTACTGAAAGCAACTGAAATCACCTCAAGATGTCATCTTGGATTCAGACTAATTTCTGTTTTGTTACTGAGGGCATTCTTGATATGATTACTCAAAGAGGTTTCATAAACATTCGCTGTCTCTCCAGCTCTGTATCTGTTGGTCTCTTTACTTCCTACAGGAAAACCTACATGGTCCCTCACGTCCATCTTATTAAATTGCATGCTTTAACCTCTTTTGTTCATGCATGTAGTCTACTTAATTCAGGTGGGATAACCATTGTGTCCAAGGTGAACAGAATTCAGCTGTAAGGGCAAGACAGAATTTATAAATGCTTTTGGAAAATAGACCACGTGTATGCTTAGTTTCTGACTATCAGCAATAGGTAAGTGAGACTTCAAACATGCAAGGAGTTTTAGTTACACTGCATAGTGGTTATTTAGTTCACTTTTTTTTAAAGTGGTTTTGCCATCTCTATCTTTTAGAACAGGGGTAATGGATGAACAGAAAGATCACAGATGTCATGAATTAGAAACAAACCCTCTCTTTTATTGAATTTTATACTGTTACACAATCAAAAAGAAATACAGTCACAAGTATGTCAAAATGTTTCAAGAGAAATATCAATTGCAATACGTTGTACTTGGTTCCAAAAAAGAATTCCATTAAAATATACCACTTCTTAATGAGAGAATACTGCTATTATTCACAAAATCTACCATACTGTATAAATCCAGTAGCAAACTCTTTAACTTTTTGGTAACTTGGCAAGTCTTGCTCAAGGTAAACAGGGAAGCAGAAGGAAAATGACAACTCATTTCTAGAATTTGGATCAAAAAAATCACAGTTCTCCAGAATGGAGCTTTCCAGGGAGTCAAGTGCCTAATTGCTAATGGTATTTTTAATGAAAGCCGGATACCCAACTCATGTGAATTCCTATGAAAATGGTATCCTACAAAGTACTCCTGGCCTGTGAAATGTTTATTTTTGTGCTGGACAATTACCGTATGAATAATGTGCGTAAGTGCAGTGACATTTGAGTGAGATGTGTGTTCTGTTCAGTAGCAGCTAATCAGCAAGGACGGGAACAGAGGGTTGACCTCGGGTATGTCCAGCCTGGCTGACAGTGGTCAGGTACTCACGACTCCCAGCTTGCATAGCACTGTTCATCAAAGGAAACGGTTTGTTCAGCAGTGTAACAGAGGAGAAAGCTTGCCAACAGATACTGGTGAAGCAGCCCACTTTTCTGCCTTTAGCTACCATTGTTCAGCTGTTTAATCAAACAGCTTTTTAAATAATGAAAAATTACTGATCCTACAGTTGTATTTCATTGGAAGCAGAGCTGATCAATTCATCCAAAATAAGCTTTGAAGTCTTTAAATTGTCACCAGTGTTACGTGCAAAGTTTTAATTGTTCTTTCTGGCCTTAATCTGTAGTTCTTTAATTCAGTAATTACTTATGGAGAGTTTAATGTGTGTACACAGACACAGAGGAAAGGAAACTTAATAGTAAATTGTTTCCGTTTCACCCAAAGGTTTTCAAAGATCAATGTAGTCCAAGCCTATCTCACTACATAGGAGGAAGGTATGCTAGAAAGGTGTACTTTGGACTCCAGCCTACTGTGGTTTAGTCAGTATATTACACCTGAGATCAAGTTACTGGACAGCAGACTTCAGCAACTTCTTGGGAGGTTCAGCTGTAGTTAATTATAACTACTTTCAAGTAAAGGAATGAATGATGTCATCATAAATACTAGTTTAAAAATTCCTTTACCTTTTAACAAAACCATCACTATTGTTGATAAAAACATCAATTAGAATCTATATGTAAAAATAATAATTGCGCTATGTCATGAAGAAGGCATGGCTTGACTACTGCTGTAGTCGTGGTAACCTTCTGGAAGCTAACTTGGTTACTCTCTTCAGTTTATCGTTTCCGCATAATATAGCACGTTTCATATGCAGAAGGAAACACTATATCTACCTACAGTTTCTTCTTTACTACTGGTGAAGAATAAAAGCTCTAATGTAGTGCCTCAACATTTTAAAAGGTAGCAAGTCAGCACAGAAATTATTCAAAATCACCAAGAAAACGTTTATAAAGTAAGGTATTCTAGAAGATTGTCCTCCAAAGTAGGTTTAGAATCAGGCTATGTATTCCTAGACTCTAAGCAGAAAAAACAAAACAAAAGAACACACAAACAAAAAATAGCAGCTAAAAGGTGTACTTCTAGATTTTGCAAACTTACATCTGCGTTTAATAAAGCTCTTACAAGGCCAGAGCTATTACTGTTACTTTTCCATGATTTCTTCAGTGTCTCTAAGAGGTTTAGTGGGTTTTTTTTTTTATTTGATTTTTTTCCTAGAGTAAACCAATAAAGCTACTGCAGTTCATTCCATTAATTGCTTGTTTAGGTCACTTTTACCAGGACAGTAAACAAAATGCTATGCCTTATTATTATGTATAATAAAAAAATGTGAGAATCGGGAAGATTCTTAGATGAAACATGGCTCATTTAAATCCACAGCTACTATCATTAAGACCAGAGATGATTCCAGCAGGCTCATAATCATAAATAACGTGGGTCACTGAAGTTTTCCTCTCTTTTTAACATGGATTTTTTCTTTGTGAAAATTTACTGCCCTCTTAAAGTACACTGAAGAGGAACTGACAGATCCAAACAGGTCAGGCTCCTCCAAAATAAGTTCAAGAGAGTAGCAGAACACCATCAAGCAGGATGGTATGATGTTTCTCTTGGGAGATAGAAAGGGATAACCCACCAGGCCAGCTCAAAGCTTGCCAGGGCAGTAAGAAAAGCAGAACCCACTTGTACTTTTCACAAGTCTGCAAGAATCTCCTCGCTATCTCACAGAAGCATCATGTCAATCCATGCAGAGCTAAGCATAAGGGATGCCCCTAACAGCTGGTGCTTTACCTAAGCCTTTAGCAACTTCACTATTAAACCTCTTAACTGCTGACACAAGAAAGATGCCACGGAAGGAATGCCATCCATACAGCAGGTATGCAGTAGCTCTGCTGCTTTTATCTAGAGAGCTTTATAAGTTTTGTACACTTAAAGACTGCATTAAAAAAAATCTTTAATATCAGTAGCAAGTGAATATACTCAAAATGTTCTCTGCACAAAGCTTCAACTCTAGCTTAGTGCATCTACATGCTTTCCCTTTTTCTTTGTGCAACTTCTACTCAAACTTTAAGAAGTATGCAACCACCTTCTGCTACCAGTGCCTTATCTTTTTTTTAGTTGGTAGCTAATATATCCATTTAGTTTAATACAGTTGTGTCAATTCAAAAAGTGCTTGTTCCAGTGAAATAGTAACAGTAATTTTAGAAAACAAGTTAAGCTTATGTACCATTATATTGATTTCAAGAGACTCAAAAGAGTCCAATGAAACCAAAGTTTCCAAAATAAAACCAAAATAATTCTTGTGACAGTCCACATTTGATTTCTTACATAGAGAAGTTTGGGTTTTTTTTCAAATAGTTTGAAGAATGCACAGGATATCTTGACCATATTTATACATTACAAGGTTGTATCAGTAGCATCGTGTGTTATGACAGCAAAATGAGGAAAGTCACCTAGTCAAAGCTACTGAGTCAACAGCAGAAGAATGTAGAACAAGCTTTATCATCAAGTACCAGCTTAATTTTTAATCATGCGGTTTTGTGATAAAAATCCATCTTTAATTGATCACTCCTGTGAATTTTACTTTTTCCTGCTTTCCAGTGTTACCTTGATAAAGCTTCCAGAGACAAGCCTTTAAGCTGTTCGTAAGGAAGAATCTTTCCACTCTAAAGTAACACAAATACACCGTCTCCTCACTTTCAAGTTTGCTAACTGGTGTGGTAACAGATTTAAAAGTTTAACATCTTTGGCGAGCGGTAGTACAACACTGTCTAGGAGACTTCAGTACTGAATAGGCTCAAATAATTAACGTGGACATGTTACAATCAAAATAAGGAAGCAGTGATTTCCAATCAACTCTAAGTTAAAAAGGGAACACGGATGAACAATAACCACTAACAAAAATATAAATTATCTCGTTTCTCTCAGATAACACACTCCCCAAGGGGGCCTGGTCCACATATAGTTTATTGATGTAAGAAAACAATACAGTTAGTGTTAGATCCAACCACAAAGAGCAAAAGAATGAGTGAATGAAGGTTTTGTACAGTACATATAGGAAAATAAGATGTTTGTGACAACTATATATTTCTAAATAAAAAGGCTTCTAAATATATTCAAGTTACTGAAATCTACATGAAAACATATGGATGTTAATCGCAACAAGGTGCATAAAACCAAAACATCAAAATATTGAGCAACTCAGTGATGTACTAGATAAAATTTGCTAACAATGCAAGATGTTTTACGATCTGCTTGAAATATCACCTATACCACACAGGGTAAGCTGAACATTTAGATTTAAGATCATACACAATATTAGCATTAACTTCCACAACTACAGGCAGGGAATTTTTTTTTTTTTTAAGCTGGCAAAGTGACTACTTTAAGAACATCAAACTCTCTCTAAATTGAGAACGTATCCAAATAAAATGCTGCTAGCCCTTTCCAGATAAAGCCTTTCCTTTGACTAACCACACTTATTTAAGTCAAAAGCATAAGACAGCATTTAAGAACAATTTATATTACAACGTGACTAAAATAATGACATAATCCAGGTTTAAACATCATTTCATAGGCAAACAAAAGAAGATTCTTCTTAAAAACTAGTTTTTATAAATGCAGAATATATTGCATGAGGAACTGCTGGTATTTTTTAAGAAAATATATTGTGCGATTGTGGCTACAATGCACTGCTGCAAAGCATTGTTGTTTCTTATAAAAACTATTAAAATAAAAAACCTATTTGAACATAAAGATTAAGAGAGCACAAGTCTTCCAACTACCTATGAAGAACAGGATGGAAGTATTGCCAGTTTTTCCTGTGTTGACATTTTACTAATGTTAAGTTTTGGTGACCAACTCCCCAGCCAAAAAATAAATATTTTTTTAAAATCAGGTGCATATTTCAAAGCTGCTATTGCAAGTGTGTTTTAAATGTAATGGACTTAAAAGTGTATGTACCAAAGAATTATAAAAATGCGCTATAGTTTGAGTTATTGTTACATAAAGAACATATTAAAAAGACTGTCAAAATAAGTAGAAAGGGGATCAAAACTGAACTAACTGAATTAGTGCAGTACTGTAGCCAGGCTTCTAAAATCAGATATAGAAAATATAAATAGACTGCTTTAGGTGATGATTCACCAGTGTCCAAAAAAGGAACAAGTATTGTGAAAGCTCAGTTAACTTGATCCAGAGCTCTGAGCAGTTCTTCACCCTGTAGCAGGTTTCTGTTGCCTTGTATGGGAGCGTTTACTTCACAATCGTAACTCGTGAGTTGGGGTAGTCCACTTTCATCCATCGACTGCCCTAGAAGTTTACTTGCTATGTCTAAAGAGGGAGGGGAAGGAGAAAAAGTGCACTTTATTCACCATGCTTAACCTTTCCTCCAAAATTGTTCATAAAGGAGGTAAGTTTGAATATGTTTTTGTCATTCAGTTCTTTCACACAGCCCCCTGCCACCCCTCTCAATGTATTAAAAGAGGATACCAACCAGTTGATAGTAGAATGATTGTCTTTTGCTCCACTCCATTGTGACCATTTGTTTTGCATCCCTTTACACGTTTCCAAGCAAGTGATGCATTTCCTCCACGGTCACCTGTCTGCTGGAATAAAGACCCCTAGAAAGAAATAAAATAAATCTTCCTTATTGAATACTGTATCTTTCTAGCTCTCCACATCCCTCTTCCAAACTAACAGTTCCTGTCACTAATTACTAATGTAGGCATTGTTACAATTTAAAGTGGACTTCATTCAGAACTTGGGGAGAAATATATTTCCAAGTACACTGGCCTTGAAAATTATTTAAAGGAAAACTGAATCAGATTAAGACCTTACTTCCCTTACAGAAAACAATTACTGAATGTTGGTTATCATCAGTTACCATGCTCAAGATTAGGATGTACATGTACACATACACACCCATTTAATTACCACTGCTCTTGTGTGAGTAAGCATCAGGTTTTCACTGAAGTCTCTAATAGTTTTCTGCAGTGGAATTAATAGTGTAGACAGGAGATTCAGGAACCTCGGTAGGTCAATTCTATCTAAATTTAAGATGCAAATTCTGCTTGCACTCCAGTTATTGCCACCACGCCATCTGACCCAAGTCTTGCGGGGAATGCAGTCCTAGGCCATTCTATTGCAGATATGGCTCCTTAGCATATTGTTTTGACAGCAGCATAGAAGATACAGAGATTAGAAAGCTTTTAAGGGCTCCATATAATTAGGATAAGTAAGAAGAAGCTGCCACTAAAACAGATGGGATGGAAGGAAAAAACACCATCTTAGTATCATTTGCTAGCAAAAGTAGTTGAATCTGCAAAGTTTTGTCTTGTTAGTAGTACTGACTGCTGCAAAAAGAGGAAAAGGTACTTCAGAACACTGCTGTTATCCTGAACACTTAAATAGTAAAGAATGTATGTTTTCAGGTTATAAAACATCCATGCAAGTCAAAAGGACAGTTGTATAATAGAAGTTACAGTTAAACAACTCAGACTTCGAAGCTGCATTTCATAGTAAGGTCAGTCACCTACATTGCTGCTGGTTTATTTTTCTTACTGTGAATGCAATACAGCCCTTCATGTTAAGAAAGGCATAGCTCGTATCTTTTTCAATGTAATGATTTGGATCATTATTTCATAATCTTACTATAACACACTTTGCCCTTGTCTAATTCTCCTATTTTCTAGAAAACTGAAGTAGTATTTTACTTTGATCTTCACTTATTTTCACTCTTTGCAAAGTAAGTCCCACTTCCTGACAGCTAAGGAGTTGTGGCAAGTTTTTGCACAATCCCAGAATACCATGTATTACAAGCTTGGATTTAACATCATTTTTCTTCTGTGCATATGCAAGGCCTAGTTCATCCTCTCAGAAATCAATTGTGGAGAGAGAAGCCGAACAACAAAAGCATTTGCTTGAAATAACATCACTAAGACCCAGCTACACGGAAAATTCAGCTTCTGACTGTGCAGAAACCATCAAAATATTTATAACACTTCTGTCAGATGCAGAAAAAAGAAAAAGGTTTAGCAAAGGATGAAGTTTGAACCTATAAGCATTAAAAAGCCACTAAGCATAGAAGCCTGAACACTATTACAGCAGTTAATACAGAATTGCTTGTGTTCTGTGTATTTAATGACATCCCGTGCTATTTTGAGTATTTTATCAGCAACACTATATGACAGCTGTAGCATCATCACATGAAAAAAAAGGCAATGGAAGGCAATAAAATTTCTTGCAGAGCTCTGAGTTCTTACAGGGCTACTGGAAGCAACAGAACAACATGCATGAAAGTGCAAAGCATTTCGCAAATGAAAACAATGGCATAAGTATGATTTTTTTTTTTTTAAATAAAGTCTGCTTGCCTCACAGAAAAAAAATGGACATATAAAAGCTCTCTCAGCTCTTCTAGAGGAGAGCAATGATAAAGACAGCATACAGTGATTTGTCTCATGCCCAAACCAGAATGCTAATACAGGAATAATTCATAGTTCAGAAGAAAAATAATCCTGCACTGTAAGACATGATGTATGACTACACCTAGAAGATGGACCACTAGAAAAAGAATCTCAAATGCTACATTGCAGTAGAGGGACTAAGAATTAACTGTGCAAAACTTAAGAGAAGTGGGAACTTGCAATGAAGGCAAGAAGAGAGATAACAGTGTGTATTTCACAAAATACTAAGAACTGACAGTAAGAGACAAAGATTATGGAGACAAAATACCCTTGCAGAAATAATAAGCTGGATAGCCCCAATTAAGTGACACAAATCTAAGAATACCTAAAAAGTTTCTTTTGAATAGCTAGGACAGATGATGATGAGCTAGTCACAATCACACACACTAATACTAGAGACAGTGAGCATTAAATTAAAGTGGTAGTAATATACATTTGCTGGGTTATAGGAGTTCTATTCCCTTATGGTTCAGATGGTCTTGTTATCTGATCAAATAAAGGAATCTCAGTCTTGATGGAAAAATGAAACCATAGAAAGAAGCATAAGAACACCATCTCCAGTATTGACAAATATGAAAATTGAGTTTAAACTAAAAAGTGAAATAAATATGGCAATTATAAATTTAAATGTGATATCTTACATTTGTGCATATTCTACTGAAGAACATATATGTTCACAAAAGACTATATTCTACCTAATCAAGAAATGTGCTGGGTATAGAGGGCACTTTTGAAACAGCTGACAGTAAAAGAGAACTAAAATCAGAGTAGCTGCATATATGTGGGAATTTCACTATCAAACTATTATCTCTGATCCCAAGATTCCACTGCATACCAACAGCTAAACTCAGGAGTCTGCACTGATGCCTTGTTTCAGAAATTGCAAGGTTAAAAGTGAATATTTTAAAATGGTAAAACAAAACTCACAATTCCAACTGCCTGAAAAAGTGAACCATCATGTTCCATTTTTCGTTTTCTCTGAGCATTATGCAAAGCTAGCATCTTTGGATTTAGTTCTTCATCCATTGCAGTAGATCTAAGAAAAATTGATTCAGGCTGTTAAGACGTTTCTACTATCCTCAAGCCATTCTTCTTTTGTGGACACTTACATACAATATCACAGAACTGAATTTATGAACTATACTACTTTTCTTTCATAATCGACTCATTTCAACCATCATTGTCTATGAGCATAGCAAATGTTAGCTTTTAATCTTGCTGTGAAGCTCAGAATGAGTTATAACAAAAAATTTTAAAGTCTTTGCAGGGAAAAAAAAGGCATAAAAGTTCAGCAATTCACTTTCAACAGAAAGAAGGGAGGGAAGGGTGAGGAAAAGTCTATTTTGAATATTTCTATGTACAGATAAGTCTTCTATATATCAAAAGTCTGATGCTTGATTTTGTAGAGTTTTCTATCATGATAAATATTTACTACATATGCCACAGTCCATCATTATGAAATACAGCTCATTTTAAAAGCAATAAATGTAGCACACAGACTGCAGTTGCCTCTTACCTCATAACGAAGTGGACAAGAAAAGCACCAGAAATACTGTGCGGGTAAAACTACTTGTAAATTGCCTACTGCATTCTTTTATAAAGGCTGCATGTCAGATACAAAATTATGAACACAGTTTGCATATAGTAGCTGCCTATTACATAAGATATTTATGTAAAAACTACTGCGAAATTAACTTTAGGGAAGGTTACTATAAAAAAACCCACCCCACCAAACTTGTTTGAAATGTCCAAATTTAAATGTATCAATTTCTAATTTGAAGCAGAATGCCGAAGACAACATACAACAGTTGGCAGTATTTAAAGGTGTATAATATCTAACTTCTTGAAGAGATACTAGGGCTTAAGCTTCACTTTTTTAAAATACCTTTTATTCAGAGTGACTGTTAGCAAACTGGGCGATCCTGGACAAGATTTTTCTGTCTGATCCAATGTTCCTTTTCCTGCTCTGATTGGAGATGCAGTTCGACTCCTGTTTCCACCGTAGGGGGACGGTGGGGCACTACTCGTTTCATTGATTATGTGGACAGGAGACGAAGGAACAATTAGCGTCTTCACGTCATCCACACGTTCTGTCGCTGGTTTTATTTCATCAGCACTACTTGATGGTGTCTGAGTCTGCTGAAATATGGTAATGGTGGCTGCATTTTGAGAGCCGGAAGAACTGCTTTCCAGTGGAGATAGCTGATCAAAGGATCGCAGCTGGAAGTCATCATCCATTGGGATGTAAGGAGCCAACATCTCCAAATCTAAATCAGTTTCCTGAAAAAGACGAGAGGTAAAAATTACAAATATGTAAGAACATCTCAGCTATGCCCTCATGGCTTCATTAAGGCTCTTCCTTTTACCAAATCCTTACAACATTTTTTTTGCAATTTATTTTAATAAAAATACTACATAAAAGAGAAAAGAGGTTTCTGAAGACATTCCAAGAAAAAGAGAAGCATATTAAGAATACGTATTAAGATGATACAGAATTTTAAGTTAATGTACATTACCTGAGTAGAGAATGGATTTTTTGCTTCTGTATCTATTGCAAAGAGTTTCTCCACTAATTCCAGTTTGAATTCATTAGCCATATCATTATCCACATCAAAGCAGTAGTCATTGGGACTACTGGGCTGTGAAAACATTTTGAGCACAGTTTTAAGTTTCTGTCATTACATCATTTTGCACTGTATCTACAGATTCTCTGTAAAAACGTTCCCATGTAAAAACTGATTCCAAGCTATAGTTGCACAAAATTAAAAACAGGAACAAAACCACCTACATTTATTGGTATACATTCAAATTTACCCCACTTGGGAAGCGCACGATTAGTTGGAACCTGGAAGTAGCCTCTACAGTAATTTATTGTAACTAATTTGCTGCATAGAGAAGTTGTCTCTGAACCATTCTTTTTGAGAAGGACCAATCCCAAGCTCTTCTTATTTCTATCAGGTGGTATTGCATGTGTTTGCAAGACTCACTTTAATGAAAAGTTAATTCTCAGTATGAAAATTTATCTCTTTTTCTCAGATCATGGCAAGAGCTTAAGTCACAACACAGAAATAATTTTCGATTCCTGTCTTGGCTGCTTCCTTAACCAGATTTGCTCCACAAGCCCCAACAGCACATACATTTTAATGACAGCATATCCAAATTACATAACTAACCTCAGGTGAACTTTGGCTGGTACTTGCATCAGAAGGGCTGGTTGGTTGCTCTTGCACCTGAGGCATGGTAAAAGAAAGTTCGAGTGGCTCTGTGTTTGGCTCCAGCTTTGATACAACTTCTCTATTGAGTGCAGGATCAGCATTACTACGAAGTGGTTTTGTAGTTTCAGAGGCAGGTAGTGGGGACATTGCCATATTTATATTCTGCAATTTCTCACTGGATGAGGGGAGCATTACATCGTTATACAAAGGAACTTCATCACATTGTTGTTCATCAGACTCTATAAAAATTAAAAGAAACCATCAACCTAAGTAACGATACTGTGCGTGTCTATGGACCTCATTAAATTTAAACAGCGGCTGAAATACCACTAGGCAAGTGATACTGGGAAGTTATTTTTCAAAATTTACTGTAAAATACTAACTTTATATTAATTGGCATGCTCTCCAGTTTAAACGCACACCCACCATTACTGCTGAAATCTAGAGAGATAATTGTGTCTCCAGCAGCTGGGGCCAGCACAGTTAAAGCATCTGGTTCCTGTTTAAGTTTTTCAAATAAACTGTTGGTATCATCCAGGTCATCTTTGCTGAATATTTTGGTCATTTTCATATCAGGAGACTCCACTGGTTTCAGCATACACTCAGTTTGTCCAAGGGAAAAAATCAAGTCCTTCTGAACAATTCCACTGTCAGACAGAGAGGAAGATGACTGTTAAACAACAGCTAAAAGGAACAAATTTAGGCTTACCAGTTTTGTAAGTTGAAAAAAGCACAAACAACAACCAAAAAACCCCCACAAACCCAAAAATACCACACGCACCACACCACAAAATTACCAGGATTGGAGCTTTAAGAATTCTTTTTTTTCTTACTCATTCTTTCCTCAAATGTAATAGACAAAGCAAGCACTAATCGCAGTGCCATCAGAAAAAGTTAACAAAAATAAACATGCTTTTCTGAAAGCATTGAGAAAATAAGGAAAAAAAAAAGTTAGATATTTCCTAAAACACTTTTCTTTGTTTTAAATGGATGTGCAATATGTTGATAGATTGATACTGGTCCATTCACTAAAATTTTGAAAACTTATTTAGGACTATTATACAATTGCAAAAAAACAGTCAACATGTCTGCCTTCAGTTGAAGCTTTCAATTAAAAAAGGAATTCTAAGGAAGAAAGAGATAAATGGGATTAAGACACCATTACTGGTGCTCTGACTCCATGACTAAAAGTTCGTAGTGAAATTAACTGCTCCAGACTGCAGACAAAGATTAGAGTTGTCTAGAACTCACAAATTCTCAAATGCTTCCACAGCAATAGTACAGACGAGGCTGGGCCTACAGTCACTTGCCTACAGAGATCTTCCTACTGACATCACTAGATCAGAAAAGCGTTTTGTTTTCAAATACAATTCCTAACCCTGGGACTGACAGCAAAATTCCATTGGTAGGAAATAGTAACATCGTAACATATTCAACCAGGGATCGCATTCTCAGCAAGTCAAAAAAAAAAAGATATAGTGCCATCAGAATCTGACTTTGTCTTCAGTAGAAATTATGACAAAGAATAGCGAAGTCCATTCAACTTACCTCAACACATAGTTTACACACACTATGCACTGTGGCTGAGAATTCTTAGTGTTGTATATAACAGTTGCTTGAGTTTCAACCCAGACATAGCCACCTTGTTTAGCAAGCATTCTGTACTGTCCTGTTGTCACCTGCCCTTTTGTGAACACTACAAGGAGAAAGGACACCAACTTTAATTACAGGCAGAAAAAAACAAAACCATTTAAGATAAGTATTCACTGCAGATTCATATCTGCAATTAAAAGAAAGTCCTTGTTCTTTTGCTGCTTTCCCCCAGCGCTGTATCTCATCTCTTGTAGCTGGAGGGCTTTAAATACATCTTTTCACTTACTGTCATGGTGTGTTTTGGTCAGATGATCAGAATCCAACGCATGATAGTACTCATAGATTGAGCGACCCAGCAGTTCCTCTGGCTCATACCCCATCAACTCTGTAATTCTTTAAAACAAGGGGGAAAGTTGCTAAGTAAAAGCAGACATGAACTAGCACAAATACTAGAGCATTTGGACGCTTACACATCTAGAAAAATCCTAAGAGTCACTTCTATACACATTAGCAGCAATTCTGGTTTACTGGGAATTTTTGTTGTGAAATAAATTGCTATTTTTTATGCTTCTTTAAAAGAGAAATTTCAGCAGGCATAGGAGTTTCCTTCTTACTGAATATTTATAAATAATGTCCTGTGGTGGACAGGATTAAGTAAATCCCTGCTTTCTAGACTTTTTTTTTTTTTTTTTTTTTTTTTGCTTAAAAGGTAGACCAGCTACTTATGGACTAGCATATCCAGCGTACACAAGTATGAGAATTTAATAAAATAACAGACATGCTTCAACAGTTTTAAACCTGCAAGAGAAATTAGGAATCAGATTTATTCCTCCCATTCAACCACTGCCAGCTTTTAGAGAAAGCAGTATTTTCTTCAGCCCCTAGAGGGCAGTGCTAACCAGGAGAACACATTTATTTTGCTGCTTCTACATGCAGAATGTGACCAAATAAGTACCTTTTATGTGACACCATCAGTCCCAGAAAGGTAGTTACTGCAGAGGACAAAATAACCTGCACTAACATCTCTCTGCATCTAACTGCAGCAACTAATTAGAAGTTCGTTTTTCTTATAAAGAAAAAGAAATGGAATAACAAACAATACCCAGTAAAACAAACAAACAAGGAAAAAAAAAACCACCAAACAACAAAAACCTCAGGCCAATGATTTCCTTCACTTCTGTTTTTCAAATTTGTCAAGCTTAGTTTCCAGAGGATAGTAAAAACAGTCTTATGTATTTGAGTACATCCATGATTTGCACCAGAACACAAAATCTCATTTCCAACAGCAGATGTATTGCATTAAAAGTACAGCTGAACTTTTGGGGTTTTTTTGGACTGGAGAAAGCAGACACTGATCTCCTGAAGGGAGAGGGGAAGTGGTAGCAATAAAATGCATCTGACAAGTATTACACACTCTTTTCAGTTGCCAAAATGCACCACCATCTTTGAAAAACCTAAAATCCTTCCTGTTTTTTCAGTGTCCAGAAGAATCTTCTCATTTCAATTTCATTGCTGCCACTACACTAAAGACCAGTTTGAACAAGCAGTTAACTGCAGGCAAAGGATTTATTCCAAAGTAATAACCCCACACCCTCCTTAGATTTAAAAAATCTGGCTTTTAAATAAGACATCCTGATCAGTTAGTAAAAGCCAAAGTATCCCACCGATGATTCCATTGCGCAGATGAATCAAGTTAACGAGCAAGACTATGTAAATGTGTAAGACCAACATTATCCGACATGTACCAACCCTGCAAATCCTTCAAATGAATTCTTTTTTAAAGTACAAAATATATATTACCTTTCATCACAATAGGAAAATTTCATATCAAGACTGTGACGACTGAGGAACGTTTTACTGTCCAAGGGGACCTCAATGTTTGATGGATGAGGAATAGGTTCACAGATCAACACCAGACATGTCATGGGAGGCTTTTTGTAGCCACAGTGAGTTTGATTACCACATGTGTCGTATACACGAATGTGTCCAGTGCAGTGGAGTACCTATGGGAAAATTATATTTTTAAAAGAGACTAGGTTCTTGTCTGTTAGACAACACAACCGTATTTCCATTAGCACACCCAGAGCGGAGTCCTTCCCCTCCCCACCCCTTGATGTGAAGGCAACAACAGAAAGGCAGCAGTGCTTTCAGATGGATGGCTAAAGGAGAGCAGCAGTTCTCCTTACACTACACAGACTGTGACGAGTACACAGGCTGCCAACTCTTTCCTCTCGGGCACTGGCTGAAGCAACGCTAGACATTTCTGCATTTCTGTGAACTGTTCTTTGAAAGTTACATTACTAATGACAACACTGATAAGCAATTGCCTCAGCAAAAGATGGTAATAGTAGCAACCTCCATTTTAGATCTTCTGCATAAGTGGTGTTAGAGATCAAATATATTCTTCAAGAGACAAGAAGGTTTGCATTTTGTAGTTTTTTTTTTTAAACCATTCTGAAGTAGAAATTGTTTGCAGACAGCAGCAAAGAAGAAAGAAGTTGTTTGATCCAGAATAAGTAAATTTAAATTATAAAAAAGAGAATTGTGAGCCATAATATCAGTCGATACAGTAAAAGGTTACTTTTTGTCCAGAAGAGAAAATGCATTCACTGCAGAAAGTTATCAGGCTGGGCTCTTTTTGTTCCAACTGTTACAAAAGGGATAGCCAGCAGCTTCAGAAAGAATAGTATTGAAGTCCTTCAGAGAGACCTCAACTGTCACATTTACAGTATCAAATCAAAAGAAATCAGGTATCAGCATAAGTGGAGTCAAGGATTTTTTTTCTCAGAGGAGAAGGCTTTATGCAAACATATTTAGTAATTACAATTTCTAGTAAGTAAATGACCTCTAATTTAAAACAGAGAATTCATTAAAAGAGTTTTGAAAAACTAATTTTAAAACATTGTTTTAGTTACCTCCATGATGTATTCAGCATTAAAATTCAGCATATTGAAGCACAAACATTAAATTAGTTAAGTACTTAGTGAAACTCAAGCTCGTTACATGAAGTAAAAATGTTGAAATAGTGTTATGACATCTGAAGAGGAAGCTGCCAAACTACGTAAATATTCCTTTGCATTAGTTACCTTCCACGTAGCAGACTTTATATTCACTGTTCTTCCCCTGCTAGTCAGTGTACACTTCATTCTGAGAAAAAAGCTGCGCTCCGTGTTTTGCTCTTTGCCCTTTTTCACAGGACCTAGCAAAAGCAAATAGTAAACCAATTCTTAAGCTCTTGGATCTCCTTCGAAAGGCATAAAAAAAAAAAAAATCATGTTACAGAACTCTTAAGACTAGGGGAAGACCCAAAAAATAAATTTAAAAGGTTGATAAACCTAACAGCACTTTCGATAATAACACTTTTCAGAATGAGTTTTACTGTAAAGTAGGCAAAAAAAAAAAAAAGAATTTTCAATGTTGAAATTGAACAGGAAAATTTCAGGAATTTGAACTCTTGTTTCAATGAACTCTTAATTTCAATTGAACTCTTGTCTCAATGTAGCGAACTCCACACTCCCAAATTTCAGGAAAAAGGAGTGGGGAGAGAGACTGATTGAAAATGTAGTGTATTTTAAAATTGTGACAAGAGGACAAGAAAAGCATGTGCAGAATGAGGAGTACTGTTGAGTTGGTTTCCACTAAAATGCATTGGTAACTCATTGCGGGGAGGTTCACATCAAACACATTTGGGGGCCTGTAGCTCTTCAGGACTGCAGTATTTTAAGTTTTTTAATTCAGAATTAAAAACTCCGCTACACACATCCGAATATTTTCACAGTGATTTACACTCAGAGTAAACAGAGTCCAAGTTTTTAAACACATTATTAGCATTCTTGGGAGAAAAAAAGTCAAGAAATACTAATACAAATTAATATTAGAGGCACTAATTTTTTTAGCCTTACTTGCTAACAGCAGGCTTTAAGTTAAGTTTTTGCCTTTACAGGGGAGAACCTTTCAGAGTCGATTACTAGCTAGGCCATTCTGGGCAAAGAAAATGCAAACCGACCCTATCAGGAGAGCTGCAAGCAGCTTGCTGTGCATGGAGGAAGGAAATAAAGCACCTAGGATAAGGAGCAGTGGAAGAGCGAGTTTGCCGAGGTGTGCTAAGGAGCGAGGACCAAATCATGGCAGACGGTGGAAGCTTAGAACACGTAAGCTTACTTCTGATACAAGTTTATACAATAATTTGCTCTCATCCTCCACAGACAATAGTAGCTACAAAATTCTTCATGGTGGCTGGCACTGCAACTACTAGTTTGACAAAATTCATTAGAAAAATGTTAAAACCTTATGCTACATTGTCTACTGCTTCTAGCAGAGGCTAAAGACTGACAGGGACAAGCCTACTTCATGCCACATCAAAATATTCTCGATAAGGGGGGAGGGAGGAAGAAAAAAAAAGCAGAGTTCAGAGAAGCAGCCAAAACTTACTTAATTCAGAATGTTTTTAAAAGAGTTAAACCAATCTAGAAATTCATAGTTGAAGATCATACATCGTTATTGTAACCAAGCCCTGATGCTTAAGGCTCTGCTTTAAGAAGCAACTGTAAAAGATGGAGCAACTTTCTCAAGCCTGATTCGGCACTGGACATTTTTAAAATAGCCAGCTTTTTAAGTTTAAAAAGCAACTTCATAAAATCAGAATGCAGTTCAGTTCCTGGCAATCACATTTCTATTCATTTGCACCTGTACATCCAAAAGGGGAGTATTTAATACTCGATTCAAAACCAAAATAATTCCACTGATGCAAGAGCTGCAGTAGAATGCAACCTAGGAATACTAATAAATATAAAAATATACTATTATTACTGTAATTTAGACTTTTGTCTGCCAACTTCATTTGCAAAACAGATTTTGTAATAACACTTTCCAGACATCTTATTCCAGTCTGGTTAATTTAGACACACTAGAGTTGGTTTGCATGAAACTCAGTAATATGACATTTTTAAGAATAAGCTTTTGCAACAAGACTTTTTTTTTTTTTTTTTTTACTCTGCTTTAGTGAAGTTGTTCCCCTGCCCCCGATGCATTACTGTATTCCAAAAGGGGAGGAAAAAAGTCTAATCTAGCCTTAGAAATGTACTTCAATACTAAGGGCAGACAAGTTTAGAAAATGCTTACAAAATCAAAGTTGGGGCCCTTAATGCTATGATATCTTATCAGGTCTCTTCCACTATATTAAATAGAATGACAACATAAAAGGCTTCTGATTTACAGTACTAAAAAGCAGAGGTCAGGCTTGGTAATTTATCACTGTCTAGATTCAGAGTCCATATAACCCTTGTTTGATGAAACAGGAATTAGAGAGGTCAGATTTTAGACTTCTAACAACTGAGTAAAGCATATTTGTTTGGAAGCATACAGGCTGCCAAGCCTTTATAGTCATTAACAAACCTTTAGAAGCCATAAAAGCAGTAATTCATGGGCATTTGTTAAATTCAAAAGCATACAGAATATGTGAACACGGTGTTCGACTCCCTCAGACGGAGAAGAGTCAGAAATCTGTGAAAAGATACCAATTTCATGCACCAATTAAAAGGTACAGAGACGCATCAATCCCAAAGCCCTTTTTGGGGCTGTCCAAGTATTCCCGGATTAGTTTTTTGGTCTCCTAAATATGGTATCTTTTTTTGTGTCTTAAGTATACCACCACAGATTTCTGGAAGAAAACATTTGCTTCCAAGTTGTCCTGTAAAGGCAAGCCCACACCAAGACAAATGCTCCAATTTAACTTCTCCATATCCTTCTATAGCAATCGCTTAAGATCACTTTCATTCAACCTACCTCTAATTTTATTCCTGTAGGCATGCAAATTCTCTCAACCCTCAATAACTCTGTTTTAGTCATTAATTTTGTTTTAGATTAAAGGGTACTAAGTCTCATCTCTCCTACAATTAGGATATTGCCAAAACATGCTGGTTATTTCTGTTGTTAGTATCTCTGAACAAGGTTTATTTTGAGATTTAAGAGCAAAACATACTAGTTTGTTCTCTCAACACCTTTTTCCGGCAGATATCTGACTGTACTAATGCCAACAGGAACTATCCATAAGTAAATTAAATCGATTTTTTCTTTCTTCTCACCATTTCTGTGTGTAAGCATTTCTCTCAGCTCTTCATGGTCACATGGATGAGTGAAATCAAATACACTGTGCCCCGTCAACTCAAACTGCAAAAAATAAGAGGTATAGGGGTGTCTAACTTTACATATACAAAAACATAACAACTTTTACAGATTTGGAACAGGCTTAGGAAATGTCAGTATTTCACCTGAGTGAGTCCCATACACTTGTTCACGTTTTCAGACATGTAAATCATGTCCCCATCTTCGGATAGAACCATGACAAATCCATCAAGAGCTTTCAAGTAGAAACAGTTCAGTTCCTTCTCCATTTTGGCCTCTGTCTCCAGCTCACCTACAAGCAGCCACACATTTTCATTTAAGTAAATAGCAGCCATTCTTCACTTCTGGCATCAGTCTGCAAGGACTGCAGTCTTGCAGGACTGTTCAAAACCAGTATAATTCACTTAGATAAGTGATCAATTAAATTCCTCAAGTTCTATTAATAGTATCACAAGTCACAGAATATCAAAGTGAGGTTAACCCTCTGTGCTTTTATGCATAAATCAATAAACCTTCCACCTTAAGGAAAAACTCCATGTGGCAAAAATATTACCATTTATCTCAAAAAGGCACTACAAACTTTTCTCAGGGGCTTCCTAGGAGACATTTCAGAGTACAGCTACCAAAGTTACTCCTCCACACGGTATAGGTAGGCATGCATGAGTACAATCAACCAGCACAGCATCCATGGCATGCTATCCAGATACTGGTTCATAAGCTAACTCAAATACTCCTGTAGTTGCATGGGCAGGTGTAACTGCAGAGACAGACATCCTCAGCTAACTTCACCTTCGGTGGAGTATAAATTACAAAAAAAATTCCTTGCAGTTTATACTAAGAAGAAACACCTACAGTTAGCTAAGCCAGCCTTGCACCAACCACCTACAGTTTAGTAAAGCACACTTGGAACAAACAACTCTAGGGGAAAAAGAGGGCTAAATAAAAGAAATTAACTTTGGGAGAAGGGTCAAATGAGAACGAAAATGGCTCCACAGCTGTGATGAGCCAAGTAGGATCATCAGAATACAAAGGGAAAAACAAAGTTTGTTGAACAGTGGCCATATTTTTCGTGTGCCATCACCAATAGCCTGTTTCTACTGTAAGGTCTTCCACCTTTCCACAGAAAGGATTCAACTATTAATGTATTTATTTATTTAACTGCTGATAGGTTTGAGAAATAGCTTCTTTCTCAATATACCTCCAGCCCCTTTTCCAGATTCTGCTACCAGCAGAAGATTATTCACTTACCAGCATCTAGCAGCTTTCTCATGCGCAAGTAGCTGATGGTCAGTCTCATGATGGATGCCTTGTCCAGGTGTGCACTCACGGTGTGGGGCAGAGGCAGCTGATGGGCAAGCTCGTAGAATACTTCCGATTCCTTGCTCCTTCGGCACCGGGCTGCATCTCTTGACTTCTCTTTTCTGCGTTCTGAGCTAATCCTATATAAACAAAGTTTGGGGTTAACATAGGAAACAGAGTTCTCTGTGCAAGTTAAATTTGAAACTAAGCTGCCCAGTAACCAATTAACCAGTTATCAAAGTTGAATAATTTAAAACCTCAGTTTAAAAGTGTAAATGTAACTCTGCATATAGAATTCTACCACGGTTGGGCTCTGCCAGAACTAAATTCAAACCTACAGTCTTCCAACAAGATCAGTTCTTCAAACAGACATCTACATACTCAGAACCATTCCTGAAGTGCTTGTCTTGTACCTTGACTGCTGCCTCTAGCCTCCAAATCTTGTTTCCTTCCTCTTTCCTAACCCCTTAAGTCCATTCAACATATATTATTTCCAGCTTGACGCTCAAGTAGCATCGTGTATACTCTCCAAGTTCTTCCCTTTATACCATCCTTACAAAGCCCACCCGATGGGTCAGATAAGCAAGGATATTGATTTAGCATGAGGTGTCCTGCTTTTCAAGTAATCCAAAAAGTTCCTTTCCCAGCTCTCTTTCTCCAGCATAGCCCCTCCCATAGTCTCCCCTATACTGGAAAACTCCAGCTGTTACGAAGTTGCCTCATTCTCCTCCCATTGCCTCCGTTAGGCTCGCCTCCCCCAGGACACATGAAGTAAAGGACAGCTCACTAAGAGCAACCACTGAAACAACTGAGACTCTCTGTCAGTCAGTAACATGGAGAATTCTCCCTTTTCCCAGTACCCACACCAATTCATGTTTGTCTCGTGCATCTGTCACATGAGTTTTGAACTAGGAATTTTGAGACAGGAGCTCCAAATTTTTCTTACATTTGAACGAGAACTCAATCCTGCTGTGGTCCCTGAGGAAATTATGCCACTGCAGTTAAATCTTCATTTTGCATACACCCGAGATACAAAAGGTAGTTGCACTAATCTGTAGGATCCCCTTTTTTCCATTGACTTACATTAAAGTTGTAAGATAAATATATGCCTATAAACACTGCTTTTATAATTCAAAGTAGCATGCCTTTTAATGTTATCATAAAGAGATTAAGTGTCACTAGTTTAAAGAGACAGAAAATAAAGCACTGCATTATTTACTACCATCAGTTTAGGAATTACTTTTTTCAAATTTCACCAGACTTAAAAGTCATGTACTACCACTGCCAAATTCACGTTGCTAAGTCTGCGGATCTGTGCAAAAGCACTTTTTAATTAGCACACATCTTGTGGAAGGTACCACAAATGATAAAGGAAAGTGATTCACAAGCTGATATTACCTGGGAAACAATGAACCAAATTCAATGTAAGCAGTCAAATGCACACCCAAAAGAACAAGTTTTCAGTCCTTTACCTGATGTGCTACCCACAATGGCCAAAAACCTGCTTAGTTTGTGCAGAAACTTGCAAGCAACAATACTATTAAGACCGATGTTGGAAGCATGATAAGCTGTGATAAAGACAAAGTAAGCCATCAGAATCTCTTCTACAATTACCTTCGTTTTTTCCAACTTCACAAAACTGTACAGCATCCCCATCCATCCCCAACCCCACCATCCTCTCCTTCTACCCCCTGCCACTACCAGCAGAAGGAAGCACTAGAAGCTTGATTTTCAGAATCATAAGTTTTATAAGAGCTAAAAATAGGATTATATTTTCTCCTTTGGTGGCAAAAATTAGGCTACTAGATCACAGAAATACTATTTCTATGTAATGAGAAGCATTACTAAATCAACATAATAGTAATGGAGATCTTTGGAAAACTAACTTATGGGTGTTAGAGTTGTAAAAAATTCTGGACATACAATAGTTTTATCAGTTTCTGTGAATATAAGCTTGTGTTCCTCAGAAGGGTAGCCTAAAATATCTGATAATATTTCCCATCTTGCAGATTTCTTCACATTTAATTTCCCCGTGACAACAGATGTTCCTGCTCTAGTCATGGATATCTTGGTCTGAGAAGCTTGAGACTCCTGACATACAGGTATATCTGGAAACAGCCATTAGGAGAAGTCTGACCTTTAACAATACTGAAATAATATTCTGGCTATATAACCTGATTGATTAAACATTTCTTACTGAAGACAGGCCTAAAGTACCTTTTATCTTGGTGGAAAACTAAGGGTGGAGGTGAAAAAACATCTGGATTCTCTTTGTCCTCTTTCTTGGACCACAGATTTCACTGACAAAGGTAACAAAGTAATTATGCTGCCTTAGATTCACCTTTATACCTCTGATTTTTTAGCTACTCATTCAAGGTCCCTTCACCTGCAGAAAGTTTGTCCTACAATAGAAATTCAAGGGAGAATTACTGGAAGTAATTGGTTTCCATCTGCTTAGATGCCCACAGTTTTCTTTTCAACTGCAGACACTTTTAAGTGAAAAACCCCATGCTTTAGCAATAATGCTGTGCACTTCAAGTCTACGAGCTTGTCAGGCTTGTGTGAATCACAAAGGGCATGTAGAAGGACAGCGCAAGAGATGAAAATAGATGCTAACCTCACAAGTTGCAATTTCAGCCCTTTCCCTTCTATTTTCTTTCTGAAAGCCTAACATTCTTGAAAATATTTCAGCTATTTTCTAGATTTTTGCGTGGTTTTAGCACGCTTAGCAGTAGACTTCAACATGAGCAGTCAAAACTTCTCACAACCATTGAATTATTAATTACCGACTGAAACGCTGCTCAAATCAAGCTCATAGTGCTTCTGTTAAAAATTAATCCCAGAGTAAGAGAATCAAGTGCTGCCTGCTGGAACACTGCCTGACTTTGTGATGGGCAAAACTCAAGGAAAAGTGCAATGTTGGTACCAACTGGTGCTGTCCGAGCAGCAGAGTCTCCTCTCCTTCTTACTAGGTATTTCCTTTCTAGAAAGGCTACTACTATAGATAGATATTTAAACTGTACAGCACAACAGTTTGCTATTTTTAGCTGCTGTTTAAAACTAAGCTGTAACCAATCTGAGTAAAACCCAGCAATTTAAATAGGAAGATTAACTACCAGCTTCAAAGAGCAATTCTTTAATGGATCAAATTAATAGAGAAAAGTTCTTTCACAAATGAGGTTTAATTACCAAGTGAAGTCAGAGTTGCCTCAACACAGGATGCTACCAAATAAAAAAAAAAAAGCCCCCCCAAAATAAAATCCTTTACTGTTGCAACTACTCTAATCTTTGTTACTGACAATTGCATAAAGTAAATGAAAACACACACAATCAGCATGTGTAGCTGCCCACAAATGTCTGTGTAGTCAATTAAAGGATGTTGAATTCCTGAGAAAGAAAATATATTTCCTAAGTGAACTCCCTCTCTACTTGGGGGGGGGGGGGCAGAAATGGGAGCTCAAGGAAGAGGACTTTAAACAGCGAGATGTGAACTGGCACAAAATAAGCTTAAATAAATTGTATAATTTAAGAGATTTTCAGAACTGCCCATGTGTAAAACTCATGGTCTTCACAACAGAAATACCATTCTGTAGAGACAACAGGAACCCAAGCTCCATTTAAAACAAACCCCAAACTTAAGAGCTGTATTGCAACCTTCTGCTATCAGTCTTGCATGAAAGAAAAACACCTAAAGACGCAGAAGAAAATCTCAGCTGAAGAGTGGATTATACATGCAATGAAAATATCAGAAATGCCAGTGCTAGACAGGAAATTGCATGCATTTTCAGGTATGATGTTTCCTGCACAATTTCAGTGCCAGACGTTCATTTCCATTTTGTATTTCCACCACCAGAATACAGAAGCAGAAAGCAATCCAAAGCAGGTTATGCATCATAGCTCACAGAAAGCAGTGTTTCACTGATAGTTTTAAACCCAATACTAGGCACTTCTTATATGTAAGAGATGTTTACATGCAGTAGCTGAATAAACATCTGAGTTCCAAAAGATATTTGAGTTAGAGACTCAGAGCAAAAAGGTATTTTACCACCAGGATTCACTGCAGCTGAACCAAGAGCTCAGTGGAAGAACATTACCCAGGCTCCCACTCACCGCCTCAAATCAAAAAGGCTTTAAAATACAGCAACGTGAATGTAAACAAAGTTTTACAGCAAGCAAGAATTGGCCCAACAGCCTTCAGAACAAAGCACGCCAGCAGCAATCCCATGTGCACCAGTTACAGATGTTAACACGGCCTCTCTACTCGAATGTGCAACTCCTGTCATTATGGTCATATGAACCATTTGGGCCAGAGCGTGTCTCAAACAATATATTGTTCCCCACACCATCTCAAAGACCCCTCTGCCCACTGCTGCATATTTCTACAAGCGATTCCCCAATTGTCTAAATACAGCCCACAGTTTTCATCTCCTTGAGTGTAAAATTAATCAATGGCTACATTTAAAGCTGACTTGTTCCTGCTTATTTACCACCAGCAAGTAAGACCAAAAAGAACCCTAGAAAATGCCATCAGTAACTGATAAATTTTAATTAAAAATAACTAGATTAAAAATGGTCAATGGACAGATCTTAAAACATTAGCATGTCAACTTTATCTCCTGGCTTTTTAAATCACCACCCAGCGTTAAGGAAAATTTTACATTGTGTACACCATATTACATTAACACACGAAATCAGGGGGTTTCCTCTATGTTGTTTTACTGCTGTAACCTATTTTCTAGTCTTTCTCCCATTCTAACTTACTGTTTCTCTCATCAGTTAGATTTTGCCCTATAGGTGTTTTCAACTCCCATGTAAAATAGCTACTGTGCCTGTATTATTAATCCAGGATCATCTTTCTTGATCCAGGTTTTGAGAACATTCTAAAAAAATAAGCATCTTCCAATAGCAATTCACATATTTCTCTTTAGAACTGTTTTCTACAATTGAGTGGCTTTGTATTTTTCACGGTATCTGTTCTTAAACAGTTTCATAGAAGTATACCATGTAGAAACAATACAATCCAAATGAATAATGTGCCTCAGATTTGGTAACATCTCATTATTGAGCTTCAACTAGTTTTCGGTTCTGCCATCAATCCCCATCATTTGCCAGTACAAGATTCACACTCGATACTTCAATGTTAGAGACAACCTCTCCTCAGACTATAAAACTAGCATGGGAAATACCTGACTTAGAAATGGAGTCACAAAGACCATATCCACTACAAAAAAGCTTCAATTTTTCTTCATTATGCAAACAACAACAACAAAAAAAAGCAGCTATTACAATACAATAATACATTAACAGTATATGTCATCATGATGGTATTGGAACTTAGAAAGTAGACCTGTAAGCAGCTTCATATTTAGCTTTTAAGGTTGAACTCATTCCTGCGGTTGGTACAAAACCCAGTAGTCTTTTCATGCCTAGCCTAAACCAGGTATTTCTGCCAGCACAGCTGTATGGGACAAAGGTGCAACTCCCAGTTTGCGGCCATACCCTAGCAGAACACCCTAACTCTGGTATCATTATACCAGCGTAACTAGCTGTGTTTATGTGGACCATCTGAAGACCTCAACCCTAGGCACGTCCATGCTGACTGCTCTCACCTACAGCACAATAGCACACCAAGAAAATACTGACCAGATACAAGCTCGCTTAAAAGGCGCAGACTGCCAAAGACTGTTACAACAGAGCTCTACTCCTTTTACTGTGCTGAATGTGCAGCCATTCATTTTTCTTCACTGTTTGTTAGATCTTTATTTTGTCCAGAGCTGCTATCCACAATACTTACTAAACTATTCTTCCATGGAAAGAAGTCCCAGGCAAGCCCAGCACTTAGCACAGAGAAACCTATAACTGTGTACTCAACTTCCCTAAAGACAAATTCACATGAAAAATGGGTTTATAATGTAAGAGAACATGGCTCAAATCCAGTTATTTAAATATATAGTGAGCTAATGATGCAAGTATTCTTCCAAATAAAAACAGAACCAAAACAACCCCCCAACCCCCTCTCCCCCCAAAAATCCACCCAAAAACCAAAAGCCTCTCATCTTCCACCTGGCATAGATGGAGAACATGCCAGTTAGCCCCCTTATCCCCCTAAAAATACTTTTTAATTGAAGTTGATCAACTAGGGGTGACAGAGCTGTAGCGTTAACACTATCAAGTCTTGAGACGGACCCACACAAACATTGTCCAGAGTTGCAGGCAGCCCCAAAAGCCCCATTCCCTCTCGCCTCCCAGCCCAGCAGTAACATACTTGTCTGGCCTGACCAGCAACCGAGATGCAGCAGCCCAGACTGTTCACCACTCCGCAGACAACCAATAAAACAGGTTACAAGTAGGGGCAACTGGGTCCATTCCAGTCAGTCTTGCAAGGGAGCTCCAGTCTTTGCTGTTTAAAGACAAGAAAACCCAGGCAATGGGGTGGGGAGGAAAGGGGCCAGAGGACCAGCTTCATCTCATGTGCTGGCTTACGGGGCTACTCATTTCTGGTATCCAAACACTCCTCCCAGTGGTGGGGGAAAAGACATTTCAGACTGCGCTCTCAAACACTTAGTGCAAAGTCTGAATTTTCAGTTGAATAGGCAGGCTTTCCAGGAACTGTAATATATTTGCAAATTCTCCATAAATGTTACTTTTTCCAAATTGGTTAGGAGGGGTGCTCCTTCCTTCTATAGCTGCATTACAAAATTAGTGCAATCTCTCAGCTACTAGTTCACAATGAACTCGGGGTTACAGCTTTGCCTCTTCTTGCTTTGACATGATTTACTTTCAGTATTACTGCTTTTACCATTATGGCCAATTTTATTTACCAGTTTTCCTTATTTTATAGTCTGTGTAGAGAGTTCTTGTGAGGAAAATACCAAACAAAAAAAACCCCACACCTGAATCTCATGTGTAATCACAAGCATCTGATTTTCTAGAAGAAAGCCTTGCTCATTATGAATTAATGAACTAGTAATCCAACTCAGAAAAGAAATCAGAATTTCCTTACAGAGAGCAAAGAGATTTAAGAGATTTAACTGCAGAAACTAGCATAATAACCAAGCAGAGACAACACCTCTGTATGTAAACTATTAAAATTCATTCCTTTGTATATTACCTTCTAAAATGGCAATTTAAACCATTTTCTTTACATGAGGGTAGTTACAGGCATTTACCGTAACTTGACTACCATCAAAAAAACCCTAACTGAAAAAACCCTAACAAACTAAGAGAGCAAGCAGGCAGTTCAGACAATTAGCTACAGCAGCACAAACGTTCCGAGTGAACACTGAAACGCACTGCCGTTTGCAAAATGATAGTGGGGAGAGGCAGCGAGAAGAGAGTCCACTGAGCTATGCATTAACTTACAAAGTAAAGTCTGTCAAGACCGCGAAGTCTATATAAACAGCCATTTTACAGATAGGTAAATTATGGCACATAAGAGCCAGCAGCAGAGCCTGAAACTCCTGAAGCCAGCACAGGACCACACTGCCAAGATTATCCATCACCTGGATTTGGCCTTGAACTGACCTGAAACCCCAACTAACTCCCCGCTTAGAAAGTGTGAGTAAGAAGGTAAAAGCTTCCAAAATTAGTATTTAATTCAGAACATGGTGAAGTGATTCTGCTGTGTCTTACTACACAATGTAACCCACTGATATTTTACCTTTGCATAGTAATTTACTATTTTAAAATAACCACATGGCATACAGCAGTTGTTTTTAAGAAAATTCTAGGTTTTTTCAACTAGGTTATTTGGCTTTTTCCTAGAATACAGCAATTTTTTTTTCTTTTAATTATCTGTGCTCTGCCCTTCAGGATGAAAGATACGTTGTAGTTAAAATGTGTTTATTATTACAGAAAAAACACAGCTCTTCAAAAGAGATATCTGGACATGGGCTTGACAGAACTAGCCACTGAGTGCTCCCCTCCCTTCAGCCCTCCTGCTTTTCCTTCTACCAAACTCACAAAAAAAGATGCAAAACATATCCCCGAGATATCTGTCAGGCTCTCAGTTAACAACGTTTTAGCTACAAACTGGTCTATTTTCAGACAGATGCAGACTCTTGACAAAGTAACTAATTTTAGTCTAAACCATGGCTTTACAATATATCATTTATTTTATGCCATTGCATTCAGGTTTTCCATACTGGAGGCTGGACATTTTCCCTCACTGCTTCCATCCAAGTTCTTGTCCCTTCACCTCACATTCCGCAACTGCTTTCAGTTAACAGGGTATTTTATGATCAAAGGTTTTAAGAACTAAAAAAACCCCAGAAGTAACAAATATAAAATTTTATTTTTCTGTATGAATAAAGAACAAACAGATCCACTAAGCAGTCAAGAAAAACGCTTACAATAATAGCTAGGACAAAAAGCCTGCAGCAACGTCAGCTCAACATCCAGTAGATTCAATAGCGTACAAGGAAAAAGTCCTTTCTGAAGCACTGAGCACCAAATACTCCCATCCCCAGCTAAACCATGTAGAGCTTCTCATTCTTTAGCTTAGCTAGTAGAGATGGCAGCCTTTATATTTGACATGGACTACTTCAAGTCTTCTGTTCCTTGGAGCATATTCCCATCTCTTCCAATGGATGTGAGCAGGGGGCAAACGTAAGGAGGTAAGCCTCTAGTAACTCCCGTTCTAGCATAACAGTCCATTTACTATTCTCACTTGCGAGCAGCATGAAATAACTTCACAAAAACAGGAACCTTGGCCTCAAATTCTTTTGCTTCTTGAAATACAAGCATTTTCGTAACGTAACACCAATCCGGTTTTGGTTTAGGATTGACAGTGAAACAACTCATTCTGGTAAACAAAATGGGTCATCTTTTTCAAGTAACACTTCCAGGACTATTACAAATTGAGTTGGAAAGGTTATTTAATAAGTTACTTGGTAAAACCTTCCACTGTTGTAAATATAGTAGCACAGTTCAGTGCTGCTGATTCAGTTTCCTCAATTCTTCACTTGAACTTCAGGCTCTATTTTAATGTAGTGATTTTCAAGATCTCTTTTAACATTTTTCCTCAAAACGCTTAACAAGCATTCCTTCACACCACACCAAATTAAACAGAAGATGCACAGTGTCTCTCCTAACACACACACAGTTTATTATGTATTGGATATCTTTAAGAAACAACTAATGGATCATCTTGAAGCACCAGTTCTTCAGCGCCAGCAGAGCCATTTTTCAAATGTCTCAGTACCAAAATATCTCAATGTTTTAAAAAGGCTACATTTTTGTACAAGCCCCAGTATTATGAGGCTTCAACAGAAAGAAACGACAGATTATGCATACAATGAAACTCCTCTTTATCGATGCACTTACTCTGAGATCTTGGACCAAACCCCCAGGCTGGTATGAACAGGCGTAGCTTCAACTGAGGCAATGGCTCCACATCAAAGAACCCTAAAGTGTTCGTCACCTACATAAACTGTATTTAAAAAAATATATATGCTGGCATGTATTCACTTGATTTCATGTTCATGTTTCTAGTAATTTCAGAACTCAATTTTCATAGAGACTTTTATTCTAAGCTAAATAGCAGAGATCTCAGTAGAAGAAAACCTTAATAGCCTTCATATCCAATGGTAATTTGGAAACCTGTATCTTTCCTGATTTTTTCAGTCATTAGTTACAGTAAAAAGGCTCACCTTCTCTCCTGGGCCATTTTTGTACTTCCCAGTGTCATAAAACCCCCAAGCACCTCCCATTTTGGAGCAATACTCAGTGGAAAACTCAGATTCTCCTGCATGCTCTTCCACCTGCTCTAATACAAAGATGGTTTCTCAAGAGAGGCTCAAAATGCTCAAACTTTCTTGAATTCAAAAGAGAAAGGGCTGTTATAACATGAAAACATGATTAAGGTCCAAGTTCTTTCCATGCATTACCTAGGTGGTTTTTCTGAGGCATGTAAACACCTGCCTATATAACTGTGTATGTGAAGATAAAAGGAGCTTTTGAGCTGATGACTTGTAATCTGGAACATTCCTTCCTTTTGGACATCAGCTTGCTAGAAAAGGGTTACTGCACCTTCTTGCTAAGGTTCTTACAAGATTTGTTTTTGTTTTGAAGCTGTTTGTTTTTTAAAGAACACATCTTGTAATCGGATCGGTATTTGCATCTCCTTGAAAGAGCAGTATCATCAGGAAAATCTAGATGCTCTCGTGTACCACCGCTGAGCCATGCAGTACTTCCCTCCTGGGTTTACTTAACAATGCATACTCACAATCATGTAAGAATTATTTTGTTGGCATATCATAACACCAAGCTCTTCAAGAATAAATTGAGATAATACTGCCAAATTCTCTTCTGCAGTACAAAAAAAAAATGAATACTCAAAAATCAGTGGTTTCTGTCACTTAATGTCCCCTTTAATACCAGAAATCTCACAGGAGCCTACTTGAAATCCAACCTTCTAACATAAATTGGTGCAGTATTACTACTGAACAACACGAAACACATTCAAGAACTCAATCCATTGTGTTACATAGGCTCAGCAAGAGTCTTCAAGGCTTTCAGGTTAGAGGCACACCAACGTGAACATGCGTACTCTTAGGAACCTCTGAAGGGTTTGGGCTTATACTGCAACACTGCTGACATTTGCTAGTGTTATTAATATTTATTGACTAATTTTTTTTTCCACTTCACCATCAGCAGAGTCCCAGAAACAGCCTTATAAACTCCACGCATTATAGTTCAAGGATAGGGAGGAACAAAGGTCTACAGTTGCTTTCACAATGTGCAGAGGAGGAAGCAAGCACCTCTAAGTAAATGCATGTTACATTGCTGACTGAAGCCTTACATATGATAGCAGGATAGTCTTCTCTGGCCTCTCTTCTGGTGGCAGTAGAAACATAGCATGCAACTACGCTTCTCAGCTTCTCGAGGCTTACAAAGAACATACTTCAGCATGATCTTTGCCTAACATAAATAAGCCCTTGATGGACATTTCTGAGAAGTGAGAAACCAACCAGAAAACGGGGATGGCAATTAAATGAGGGAATAAAATGGATTATCCACTTCACACCTCCACCTTAAAACCAATAGTTGACTTAATTGCCAGACTTAAGTTGTTGATAACAGTATGCAGCTATATTTGTTGCCACCCTCTCCAAAAATGGTCCAGGATGTGCCTCCAGAGACACCAGAGAGGAAGAGCATTTCTACAGAAGGCAGAGTTGCTAAAAAAGCTTGAAAGTACTTGAAATAAAAGCCTCTTACCATCCCATCACCCTGTTACAGACCACCTGACAACCTGGACCATCTGATCACATCTACACCAGACCTCTCCACTAAGTGTGGACCGGTTGTTGGTATTTCAGGCATGCCAACCAAGAGACCCAGGCTGCAGACTGGAGACACTGTTTTAAAAGGGCAAAGCAAGCGCAACCGTAAACAAAAAATGGAACCGCTGCTTCCATCAACATACTGCCAAATACTCAGACCTTCACTGATAAAATGAAACCAAAGCACCAACAGAGCAGAATTATGGAAAATATCTGGAGTAGGCAAATCCTCCACAACTATTCTTCGCTGATTTCTAGTGCCTTGATAACAAGGAGGAAGGGCAGCAGCACTATGCTGTTGCCTTCATCTTTAGCAGGCACTGGAAAGTAATTTCTGATCACTTTTACTGAAGGAATTCAAAACTGTTTCACGTTTGAGGAAATGGCAAAGAACAGACAACACAGGCACTACCACAAGGTAAGCCCTATGGCAAAGCAAACAATCCAGAAAAATCCAGAAAGCAGTAAAAACACCATTCTGTAAGCCAGAAACCACTCTGCCCTCCCCGTACCTGTGGGGTGACTCTACAGGAGATTTACTGAAAGATTTCTCCTCTTCTTACAACACATAGAAAGGTACGCTTAGAGTATATACAAAAGGGTTTTGTATTCGCTTTCGACTCTAGTAATGGTGGCTCATTTCCACCAGCGTTGAAAGAAATTAACACACAAAAAGCAATGGCACATACAATCCTAAAGACCTCACACAGGTTTAAGAAAAACCAGCAGTAGCCGCTGCCCCTCAGAGCTAGCGGCACAGGACCCAGGCTTCTCAAACAGATTTTGGAGCTGGACCTCAGTGGCAGAGATCCAGCAGCAAAACCCTGCTCTTTCAAATCATCCCCTTAGACACTAGATGTTAAGTTTCAAGTCCCAACTGTGAGAAACTGAAAAGCTGAAGTTTTTCTGCAAGGCACTCAAGTCAGAATGTTAAATTCTGCTGGTTTATACCATCTTAAGACTCAGAATGAGCACTCAAGAAAACATTTTTTTAAACCCTCCTGGTTCTCTGTTTTATTTAGCACCCATACCATTAAAAATATGTATTTTATGCTACAAATAAAGGCTTAAAACAATCCAAGATCCATTTTTCTAGTGTATCTACCAGCTGCAAGCCACTACCAAAGTAACCAGTAACCCTAAATGGCTCATTTAGTTAAAATGGTGCAGGAATTATTCTGCTAATAGTGAAGTGTCACACCACAGACCTGGGGAAGAGCTTTTCATAGCATCAGCCATCCACACACCAGTTTCTTAAAGGGTTATTGAGAAAAGTCAGCATACTTCTCAACAAAAGCCTTAAATTTGAATCAAATGAGAGTTGATAACCAAACAAAGCTCCCAACAGTGCTGTTTTACCCACTCTATGCAATGAGACAGACTCGCTCCTTGTAGCGCATGGGGGGAAACCCAGGAGCACATGAAAGTGACACAACTACTGAAGAATAGCTAAAATCCAAAAAACTCAATACCTAATCATGTTGCTGATATTTTGTTTCTAAAGGAATCTTGACCCTTACAGGTATATGAGAAGCTTGGGACTACATCAAAGAATGGATTCAACAAACCAGTAAATGAATCCACACTTCCAGGCACTCTTATGACTAAATTTCACTTACATAAGACTGAGACACACACTTGGTCAAATTCTGTAATTTCTGCATCTCACAGCACACAATTAAGCAAACAACAAGCTTCACTTTGACTATCAAGAGCTAAATGCTATCCAAATACAAACACAGGGAATAAAAGGATCTTAACACATGCCACAGTTGAGGTATACTATATATACAATCAGCCAAAGTTTTATCATTGAAGAACAGGCCTGGAAGGTCTTCTCCCTTAAAGGTATTCTGAACATGGACACTGTCAAACCTAAGCCCTTCTAAAACAACCCAGGTTCTTGAGAAATGTTTGAGATTTTCAATAAGTTCTCTGGTGAGCTCATATCCTTCCTTTTTTGCCTAGCCATCTTTGCTCTACTGCACATTCACAGCCCCCAGGATGAGCGTACCACAGATACGGCTTTATGTTTTTGATTAGAACCCTACAACAGAAGTAATCTGAATATTCTTTACTGTTTTATAAGAAACATTCCCAACTTTGAACTCGGTCTAGAGGAAACAGAAAACAACAAATTCTCTTTCTTAAGCCCTGCCTTTAGGAAGGAAGGATAAGCTTTGCATACTGATTCTTACATTCTGAAGAAAGCAGATTACATCCAGGATAAGGAAATTGCAAAAAAAAGTACCCAAGTGGGACAGAATGGTAAGTAAAAAAATAACAAATGCTTAAGGGCAAAAAAAACCCCAACCAACCAACAACAAAAAAAAAACCCCAAACCAAAACAAAAACCAGCAACAGAGAACAACTTCAGTCTCAAACCCCCTTTCTAGACCTGCCACTAAATTAGGGCAGCAGAGCAAAGCACAGAATAATCATTTCTCTGTTGCAACATTTTCTCCCAGGCTTCTGAATAGCCATTAGCTTCGAGTAGAAAAAACAAAGGTTACAGAACCGGTGCCACCCCCAGGTGCCCCACTGTACGGATTTCATTAGACTAAAAGCTGCTTCTCCCCCACCGCACCCCCTGTACCAAATTATCACCGAGATGATACTGTCCTAGAGGTGAAGCACTCCCTGTTCACAAGCCCAGCGCTCTGCACTCCCAGCTCAGCACAAAGCTCACCATCCATTTTAAAAGCCAGCCAGTCTCCTTTCCAACACAACTTACATGCTTTAGTACTTGCTGCGTTTAACCTACTCAGGTGACCTTTTGATACACAAGCAGAGAAAACCCATCTCAGAAAAAAAAACAAAAAAAGGTATCGATATCAATATAAACAAACGGCGTCTTCTGCAGATGGCGATTATGGCAATTAATCCCTCCACAAAGCACGCCGGTGGAGCACCAACGCAGAAATCTGGTCACCCAAATACTCAAACTCCCTAACTTCACCATGCAACAAAGGCTTTTAAGGCTTTTATTTCCCCCTCCTAATTTGAGCTAACAATCCTTGGTGAATTATTCATACTCCTCAACTCACATTGTCCAGCCGCCATCCTCCCCCCCCCCCCCCCCCCATCCGTCGCGGGTTGGGGTTTTTTTTAAGCTTAATATTTCCAGATTCCAAAACGGAATTTCTTTTTCTGCACAAAACCAAATCCCCACAGGCTCGGTGACCGCCTGGAATAAAGCACCATCAATTCCTACCCGCTCATTTACAGAAGCAAAGCCAGCCCCCGGGTCGCTCCCCGGCACCGCCGCAGCTCGGCCGAAGCCAGGCGCTCCCCCCCCGCCGACCCCCGCGGACACCCCTCGGCCTCGCCGCCTGCCCTTCCCCCGGTCCGCTCGTCCCTCGCTTTCGGCGCGCAGGCCGCCCGGCCGCAACGGCTGAGGGCGCGGGGAGCGGAGCGGGGCCCACGCACGCCCCGCGGGGAGAAAACACGCCGCGAGCTCCCACCCGCGGACCCGAGAGCCACGCCAGGCCGGCGGGACAGCTCCCGCCGCGGGAGACGCGCCGCACCGCGGGGAGCCCCCCCCCACACACACACACCCCCCCCCGCCCCGCACCGGAGCCCCGACCCGCTCCCCCCCGCCGACAAAATGGCGACGTGGACGGCGGGGAGGAGGAGGAGGAGGAGGAATGAAAGAGCGAAGCGCTCCGCGGGCTGGGGGAGCGCGGGGAGGGAAGGGGGGGGGGACCGAGGTCACAAAGCGGGGGGCGGCGGGGGGCCCGCGGAACGGCGCCGGCAGCACCGGAGGAGATGGCGGAGGGGAGGGGGGGGGGGGAGAGGAGGCGGCCCCCCGGGCCGGGCGGCGAGCGGAGGGGGGGGGCGGGCAGCGCGCTGCCGGCGCGGGCCGAGCCCCGGCACCGCGGGCGGGCCGCTCGGGAGGCCGCGTACGTCGGCCGGCGGTACCTCTTCTTGTCGGTGACGCCGCCGGGGCTCTCCATGGCGGCGGGCCGGGCTTCTTCCTGCCGCCGGCTCCCTGGATACGAGGCGGGCGGCTCCAATGGCCGCCACGGGGCGCGGGGAGATGATGGCGGCGCGGCCGGGAAGGGGCCGGGTCTGGGGCCGCGCGGGCTCAGAGCATCGGGGCAGGCTGCGGGGAGGTGCGGGCGGCGAAGGGCGCAGCGGCGGCGGTGGGCGGCGCGGGGCTGGGCCGGGCCGGGCCGGGCTGGGCCAGGCGCGGAGGAGGAGGAGGAGGGGGCGGGCAGGGCCGGCCCGGGCCCCGCGCTGCGCCAGTGAGGAGCGGCGGCGCGGCCCGGCCCCCTCGGCCGGCGGGGTCAGCTGAGCGCTCAGCTGGGAGGGGGCCGGCGCCTCACGTGTGGCCGCTGTGTGCGGGGCGGGGCGGGACCCCGGCCCCGCCCCCGGGGCGACCACCTGTCCCCCCCCGGTGAGCACACACCCCCCCCCCCCAGCCCCCGGTTTCACGCCGAGGCCGAGCACCGCCGGCGCGGATCGGGAAAAAACGGCCAAAGACGAGCCCGCCGGCGCGGCCGCGCGTTTATGGGCATACCGCGGCTTGGGGCGGGGGGGGGGTTCTGCACGGAACTTTTTGTCGGTGCTTGAGTCCTCTCCCAATGGGTTCGTAGTCCGAAACCCAGGACTTTTCCAGTTACGCAGTTCGAGCCCTCCTATTAATTAAGAGAAGCGCGCGGCCGGGCGGGCCAGAAGGATAGCACACGGGTCATTAAGCGCGTTTCGAGCAAGTTTTTACAACTTCAAAAACCCCGACGCCCGCGGGCAGCGCCGGCAGGCTGGACGGGGGGCCGCGCGGAGGCACCGCGCCTCCGCTGCCTTCCCTCCCGCCCGGGCAGGCCGGAACCCCCCGCCGGCCAAGCACCGGGCCGCAGCATCGCGGTCTCCGCCGGGGAGCGGGGAAACGTCCCGGTCCCTTGCCGTGCCCCGGGGAGGGCTGCGGGCGGGCGGGCGGCGTTAGGACCAGCGCGGCCCCGCCGCGGCGTTGCCCCGCGCTGCCCCTGCCCCACCGGCGGCCGCCGGGGGGCGCCAGAGAGCAGCCGCCCGGCGCGGGGCGGCCCGCGGGGTCGCTCCCCTCACGGCGCGGCCGCGGGTGACGGGACCGGGCCTCGGGCCACGGCACCCCCCGGCAGCGCGGCGTGGGGCACCGCTCACCTCCGGGGTGAGCTCCGGGGTGAGCTCCGGGGTCTCCTGCAAACCTCGGGTGGCCCGGGAGGGTCGTCAGGAGCGGCCGTGCGGGGGACAGGGCCCGTGGCGGCCCAGGCCTTAGCGGCAGGCCCGGCGTCGGGACGGCCACGCAGGTGCTCAGGGGCGGCCCCTCGGATCGGGAGGCAGGCCGCAGCCGGGGGGGAGCAGAGAGAGGAAAACTGGGGGTTGAGCCCACGCATTTAGAATTAAAGGGTCCACAGAGGCCTTCGTCCTGTGTGTCTGAGCGCTGTGGGGAGGCGGGAAAGGTACAGCTCCAGGTGGAGGGACTCCACGGAGCTCAGAGGTTCCTTTACCTCTTGTAGGCTTCCTCCAGCCAGGGCTTTTAAGTGATCCCATGGAGCTGAACCTTACGAGACTACTCGGTTTGCCGCTCAGAGGTAATGATACCTTTTAGAAAAGCAGCTTTGACAGGCATAAAGTACCATCCTTGCGCTGCTGTGTCCACATGCGGTGTTGTAAGAAACACCTGCAGGGCAAAGTGATGTCGTTTCAGTACTGCACCCTCCTAACACTTCTGCAGTGGATTCCGAACTTGCAGGTAATGAGCAGTCGGTTTTGCGTACAACCATGGGTGTTTTGTGTTTCTGGTTTTGTGTTTTTAAAATTTCATTTGAAGAAAAAGCAATGACTGTGACATTAATAGAAATCACCAGGAGTTTCTGTATGAAATTAATTGCTTCTGCCCGCAGCAGTCAGATACACAGAAGAGGCACAGGTGCTATAGTCTCCTTTGATTTCTTTAAGATTTCTCATCAGAACGCTGACAAAGCCCAGCTTGACTTAGCTTATGAGATGTGACAACAGCATAGCCCATGGCGGTGCGGCTGTGGACTACTGATATTTCTGTTGTCCTGTGCTCACTGGGGCCTCGAGAAAAGAAATAATCAAAGCAAGACTCAAACTCAGGTCTCTTGCGTAAGTACCAAGAAGTCCCACACAAGAACTCACGGACAACTTCATCTTTCAAAGTGAAATATAGGCAGTTTAGACATAGGAAGAAATTCACTCCTGCGCGGCAGCTGTCGACTGTTTTAGTACAGTCACAGACTCACCATAACAGCCCCTAAGGAATTTCCCTGGTGAAATGGGGGGATCTCCTGGCAGGTGCAGAAATGACGTACCCAGCTCAGTGCCACCTTCCTCATCGGAGCCCTTGCCACGGGGAATGCATCGGGGGAGTTTCGGTAGTGAAATGGTGCTACCAGAGGTACTTCCTGTGCCTTAGAGGAGGTTGGTGCAACTCTGAGCAGCCATTGCAGCTTCTCTAAGCTGAGTGTGAGATGAAGTGGTTTCTGGTGAGCCCGCTGCACTCAGAAATGAAAGCCTCTTTTGCACTTCAGCTGCAATCTCGGTGCTCACACTCCCTTCAAAGACCAAGTAGCACCAATGTGGTCCAGACTGGGGACTGCCTAGCTCTAACGCTACAGAACCCGGCTTATCCTACGCAGTAAACTCTTTATTTTCAATCCTACAGCTGTCAGTCCTTTGAATGACAATTTGGTGCCCATAAGCATGGATGTCTTAGGATCCACTTGTGCACCTTTAATACCATTATCCAGATTCACATACTGTGTGTGCAGTACATGGAAAGGGTTCCTCATTGAGTATTCTCACACTAGGTTCTGATCATTTTAAATCGTTCAGGCACAAAGGGTCAAGATGTGTTAGCAATCCCCGGGTAAAAGACACTGCAGAAAAATCTCGGTCTACAAATTACTAACACTGCTCAAGTTGATTGTTCAAAGATGTCAGACTTCCCAGCATGAATTCGCTGAGGAGCTGTGAGTAAGTGTTGTGGTCTCTTTACTAGACACATTTTTTTCATGCCAAACATGCTTACCCCAAGCTCATAATAAAGAATACTGCTTCAAAAACCAACTGTGTTTCAGGAGGATGTTAGTGGAAACTTGTTCTGCAATTAAGCATTTCATACTATAGCAGCTCTAGAGAGATGTTCAGCAAACGCTCTCCCCCCACACACATCCTGCCCCTTATTAAACTCTTGCATCACTCCACTAAAATTCTGCACATACATTTTCTTTCCCGCTTTGCCAGTGGCTGATAACAGAAACTTATTACAGTATATAATGCCTTAGTCACTTTTCTTGACCTTTATTGCTGTGCTAAGTTCATACTCCAACTTACGTTAAGAGAACTTCCTGAATAAACTAGTGTTTGCATATGACTAATTAGGGCAAATGCACAAGCTGATGAGTCAGCAAGCAGCTTGGTGAGGACGGTGGTGGGGATGCAGCAGCAGAACAAATCAACGTGAAGATGTGAGATATGCTCCTACCTGTGGCTTCAGATCTGTCTGCTGATGGGTCAGATCTCACCGTGATGGGCTCTGTACGCATTAACTCTCCAGACCCAAATGCATCCCCATCAATACTGATTGGCAAAACTTCTGCTGACTTCAGTGGGAAGAAGATCAGGGGCTTAATTGTCTCAGGCATCTTCCCTCTGAAGAACACTTGCCATTTCTGAGCGTGGACTTACCAGGTGGAGGGTGTTAAAGAGAAGTAAGGACTCCCTCCATTTATCTGGCTTGAGTTGGCAGCTCACATCACGTGGGATGTCACTGTAAAAACCCACCCGCAGCACTGGCTTTCCTGGGCTTTTGCTTCGTAGTACAGCCCCTTACATTTAGGGAATTAATATTCATTGATTCAATAAATAAGCACGGTGCTATAATGAAGGGTACATACCAGTCTATCGATGTTTGACCACAAAACCTGCCTTACCCACAGCACCCCTGTGGGAGCATTTACTTGAAAGAGAAGTGGCACAAGGTCTCTAACACTGTGCAGACCTGTGGCTCTGCTACACAGGCTGCCAACGCTCTAATGCTCGTTACTACGACTTACTATGCCTAACAACGCCAGAACCTGAGATCTCTGGTAGTCAACTCATTTCACAATAGAAAGGCGAATTGAAATTTGAATCGAATTCAAACCAAAACATTGGTAGTGAAAGCCTAATGCTGCCGTTTCTCAAATATGAAATATTGTCTGAAACAGGGTACGTGATGGAAGACACAATCTCTCTTTGGCAACTGTTCTTTCCTCTGGTCTTTTCTAACCTTAGCACTTCTCCTCTCCTTCTTGTGCCAAGATCTTATTTATTTTTCTTTTTTGCATTTGCACAATCCACATTTTTTGAACTATGACCGTATCTTAAAGCCTGCTTGACTCAGTGCACATTTAGATATTTAGAAATACTCTCTTGACCGTGATTTCTGCACGGAGAAGTACACTGATGTGGGTAACAAATTCTGCAGTATAATAAAAGCACTATGTCCAATTCAGTGTAATTAGATTTGGGGGAAGGATTTTCTACCCATGAAAGGAATTTACCAGATGAAAGCATAAGGCAAGCAGGCGCTCAGCAGGCTACGCTGTACAGTTTCACCATTCGGCTGCATCCTGCCAACCCCAGGCCACTCCTGAGCAGATATTGCCAATTGTACGGTGGTTTTCCTGATGTGGACAAAAAGCAGGATGGAATTTTAAAATTGTCCTCACAGAAAAGATGGGTTTGTGGTCAAAGCCCTGAACGAAGGCTTGGGGAGCAGAGGTTTGGTTCCAGGCTTCCTGTTGGACTCTACACAAATCACTTGGAGAAAGGCTTTCAGATTTCAGTGCTGCAATCCTTTGCCACAGTGCTGAGCGGAGGAGTTCACTGCGTGCCGGGTGTGGAGTCCGGCTCCCCATGCAGTGCACCAGGAGCTCTGGGGACCTGAGCAGGAGCCTCAGAAACCAGCTGCGGAGGAAGCGACTGAGATAACCACAGTGGAAACACTGAAAAAAAGGAGCGCTGCTTGGACCTATGGCCTTGCCAAAGCCAGGTCCGGTTTTTGGCCTTCAAGATACTCCTTTGTGCTCAGGATCCTCGGCTGGTAACTCTGCCCTGCAGCTAGGCATGGCGATGGGACTTGGAAAGAGTAGCCAAAGTCGGGGGGGTAAAGCGCTCTCTTGGAGGTCAGAGGTGCTTGTTCAACCTCTGTCCTGTCCAGCTCAGACCGGGGTTTGGCACCCACTTGGGCAAAGCTTCATTTCTTCTCTCCTCTGGGAGCTGTTTCACTTTAGCCCCTTAACTGCTGTTTACAGAGAGACACTTGGGGACATGGGGGAGCTGGGTTTAAATCCTCTCTCCAAACCAGGCAAAAGAGAGATTTGGGCACAGGTTTGCCCCACTCAGCTTTTGGAGGGTGCAGGAGTGCCTAAAGAGCGGGTTTGGTGCTGCTCGGCTCGGTCCCGAGTACTCTTGAGCATACCAAGTGCTGTTTTCGTGGCCATCGGTCTTACTGTGTAAGATGGAGACACAAACTCTTCCATCTCCTCCCCCTTGCCTCTGCTCACACACTCCGAGCACGACTTTCTCGTGAGGCCGCGGTGACCAGCGCAGCGCGGTCTGTCGTCACACCGGTAAGCAGGCCACCGGCTGGTTTTGCTTGTGACCAACAAAGTGTTTTTAACCTACATCTCTGGAGCCCACAAGACACTCCCAATATGCCAATCAGCCCGTAACACCTCATACCTACCAGGCTAGTTTTACTTTCTTCTTTGCCCAGCTTCCCTTTTGAAGGTACTATAAACACAAGTGAAATGCTTTGAGGACACGTAAGGGAAACCAGACGAGCCGTCAGCAGATGCAGCGTGAACTGTGCGACAGTCTTTGCATAAGTTATAACCTAGAGCAGAGGGAAAATGCGTTTCTCAGAAGGAGACGTGGTTTCAATTTCATGCAGATTTCTGACTCCTACAGCTAGTTATGATCCGCAGGAATGTTCTGAAAGAGGTTTCTTTTTCCTTTTTTTGATCCTTTTCATCCCTTCTACCAAGCCCTTTGTTATTTTACAGCCTGGACCGCAAGTTTCTCACGCGGAGCAAGAAAGATTCGGAAATAAATCAAAAGATGAAATTGAATGGGCTTCAGCTGTAATTAAAATGTAAAGGGGGCCAAACTATTTTACCTGGTCCAAAATTGCGAACTGTTTAAAATGCTGGGTTTTTTTTCCTGTTTTGGCATTAAAACACACTTTCTCTCCAATGATACAGTTTTCTAAGTGTTTCTACTTAACATTTCCCCAACTTGGATCTAGCTAAAACACAAAGGGCTTGAGGTTTTATTTGTTTGTTTGTTTGTTTGTTTTCCCCCAACACACTAGAAAATGCAGTGCAAGCTTTAATGACTATGTCTGTTTTAACATGCCTTTTGGAGGACTGTAGGCATTTATGGGGGAATGAGGTAATTAATATATTACTTAGGCATGCAAAGACAAGTTGGAAGCAGCTGTCTTTCTTCTCTTGATATGGCAACACAATCGTTAAAACAATGGCTTCTTATATCTTTTTTTTTCCTCTCTGTGTTCACAGACCACTCAAGTTGCTTGTATAAGTCAAAGCTTTAAGAGCTCACCATATTTTCAGGACCAGTGATTTCTCTCTCAAACATGCTGTTCTCTCTTACTTACTTGAAGTAGCAAAATGAAATTCAGTATCACAATCCCTTTAAGGAAATGCTGGTATTCAAGTAAACTCAAGAGCTCCCATGTTCTCATTTCAGCCTCTAAAAAACGACTTTTAGAGTACATCCATCTCTCTTCCAGACTCAGTTTTTCCACCCAGTAAGCCAGAACCACAGCCTTCACAGACGCGGTGAGAAGATGTGAGTTTAGCTGATCCAGCCAGCTGTGAGAGGTGTCAGGTACCCCAGAGTCTGGGATCCAGAAGCAGATGAAGGAAGGATCAGGTCGCATTGCTTCCTGCCTTGCAGAAAGCAGGTGGGGAGGTGAGGGGGGATGCCTAAACTGGTGCTTCTAAATTGCAGGGTCAAGGAACCAATTATTGCTCTAGGCAGAAATAAGCACTTTGCCAGCTTGATAACAACAGAGCTGAGACACAGATTACAGTTCCTTTAATTTTCTTCCAGTTAATTAAATGATCAATTGCAATATTGGCTTTCAGCCATGGCAATGCCAGCCGAAATGACTTCTCCAGTTTATTAGAGGCTAATCAATAGACAACATTTGCAGCAGTGATATGGGGTTTTATTTTAAAGCCAAATATCAAAATGCAGAGGCAAAATACTGCTGTTATTCACAGCAAATTGAGATCTTGCCCTGCCCCCCCCCCCCCCCCCAAATCCCAGTGAAGGGAAGAATGGCACAAGTAGTTACAGCTTTAGCTTGGGTTGTGTTTTCACTTCTCTGCTCTACCATAGACTTCCTGCATGACCACAGACAAAACACTTAGGTCCAGATACACAAAGATATTCAGGCAACTGAGATAAAAATCAGTTGGACTTAGATACATAAATAGTTTGTGGATCTCGTCCTTTGGAAGGGAGACTGAGTTCTCCACTTATGAGTGGGGTAATAGGTACTTCCCAGCAGAACTGCAACAATTCCAGTCAGGGAAGACAAAGGCCAAGTAAGAGCTGAGGAAAGGCAGTGACTGAACAGCTCCAGGGTATTTGAGCACAAAGCAGCATCTGAGCGCTCTGCCCGGTGTCTTCTCCTTAGTGCTACCCACCTCGGCCAGCAGTAACAGAGACCGACATCCCCTTTGATCGCTTTCCAGCTGTTTCTTGGTTCAAACTCTTCACTCCCAAGGACTTTAGCTAGCGACACTGCGGAGTGCAGGAAGGGTGAAGTGAGGGGCGGTGAAACAAGGACCACCAGTGCTGGGTTGTCAGGCCACTTTGGCAGGTGGGAAAATTTAAAAAAAAAAAAAAAAAAAAGTTGAGGCATAGGATGGGCTGGGGGCATTCCTGTACTGTTAATGAAGAATTTGGCGAGCCTGGCAGGTTAAGGTAGGAGCTAATAAGCACAGCATTTCAGAGACCAGAAAAACCATGGGTTCGTATGTCAAAAGATGTCAACGCAGAATGGAAGGAGTTTGCCAAGGAACTGAGTAAGCAAAATTCAGAACCATAATGACAAAGTTGGTGCATCAAACCTCTCTTTGCTATCTGAGATCACATGTTAAGTAAAGTAATGAAACTGTTTATCAATAAGAGGCAACTTATGAGCGTGGGAAACAAAGATCTCATAGGAACTGATCTAGATAAGAATGACCACAGACCTCACCATTTTCAGAACCAAATGAAAATTTGTTTGTGCTGCCAGCTTTTGCTCGGTGCAAGCCTTTAGTACATATAGGTATTCATGCACCCCACAAAGAGAGATACACACAAGCTAATCAAGTTTTCTTTTTCCTATTGTCTTAGAAAGGAGAGAAAAACTTAGTTCATGGATGTAATTTTCATTTTCAGACAGCTGAGAAGCTCTCAGTTCGTCATGAACAAAATACCTCACCAAAAAACAGGAGAGCAAGCAAGGTCAGATACCAGTTAAATTTCATCACTATTTCATGGCTGCTGCCTTTATTAAATAAAAAATAATGCAAGAAGACTATAGCAATAGCATCTCTACTACTCATTTGCATTACTAGAACTGTTACGCAAAACTGAGAGAAGATGGTACTGCCCGCAACCTCCCCCAGGTAAAAGCAAGCGTAGGCCTGAGTACAGCAGCTTGTGGATTATTGATAGGACGAGCAGCTGAACATTAAACCATCTTCTCCCAAAGCAGCAGCGAAAGAAATCTAATTGGCAGAGTAGAGCATGGTGTCTGGAGAAGGAAGAATCCATTCTGGTGTAACAGGAACACTTTTGCAGGGTTTTAAATTGATTTAAGCTTGAAAACAAACAAACAAAAATCAACCCCTTAGGCACCGAGATCCATAGGAGACATAATCGAGGTGAACTGGGCCAGGAACTCATGAACCAAAGAGTCTCAGTAGCTGTTAGAGGCATATGTATCACTATAACTGATTTATTGGGCAGGAACGCATGCCTGGCTCACCTGGTACTCTCAGTCTGACATGTCCGGAGCACCGCACCCTCACCCACGTGCCAAGCATCCCTAAGGCTCAGACAGACGGAAAAAGGCCTGCGAGAGGTAGAGTTGGGGGGAAAGAAACACCTCAGTGACATCTCGGGCTCCTCTATAGCCAGCCTCGCTGACTGAGCAATGCCTCTTACGTTGCATCTCGGTGCGACCTTGCTTCCCCGCAGGTATGTGCAGAGGAGGGGGCAGAGGAGAGCCCATGCGAGGTGCCCCCAGTGCATCGGGCTGCAGGCAAGGCAGCGACAGGCAGGCTGCTCCCACTGTGTGGCTTCTCAGTGGAAAATTGGAAATGTAGAAACATAGCCACAATAATAAAACCCAACAGAAGACACCCCCTCCTCCCTCAAAATACAGACACGCAGGCTTGGCTCAACCCAAAGGTCAGCTCATTGCCAGTCCATTGACTTCTTCGAGATCACGTAGGCAGCCAGTCCGCTTCTCAGGGATACATCCCAAGTTTCCAAATTCACAGATCTGTGCGGTAACCACTAATCTTCCTGGCAGGGATTTTTTACAGACAAAAAGTCCCTCACATGTTTTTACCCCATCAAGAAAAGACAAGTATCTTGCATCATACAACTCTTATTATTTTTCCCTGCAAAGCAAACTCGTCTTAAAAAATGGGCTGAAAATGACTTAAACGAGCTGAAAACTACTCAGGAGCAATGTTTATTCTGCAAAACATAGTTATCTCATGTCCAGGAGCCGTCATTAATTTGAAAAGTTTCCGCATGACCTCAGAGTTTCTGCAGCATGTGTGAGCGTCCTGCAGCCTCTGCTGCATATGATGGTGAAGAAATTGCTACTGCAGCCCCGTGGAAAGAGTAATAAAGTTCTCTCTGTCGTGTCTGAGACAGCGCGACCAGTTTATTTTTTTAAAATCAATTATAAAACTGCACATCTCAGTGTAAGTATTTAATTGGTGCGTATGCATGCTCACCTAAAAAATGCTGCTAAGCAGAGGTAGCTGCTGGTCACAGGGTTATGGCCTGTGTCAGACACAGGTATGCTTCCTGAGATTGGATGTGGCCAGCTTTGAAGTGCTAGGTGTCAGTGAAATCAGGCCAAGCTCTTGCAGGCTCATAGGAGGAGTATGAGGAAAATATAATTTCCTGGAGTTAGCTAACATATCTGACCAGAGAAAGTCAATCTCATCGATTAGTATCTCTTCTTCTGTTGGCTCTCTCTAATCTCTCCTGCTTGGGCGACTCCTCCCAAACGCCCCATTGCTAAACAGCAATTAAAGCTTAAATACATTAGCAACTCCGTATTATAAACTCGCTCGCAAACCACATGGTGCTGCCAAGCCTGGCCGTGACAGTGGGACTCTGCCTCATCGCTGGCTGCTTTCCCGTGCCAGGAATATCGATCAGTCACTCTGAAACGACGTCAGAGTTCACGGCCCGTTATAATATGATTTTGACCTTTACAAAGTGACTGCAGCCTCTGTGGGGCGTGCGGTTTCAGATGGGGCTGGGTTCAGGTGACCGTCCCTGTCCCTTGCTCCGAGGCCGATTTCTTCTCCGCTTGACCAGGCCAGAAGTTGTCCTTTCTCCTTTCGGATAACGGGAAGCATTTGTAGTCCATCATACGTGCGATGGCGTATTGCAACTCTCCGGTTAGCGCTCGCTGCAGCACCCGTGCAGACACTCCATGTGCTGCCCGCAGAGCCCGGCAGGGCAGGGAAACCCGGGGCTTTCCCTTTCGATATTCAGCTTATCACCAGGAATATAGGGACCAGCCATGGAAACCCGTGTCTCCATTTACCTCGCTGAGCCTGCAGCGGTTTCAAGTGGGGTTTTTGTGAAGGTGAGGCAAAGAGGTTTTGATGGGAAACCATCGTCTGTGGTGCCTGGGGAGGGACGTAGGTGTGATAACCCCTGCAGAGCGGGGACTCCCTCGAGTTGAGGGGATGCGCATGGAAGAGGGGAGGACGGGCAGCGAGAAGGCTCTGACTCTGTAATCCCTCCCCTACACAAATAATCTCTGCTCTCCCAAGTCACCTCGATGACATTTTGCTGTGGCAGGTCGTAAGCAGCGGTTCCCCGGGTACAAAACGGGACACTTCTCCAAAGCACGTTGAGTTTGACTCGGTTTGCTAACGCTGCTGAGCGCGTGAGCTTCCAGGCAAGCTGCTCTGTTCCATTTCTTCTGCGTATCAGCATGGCCAAGTGCATTTCCCCTGTGATGAAACCAGGAGATAAGGAGTTATTTTAAAGTCCTGGAGACTTGTGTGAGAGCAGGGTGAGGGCCTCCTCGCTTGTTTACACACACCGTTCTGGTGGAAAAGCAAAGAGGTGAGCCTGGGAAGAGGGAGGCTTTGCCAGGGCATCCTGCTGAGCTGTCCTTGGAGGTCCCCGAGCTCCTAAACCACAGAGGGGATGGGTAAAAGGATGGAGGTGGCTGGAGAGCACAGGGATGGTAAACACATGACTCAGGCACGAAGTGGTTTCAGCAGAGGGATGGTAATGCACAAGCAATAAAATGGGAGCTACCAGCACAACATTTCCTGTTAACCACATACCAGCCTCGCTCAGTTTTCCAAGGAGAAGACACCAGGGAGAGGAGGGAGGGATCTGCTGAGAAGCCATGGCTCGGTCCGTGCCAAAACTTTACCCTAGACATAAAAGATGAGAAATTCCCATCACAACCCAGAGGAGTCTGGGTACACGAGAGCTGCAGCAGGCAATAAAAAAAATAAATTGGGGGCAGAAACGGGAGCAGCACTGGAGAGAGCCAGGTGAAAGCCCACAGCCTGGTAGAGGTCTGGGCAGCGCTGGGGAAGCGACCCCCCCAGTCCTGCGCAGAGCCCGAGCCCGAGCTGGGGCTTTCCCGGGTGGGCTCCGCTAATTTTTTCCTCTCTAGAAAAGAGAATTTGCACTGGGGCAGATGTCCGGAGCTGCTCGCTATCTGCTGCTGGTTTTGGAGCAGCGCTGCCTTCGCTGCCATCAGGAAAGTTGCAGGTTGCTTTAATAAATGCTTTCTGCAAGCAGCCTTTTAATGGGATCTTTTGCCTCTGGAGGATGTGACGTGTGGTAACAGTCTGTCTGCAGAAACACTTTCCCGTCTGTCTGCAGAAATAGGCCAAACACGGAGTTTTCTCCTTACTCACACAAAAAAAAAAAGGGTGGTTTTTTTTAACTTAAAAACTCACGTGCTTTCGCAGAGCGCAGACATGGCACTGTCAGCCGCTGGGGGAGAGTTTTTCTCTCCGTCACACGGAGCCGGATCCGCTGTCAGGCTGCCGTATAGTAGCTGCTCTGAGTGCCTCTGTTTATACTTGTGGAATATATTTTATGCTTCCCAACGCCTGGATTTACTGAAGTCCCGCAATTACGGAAAGCCACCGGATATTAAAAAAAGGCACTAGGATTAAAACCGTAAAAACTTACAATATTAATAGCGGCACTGATTTTTAAAAGAGTTAACATACATAGAAAATATAGCTGACCGCGTTTCATAACTGCTTAAAAGATGAATGGTATTTTCTGGCAAAATACTGCTCCCTGTGACAGGTGGGGAGGGAGCAGCTGGGGCAGGGGGACTCAATGACATAAATGTGTCTTCCTGTGTATTTTGGAACATGATTTATTTGTGTTCATTGAAATGACAGCTTTTCTGGTAATTTCTTCCTTTCCCAGCAAAGAAGCCTTAATCTCCTTACTGGAAATTGTACTATTTATGCAGAAAATCCTGCCTCTGAGATTGCTTGAGATCACGAGTTATGTAACCCAAACAGATGGAGTTGGAACTTTTATTTTTGAATGTCAATTCATATTATAATCCCAACAGGCTGCAATCATTTATCAGCTCATTTGCAACATAGAAAAAATAGACTGAGGATTTTAACTATGCATTTAATATACGCTTACCTAGGAACACTTACGCCAGTGACAAGACTGTCGCTAAATACCAATAATAACGCTTATTAAGGACTTTCCTCATTCTTATGAACAGAAGGACTCTGTGTGATACACATAATAATATGTACATGATATTATGACCGTCACCCTGCAAAGACATGTATATGGTTGTGTTTACACGTTGGATAGATGTGGTTATCTGCAGCGCTGGTATGAAGTTAGATCTGAGAGTACCTGGGAGATCAAACTGGTGAATAAGCAGGAAGGAGGAGCTAGAGGAGAGCTGGAGAGAAGCAGGCCAGGGCAGGGCAATAGGTGTGAAGAACCTGATTAATGCTGCCCAGTTCAACTCTTGAGTAATATTAAGTCTTATAGTGATGAATCATCCATTCAGCCCCCAGCTGATCACATGCACACACTGTAGAAGCCAATATATAACATACAATACCTAGTTTTAAAATTCACATTAGCTTAATAGTCCATCTGCTGCCACGGTCAGGCAGATAAAGGCTAAATTACATTTGCAGAGATTTTATCCTTTTTTGTCACTAATGTGCCTGTTCTTATTTCACGTGAGTTTAAGCTCAGGTGAATCAAGAGCACAGAAAAAAGCTGGAAGAAGAGGATGAAGAGAGAAGGGAGGGAAAGGTAGCAAGCAAAAGTTATTCCAAAATAAAATGAATATAAATGGAATATCTAGGAGTTCTTAAAACTGAGGGGGGCTTGATGAGATGAATTTGGGAGGAAGAAGAGAAAGAAAGAATAATTTGAACCCAAATCTAATTTTCTATCAAGCTGAAGTTCAACCAAGGCTAAAAAAAGCCACCAAGTTTAAATATGGTCTTAGTCCAACCACATTATATACTTTTATTCCATTCCGTGGGAATTCCCCATGTGACACACTTGCATATTTGGGCCCAAAGCGTAATCTAAGGCTCAAACCACGGCAAGGAGCTTTGCTAGAGGAGAGCTTTCAAGAAAAACCTCAGAAAGCTGAAGCAGAGCTCCTGGTATGACGCAGTACTTTCTGCAAAAGCAAAACCAAAACAGAGGCATGATGTGGCCGCCAAGGCTGGGTTCAGGGGTCTGTGCACGGAGCTTGACCCCCGTGGACGTGGCCGTGTGTTGTGTTTAGCTGTTACTGCACAACCACCGCTCCGTTCCAGCACGCTGCCGCCTTATGCTGGGCTTTGCCAGCAAGGGCTGGAAGGTGGCTGGAACGGGCTCTGGTCCAGGGAACGTAACGGAGACCCCAACATCTGGTCTGTCTCCAGCGCTCTCTGCTACCCTTCCACACATTCGCGGTGGCAGTTTTTCCTCTTTTTTGGGGCCGTTGTGGTGCTCGCCCGCTGGGTTGTCATTCCCGAGGGCACGCCTGAGCGGGGTGCTGTCAGTGAGAGCTCACCTCCGTGCTGCCACCGGGGATGATGGCAACAGCCCAGCTCCCATCACAAGACAAAACCTTACGTTTTGATCCCACCTTTCATTTTGCTAGGACCTGAACAGTTCCTCTGGCGAGTGCTTTCAGGGGACCAACCTAGAAAATTGAACCTGAGAGCTGCTCGCGGCCAAGCGCTGCACCATCAGCTGTTTTCAGGTCTCATCACCGACAACAGATCTTCCACTAAAAATACTTCTAAAAGTGGGACAATAAAAACCAAGTCAGCAGGAGTTAAATGTTTAAATCCAGATGTGGTTATGGCCTCTAAATTCCCTCATCCCCTCAAAAAAAATGGAACCATTTTTTTCCTCTCATATTTAAGACTGCAGAGAGAACAAGAGATTTTAATGAAGCATCAAGTGATGGAAGTTGTTACGAAGATGGTCTGACAGTAGAAGCAATGCAACGTTTCAAAGACAGCCCCAATTTTAGCCAGGGACTTGCCACTTCTTATATGCAATGCTATGCAATGCCTTGACCTCCTTTCTTCTGGACTGGGGGCTTTACCTACTTGGTACTACCAACGTGAGAAAAATTATAATGGGTTTTTAATTCTTTCTGGATCTTGGCCAGTGATTAATTTAGTCAGAATCTTTTCTATTAGCCAAAACTTCAAAGATCCCTTCTTTTTTTTTTTTTTTTTTTTTTTTTTTCACTTCACAAGGAAAGAAATGAGCTTCTGCTCCTGCTTGTAAATATACGTAAATGTTTAACTGAGCAGGATTTTGCTCAGGCTTATAAACTGTGCTTTCTTTAGAATAGCTTTTCCCTGGATGATGTAATTTACTTGACTGGGTATTTTCTACTCTTGCACAACTGTGTTAGTCGATCTAAGCAGATTAATCTAAGCACCAACCTGGCACTTGCTTTGCGAAACAGTTATTCAGTGCCCTGCAGAAAAGGATTGTTATTTTAGAGAGGCAAAAGGATCACTTTTCTGTGCCTGAGATGACTTTCAGATGGATGTTAGTCTGTTTGTGTGTAAATAGGTCTAAAAGCCCCAAGGACCGATGGGCTGGACGAGCCAGATACTGTATTAGCAGTTACGTAACAGAAGCAGCTCTGAGAGGAGAAAAAAATGCTGGTTTTCCCCATTGTTACAATGACAGTCCACAGTCAGATGATTTAAAGGGCGTAGAGATGATTTTAAAGGGATAATCCACAGTACTGGCTATGCTTCCTAAATTTTCAGCCCTACAGAGCTCTTAGTATGATAGTCTGGATTTGTAGGGGATGAGGGGAAAAAGAGGGAGAGGAGAAATAAGGAGGTTTATTTTTAGTAGAAATGATTCTCAGACAGGGGAAAGGTGATAGACTGATGGTTTTCAGGAAACATTTTTTTTTTAAAACTAAAGCACAGACTGCGGGAAGCAGATTCAAGTCATCTCCATAACATGCTCCAAAATGCTTCAGCATCACTCGGTCAGTCTGCCCTTAAGGGTGAGATAATTACAGCTGTGCTGTCTGAATGAGAGATTTTTTGGTTCACTGATCAAAAATTTATTTTAAATCAACTTGAAATGAAAATTTGACTCCTTGTTTTGTTAGGGTTTTGGGGAAGTCGACATCTTCCCCTTTTTCACTCAAAATTATTAATGTAATTCAGGCAATATTCAAGAAAACACAATTTTTCATTAGGACTAAGGAAATTTTAGAGAAAAAAATCATCATGAATAATTTTGCTATTGTAAAAGTACCTCCTAAATTCAGCTCAGGTTCTTGATCACCCCAAAACTGCAGGCTCCCGCAGTGAAATTTCTTCCTGGGCTCCTAGTGATCTCTGAATTAATGTTCAATTCCTCAATATTTCTGCCTATTAAAAACATAGATTTGGTACATCCAATCACATCTCCCTCTTGTGGCTATTTCTCAGGACTAAAACAACCTGCTATTTACTCGGCATTATATGGGATTATATAGGTTGCTTCTTTCACTAGCACTTTGTTGTCCAGCCTGAAGCCCTGCTGATGACAGTACCTGGGTATTCGAGAGCCTACACCACCATTTCTTGCCTTGTGCTTCCCAACAAGATGCCACCAACCGCACCTCCGGGCTTGGGGACATCGACGTCAAACTGCAGGGTCCCGCCAGCCCCACGCCAACCAGTTCATCCTTCAGACAAGTCAAGAGAGATGTTAGTAAAGAAAACGCTTCTGTATCTGCATGGTGGGCAGCGAACAAACCCACTAACTAGACAATGCTGATGAAACATGGGCTTTATAAGAAGTTTTGCCCTCCAGAGCCCTTGCAGAGATTTCCCCCTAAATTACAGCATTTTGCTGCTCCCCACTTGGGTTTTAGAAATAGCTGCTTTTATAGCTACATTTATCCTCCTGCTAGCGGTTTCACAGCAAATGATATTTCATTTTGATGAGAAAGCTTTTGAGCAGAAGCCAAATCGCTCCAGGCAAAGCAGATTTTGTTTTTCTACAGTTTAATCAGTAGGAAATTAAGAGGCCAATATTGTGCTGCCACAGACATGGAGGCGAGCAGCCGCCTTTGCTTGGGTGAGTTTTTCGTCTCCCTCACTCTGCGGGACATAACTGGGAGTCAAAAGTCACGCTGTCTAACATAAATCTGACAGTCCCAGTCCTCAGCCCATGTAAATCAGTGTCGCTCCATCGGGAACAGATTTACAGCCTTCATCAGTCGGCAGGTAGACAGCATCCATCACAGAAGAGTCCATGATCAGCCAACCTCTCTAATTTGTTAAAAAAGTCAATTTTACCTTTTAAGAGGAAGTCGAAGACATAATACAAATTCCTGTTTGTGTCCTTGCCTCAAGAGGAAGGCAGCTCCTAAGTGGCTTCTGGGAGCTGGTCAGGCAGTACAAAAAGCCACTGAAATTATATATATAGTTTTTCACGCTGTCTGAAAGGGTCAAGGCTGGCTGCTCCAAGGGAAGGTGTTTCTAGGCAAACATTAATGTGACACTCTGTTTGCAAGGGGTGACTCAGCCACAGAAATATGTACCTTTTATCACACATTTCTAAATCTGTAAAAAACAAGTTTAGGGGCCTTCAGTCTGCTTATTCCACAGTGGAATTCAGCTCAAATTCTCCATCCAAAAGATGTTTATCTATCTCACAGGTTTTGGCTAATGTCAAACTGTATAGACTAAATGCTTTCCGAGGGGGTATGTATTTTATGTAGGAAGTACAATACCTGTGTTGCTTTAAAAACGACCCAGCATCGTTATCTAGGCGATGGTTTTCCAGCACGTGCCTGAAAGATGACAAGGCACCTGCAAATCCCACAAAGAGTTGTCCCCATAAAGTCTCACTTTACAGCAAAAGACTTATTATACATCCAGTGCCCCATCCTCAGGAGAGAAAACTCCTCGCTGGGATCCCAGACTGTTTCCAGAAGAGTTTTATGTGGGTCGGTATGGAGGAACGCTGCCAGGAGCCGCTGGTCCGTGTGGCCGCGGGGCTTTAGCATTCGGACTTTCACATGGGGTCATCTGAGGTTAAGAGCAACAGGGGCCGCGTTGGCTCGGGCTCTTCCTGCCCTCTTCTAATCGGGATCAAACTGAAACTCGTTTCAGTGCTGAGCCTGGCCCCCCTACTTCAGCCCAGGGGGGGAATTTCCCACCCGCTTCGCCAGGTTTTTAAGGGGAGTCATCTGCAAACTGCAGTAGGCTCTCGGTGCGGAGCGTGTTGGAGCAGGCTCAGCCTCTGAGACCCGGCAGGCTGGAGCCAGCAGGGAGGCGAGCAGCCTGGAGATGCCCACGCTGGCCGGGCACAGGTCGGATACTAATAAACCCCGTTGAGATGAAGGGGCCGGGCTGCGGCACTAAGCAAACCCAGCTGAGCTGCCTCCGACCCCAAACGGGTCAGCCCCTTGCTGCCAGCGGTCCCCCCTGCAGCATCCAGAGCCCGCGGAGGGGATGATCCATGCATTCGACAGGGAAGGAGCATCTCCGGCACTGCCGCGGCGTTAAGCGGTTTTCCTTGGAAGGCAGCCACCGATAGCTGGTCATAGGAGAGGAAAGGGGAGGGTGGTGGCATGGAAAACCCTGTCACCTTTCTCCAGGTTTCCTCATCTCGAGAGTCAGCACTTTATCATATCACTGGTGGAAACTATTTAAAGGCTCCTTAATTAGCCCGTGGTCTCAGGCAGTTCCTGTATGGACTGCTAGATGGGTCTGGGTGGTACCACGGGGTTCATTTTGTCAGATGGAAAAAGTTTTCATGTAACTCACAGCAAAACCTGTGTTTGCCTGTCTACCAGGCGGGCTGGGGGGGGCGGCGAGCGGAGGTGAGAGGGGGAAGTCACGTCAGATAGGATTTGTTTGTGCGATGTCCTGATAGGAAGCGACAGGCTCTAGACGAGCTGGATTTCAGCAGGTCCCACCTCTGAAGCGCTTCTCCGCTCCGGACTCCTGGTGCCTGGTGCCATGGCTGGTGAGAGGAAGATGGGAATTGTTCCTTGGAGAACAGTCACTCAGCATCTGAAACAAAACGTTCCATGTTTTGCCCACCACATCCTGCCACGTAGCTCACGGCCAGGGTAGCTGGGCTTTTCCTCTTTTTTTTTTTTCAGCCTGAGGTCTCACAAAAGCCTTTTTCTGTAGGACCCCCCCCCCCCCCCCCCCCCCCCCCCCCCAGCATGAGCTGTGCCTTGGGTACCAGCACCGCAGCAGCTCCACCTCACCCCCCTGCCTGCACCGGGGCTCCCGGCCAAAGGACCTTGCATCCATTTCATGCCAATAGTAGAGACTGAGTTAAAGCTTTTAATCACTTGCTAAAATTATTGTTAAATTAGGTAGTTAACTCAGCTGTTTACTCTGATGAGAAACCTGCTTTTCAGCTGGGACACCCAGCTGCTTGCCCCCCACATTTGGGCCAAACCCCAAGCAAATCCAAGCTACGGTTCCCAAATTTGAAGGGGATCCAAACCCAGAAGCTCGGGGACTTTTCCTTGCTGCTCGCCTTCTCGGGGGTGTGCCCCCCCATTCCTTAGTCTACCCCCTCCATCTGTCGCTCACACCTCTGCAGGGATGGCTCCAGAGCTGGCTGATCCTGCCTGTAGCAGGGCTCCCACCTCCTCCCTCTTGTAGCCCCCAGCACACCTCCCCCCCCCCCCCCCCAAATCCTTCAGCTGGCATTAATATGTATCACGCAGCTCGGGGCTTTTCCTTAAGCACAGGGGTGCCCCTGCATACATCTACCTCTGCTGTTATGCATAAAAAAGCAGTTGAATAGAAGTATGTGCACACATGTGAATATGGTCATATATTACAGGGAAACGTTTCTCGCGCAAGTGTCCGGAAAGAGCGATCTGGGACCGCCTGTTGCTGATTTTTTGCTGATTTCTCTCGTCTTTACTCCCACACACGTGGGGGAGGCTTTCATAGGCAATAACAACTGGAAATAGATTTCTGAAGAAGTTTAAATTAAGAATATTTTCCTCTGCTTAGGCAGACATTTGACAGTGTAATTCTTAAATATACTTTATTGCTATTAAATTTAATACCCATGAAGGATTACATATCTGCTCCATTGCAAGTCTGGCAGGATTAGGATAGTAGTGTCTGCTTAGTGTTTTTAAGACATCAAACACTAACAAAGCCCTGAGCCAGAAACCTTTTCTAAGGGCTGCAAAATGCCAAGGGTCTGGGGAATTGCATCGTGCCAGGAAATCTGATGGCGTGCCCTTTGAGGAGCTCCGCATTTCAGCTGCTGAAGCACACGGTGACAGAGACGCAGCCGCTGCAGAAATCCTCTCTGCACCCAAATACTCTGAATTCTGCTCCCTGGCAGCAAAAAACCGCTGGCTTCAACCCAGGCAGCCGGCTGGGGGAGCAGGAGCTCGCACCCCTTCTCCGCTGGATAAAGAATTCTAGGATTTGGGATTTAGATAGTATTTGCAATATTCACACCGCAAGTAATTGTGATGATCTCCCTCTTCCTCAGATACACAAGTGGAATGAAAGTCAGTTCCCCTCGTCCTGAAACTGTGGATTTGTAGCGGGGATGTTAAATCCTCGTTAGAGCAGGAGGTGCAGGCTGGGATGGGATGAGCCAGGCTGGCTCGGACCCTCGTGGCACGGCGAGGAGATTGGCACAAGGCCCTTCGAGGGATCTGCCTCTTTAAAGGGATCCTCAGTTTCTCAAAAGAGGTTGAAAGTCAATATTGTTTGCTCTAATTAATGGCCTCTCCAGCTCAGGCACCAGCCTTAGGCAAATCCACCCCAAAAATCCCCTGGAATAAACACCACCACTTTGATGATAGCGTATGAGGTGACTTGCCTTGTGTTACAGTAAATTGGCATGTGGGAAGAGCAAACCAGCCTCGCCGCTTCCCCGCTCCCTCCGGAAAGCTCCCGCGCAGGCGTGGGATCCTCCACCCTCCATATCCACTGTGCCTGCGAGTCGGAGCCACTCATTGCCAGGCTCTGAAGTGCCCATAAGCACCACGTATAGGTACAACGCAGGGGCAGGGAAGCGTATTCTTGATTCAGCTGCTATTAGGGTGACTCTGGCATCTATAAAGATGAATTAGCTCTGGATATTTCCAGGCGTTAAGGGTTTGGCACTGGAACCCGTAGGAAAAAAAAACCACTTGAGCTACAGCAATGTTGGTGTTTTGTGGTTTTTTTTTTTAAAATATTAATATTATTATTGTGTTTTCCTTTTTACAGCTAATGAGTATTTGCCCCCGGGGAAGGGAGCATGCATGGTAGGAAGGCTGTGGGTGCTGGAGGCACCTTCACAGGCAGAGCCGATCTGCAGAAGGTGAATGAGAGCGAAGCAGTGCCTCCCGATAGGTACCAGATAGACACGGAGAGGATTCGCCCATCTCCAGCAAGATGCGATGGTCAGGAAACCCCAGAAAGCTCATTTTCTGCTACAATGGGGAAAGAAGAGATTAGAAAACAAAAATTACTCTAAGCGTTGCCTTCCAAACTCTGGCAGCAGATTTAAATGTAATCTCCAATTACTTCTTCACCTCCACAGCTCAGCTCAAATTCCTCGTAACTGTTTCCTTTACATCAAAGACACAGAAACTTGAAAAAAGAAAAATAATCAAAGCAGCAAACAAATCATGAAGGAAAAATGGCTTCTTAAAGCAGCGAGCGAGCCAGGTCTCTCTTCATTTGCCTAAGGAGAGCCCAAAGACAGAGCCTTGCAGTTGCTTACTAAAAGATGGGGTCACACGGGAAGGCTCTTGGCTAAATCCTCCGCCCCAAAACCCACAGCCAGGTTCAGGCGAGCCTAGTTTAAAGCCATGCTTCCAAACCGAGCTGCTTCCACTGAAAAAGAGCTGGGGGCACAGGAGAAACGCCGGCTAGCCCCGGGGGCAGCAAGGCAGAGTGTTTGCCAGGGGCTGGGAAAGGGGTCTGCCAGGGGCTTCCAGTGGCCAAAGCTCACCTGCAATTACCCTAATTAGCCTGATGGGAAACGATTTTTCATGAACAGGGTCCAGAGTGGGGGCTGTCACCGTATCACCGCTTTAGTGATACTGGTTTGAATCATCAGCTCGAAATGAGATAGCAGCATCAGCCAAGAATAAACATTTCCATCCTGGGCTCGGATTTGTTGTCATGGGAGGCTGATGTGCGCGCGGGAGGACCCGCGGGCACGCGATATGGGGCACAGCAGCTTTTCACAGATGGCCTGGTGGGAAGCAGACCTCTGAGCTGCACTCAGAATTTGTGGGTATTTCGTTATCCAGCCCGCCGTAGTAAACGCTGCACAGTGTATACGCACCCAACACAAGACTGATTGCTCTGGCAGTGACCGGTGCACTCCTGGGAAGTTTCCTTTGCATTAAGTGCTTTTGACACTAATGTTGGTGCCTAAGCAAACACATTAGGATGACTAAAACACCCGGGCTGCTAGGAATGACAGAGCACACACACTGGAAACGCAGCGGCAGATCCAGAGCAAGAGAAAAGCAACATGCTTTTGTTTTTAAGGCTGGCCCTTGGTCTCTCCTGCCTTTGCATGGCTGGGTTTGGTAAAGTGCCTATGGGTGAGCCGATACTTCCTTGCGACACTTCATTGCTATTTATGAAGCAGACCTAAATATTCTGCATTAAAAAGTCGCGTGCACGGATTATGCTCATGTGAAGAGTAATTGGAGTTGATTGTGCTCTTTACAGATACGGGAAGTAAACCCACAGTCTGCACTCGGTAGAATTACAATGTTGTAAGGACAACTGAAATGAGAAGAAATTCAGGTTCGTTGCCCATACTACTTGGTGCTGCCGCGCAGCGCTAAAGACTTTGTTTCACAGATCTGCAGCCCAGATATTCCTATTTGGGAGAACCTGAGGTTCAGGGGATTATAAAGGATGCGTGGGAGTATTAGGCAGTTCTCCATGCTGAAGATGAAAAAGACTCTCACAGAAATACTTAATGGCCTTTGAAACAAGAATAAAGCACGCAGGATATTTTTAGAAGCCCGCCTGCACTTGCCAACACCTGCATCTGCTGATGGCAGAGGCTCCCGAGTGTCGACACCCAGCACCTCTCGTTGCCACATATCGCTCCGGAGATTTATACAAGATTATCTGCTGCAGCCAGAAGAAAAGGGGGAGTGTGAAACGCACGTGCTTGGCTGAAGCAGGGAGCCTACCCCAACTAAAGCGTCCCTGACAAATCACCTCTGAAAAACTTCATGGATCTCAGTTCCCCTTCTGCAAACCGAGAACCTGTTTGTGCTTCGAAGATGCCACTCTGGATCACTGAAGGTTGCATCGTGGGAATATCCCGGGGTGCACGAGAAGGACCGAGGTGGGACTTGCCCGGCAAGACTTTGACAGCTCCCTCCTTTGCCCATCTCTTCTCTTGGTTAAGAACATGTTATCTCCAACTATGTCATCTGTTTTGGACTTCTTTCTGGAAAGATAAATGGTGGCTGCTGCCCAAAGACACCGGCACTAGTCAGTTATGGAAATGCTGAAGTGATGCAAGTTAAAATTTCTTTGGAACTCACACTTCAAAGCAGCATAAAAATACAGAGCGGTTCGATGTTTTGCATGTGTACCTACCACTCCAAAGAATGGTTAGAAGCAGGTTGATAAGTGGGGGTTTGTAATTATCCTGTGTGTTTTTCCTTTCACCCCATTTGCCATCAGTTTCCTTAAAAATAGACACACACACTGCAATGAAGCATTTTCCCATGAAAGACTACCAATGCCAGATTGTGTTAGGAAATTACTTGTTATTACTTGTTTGGTTTTTGATATTAAAAATTTGTAGTGTCTGAATTTTCCAGCAAGAGAAACTTAATCTTATTGTAAGTATTATTGCCAGTAATAACATTTCTGAAGGAACCAGTAATGGAAAACATGTTTCTCAGAGCTGTTCTCAGGACAAGAAATTTCCTAGGAAAATCCAAAACTAAAGAAAAAAAAAAATGAAAATTGAAACCGATGGGTCAGGATAGAGGGATGGCTGGAACTGCCATTCAAGAGTGGTACGTGGGAATTTAACATGTCACTGCTGCTAATAAGAGGGGTTTTATTCCTTCACCGGGACGGCTAACTTGTGCTTTAGGTTACAAAGGGTCATCTCACACGGGAATAACAACAGTATAAACCGATCAGTTTATAGGGATTGTGCCCTAGAAATCCACACACCGCTATCCATCGCCCCTCGGGCTCGGTGTGAAAGTCCAGGATGGTTTTCTCTTTGCACGGTCTCCTCTCCAGTCCTGAGCAGGGCTCTGGAGGAGAAGCCACCCCTCCACCCCAGCGCCTCCTGCTCCAGCCGGGTGGGCAGAGGTGGCCCTGCCGGCGGGGCTGCGGTGCAGGCACCGCTCCGGAAAGCTGACGGGACGTGTCGTCAGCTTAGCCCTTAGGGGTGCTCTGGTTTTAGGGGTACAGCCAGGCACCTCTCTCGACACCCAGCCCCCGTGCAGGCTGGCTGGGTGCTCCCTGCTGCGGGGGGCATGAAGCCAGGCTCCTGTCCCCAGGACCTCCCCTTGCTTGCTAAGCACAGCTGCAGGGACGGGCTCTTTTCCTACCCAGAGCCATACATGGAAAATATATTTTGCTGACAGTGTCATATCTGTCAATTCTCCTATTAAAAGAGGAGACATGAGTTTTGTCTCTGCTAAGGCTTGTATCTGCAATAAAAGCCCTTCTATCAACAGAGGCACCAAGGAAACGAGCTGGCTAAAAACCAACTAAACTGTACAAGATCCTATCTACCATCTCGCAGCCTGTTGGATTATTGCCTGCTTGCGCTGAGGGCGTTCAGATGGAGCAGGGTCTGGGACCGGGGGTCGGGGAAGAAAGGACCCACACCACCCTCGAGCCATCTTCTGGGTTCGCCTTTGCATCTGCCGTCTTGCCGTGCTTTGTTCTCGCTGGGCTCCTTTCCATGGAGGGAGGACATCTCACCTCTCCATCAGGGCATCCTCACACTGCACCCTGAAGATCCAGAGAAAGTTTGGGAAAAGGCTAGACAGGGAGGGGAAAAAGAGAGAAAAAAAAAGTGTATTTCAGCCCTAGCAAGGACTGCGAAGAGCAGCATCAACTTGATAAACGCTATTCACTAGTAGCAGTAATGATTTGTTTGGGAAACAGATTAATTTGGAGCCAGTCTGACACAGATCTTTCTTTTCCCCTGTATTTATTGTTACTGCTCAGAGTCTTTTGCTGTGATCTAAGGGCATGTTGCAGAGCTGAGCACTGCCATAAGCATGGTAGTCTTGGATTATTCACTTACCGAGCCAACGGGGAGGATCTTTGTAACAGGAGGCCAAGGGCAATTCCAATCTCATTCTGAAAAGCCGCATTTCATTCAGGCATCCTTTGAGGATCAGAGTTTCTCCATCATTTGAAGCTATTGCCTTAATCTAAATTGTTGGTTCAATTGCTTTCCATGAATTTAGCGCTTAAAGGGATTAGGGCAAAAAAGCTCTAATTTTCCTTCTGACCTTTTAACATCATCAAATGAAAGTTGGGACATCGGCAAAGGGATTTTAAGTCAAAAATTGTTTTGTAGTGACTTATGTTTGTGAACCAAACACTGCCCCTGCCCTAATCCTCACTCCCTGTACGGAGCAGAGTCATCTGCTGTAGTTGTCTGGGTTTGGCTTTACATCAGCCTCGCCAACAGGACAGAACTTGCAAACAAGGCAAGAGAGCAGCGATCCAAATAGAAATCAGAGAGACGAAGCTGCTCTGCTTGAGCCCCAGCAAGTTCTCTAAATGGGCTGTTGCTGAAATCCTGACCTTGTTTGCTCTTGGGCTGCCTGAGCTGCTGCCTACCCTGTAGCCAAGATTAATTAATTCTCTTATTGATGTGTCGAGCAACTGCCATGAAATCATAAAACAAGCAGAAAGCTGTCGGCATCCTGTAAAACTTGAGGAGGAGACAGGGAACCAACATGTAGGGATTTACAGCGCGGCATACCAAGCTAGCACAGCTATAATCTCAGGTTGTGTTGCCTAAAAAGAGGCAGATCAGGTACCTCATTCTGTTCTGTATTACCCTGGGCAGAAGTTAATGGACTTACATGGGCGTAAAGCATGTGCGAGTGAAGGGAGAGTAACCAAGGAGGCCAGATCCTTATTCCTTTGACGTTTCATCTCTTACACCAGGTAAGAAGCTGAACTGTGAAGTCTGCTCTTTGCAGACAGGTTTAGTTCCAGTGATGAGTTGTAGGTTTAGATTTCCTTTTGGCCCTCAGAGCTCATCTTTGTCTCCTTTCTGGTCCCGTGTTGCCTCCCCTCGCTGTCACTTCATACGGTTGCGGTGACATTGCTGCAGTTAGAAAAACTATTTTAGAGGTGTGGTTCATGCTCATGGAGGGGTTGGAGGAGAAAGCTAAGGAGTTGTGCAAGCCCTTAGTGGTTGCAAGAAACAGCAAGGCTGGAAGGAGAGCTGGAAGGAGGCATAACCCATGGCAGGAGACTCTCATCACCGTCCCCTCGAAGGAGAAGGTCCACGGGTCACTTGGGCAGCACGCAGCGGTGCTGGGGCACGTGGGGTCGGGGTAGATGGCTCATGCCACAGTGGGTCTACAGGGCTGGAATAAGGACCCAGATCCACGGCAGCATCGCTTTGCAGCAGGCTGCACACGAGGCCAACTCCTTTCTGCTTTTGCAGGTCTTTTCTCTTAGATGTTGCCTCCTTGGGAGGGAACCGTCTCTTGCAACATCTCTGCGTTTTCTAGCACAATGAGCCCCTGTCAGGACCCTTCACTTACTCCAGTAGCAAAGGACTGGGCAACCACAAACAAGAACTGTAGTGTTGCAACACCACTGCGCTGTCACAAGCCATCTCAGATAAAAATAAACTGCCGGGATAGACTGGCAGCCTAAACAAGATTCAGACTTCCTTTCACCAAATGCTGTAAGAAAGACACCCATCAAGAGCACTCAGACAGGGCACGAATAGCTTCAAATACTGTGAGGAGTTTAATTTTTTGCCTCTCTTCCAAGTGTAAGTAAGTCCCCCCTAGCCCTCTCCTGCTCCTCTGGCCTGAGCAAGTAGCCTGGAGCCCCTGGGATTTCTCCAAAAGCTCTTCAATTTGAAGACTTTTTCCCTGCTCTCATCACCTCAGGGTATTGATGTAGTCCCCAGGAGGGTAAATCCCCGTATGGGGACAGGAACAACCCTCACCTTTTTTTTAAGCTGAGTTTGAGTGACCTGTGAACTCTGGTTCTTAGCTCACCCCTTCATGTTTTGCGGCGATATGCAAGTTTTGCACAGCTTTACAGGGAGCGGGGGAACCAGCCTTGCGGAAAACCGCCCGCAGGCAGACAAAAGCCGGCAACAAAGCCCAGCGAGCTGTTTTGTCTGAGCTGGGACTGCTCCGTCTCCGGCTTTTGCCGGGACTGGCAGCAGTCGAAAGGCAGGCTAGTTTTCTCAGCTGATCTTGCTTTAGTCTTACCAGGTTAGCCGAAGTTCAGCTGTCCCCCGCTGCCCCTGCGTGAGCTGAACGTAGTATGATACCTGCCCCGAACCGCAGCCACGCCAGGCTGCCCGTGGCACGCCGTCCCGGTGCTTGTGAAGAGCCGTGCTAGGCAGGTTCCTATCAGCTCCTCACCTTTTAAGACGAGCTGGAGAGAGTAAAGATGTCCTGTGACACTCCTGAGGGCACTTTTGCAAAGCTGCCCGGTGTGCATCAGACCCGCTCCTGCTGCAGCAGCAGCTTCCCACGAGACCGAGACAACAGCTCCAGCTTCGGAGGCCGTGCCGTGTCTCACTTGTACAAGGTTTTCCTTCCCTCTCCCCCACACTTTCTTTTCAGTGTTTTCTAGCTCTGTAAGAAAGCCAAAGAGGCTGGAAACGGAAAGCTGGATCTTTTACCTTCCTCTCCCCCAAAATGCAGATGTGGGGTGCAGCCTCGCAAGACCCACCAGCTTCTCCACGAAGCTGCCACCAGGCTCAGCGGGAAGCCTACGATCTGCCCTCGGTACCTCCTCGGTCCTGCCATCCCACAGAGCTGCATAAGACACTGGGATGCGATCCGGAAATTTTTTGGATTTCACGGATCTAAACTTGGTGAGGGGGACAGCACGGCCCCCCACATCAACCCCAGCTCCAGCGCATCCCCACAAATGCCATCGATGGCAGCAGAGACAGCCCCAGTGCCCCTTGCTGGGCCCAGGCACACGTGGCCGTGTCACCAAAAGGAGCCATCCCTTTACCGCTCGCTCTGCCTGCTTTGTGTCCAAAATAGCCACACTCAGGCACTCAACCCACGGCACCGAGCCATGCCCAGGAGGAAATCCCCCACCCTTTATCCTCCTGCTTTGCCTTTTGGCTTTTTAAAAACACTTGGACCAAGTAAGGGGACAGGATGCTGGCAAGTGGAGATAAGAGCAGGCTGCAGGTGGCAAGGGACAATACTTTTTTCCTCTAGCATCAAGCAGGCACGGAGCTGGCGGCGGAGGTCGGGATGCCTTCCCGCGCTGCCCGGACGCGGGCAGTCCCGCTCCTGGGAGCCGTGACGTTCAGTCCCCAGCCGGACTCGGTGGCAGGCACTGCGGACGCCTTGTCCTCAAGGCTGGCTGCAAAATTGCTGGCTGGCTTGTGCCGATATGGCACACGGAGAGCTGGAAGAGAAAATGCACGCTGGCTCTTCATCTGCCCTCGTGCAGCGTGTCTCCTTTACCGGAGCAGAGCAGTGGTGGGAGATGCCCATGGTTCAGCATGGACGCTCAGCTGTTCGGAAAATTTACACAATATGCCCAGTTCCAAGTGGGACCAAGGTTTTGATTCAGAGATGCCAAACCACTTCCAAGTTAAAGCAAATGTATCTTTGACGCTCCCTTATCCAAGGGTTAAATTTTTAGCTTAGCTCAGCAGGGCACCTCACTCGGACACCGCTGAGTGAGGGCAAAGTGGGTTTTGGTGCACGGATCTCTCTGCTGCAGGGCTTTGGAGCTGCAGGTGGGATCATTTGCAGCTTTGCCAAAACAGTTCATCACCAGAGTCCCTCTCGGGGCTGCTTGGCAGGAGGCAGCACCAGGCTGGGGAGCGTGGGGTGCAGAAGATGGGGCCAGACCACCTCCAAACACTGCTCCCACCTGAATCACAGTTTGAGCAGGCACAGGCACGAGCTGAGCCAATGTTAGGCAAACCAAAAAGTTTTGACTGGGGCCTAGTGAACGGCAATCAAGGGATGCACTTCAGCTCCTTGTAACAAACCATTTCAGCTTCAATGCCGTGGAAAGGTTTGCTCTCACAGAAATTGCTGAAAAAAACAAGACACAGAAATTCATGGGCAGCTCCATCTGCGACAGGCGTGCTTTGAGTCTCATTTCTTCACGTTATCAGCAGATATAATGAGAATATTAAAGATGCTTCGGTCCTGTGGGGGGATTTTGGAGTGAAACCGTGCCCTGGCTGGATCAGACCCTGAGAAAGGCAGAGGCGGTGAGGATGCAGGAGCAGGCTCCCGTCTCCCCGTGCATGGCTGCCGAGCTGCAGCCAGCCCAAAAGGCAGAGCAGAAGACTATAAAGCCACACGCTGTTGATTATGCCTTTCACTTGCCTTCATTTGCTGATTGCAAGGCCGGGAAGGAGGGAGGCAGACAGTACAATTAAAGAAGCTAAAGGTTGTTGTCAGAGATGCAAAGCAGAGATGCAGTTCCCCAACCTCCCGGCTGGCCTGTTACACCCCAGTCCTCCGAGACCTCGGGACAGACTGAAAACCACTGCCTGACGGTGCTGGGCACCATCAAGTCCTTGGTCCCTACGAGGTAACAGGGACCGGGATGTGCCCTTCGCAATGACCCTGGAAGAAAACAAAGCAATAGCTGGTGCTGGAGCTGGAGCTGGAGCTGCAGCCCCCTGCCACGTTATGAGTTATGCCTTGCTAGAGCGGGTCCGATGCTCACAGAGTGTTAATTCACGCTAACAGGAATTTGGCCACATGTATTTGAAGCCTTTGTACCAAATCCCTCACCGTTGGCTGCAGATGTAGCAGCAGCGCATCCGCACCGAGGGGTGAGGCAGGGTCCTAGCCTGGGGTCGGGGAGAGCCACCGGCTCCAGTTTGAGCAGTGCTCAGCACCTCCCAGATTGCCTATAGAAACACTGTGGTACTGCAAACACTCCTTGGGGTTTTGTATTTTTTTCAATCAGCAAAGATCTCAGCCTGACTTTTCCCTGTTTCTGCATAAATCTTAAAATTCTCCTGAAATGGCCTTTTAAAGTTTTCCATTTTAAATACAATCTAGAGGGTAAAAGGAAAAAAAAAAAGCTGCGTGTAGTCGAGACGGACAATACTGGCTGGCTATAGGATTTATGCTGCATCATCGTTATATTTGGCTCTTCCTAATGTCAATACCTACTGCACTATTAAGGCTGCATTAAAAAGATAAAAAAGGAACCAGACAAGGACAGTTCAGGCCAAGCCTTGGTACCGTTGAATTGGTCGAATATACAAAGCAGCTGGTTTAAAGTCCAGAATCAATATTTTCACATCAGAGCGCTGCACAAAACACAAACCAGAGAAATTGGGGAGGTTTTGACAGGATTTTCTGTGGAAAGTCCTGGCTGGGCTCAGGCGGCCCTGGAGGCTGGGCTGGCGAGGAGTCAAGGCTGCAGGAAGCCTTTACAGGAGCTTTGTGCAGGGAAACATCCAAGTATTTAACAGCTCTGCAGCTGTATGGGCCAAAGAGGAATTTGCTGGGCTACAACTATTTTCCACTGGATATACTGGGAGCTGTAGCTGCTACTCTGTGGGATAAATTTGGTCCTGTGGTGACTTGAATTTCCTCACATGAAGAAAAACATTTCCCTGCTAGTTTCTGTGTCCTAAAATACACCAAGAAGGGGAAAGTCATGCCAGACAGTGCAGAGCAGATAGTAACCCCAACGCTTGCACCCCACGTTATCCTCCCGGCTGACTGCGCTGCCGAATAAATGGTGCTGTGGGGATGATAAGTTGTGATGCCACCACTTGAAGAGTAAATTACTGCTTTGTGAGTGAAAGCAGCAAGGTTAGTTCATCAGATATAACTTGTTTCTGCTAGGAAGGAAAAGCTCAAGCCAAGGAGCTTCTCTCCACAAAAGCAAAATTTGTAAAGTAATTCATGCCAGCAAGTTATTACTTTTCTGATCAAAGCGCATTTAAGATTAATAGAGAATCTCTCCGTATACAACATGTATATGCACATGAATACCATGTCTCAACCGCTCTCTAGCTCCAGGAGATGGGAAGGTGGGGCAGCAGTAAGAAAAGCTGGATTCATCCAGATGGAAGTCAGCATGGCACACAGACAGCTGACTTCTGAGGAGAAAAGAAAGAAAAATCCAAATAAAACCAGTATCAAAAAGAAAAAAAGCCCTGAGATGTGAGAGGGATGCTCAGTGCCCTGGGCTGGGTTCGCCTTTCCTTCTTTGAGATTATCTTTTACTAGTTCACTATTGCAATTTGAGAAAAAGTCCTTGAAAATAAAATTGGAGTCAACTCTTAGACTCTAAGAGCAAAGCCCACTTGGCCATGGTTTTCCAGGGTCCGCTTTTGCCTTGGACACCTACACGAGGAGGGCCAGGCTCTCCGGCAGCTTCAAGCGTCCTTGTCAGGGAGGGAAGACACTTGTGAGTCAGGGACACAGAAAATCCCTCAAGTCCAGTGCTGACCACCACGACCCGCTACTGGAAATCACCAGCCCGTGAAGGTGACCCAGCGGCTCAGGCCGGGTACAAGGCAGTGTGAGAAAGGCAGAAGCAAGCCCCAAACACACCCCCAGATACTCTCCGACAAGGTCAAGCAGCTCCTCTCCCCAGCCTGCGACACCCCAGCACCTCCTATTTATACACCCCGCACCCCGTAATTGCCTTGCTCGGAGCTTTAATTACCTGCAGGAGTGTGACTGCAGCTCTCGGAACGTCTGCTCTGCGTGCCAGCCTCGCCGGCGTACAGCAATGGCTGTACTCGCCCACCGTCCCCAAGGGTGAAACTCCCTCTGCGGTTTTGGGGGGGTTGAGGCCACATCCGAAATTTGGGCTGGGATGGCCTGTGAACCAGCTGAAGCCCTCCGTCCCGAGGAGGGCAGCCACGAATCGTGCTCCTGAGGACCCCATCCCTCTTGCCCTGTGGGGAGGAGGAAAATGAGACACAGGACATGTCCACGTGTGGTGTTTGGGCCCTTTTCAGGGTGGGTTGAGCCTCTGGGATACTCTCACCTCACATCCCAGACACATTTTGCTAGCAGAGCACGCTGGGGGCATCCAGGGTGCTGCAGAGGGCAGAAATGTCCCAGGAGAGGTTTAACTGGGGAAAACCTGTTGTCCTGGTTTTGGCTGGGATAGAGTTAATTTTCTTTCTAATAGCTGGTATAGTGTTATGTCTTGGAATTAGGATGAGAAGAATGTTGATAACACACTGATGTTTTCAGTTGTTGCTAAGTAGTGTTAAGACTAAGTCAAGGATTTTTCAGCTTCTCATGCCCAGCCAGCAAGAAGGCTGGAGGGGCACAAGAAGTTGGGAGGGGACACAGCCAGGGCAGCTGACCCAAACTGGCCAAAGGGGTATTCCATACCATGTGACATCATGCCCAGTATATAAACTGGGGGGAGTTGGCGTGGGGGGGAATTGCTGCTCGGGAACTACCTGGGCATCGATCAGCGTGCGGTGAGCAACTGCATAGTGCATCGCTTGTTTTGTCTATTCCAATTCTTTTATTATTATTATTATTATTATTGGCATTTTATTATTGTTATCATCATTATTAGTTTCTTCCTTTCTGCCCTATTAAACTGTTCTTATCTGAACCCATGAGTTTTACCTTTTTTTTCCCCTGATCCTCTCCCCCATCCCACTGGGTGGGGGGGCAGTGAGTGAGCGGCTGCGTGGTGCTTAGCTGCTGGCTGGGGTTAAACCATGACACCTGTATATTCTGCAGTCTCTCATCCGTCCGCACCCATCCTTGGCTTCTTGGGCAACTCTGGCTGCCTGGTTTGCCCTATTCCTGTTCCAATTGGATTGATTTGCCAGTCCAAGCTGACGGGGGTGTTGAAGAGGCCAGGCTGACTCAGTGGGTGCAGAGGGCTGTGACTCACGCCGGAGGGTGGATTTTGCCCAGGCTGCCTGCCTGCTGCGATGCCAAAGGCGCTGCCTCCGTGGTAGGCAGCCGCCGCAGAGCTGCCGGCCTCCCCATGGGCAAGGCGATGCCATTGGGATCGGTGGCGTTTTGCACTAATAACCTGGATCTGCAAACCGGCGGTGAGAAGGAGCAGAGCACCGCGGGAGCGGCAGTGCCAACACACAGGGTGGGTGGGCGGGCAGAAGCCAGAAACACGCTGAGTGCTGCGGCTAAATCCCCCTGGGATGGTAAGCCAGAGCCCTTCGTCAGCTCTGACACGCGCCTCGGGAAGGCGGTGGGAATGCCGAGCCTGCCCCGCTAACAGGGCCAGGATGGAAACCCCGGCGGTTTGCAAACAGAGCTTGGCAACACCCAGTGAGACAGGAGATGAACCACGGTGTGCCAGGAAGGGGGAAATGGAGGGGCGAAGTAGTAGAAAGCTCTGATAAGAAGGGCCTTGTAATCAGAACAAATATTGAGTGATTCAGCAGCAGCCGATAAAGGAAGGAGTAAAGCGTACTTCTTGCACTGTCTGACTTGCTGGCTGTGACGGCGCAACAGCCTCGGACGAAGCGAAGCAGCGAAGGCAGCGAGCAGGTGGCTCCGTCGCTGCGGCACCTCCTCAGCTTCTGTAGCAGGGACCCCAAAAAACTGGCCTCTGGGCTTCCTTCAGCTGAAAAGATGCCTCCTCCTGCGGCAAGCGCGGGTCTCCATCCCGCACGGATGGCAGCAGCGCTCGGCACTGGCTGCCGGGCAGGAGGCCAGGACAAACAGCTGGGTTGTTCGCTGCGTGTCCCGGTAGACAAATACTGCTGGCAAACTCCACGTTACCTCACCGGGGGATGTTGCAAGAAACGCAATCCCCTCCTAGCCAAGCCTTGTAACAGGGGCAAACGGCCAAGCGGCAACTAAATGTCCCGACGGCCCGTGATATTTGCTCACAGGGGGCAGGTCTGCCTTTAGCCCTCATTTCACAGTGCCGTGGTGCGGTCCCCATGATGCTCACATCACCTCGGCTCTGGGTTTGGCGGCCGGGTCGGTGCCGAGCATGGCTATTGCCTTTTATTTCCCCCCAAATCCCTGCAGCAGGTAGTTAGGAGAGGGCTTGCTCGCTCTCTTCCCTGGGGAGGCACTGGGAGGTGTCACGTAATGCTCCACATAGGGCTTTGCTGGGCTTAGGCTTTGAAAAGCCGATGGTGCTTCAGGTCAAGGGTGGGTTTTCCATCGCCATCACCAGGAATACAGGCTTGGAGCCCAGGCTAAGCACCCCCCTTCAGAAATTCAGACCTCTTGAATGAGACCTAGAGCTGCAACGGAAAAAAGCAAACAGGAAAAAAAAACCAACCCAACCCCAGCACCTCCCAAAACCATGACCCAAAGTTTACTTCTGAAAATCCAGGCTTTCACCCCATGTATAAAACACACACGCGCTTCCTGCTGGCTCCACCCTCTCGCTCATGGCACGGCCGTTGTTTCACAATACCCGGCTGGCAAAGAAATCTTCATCTTTCCTAGCAGAGACAGACACCAGCTGGGGGTCTTCGACGTGCGGGACCCCACACCTTCAGCCCGTTTGCTCTTGGCTATTGCAGATGGGCCACGGCTCGGAGGAAGGCTGGCGGAACACCTCTGGTGCCTATGGAAAACCAGCAAAGTTCAGGGGGGAAAACAGCCATAACAGCAACAAAGGAATAGTGGTGGATCATAGGGATCCCCACACCATGACATGGTGGAGATCGAGGAGGTTCCTTGATCGCACAGGTCTTTCCACATTCCCTGCGCCCTTCCCACCCATTGTGCCAGCAGAGGCAGCTGGGAGAGCCCAGCGGAGAGGTGCTGCGGCCGGGCCGGGCTGCGTGTGCAACGCGGCTTGAAAGCTGCTTTGCTGGAGCAACGTGGGGAAGACTGGAAATAACTCTGTGGGCTGAGAACTGCCTATCTCCTCTCTTGGGGAAAGGAGACCATCTCCGGCCCCACTATGGTGCTGAGCGAGGGGCAGTGCCCACCCTCCCCGCCAGCAGCAGAGGGGGCTCCCGGCCATGCCATCACCAAAGCTGGCATTTCAAAACCATCGCAACACTCTGCTCACACGGTGGGGACTCACAGAGGACACATCCCTACCCAGATGGACAGAGCTGTGCCTATTTACGCCACCTTCCAGTGCTGACTGAGCACAGGAGTAGCTTGGCAAGCTGGGCAAATAAACAACCCCCCCCAAAAAAACCACAGGCACAAATAGCGATGAAATCAACTTTTCAGAGCTCACATTTATACTTTCTCCTTGGTACAACACTGCCCTTCCCCAAACAAGGAGCTGAAATGCCACTAGAGGATCACAGATGGGCAAAAACACAAAAGGAGAGGGAGGAGGATAAAGGAGACAATATGAAGATCATGTAGGTACCGAGCGAGGCATGTCCGTGGGCTGGCATGACTTAATGTGGATTTGCAAAGACCTGTCCAGTGATTGACCAACCTACGAGTGCTGAGAGGCAGCTGGACCTGACCTGCTAACCAGATTAGTGGGAGATGGAAAGTCCCTACAAGACCTGTGGTCACTGGCTAAGAAGTAGAGCAAAAAAATCAAGCAGAGGATTTTACCCCCCTGGAGAGCACAGCTCATGGGACAACAATGCACAGCCCTGCTGCCGCCTGACCATGTGAGCTTCCCCGTCAGCAAAAAGTCAAATATCATTGGGGTTACGGCAGCCACCACTGACTGCAGGTCCTGCAGCTGGCGATGCTCGGTGCTGCTTTGCGGCTGGGGTTGGTCACTGCTGCTCCAGCCCCACGCTTCCCACCCCACCGTACCTCCCCAGCTGACTTCAGTGGCTTGGCCAGCAAAGAGGGAGAGCCATAACTGGGATGTGGTGGGAGTCGGGGAACGCGTTACCAACACACTGGTCTTCACATGGGGAAAACACGAAACGTTCGTCACGAGCTTCTTGCCACAGGCGCTTGCTGCTAATCTGACTCTCCATTGAGATTTTGTGCTCCGTCTTCGGAGTCCCTTTCCCACAGGAAGGCAGGCAGCAGAACACCGGTGTCCTGCCAAGAAAGCCGCTATCTCTGGCAGCCCCCTCGGAGCCCGGTGAAGAGCTGCTGCTATACCGCACAGCACCCCGAGACCGCCCAGCGCCCTCTCCGGCCACCACGGCCGCTTGCCCTGCCCGCGCCCCGGCCCCAACCGGCCGCCCGGGCTCATCGACGGTGCAAGAGCCGCGGCCCATTGCATCATCCTCGCTCCACCTCCCCGGGGCAGGTCTCCATCGGCCCCAAACCTGGCACCTTCCCCTGGGGGATCTTTGCCAGCTAGCCCCGACCGGCCAAGAGGAGCTGGGGCAAAGCTTGCCCTGCGTCCTGGAAAATACCCGACGTTTCAAATCGTTTCCTGGTCCCAGGCCGTGCCAAAGCCGAGACCTTTCCCGGTTGCTGGTGAGCAGCACCGGTTCCTGGTGTTCTCCTGAGACAGAGAGGGAGCACCCTCCTCCAAGACCTCTGTGCCAGCTCCCGCCTGCTTGCAAAGACTTGCCCCAGAGGGACGGGGTTGATGGGTTTTCATGCAAAGGGTTGTTACGGGCACATAATCAGCTTTACCCATTGCGAGCGAGACGATTTTCCTCAGATTCCTGGGAGACCAGAAATGAAGGTAGAAGTGGAGCAATTAGCCTCTGAAAGGATGGAGAGGTGAAGGTTTAAGGGCAGGGCGGTTGTTTCTCAGCAAAGTGGGGCCCTGGTGCTGCCAGGAATGTCTCGGTAATACTGTGAGAGAGAAGCTGGTCCGAAAAAGTAGCTCCCCTTGGGCTGGAGAGCACCCCGAGACACTGCACCTCCTTCTCCACGGCCACCCGCTGCCTTTCTCCTGGGCTGGAAGGCATTGCAAAGCTCTCCGTTCTCCTGGCCACCTGCAGCGGGGTGGCCTGTGGCTCTGCCACCAGCCCGACACAGCAGAGTCTTAAAAGCAGATGCAAACCCCCTTCATATAAAAATAAAGAGCTTTTGGCCCGAAGGAGTCCATGAACTCCCGTGGTGAATGGGCCGGTACCAGAGCCAGCTGAGGACCTTGGGGTGCCCAGCTGCATCTCAGGGGGTGCGGAGGGAGGTGGTGAAACCATTGCCGGGCATCGCTGTATCGCACCACAATTTTTTAGGCCTTCCTTTGTGGGCTTTTCTATTTTTGACCTTCCGCCTAATCGCATAAGCTGCTTTCCAGAGTAACTACGGCATTCGCAGCTTTCATTGACTTCCTCCGAAAACGACAGCGAGGATAGCCAGGAGAGCCGCACTCGCTTTGACGTGGTTTATGCACCTGGATGGTCCACGGGCTTCAAATAATGCCAGGCAGGCAGCTGGGCGAGCGAAGGGCTAGGAGTGCCCGGCTGGCATCTGCCACCACTTACTTTGCTGGCGACTAAAAAGCAAAATACCTGATAAAGAAAGAGAGCTGTTTGTTTACAACTCTCTCCAGGCAGCAGAGGCTGAAGTAGAAAGCCAAATCGCTCTCCACTCCACAATAAACAGTGGGTGTTGGGTTTTAAAGAGCATCTCACCATGACCTCAATGGCCCATTTTATGTGTGGTGGCATGGAAGAGAGCCCAAAGGTGAAAAGGCTTAATTAGTAATACTTCAAGCTGATTACTACGGCCCATATATAGGGTGACCTGCATCTACTATCACTTAGCATGGTAATGACTAAGTACAGCATGTGGTTTAAATATCTCCCTAATGCTAAAGCTAAATGCATCTATAGTCCTAACCCTCTAATTGACTGATTCTAAATATGATAGATTAGCTTTCCATCTCATTATATGTATCTAATCAGGGGATGAGGGTGTGTATACCCTTGGACACATGGTTTTTCATTTCTACTGCCCTACAACAGCAATTAAAAGAAAATTATTTGTCTACTCGGGTTTGTTGCAGGCTTATCTTGTACCCTATCTCAGAAAGCTGCCGGATTCACTTTATGATGGTAATAAAAATAAGCTGCAGAATCCTGCTTCTATGTGGACACCAAGATTTAGAAACGTAGGTGTTGCCTGTGTGACCTTTGCCTGATGACCCTAAATCAGCGTGGGGCTCTTGCTGCCTGTGGTCATTGCCCCATAAACAGCCGGCACACGGGCAACAGCGCCCAGCGGGAGAGGCTGGGAGCGAGGAGCAGGGGACGGTCTTGGCACAAACAACAGCTTAGGCTTCAGTTGCCCATTTTCAATTAGGATGCTTATTTAGATGCCGTCTAAAAGAAGTTTCCCGATTCTGGCAACCAGCTGTACGGGGTGCCTTTTCCTGCGGTCATCAAGCCCAGCTGCAAGGTCCTGCACATCAGGCAGGCTCCACTCCCCTGGGAGCTGCTCCCCACGGCCCCAGCCTGAGGACACAGGTGGGTGGAGGACTAAGGCAAAGTCCCTGAGTGACCTCATGTGCATCTTCCAGCCCAGCTGAGCACTAATAAGCTTGCTGCGTTTAGGCTTTCACTCCAGGTCTGGGTAGCTCCAGGCACCTCCTTGCTCACGCCTTGTCTCTGCGTAGGAACCGGTCTCCACAGCAGGATGCTATGGGCCAGCTGCTGGTGTTGGAAGTCCAGTTGCTGCTGCGGGCTCCTAAGCCATTTGTTAGTGCTCAGGCATCCCTGGGATACGCTCGTGCTCCACCAAAACCGAGAGACACCTACGTGAGGTCACCCTTCAACATTTGGCCACCACCAGCAGGCTCCCTGGAGACCTCCCTCTGACCCAGGAGGCACGTCCCTTCCTGCTGGGAGGAGAGAGCATCCGTCCATCCCTCCCAGTCCCTCTGCCCGGGCCTAGCCAAACGGGAGAGAAGAGGAGGTCGCTGGCTTGATGCCCAAGATGCTTTCAGAGGAACGGAGGAGCACCCATGTCTAACAAACCTCCGTTGTTAGCATGGCCATGGGTGCTTCGCTTCCTCTATGTTTGACCCAATATAGAGGTTACGGAGCCACAACAAAGGCCCAGATACCTTTATGGTTGCGCTGGGCGGTTCAGGCCAACACCGGTAGGTCTATACGTAGACACAGAGTAATTCACCACGGGGAGATGAGCCATGTTACAATTTTGTCATTTTCCACTCAAGTGTCCCAGGCACTGATTGCAGTTCGGGGATTTTCCATCTCAGACAAATTACTGGGCTCCACCAAAATAGCTGAGAGACAGCCCCATTTTGGATTACAACATCTTCACCAGATCCACACCAGCAGAGCTCCCCTCCGCGTGTGCGAGGGAAATGCCTGCCGTGGGCCGGAGACCCAGGGCCATGGTAAATTGTTGCAGTGCAAGGAAAATTAAAGGAGTCAGGGTAACAGATTAGAGAAGGCATCTCGAGCTGGCAGGGGAAATTCTTGCTCATTAGAAGCAAAAACAAAAGACAGCCTTCAATTGCCAGGGTGTAATTTAGACGCAGGCTCTACATGGCAATTTTCATGGGTCTGCAGGGAGCCCGGTGAAACTTGGTGAAGAAGGTTCCCACAAGTGGAAGGATTTTGCTAAAGTCTAGGGCTAGCTGAGCAGGTTTAAAGGTCACACTTGCCTTTTTTCCTCCAGTTAAAACTGAGTTTTAAGCTACTGAGATTAGCATTTGAAAGGGAACATTATCCTGTGACATAGGGCTCACTTGACCAGTTTCCTTCAGCAGTTGGAGGCGGTTTTCTCCACTGTCCGGCGAAGTGGCAGAAGCACCGAGCTGAACAAAACCACCACCCTGCCTTCTCCTTGGAGAAAGGGTTAGCGACGAGCAAGAATAAAGGGCCTGAGAAGTGGCAGACAGAAAGGTTGCCCCAAGGAGAACAACATGTTCAGATACATCTATCAGATCACAATACTCAGGCTTAAGCCCCAGAGTGTGTTCACAGAGCTTAAAAATAATGGTGAGTCAGCTCTAGGTGAAATACTTGCTCACCTGTAATACTGCCAGAAGGTCAGAAGGTTTGAGCTACCGATGGTCCATCCTTCACTCGAGTTTGGGAGACGCCAACATCCCAGAAGCTAGAGGAGACATCAACCAGAGCCTTGTTGGCATTTGCAAACCCAATGACCCAGTTCTTAGGGTGAACATGACACTACGTCTCAGTCCAGAAGAAATCTGTGGTTACCACCAAACTCTAATAAAGGTTCGTAACACCCTATTTCTACTAGGCTCCACATTTGGGAAAAGAATGAAATACTTTTGTGCAGAAGGTATCTCTGGGCAGTAGGCAAGCCTGTAATGACTAGGAGGCCTAGAGCTGCTCCTCATCTGAGTCTAGAGGCAGATAAGATGAAGATATATCAAACTGCCTCTCACTCCCAGTCCAACCGCAGCACACCTTGGCTAGTCTCCAAAAATGGCTTCATTGACAACTCTTGCAATGTTCTTCTATCTTGGCATATGTGGTGGCTACGGTGGTGGTGTTGCTGTTGTTGTAGTGGTTTGAAGATCTTGAGATCTTGTTCCTGGAATCAAGTAAGGTGAGGGTGAAACAGGTTTCATTTAAGAAGAAACCGTTTTAGTTTTCACTGTTGTAGAAAAACTGAGGCTCTGACCCCAGTTCGTGTTAAATGTTTGGAAATGAGAAACCAGGTGATGAATAAACCCTTCATTTGCAGGAGGGGGGAAGGAAGCACTGGAGGAACTGAGTCACTAGTTTTGAGCAATCCTGAACTCAGTGCTAAAATCTCTCATCTCCACTTTTATAAGGCCTGTTGCCAACAACAGCCGTGGGAGCTCAGAGCTGGAGCAGGAGAGCTGATACCACAGGCAAGTTAAAACTGTTTCAGGGCCCAAACCTTCACACTGACATGTTACCAGTGGGAGCCCACGCAGCGGAGCCTCTGACCCAAGCTCGTTTCAAGCTTCCTCCTTGAGATGAAAGGGTTTGGGGATGTTCCTTGGCAATTCTGCCCGGCAGCCTTTTGCCACAACGGCTTCTAATTCCCACCATCCCCGAGACCTGTGGTCCCCAGTTCTCCTCGATCAAACCACCCTCATCGAGGCAAAGACATCTGCCTTCCCCAGTGTGGATGGGGGCAGAGATGAAAGGGCAACTTTCTCGCATGTCTTTACTAGTTGACTACAAGTGTCCTTAGGCACTTCTAAATTATACTCCACCCTCTTGGTCACAGCCCAGAGTTGTGAATCCTCTTCTTAGAGGACGCTCTCCTGTCCCCTCTCTTTTCTAGCTTCTAATACAGGACGTGAAAGGGGAGATAGCCTGACCTTCTCCCACAACTTCCAGTCGCATATGGACATCACTGGGACACTGGCTATATCAGAGTCCCCACCACCTCATTCAGGAGCAGAAGATGCCCAGGTAGCCAACCACCAACACAACTTATCGTTCTTCCATGCTTTTGGACCTTCTGTTCTTCCTACAGGCTTGGCTCCATCAGCAGGACACTTCCAGACTGCGACGGCCCGAGGGGCGATGCCAAGTGCTGTGCCCGGGGGGAGGCAGGACGGGCAGCGGGGCGGGTGGGCAACGGCAGCACGGGCTGCAGAAGGCAAAAGGTGACAGGCTTGTGCAAGGACTGATGCACAAGTTGAGAAATGCTGCTGAACAAGCCCTATGCACAGCAACTATACGGCATGTAAATGCCTTCCCCAGCCTTCCTCTTCTCTTTCTTCACTCCTGTGCGTCCTGTTTGCTGCATGCCCTGTTATGTGGGTTTTGAGACAGGGAGGCAAAGGACCGCGCTGTGGTGACTACACATAAAGAATAGGAAGAGGTGGAAAAACACATAAAACCCCTGCCCCCTGTTCTCACAGTTTTATCACCCATCTCTTGGTGCTTGGCATTTTCCTCCAAGCTCCAATGTCTGGCTTCACATCAATTCACGGACCCCAGCTTTCATCTAAAAAAATTATAATTACACAACATTCCAGCTACTATTGATGTGGAGAAGAAGTGCAAGTCAGAATCCGAAATATTCATAATTCAGATGTTTAAAAAAAAAAAAGACTTTGACATTTATTATTTTGGAAAGCTTTTGATTTCTGAGTGAGCCATGATTTTCAGACAACCTGACTCATCATTTCTGAATGCTTCGGTTTGGCAGCCCTGTATATATTTAGTAATACAAACCCTGACTTGCAGCTTCCAATAAGAATCCTAATGGCATGATAAGACAGATTTTCATCTCATTCGCGTTATTTCCAAATATCAGGAAATTTGCTTAACAGCAAGAGTTGTAAAAGCTGTGAAATGATCTCCCTGGGGAGGAGCAGAAACCTCCCGACTACGCACTTGAACAGCTGAACAAACCAACAGAGAGCAGGCAGCAGCGAACGGCTCTTTACTTTCTGGCCAAGGGACAGAGCAGATGATCCCAGACACGTTTTCCTCTTCATTTCTCCTGGCTCTGGGCATTGCTAATCAAGTCCTCCCTCATACCACAGCCACTGGAACCTCTCTCATACCCAACTGGAGAAACAGCAACTTCTGCAGGAGGAGCACGCAGCTTCAAGGGAAAATACTGTTGCAAACCATTTAGGACTTCACAAGGAGTGAGGAACCTGTGCCAGTCTTTGAGAATGCATTCAAAGCATCTTCATCCAGCAGTTAGAATTGCATTTTTTACATTAAAATCCCTTAGGCACTTGGAGTCTGTGAGATTTTTTTTTCCATTGCCTATCAAGCAGTGGTATTAAAAATGATGTCTTTGGCAGCACAGCCAGCCTGAGTAGATGCGAGATGATTTTCATCTATTCATTCTAGACCATCTGCTTCTTACCCTCAACTTTCAAAGGCCTTGAATGAGATGTAGGCCACTGAATTTTATAGCTAAATTTCATGAACCTCTTTGAAAATGAAAGGATTGCACACAACACAAATTTAGAGACATCAAAGGGACCTTCCCTTTTCATGCAAGCACTAAAGCAGTGCAAAGGGAACTAATTATAATTTGCTCTATTGCCAGTTTTCACACTGGAGCAAATACAAGCATTTTATGCTTTAAACCTTACAAACCCGTGGCTGCCAGCTTAATATACTCCTAAAGCCAGGACCAAATTAATAGACTAAAACCATCTTGCATCCACTCAGGCAAGCAATGAAGCCAAAAGAGCTGGCAGGCTAGCTCATGGAAAAACTTTTTTGTATCCCTGCTTTGTTTTTAGAAAAAAATAAAACAATATTTCTTTACATAGTCAATGGGAGCGTAAACACTAATTCAGCTTTTTCAAAAGCAAAGCTATTGCATAGATACTTTTTAATGAGCTGATCTTTATCCATGCTGCTGACAGCGTCTGGAGGGAACACGATCGAAATGGCAGTTCCTCGTAAAAAGTATGGGAGAGTTCAGGGATCTTGGCCAAACGTGGCTGACTCAAGATCTGCTGACTCGAGTGGCTGAAATCATTACGTAGACATGTGAGTTCTAGGCAGGCAATGGAGGGCAAGAGCTGCCCTAAATTATGAAGCAAGATCCAGGTAAAATTATGAAAATCAAGGAAATGACTTTATAGCAGAGCATCAGCTCCTGTCCAAACACGGATCTGCACACGTGCTTTGCAATGAGAGTTATGGTAGGGTGGAGTGACCCTGACACCACTTGAAATCAATGAAAAGTGAAGCTGGGGAAGAATGTCCCTTTGATATTTGATCCCTGCCCCATCAAGCCAACAAGCCCTGGGCCAAAGCAGGTACTGGCTGGCCAGGGCAGGAGCTTTTCCTGCTCCCCCGGGTGGCCTTGGACACCATTTTATATCTTCCAGAGATCTACAAGCTTTCTGATTTACAGTTCACAAAAATCCTAACAGAGCACCTACAGAGGTGTTTCCATCCCCCAGGCTTTCAGGACACAGACTGGTGGGTATTGCTACACCAATAAACGTCTCCAAAGGCGACTATTGCACAATCTTCATACTGTCAGTGGGATAAGCAAAGCTGCTCGGATCCTGGGGCCATGGAGACGGGATCACGTTTTGCTGCTGAAGGCAACACTATGGCACTACCTTCTCCAGCAGGAGTGATTCCAGAAGGTCTCCAGAGCCCTGAGGAATAATACAACCAGTGAAACCCTGGGATGATACCAACATACTGGCAAAAAAGTGTATCACTTACTGTTCTCCTGCACTGATCTCCAGGGAAGGAGAGGTCATTCATAATCCTCAACAGTGGGAGAGTCAAAAAGCTGTCAACACAAAATTCGCAAGATAGTTTTGGTGCTCCCACTCTTGGTGGCCAGCTTAGCTTCACTTACCCCTTGCCAAGCAAACAGTGCTGCAGTCATAAAGCTGGGAAGCTGGGTGGGAAACTGAGTGAAGAGTTGCCTAGGGTCATGTCTGCACCAGACAGGTGAACGCTACGCTTAATTCACACGTGAATAAGAAGCCACAGTGGCCCCCTCATGCAAATGCATTCAACCCTGTACCATTTCTGCCTATATGGCAAAGCAATTCAAGCCAGCCTGCATGACTGGTTCTTGGATCATTTTTCTGGATATCCACTCTTCCTTCTCCCACTCATACTATCCAACCTGTCTTTCCTCCTCTCTTGCCCCACTTTGAAGGAGCTGGATATCTATAGACTAGCAAAGAGATGAGAGGCTGACTGGCTGTGATGTGGCCAGAAGATGCCCATGGAAGGGAGGGAAGACCAGAGAATGAAGCTGTGCTTACTTGAAAGAGGAGATGCAGGAACGAAAGAGGGAGAACTGGTATAATACACAAGCACAAAAACAAGAAGAGTCCAAGGGTAACTGAACCTGTGCTCCACCTGTCAAACAGTTCAGCAGATAGTTTAGGGGTAGAAGTAAAAGGGACTTGGTCAAGTAGAGAGAGCTTGGGTGGGAAGGTGTATCACTTGTATGCAGATCTTGGCTTTTTTTTCTTATTTTTATCTTGGTCTCGCAGAAGGTGAGCATGTACATACTGGTGGGTCTGTGCTGTAATGGGGGTTGTACCTTTGTAATTTCCTTGACAAAGGCTTATGCTCCCTGACACCACCTCCACAGCTACAGCGGTGCAAAGTCTGTGCAGAAGTGTCCCTCTCTGCTGCAACTCACCCTTCTCTCAAGTTAAAGCATGTGACTAGAACTATATGAACATGATCAGTTTTGCAAAAGGTCAGAAATCCTTCTTCTCTAGTAATTCACACCTGCCCAAGGAAGAGGCTATAATCCTGATATACAGCTTCAAGACTAGCAAGGAGTGCAAAGCTGTGCCATGGAGCTACAGAAAAATCATCCAACTTCCAGAAGAGCAGGGACAGCACAGAACCATCTCCTAGAGTGTCTGGTTTCTACAATCCGCACTGAAAAACTGTCTCAGTCTGCCTGTAGCAGAGGCTTGAGGCTGCAACTGATGGGAAGTGCCCTGTGAGTAACAAGCCCTTAAATCCAAACCAAACCAAGTCACCCTGTTTCTTAGATAAGGTTTATCATTCTCATGAGAGAAAGTTGTCCTTTTCTGTTACCTGTTGGCCGACAACTCTGCTTTCAAGCAGTTTGCCAGCTCTGCGGCTCCCATCACAATAATGCTACAAATTTAAGCGCTACCACTTTGGATCAAATTTTTAATGAGGCACTAAACCCACAAAAGGGGCTCTGTATAACATAATTAAATAGAATGGGCCTAAATAAACAGTAAAGTTTTACAAGTTACATTATAGTTGAAAACAGCTGGGAGGCAAAGAAAGGAGCATTGAAGATGCATGATGTAAAAAGGCATTTCACAGAATGCAAACACTAAAACTTTTCATATCGCACAAACAGTAAAACACTACGAGCACATGACTTCCCTTTGATTTGGAAGAATCTGTGTGGGGCGCAGGGCATTTGTTTTTTTCCTTCTGCTAGTCACCACAATGACATATTTCACATGGAAACCCAAACAGTGGCAAAGAGAGCCATTTGTCCTTTGGAAAGAAATAAATACTGCAGAAACAGGTAAAGTCAGTAGCAACATCTGGTTCGGTCAGGCCATGGGATGCTGGATCATGGCTCCATAACACTGGACAGTGCTGTGACTCCTCAAAATAGTCTTGCAAACAATCAGAATTGTAACAAGTCTGTTTGGCTCAGAGCTGCAAGACACTTGTTTGTGCTCACGCCGACTCCTTGAATCCACTGCAAGCGGTGACATTCAGGCTGAGCCAACTAGCTCAGCATTCAATTCTCTGTCTGCATCAGCTACTCACAATATCATGTTTGTTCCACCCATGTCAATATTTGATCCAAGAGCTGCATAAATCCAACAAACACAGGAAGGCTTCAATTTCACATTAAGGTAACGTTGACAGTGGTGCTGCTGTATCACGTAAAGTCAGTGCACTGTTACTCCTTGAGAATGAAATTCCTGGTAAACTTGGTTTTCATTTTGTTTCCCCCCAGTCCTCTCAGCAGCCCTTCCCCAGAGCCATAGCTATTGCTGCAATTCTGGGCTTGTGAATGAAAAGTTTCTAAATTCATCTTGGTTTATCATCGGAAGAATTCCTTCTTCAATGGGAGTCAGAATGGGCTCCTCTTTTATAAAATCTGGATCAAAGTTGCTCACGTCATCTTTGGATTTCTGTCAAACAGAAAAGACAAAGGAAAGAGATGTCAAAAGTATGTATCATCTGCTTGATCCTCGCTCTGCATCTTTAGTCTAGTCTTGAGTGCAGTAAACCATCACTTCCATAACCCAGGCTGAGCTTACTGAAAGCTTTTTCTCGGGTTGGACTAGGAGCAGCTGAGTGCCCCCCCAGAGCCTCTTACAGTGTAAACCCTTTTAGAGCCTCTGCAGGCTTCTGACAGGCAAACCCCTCTCTGATTTAACTGACACCACCTCTGATGCATTGCAGACGTGGCAGGGCAGGGCACATAAATCAGTTTCTTTCCTCAAGTGGCAGCACAGACCCAGCCATTCGAAGCAGTTATCAGCCGCGTTTCAAATTAGCTGACTCCACACAGTCCCTCCTTATCTGCAGAGTGTCTCAGCTGGGTTTTTGGGGGGCGTACACTCCTCTGTGTGCGAGCCATTAAACTTGCACAATAATGAATTACTGGGCCGTGGGAAGACAAATGGCTTGCCTCCAGGTGCTGGGTTCCTTACTGCGTGCCACAGAGTGGGACTGTTTACAATGCACACACACAAACGGGGTTTGTGGCACATTTTGACAAGGCGTGTGTTTTTCCTGCATCCAGAACAAGATGTTTTATTGACATTGAAGTCTAATGTTCCCAGATCCTGTCCAGCTCGTGGGGGACTGAGGAGGCTCCCTTAGCCTTTGATTCAGGTGAAGAAACAACACAAGAGCCTGATCCTGCACCCAGTGAGCTCCACAGAGCAGGACTGGGGTTGACCACTGCCACTATGAGTTTGCAGAGTGACCACAGCATGAGACCAAGCCACTCCAAGTGACAATTCCAAAGGCAAGGAAGCCACAGAGACAACCTTGGAAAGGCTCTCCACGGACAGCATCCTTTGGGCTGTGTGGCACTACTGGGAAAACGGGCAACGCTGTCCCCTCTGCAGCCTGTCTGCCATTTGACCCACTCAGCTGACGGTGGTTTGAGCAGGGAACACTGTGCTGGGTGCTATACAGACAGAGAGAGCCCAGTCATGAAGAGGTAGGTGCAGTGGTCAGAATGAGGATTACTTACCCTGTTTTATATCTGGGGCAAGGCAAAGGGTAGTTAGGTGCCTGATCTGCTGCAGCTGCTTTTACAAACCCGCATCTTTTGGCTGAACCGCCTTTGAAAATCCAGCATGGAGGGGAAAAGTGACCTGTACAACATCAGGTGGCCAACCAGCAGCCAAGTCAAGACCAGAGACCTCACCTCCTGGCTCCTGGTCCAGGGCTTTCATGTCAAGGTTGCCCTTCCTTCACCTTCTTTCCTGTCTCATGGGAATAAACCTGCTTAAAGAGCCCAGAAGAGGAAAAAAACCAGGATCCCTTCACCCCACCCTCCTTCCCACGTACAATTCGGGGCCTGAACGGTGGCTCCATCTGACGCTGGTTCAGCAGGTCCCAGTCCAGATCTTTGAAGTAGGGGTGCCGCAGAATCGCGCTCTCACCGCCCAGCCCCAGGCTGCCCAGCCGCATGTTGGGGTTCTTCGTCATGAACTGCAAAACAAAAAGGGCTGTTTGTTTCCTCCCATCCGGCAGGGCCACGGGAGAGGGACCTATTAGCAGTTGCACAAAAGCTTGTCCTCAGCTTTCCTGTTGAACCCAGTTGCTGGCCAGACTTCTCAATTTCATTGTACTGGAACCGCATGCAAGGAACTTGACTCATTCTCTAGAGGAAGAAGTTGGGGTCTATTTCTCCACTATAGTCCTTTTTCTTTTGGTTAAATCCTTGATTACCACAAAAGAAAAGAAAGTTGAATTGCATCGTTTGCAACATTATGAATGTTGCACAGTGGTTTTGATGGTTATTTATTTCTGTATTAATTTCTCAGCAATACAAGCTCACTCTCAAACGCTGCTCACCAGCCAGCCAGGCTTTGGACTGGAGTCAGTCCTGAGCTGTGTCTTTTTCCTGAACCTCAGCCTGCTGAAGCGCAGCCAGAAGCCTACGCTTTCCTTCCTGTCATCTCAGGAAACAGAGGAAAATGAGCAAGCCGCTGGCTTTTAGAGCCCCCCAAGCCCTGAGCAGATGAGAGCAGACAGGTGACCGTCTCCTCTCTTGATGGCAAAACTCTTTTAGAGGATTTCTTTTTGTAACATTTTTCCTCTGTTACCAGTGAAAAGAAATCTTAAACCTCAGCCAAAGTGCCCTGATTTTCCAGGGAGCTAGGAGAAAAGCCGTACATCATGCACAGCGCGAGAGGGCTCTGGCGGGTGCCCTTTAGGTCCCGACAAGAATGATGAAGTGTGAGTGCTGCGGACATTTCTTAAGGGGAAGGGAAATATTTGGGGGAGGAGGGGAATCCTTTCCTCAGGCAGGAAAAGAGCTAGTTGGCTTGTTAATTTAGGATTATAGTTTTTAAATTCAGTAAAACCCAATCTTTCCCCTCCCCTCAAGTATTTCTAATTCATTAGAGAAATCAGGTTATGTTTAAACTGGGAAAACAGCCGCTTTTATTTGCCTATTGAAACAGCAGCATAAAGCAAGCTCCACTCTGGTGGAGGTGTCCAGACGATTTCCTCGAAGATGAAAGAGCATTATGTTTAGCAAATAGCTGAACCAGCCAAACCAGACAATCGGTCACTGTTTCGGGAATGACCAAGTCTGCTGCATCTCGGCAATAGGGAAATAAAAAGAAGGGGAGGTGCAGTGAGAGACCAACTTCATTCTGACTGTAGGAGCTTTTCAGAAGGTACAAATTTTTCTAGAACGAGCGGATAAAAGGTCTAGTCATTCCCTACCTAGAGAGAAGACGGGGAGAAGAAAGACGACTGCCAGATTTCTTTTAGAAGTCTCCCCAATACCCCACCCTGAGGGGGCTTCAGAGCCAAAGTAGATGGGGCATCTGCAGCTGAGACCTTGCAGGACCCCAGACTCTGCTGACATTAGCGCAAAAACCCCAGCTCCAGCCTGACCTCCTGAGCCCTTCGAGGACGTGTACTGCCATGGGATTCCCTACGGTAGAACTGTTTTCCACCATTCCACCCAAAACATTAGTAGAAAGAGCTGCTGAGTGCATCCAGATTTGTAAGAGCGGTCACGAGAAGAGGAGCAAAGCTGACACGGCTCTCTGCAGCTGGGGTCTTTCCATGCTTCTCTGGCCTCTTCAGCCCTCAGTTATGCAGCATTTCCAGGGTCAGGCCCAAGGACAAGCAGAACTTCTCTGTCTCCCCAACCCTTTCAACCCATTCTTCTCCCTTTTTACCAGCAGAACCCAAACACAATTTGTTTCCCAAGAGACTCTGCCCCAAAATTTCTGCGGGATACTGATCCCCAGACAACAGCTTGGTTTCCAAACAAGAAACGGGTCAAGCCAAAATCTCTGAGAGACCTGGTTCAGACAAGCCTTTGCAAGTCTTGAAGTAAATTTCTTTGGTTTGCAAAACAGGCCAGAAATCTCCTGGCAGCCCCGTCTTTCTCTAGAAATTCCCTGCCCAGCTTCTTTGTCCCCACAGATGGATATCTGCACCTCACTAGCTCTTATTTGCTTTGCTGGAACACCTAGAAAGCTCAAATAAGATCAGAGCTCGCTGGTGCTGGGAGTGGTATAGACCAAAACAGTCCAAAAAGACAAGACAAAAAGGAGAGAAGAGCTGGGAATAAGTCCCATGTCTCCTGCCTCCTGACCTACCACTGCCTCCATTACACCAGGAAGCTTCTCCTAAATGTGGAGAGGAAAAAAAAAATCATGAAAGAAATAATCTCTGAAAAGAGCTCGTAACATGCTTTGCTTGGGTTCCCATTCACACTCAACCATATAAGACCAAAACCTAAACTGGACTGCCCATTCCCAGACCAGTTCAGAGCCCTAGGATATAAAAGTGTGTTTACATTCCTATTTGCTTGCTTTATTCCACATGATGCCAAAATTGCACCAAGTGAAGGCATCCGATGCAACAAGCTGAGAGCCAACGTAAATACATTCCTGGCTGCTTAAAACACCCATTTTGTTAGGACAATGAGGATTAGGCAAGGGCCATCCCTTGAGGTGGGCTGTTTTGAGCTCTGAAAAAGTGAAACATAACATACAAAACAAAATGACTGTTCAAATTTGACCGGCCAGCTCCAATTTGAGCATGGGACCCACAGACTGAAAAAACCTTAGTTGGGTAACTCTAGGCACCGTCTAACCCGCACTGGGTGCCCAAAGGAGGCAGGAGGAGAGTGATGACTTCAAATTCACCCACTGCTAGAACACATCGCCCTGGCTGGCTGCTGAGAGCGATGCTGGGCTGCCACAAAACCCCTCTGAATTAATTCTTGCCTCCAACAGGAGTGAGCTGACCTATGGGGGACCCGATCAAACAGCACCTTCCCCTGCTGTCAGGCACGAGCTCAGTGCTGCTGCCTCTCTTGCTCTGTACAAACAGGGCTTTGAAGCACAAGGGTATCAAGGGCTGGAGCGACCCACCAGCACCATAAACCACTCCGGACACGTTTCTCTAAGCTTGTTTCCCAGATACTGTAAGCACCTAACGCAGGCTACCAGGACCTTGAAAGTGAATATAAATCATGCACTCTACAAAGAGTATCAACACACGAGGAGGCCTCCCTTTCACGGCAAACTCATACTTGTCTGCTTCAGCAAAAGGGTGGGATATAATTTCAAAGGGCAGTCGGTCTCTTATCATTAACTTACATCCCTGATAAACATATTGTACACTGCACTGAGACTTCTCAGTTGCATCTGCAGATGGGAACCGGCACTGAAAATGTTGCCTTTGAACGGCATCATGCGGTACGTGAAATATGGTCCCGTACTCTGGGCAGCCGCAGCATCCTGGCAGCTTACTTGGCCTGGGGATGAACACACATCTCTGCACCCGAGGGCTGACAGAAAACAAGATATTGGCCATTGCTGCTCCTCCCCGGTGAATTTTGGAGGCGGCAGGTCTGTCACAGCCTGGTGAAGGTGGGGTGTTTTCTCTGGGAAGCAGCTCCAGTCTTTATTTGGCAATTGGGCTGAAAAGCAGGCGTGCAGATGGTAACTCCAACAGAGACAGTACTGATGTTTTACACTGGAACAGAGTTACCTGCCTCACTGTGACAGGCATATAAAATTAAAGGATGAAATTTTTGAAGCCGGTTTCCACTAAAATGATAACTAACCCCCTCAAACACTATCTGAATTCACTAGGAATTATTGCACTGACAAAAAACGGATGCAGTTTTAGTTTGTGTTGTCCAGTATGTCAGGAAAAAACAAAAGATTATAATGACCTCTCAAAGGCTCAAGAGCCCATGAATCCTTCTCTTTCTCCCTCTCTGCCTTAGGCAGTACTGACATTTCTCTGCTGCAACAGGGTAGCATCTGATGGCCAGTCTCATGCCGCCTCTGCTATCTGATGGCACTTCTGGCAAAGCAAACAAAGAACTTGGGATTTCTAAGGAACTTAATTACAAGCTCAGCCTTCATCTCTGAAATAAGTAGCTGGAGCCCATACCCATGTCTCTGGCCACATAAGAGGAATTTCTGCAGCAGGAGGGGTAAAGCTGAGTGCCCAGAGCACACAGATGCTGCCCTCTGCACACATGCAGGCTGCGCAGGGGAAAGGTTTTCAGAAGTGCAGCTAATCTTTCACTTGATCCCTTCAACTGCATTCAGAAATGGCTAGAAAATGCCTTACAAAGCGTTGGCAGTTCCTGGCATCCACAGGAAGGCCAGAGTTTGACTCTTGCTTCATAGGTTGGACAGCCCTAAATGTCCTTCCAAGTACAACCCTCTAATGTTTTTGAAAGTGATGAGAGAAGATGTTCAGCAGAAAGTTTTTTGTGGCAAAATGTCATCTCCTAACGTGTATTGAGTATCTTTAATTTTGCACGATAATCCAGAATCCAGCATGAATCTCAACCTCTGGCACACAACGCTCAATGAAGAAACACAGAGAAAAAAAATTCAACAGTAACAACAACAAGGCAAACAAGAGGTGTTCCTGAACAAAAAGAAACACGCAATCACCCAAATCCAAGATGCCTCCCAGGAAAACCAATAGCAAGACTACCAATCTTAAACCTGAACCAGGCCATCAAGCCCTTGCTCTGTGATCACATCCAACCATGGGGAATTATCCCATTCCCGGTGTAAAGAGCCCCTTGGGAGCATCCTCAGACTGGGTCCCTTTGGGCTACGCCAGTTTGCCGAGCAGCAAACTCAAGCGAGGAGCTCGCTGACCTCAGCTAACCCTCTCAGCAGCATCACAGCCAAAACCAGCAGCTGGAATGAGCCAAAAACATGACTTCACAAGACCATTTGAAAACATTTACTGAAAGAAAACGCAGCAAGCCATGACAAGAAATTAAAAGCTGGAGATTAGTCCACAGAGGGCCCGTGAAGTTACAAGGAAAAAATGCAGACATAGCAGTGCCAACCATTAGGAAAAAATCTGCGTCAGCCCTGGGAGCTCAGCCCGCGAGCAGGTGAGGGAGAGCAGGGGACCCGCGCCAGTCCTCCCCTTTACCCACTACATGGCTCGGACTGTGCTGGGAAGGGCTCCAGGTCTCCCAGTCTGCTGGGCAAGGCTGTACTGGACTTCTCTGGTGCTGCTCACATGCAGCATTGCAAATTCCGTCTCAAGAGGCTGAGTTTGGAAATCAGTCAGCCTGGAAGTCTGTGAGGGGATGTTTGCACAAAACAGATGTTTCCAAGCATTAATTCCATTGAATTTGTAAGTTCCCTTTCTTAATACTGGAATCCCTGATAGGTTTTACGTAACTCATGTATGTGCTATTTGCATCAGGATAATTAATTTCATATCACAGTGACTAGATTACGTGAAATTGCATCATGTTCTAGGAAAACACTAACAAGCCCAGACCCCTTCACAGAAGTAATGCACTTCAGGAAGAGGAATACAACTTCCTGCTCAGCCATTCCCTTCACATTGTCAGCCATCTGGACGAGGAAGAAATCATTATTTCTTTAATACAAAGAAAGTCTTAGACGCACCAGCTCCCATCAGGACTCTGTTGCCCTGGGTAGGACACATTTACTTTGTAAGAGAAAGCCTGTGCCCCTGAGCAGCTCATCTTTCAAATGCAAGCGTATGGCAGAGATAGAGGCTCTCCCCGTCTTACAGGCAGGGAACAGAGACCCAGAGAAATGCATCGCTTTATTTTGCCAGGAGCCCAAGGGTAGCCTGTCACAGATACGACGGCAGACCCTCAGTCTCACCTCCCCTCCATCTCACCACATGCCTCACAGGACCCCTATTAGGGATTCTGCCAATGCAATAGTCAAGCCCAAACTGTTAAAGGAAAGCAAGGTTTCCCTGTTCATGGGATTAACATTTCCTGCCTGTTGGTGTTTCTCCCATGTTGCTACCAAAGTGAAAAGCAGCAGCAGTACAGATTAACGCCCCACAGCCTCCCCTCTAGTAATGAGGGAGAGCGGGGAGATCGGGAGATACCCAACATGCTTGTCTTCATTAAGATTCATGAGCTAAACTAACAGGCCAGAAATTAACTCGAAAGGAAATAAGATTTCTCAAAGATCTATTTGATCTCAGACAAAAGGGAATCGTTATATAAATAGAGCAATTACTCTAATTAAGGCTTCCCTCCATGAATCTCTCGACTGAATGCTGCAGTTGCCGAAAACAGTTTGGCCGCCTATTATGTAAGGCAAACAAACCCGCAGTCTGGGGTTTCATTAGCCTTCATCCACCCCTAAACAAAGGAGAAGAAAGATGGCTCTATGGCTCTGTCTGTTAACGTCTGTATTATTTTTAATGATTGGAAGCCAGGAGGTATTAGCATAGCAGAGAGACTTTTTTTCTTTTTTTCTTTTTTTTTTCTTTTACATCAAAAGCTGCTCGTTTTGAGCCATTCTTGTCTTTTGCTCTCTTGGGCAAGGCTCCCATCACCCTCCATCACAGCCCTGCCGGGGCGATGCTCATAAGCGTGCCTCGCTTCCCCATACAAGAGCAATCCAGGGCTCAGACACACAAGTGGGTTACGGCGAGTGAGGGAGTCAGCACAGCCCGACTTCACTAAATGGTGTCAGGGGAAGCTCCACGGCCCTGGGAGCAGGGTGGTCGGAGAGCTCTGCCGTGGAAGTCCTTGTACTTACGGCAGCTCAGCTGGTGCCTGGTAACTTAAACTGCAGCGATGTGGCTGTGGGTGTGAGCCAGGCGCTTGGGAGCCCAAGTCCTACTGACCTTCAGTGAGGATTGTGCTGCTGAGAATAGGACTTGGAGTCATTGCGGCTCTCTCAAATGCTACCTCCGTTTTACACTGGGGATTTGCTCTGATTGCAGCCATTAGAGGCCACGCGGCGTTTCAGCTTCCTACCCTGCACACAGCGGGATCGATTACTAAAGGCCCTGATTTGTACCAGTGCAATCCATCGTGGTGCTGAGCCAGAATGCGACCCACGCAGGTACAGGGTGCTTCTAGCATCATGCTGGGGTCCTGGCTACAGAAAACTGTGAGCAGGTGAAATCCTTCAGTGTAGAGAAGGTCCAGCGAGTGCAGTGCCAGGGCTCAGAAGTACAAGGCTGCCCTGAAAGTGTTTTAAGGAGGAGGGGAGGAAGAAAGAGAGTGTGAGATCTCTGTGATTTCCTTTTCCAGATAAAAAACAAATGGGAAGGGAGATAAAAAACAATCTCCAGCCCTGCTCCTAAAAGCCATAAGACTTTAACAATAAGCATGACAGCAGTCACATGTTTAATGTGCCAGCCGCAGGCAAGAAGGACAAAATGTCAGTGCAGTGGATATTAAGCAGATAAATTTGATCTCGCTTTCCCCTAGTGCAGAAATGGCTGCTCGATGGTGCCCAGTCAAAGCTCGAGGGAACAAGAAGGATTAACTGTATTGCAAACAGTGCTGAGCGAGAGAGACTAGCAAAATAAACCAAGGTAGACAGAGCAACTCACGTGTGGGATAGACACATCAGGCTCCAAATCTCCAGGTGGTGTAAACTGATGTAACTTTGCTGACTATCACCAGGAGAGAACTTGGCACGACATATGGGAATTAAATGTTGTCTGAATAGCTACAAACTTCCTTGCTGTGCTGAAATCTACCTGTTTCCCTGCCTCTCCCCACTCATCAATACTAATGCAGAATGAAAAGGCCACAAGTATCAAATGCATATTAGCCCCTGATGATAGCTAGTGATTTTTGACACTTGTGCCTTTGGTACTCCTGTAATAAGTAATAATAAACAGAAATTAACCTTTGTCATTAGATATATGGAATATTTAACATAGGTTTTGGTCAAGATGTCACTCCAGAGATCTGTGTTTTCAGAACTGATGAGTCAGCCCCAGTTCCCACGTGGGTCACCAGCTGCACAGGCTGCTCAGACAGTGTCAAACTCCAGCTGCTGTTTTTAAATTACCCCAGTTGGACTATAGGTACAACATGGGGATATGCAGGTCAATTACTAAATCAATACATCAATCAGAGTAACACAAACATGGAGGGAGAATGAGCATCGCGCTTACTAACAGACTGGGGGCATGATCCCACTCTAATTTTAAGCAGTGGTAAAATCTCCCTAGGGTTGCATGGGAAAACAATTAATCCTTTTCTGATAGTCTTGTCAAGAGGAACTGGGAATCTATTACACAACCCTGGGTGGCCTATTTACATAGGGTCAAGTACAAAGGGGACTAAAGTGCCCCAGACAAACCTGTAAGGGCCAATTAAGGGGGAAAAAAAAAAATCACAGGAAAATACTTCAAAGGAACTTTTTTGTGGTCTTAGTTATATTTATTTCTATTCTTTTAATTTTAAAGTTCCTGAAAAGACACAGCAGGTCAGAAAGTTCAAAGCTAGAAGGACAAGTAAGACCTACAGCCCTGAATAGCTTGGACAGTCGGAGATTTGTTACCCCTGTAGCGGTGCTGAGACCTCCCAGTTAGATGGGCTGGCCCCCTCCACTGGAGGCTGCACAGCAAGAGCTGGTCCCATCATTCAGCAGTCATCCCCATCTCCAGGTCGGACCCAGGTTCTGAAGGGAATCCTTGGGCCTTCCCCCAAGATTGGATTTTATTTGACTTCACCAAAACACCTTTGAGCGTCTATAATCACACTGTTTAACTGTGGCAGAGCTGAGAAGTGAGCCCAGGCCACAAGGCTTAGGCTCAGGTTCGGCAACGGGAATCGCTTCTTCCCGAGCACCTAGAGAAAAAGAGGAGGAGGAAGACAAAGTCGGCACAACGAATGCTCCTTCACTTTTTTCCCCATTCCTGGCAGGAAAGAGGAGGATGAGTCACACCTGACATTACAATAGGCAGGGTTTGGAGCTTTTGTTAGGAAGCAAATCTGAGCCTGCACCCTGCAGACTTAAACAAGAAGCTAGTGTCAGCCTATTGGAACGGGAAAGGTAAAAGACCTAATGACTACCTCAAGATGAATTTGGCCTTGGCAAGCTATATAGAGATGGCTTTAGGTTTCTTTCACGATGTATTATTCAGAAGTATGGGTCTATTAGTGTGGGGAAGAGGAGCACTTCAGAAAGGGGTGTGATCAATCAACAGAAGAGATCAAAATCACGGGGGAAAGCTGTTTGTTGTTTGAGAATTAGGAGGCGAAGAGTAAGAGACAGCATGTTACAGAGATGGAAATGCAAGCTCAGGCAAAAGAGGTAAGGCGGCAATCTGTGGTGGAGCACGGCCTTCTCACTTCACCACAGTGTATGTTTATGGCAAAAATGGTCTAGATGAGAGATCATTTAAAACTGCAGAACTCCTTCCCAGTTGGGAAACGACAGGCTCCAGAGTCCTGCTTTTGCCAGAGAGGCTCTGGAGCCAACCAGGAAATGCAGGATGAAAGCATTTCTAAAAAACAAAATAAAGGAAAAATGTGTACACAGATCCAGCATAGAGCTTCACAGAGAGATTTAAATATCGGCCTCACTCTGACAGCCAAAGCTTAATCAAGTTGTGCAAGAGGATTTATGGAGCCTGCCAACTCTGAAGAGATGCCAAGGAGAATAATTTATCAGCATATTTGAAGGCATTTTTAATATCTATCTGCCTTTGTTAGCAGGCTCCTCAGCTCTGAGGATAAAGCGATGAGCTCATCTAGTTCCCTCTTTAATTTCAGTGGGTCCACCATTGTGTTGTTGCTTTTCCTTTTAATCTTTGTCTAAAGAATACTCCCGGCATCTAGTTCATTCAGAAACAAGTTCATTCTGGCTATTCCAGCACTGCATGTGAAACAGATTATCTGCCTTTTTCTGTCTGTTGGAAAGAAGGAACCTGGCCCAGATCTGTAGGATGCAAGTGCAAAGGAGAGACATGCGCCTTGTGTAGAGTGATGTAAAGGAAACATAGGCAACCTTGCACCATCAGCATCTGGCTGCCTCGTTTCACACCTCGTAAGTGTTCAGGAGAGGACTGGTGTCCTGGTTTCGGCTGGAATAAAGTTAATTTTCTTCCTAGTAGCTGGTATAGTGCTGTGTTTTGGATTCAGGATGAGAATAATGTTGGTAACACACTGATGTTTTAGCTGTTGCTAAGCAGTGTTTACACTGTGTCAAGGACTTTTCAGCTTCTCATACTGCCCTGCCAGCAAGAAGGCTGGAGGGGCACAAGAAGCTGGGAGGGGACACAGCAAGGATAGCTGACCCAAACAAGCCAAAGGGGTATTCCATACCATATTACATCACGCCCAGTATATAAACTGGGGGGAGTTGGCCGGGGGGCACCATGGCTCGGGGATTGGCTGGGCATCGGTCAACAGGTGGTGAGCAATTGTGCTGTGCACCACTTGTTTTGTATATTCTATTATTATTATTATTTTCCCTTCCTTTTCTGTCCTATTAAACTGTCTTTATCTCAACCCAAAAGTTTTACTTTTTTTTTCCCCCTCGATTCTCTCCCCCATCCCATTGGGTGGAGGGGCAGTGAGTGAGTGGCTGCGTGGTGCTTAGTTGCTGGCTGGGGTTAAACCATGGCAACTGGAAAGCACAAACACGGGGGTTTGGTCTAGCTCACACAGTGACCAAACTGAACCGCCCAGGATTTACGGAAAAGGCAAGGCACAAGCGCCGCAGGAAGCACATACGCATTGCGCTTAGATGTGCCAAGCAAAGCACAGCCCAGGTATTTTGGAGTATGTGTTGGTTGCTGTAGCATGCAGGGAGGATGCAGACACCTCTGAGCTGATGACAGCTAGTTCTGACCTCCCAGTATCCAGGGGTGTTGGAACCCAAGCAAGTGCAGTGTATGAAAAGAACAAACTTCTCCGAAGAACAGTTCAGAAGATCTCACCCTCTGTGCTGATGTTCAGGGTAAGCAGCTGCAGCGAGTAGGCAACTTGGACCATCCACATCTCTCCTGACCTTAGATGTCCTCACCAGCAGTCCAAAATCAGCCCTTTCCCGTCCACTCCTCTGTCACCGCAGACTGTGTGCTTTGATTACATTAAAAAATCTGCCTCTAAGTCTTTCTGCTGTGAAAACCTTGGCCTCTGCCTTCTCTCCTCATTAATGGCATTTTCAAGTTGCTTACAGTGATGGGGCCAGTCTGGTTCAGCACAGAGCACTCACCATCCAGAAAGCCTTTCTGAAAATAAGCCGCAGCACGTGCAAAAGGGGTCCTCGCTGAGGGTTTGGGCAATCATGGTGGCATCCCCTTAGGATGGGTAGTTTACTCCTCCTGCAGCACAGCTCAGTGTTCCCTTTTCTTTCTCTCCTTCAGCTGGGCCTGGGTGGAGTGCTATAGGGAAATTTCCTTTCTCTATCTCTCCAATCTTCTTTCTTCTCAGCCCATTATGGTAAGTGCACGCAGCACAGCCTGAGTCTCCAAGGGCTCTGCTGGAGCTGTTATCCTGTATCCAGCCAGACTGCACTGCTCTGTGCTTCGACCACACGGGACGTTAGAAGTTCCTCAGCATTTCTTTGGAATGGCAAGAAATAACCACTGAAACCCTGTACTCCCCGGGGAGTCCTGCATTTAACTCACACACACATAATAATCAAATTTTTCTCTCATTAGGAGCCATCACTCAGGATTGGGGCTCGTTTTCTCCAGAAGGAGAAGGGGAGGAAGGTACCCTTCAGATTTAGTTTTTCCTCATCTAGTATTGCCTGGAAATTTAGGGAAGAAGAAAACCATAACATACACACACGCACACTTTCCCAACTCCTACCTAACTTATTTCTACGCATGCATATGGATACACAAAGCATTTCTACAATTCACTGTCAGTGCCCTCTAACTTAACCTCTTGTTTTAAGGTAGAATTAGGCCACATTTTGAAATAATATCCACAGGCTTCCCCCCATCAACTCAAGAGAAATTGCTGGTGGAGCAATACACTACTCATTATAGTACCTTGTGGGGAAGTCTCTTGTGTCTGATGGTTACCCAAGTGACTGAGGGACTAAGGCAGCCTCATATTCACTCTTCTGGGCAGCAAAGGAATGACCAACTTCTGTAGAAAGTTTTGAGTGGCTTTTTTAATTAACAAGATGAAAATTGGCCGAGCTGTTGCGGAAGGGTCCCCATACCTCTCTCCCGCTGAAGATGAAGTGGCTGCTTGCCGTCTGCACTGCAACATTCCTGAGCCCTTTTCCTGCTCTCCAGAAAAACCCGTGTGTGCTGCCTCCTAGCAAAGGGGGATAAGTTACACTGCCAGCAAGCCCTCGGTATTGAATACTACTGTGTGCGCTAGCTGTACAAACAAGCCAAAAAAACTAAGGAACTAACTGAAAAGCCCTAGCTTCTGTGTTTTGGTCTGTTACATGGGCTCACAGGAACGGCAGAAGAGGATTTTCCTTTCTAGATCAGGATTTTTTTGACTTCTAGATCAGACTTCAAGGCTGTCTGGAGGCAAAGGGGATTTAAACTGTGGCATGTTTAACCATTCTCCCTCTGGCTGCTCTCAAGAGCCATGCAAGCTCCCTCCTGGCTGCTGGCAGAAGCCAGGAAGGAAATGCCAACTCCCTCACCTTGTGCTCCAACAGCCAAAAATGAGTCCATAAAGCACAAGTCATCAGAGCAGGACCTGGCTCCTGCTGACCCAGAGAGCATCATTATTCCTGCAGCTGAGTTTGAAGCACTAATACCCAGACACAACAGCCCCTTGATGTTAATGTGGCAGAGCAAAGGGCATTTTAAGCAAGTCTGCAAGAACAAAGTCTAAAGGAGGATGGGGAGGCGGTGGTGGGTGGGGGTGTTAGACATCAGTGGTGTTGTCGGGGCGCAGAGAGCACCGGGGTATCCGGAGGGGGGAACTGAACCCTGACACGAAGTGGCAGAGTTCATTAAACCACAGTATTTGCTTTTTGAGTCAGCGTCACTTCCAGGCTATTGTTCTCTAGAAAAACAGATCAACCTCAAGTTTTTCTTTTGCATCCCTGGCACTGTATTGCTGACATAATTTTCCTCCGAGATACAGGTCATGTTTGCTCTCAGCACTCCCTCACCTTTCAATCCCTCTCGCTCTTCGCACAAATACACTGGCATTTGGATTCCCCGTGCTGTTCCACCTGTGCTGGGCGGGAGTGCAAGCTGCTAAAACCACAGCCAATTTCCTCTGCACCTTCCTCTTTTCTTGCCTGGTGTTTATTTTGCACATGAAAACCACTTGGAGGGGGACATAACCATTTTTGCTCAGTCTCTTAACTCCAGTAGTGTTTTCTTCAAAATGCATGTTTTTAACCAGCTGGAGGGAGAACAGGCTTTAGTCTCATTTTTGTCCCCAAAATACGCAGCTACAGGCAAGGCTGCCCAAGCCTCACTTTTGGAGGAAGCGTTTCAGCTAGGCCAGAAGTGTTTGAGAGTTCACGTTAAGACTGGACTTTGGCATACAAATGCCAAGAGACACCCTCAGCTTCAGCAGACTCGGCTGTGACAGTAGTTCAGAAATCCAGGCTGCAGAAGGCAGAGCGATGCTAACACTTCCCTGGGGAGATGCTGCTTTCTAGCCCCTGCATTACCTGGCTCTGAGAGTGAAAACATCTAAGCTGCAATTGCTCAACCAAGTTTCCAAGCCTTTGGGCCAACCGTTGCTACTTAAGATCATCAGTCCATGTAGCGACTCGATAGGCTTAGCCCTTCTCTCCTCATCTGAAACCAGACTTGGAAAGGAAAATCCCTGCAGCTTTCCCTGTGAATTTGCTTCCCATTACGCCATTGACTTTTGAGACCCGATTTTCACTGTGTCCCTTCATTCTCCCCTCCAACTAAGCCTGACTGTGAGCAAGACAGCGTGATTGAATTGCATTTGAGAAAGTCATACACGAAGCAAGTGAAACACGCTGCCAAAATACCGCCCCGCTTATGGGAAACGAGAGGATTGTATTTCATTTTGCACTTCGCTCAGCTGAATCCCAAAGCCTCTGGCTGCCCGGAAAGCCACCCCCTTTGCTCAAGCACTTTTTGCTAGTGACAATTTACAAATTCAGAACACGGACATGCTGTAACAAAGCAAACTCCAGCTGCACTCTCACTGTAAAAGATACGGTGCAGCAGTCTCTGCTCTCTGCATGCTCACAAAGTTTCTCTTTCACAGTCTCTTTATCATCAGACACTGGTGACTACTCTGTCAGCTGACGGCAAAGAATATTTGAAAGAATTTCTTTTACAGACACAAAGCCGATAGCTCCTTTGGCATAAACTCCTTGACTGCATTCAGGTAGAGCTAAGGAGAAACCTTTTTTTGGGGGAATCAAAATCAAAGCAAAACTTATGTTTAGAATGAGCTGAAGTGGTCTGAATCCATTCAGCAGCAAGTCTTTTTTGCACTTTTTTTACTCCCTCAAGCAAATCCATGCCCAGTTCGACCTGGTCACACAAGCAGGGGAGACCTCATTTTGAGTCCTCCCCACCTGACTTGAACCATCAATACCTAAATTCAGCAGTGACACACTCAGATGGGGCAGGGTACACGAATGAAATTTCCTACTTCCCTCCTCTGGGAGTGTTGACTCCAGCAAAATCCTGCTGACTTACACTGATTTAGCTCTACCCTACTCTTTCCCCAGCTCTTGAGGGAAAATATCAAGGACAAAAAAAACATTAAAAAGAGAAATAGATAAAAACTTTTTCTAGAGCACAAATATTTCTGTTTTCAATTCTGAACAAGGTCCCAGGGCATCAAGGTTGTTTTTGTTTTCCTTGGTACCAGTGTTCAAAACCACCCAGGAACACCCAGTGACCGAAATGAGGTCCTAAGGACGTATTTTGGTTATTATCAGGAAACTGCAAAGATGAACAGGATGCAACCTTCAGAAATTGGGTGGTTTCTGATGGGGTGAAATTGGTGAAGCACAATTACGGTAAACAAAACCAAAACAAAATAACAGCATCCATGAAATGGGTCCTAAAACCTATTATCCTTGTTTACAATGAAGGTCTTCATGAAGGCAAATGCATCGAGGGCTTTCTAAACCCAGATGTATCCATTTGTGGAGCATCTCTAAGCACCTACACCTAATTGCATCTTCCTGGCAGAAGAATTTGATTTTCATTTCACAGCTTTGTACCACTCAAGACTAAGCAAATTCTCACTAGTCCTGTCCAAGGTTAGTGGCCAGAACTTTTGAGTGAGGGGATAATCCAGTTATTAAGGCTATTAAGGCCTTAGCCTGCAATACAAGAGACCGCAGGTTTAATTCCCTGGTCCTTCATAGGCTTCCCATGCCATGTAATTACTTATAATCATTTATGTCACTGCAGTAGTTGAGTGCTCCGATTTTCCAGAGCTCTTAATATCATGGGTTCGAAAGCACTGTCACAGCTGTAAATCAGGGAGCTCGAGTTCACTTTTTCTTGGAGGTAAACACAGTAGTGAATAGAAGATGCTCACATAGTAATAATGCCATATTTAAGAGAAATAATAATAGCATCAGAAGTCTGTGAGAAAAAAATCTACATATTTAGCAGCTAGAAGATCTACTGTCTTCCTTCATAAAATAGCCACAAGGGAACAAAAAAGCCAGTTTCACCACTCTGTGTTATACTGACACCTAAAAATACTGACCAAACATTATCAGTACACTGCAAATACAATACCACAGCAGTGATATTTGTTATCATTCAAAAGAAATCAAAGTGTGTGGGTTTTTCTGTTTTATCTAGAGACCCAGACAATCTCATGACAGGATGTTTCCTTCCCATTAAAGCCAACATGCTCTGATGCCTCTAAAAACTCAGCATAAGAAAGGGAAGAGGAAATGAGGAGCTCTTCTAGTGAATGGCTCTTGATCCCAAGAGCAGCTACTGTGAAGTTGCAGAAATTCAGGCTGTAGCCAACCATCAGTGTTGTAAAATACAATACAAAAGTCACCTCCAGGTAGCAGCCACCCAGGGAACAGAAACACTGAAAAACTGAAGGTCCAATAAAAATTTCAGTTGCAACTTCCCAGTAGTTGACCACAAGGCTCTTGGTTAATGCCCTAAATTTCAGCCTTTTTCCCCGAGCAGACATAGTATAGCGCTTCTCTCAAGCAATGCATGTGCATTTCAGAGAGGCAGTTTTGCCTTCATTTGGGTTTCACCAGCAACACATGATAACCAGACAAGCAGAGCGGCTGGAGAGAAGACCTTTTTCAGGCAAGCAACCAGCAATTCCTAAGTTGACTGTGCAGTTTTGGAGACACTCGGTCGATCTCTATTTATATTGTTAGCTCCCTCCTCCATTGTGGCCCTCTTTCTCCAGTGCCTTCCAGCATGCTGCTTGCCCGTTAATCACAGAAGGGACCCACTGTTAAAAGTTGGGCTCTGAACATGGGCTAGAGCAGCCTAGGGTGACGGCAGCTTGCACTGGCTGTTTCTATGAGGTTCCTATCAGAATTAGGAATATAAGCATTTTGTCAAGAGGCTAAAACACAAATCATATTTTATTATACCCTGAAATTCCTGTTACGATGAGAATCTATCTGACCACATTTTACCTCCATCTCATACTTATGCAAGATACCTGCAACAAATCCACTCTGCTATTACTTGTCACTGCAGAAGAGGAATTAGCTCAGGCATTCAGGAGTCTCAACCCAACAACACGAATGCTGCTCCAGAAGCTGCAATGAGTCTGAACTTCACTTTTCATTTTAAATATGTTGCAGGTTATTTCCAAAACCCAAGAGGGCCTTCAGCATAACAAATGATCACTCCTGAGCACAACCTGTGATTTCAAAGGACAACCCTTTGCCTCCTCAATAAGTGGATTTTATTCTCAGTTGATTTCTGTGGAATTTATTAGATACCTTTTCAGCTACAGAAAGTAGTTGCTCAGTTCATATAGAACAGAAACCTTTCAGCAGAAAACTTCCAGACTCTACTAAAGATCTGATGAAAACAAATTCTCCTCTTTCTTTTAAATGGTCCCATCATTCATTACCCCATGTCTTTGAGTCAGTTCTCCACATGTTACTATCTTCATCCCCATGTCACAGGCAAAGATGTGAGGCACGTAGGTAAGAGCACTTGGGAAAATTCAGGAATACAGGGTAGAACAAGGACTAAGTGTAGCCAGCAACAGCTCTACTCAAACTGTTTGCTGTACAGCCCCATTTTTTTTCTCCCAAACGCACAAAAATCAAAAACCTGTCTTTGAATGCAGATAGACAAGCAGTCCCTGGGGGATGGCTGGTGTTACCAACAGTCAGAAAGGATTATCATGAAGACTTCACTCCTTCACCGCTCCAGTCGCATGGAAATCATATGGTCGCTACTGATTAAGTACTGTGTATACCTGCTGCTTCTGTTCTGGAAGATGACCATATGTTGTAAATCATTAAGTCGGCACAGGGGAATGCCCGGACACACAGACATGTACACACTTTGCTTGCCAAGTTGGCTGCTGAACCGTATAAAGGACATAACTATGCAAACACACCTAAGTGTGGCAGGATTATTTTTTTTTGTTTACCCTTCAATCCAAGATAACAAAAGGGTCAGGGTCAGGGTAACCGCAATTTCTGAGTGCCCACACCCCAGCCCTGTTTTCTTTTGCTAGATTAGGCTGAAGAAAGCCAGGACAGAGAGCATGCAAACAGCCAAAGGAACTCACTGCTTTGAGGATTGCCACTGCATCCTGCTGGAGCCACGTTGGGTAGACGACTTCATCATTCAGAATGGCCTCGAAGAGGTCGTCCTCATTCTCCGCCTCGAAGGGTGCGTGGCCGCACAGCATCTCATACAGCAGCACACCCATGGCCCACCAGTCTACGTCAGGGCCATACAGCATCTCCTGCAGGATCTGAAGAAGGGATGGGAAGGAAATATCAACCCTGAAGGTTCTTAAACTGAGCAGGGCAGGAAAAAGCATTTGGAAACATTAATGCAGGAGCTCTCGCTACGTCCTAACAGCACTCTCTGCTAGGCTGGCTGTACGTCCAAGAACCTATAGGTGATCTCAAGCTGGGAACCCCAGGTACATCAGATGCATTAAACAAGGGCTGAACTAGCTTGGCTGCTCACAGGGTCACCTGGGAAACAAGCCCTTAGAAATGATGCTAGGTCTTAGCAGGAGGAGAAGGGGCATTTCAGCAAAACTGGCTGAGTCTCAGAAGCGGCAGAACAGCCATGTGTGTGGGTTGACATCACCTCTTCCTTGCCCCTGGGAAGGAAACGCTTACCCGGCTCCAACGGCAAGGCTTTCAGCTGGAGAGGGGAAGGAGCGCGAGTGTGTGAGAAAGGCACAAACACCAATCACAGACAAAAATTCAATTGTGCTGAAGAAGGATCTGAAGCCCTGTCAGAACATCTGGCAGCATCTGGAGGGCAGCTGTTCCTTAAAGAGGTGTTTATTAATTTTGTAGTGAGATTGGGGAATGACAGGGAATGGGAGGAGGTAGAAGAAGGAACTGGGAAACAAGAATTCAACCTCTTTTCAAATCAAACTGGGCCAGTATCTGTATGTGCCTCCCTCAAGATTTTTGCAGCTGTGCCTCTGTTTGTCACCTCACATTTCCTAAAGAAAAATATAGGCTTATCTTGGTGCCTACAGCAGCCTGAACGTTTACTCATGCTTTGCTTGCACAAGGGACTGATAATACAAGCGTACATCTAGGAGGAAACCTTGCACCCGGCAGTCAAATAAGGTGTAGCTAAAGACACCAGAGAGTACACTTGCTGTTCCAAAGCTAACCTACGCTTTTCATATTGTAACCGAGTTTTCCTGGCCAAAGAAAGGTTTCCTATACCTCTGGAGCGATGTAGTCTGGTGTACCACAGAAGGTGGCTGTGGTAATGCCGTCGTGAATGCCCTCCTTGCACATTCCAAAGTCTGCCAGCTTGCAGTGACCCTCGTAGTCCAGCAGCACGTTGTCCAGCTTCAAGTCCCTGCAACGAGAATCATTCACCAAGTCGCTACATGCTTGGAGCAGCCCAAGCACAAATGGAGGCAGCGTCCCAGGCCTCAGAAGCTCAACCGGTAAACTGGACAAGCCTCATCATCATAAAAAAATAAACAGAAGTCATGCAGGAGGGGTTTTCTTTTGCTTCATCTCTTACAAAAGGGAGGGAGGAACAAACATCATTCTGCCGAACTGCATTTAATATGGGCAGGTGCTATACGAGTTCGCCCACATGGCTTTCCAAACACACCACAAGCCTGCCTGGCAGAGGTCCTGCTCATTTAGCTCGGGACTCACTGGAGCAGAGGTTGCCAGAGCTGTCAAATTGCGTAACGATGTTATGATGCAGCAAAACGCACCGCATGAGATGTGCTCTGATTCAGCAAAGTGCCGCGCTGGGAGGACACAGCTGAAGCCGGGTAGGCATGCAAGATCTCTTCAGAGGGGCAGCAGATCCCCTCTTCTCCTGAGGTGTCGGGGGTTAAGTCCCAGACTTCCCTGTATCGGGGCAAGCCCGACTGATAAACCCCACCTGGAGTGTTATCCAAGCTGAGAAGAAAAGAAACTCCCTGCTGACACCATGCCACACGGGCAGGGGGAATCTTCAGCCAGCACGGGATGCCTCCATCATAAGGCAAAGTCTTAAAAGTCCTCCCAGATGTATCGATTCCAGCACTAATGTAAGAAGCGAATGTCCCCCATAGTGCTCAGTGAGGTGGGGACCTCCTTGTCACTGACACAAGAGACCTGCAGCCAACCAAACCGCAGAAAGGCACATTTTCCAATACGTCACCTCTAACAGTCTGGGAGCTACTCATCAAAAGCAGAGCTGCCAAAATGACAGAGCCCTAACAAAGCTTATCAGCTTGCCTGACCTTGAGATAGCCTGAGGAAACAGCCTGCAGTCAGAAGCACCGTCAGGAACATGACCAGAAAGCACGGGGTCATCTGCAGACTTAGGCAATGCCTTCCTAAAAATACATACCAGCTCGTAGCACCTCTGCTTTTCAGCTGCCAGACAAGCTCTAGGCACGGTCACAGATGGAGGAAAGGAGCTATGATGGGAGCTCTGTGCAGTACAAATAGGTCACAGTTATTTTTTGAAGCGTCTCAGGCATTGGCCCAAGAGTTGCACTGAGCCTTCACAGCAGCTCTGAGGCAGGGAAGTGTTGCTATGGCCATTTTACTGAAATGGAGGACATCTTATAGGCCTAGACAAAGCCACTTTCAAAGTAATTCAGATGCCCAGATAAGGATCGAATAACTAAGTACGTCTGAGAGCCTCAGGGCCCCTTTATGAAATCCATGCTGGATTTTGATCCATTTTGCCCTCTGGTTGGACATCTATTTCCCTGGGAAGGGGGAGCAATGGGGAAGGTGGTAGCACAGGTGGTGGCATCTCCTTATCAATATGAAAACCTATGGGTGAGCTGAAATCTAAGTCCAGCTTGATCCTGTTCAACCTCCATCTATGATCTTAAAGTGAAAATCAGGCGGTCGATCGCTCTGCTGTGCATTGGTATTTCTACAGCCCTCACCACCACCGGAAGCCTCTCTGGAGCTCGAGACAGCTCTCCCTCAACTTCACTGTTGCAGTGGAAAGATCAATGATGCATTGTGCTAGACAATCAGAGCCACATCCTGTCCTAAAGAGATAAGAAAAAGTATTATTAGCCTCTTTTGAACACATGGGAAGGCGAGGGGTAGAGGTTAAGAAATTTGCCCGTGTCCCCCAGAGCCAAGACTGAACACCAGCTTCCTGAATTCCAGCTCCGGATCTTAATCGCAAGATCATACATCCTCTCTCTTCAACTTTAACCATGGCAACACAAAACAGCAAAAAGCCCTCTGCAATGATGTTGCCCTTCCCAGCAGGCCCATCAGCTATCTGGTGGCCAGTGAAATTTTGATGCCAAAGACAGTCCCTATGCCTGTCTTATGCCAGTGTTTGCTCTGGGTGGGATGCTCAGCAGAAGACACTTATTTTTCCCCTTCCGAGAATCAAAAATGGCTGCTAAGGCATGTGGGCAAAGGCTCGTCCTGGAAACGCTTTAGGCGAGCACAGTGAGAGGTATTGTATGTGCTCACCCATGACAGTACGCCTTCAGCAGCAGTTTACAGCCAAAGCTCCTGTTGCTCTTCCCTGTGGTTCCTGGCAGAGCAGGGAAGCCCTCCAAGCATGAAGGCAGGCCTTGTTTCCAGGAATCTGCAATGATGTGGTTGAAACGCGCAGTTTATTCTTGGCTCGGTTTTAAATGCAGCAAACACCTTTTTGGTCCTGGGCAGGCCTGACTGCTGGGGGGGTGCCCCTAAAGGTGCGACTGGAAGAGGAATTTTGGTGAACCTGCTTGGAGATCCCCCTTCCAAACTTCCCCTCACTCCCCAAAACATCTGCCACGTCCTGGCATGCTTTGGGAATATCTCGAATCCCACCTTCCTTATATGCGAGCCAGCAGAAACGGAGTCGCGTACATTGACGGAGTGAGCAGGCTGCAGTCCCTCATGGAGAGCCCGAGGAGCTGAGGCAAGACACAGCTACGAGGCAGGGCCAGCCCTGCAGACCAGATCTCCAGCCACTCTTCCACTTCTCAGCCTCTGAGGACGTGCTGCGGAAGGCCCGAAATCCCTGCTAGCTGTGTAACGCACCACGCTCGTTATAGCACCGAGATGGCAGAGGCCTCTGCAGGTGCAAGAGCACCCCGCGCTTGCTGTGTCCTCCCAGAGAGTCTCTCTATATGTAATTGCCATTAAATTTAAACTGTCTGCCTCTTGCTGAGCAAGTACAGTTTTAACCACACGAGGCAAACCTCCAGCCCTTTGGCTTCTCTACCTTGCACGTTAAACCCATTAAGAGCGCCTGTTGTCTCCTCCTGCAGTTGGGATTCCGGCTCCTCCTGATTTCTTTCCAGCAACGTGAAATCCAAAACTTGCATTTTCTACTTTCACAGAACCTGTAACGTGACATTAATCTGCTCTCGCTTGCTCAGGCACTCTGGCTACGTGTAGATCGTTTTAGAAGAGGACCTCCCGCGACCAAAGAAGACTTCTCAATGCTCTTTTCTCGGCCAGGCCACAGAAGATGGCCCCACACGTCCCTCTCGGAGCAGGTCTCGCGGGCCGGCACAGTGGCAGGCTCAGCCATGTGGCTCCTCCGGAGCCTGCTCCCTCCGGCTGCCCCGTAAGATAATTCCCTGGGAAAGTCGTGGTTTGGTCTCGTGTTTGAGCGTTTGTCTCAAGCGATCCCAGCAGCCGTAAGCTCTGTACTCGCTGCTCGACACTGACGGGTCTCCCCACGTGTCGTACCCTGTGAACCAGCACAGCCACATGAGAGGAAAAACACTGACAGGTTTCTGAGATTTACAAGGAGCTCTTCATTTTCGCAGCAAGGATTCCGGGAAGCTGATGAAACTGGAAGTCATCCAGCTCAGAAAGCCCAAATCTACCTCATTTCCTTAATACTTGCATTTTCCATTCAATATTTTTAGCAGTTCGATGAAGCAATAACGGCGGAAAGGTTTTCTGAGGGCTGCGTTTCTAAGGTCCGGCTGAGGTTCTGCCTTTCACTGGCAAAACTCCACTGGAAAACAGGCTTCATCCCGACTCAGAAAGGCAGCCTTTGTCCTCGCAAGCAGCTACGGCACATCGGCTTAACGGCCTCGGTTTAGTCTAGACCCAGAAGAAATGACAAAATGAACTGCTTCAGCGTCACTCGCTGGAAGAGGTGTTCTGTACACATCTGCCGCTTGAGTTTAACATTCATAAAAAAAACAAAATTACAATTGCAGATGATCCAGTCCTTTTCTGAAGCATCTGTCAAATACGATTTCCTTGCAACAGGGAGTTTTGCCAGTGAATAGGTGTTATACACGTACCTGCCATTTGCTCTACTCCAATCATCTCACTTGTAATGTAGAATCTATATTTGAAAGGATGAAGTTTTGGGGTTGTTTTTTTCCTCTTTTGGTTTTACCACCCTGTGTTGTAAGGGCTGTACATGTAGTAAGGATCTTCACAGGAGTAGGGGTGGCAGAAACTGGCTTCCTGCCTTGGTTCTGCCTCGGTTCGAGGTTCTCCCAGGTTTGGTAATTCCAAAGGTCCAGTTTAAAGCTCATAAAAGCCTGGCTTTCCCCTCTCAATGCAAAGCATTTAGTCATGAAAGATGTAGGTACAGAGCAGTGTAGCCACAAATGTAGGTGCGACTAATCTAAAACTCCAGCCAAATGTTTAAAAAAAAATAAATACACAATTAAAAATAAAATCCCCAAGCCTGGAATTAGCTAAATGAGTAATTGTGGAATTTCTGAAAGGGAAAAATTTTGCTTTTTCAAGTCCTCAGCATGCAAGGCCATTTAGACACTCCTTGGAAACACCTTTGGGTGAGCAAATGTGCATTCAAATCCCCTTTGCAAGCAGGGAGTAGATTTTGATTTTTCTCCACCTCTGCTGCTGAAGTCATTTTACTTCACAGAAATACTGAAATCTCCATCACGATGGAGAAAATGCGTTTCTATTGCCTGCTCTGGTGGCCAAAGCAATACACGTTTCCAACTCCTGCTCCAGTGAAATTGTACTTATTTTTTGCAAAATGAGGCAAATTCAACAGAGGAGAACGAAAGACGTACAATCTGCTGAATAGCACAGTTGGTAAGACACTTATCAAAGAGGTAGGATTTTTCAAGTTGGAGGCATTGCTCCCAATACAGTGGACAACAGATTTAAACCAGTATTTTGATTAAATATGGAGGAGAACAGATGGAGGTCTCAGTTTTATGTAAAGCCCTAAATACTCATGCGAAGCTATTATCATTTCCCATTTTCCTTTGCATTCATTAATAACACCCAAACCAAAATATTTTATTTTACTTGAAACCAACACTCTCTTGAGTTGCAAAAAAATACCGTTGCTTTAAAAAAGCCCTAACAATTATTTTGGGCCCACAAAACCTTAAACAATTTTCTATCTTTCTTCCTACATCAAATTTTGGAGACTCAGTTACCAAACTCAAAGCAAATAATTATTTTCACAATTCCATTCCCAGCAGCTTTGGACTAGGGACCTCCACATTTTGTTCCCAAGATATCACACCACTTTGGGAATTAAGGCTATTTCCAATCCTGTGTTCCTTGGGTTGTAGAGAACTGGCTTAAAAATTCCTTCACAGAAAATGGTTCCCGTCTCCCACATTTTTCTAATAACAACCTAACATTATTTATTTTTATGGTCAAGTAAGTTTTTATAACCAGAAACTCATATACTCACAGCATCAAGGAAGAGCTATGCAAATTTCCTAAGCAGTGGTAAGGCTGACTGTCAGCAGGCAGCAGTAAATACAGGCTAAAGAAGACACCTGCAATATATTCTACCAGAGCTAAGACATAAAACCCCAGGCTGAGCTGCTGATATTTGCTTAGTTGCTACCACATCTTTAGGGTAGGGGGAAATATTGAAATCACAAATGAAAAAACAGGTTACTGGCCTTTGGAAAAGGGAACCACAAAGCAGAGATCAGAAAAAGATCAAGCCGTACCGAGCTGGAGAAAAACAGTTTGAAATCCTGAGTTTTGCTGCCAAATAAAAGGATGAGCTCCCTTCCAGCCTCGGAGGCTTCCTCTAATTCAACTCCTGTCATACTTTGAAGGGGAAAATCAGCATAGCTGGAGCAACCCCACTGTGCTTACAGAGGGCACCCACTTGGGCGCAGAACCAACCGAAGAACCAGAGGTAAGACTCAGCGCTGTTACAAGGCACGTAACCAGCGTGTAGCCATTTACATATACCACCACTTGGGGCTGACACGCTGAGATGGAAAGCATTGCTTTACGCACCCACAGCTTCACAGCACAATCCCTAAAATCCTATGGGATTTAGTCTGTGCACTCCATCCTTCCCAGTACTGCACGAAGTAACGTCAAAATACAGCGCAATGACTGAAAAACATAACCTCAACTCCTTGTTTTCTTGAAAAACTTTCTCTTGGGTAAAGAAAACGTTCCTTCTAGTTTCCAATCAACTTCTGAGGTGCAAACCTGTTCAGAGAGCAGCATGCACTCAGACAGCCCGACTACAGCAGGCGTACTGCAACTTGCAGTGCAATGTAATGGGACAGAAATGAAAGGAAGATCTCTCCAGGCATTTGTAATTCAAAGTTACCAGAAAGTAGGAATGAAACATTGCAAGGTGCCCTTCTGCACTGTCCTAACAACCAGAAGTTGTTTCCAAAATCTGACCACGCTTAAGTGTTTAAGGACTGTAAATACAGCCACAACGGCTCCAAACTGAACTGCATTTCTGAGAAACAAAGCAAAAGCAGAAACGTGACATAATGATTCAAGAATCCAACTCAGACCCAGGATAAGCGATATGAGCGAGTGAAACTCCACTGCAAATTAACACTCATTGCTAGCCCATATAACAGCAGACAGCCGCCTGCCCTTGCCAGCTGCTTTGTGCAGCCGTGGGAGACAGAGGAGGCTCATGAGGAAGGTCAATCCCACAGGCATCTCAGTACCTGAGCAGTTCTCCAGCCAGGAGCCCAGCACTATTCCTGGGGATTTTATGGCCTCATCCCACCACAGCACATCCTACAGACTCCACAGAGAGCTGCAGAGGGGGAACGTGGCAGGATATAACAGATCTTCGTGGCTTTTCTCTGCTTCACCTAGCCCACCCACAATGGCATGCAGAGCACAAACCTTTTGAAATGCTCTGTGCCCATGCGTTAGGATAAAGGCACGACGGATTACAGCCACGCAGCCTCCAAAGCAGGCTCCACCTCTCCTGCAACCACCAGGATGGTAGAGAGTGATGCAATATGCACTCACGTCTGGGGTCAGATACAAAGCCAGAACGTGTGGCTGAACTTCTCTGAAAACTCATGCTGGAGCACATGGCCAAGGACCACTCTGGAGGGCGAGGTGGGTGTTTGAATTTATGCAAGGCAGAGGGAGATCCTCATACCCACCTGCATCTGTGCTCTTCAGTATGTCCAAAGGTACTCTGGATCAGTCTTGTGCACTCACAGGGATAAGTCTGATTAAGTTTTAAAATACCTTCTTGCTCTGTTGCTTGGGCTTCAGATTAAACTCTGATTGGCAAGCACTTGTATCCAGAAGCACTCTGTTATTACATTTTAATCTTAAAGTCAAGCAGCCCTTCAAGCATAAGGACAAGTTTCTGCAAGCCACCTGCCCGGGTTAAGGCAGCACCATGGGTTTCTTGGTGGAGATGGGCTGGAACCCAGTGCTGCTGGCTCCCCATCTGCCTGACCCCTTCCTGCTGGCAGGGTCTCTCTGGAAGCCGGTTCCCCAGACCACATCAGAGCACCGGTCCCCTCCCGGCACTCCCCAGGCTGCCGCTCCAGAGACGAAGCAGTGCCCAAGGCGTTGACTTCTGTTACGGCAAAGAAGCTGGCATTACTCAGGATCCAAGACCTCTCTGATGGTTTGAAGTGCCAGCAGTCCCACCTCCCCTCCCTCTGGGCACTTCAGAAAAGCGTCTGTGGAAGTTAACACAATTACCGACGTGATTTCATGGCTATTGAGATGAACGGGCATGATTCATCCTCCAGTTAAATTAGAGTGGTAGGCTAAAGTATACAGGCATAGGCTAAAAAAACCCCTGGCATACCACAACAGATAATCACAAAGCTTCTGCCACTGAACCCGAGTGGTACAGATCCAGTGGGTCCCCACGAGTGCCCTCAGTCCCTTCAGGGTCAGGCACACCTATAAGCTTCCTCTTTATTATATGCACGGCAGCTGTAAGAGAGCTAATGATAGTTTCCAAAGGCAGCTTTACAAGGGCAAAAAGACACTCTTGTGAAATGGGGCAGCCGAGAGCCGGAGCCATTACTGCTGAAACACAGACGCGCTGGAGATTGCTACATTGGAGTAATCCCAAAGATGGCGCAATCCATATATATTTATATGTCCACACTTGTGCGCGTACTTTTTTTTTATATATATGTATATATAATATATATATATTATTTGCTGCATTTTTATGTGGGACTCTAGTCAGGAAAGAGGAGTTACACTTGAGGTATTTCCCTGAATCCCAGAGCAAACGTCCTCCCATTTACTGCGGGAAGGGGAGAGGTGGACAGAAAAAGGCTTCGTGTCCAGCTCTTGGTATGCACACCACGCGCTCCCTCTCCGGATGAGCCGCCAGCCTAGTCCTGTGATAGACTCCTCGGTCCCACTGGGCAGCGACACTGGAATTTGCTGGCCCTGAAACATCACTTGCTGAGTTGCTCCCAACAGAGCTCCTATTTTACCCTTGCCAGAAATAGAGGGGAAGAGAAAAAAAAACCCAAACCACAATGCTTCTTTCTGTGAGTCCCCTTGCCTGAAGTCTTCAGAGGAGGCATACAACACTCAAGCCCCAAATGCACAAACAAGAATCAGGTGTGGACTTATGGCTGACAGTGCCAAAAGAGGTTAAAAAGCATAAGTCTGTTATGTCACCTTGACAAAAATAGACCAATGTTGATTCAAAGCCTGATACAGAAATTAAAATGAAATCAGCCTTGTGCTCGCAGTACAACATGGTCTCAATGCTTCAAGATGGAGTGAAAGAGTTACCCAGGATTAATCATGACCAACTGCCCACAGCCCGCTGTAGAGCTGCTTGAAGGCCCTGTCCCATCTCCAAGCTGTCCTGGTAGGATCAGGGTTGGACTGTGTTGCTGAAAAGGCTCCTCTTTCCACCAGCACAGAGTGACACGTCCCCATTTCACCGCTGCGTGCCACTAAACCTGCCCTGGGGGAATTAGACAGTAGCTCACACCAAAGCAACTCTTCTGCGCTCTCACTGCTAATCTCACAGCTGCCGTGAAATCCACCCTCCCCACACTCAGAGTCTTGGGAGGAATGTTTCACTCCAGGAAATATCAAAAAAAAAAAAAAAAAAAAAAAAGGTGGCCCCATCCATCACAATCATGTGTGCAGACTGCCTCTGGCAGCAGCTTGGGCAGCAAACCAACCTGTGCTAGTATTGGTAACGCCAGCCGGGCTTTGTGGGGAAGACACTCCTGCATTGAACCTGTATGTCTAGTCAGGCAGAGTTCTCCATATTCATCTGATATGGATAAGATTCACTTTACTCTGAGACTGATCCTGAATCCAGAGAAATCAGTGGGAAAAAGTCCTGTCAGGTTCAGCTGATTTTGGATTAGGCTCTTAGGAAAAAAAAAATTACTTAACCTTATTAAAGCTCTGAATTACAGATCCAGATTTACAAAGCTAAGGCTATAGGCACTGATCTCTCTTCTAGAATGGAATGAACAAAGCTGAAGGCAGAAGTGCTGTATTTTTAAATGGGATTTTTAAAAGCACTTTGCTTTGGCCTCTAGATTTCCACTGCCAGATTTACTATTAACTTCTGGTGGAACAACACTGGGCCAGCACGGATGCTTCTGAAAATCTCACCACCTGCACTGAATTTTTACGCACACGACAAAACAGTAGTCTCCGTGCTAGTGACCCATTGTGGCCACAAAGCACACAAGCATCCCAGAACTGCACAGGAGGCGGTACTGCCTAGCCCCTCTTGGAGCAAAGTTTAAATATATTCCCTAGGAGATGCTGTCTTGAGAGTTGCTTCTTAAAAAAACTGAGACCATCACTGATATCATTGATTCCCTTTTTTCTAAGACTCCAGCAAACCCGCAGGCAAACAAAGTGCTTTCCTGACTGCTACAATCTCCCTGCTTTTCCCCACAACAATCACTTAAATAGCAGCAGTGAAATCAGATGGAAGAGGTATTTGTAGGAGCCTAGCAAATGGGTCATTATCCCAAGATTTAGTTTCTCATTTCATGAGGATTACTGTTGCTATTCACTCATTACAGGTGATTCACCCAGGACCGCGTGAAGCCCGAGTACCCTGGATAAGCAGGGCAGAGCCAGGTGAAATTCCTGGCTGGGCATGCTGAGCCCTCTGCAATCCCACTCCCACTTCTGGGGACTCCTCCCAAGCTGCCTGCGTGCAGGAACCAGCGACCTTGAGCTTTGTGCCAGGCCAACAGGGACAGACTAGATCCCATACGTGTCACCCCCAAATGCCATACGGGCAGCAAACAGACCCCAAACCGTCCATGAACAACGGTGGCTGGTATTGTCCCCATGTCACATCAGGTACTTAACCCACGAGTCTCGTTGGTCAGGGCCCCCTCTCTAGCTATTACAGGGAGACACGTGCTTTCCCAAGGCAGTTCAGCCCCTCTAAAACTTGACTCACCAGCTGGCAAGGCCAAGTTCCCAAATTAGGTGCCCTAGCTGGTTGCCCGATTGCAAGCAAAGCAGAAGTAACTTAGAGCAGGAGTCAATCAATGCTCAGCTGACATGGCTACCATGCACAAAAAGCTGCCAACTCCCTTGTTCCTGTAATATATGAAACAAATGAATCAGAAAATGAAAATAAGCACCGTCTCAAGTGACCCCATCTAGAAAAAGGATAGAAATGGGACCTGAATGCGGAAAGGCTGTCTTTACACTGCTTACCTCTTGAGTTTTTAGCATAGAGATCTGTCAAGTCCCTTGCATAAGAGTCATTGCAACCCAACTGGCATCTCCCCAGTGCAGCAGGGTGCTTTGGCCCCTGCAACGTGCGACCATGGAGGAGGATACCCAGTGGTACTCTGTGTCTGTGTCTCTGGGAATATGCCTCCTGGCATGAATTGGCTTTCTGTGGCACCACACTAAAAGATTGCTTTCCAGACCAAATATTACAGTCCTTCCCCTGATAAACAAGCCAGTCCCTCCACGGGCACCTACAGTCACATCCTTTACAACCTGAAGAATCTGCATCCCTTTCCTTTCATCACCCAATACACAGAGTATCAACTCCAGGGGGGGAACTGGGAAGTTTGTGCAAGGGAAGCACAAAGGGCATTTTCAGGACAGGAATGGGAATAACGACTAACACTAGCAGGCAGCAAGCTCCAGTCAAGATGGAAATTAGGGGGTGTTACCCACGAGTAACACGTGCCTTTCAGTTTGGTTGATTCAGAGTCAATTCATGTTGTGACTCTGTGTGTTCACTCTTCTTTCCAGGACCAGGATGCCTTGCTTACTGGAAGGTACCTCAGCCTTTTGCAGGCCAACACCACAGACTACAGGACTCTTGGATTTTACTATTTCAACTGGGGAAGATCTGAAGCTGTCAGGTCCCTCTCGCCCACACAGGCCTTGACTGTATGCTTGAATGTCTTGATCGTAAATCCCTTTCTGCAGGAAGAAGACACCACAAATCCTCACTGAAACTTATTCCTAATTTAGGGAGACAAGAAACAACAGGCAAACCAGACAGAAATCTTTGCTGAGAGGTGGGATGGCACCACACCAGATCAAAACTCAGGATTAAAGACTTTGTATCTGAACCTCCCATGTTTACACAGGCCAGAATTGCACAACAATACACATTTTCTATCACAATACAAAAATTAGCCAACTTGAAGGCAAGATGTTTTTCAAAAAACTCCTTGTCTGTGCTTGCTAAAGGTACACCCAGGTGACACCTAAAGTGCAGTGGTTTTTAGCTCATGTCCTCATCAAAATTTAGCACACTCCACCTACAAGGCTTTATTTTTATTTTGTGGCAGGAAAGCAGTTCTTAATGTTATTGACAATTCCAGTGGGTTCAGTCATCAAGTACTTCAAACTCATCTACACAGTCAAGTGCCGCTACTCTCAGTCTGGACTGCTGTTTTCAGATACTCTCCCCATGAATAAATAATTGATTGAGGACTAATGGAAGACCATAGCGGCTCAGGGAAAACAGAATGACTCTTCACTGCCCAGAGCAAAAGGAACAAAAAGTGAATTATTTTAATTTTAACATGCTGAAATGCATCACCCACAAAAGATACATTAAAGCTAACAAATTCCTGGAACTGTTCTAGATAGGCTATACAGACAAGGAGCAATAGATGACTTGTGTATGGTGTCCCCAAAGTGCAGAGAGGACACCATACACATGTGGTTTACCTGTCCCCCACTTCCATTCTCAAGTAGACTTCACAGTGCTTTACTTTACAAATGGTTTGTAAACGTGGGATGGTGGTGCGGGTGCTGCAGCGTACTTCGTGGTAGACTAACAGGAAAGCAACCACACCATGACATAGCAGCCACTTTCACATCAAGATTACGTCCATGCGCGTTGGGAATCAACTTTTAAACACAGGGTTACTTTCACTTCCCACCTCACATTGTCCCTGTGGTGACTTGGGAAGCACCACAGTGACACCAGTGCAAACCCAGCTTGTTTCCTCTCCAGCCAATTCCTTAATTTTGTACTACTGGTTTTGCATCTCTGCATTTCCATTGCACATGCCCGCGTCTCCACAGCCACCCCTACCTGGAACTCAACCCCTGGGCGTTTGGTTCGCTGCCCCCAGACCAGGCGCTTGCTGTCACTCCTGGCCCTGCCGGCAACCTTCAACATGGCTGGAATGACTCAAACCAGAAAACGCCCAACAAGACGACAACCCTTATCAACAGCCTTTCATTCCCCCACGGCAACCAAAGCGTGCTCCCAGAGCAGCTCTGCCCAGACACGGAGCGGGTGCAGCTGACACCCAGCATGATGTTTGGATGCAGCAGGCTCTGCCCCAGAGCTAATCCAAGCTTCAGGGATCAGGCAGAAACACCTTCCGCTGCGCATCCCCAGACGAGCCTGTACGGCAGATTTCTCTGCCAAGTGCTTCTCCACCCGAGCTTTCTATCTCAAGGCGAAGTGCTCCACAGCCCAATGGCTCTGGTGCCCACACGGCACCTTCATACCACAGACGTCAGAGCTCCGGCACTGGTGACGCATTACTCAAACACGCGGTGACTTGCTGTTAGACCCAGCAGCCGAGCAAGCAGAGCTCCCCTTGTCGTCGGTTGCCCTGGGCAGCTGGAGCTTTTTCTGGCACCTGACTAGCAACGCTGTGGCTTTTACCTCATGTGTAGAAATGAGACAGAACATGGATTCAGGCTTAGCTTCTTGCTACATCTTTAAAGGAAAGTGTTTGGGGTTAGCACTGGCCAGCCACTAAGGTGCCATCAGGGCTGCTTTTTAGAAGCTAAAGACAGCAAGGTCCCTCTTTCTGGTGACTTAAGCCTTCTCTTCCAGCAGCATAGCCACGTTGCTTTCCTATCTGAACCTGTCCTTCCATGCCCCGTCTGTGCTTTTCGGGGCAGCGAGGGTGCTGCGTGCCACGTAGGCATGGTGCCCTGCAGGGAGGTGCAGCGATGGAGGGGGAATCCAGTGCTCCCCCATATGTCACAACCAACCTCAGCAGCAAGAGGAAGGCCCTGCGCGTGGCACAGCTGCAGGCTTCACCCTCGGCAGAGTACAGCACTTCACGTTACTCGTGTCCCAAGCAGTTATAGGAATCGAGAGATTTCCTGGGTCGCCCTGGCCAAGCTGCGTCGTGGCTCCCTGTGGTGCTACCACAGGACTTCAGCTGGCCCCTGTCCTCCCTATCACACCCCCTGCTTTTTGCCAAACTCCCATGCATTTGCTCGCGTCACGCAGTCCTGTGCTCCGCAGTGCTGTCCCCTTACACAGGCTGAGCCATTCCTAGGATCAAGTACCAGTCAGATGAGCAAGACTGGAAAAATCTTCCCTCCCCCTCCATGCGAGTCCTATATTGTCCTGTTGTTGGTATAAACCACAGATTGCTTCATGACTTTCTGGCACCCACAATCTACATCATCAGCCAGTGAGTGGGATGGGTCATATACGCATGAGAGCGCCTGGGCGAAACCACAGAAGGGTTAACCCTGCAGCGGGCTGAGAGAAAACGCAACCAGTACAGAGGGCTCTCAGAGGAGCCAGAGGCTATGACTCACTGGGAGGGGCTGCACAAAAACAGGGCTTTCAGGGAGGCCCACAGGAATTTCTTTAGGGAGATTCTTCCCCAAGAGACAGGCAAGGGAAGGCGCCTCACCTTTCCCATCTCGGAGAGGATCCGGTGACTGCCCTGCCAGGAGGGGAATCGCTATTGTCCGGCCAATTGTTTCCAGTCCGGCTAAAAACGGGATGACAGGAGACTAATTGCTTCACTGGAGAAAAAAACAAAACAGTCTGGAGTGACCGAATTATTTTGTAGACTGTTGTTGTTTGGGTTTGTTTCCATCCTGGCTTAACGAGCATTAATGACTTCAGTTGCAGGAGGAAGGGGGAGGGAAGCCATTAGGGCGAGAACGGGATCCACACAGACATCTGTCACCCAGCACACACTTCTGCCCCAGACAACCTCTACAGCTGTGCTGGCAACAGCGCCTCGTGTCCCTCCATCCATCCTTCCCTCCTCCGGCCCTTCAGAATGAGGAAGGTGGCTGAGAGCAAAGGGAAACGGTAAGTTTTCCTTTTTAATCTGTCTGACTGGAAGTGCCAGCCTTCCCGCAGCTCAAATACTTCAGCGTGTTAGCTATGCTCGGCGGCGTCTCCAGAAAAAACTGCTGTCCCTTCTGAGCGGTAGGGCAACAAAGGGAAAACGTCCCAAAAGAGCGGATGCTCCAGGAGAAAGCAGTAGAGCCCAAAGCCTGTAAAATAAAGTTTGTTTGTTTTGTTTGCAGAAGCCACACTGAATCTTCTGAGACTACTTCTGGTGTCCAGAGAGACAGAATGAAACCTAAAGCCAAGACACGTAATTAACATTGAAATTCTTCCTTACGTAACAGTGCCTGGGACGCAGCCACTCATTTGGCCAATGCTGTGAACGGCCCTGCCAACACAGGCCAAGGAAAAGCCTGTGAGCAAGTGAGCGATGCCTGTGTTATACCCAGCAGCTACAGGCATCCTTACATACTCAGCGTGGGCTTCAGGGAATTAGGCAGCAGGAGCCTATGGGAATTATGTGCTCACATCTATAACCCAACTCTACTGAAGGACAGCCATCTTCTAACTGGACGCATCCCGCAGGGAACAGAACAGCTTGAACCACCCCAAGTCACAGCAAGGTCTCAAAGAAGACACAAGCAGAGCAAAGACTTGGAAATATTAGGAGCTTCCCTGGAGAAGAGGTGGAGAATTTCAGCACGAGTCTGGTTGTAAGAAAGTGAAGAGAAAGTAGGGAAGGCTCTCAGTCAGTCAAACAATGACTTCAATTAGCCTGTCCTAGACATGACAGAACATGGAGATACCTGACACTCCATGCCACATTCAACTTATGCAGAGGTAACAGCTAGGTCTCCAGAAACTCTCATCTGACATCCCCTCCCCTTTACACATCCCCAGTCTAATGTCAGATTACCGGTTCATGCCAATAGTTGGAATTTGCCGTCTTGCTTCCTGGCCAGTGGGGATCTGGAGATGCCATCAGCTGATGCTGGGAAGCAGCATCCAACAGTTTTGGCAGGAACTTCTCCTGGCTGCCCTATGGCTTGGGGAAAGCCGTCAGTCCTGAAGGACCCCAAAGGCAGCTGGGACTGGAGGTGATGAGGTGCAGTAAATAGGGCAGGCTGCAAGACAGTTTTCCATTAATTTTATCACACAAAATACCTGTCTTTCCCCTGGGGCTATCCCTGTCAGGGTAATCACCAATTTGAGTAAGCAGGGCAATTTCGCTACATCAAAAGAGTGTAGGGGGACGTGCAACACAGAGAATCTCCACTCATGAATCAGACTGCAGCCCACTCGAGCCGCAGACGTCGTGTGGCTTTAGAGGTTTGAAAGCCAGTTATACTTTGCTCTGACTCCTTTCCAAAACATCATGATTTCCAACAAGAAGCACAAGTTAGTATTGCCTTTCTGAAGGCAGACAGGAAAGTATGTTTCAAGTGGCTCAGTCACAGATAAAAGCTATCTGTTTAACAGATACGGTACAATAAAAGCTTATTTGGGCATTTTCTCTTTGTGTAGAGGTAGGGAAAAAATCCTGAGTTCAGGTACGAGTTACACCAGTCCCATCTCAAACCTACCACCAGCAGATTGGCTGTCATCAATCTGCCATCACAATTTTGCAATTAACCGTGCAGTTCAAAGGGTGAGTTGGACCAGCTGAAGCTTCGCTGTCTTGCTGCATCTCAAGCAGCACAAAGAAGATGGAGAGCTGTAACCCTCCCGCGGGGGTTGGCCCTGGCCCTGGCCCCAGAGAGACCCCAGCGGGAGCAGCACTGGCAGGGCCAGCTCTTGCTCCATTCTCCGGGCAGTGCCATGCTCTGACCTTCGCGGTGGGTGGGCTGTCTCTTTGGGAGCTTGGCCAGCTGGCACGAGTCAGAGCAGCTCCTTGGCTTTCTCATTTATCAAGGCTGGGCAGAGAAGCAAGAAGCAGGAGCCAGCTGCCAAGATCTTTGCTCCCTTCTGTGCTCAACAGTGGCTGAAGGTAGAAATTCTGGCTGCAAAGCTGCTGTTCGGACACCAGGTTTTGAACTAGTGATACGAGAACTACTGAAATGGGGAGCTCCAGCTAGGAAGGATGGTTATAAAAGAAGAGGGAAAATTTAAGAGAAAGCGCATGCAATGGCAAAGGCTACATTAAGTTGATAAGATTGTGTCAAAATCCCCAAAACATAGATAAGTATACAATCCCTCAACTTACAGTCAAGAGATACTGACAAACAGAAATACAAAGCACACTAATTCAGCTTTTAGGCACAAGTCAACAAGGACACGGGACCTTGCTATATTTTCATACTCAGGTAAATGTCAAAAGGAACGTAACCAGATCCAGAGAAGGGAGGAGAAAACCCGAAGCCCGCATGCCAAATGTCACACACCAGCTCAGACTCTAGCACGGGTGCCACAGAGCCTGCATGCTGAAACGTGCTGCAGCCTCACTACAACAGCACACACAGGCTTATTTGAAAGCCCAGGAAGAGTTTGAAGGGATCCCTTCCTACTGCCCCTTCTACCACACAGGTTTGCACATGGAATAATTTCCCCCTGCTACCTTGCACAGCTAACCCGGTTTTTCCCCAATTCCAACCCCCAGCCCGTCCTGGGTCCCCTGCTCCAGCCGCCTTCCTTTTCCACCACGATAAACAAAGAAGCCATGACCCACTTTGGCTAGGCACCATGACACTGCTGCCTTCCCCGAAATGGCATAATCAGAAATGGTTCAGATGCAAACATTCACATCCTTATTGGATGGACTTTGCCACAGCAGTACACCTGGATCGGAGATTTAGCTAGTAAATAACCTCTCCTAGCTGGAAGTCATTTTCCTGATTCAGGAGCACTTCTCTACTACGCTGCCAAGAGATTTGTGAAAGCGGCTCTAGATGTTAATAATAAATCGTGCTTGTGAAACTTTAATTGATTCAGAAAAAATCAGCTCAGAGCATGGAGGATCGCTGTGGTTTTGAATAGATCATACCTTGTACATGGTTGAGACTTGAAGGCTTGCTCCCGTTTCCATTGTTGTCAGCTGGAATACTGCCACCTGCTTTAGTGGAATAATAATCGGGTAATACAATTCTGAGACTAAATTGTGCCTTTAGGCACAGCCTCATAAAAGGGGAGGTTCTTGATCCTACTAACAGCAAAGGTGTTATGACTCAGAGGCCAAATGATGAGTAATGCTTTCCCCTTGCTCCATGGGAATAGGTTTAGCAATGCGTATCCTGGGCCACCACAGCAGCTAACTACAAGCCCCAGCACCAGCGCGACTGCCACATAGAGGGCAGAAGCAAAGCTGTGCCCGCCATCCTGCCCAGGGTACCGCTGGCAGAAGATGGAGTTTTCTCCCACAGAAATTTTGAATTGTAAACCAGACAACTATTACTGCAGTGTTGCCATGTAATAGTCAAAATTTTCTACTGTGTTACTATTTTTAGTTTATTTCTGTATCATTACAGGTAGCTGATGATTCTGAACTAGAATCTAGAGACAAGGTCTTAAAATGGTGCATCATTGATATGAAAAGTTGCTTGGGGACTTTACAAAATTCCTCTGTTTGCATAAAACCAGAGTACCTACATGCTCACTGGCATAAAGAACAAAACCTAAACATTGGGATTATTGACCAAGGAAACATCAGGCTGATCTTGCTACAGCTAAAAGAGTAAGTCAAATTCTCCCTGGATAGCTACGGCAGTTGCTGCAGGCCAAGTATGTCAACACTGATTTTCTCATTGTCTCCCTTACATATATAGGAGCTTCACCCACTGCAACACGTCATGTTGCAAGAAATCTTCCATTTCAGCAAGTCAGAGGGAGCAGATGCAACAGCATTTTGTTGGCAGAATCTTTGTTTTAAAAAATTGTACAAAACATTTATTAAGGTTGACAGAGACCTTTTCCTCAGCTATATATATCAGCCTCCCTAATGCTAACTCAGGGGTCATATTCTCTGACATTAATATTGAAAGCTTCCTTGAGTTGAGGTGGGTACAAAGATCAATAAAATGGTTGGATTAATGCTGGGCAATTCTGGAGGTCTCAGAGCAAAAGTTTTCAAAAATAGGTCCTTAAAATCATAGGCCTGAATGCCCTTCATGTCAGGGAACACATTAAAAGTCAGATGAGCAGTTCTGGCTAAAAAGGTAGCAATAATATTTAGGGGAGGTTTTTAAAAATAAATTTTACATAACAACTAAAAATTTATTTAAATTTTTATTTTTTCTCCTTCTCATGACCTTCATGCCTTTGAAAAAAAATGAAGAGGGCAGGAAAGGCAGAAAAATGGTCTTTTTGTATAAAAGTTTCTTAGTTCCAGAAGTTCTAACCTAAATATTTCCAGGTGCCCTGGGACTTAAAGACTGAGCCTAATTCTGGACTCCTTTCTTTAAGAACTTGTCTGTAATCGTTACATGTAGCTATTTCTCAAATTGCATCTGCATGCTTTTTAATTGTGAAATGCCTTCATAAGCATGTATTAGTCATGAAAATAATGACAGAACACAAGTCACGTTTAATCACTTATCCCCTCCACAGATGAGAAGTATTGCTTATTCTTATTGCACCAGTACCAGAATTCCCAACTAACACTGAACTCTCATTTCAAACATGCGGTAAGTGAGAGCCCATGCCTGCAAGAGTGTAGTATACAAGTTATTACACGCAAATGTAACAACTACACCAAAAGAGAAGAAGAGTGAAAGTAGGAGAGACTTGCACTTAGGTAAAGGTTATCCAGCCTTGGGGCAGGTGGATGAACTACACAAACTCTTGAGGCCCCTTCAAGCTCTGGTTTTTAATGATTTATACAAACTCATTATGTGCAGGGTTTGCAGGTTTCAAATCAATCCCTTTAAATAACCATAAAGGAAAAGTAGACACTAGCAGAGCCAATAACTTCTGTAGGCTATTCAGTAGTCCTTAGTCATGTGGAAAGTTGCATTAAAGTTCACAGACTATATACAGTGGAGTCAATGGGGCACAGAGATCTGATATGTGGATCTCAAAACAGGACTGCTCTTCGTAAGCATAACTGTAAATCAGGACTAAACTGTCCTGCACAGTGACTGATTAAACATGACATGGAAACGTGAGAGGCTGGGGTTTTTTTCTCTGCACTTTCCATTTGATCAAGTGCAGAGAAACAACACTTTAAACACTGCATGCCAGAGGCTGTAAAAGAGCCCAGCTTACAAGCATGCAACAACCACATCTGAGTGGAAAACAATGTGGAAGATGCACTGTCTAGAAGCACAAATCAGTCTACACGAGCTGTTGACTGTCAGATAAGATAGCCACAGACATTACTACGCTCCTGACCCTAAGAGACATTCCTTTATATTTTCTAAAGCTGAATGAAGCATTTCCAGAGACTGCAGCATGAAAATTTCTCTTCTACACTAAGCAGTTGTTGTAGGGACAGGGCTGTTAGTATGCTATTCTGTGCCAATTTGCAGCTTTTAGCTGATTTGCTTCACTCGTTCACCGTAAAATCAGCTTATATTTCGTTCTTTCCTATGCTGTTCTCATAGCATAGCACATCCTTCATTTTTTTCTACTTACATATACCTACTCTCGCCTTCAGGGCTCCAATCCAGGAAAGCACCAAGTCTAGGAGCTCTCCTGAATCGAGGTCGCGAAGCAGTAGGGACCAGATCCCACAGCTGAGGTTCTGGTGCTCCACAGAGTGGAGACTCCCACCCGTTTTGGCACTGGCTGAACCGTTTCCCACCCTTTCCTCTCGGATGCAAACAACATGTAGCCGAATCAGGGTGGGGAAGGAGGAGGCATCAGATACAGCAAAGACTACCTACAGAGGCATCTACTGTAGCACGTTCAAGCAAAAACTTTCAGAAAAGCTTAAAAACACCTCATTAAACAAAAGATTTATCATTTATTTGCTAAGAATACAAAGCTGTGCATAGCACCTAAGTAAACCAATGGTAATCCCTGGGTAGTCCCCAAGCCAGTTTGCCTTGCAGGGAACTGCTGCTATCAGTCACAGATCCAGTTCAACTGCTAATTTACCTCCCTGGGGGAAGCCCCTTGACTTCACAGGGAAACAAGATCTGGCTCCAGATGTGAAAAAGGACATGAGATGAGAATAAACTAAATTACCAGTTGCCAACCCGCCCCCCCCCCCCCAAAAAAAAAAAGCAACAGAGAGAAAATATGAGGGATTCCATGTCTACAATGTCTTGACCCATGGAAAAAGCAAACAGCACACTAATAAGAGTTGCTCTGTTAACAGTGGCTGTATGTAATTAGGAAAGGCATTCAGCTTCTGTTTTCAGCATGTAATTTTTAATTGATTTTGCTGAAAGAAACTTTAGTGTTGTTTCAGTTAGTAAGAGTCTTTCCAGCAAAACTGGTCTCCGTAAAAGGCTTATGTAAACCTTCCTTCTAATGTCACAGGCTTACTGTTTGAATTGGCAGGGAATTAACCTGTTGCAAATAAGTCATTCCCTATAAAAGCCAACAGTCATGAGACACACAGCTGCAGACCTGACGGGTCTCCTACACTAAGGAAAGGTGATGACTTCAGAGACCTAGCCAGCATCCAGCAATCTTTCCAGATCCCAGAGGAGACGGAGCTTTTCCCTGTCATAAGGAGTACCACACACATGAAGGTGATGCTTCCAGGTAACACACAGAAAAGTAAACACTTCCTGTTAATGAGCCTATCTTATTTTCCCCAAGAGCTAGTGTTCAGCCCCAAGGCAAGACCATTTTCTCATTTGGATAATTGTATAATTATCTTTTGCCTTCCAAAGGGACCACACATCCTATTAAACACAATCAAGTCACGGGACCTACTTAATGGTGGCTGGTGCCACATCAGAGCATGGGGACTCACCATCCCACATTCAGAGGTGTGATGGAGCACAAGCAGACCCTGAGCATCTCTAGAGGGGCCAGCTGCATTAGGAATAGCAATACAGCTTATTCCACAGCCTTTGTGTCTAACTAGCACAAGTCCTCAGGATAAAACCAAGGTTCTTCAGCCAGCCAGCAACCAGTCCTTCTCCCAAGATCTCTAGCCCACCCTTTTAGCTCCTCTGGCTCTTGGTCAGCTACATTACCTACATGCTACACTACCTATACCCTAAACGATGTATCTGCCACCGTGCTGTGCCAAGCGGTGAGCTGGGGCACATAGGTGTCTCTACTATCCAACTCCATACCTAGGGCTGGCAAAACCAGCGTTAAAGTGCAGGGTGCAAAGGTGACGCTGCCTCTGCTTCCAGATATAGTTCGGGTACGTCACCACGTACTGCATGCTGCATCATCTCTGCAGGTAGCGGAGACATGTTCTGAAAAGGGACTGTCTCAGCCCATGAATCCTACCAGTAAGACACATTTGCAGAGGGAGATAAAGAAGGTTTGTCATAAAAACCAAGACCATGCCACTAGGTTGGGCTGATTGCTCTATGTTGCCTGTAAAAAGGCCATTATCTTTCTGAAATCAAAAAAGTCTGCAGGGCAAACCCCTAAGACCCCTGCTCCAAAAAAACCCCAAAACAACAAACCACAACAACCAAGTTTAAGAAAACATTTGCATTTGCCCTTGGTATGCAGGTATGATGCCTCTATTGAGGGACACCGTGTAGATGACCTTGGCAAGTGCACTCATCCACTAGCAAAGCTGTACATCAACCTATGCGAAGGTTTGAATTTGAGGGCAGCAGGACAGACAGTAATGCTACATGGAAGGAAAAGTCCTGCTTTTAAAAGAAATCCTTATAATCATTTACTATCTCTTTGCTTTTTAGAAGACTATGAGTGGACTAGCTTACTTGCATCGAGCCAGCCACTGTGCAATCTAATACTGTTCAGATGTGCATGCTGTTTTGTTTTGTTTCCGGCATGCACAGAAGCCAAAATATGCTTGCCCTACCCTGGGAACTGCTGAACTGGAAAGTGAAAGTCGGGAAGAGCTGCCTCAAGAAAAATAGCACATACCATCTTTAGATAAAAATCACAAACCAACCTACCTAACTGCAACAGGACCCGACATACTATTTTCCTTTAGAAGTAAGCTTAAAGAAGGCAGCAGTGCAAGAATACTGGCCTGTGAGCAAAGATTTTATCTACAATAGCCTTGATTATCACCTAACCTTTTCCTGGCAACATCCAGCATAAGCTGATCCCAAATATGTCCTCATCCTACTCCTCTGTGGTTAAGGGTGCACTATATACTATGATTTGACATGTTGAAAAGCTTGCTTTCATGGCTGGATGCATTCTAGTCCTATCCCCTGTATGATGGGATACAGAACCACACTGTACTTGTTGACATTTTTTTTCAGGAAGCAACTATAAATAGACACTGCTGAGTTGACAGCTAAGCTTCAGCTTAGGGCAAGACAAAGATGTTTCCCTGATAAGGCCAGAAAGCCATCGGCTCCTTTGCAGTGATGCAAATGAAAAAAAAAAAACCACCAAAGAAAAAAACCCCAAGCCCAAAACAAAACTGTGAAACTAAAAGCTCTCTTTTTAAAAAACCCAAATACACACAGGTACGTTTATGGGGCTTCTATTCTGGCTGGCACTTAGTAACAAAAAGCAGTTTCCTTTATGTGAGGAGCAAACTCACTGAAAATTTCAGTTGCATCATAAAAACCATCCTATAAAAGCACCGATCCAGCAGTAAGCCTGGTTTTAATGTTAAAAAGTCACATATAACCAAAATACACCATCTGCCTCAGGAACTCCATTCTCACGGACTCACAGCAACAATTGCAGAAATACTGCACTATGGCTATTTCAAATTGCGTATGCGTGGCCAGAAAAGGAATCAACAAACACCTGATTTTAGCTGTTACCAGCATTGTCACCCCAGGCCAAAGTGACATATTTCAGCTACTTCTTGATGAACTTTCAGTGCTGGCTCTCAAGCCTCTCTGGCATTTCAAAGAAGAGAAGACCCAGCTTTTGGCAGCACTTGTGGCAAAAGCAACTTGACTTACCGGGAGAACGCTCATTGTGTTGGTAAATGCAGACTCTCTCCTGAACTGCTTAATCTTGAAGGGGGCAAGGAAAAATACAGTATTATTATGTTTAAGTTTAGCCCAGAAGACAAACAAATGACCCAGGGTATTCTAGGCCAGCAACTCTCTTACTCCATTGACCCTGGGAATCCAGAAAGAAGAGGCACATTGAACAGCCTGTGGCAAAACACTTTCTGGTCAAGTTTTTCCTGGTGTCTCTCCCCCCTGCTCCCAGCTTCCTAAGCAAGCACTCACATTCTGATCATAAACTCTCCAAATTCTCTTACACAACTGCAGTGATTCCCTTCTGAGTATCTGCTTCCATCCTGCAGACTACCTCCTGGAGCCCGGTGTTCGTGACCTGACAGAAGCAACCTCGGCTCAGTACAGCCACAGCCAGCAGCTCTCTCCTCTTACATCTTCCAGAACGGAGTCACCCCGACTAATTTTAAAAAAACAAGTCATCCCCCTGCAAATCTGCCTCGTGCAGCCAAAGCTACCTGACTCCGCAGCTCAACCAGTTTCTCAACAAGATCAAAGCCCATGCAGTTGTTCAAGGAGCTTTTCAATTACTCCTCCAGTTTCTATCATGAATTACAGCAGCACTTGAAGAGTGCCAAAACCCAGAGAGATCGATTACTCCTGCCCTGTGACAGGCAGCAGGCTGGGGAGGACAGGACAAACTGCGAGCACAGTGGCATTACATTATGCACAGACACAGTTTTGCTGCTGAATGATTGACAATAACTACTGGATGTCACTATTTTAAGGATAATGTCATTTGCGTAATTATCTGGCGGGGTCTCTCTTCAGCGGCTGGCATTATTCACAAGGGAAGAATTAGACCGAAATCCAGCTGTAGAGTAAGTAGATTTGCTATTCTGTGCAGACAATCACTGTGCTTTAGAAGCTCAATACATATGGTATATATCACTACTAATTTTCATGCTCTCAGGACTTGCAGAATCCTAAAAATGACACTCCTTCTCTATTTCACTGTGCCACATATATCATATGATTTCATACTTAAAAATAATTTAATATTCTCTGTCCTCACCTGACCATCTGTTTCTTACTGGAGCTCAAGCTAGGAAGAGAAAGAGAAGTTGCTTTTACTTGATTTATCCTGTCATCTCACCATCAGATAAGCAAGTGTCCCCTGCACAGCCCCCTGCCCTTTGGCCACTTCAGCCCTCAGCTATTCTCGTTTTAGTGTGTTCAGACCTGGGTTTATCTGATACGGGAGGACACACTACTAAGCACAGGACTGCATCGCCTGGGTTAAACTACGCAAACCCCCAAACCAAAAGGCATTTGGCCCAACCCACAGTCTGAAATGGTACTAATAGAGCCTGACTGGGATTGGAACCGGTCCCATCCTGGACCCAGCTGTGGGTCCCAGCTGTACAAATGTAACCAAGCAGCAAAAAGAGAGAGTTGATGTTATTCTTTGCAGTGCTGGCATGCCACAACTGGGACTGAGCAGGGCTACAGCAGACCATACCCAAATACGCATGCTTTGCTGCTGGAACCCAGGTAACAGTATTCCAAAGAAAACAACTGACTGTTCGTCCTTTGCAGTGCTCTGGGCCAGAGATGTCAGAGGTGTTCTGCAAAGCATGTCAGAAAGAGACCTTTCTGTATAACCAGACTGTCAGTGCCGACATCTCCCTGCTCTAGCTGTCCCGTTCCACTCGAGAAGAGGTCTCGCTCTGCCCCTGGCATATATGTGAGGATGCTGGTCAAATGGTCATCTTGGCCAGGAAGGCCTCTGCAAAGCAGACTGGCTAGCTGATCCATGCTGGCTGGTCTATGCCTTGATGCTTGAGCCGATAGGGGAGCACTTTGGCAGTACAGAAAGAAAAAAATATAAGCAAACTGCCCCCCTGAGTACAGAATAATGACAAATAAAGAGAGAGTTGCATATGGGAAATAGCTTCCTGAGAACAGCCTCCAGACCTGGGAGCAGAGGCTGATGCAGGGAGGCAATGATGCTCCGATCCTGCCGCAAACACAAAGATGCCAGACATGGACAGGAAGGAAAAACTCCTGCTGTAGGATCATGGCAGGAATTAAAAGACTTTCAGTGGCTGAGCGTCAAATAGATAACACAGGCCCATAGCCAATACAGGGAAACAAAGAGGCACGGGTGTAACCAGTACATACTGGCCTTTAAATAACAGGGTACACAGCAGCAAAAGCAACAGCTCCTTGCATTTACCTCCCAGAAAATCTAGGAAGGTTTCACTTAATGCCTTTCCCTTTGTCATCAGTTTGACATGTACTCTCCAGCAGCAGGTCTGGCCCAGAGCAGCCCCGCAGAAGCTTCTGTCGGTCAGCAGCTAACACTCAGCAGCCACACAGGCACCCGAGGTGCAGACAAGGGGCAGTTCTGGGGCTAATATAAACCAGCTACGTGAATTGACACCAATGCAAAATCTAGTCCCTGTGCCTCAGAAGGAAAACCTGTTTTTCTACATGCTTGCACGCATGTCATAGGAAGACCCTCCCCGTAGTCAATGCTGCAGCCAGAAATTCCACTCCTTCCTGGAAGCTGGCACACCGCGGACAATGTGCAGGGGGAAAGTGGAGGTATTGTTGTCCCAGCCAACAACTTGTTCCTGGTGGGCAGCAAGTGACAGTTATTTATTCAAGCAGAAAACTCGAGCTATCATCTCAGCCGTGGGGTTCAGACAAAGAGAATGAATGAATGAATGAATACAGAGCTCACCGATAAATGATGCCTCTTTCATGGAGAAACATAAGGGCTGAAATAATTTCTGCAGCATAGAACCGGGCCCGATCTTCATCGAAGCGACGCGACTTCTGAATATGGAACATCAAGTCCCCGCCATTTACGAACTCCATCACAAAGAACAGACGATCCTTCACACACGCAAACACAACAGATATGAACAATGTTAATCATATCCTCTGTCAGGCTTAGAAAATTCTAAGTAAAACTGTTATCTCCCAAACAAAAACAGATTAAGCACCCATGAGACATTGGGGTGGAAAAAAAAAAAAAAAAAAAAAACGCTGACTTTTTCAAGGAAAGATTAAGTCAATACTAGGAAGATCTGTTAGTACCCCCTTGTCCTGCACTCCCCACAAAAAATTTGCCCCCAGTAATGAAATTAATTCCCGTTCACATGTGGATTAGGCATATCAGTAGGTGTGTGCTCAACATTAACCGCCTCCTGGAGGGTTTCCCAAACTGTCCTTAGCCTGAATCTGCAGAGGATGATACCCCTGAGCGAACACAAGAGAGATCTGTAAAATGTCACTTGCTCCATACTAAACACCGCAGCTCTCGGGGGAAAACACTCCATAATATGATGTGCATAACGAGACTGCTCACAGACTGCAGCTTCACCACGACAGCACAAGGGCTCAAGAACAGCAATGACGATGTTGTCTCGAGGGTATCCCAACACTAGTTCTGGAGAATGTGCGTTGTTTTCCAGAATAGGATTTTCTGCCATACACTTGCACATCAGCTGCCTTTTGGGGCTTCAGATTTCAGCTTTCCTCTGATTAACCTGCAGAGACCTCTGGGTGGTGAAGGAACTGGTAAGGATGAAGTATAAACCAAAGTTTCTGCTGGGCAGAGAAGCAACCTGTTCAATAAAGTTCAGCTCATTAACCACAGCTGCTGGTCTCTGAGGTTTCTTTTTTGGCTTTGTTCTGGTTTTTGCAAAAGTCTACACCTAGGGAGGCACTTGCTTAAGCTGCATGCTCAACCGTCTGGGTATGGGTTTAATGCGTGCAAAAGGGGTGCTCGCTTAATTGTGAGAGGAAGGACACACAGTAATTTGTCACAAAACTAAACCCTAGAATTGTTGCAGTCTGGTTCAAAAATTGCCCCTAGTAGTTGTTTCAGGACATTCAGTATCGATTGTTTCAGTTTTACTCTGAATACCAGGAACAAGCAGACTGGAAAAGAGGCATACAATTCAGTGGCGACCAGTCAGCCTTTTAAAGGTACTATTTGCACTTCTTTTCCCACAAGCCCCTTCCCAGGCCTGATGTTAATCATCTACAAGCTACTTTTAAACACTCTCTAAGTTTAAGAGGATAAGCATTGTTACGCTCCACTTTCTGGCAGCCAGCCAGCTTGAAATGACTACTGGTATTAACTTCTTGAGATGCACACAGCAGAAGAAAAGCAACCAGGAATCCTTTCATTCCTCTCTGGACACAAGCACGAAAGCAAACGGCTCGTGACAGATGAGCACAGATGAGGTTTCTTCTTGTCATCATCGCGGGCTCTGCTCAACGGCTCCTTCCAGAAGCTAAGATAGATGTGTTCCCAGCAATCTCACAATACTACTGCGTGTAGCACCAAGGCCACGTGTTAAGTGCTATCTCCAGTCCATATAAACAACAATACTTCATTGTTTCACTTTGCCTTTATTACAGGGCAGCTGAAAGACACCCAAGCTGGCTTGTCTACGGCAGCAGCCTAAGCCAGAGCAGCACAAACTCTGCAAACCCACCAGCAACATTGGCTCTTCAGTCCACATCAGATCTCTAATGCCACGTCTTCGCTGCAGTTGGTTAAACTGGGTCTGGCTATGCTGTGCCTACCTGTTCAGCAACCCCTCCTCCAGCTGCAGCGCAGATATCACCTCTGCCTTGCCAGTCAGGCCAGCTTTTACATCTCCTTGTTATTCTTTCCCGCCTCCTTCCTTGCTGATCTGCCCACATGCCACGTGCTTATCTAGCCCAGCTTGTCCAGGCATCTCTTCAAGCTCATACTTAAAAGAAATCCCCCTTGCCAGATCTCCAACAGGAAGTGATTTAATTTACCAGCAACCTGATGAAGGAGGTGTGTGTATGTATTTATGTAATAGATATGCTTGTATAAACATGCATACAGTTAGGTGAACACGCATACATTTTCTACTCTTTCCTTAAAGGTGAGCTTCAGGGAAACAAAGTTAACTCTCCCTATCTTAAAACATACACGTCCTGTTTCTCCAGTGCTGGCAAAACTCCACAGCCCATCTCAGACTTCTGGATGTACTCGTCTGTCCTATGATGCTTAAAAGAAGATACTACTTCTTTCTCAAATGTTCAGGTGAGCACAGAAACAGCTGGTTTTAAAATTCACATCACTGCTGAGGTGGAATTAACAGCTTTTTTTTACACACAGCTCTTGCTTCAGACTAACTACAAACCCGAGCAAGTATCATTGCATGTGTTACATGGTGCTCACAAGTGTGACAGCTAATGCCTCACCTCCACCCATGGTATGATTTCACAGGTCAAGCATAAATATGGATTATCTAATTACTGAAGCTCTCCCATTTAGGCCTAACAGAACTTTGGACTACCCATTTTAAATTTTTTTAAAAAAGAGGTGTAGCTAATTGTCTGTCCAGTTTCCTAACACTTAGAAATCCCATGCGGTTGCTGAAGAAAAGAGCAGGATGAGTATTACAATTTATTTATAATACAGCATTTGTGCATTGGCCTGCTACATACCTGCAAGAATTATTAGAAAGATCAGCACTAATGACCACCCCTTGGGGACCAGGATCTAAAAGCCAAGCAAGGTCTTCCATTTTTACTCCTAAGCAAGGCCATTAGCTTGCCAAACTGCAAAGACCCACTACTCTTCCAGGAATCATTGAGAAGTGAAATAAACAGTGGTATTTTATGAAAAAAGGCAATTTGCAGCAGGCAGAGTAAGAGTGAACAGATAGTTTAAAAAGGGAACAGGAAAAAGAAATCTTAAACCAACAGATAGTTCAGATACTTGCAAATTTGACCCTAAGCGTTATGTCCCTCCTTTCCTGAGGACTAGCACCAGGAATTAGGAGGAGTTGAAAGCTGGAGTGTTTGATAGGGCTTAATGCTGAAATCCTCGCATTTCTGTTTTTCTATTTTGCATTGTTCAGAAGTCTTCCCTGATCTGCTATCTCTGACGTCAGCAAAAGTAAGAAAGAGCATTTGAGTCAACAGGAAAGGGTGATGCGAAAGCCTTCGCAGCAGTGGCAGCCACATGAGGAAGTCGCATTGCACCACTTCTGGACTGGGATTGAGATGAATAAAGCTGCAAGCAATTGTTACTGTAAATTAAAGAAACACTTGGAGGAAACAAATGAGGTCTGTGGGATCAGGTGGGCTCACTTCTAGGCTGGCCTACATCTAGAGATTAGCTCTGCCAATTTTAGTGCAAGACAGCTGTTTGGTTTGGGTTTGGCTTTTTTTTTTTTTATTATTTGTTTACATTTCAGTTTGCCATCCCTATTTGTTCACCTATTAGCAGGGCAGGGGCTGTTGGAAGAACATACTATGTCCTAAGGACAGTGTTTGATAGCAATTACATATACCTGCTTTATTTGTTTGTTGTCTTAGCGGGGTGTTGGTGGGGCTTGAAGAGAGTCCCTGATTGCAAAAGCCACAATACCGGTTACAATCCACACACTGCTTACTGCCTGTTGCAAACACAAGCACCCACTGAAATCCAGCTCAAACATCACTTTAGCCCTTTGTCCTCACCAGCTCTATAAGCAAGCTGTTTTGAGCCCTCATACCTTTCCCCTTCATTATCACGGGGCGGGGGGGAATATATCCAGATTTTATTATAAGAGCATCCTTTCCCTCCCCATGCCCAAAAAAGGCCAGTGTGATGGCTAACTTCCACCCCCTTCTAGTTAAGAGTCATAGCTGACGTCCATGTACTACCCACACAAGACCAAAGACCTCTGAAGACAGCTAGGGTGAGAGCCTTATCTCCGATCGCAGGCTTTCATGCTAAGTAAATAGGACAGGGCAACCCCATTGTCCCAGTTCAGGCAGCATGGAGGGAGGAGATGGGGAAAGACAAGCCTTTCCCACGTGCAGACATGGAAGAAGATAATAGCAAAGCTGCCTCCCCGATCTGCCACCCTACAAGAGCAACGGAGCCTCTCCAGCCTCCAGAGCCACCAGGAATAGCCTTGGACAAACTCTGGACGTCCCTGTCACAGCAGAGCTCTTCTAGACACTGCTTCTGCCCATGCTGATTCCTCTGCAGGACAAGGGGCTGAGCCACCCCAGCAAGGACACATCCCAGCAGTAATTTCACCCAAGCCTCCTCTTTAGCTGACAGCTGCCATATAAGGAAGAATCTGGAGGATATGGAGACCTGGTTAAATGTTGTTTCGAGCAATGGTCCAATTTGGAGGGGGAAAAAAAAAAAAAAAAAAAATCAAATCAGCCTGGCTCAGGAATTGCGCTAAGTTTGCATTTCATCTTTTTGGAAATAACTCATGCACACAACTCCTTAGACAATCAGCTTTGGGCTTAATCTGAGTTCACTGAAGCCAAAGGGTTTCCCCAAGAAAACAGTGTTTTGGCAGTTTATGCTTTGCAGAACAGAAGGCAGGCTTTCAAAATTATCTCCATACAGAGACAGCTGTGTCATTGCTTCCCAGCAAAAGTTTATTGTTTCCAAAAAGAGTAGCAGGGCTTAGGAAGCTTGCAAGCAAATTATTACAAGATTATTACAAGAGCTGGCAGGCTCCCTCAGTGCTCCCGATGTTCCTGTTCTTCCTTCGTGGTCCACAACCCCCACACAAAGCAATCTGCCTCAGGTCTTGCTGGGAGCACGCAAATAAACCGTGCCGTCTCAGTACCAGGCTTCGGAAAGCCACATGTCCAACTCCCCCAGCAGCGCGAGTAGCCATCCGTATCTGGGTCAAGTCACGCCAAAGCGCAGGACCCAGAGGAGGAATAATAAACAGGTTTGTTTCTCAGTATTTATCTTCATAGGAGTAACACAACCATAAACCATGCTCAGACGCTACTCTGGGCCAAAATGCCTCCCCTCCATACCCAGCCCTTCGGCCAAGGCAGCGCCGCATCCTTGCAAGCTGTCTGCTGCTCCCAGCTAAGAGGTTTACAGGAGGACAGGCTGATCAGGGGAGTTATACATGGCAGTGTTTCAAAACCAGAGAGGATCGCAGGCGTCGTGAGAACAGGCTCACCGAGAGGGAATCCCTGAAACAACCTTTGCACACACACACACGTGCACAAGAGCTGAAGCAGATCTAATGAGCTCAGCCCCAAATTTCTGGACAGTGTCAAAGCCACAGGCGACGGAGCAAGACACGAACTTATGCTAGGTGAAGATTTGCTGCTCTGATTTCAAATCAGAGTAACTACATCAAGCAGAGGAGAAGAAACATCTCCGCACCATGCTTGCTCAGCTAGAATTACACGCACGCGTTACTGACGCTTCTGAAACACGGCCGCAGCGATGACTGCCGTGGCACCTCCCGCCGCTCCGCTCGCCGCCGTGGCCCAAGACTCCCAGACAAACAAGGCGGCGGCAAAAAGGCGGCGGGTTTTACAGCCATCTGCTAGCTGATTTTTGGTGCTCTGCTAGCCGTTTTACCTCTCTGCTTCAGTGACTGCAGAAGTACATGCCAGCCTCAGGAACCACTTCTCCCTAGGAGAAATCAAGCCACAGCAAGGGAGCACGGCACACGCAGCCCTGGGGCTATCGAGACAGGGGAGATCACTGTGTGCGGCATCTGAAAGGCTGAGAAAGGGAAGGTTTCTTTCTTCTGCAGGTTTGGGGTTTTGTTTTGGGTGTTTTTATAGCTAGAAGGAGCTGCCATGAAAATTAAGCAAACTCAGGAAGGGGATAAGGTGCATGCGGTGTCTCCTCTAAGCTGGGCAGCTGCTGAGCACGCTTCTGAGAAGCACAGGTCACTTCCCCGTACCAGGCTCATTTTTAGCTCCTTTAACAAAAAGACACCAAAAAGGCATCGTCACAACTACAGGAACAGGGCAGTTATCACCAGTTATCACTTACAACCGCGCTCTGCTATCTGACGCTGCTGATAGTGGGCACGACACAGCCTTTCCTACGCGGCGGCAGAGAGGCACATAAACATCGCCTAGAGAATAGCAAATTGGTTCTTGCCATTTGCATAAATAAACTCTGCGGGGTCCCTCGGGGTAAAGGCTGCCTCCCGTGCGCATGTGTGCGCAGCACCGTATTAAGGCTGAGCTCATTCCAGAAGAGCTGAACAACGACAACCGCAAGCCAGGGCGAGCTGATGGGAGTTGTGGGTTCCCACCTGCCCCGGAAAAAAAAAAAAAAAAAAGAAAAAAAAGAAAAAAAAAAGAAAATGACGCATCTAACTACACCCTACAAACTTCTGCCCCTGTTTTCTTAACCGTGTGGCTGAAATTTCAAGCTCACGGCGTGGACAGCTTTTATAACACACAAATTCAATCATTTCTCTGAAACAATGCATCCTTTGGGATATGCAAGTGAACCATATGCGCATCCTTCCTCCTCATCCCCTCCCCTTAAAACGCTCTAATTCACAGCAGGATTACATGATTACCTCATCTTTGACCAGAAACTTTTACTCAACATACATGCAAAAGGATTATTTTTATCACTTTTTCACTTGTATCTGTTCCATTAGAAACAAAACAAAAACCCCAACGAGGAAAAAAGAAAAAAAAAAAATCTCAGATCTCAGGTACTAGGTCAACCATTTAAATCACGTGCAAAAAATGTCTGTGTAATCCCAATTTAAAAAAAAAAAAAAAAAAGCCAGTTTGGCCACCATTAAAACAAAATATCCAAAAAATACAAAACAAGTTGAAAGAAGAATTAAAATTAAATCCTCCCCTCCAGACCTTTTAAAATGGCAGAGAAAACTACATAAACACTCCTTCCCACCCGAAAGATCAAAAAAACAAAGGGCTGGCTGAACTTAGAGGGGAATAAATTGAGGAGTAAGGAACTAGAATGTACCAAGCTATAGACATCACCCGTTAATCAAAGATTTATAGGACATCTGCACCCCTCAGCTGGCTGCTGGTATCATGGTGTCTCAGAAGAGAGTAGCTCTGTAAAGATCATGCTCTTTTTACAGCCCTCAGTTCAGAAAAAGAGCTACTGGAATTGCTGTTTCCACACTGGAGTGACCAACTTGAGACAGCTCTGGCCTGTTTTTAAAAATACTGAGCTCTGCAGTATTTGCTGGCCTCAGACTGTACTGGAGAAGGCTAGAGACCTCTACAAGCTCGGCCAAAGGTCTTCAGGAAAATTAAGAGTGTCAAAACACCCAGAGGCCACTTGGAAACAGCTTGTAATGAGGGCTTTGTGGATCCATCCCCTCACCCTAAGCATTACCTGGAAAGCAATACAGATTCAAAGAGACTGAAACCTAAAGCACCGCTGGGTCGCACCTCAGTTAGTTACCTCTTCTCTGAGCTTTGATTGCCTTTTTTTTTTTCCCCTTCCTCCTCAATACTGACTGGCACCTGCTCGCTCAGGCTGCTTGTGACTTGGTTCCACTTCGACCCCTTTTTATGCCACAACTTCCTTGATTTTAAGTCCAAAGAAAAATATTAGTTTTGTGTACTGTGGCTAACCATAAGCAAGAGCATCTCCTTCAGCTACCCTTGCACTAAGCTTGATAATTTGTCTAAGTTACAATCTCTCCCATAAGCCACTGCAGATGGAGACAGGCATTTTCTCAGCTTCGTAAAAAATGCAAGTATCCAAAGTCCCTCAACAGCCAAGGGTGGGAAAGTTACACTCAGGAGCTACAACACGATGATGGCAGCTAACCCTTCAGTTCATGTTTTCACTTCAGCTCATATCACCTCAGTCTGCAGCCTAAGTGTGGACACCCAGCAAAGTTCACAGATAAAATCAGAAATGCCAGTCTGATCTTGTTTCATCTTCTGCAAGCAAAACCACTCTGCCTACAAAAAAAAAACCAACCCAAAACCCTGACCCCGTATGTTCCTGCAATGAAGAGACCACTGCAAGGTGTTACTGCGCACGTCAGAGAAAGCCGAGCCTTTCAGACCAGGCTTTAGAAGCCTCACACATCTGGTTTACCGGCAACTTGGGCCAGCGTGCCAGCAAAGACGTCATGGGGTTTCGGTTCATGTGAACACTGTAAAACCACAGAAAGAGACAGTTTTGACCAGTCTGCCTTTATTCGGCGCTAGACAGGACAGGAGCCAGAGAAAGGCAGAAAGCGACTGCCCCTCCTGTGGTCGCAAAGCCAACGTGAGGGCACCGCGGCATACACCCCTGCAGAAGCTGCACCGGAGAGCAAAGGTGGAGAGAGGAAATTCCCCTGTAGCTCCCTGTCCAGCAGCCCCCCAAAAACCTAAACTCACTGCCCCAGGGCCCCGGGTAAAGCACAACTCGAGCTCCTTCAAGCCTGACTTCAGACAAACGCAGGGCTTGCTACAGAGTCCACGGCCAGAAGGCATGCCAAACCGTACCAAGCTTTTTGGAAGATGCCGGGCCCAGAAACAGGATGTCCCCATCAACATCTTCACTTGATTTTGACTGGCAGCAACAACGCTGAAGCGTGCACTGGTCTTCCAGCACAGCGGCTTGGGGCTAGCGACGGTCTCAACGCTCAAGAACAGGGGAAAAAGTCTCAATGCTTGCAGAAAAGCATCCAAGAAGCGCATTTGGCTGTCGGGTATATGCACATATGGAATCATGCCTCCCCGACATGCCAGAGAGGGAAGGCTGGGGGTTTAGAGCCTGGGAGATGATCAAAGCTGTCCTCTCTGCTCCCAAAGGGCTCCCTCTCAGCGCCTTTCAAAAAGAACATCAAAGAGGCCTCACCGCTTCCTTACCGCCCACCAGCACCCTCCAAGGCCTGTGTCAGGACGCTGGTTCGTCTAACCAGAGCCCCGGGAAGGCTGCCGCAGCCTTTCCAGCCTTCCTCACCTCCACCGTGCCAGGCTCTGCCCCGGGGCTGCCCTGTGCTCTGCCCATTTGGTGACAGTGGAGTGGCTGGTGGACAACCAGGCTGACGCTGGAGATGCCCTGGAGGGACCATGACTGAGGGACTCCCGTGGAGGGACCATGACTGAGGGACTCCCCTGGACATGCAAGGGCACCTAGACCTGTCTTGTGGCATCTGGGGACCAATGGGTGGGTGAGCAGCCAGCCAGCTGCCAACTGCTCGGTCCCACCACTTTGGCTGGCGGGCCCTCACTTGACAATTATGCCCCCATCAAAGGCTCCAGGTTAGCTTTAATACTTCTAGGAGGTGAAATACAGGCTCATCTCTCTAAACACCTGGGTGATCCATGATATGATGTCCACACTGACCCTGGGAGAACTGCTTGAGTGCCCCAAGAGCCAGCAAAGACATGGAGAAACCTTCCCCTTCCATGTCACGAGCGTGACATCAGCCCGCAGCTTGTAAAGGGAGCAGAAAGCTGCGTGCCGGACAGCAGGCTGCCCTCGTAAAATGGGACCAGTTCAATGGTTATGCTGCCCTGGAGTCCCTGAGCCAGTCCTTACTGGCTTCAATAGCACCCCTGCTAGCTATTATCTCAGAAGGACGCTTGTTATAGAAAATCACATCCTTCTGCCAAGTTCTCGTGTCTCACTATTTTTGGAACGACACGGGCAGGCTCTGTGCCTCAGCAACCCTCAGCAGAGCCACACGGAAAGCAAATCCATATAACGATCAAGCTAGTAGGGACAGTGCTGGAAACAGCATCGCCTGGGGTGACAGTCCCCTGGAAGCACCCTGCAGTCATGAGAAAAGGGATAAGGGCAATAAACATAAACCCCAGAAGCTATTTGACACTATTTGCATGGGAAGCTGATCTCCCCCAGCCCTTTTCATTCTCATGCATACGAGTGGAGACAAAAGGATTTAAAAGCAAACCACCTGTGCAGGAAGGATGGTTCCTAAAACCCAAAGAAGACAGGACCTACTTACTGCAAACTCATTTTAATTAAAACATTCCAGGATCCACATTCCCCAGGATTAAATTACTGACTTAGCTATTTATACATCTAGCCTCTTTCACCTGTTCTAGGACAGTATTGTTGAGCTGTTGGATGACACCAGTGTCAGGTAAACGGAAACGAGCATTTTTTGGTGCTTGTGACCCCTAACGCAGGATCCACAATTATCCACAGGTCAGCCCCAGCACCTGTCAGCAACTCACAAATTACTGAAGCAGGAGCATAATCCTCTCTGACCCTAAAGGATGATTCTAAGGCCCTAGAAAAAGCAGATGTAAATAGCTTAGGCAAGGTGGAAAGATCCCAAGGTGAGGCTTTCAATTAAAAAAAAAAAAAAAAAAAAATATTAAAAAAACCAGAGATGTGGTGAGCAAGGAAGACCTCACACAGATGCAGCTGGAGCAGGATTTAAACTGCTCCCCCCCAACCCCATGAAGGGAGCAGCAGGACTCCTTCCTTGCCTTTCACAAGAAAGGAATCTGGAGGTGCAAGTCCAAAACTGCCCAGCCCAGCGCCGGGCACGCTGAGGGCCACGTCCAGCCTCTGCCAGCCTGCTGTGGAGCTAATATGTCCTCTTTAGGCTCTCAAAACTGTCACCTATACCAGGCAGAGACAACCCTTGCAGCTCCTACCACCTAGTGGCTGCACTATTTCTCTGCAATGGAGCAAGGAGGCTGTTTGGAGGTCAGGCAGCCCCAGCCCACCCTGGTCGAATAAAGCAGCCCTTGCTAGCGGGTATCACTTATGCTGCAGCTGAGACTATATTAGGACCACACTGAGCAGAGGGGCAGCACAAGAGAACAGAAAAACTTTCTGAAAACCATCAACAGCTAATGGAAGCACAGAAAAACCTCAGCTAGCTCTAAAAGAGCGAGCAAAAGTAGCAGCGATATAGATGAACTCAGGTAATGCACTGCTGTTTCTGGTACTTGTGCCAGCTCAGCTAACGCTAGATTACTGGTACTACACGACATCGCACTGTGCAGCACAGACATGCCCCAGGCTGTTTAAGTTAGCCCTAGGCTGCTTAAGACAGGGGAAGAGTTTGCTGGTTCGGGTGGAGTATTATACAAGAGTCAGAATTCAAATGGCTCTAGGTCCAAACCCTCAAACCCTTTGAGCTCTCTGTCCTCAAACTGCTACAGCATTTCAGGTGCTTCCGAGGTCCGTCCTTTCCAGTTTCCACAATTTCCTCTTGAACTGGGAAGGGGGGGCCATAACTGGACACTCCTATTCTAGGTGCAACCTCACCAGTGCCAAGCAGAGGGGATAATGACTTCCCCTCTCAGCTCCTGAAGCAGCCCAGTACATAATTTAACTTATGTGCAATGAGACTGCACTGCTGGCTCATACTGAACTTGGCACCAACCATAAGCCCCAGGTACCTTCCAGCTGGACTACCACCCTGCCAGTTAGTCCCTGCCTGTCTTGATGCATCTTACGGGATCAGACTCTGACTTTGCTTTGACAAATGGTAAGAAGCCTCAAAATGGCTAGTTATTGAAAAATTCCTAAAGGCAGGCCCAGCAGGTCATTATTTATCCAGGATCTCCACAGCAGACTGGCGTGATGCTTTGTTTTTTATAACACAAACTGTTAGTACCACATTTTCAGAGTTTGGGCTGTAAGTGTGATACTATGATGTGGTTTCCATGTAATGGCAAGTGAAACTAGGTATTGTTTTGTGTAACCCTGTCCCCAACTCCAAACATAAGTAACATTTTTAAATATGGCTGCAGGCTGACATTTTGAATAAGTGGTTACTCTTTTATTTTTATATACATATATATATATATATATATATTCTTTTCTGCCAAGTTCATGTTAATGGAGGAGATAACCCAATGCCATGTAAAGAATGAGCAGAAACCCTAAGTACTGTATCAGCCTGGTTAAGACCTCCTGCAAGAACTCTGTCCAGTGAATACCCTGCTGTTGCAATCACTTCTCTACTATAGCAAAGGGATTTAATTATGCTTTTATAAGCAATTTAAATCTGGTTATTCTGGATTGAAGTGGGCGTCACCGAGTGCAGAACACGGGCAAAAGACACAATGAACCACATCAGTCTGAAATCTACTTTTTCTTTTGTAAACGCTTCCCTTCTTGGTTTTGTTTATTATTGGCAGGAAGTGGTTTTCTGTTACTGACAATCAAGACAATGAAGCAAAGTGGGATTCAAGTAAAGGAGAAACCTGGGAAAGACTGGAAATAGCAGGGTCCTGCTATGACAAGCATCACTCCCTTGGCACCCTGTTAGAGACTGACCAGCGCTGTGTTCAGGGCTGCAAGGGCTGAGGGGTTCTTCCCTCCGCTCCTCTGACAACAAGCTGGTCCAGAAATTCCTGTTCCAGGCTGCTCTACTGTTTAGCAACCTCTTTTTCATTTCCAGTCTAACTGTATCCATGGCCAGTCTAGACTCATTTAATCTTAGCCAGCATCTTGACAGCTTTGTTTCCCTCCTCAGTGTTCGACATCTGCAGACATCAATCAGATCCTCTTTTTGCTTTCAATTTGCTAGTCTAAACAGGCTGAGTTCTTCCCTTTTTTCCCCCTTTGCAAAAGACTGCAATTACTTCATCAGCCCAGAAGACCTTGTCTGCACCCATAGCAGATTGCATTCATTTCTTGAACATGACGGATGGTGCTAGCACAGTGACCTTAAATTCTCCCTAAGTTCATCGGAAGTACTCTACACAGCCCAGGAGCACATGTGGCATTTTCACGTGTACATTGCAATTCAGTAGGCAAAGCCACAGCAAAGAGCATAGCAACGAGTGGCAAAAAACACTGCTACCCTGCATCTGACCTCAAACAGCATACATCAATACTGGACATTTCTGATATTTTACATGAGAACTTCAGGAAAGCCATTAAAATTTGGGCCCTGTGTCTTCATATTATGAAGACAAATAAAAGAGGAGTTTCCTTGGTTACTAGTGACAACAGTGAGCTTTAAGTTTTGTTTCTGCTATACAGCACAGCTGCTCTGTGAACCACATAAGCTGTATATAAAAAAAAAAACAAAACAAAAAAACAAAAAACAACAAACCACCTCATTTCTATTGCTTGAGCCTACCCAAGGGCTCCACCCTAAACGAGCACAACTCAAACTCCGTAGCTGGCTGTTGCATCACCCCAGTGAGAAGAGAAACGGGTGGGTGGCAGGATGCATTTGTCTGCCTTTTTTTTTTTTTTCTTAGTATTTTGGGTTTATGTAGGAGGAGTGAAGCCACAATTAAAAGGGCAAGTTTCTCCTGCCTCTTCTAAGAGGAAAACAAGCTCTATTACCATTTAGCAATGGACAAAAAGCAACTGCAAAGAAGCCCAGGCAGTTTGGAAGAGCTACACTGCAGAAAATGCTTTCGTCTTAATAACAGCTTAGCTCAGGGACTCCCAAACTTACCTTGCTGGGACACAACTGTGGCACTGCCTCCATCACAGCCACTCCTCCTTCCACCACCCACATCAGCAATAAGCTCCTACCCACACGCATACACCAGGGGAGGCTCTAAGCTGGACAGGCAGCACATACGCAGTCCTCTGCTGAGGTATACATACCACAAGTGACAGCAATGCTGTCATTTGTCTTATCTACACAAGAAGAAATACCAACTGTATATGGATCTGATTCAGTGTCCACCCATGCCTGTAAGCTCCTTTCCAGTAATCCCAGAAGGATCTTTCATTCACTTCTGAGCAGTATACAAAGGCTGGTAGATACAGGAGGCTACCCCTGCTTCCAAGTACAATTCATTGAGTTTGCAGATAATTCAATGCAAATACAGTCCTGTTAAAATTCAGGTAGCAAGACAGCAGAGCCTGAGATCCCACAGCAACCGGAGGACACTGCAGGGCTGTAGACATTTGCGCATATGCATTTGGAAACATTCAATGGCACAGACATGTTTCTAGGGAAGACACAAAGAAAGGCTTCCCTGTTATTACCATTTTGTTAGGGAGCCTAGAACAAGCCAGGATTTTGTTTGCCAAATGCCCAGCAGGTGTTAGAGGTGGAGTATAGCAAAGTGCTCTATTCACCCTTGAGCAGAGAGGTTTCTCCTGGGTCTAAGGTGGACATTTATAACAGGCCGGGGAGCAAATACACAGGGGAGAGCCTCTGTCCTGAATGTGCCAGCCAGTATCAGGAGGAAGGCTGTTCACTGCCCAGGCTATACTTACAGGAGTCTGGAAGCAACAGTAGAGCTTGGTGAGGAATGGGTGGTTCCTCGCTAAGGAAAGGATGCGTTTCTCAGTCATGGTGCATTCAACATCGTCATCTTGGAGAATGACGTCCTTCTTCAACACCTTCACTGCATAGAGCTGCCCACTCTCTTTCATCTTGGCAAGCATCACCTAAACCAAAGGGGAGGGTGAATCGCAAGGGCTGAGCCCTCAGTCTCTATGAGCAACACAGAGCCTCTCACACCTTCTCACGCTAGAAAGGTCAGTTATCTCATGACCAGGCTTGTGGATGCGAGCGAGTCAGCCTGTTGGTATGGGCATCGGTGTACAATCGATGACACATATGCTACTGTCTGTAGCAGGCTTCTCCAGATAGAAATACCCACACACATTGCTCCCATGTCTGGCACGGGGCTAGCTGGTCAGAGTTCATCCACTGTGCCAGGGCAAACCCCCTCAGCAGTGCCATCCATCCCACTTTCCTCCTCAGTTATCAAATTCAAATTCACTGTTTCATATTGGCTTCGTGGCAAGGCAGAGAAATGAAACCCCCACCTCACTGCATTTGAAACCACTGCCTTGTTTCCTTTAAAGGGAAAGTCTTACATGCTCCAAGAAATGCTGCCCAAACGAGTGCTAATGCACCCACTTGCAATTTCAGGTATGGGCCCTGGCATGCAGCTGTTCCTTTAGTTGCTAACTTTTTTCTTTTTTGTGATATTCACTTTGCTGTCAGCTTGCTTTCTTCTCCCTTTTCTCCCTGCTCTCCGTAACCAACTTTGTTGCACAAAGCATACTCCACTGGACAGCCTGTGTGCCACATTATGAAATAACTTCATCTATCTTGGAGTTTCTTAAATAAGGAATGTGGGTTTCCCCAGAAGATCCATGAATAACTCTCACCTTTCCAAAACTGCCCTTTCCCAATACACGAAGGAAGGTTAAGTCTTTGATCCCAAGTTTGCTCGCTGAACTTTCACTAACGTTGTTGCCATCTTTCAGGCTGCCTTTTCCCTGATGTCTCAAAGTAGATCTTGAAACCAGTTTCTGTGGAAGAAAATAAGTAAGTATCAGTCCGCATAGAAAGTGTACTTTTGCCTTAGAGGTACTCACAGGTAGTCAAGCTATCAATCTGGGCCTTTAGGACCTGGTTCAGATGCACTGTATGGCCACTGGAACAGAAGGCATGTTGGTACCACCACCCCATGCAGCTGCTACGTGTGACCGGCCGACCTCGGCACTGCACAGAGCTGTGCTGAGATGTCAACACCGGTTCCCGACCTGGGCATTTTAATTGTAAACCCACTGCCCAGTAGATCCAAGAGGCAAGTCTGACTCTCTCCATCCTCACTCCCCAGAAAAATAAGACAATGAGTGTGGAAAACCAAGTCTCCTATCTAACATCAGAGCGAGGAGGACTGCATAATTTCTGCAATATGCAAAGTCCTGGAGAGATCTAGAACCCAAGCAGATTTCATCTGAATCTCTTAGTCTTCTATCTGATTTTAAGCCTCTTACTGAAAGCCCAGTTCAGTGGGACCTAAACTTCAAAATATTTTTCTTTTCCACAGCTGGGCTGCTGGCTTCCTCCGCTGCTGTAATTTCGATGGAAGGCTGTTCATTCCCACTCCAGCAGCGAGGTGTCTGCATTTTCAGGAATTGTACTGGTATTAGCACACATTTCTAGAGCTCCTATTTTTGCAGTATATGAAGATCAAGTCAACCTCCAGTGCCCTCTGTTCACAGCTCTCCAGGTATGAGTGTGCATGTAAGCCACGTGTACTTTTACTCAGTTTATTAGCCCGAACAAAGTCACACGGACTTCTTGAGCTCCACCTTGTGACTACTTTGGTGTAAAGCAAAATTCTTCCCGCTCGGAAGACTTGTCTCACTGCCACAGAAGTGGCAACCCCAGCCATGGGGAAAGAACTAAGAGCAGCATTCAGGACAGCACCCAGCAAAACTCCCAAGAGATTTAAGCTTACAGCACAGTCTGAACAGTTACCTACAGCCTTTAGCTCACAAATAATGAAAAGAGATTGTTAAACACTAAGCACAGATTTTTATTTTCCTGGTTTCATCTTCTTTTGATGTGCAGATTATGCAAAGAACAAATGCTAACAAGCGCTGATTTTTACAGAACTGAGAAGGGGGTGTGAGACTTGTGTTTCTCTGTAACTCCCAGGGTAACTGTCCCCCTGAACTGCTACAGCATGAAGAGTGAAGATAAGACAGTCTGCTACGAACCAAATGAAATCAAAAGGGGCAGCACAGCCTAATGAGCATGCTAGGCTGATACAGCGTGATGTGGTTGACCAATGTAGCTGGCTAACTGTATGACAAGATTTACCATGTCTGGCAACTAGACTGTTTTGGGTTTTAATATTTTCTTTTTGGTCAAATAAAAATAAATAGACCAGTATTTTATTATGGGTTATTGTGGTCTCAGGCAAACTCACTTTTCAAAACTGCTCTCAAAGGAAACATGACGAAAACTGACTTGTTATCAAATGGCAGCTCTGATTTCCATTACCATGTATGGGCATTTTCACTTAAGCTCTTACAGTGTGTTTTAAACTCTCTGAATAGATTCAGATATACAACAGCTGGGGTTTTAGGATGCCTTAAGTACTGACAAGCAGAAATTGTACAGATATGTCCCAACCCTGGAAACAATCTCACTGGGACCCTCTCTCGGAGAGCAAAGACCAGAGGTGACATTGTGTTGACAGGGACCACAGATTTTACCCGGGGAAACTGTAAAGAAGAGTGAAATGGTTTTCCCAGACTCACTCAGAAGAACAGCGACAAAGCTGGAAAGAGAACCTAGGCCTCTTGCTGAGCTCTTCTTTTGCTCTATCGCAAGCCACGTATGCAGACAGAGCGTTTGTGCTTGTGGTAAAAGTAAAAAAAAGTATGGCATGAATTACATTACATTGATCACTAATTAGTTAGGAGTCTTATTCTCCTCTCACTCATGCCAAACAGATAAAAGTGTGAATCGAGTCACACCACTGTGAAACATAAGCATACAACAAAGCAACACCTACAGATGAAAGCCTCCACTAGGGTAAAGCTGGATATAAGACATCCATTCCCCAGGTGAAGTCTTTGCCACAAGCCACAGACAGTAACAACCTGCTCATGCAGTCCACCACCTAACGCCATCTGTCATAACTGAAGTCTCTGATTTCTCCTGCACCCGTATAAAGACTCAGTTGTAAATGTTTTAAATGGGGGGGGGGGGGGGGGGGGGGGGTAGGAAAAAGACTTACCGAATTTGGGGAAATGCTTCCTGGTTGCAGACCCATGCATGCCAAGGTTTTAGCAAGCTCTGCTGCGTTCACCCCACAGTTCGGTGCAACATTTGCTTGGCATCGGATGTGGACGTTCATTTTACAGACTGACGGGGTGATGGTAGGGATGGAAAGTAAAAACAAAGGAACAATTAAAATAACTCGGAGGGATTTACTGCTGAGAAATAATTTAGCAATTCTGCTTCAGGAAATATACCCATCTGGATCTACTGTGTCTTTAAAGTAAAGGGATTTTTGCCACTGATCTCAGCAGAAACAAGATTAGGACTCTCATAAGAGAATAAACTCCTGAAAATCAGGAATATACCCCAAACTCTACAAGTAGGATGCCACATTGCCTGAAGCTATTCATAAGCACATGTTTGTCAGGCATATAAATACCATTGCAGCTATGCCTGCAGGTCAAATTAGGATTTATAATGCCACAGAATTTGCAACAAACTTCCCCTGCATTTGCAGGTATCTAATTTTAAAGACATATTGTTCAGTGGGAAACTCAAATCTTTCTTGCTCTCATTCATGGACACACACACACCCTCTTGTGGGAGATGAAGGCAAATGGAGACTGTTAGATTTTACAGTCTGGATCACTGAAACAAAAACATAGCACCAGGACATGCTTTGTCATCAATTATCAGCATGACAGACAGGCTAGTCAACCTAAAGCAATGACCTTTTTTTCCCCTCAGATGCCTTGTTTGTTGCCTTATCTCCTTAGCTGAGGAAAAACCTTCAGGTAAAGGGAAAAATGAATGCAGGGAGCAGTGATACCCAAGAATATTTTCAATAATGCAAGTTAAACAAAGCTGTGCTTAGAGTGCAAAGTAGAGTCCTTCTGGAAGCCACAGATTAAAAAGTAAATCAGTGGGGTTTTAACTCTTGCAAAGATGAATATTCATTGCTCGGCTTTCTCTTGAAGGTTGCACAAATCAAGCCCACACAGTGCATCAAGAGTCTAAAGATATATGTATTTTGTGAAAAGGCTACAGTAAGAAGCTGCTCACTTTTACACTGTAGGCCCTGTCGCATGATTCCCCAAAGCAAGGAACCGCAATGGTCACAGAAAGTCGGGACTTTGTAGTTGTGGACGCTGAACTTATGAGGAATGTTGATTCCAAACCTCTGTTCAGTCACCTGAAGCACCAAAAGAAAGGCACAGATTTAAAATTCAAGTACATATATATAAGCTGACATTCATTTACACACAAGCCTTTAGGTGCAAAACTTTGAAAATCATTCCAACTCAGAAAATACCGCAATCCATCACCTCACTGAGGCTTACTGCAAGTGAACACAGAGTGACCAACCTCATCTGCTGCGAGCCTGCTCTGGTTTCCTTGCTGGGCAGGCTGGACTACCTGACAAAGCAGATTTTAAAAAGGGCTGCCTAGCCAACTATAAATTCTTAAAGTTAGAATTAGAAGTGTGGACTACCTCATCACAAACCTATCGCACTGAAGTGCCACATATAAATTATGTTAGCTACAGCATTTTGTAACTAAGCAGTTTTCAAATTATTAACTTTCATACTACGTGCAAACATATAACTTTAGGTCAAACTGTTGATTTTATTAAATTTAATACAGCATAGTTTTCCGAGCTCCTCCTAAAATTCTCATTCCTATTCTCACCCTGCTTGTTATTAACAGTCTTTCATTTCAGGCCCAGATTTTGCTTTATCGCTTGCTCTCATCCCCTTTTCTACCTTTTTCTTTTCCAACTGTGAATCATTCAGATCTCAAAGACACCTTAGAAAACCTTATATCGGCTGAAGAAACCCATCCCCATTGAACCTCTTCATTACTTTCCATCTTGTGTCTCAACACGAAGATCTTAGAAGACTGAGAGGGGAATCCACCACTTCACAAAGAAAAGTCAGAGGTGTGACTGAAACAATTAGTTTGAAGTGAGCGGTGCCTCCTCACCTTTGTCTTCTTTTAAAGTAACTTAGCGGTGTTATAAACCCTTAACAATCCTAAAAGAGGGGTGAGGAGATTCACCACGTAACTTGCACTTTAGCCTTAAGCATTTTAACTTATTTTCATCTGGTTTGGCAAGGGGTCATTTTAAGAAGTCTAGCTCAGCAGTTCGGAGGCAAGAAAATAATGAGCAAAGGCAATTTCTTATCTGCACTGGAAAGAAGGTTTCTGCATGGCACACCATACAGAGCTACAACCCAATTAAAAATATTTCAATTTCATTTTCCTTGCACAGTTATTAAACAATTTCCAGTTATAGAAATAAGACATGCAAGGCGCAGGGCAGTTTCAGGTGGGGATGCTACTCCCATCAAATACAGCCCAAACTAGCAAGAAGGAAAACCTTCAGAAATACAAGTTATGCAAGGGTTCTTTATTACAACATAAATAATTTCATCGAGTAAAGGTGTGGAGCAATGACTAAATGGGCACTTTAAGTTACCAGAAAAGAAAAAAGAGGCATAACAAAGACCAGTGGTTGGATTTTAAAGCCAAAGAAATCCACATTAAGAACCAGGCACAAAATTTTGATGACAAGACAGTTAATCATGCAAGAAAATTACCAAGGAAAACAGTGGATTTGCTGTTTCTTGATGTCTCTTCCAATGAAGGCACCCTGTCTTCCTAACCTATGTGCTAGTCCCACCAGTTACTGGCATTAACAGAAGAACAACCAGATGATATTGCATGGCCTTTATACACGTCCCTATCACTGTTTCTCACTTTTAAATCCATGAATAAAGATAACACAGTAAATTCTGTTACAGGACAACGCCCAGCAACCCAGACAACCCTGAAGTTTCACAAATTACGATGACCCAAAATAACCAACGTGACTTTACCTTGAGATCGGTCTTGTTAGTATTGTTTTGGCACGTGCAAGCTGTAACAATTAGATGATGGCAGCGCTTGTGTACAACGCAGGTGCATACTAGGAAATAAAAGAGGCATACTGAAAAGAGCTCTTGAAAGACTCAGAACACATCAACCCACCAGCTGGGTTCTTTAAGGCCCAGCTGTCTCATCAGGACCCAGTAAAGATGTGAAAAACAATTGGTGACTTGGAATTTCCAAAATCTCATAACAGATCTGGAGATGCATCTCCAACCCATTGCAAGAGAAATTCTGCACCAGGTCATTCATACAACCTAGAAAACAGTTGCCTATATAAAATATGGGTGATGCACAAAGAAACAACAGTGTGTCTTCTCAAACGAACTAAAAAAAAAAAAGCTGTTGAAATAATTATCCAGTGGAGAGTATTTCACACGACATACACAAACAACATTAGAGAACACAGGTCTGAGATACCCAAAGCCATCCCTACATCTCAGTGGCATAGTGCTTCTTACGCTGGATATCCAAGTGAGTCCTGCCCAGCTTAGTTTGTCATTGAGGCTCAGTGCAATGCTTGCGTCTGGGAAGCTGGATAACTGCAGCAGAATGGTACTGTGTCTAGGCTAATCAGCTAGCCTCCATCAAGAGGGCTAATCAGCCCTAAAGCAGAGCTGGGCTCTCTCCAGGTCTGAAGCTGGCTTGGCTGGAATGAACTTGGATTCCTCCACTCCATAAGCCAGCATGCACTGTAGACATCACTAAGGGCCATAGCTACTGTCTACGTAAGGAGATTTTTGTAATGGAAACTGCAAGTTGCAGGTACGTTGCAAGGGTCCCACGCTATTCTGTTTGTTGCTGACTTAAGCTTGCACTCATGAAGGGCTATCAATAGCATTCACTTTCACCCAGAAATTTTATGTAGGATATCCATTTTGTTTACATGCAGCTTCCTTTCATATGAGGACACTAGTACCCTATGATATTGCACAAGAAACAGGCTACGCTAGAAGGCTATACTGAATGACCACGCACCTGTGAAGCAAGTAATTCTGTCATCTTACCACAGAGAAAGGGAAAGGCAGAACAATAATTAAGTGCAAACAAGCACCACATACATCTATACAGCCATTCAGCCAAAAGATGCATTCAGACAAAAGTACTGCACCAGCCCACAAGGCTTCCCTTTGAAGTCACATCCCTAATTTCACTTTGTTGAACTTCATAGGGAGAGAAAGGAAGAGGGTGGCCATTCCAGTAGGGTACTTTGTGTCCCAATACCAGCTGAATACTGTCCTGAAGGGACCCTGCATGTCTCAAGCCTAGCTGGGTGTTGCACATACTCAGCAACTCAGTGGATCTGCACAGGATGAAACACAGCAACTAGACCCCTAGCTGTTTGCATGAATGTAGGTGCTTGCTTTCTGCATGCATGCAAGCCATCAGCCTGACAGCTGCTCAAATGCACAGTTTCGGCTGGCTATGGAGGAAGAGGAGCAGTGACTTCAGAGAAGCTTGTAACCGCAGGATGTCCCAGCAGCATGGGAAAGCGCTCCCGAAACAGCACATCCTACACACACGCACCGTGCAGGAGCAGAGCACCTTACCTTGGCACTGGTATCCCTGCTTCCCAAACACACCCCTGTTCAAAACAAAATATTAATATAATTTAACATCAGAAAGCCAGTCATCTTGCAGATCATTTACAGAAGGCAGCACCAAAATGCAAGAGGATCCCAAATGACCAGACCCCTGGGGCAAAACTGCCCAGCAATAATGGTGCAATTCAGCACAGGGGTGTGGGAGCATAACAAAGCACTGCAAGGGCCACAGCTTACAGGGCAGGCTGTCAACATGCATGTTATTCCCCCTCACTCTACTTTCTGAAATACCTCACTTTATTACAACACACACCACATTATGAGACTGATCCCAGCAGCCCACACCCTGTTATTATCTCTCCCACTCCATGCTCTTTTGAGACATATCTAAGTTTTTCTCCCTGCTGTGCCTACTCCCCCACATGTATCACCCCACACCTCACACCTCTGATGGCTTTTCTGTTCACAGGCATTTTTTCTAGTCTTTCAAGCAACTGTTTTTTCTCAGCGTAATCTCAAAGCTCCACTCAAGTTAGTATCTGGGGCCTTTCTTCAGAGTGCCTGGGTTACTTTTTCCCCCCTTGATATAACATCTATGCTTAGAAGTGAGGGACATTGCCTCATCCCCACACCATCCCAGTTTGTTTCCAGCATCCAAGATACACATCACCTCTGGCCTCTCTGCAGTACACTCCAGTTTGCAGCATAAATGTGTCCTGCTAAACCTAATGGCCAAGGGGAATCACATCGGTGGCCCTTGGTAAAGTGCTGGGTGACTGATTCAGGATCAGGGGTAGCATGTCAGTCCCCAAAATGCGAAGGGATGGGAAGCTCCACACCACCGCGTTCGAGATGTTCTTACCAGATGAACTCCCTGCAGTGCGAGCAGTATGTTGGCTGTCGCAGGTAGGTAGCCATAAATTTGTGCCCGTTCACCTGATGCACTCGCCTTCGCATTGCCCGCTGGCGTTTCCGAGTGAGGTTCTTAAAAATCCGATCCCTCTGGAGCGTCCCTGTGCAGGGGGTAGGAAAAAAAAAAAGCAACAAAACATTAACATTAGCATGCACAGTTATTACTCCTGGTTTTGCTATGGCACAAAATGCTTTCAAAGGCTACAATTACATCCCTGGTTTAGAAGTTGGGGGACCATGGTCTAGAATGAGGATAGCATCTGGGACAGGCAAGGAAGTTAATTGCAAAGGCCCCTTTAGCTCAAAATTACAGTCTTCATCTAGAAATAACTGCCTCTTCCCATCTTCCTCTTGCTCCTCTCCCATGTTGAGACATGTCACTAACCCATTAATTCCCAAGCTGTAAACAGACCAGAAGCTCAAGGCTAATGAGTTGTAATAACTCACAGCTTTTGGGGCAGTAATTCCTGAAAACATGACTGCATGCAACCAACTGACCAGTGCCCCCGCTTGCTGAGCCAAAGCAGCGTCTTGCTTGGTGAATAGTATTTATCCACCTTCGGTATTGTCATGGTGCACTTCTGTATCACCATTTGCAGCAATTTTGTTTCCCATCTTGGATAAAAAGGCACAGCCTAATTTTTCAAGGGCTGTTACTTGCTGGATATGTGCCACTCTCAGCTTTCTTTAAAGTGCTCATTTTCCAAAGGGTAGGTAATATTTTAAAGTTCTGGGAAGCAGTGATCCAGGAACTGCTGGCATTCAAACCTGAATTGTCTCAAAATCTAATTTCATTTTTTTTACTGGGTTTAGTTTGGCCATATAACAATTTCCTAGCAAAGCTCAGTTTACACAAAACGAGTCACTCTTGTAAGAGCTGAGCTCTAGATCAAGGAAGCCATTCCCATACAGCAGCAGCCATCTGACTTGCAAATCACAGCCAGCTGGTTTCTGGGATCCTTGCACAGACCAGGTCAGACTCAGCTGAGCTTCCCAGATCAAAGCCTCATCTGGGGCACACTCGCCTCAGAAGAAAGAAATGAAATTTGCAGTTTTCAAGTTAGTTGCTTTGCAAAGTAAAGGCCCCACTTACAAGTGCATTTTGGGGACACACACTGGAGTCTGCTAGAGTGATTGTGCACCGACATATGTACTCGTTACTCATTCTGGGTACAGACTGGATGCAAGACAAACGCCAGCTATTGCCAAACCCTCTTCATGGATGTAATGACACAGCAAGGGACAGGCCGTCTATAAACTTCCCACCCATCTGATCACCCCAGAGGGGCAGATTGGCAGCAGTACCCAAACACAGCTGTTACCGTCCCGCTTCATTTACCCATAAAAAGAGGGCAGAGCATTTCCCTGCTTTCAACTATCTTTGTCGATTAACCACTGGGGGGAAAAAAAAGGAAAAAGCTGTCAACCTGATCAAGGCTTGAAATGTAAGAGTCCCACATCACAGGCATATTTCCCACTCCTCTTTGTAGGAGTGGAGATAAGGGAAGCCATCCCGTCAGTACTGAACCCAGCCACTTCAAAGGGCCGCAAGCCACACGATGTATTCCTCTCAGTACTCTTGCCACACAGGTTTAGAAGCAAAGCTGGCCATAAAGCTCAAGGGGGAGGGTGGGGGTTCTGCTGTGTTCTCCCCGGCATTTGTGCACGCGTCCCCTCCACAGGCACTAATGGAAACCTCCTACCCGATGGCGTAACTGCGACATGGAACACAGCTTGACTTTAAGACAGCTTGCATTTATTTTTAAAACGGAAGCGCACGCTACAAATTAGGATTTTCCCATTAAAACACAAAAAAGGATGTGGTAGGGCTGATCCAAGCACTTAACAGAAACCTGCTTTCTTCACTGCAGAGCTTCAAGTAGCTGGGCAGACAGACTGGCACAGAAAAGCCTGCCTTTCTAGGGAAGTGCTTAAACATGTGTTTAATTGTCACTGAAGTCAACAGGACGGAGGGGACCACAGGAATTACCAGACTGAATCAGAACATTGGTCCATCTAGTTCAGCATCCTGCCTCTGTCAGTGGGCAACCAGAAACACATGACAGCAGATGGAGGAACCCTGCAGCTGGGACATAATTTGCCTCTTTCCCACACATGAGATGTCATTTTGATCTCCAGAAGTGAGAGCTGATGTGCGGAGGTTTAATATCCCTTCCAAACATTCAACTATCATTGCAAAATTTCAATAGCCTCGTTATTCACCATAGGAAACATAACCGAGAAGAACTTCAAGACGTCAACTAGTTCATCCTTCTTCCCCAAAAGAAAGACCAAGAGCCAGTTGCTTTTCTGAGCCCAAGCCTCCTGCAACTTCACGTGAGAATTAAAAAAAAAAAAAAAATCCTTATAGTATTACAGAATTTGCCCACCTTTAAATTCAAGAGAGTGTCTCCTTGATCTAGGTTTAAGAATACACTTTAGTGTTCTCCTGGATCAGGGCCAAACACTTCAACTGGCAAAGTATCCTGTCCTAGCATTCAGCACATACAGGAGAACTTCCAAGGCATGGAAAGGGAGAGCAGAGTTTGCGAGCGGGTGGTGAGCATGTGAGTAAATCACCTAAAGCAGCAATCCAGTTACCAGCTTGCTTCATACCAGCTGCTCCATTAGAAGCCCAGCAGCTGATGCCCTTTAAGTTCATGCACTCACATTTAGCAGACTTTAAGAGAATATGTTCCCAATTTAGCTCATGTAGTTTCTCATTTTGTTACGGTTCCCCTCAAGGATCAGCATGGCGTAATTGCCTCCCTGGTGCCCTCCCATGCAGCGAGAAGCCCACACGCAGCCCAGAGCAAACCAGTCCTTTGCACCAGGAATAGGGGACACTTGAAGGTGGCCCGCAAAGCCACCGAATGGGACACTGCTGTGCGTCCCTGTGGTTTGCCTGGCTTCAGAGAGACTGCAATTTTGAAATGGTTCGGGAAGACCGAAAAGTGACAGGCACTTGCTTTTTCGTGGGGGGCAGAGGAAGTCTCCATGCTGCCTGTACTGGTGGATCACATCCATGGCCAGCCTTAAGCCTCCTCCTCTGGGCTGTACTTGGCCTCCACCTCCTGTTCTCCAGCCACCGACATCTCATGCAGCACAATGACTTCTGTCTTACAGACCCACTTTTCATTAAAACACATGCCACAAGTTTTTTGTCTTTTTCTAAAGGACAATTTGTTTTTAAAACATTCCTCAAATTTCACATTTTCCCACACTACTTGGCTGCGTTACCCTGCTAACTTTCTCCAGATGCTGTACATCTTCCAGGTGATCCTCACCTCCCATTACATTCTAACAAATGTAAGTGTTACTAAGCAGGAGACTGACTTCAGCAAGGCCTGGGTTACTTTTCATATGCACTCAGCATTTTTGGACACTGTCCTTCCCATTTCCTGATGCTGTCTCCAGCAGGCGTAGCTGCAGAGGACCATCCACCACGTGATCTAGCAGAGCTACATACACAACCACATCCCACAGAATAAATCCCTCTGTCAGAGGGCTTGGGCGCTCACCCATCCCACACACCACACCACGGAGCAGGCGAGTTCAACCCTCCAACAAGGCGCAAGTGATTTTGAAATGGTGGAACATATCGCTACCAAAGCCACCTTCCTCCCAACCACCAGCCTCCCCAACCACCAAGACGGCAGCTCCTCAGCTCCCACCCACCACATCTGCTGAATGGCTCCCAGCACCACTGGGAAACCATCAACGCAGCGCTGGAGTCTGCTAGTGGAAAGGGTGGCCAATGCAGCAGCCCCTCGTGCCTCTCACCTTTAGAGTCAGAGGATGTAAAGTCATCATAGATGTTTTCCCTGCTCACGTTCTGCGTTCTGGCCAGTTTCCTATAGAATATATATTTTCCTTCTGCGTGCGGAGAGCATTTTACAAAACAAAGCAGCTCTAGACCGCTTTAGGAGACCCAGACTTTTAAAAGCCTCTAATCTCTGGTAAAGCAACAACCACCATGAATGGTTCAAATGTCCAAATACTGCTATAAAAACAGGCAAGTAATTGCTCAGTGAAGGGAGTTGTCCACACCCATGGTTAAATCCGGATGACTGTAACTATGGGGTATTTACTGTGCCTGGCTATGTGCAAAAGTAACTACAAAGTTAAATACTAAAAAGCCTCTTCCGTTTTCCTCCTCTCCACTCATGCCTAACACGTGTTTATGGCAGTGGAAATTATGCATGCGGAGGGAGAGGAGAATAAATAACCCACCAAGTCATCTGAGGACATCTGCATGCACTAGCACACTGCTCACCCACCCAGCAGCCTCATCACACTGCCCTACCTGTCCCCTGAGCTTACCTGACCCTGCCCTTCCCGGCCAGAGATCCCCCCTTTCTCTTACCCCAATTTTTTATTCCAGGGGGTTAATTTCAGTTAAGTCCTTACAGTGGTGGCAGAACTACAGCAGTAAGACAAGAAGAGCTGCAGGATGAAGCGTTGTGTGTGTAACTGTTTGCCTCAAGTAGTTAAAGCCTGTCAGGTCTCATCTATCGGAAATCAATCTCACCGTCGTGCTATCAACCACTGCTATAATGCCGGCACAACAAAGGTCGTTTGGGTACATCCTGATACATGACATTTTCTAGTGTTATTACTCCTGTACACATCAACAGGATTTTCCTTTGAAAGAAATAAAGATATTCAAAAAGCAATGTAAAAAGCCTTAAAGCAATAATGCTAACAGATTAAAACTTAATTAAGTCTTTTTTTTATTAGTAGCAGTAACAGTATACACTTTTTTTTAATGCTCCCCTGGGAGCACTGCAAGCAAGATCCCGTTGCACTGAGTGATAGACGAGCATGGAGCAGAGATCAACCAGCTGAACTTATTAGACTGTAAAAAGCAAGATAGCAAATTGACAGACCCCTCGCCTCTCACAAGCGCCGCAGCACTGAACAATAATTTCAGATCAGGCTAAACACTCGTCTAGCCCATGCCCTAATGGTGAGTAGTAGTGGATGTTTCAGGAAAAGAATATATAAAACAAATCAAGTAAATGGGGGGGAATGAATACACATACATACCCTCTCCAGCCATCAGTGTGTAGGTGTTTGCTCAATATTTACCCAACAGCGGGCTTCCTCACATCTACTGAATATAAACAGAGGTAAACCAAGATGAACCAAGATGTTTGTTTTCCAAGCTGGAAAACATGTATGTTATGACAAAAATCCCTTGGAAAGGCTTGGTATCTTTTAACCAGTTTTATCACCATAATCCCATGGATGGTCAAAACCACAGGAAGCCTTGTTAATTAAAACATTATAAACATAACATAGCATTGAAGAAGAGGCTGACAGGCTGACTCTGAAAAGGGAAGGATTTAAAGGCTACGACCCAAAGTGGTATTTCCATTGCTGACTGTTCTGCTTCCCTACTATTAGTGCTGCAGAGTGAAAAAGCCTTGCCTTTCCTAATTACTGCAAAGGTTTTCCTTCAGCTCCCCTCAAAAGTCACTTGGATGCATGAATCGGCCAGCTGGAAAACAGCCACATCTGCAGAGATCGCGTTAACCACACAGGGTTCTCTCCCACTTCATGTCTGTCAAAATTTCTGGCCTTCTGCTGCTTTTGCCAGTCTGTGCACAAAACCAGATCGGTTCAAATCCCAGGAGAGGCTCATTGCAAAGCAAACATGTGGCACATCAAACACAGGCTGGGACTTATGTTTGATCCAGCTGCCGTTTTTGCCTCTGAAACTGGATAAAGTTTTGTACGAAGACCAGAGAAGGAGCCAGCTAGTGCTGGCAGCACTAGACTGTCTTCTAGGACTTCACAGAAAACCCGTATTAATGGGCAGTTCATCTTTTAAGATGCCAACCTGTCAATATTGTCTGAAAGAATAAGAAGCAACAATGATGCTCTGAATCCAAAAAAATAAAGAGTTTTCCTACACATGAGTATGAAACAGCATTATCGGCAGTCTTGGAAATGCAAAAACATGTAATCATCCCTGCATCTAATCACACAGAACTTTGCACTTAAAGCAAGGTCTCTGTTTCTCGTTCAAGTGCTGAAGTAGGGTAGATCCATCTTCCTTGTTTTCCTGCCAGGTCTAGGACATAAATTCATCTCCACTCTCACCCTCAGCTCCCAGTGATTTAGCAGCATTGAGTACTGAGGCTGAACGATGATGTTTCAGTGCAGCAGCAGTAAGACCAGGATCAGTGAAGTTCACACAACAATATTAGTGAGCACGACAGCGCTCAGCTATTGCTACAAAAGCCCATCATAGGCTTATTTCTAGAATTACACGACATCAAAGCTCTAGTGGCATCAGTAGGTGAGATGGCAAAGCTGAGAGGACATGTCTTCATGTTTCCCAGGCTTACCAGCTACAGCTCTGCTCCGTCCATCACTGCTAACCTCACCGGTGTGGAACTGGGGTCCAGGACCTTTTGTGGGGTTCAGTTTTCTTCACTCAGTCTCTTGCACTTGGATGTAGCAGTGCTAGGGACAGCAGGACAGCTCTGCAGAGCTGGAGTGACCAGTACGTGGCTGCTGGGAGCCGTCCACACGTGCAGGAGGGGAGAGGGCTGCAAAGCAGAGGGTAGAGCCTAGTGCTGGGGCTGAAGGAGGAATAGTTGCTTTTTATCTGTTTGCATAAGGTCTGTGAGAACATGAGAGGAGGAAGAAGGCAGCTTGAGAAACTCTTAAAACAAGTATTCTGCTGCCGCTTCCAGTCTACCGACCAGTTATGAATGCCATACAGGTTATTTTGCATAGAATTTTAATCATGATTGCCATACAGGTTTTCAGACATGCAGAGGGCAGCTCAAAAATATTATTCTCCACATCTGCTTTTACAAGTTATTTCTGGGAAAATTTTTTTTAGTCTGCTTGTGGATGTTGACAGCTCTGAAGCAAGGCCTAGCAGCATGTTGCGCAAGGCTGAAAAGTAGGAATGGAAAAGCCTTTCTATTCATTTCTGTAGTGAGTAACAATGAACTGAGCAAATGGGATACTGAGGATAACAAAAGATTTCAGCGAACATGAGCAACCCCATGCCATAAGAGACCAGGTTCTCGGAGATCGTTGCATGCCAGCCCATTTGTGCTTTCCAGGCCACAGGCTGCAGAAATGCTGCTGGCTGCCAAGGAGGATGTGTTTGAAGGCAACAGCCATTTCCCTGCACTTCCCTCTCCCTTCTCTTTACAGCCACACCACTGTGAGAGAAGGGACAGCCCCATTTTTCACCCTGTGCTTGTTTCTCTGCCAAGAGTAAAAAAGGTTTTACCTGCACTCCATTTCACCATTCCACGTCTGCAAGTTTTTGCATTCGTTTGGAGATGGTAAAGCATGATACTTCTGTTTGCAAGAGAGACCAGGCTGGGGTGATAATGGCAGAGAACTGTCTCAGCTTGCACAAAGAGGAGGAGATGCCAGAAGGGAAGGATTTTATTTAGAATTAGAGGAGGGACTTGAGGGAGACAGCAGAAACCTGAGCACCAAACTGAGCCCTTCAGAGCCCCAGACTTGCACTATAATTGGAAGGCCACCTCGTATCTGTCCCAAACCCAGCAGGAGACACATGACACCCATGTAGTTTGGAAAACCAAGATAGATTAGTCAGGTCGTATCCAGCGAGATAACGGATACGTGCTTCCTTCTGGCTGTAGTTGAACATGGTCTTCCAGCAGCAGTAGAGGTCCAAAAAGACAGCCCAGCCTCACTGCTCCCTCCTCACGATGGAGTCCCCTTCCTACCACCTTGGACCCGCCGGCATGACTCCATCTGCAACTGCTCCATAACCCACTCCTGTCACATTGATCTGGGGTAAGAACAGGCAACAAAAAAAAAACCCCAGAAAAACCCTATTATTAAAAATTTAAGTTGACCCACACAAACAGTGAGAAACAGACAGTAATAACCACCTCCTCAGCTATGGGCAGAATGGCACATCTGCTTGCAGTCTCAATTCTATCATAAGATGGGGACAATCCTCCTCCTTACTTTAAGATGTGCAAGTAATACTAGTACCTCGTACTTCTTACTGCATTGCTCATTAAAGCCTTAACGAACTGATTCCTCTCCCTGCTCCCCTCGCCAATTATAATCATTATTATTTCCTTGTGCTTAGGCAAGTGAATTTCCATTGTAAAACCTCCTGTTAGTCCTTCCCACCTATTAAACTCAAGAGAAAAATGTCGAGTTGTGATTTATTAGGGAAGGAAATCATTTAAATACATTATTCATTAAAAACAGGAAAATAAAACTAACAAAGCAACTTTGATCTTTTCCATGATTAATTGATGTGCCAGAAGCCCTCTGCACCATAAGTTTTAGAAGAATTCAAATTACTCTGGCTACAGAGCAGAAGTAGCGCTAACAGAGTGACAGCATTTATACGTGAAAGCTACCGGCACTTGTGCAAAATCCTTGAGAAAAGCAGAATTGGCAGGCTGGGCAAACAGCAGGGAGATCCTGCACCCTCCCCTGCTCCTGACGCCTTGGGGCTCACGCGTGTTGTAATCATCAGCAACTCGCATGCTCGTAGGTGGCTCCGTAGCAGGTATCACAACATGCTATTAGGAGGCCCTACCCACACAGGGAAGCATGAGCTCCAAGTTAAACCTATTTTTAACTAGATGCAGTTTAAAGCTATTTTTAAGTAGATGCTCTAGGGACATCCTTCTTTTGGGCTATGTGGCCATCTTCAAAATTAAAATCGGCCACTTTTGTATTAAAACAAGAGTGTCCACACAAGGCTTTACACTCCACTAAATCTGCTTAAAATTCAGACCTTTATGTTTAGGCAGTGCAACTTTCCAGAGACACAGGCTTAACATCTGTCTCAAAGAAGGAGGACCAGGAAAATATTCTGTATGTAACACGAGACAAAACACACAAAGAAACCAGGATCAACAGAAAGCCAGATGAAATGACACTATCAAGCAGCTTGTCTCCAGAGGGACGCAAAGTTTTGCAGCAGTTCCACCGATGGCAACCACGTTCCTCAACGCAGCAGCCATCCCTAGGACAAAACCTCAAGCTTTCCTCACCAGGGGCACTGCACCTGTCTGGGAAAGCAAATTGTGACCCAAAGCACAAATGGAATCTAGTCAGGAAGAAATTAATTGGGAGAGCTAATTAAGTAGGACAAGCTAAACACTCCCCTTTTTCTGCTGTCGGGGCCTCTGCTGTCGTGCGATGCCTCAGCCGTTCCGCAGTCCCTGGAGGTGCACTGGCCTTGTGCTCACCTGGGAGGATGACCAACATCTGAATCACCACCCTGCAACACCTGGATTCTCCGGTCGACTGGTCACCCAACAGTTGCACAGACCCAGCCCAAGTGGTCTGGCCACATACTCAGCTCTGATTACACAGCCGATCCTCGGTACTCCTGAGATTTCCATGTGGCAGCTTGCTAATAAGTTCTCTAATTGCAACAGCCTTAAAAAGCAGGTTGTTTACCATGTCGCTCTCCCACGCAGATTCCCACACACCATGGGCTAAGCAAGACACTGCCGCAGCAAAGCATCTGTCAAAAAAAATAGATTCAGCCTCTTGTATTCCAAGCTTATTACTACCATGAAGCTCTCTGCCAAAAAGCAGCACCTCTTCTCATCAAGACAGTCCCCACCTTGGTAATGCAGCAAGGAAATCCTCGGTGCTCAAGCACTCAGGGTAGCAATCACACCTGGCTTCGTTGCACAGCCCGTCCTAAAACACTTCTGCAGATGGCACGGACCGTTACTGCTCTGCCACACACTGCACCCCTCCTAGTGCCAGCAGATTATTATTTCCCAGAGGGATTTCCCAAGGGCTGCAGGCCAGGAAGAGCGGCGCAGTCAGAAAACACAGCTGTCCTCGACAGCTTCCCATGCAGCTTACACAGCTAGACCTGATCTATCCCCCCTCCCCATCTCCTCCCCAACACAGTTTTCACCCTGCGATACATATTTCTCCACTTCTGAGATATATTTCTGAGATTTCAAAAGCAGATGTCCCAAATCCATACAAACAGAGCTTTAAAAACACTGGGTGTCACATGAAGAGGGTGTTGCTTGCCTTGGCTCAGGACGTCTTCATACATAGAGGGAAGGACCCCATTGCTTTCACCAGCTCTGTAACGGCCACCAGCGGCACCAACCAATTTTGTTCTAGCAAATGGGTGGCCCTTTCCACCAGGTGTAAGAGCAGCAGTAGTAAGTATGTATTCTGCATCGCCACGGGCTGTCCCATCTCAATTAGCAAACAAGCAGAGGTGAGTGAGCGGGAAGAAAGTTAACTTTCTCCATCAGCTTGAGAGAGACACCTAAAACCTGCACCTCTTTTAATCTTTTTTCCCAGTCCCTCAACGGGGAAGGAACACTTGGGGAGGGAGTTTGTTTAGGCCCAAATGACAAGAGATGAAAGCCAGCCTGCGGTTTGATGCTCACAACAGCCCTTACACAGATTTAAGCAGTTCTCCCCCCATACGGCACCCTGCCTTCCTTCTAGCACTCCCTTCCACATAGTCATTTTCCAGCCGGTTCACTTCCCCAAGTTTGCCATGCACCCCACAAACAGCTGCGTTCGCACGATGTGGGGCGTGAAAGCAATCTGGGGGGAAAATCAGCCAGACTTCATTGTGCCTTCTGTAAGGTCCGTGGTCCCTAGCATCCAGGCTCTGCACTCCTCCTTACAGCACAGCCCAAAACCGTGGGTGCTGCTGGACTCAGCCCCTGCGTGCCCACCACGTGGGACACGGGGTGCCTCTATAGCTAAGGTGTGCGACGGCCCTCATGTGCGAGTTACCGTCAGCCCTTTCGGATGCAACATTGGAGCCTTTCTCTGAAGGACTTGTTCTTCTCGCCTGTCGTGGTTACCTCACAGTCACAAGTGAAATACAGGACCAGAGACATTGCAGGTAAAAAAGTGTGTAGGACCAGACTGAGGCCCCAGATTCCTCACCCACCACTTAAGGACTCTGAGCTGGGCAGGCTGGAGAAGAAACGTCTTCCTACCTTTGTTCTTGCTGATCTGCAAGTGTGATCTGCAAGTCTGTATCGTGAACATATAGGAAGGACAAATTTTACACACAAAAATTCAGAATTTCCTGACTTTGGGGAGTTTTATTTTCTAACATTAGTGATATCCTAAAAATGAAAAGGTTTCTGGTCTTAAGACTATTTCCTAAGTTTTCTAAACAAAGAAAACTGTCATTGGAAATGAGTTCATCCACTGGAACTGGAGCAGCCTTCCCCCTCCACAGTCCTGCTTCACCAGCATGGCTGTGGTCTCAGACACGCAGGTCCAGGGAGAGAGGGTAGCACTACCAGAGGAATACTTCACAGAAAAGGACTACGCTCTGCTGTAGAGATCCAGAACTAGCGATGACAGACACACTTGCTCAACAAGTTTGACAGCTAGACGGCAGAAAAGAGCTGAGAGTCTGGGATTAAAAACTTGGTTCCAGATTCTAGCAAGAAATGGGCTTTGCTGGTCACTACTCTTCTGCTGCAGCCTTTCCTCATCCTCTGCAGCTCCTCTACCATCCATCTGTCCGTATTCCCCCCTTCCCACCTTTTTAACCCTTTGAGCTTCTTTTAGCTTCTTCTTCCTTACAGCTCCTGCCCACACCCACCCATCACCACTCCCCAGGCCAGTCTCCTACTTCCTTCTATCTCTCCTTATATTTCTTCTCTGTCCTTTTTCCAAACTCTTATGGCTCTATTCCTCCTCCAAGTGACTTTTCCCAGTGTTTCCACCGTTCACTGCCCTTGCCCTGTGCCCCAGCAGACAGGGCATGGAGAGCAGGACACATGCGCAGCCGGACCTCCTGCCTTCCTCTCTCCTGCCCGGGCCAGCGCAGACCTCAACCAGAGGATGGATCTGGCCCAAAACCAACCCACTCCCCTGCTCCAGAACTGCTCAGCTCTCCAGTCCAGCCAGCCGGTGCAGAAGTGGCCCCGTGCGAGGCCAGCCCAAGGGAAACCCAAGAGCATCCTTTTCAGACAGACAGATTTACCCTCAATTATGAAACCGCCTCAGTCCCGTATCCACAACGGCCAGCAGTGTTGGCATCGCCAGGAGGAACAGTCACCAAGGTGGGAGCCTGCTCAGTGCAGGTGGTGTCCACAGCCCTCAAATCCACGCTGGTCTCATGCAGTTTCTCCCAGAAGATCACAAATGCATACATTTTCCCAAAGACAGCACAAGGCAGACAGAGTCGGCAGCAGCTCTCATCCCTCCCACCCTCTCCTCTGCCAAGCTTGAGGTTGCGCTGGCAAAACAACGTTAGGATCTCTTTGCTCAAAGCTGTATTTTGATTCAGCATCTCATTCTGGAAAACAACAATCATTTCAGCTGAAGCACTCCAGAAAATAAAAAAAAACAAAAACAAACACTTTTTCAGCTGGCACTGAAGAGCAGGCAACTTAGCATTTTATGCTGGGCACACTCAGGAACAACCCAAAACAGGGGCATATAAATTGCAAACATGAGTAATCGCCCCGAAAGCACCACTAGAAGACAAGCTCTACTTCCTACAGCTCTGTGCCAGCTCGCCTAAGGCTGAAGACCCCATCCTGCTTGGCTATCAATGAGATCTTGCCCCGCTCCAGTGAGATGTGGGAATCGACTGCCGCAACATCCACAACACGCAGCAGACCAATGCTGCTGGTCCTCCTTGGGTCTGCAGGGCCAGAGGGAACTTTGCTCCTCGCAAGCACCCATGACGCATGAATACTTTCGAGGTAATTAAGCACTGCGGCACAACAGCATCTTGTTACCTCCCGCATCCTCTCGTGCCGACAGGCCCAACAGATCCGCTCACACAGCGAGTCCAGCGCTGCCCCGTACAGCAGCCTGGTGACTGGGACTTCTGGATGGCTGTCAGACACCCAGACACAAGGAAAACCCTTGCCTGTGGTGGTACCACCTAAATTAGGAGTCTCCTTCAGCAGCCAGAGTTGACAGACCTGGGTATTAAATGGGGGACAGCCTAATTCGATAGTTGGTGGAGGTGAGGTTAAAAAAAAAAAAAAAAAAGAAAAAAAAAAAGGTGGGGTTTTGTTGGGTTTTTTGGTTTTTTTCTCCAGTTTCTGCCACAGGTTTACAGGGTGACCTTAGGTAAACTACTGGGGCTTTTGGCCAGCCATTCACCTATTTCATCAGTCAGGTACCTTGCAAATTGTGGTCTAGGGAAATTCAGTTGCGGCCATGAGGTGTGCTGATGTACGGGGCACCCCCCACTTCATCCCAGTCCAGGGCATCATCCAGGTGCCCTTGACCGCGATGGGTGCAGAGGGAGATGGTCATGACACAGCATCCCCCAGCACAGGGCGCAGCAGATGGGGACAGGGCTGCTGTCATCATCCCTGGCCACAGGATCACAGTCCTGACCTCCAAACGGCTTCATGCTCTGCTCCTTCCAGCCCACATTTGCCATCCTGCTTCGCTGCAGCCCAAACACCCACTCCAGCGCAGCGCTGTCCTCCAAGGCCAAGTAGATAGATTTAAACTCCTCTGGGAACCACCGTCACTTCTTCCAGGAATCACATTAAAATAAAGCAAAAATCTCTGCTCCTCATTATGGCCAGGAACACTGAAATCCCAGAGCAGATTGCAAGCTTGCATATTTATATCTAGGTTTCAGAGCCCAGACAAAACACAGCCCACTGAGGAAGTAAGGTTAATGCTGATATTGCCGTTTGTTGCATTTTTACAGCGTCTGGATATCTAAGCAGTTGGCAGATCTTGGCAAGTCATGAATTACTGCCAAAAACCTCTCAGCATTAGACATACTGCAATAGACGTGGAGCGCAAATGGATCATTTTCCAAGAAATAAAGGTGGTCTTGTGGATATGCAGCAGACTGAGGCGCTGTTCAACTCCTGGCTCTGCATTAGAGTCCCTCTGTAACACTGAGCAAACCACTTTATTTCCCAGGGCCTAGATCTTCCAGCAATCAGGAATAAAGTTTTTTTTGTTTGTTGTCCCCTGGTGAAACCCTTTTTTCCTGTGAAAATTCAGAATTTACCAAACTTGCCTTTTTTTACCCCCCTTTTTTTTTTAATGGAGGAGATGCATATGTGAGATATAAGAGTGCCAAGGTGCAAAAATACTTGGGTTCTCTCTGCAATACTTAAATGTCAATGCAATAGGTAAATTTTGAAGGCTTCACTTAAAAAAAAAAAAAAATTGCTCACACTATCCTCCCACCATAAACAGTAATAATTATTCATTATTCCCAAGTTCATCCACTTTGTCTATCTTCCAAGGCTGGGCTGTCTCTCATTACAGTGACGCCTTCTCATGCCACTGTCAGCATGACAAGTGAAAGGCAGCGCTCGGGAAGATGCGGTACAGCCCCTTCTCCTTATGGCAACTCGTAGCCCGAAGGACATTTCTCAGAAGGCCTGAAGGCTCATCCCTGTGAAAATGATCTCCAAGAGGTTCTTCACTGTCTCTCTGACTTTGAAATTCCCTCCTGAGATCTTCAGTGTTGCTGAGAAGCTTTGGCATCCTTATGCTTGACTCACGGAGGCTTCGTGACAAGGATAGAGCCGCTCTTTCTCCCGTTGGCTTGGCTGACACATCTCGGTTGGAGTGCAGGGTTGCAGAGTCTGACCTCCAGGAGAGCAATACCTGCTCAGGACTTCGAGATCAACCTCTGGAATTGCCTTTTACTTTTTAACCTGATGGACATTATCCAGCAAGTTTGGGGATCCAGTGAAGTTCACTTGCCTCTCAGGCAGAGATGCACAGCATCTGTGGGCGACATTCCTGGTCTCTGCATGGGCTCAATCTTCTCCAGGTTGCATTTAAGGGTGTATTTTCTCCCCCATGGGACTCAACATTGTTCTGACCTATTTCCATCTGGAAATGCAGAATCGAACCAACATGGACTGCATCTGGAAATCCCTTGCCTGCAGCATGCATGTATGTGACACGTGTAAAGCATTGGAAGAAGTGTAGGCATTGGAAAAAATACAGGGGTATAGAAAAACACGTCTCCTGCTGCTCTCTGCCACGTAAAACTTTGGGCTAGACATTAAAAGACTTCCATGTTCTCAGACTGTGAACAAAAGATAGCAAAACTTTCTTTATCCTATTCTGCACTGATATTGCCTATTCAGATCAGGAGGTTCTCTGCATGTTGTCCACTACATGCCTTAAAATTCTCCTACTTGGGCTAGTAACCCAAAACAGAAGAGTGGCCCAACTAGGCAGGGGATCAGAACAGGGCATTTTTCATTCCTGGCTCCTAGTTTCCAATAATTATTCTCTTAACCTATAAAAAACAGGCTGAAAACAGTCATTATTGCAGTTTACAGAGGACTGGTAAACATCTTTTTTTCTCCCTCCTGTGCAAGGACCTACTAAGGTATCTGCAAATAGAAGTTTTGTGGGGCTGAGAAGCTACATTACAATACAGAAAAAGGATCTTCTTGGCACAAAGCCTATATATCATTTGAGACTTTAAGGCTGCAGATCTTTACTGGTACCTGTCTGAGGAAATACTATTTCTTACGACAAAAATCACTTCACATTAGAAAAAATGTATTCCAAGAAAAACAACAGCAAGAGTCTTCATGCTTGAGAATAAACCACCCCGAACACATCATGTGACAGTTGCAAAATAAAGAAGTATTTCCTGCTCTAGAGGCAGGTTCAAGGCTTCCTTGCTGCTGCAAAGCCTACCAACATTAAATATTTAGCAATGGGTGCTATATCTGCTCTACCAAGTCACTTGGCTTTTCAATATTCTCGTTGTTCTATTTCTTGCCCAGAACTCAAATTTGTCTTTGTCTTTCCTGACGCTGAAAGAAAAGAAACAACCATTACTTACCTCACAATGATGAAATTAAAATTGAACTTAAAGCCAGAATTATCACTTTGAGTGACAATGTATAAAAAAAAAATATATTCTTTTTTTTTTTAAAAAAAGGCAAATTGAAAGAGTTCAAAGCACTAAAATAGAAGCACTTTATTTTCTGCGGGGCTTGCTTCATTCATTAATTCAGTCAAATAATTAATTTGTATTAATTTCATTAGCTTTGCTCAAAATTAAGAAGAGTAAATAGCAAGAGAGGTGGCACAGCAACACAACAACAGGCGAAGCTGCGAGGGGACTCAGCTTGCTCTGGGACTCCAGTATTGCAAGGAAAAGAGGTTCATGCCATCCTTCAGGCATACACCTGGGGCCTCTCGGTGTCCAGTCTGACCTCGCTGCGGCGAAACACCCTGACCCACGCGCAATCACCGGCTCTTGAGTATCTCTGCTAACTTCTCACAGGTGTCCAGAAGCACCAACAACAGAAGCCTACGGACGCTCATTGCAAGGCTTTTTATTTCAAATCAATCACCCCCTGCCCAAGACGACAGTAATTCACGGATTGCCCCTTCCCAGCCCAAACCAGTATTCAGTAGCAAAGAGAGACAAGTAGCGGAGAGCAGGTCTGAATTCATGCCCCCGACTGCGCAACACCCGACGCGGCACCGCAATAGCATCAGAGCCACTTGCTATGAACGACACAAGCCCCAAAGACAGAGTCTCCTCAGAGGCACCGGGTCACCTTCAACCCGAGCCAGGAGGACCTAGACGACCTGGAAGAGCACAGAGAAACGGTACTCGGGCACACCGCACTGGAGAACCGCAACCGCCTCCAGTCCATGGTGTCTGCCTGCCTGGGTGCTCCCAGGTGCTCTCCGGGAGCGGCGAGGAAGGTGACCCTATTCAGAAGCTGCCCACCTAGAAATGGTTATGGCCAAGGTTAGAAGAGGAACAACATTAGGGAGGTTTACACCCTACACAGCACTGCCTGTTTTAGAGAGCAATAAAACAGAATTTTTCCTTTAAAGGAGGCTTAAAACAGAGTTGAGATCTTGTGGATTATCTCAGAGATCCTGGGACACACATGGGTCATCACAGGCAGGGAGGCAGGACACTAACGGTTCAGTTAAAACACAGCTCCTGTGGTCCCCAGGGCTGGGCAGAGCTGAAGCACCTTTGACAGCTACAGCTTTGCTTGGTCCCACACACAGCACGCTGCGCCCTGCTCCCATCCCCAGCTCCTCAGCTGACAACGTGCCTCGCATCCATGGATGAGGCATGTCCACAGCAAAGACAGACCTCTCCGAGAAGCTGCTTTTGTTATTTTAAAAGGAGAAAAGGGCAAGGAGACACAAAGAGAAAGAGACACATAAGAAATGCTAAAGACACCATGGGTGAAAAAACAAAAAAAACCCCCACAAACCACAAAACGTATTAATATTCAGAGTAAAAAGAATGAGGAAATTTAAAAAGAAATGGTAGTTTTGATGACTTGAAAAAAAATCCCATTATCAGGCAGGTTAAATAAAGAAACCCCAGGAAAGATTAAATCAAATTCTTCACAGGAGCGAGTGGTATGGGAAAAAAAAAAAAAAAAAAGAAAGAATCAATTCCTAAGCAATGCCTGAAGTTTGGCAGGTAGAAGTCAGTCCTCAGCTTCTCTGTAAAACAGCGTGGAGTAGAAGCAGGTCTTGGGTCAGTGAGGGAGACGGCTGGAGGAGAGGGTGCTTCCCTCCACCCCAGCCAGGTGCCGGGGCCACCGGGACCCAGCACTGCCAGCAGAGACACAGTCATGCTTGGAGAGGTAATCTCCTCCCGAGGTAAGGAGATTTTCATTTTAATTTTGTACTGGTCGCTTTACACAGGAAATGTCAGCTGAATGCGGGGAGTTAATATAATCAGGTATGGCTTAGCACAGCAACAAATCCATCCAGCAGAGAAAATAAAGATAGACAGGGATAATTTCACTAGACCTCCCTTGCGTTCTATGACTCCGTTTCTTTCTCTTCCTGAAAAGTTATGCGTATTTTTAACATGTGAAACAGGCATATTTCCCTGCCTCAAAACAGCACATTAACACTGATGGACAGAAGAGCCATATGGGAACCTACAAAGGACTAACCTCCTTCCAGCTGTACATTTTCTATACTGCTCTCATCCTGATGGTACACAAACGCTTCTGTTGGACACGCTGTGCCCCTCACAGAAAGGCCACCCTTCTCCCCCATCCCCACCGCAGGTAAGCAGAAGCAAATTAAGCTTTTGGTCAAAATAACTTTTGATCAAACAGAACAACCAACCACTTCCCAAACTAAAGAAAGTACAAGCTGCCAACACCACCAGGACTGTCTATTTTGGGTAACCTTTCTAGGACAACAAATAATATAGTCTCAAGTGGACCTAACATCCCTAACATGTTTGTTTGGGTTTGGGGCTTTTTGCTTTTTTTTCTTTTTATCCCCCCTCTCTTCTCACTCTCTTTAGCCGCTTTTTGGGCTTTTACCTTACTGGAGTTAGGCAATGGTGGCCAAGACCCTGTGAATTTGGCTATTTCCATAAACAAAACAACTAGCTTGGCATAAAACTTGTCTGAGATGAATGACATGTTGGCAGTATGAGGACCAGCAGTAGGCACTGACCCTCCACCTTTGCTCTGTGGAGTTCTCAGAAGCTTTTCAAAGGAAGATGCTCCCCACAGTTCAGACTGACTCCATTACATTATCCTTCCGTCCCCATGGTCTACTGAAAGCAGTGAGGCAAGAGCTGCTAAAAAAACCACATCACCATTGCTGGATCCTTTTCAGAGCACCAGAGTTACACACTTAACCATTCATAAGTCACAAGAAAATGATCAGAAGTCCTAAACATCATATTGCTTGAGACTCCACATGGGTCTACATGCTACCCTGATGGGGTCTAACACGAACTAATCGTTGGGTTCTCTGTGTACCCATAGACACACGCAGCCTTCAAGCGGTCTCTGCCACGTTAGCCATAACTAGCAGGGAGCATGTGGTAGCGGCTGCCCTCCAGGTTAGGGCAAACAAGTGGGAAGCCACTTTTTGTGCTTTCAAGTTCTGATTTATTCTCAGACTTCTTTCCAAAAAACTTAAATTTCAAATACAATTCTGAGCCTCCAGATTTCCATTAAAAAAGAGAGAAAAATAAAACATGATGTTAGGGAGGAGACCTCACTGTTTTTCAGAAGGAAACCCCTCCCTGATAGATGCCTCCACTATTCAACGACTGGGAGAAGTTAGTATCCACAATCAGGCTTGCCCTGGATTACGTCTATTCTTGGAAACTCTAAATGTGACCACACATGGGACTAACCAGCCAAGAAAAACGCCAAGAGCTGTCTTTGATCTTCCTGTTCTGTAAGTCCACACATCCTCAATAACGACAGAGGAAAGAGAAGTAAACTGTTTCCAACATTTCCCATTTTCCTCGGAAAGCAGTAGCGGTGCAAACATCCGAGTTCTCCATCTCTTGTCTTTGAGACCTTGTTAGCAATATGCCTTAACAGCTTCGCCACCAGCACAAGTTTGAAGCACACTGCATTTATGCTCAAACCCACCATCCCTGCTCTACCCTGCTTTAAATGGCCAAGCATGACACACTTACATGTGGATACAAACTGGGACGCAGGTCAGTAAAAGCCCTCTGGTTTCTTCCCTCTTTCCATCATTGGCTCTGTCATAGGCAATTAAAGCCAATTTCTAATGTCCTCTTCATCCCTAGGAGCTATGGCCTCTGGACCTGCAAAAAAGTCCTCCAGGCTTCCCTAGCACACCTTTTCACTCTCCCTGTTCTCTGGTTACAAATAGAAAGCTTTTCCCAAATTGACTTGAAAAAGTAAACTTCATGTCTCCCTCTCAAAGCACAGTTGTAGGGAGCACGTCCCTAGAAGAAAAAGGGTAAATGATCTGTTAACATTTTATGTGTGGATAAATGCGAGAGCAGTTCCCAGACCCCAAACTTGACACCTGGGCAGAGAAAAACATGCATTCGTACTTAACCGATAAAGAACTGAAAGTTGTAGTGATGCTATGTGGCCTGCTTGGCTTTACAAGGTAAGTGAACTTCACTGGAAAAGGGAATTCTGGTCCTCTCTGCCCTGCTGCAGTGCCAGGCTGTGATACTCCTCGTCTCCTCCATCGCTCCAAGATGAGGAGTCAAAGTCAGGCTTCCTGTTCATGTCTCCCTCCTAACACACCTTCTGCAAGCGGGATTACACCTTGCCCACGGTCTCTAGGAGTAAGAGCAGCCCCAGCTGCACACCGGGAAGAATGTCTGCAAAGCCTGCCACTGCTTCCACCACCTCAGGGCTCGGGGTGCTGCTCTGGAGAAGGACACCATCTCCCTGCAAACCCTTGCTGGGCCCCCAGGTGTGGCTCAGCGGATCAGTTCTGTAACCAGCTCAAATGCTTTAAAAGGCCACAGCCATCCTGCCAGGAGCAGAGCACTCCTGGGGTGTAAACCACACAAAGAAAACCAAAAACTTCACCAGCTCCTCTGGTGCAGCAGGTCCCCATCAAGCAGCTGCCCAGGCCCCAGCACACATCAGGCTGCCGGCTCAGCAAGAGCGAGAAAGCACCCTGAGAGCATCCCAGTAAAGCACAAGCTTGTATTCAAACCTGCATATGAAAAACAAAGGCAGGGGCATTGAGAGGCCTGGGCACCCGGCACAAGGTGGAAGCTAGGGGAACGGCTACGCAGGAGAGCAGAGCTCCCCCGTCCCTCGAAGCACGCACCCCTCCAGCTTGCGCCCTCCTTGCATCCAAGACGGAGCACGGCAGGGTGGGCTGCCTGTGCTGCAGCCCCCGGCACAGCCTTCGTGCAGAGCAATGGGTTTCTGGGGCAGAACAAGAGAAAGCATTAAAAATCCAGCTCTCCCAGGCTGCAGGTAACAGAGAGTGGAGCAGATCCTGCCTCCGTTCTTGGCTTCTGCACAGAAAACGCTCCCCAACAAATGCAGTTTGAGGCTGCAGCTAAAACAAATAAGAACCATGGTGCAAGTCTGAAGAATATAAGCTTTTTATGAGCTCTGTCCCAGATTCCCTGGGTTCCTCCAGCAGAGCTCACATCCATGCTCATAGCTGGTATCACAGTAAACAACAGGGAAATTAAAAACATCATACTATAAAAGATAGTTAGAGCAAACAAATCTACCCAGATACTTTTTCAGGGCAGCTGTCGCACTAAAAAGCTTCTAAGTTTCCTGCGCAAAGTGAACTCGGGAAACAGAAATGCATGTGAAGTAGATGGGAATCATTATGGAATAAAAATCACGCCGATGTTTTAAACATGTTCTATTTTAAACACGCTCTACATGCTCCTTAGCTTGCCCTTCAAGAGGCACCCAGGTGAAAAGTACGAGTGACAAAAACAATCCTTTTGAAGGACAACTTCAGATAAATAAACCAGATCAAGCATGAATCGGCTCCCTGAGTCCAAGATCAGAGCAATAGCAGAGCAGAGGGCACACACAGAGTGAGCCGTTACAAAGAGCCCCGTTCAGGTTTCCCACACTTCTCACGAAACCTCTGGCACACAATAGCACGTGGCCTGCATGAAGAATGCCATTTGCTTATACACTGCTTGGTAACTGAAGGCAAGAGTATACACCAGAGTCCAGCTCTTAATGGAAACAAGCCAAAATGATTCCCTTACCTTCTGTGAAGCTGCCTGTAAGAGTTATGACAACAAACACTTTGCCTTCTGGCTCCAAATCCACCTGAAAAAGTAAAGGAAATGTTAGAAGACTATTTCAAGGCAAAGATTCTTCTCGGGATTTTGCATGATAAATCTTGCCAACTTTTAATAATATTTGAAGCTCTATATATATTCTCATGCACACCTCTAATTTTGCAAAAAAATCAAGCATTCAGGGCTCCATAACAAATAAGGAACTTGATCCCTTTCTTCTCCTAGAAACGCTGAACAATCTCAACCTTGCTCGAGGAAATAGATATTAAAGAAAAAAAATCAAATATGGTTAATAGTGTTCCAATTTGTCAGATAAATGAAGCGGAAAGCAGGAGTAACATTAAACACATGCAATTCTCTGAAAAGATCCATGCATATCTGTTTGGTGAATGGATACTTCCTCCCTATTATATCTTATCCCATTTAAATTATTTCAGTCTCTCAAAATACTGTCAGTGCTGGGGTAAACACCGATTTCTTACATAAATCACCTTTTGGCCTTAAACCATAGAAAATAGAAAACTGTTAGTGCTGTTACCTAAGGACTTGTTATCGTTTAATCTAAATTAGATAGAGATACAGAACATAATTTTAGGGATCAGAGATTCAATCCCAGTGTCGGTCAACCTGTCCTTGAAAGAAGGTATTTATTTTTTGGCGAGTAGATTTTTCATTTTTAGTTACATTTTTAATTAAGGTCTTGCTTTTGGGTTTTTTGTTCACTAGCTAGTTTTTAGCAAAAATCACAGCTAAGGATCCCTGAAGTTTAAGTCAGGCTGTCACACAGAAATCTCACTTTCAAAAAAAAAAAAAAAAACCAACCCAAGGCACCCCCCAATACACCCCCAAATTACAAGGTTAAAATTAGCAAAGAGGAGCTTCACATCTCATGGGTATCAATAATCTGTGCAGAACAGAAATTCTGAAAATAGACCTCTCTGGAGGAATGACTAAACATGATCGTTCAAACCCCCTCTGCTCTTGTACAGCCACCTTTCCCTGGTCTGGCAGAAATAGAAGCAAGCCAACTTCAACAGCCCCAAGTTTCATCACAGAGATGCCCACAGTTTTATACACTCTGGTGTGCACACTGCAGGGCAGAAAAACATTTCCCGGTCCTGCAAGAAAGGTTGATGAACCCAAGGCTCCCTCTTTTTTCTCGGGTAACATGCAAAGTATCCTGCCAACACTTTGATTCCTCTTCAGTGTTAACACATACCACATCATTCAAATAAACTTCTAACCATAAGCCTAAGCTACCAGAGCAACAGTGTATGAACCACCACTAATCCAGACATTTGCCCACAGTTTGCAAAACACTGCCAGGCACTAGCCGGTCCTTTTAAGGGAATAACATTAAGATACAGATGTAAGAGAAAGTTGAACTCTATATATCCAAGGGAGGAGCCAAACAGCCATGCTACAAATGGACAGAAAGTATCTGCACTGCTGTAAGTGGGGGAAGAAAGTGTCCAAGCCAGGCTGACTCTGCAGCGTTAAGGTATAGCAGCGCTTTCTGCTGGCACCTCCGCTCCTACGGATGCTAACTGCAGCTTCGCTAACACGAGCCAAGAGAAAACAATCTTCTGGGGTAAGTGAGGGGGAAGCAGAGACAGCACACAGCATCACATACATTTCCCTAGCCTACAGTTTGTTGCAGAAGTAGAGAAATTGTTTTTAAACTATTGGGAATTTGTTAGGATGAGCAGAGCAAATACTTTCAGAGAAAGGATAAGAGAACATCCTATTTGCACAACTCCAGCTACAGTCCAGAAGTGACACGTCTCTATCAGTGGGATACAAAACAGGGAAGCTAGAACTGCTCAGGAAAAACCTATCGAAATGTTGATTTTATGGGCACTGTATTTTCCACTAAAAAAAACCCAAAACCACACAACCAAATCAATCTCACAGGGAAAATTTAAATTAAATATTTAGCTTTGACTCAGTATTAATTTTTGTATTTGCTTGGGCTGCTTACTACACTGGCTTTAGGAAGCTGTGTGTGAACAGCCCTCTGTCTCTATTAGTATCGAAGACACTCCCCAAATAAACTTCAACTCCAGAGATATCATGCATCATTATTACCTAAATTTCAGTTCGCTGGAGAGATATGCAGCTTTGTAAAGAAATGGTTCTTTCAAAAACGTGTACTATCTATAAAATATATACATACACAGTCACCGAAATTGATTTATGGGGTATGAAGAATTCAGATTTTATGGGAAAATCCTTACTTACTTAGGTTTCCAAACTCATTCTTCAGTGCTTATCATTTTTCTGCCAGTCTCCATACACAGTGATATGTTAAGACTCCTGTTTTCACATTCACAAAGAGGATCCTTCCTCTGTTCTTCTGACATACATGGTCTCCAGTGGGATATGGAGCAAATCCTGCACTCCTTGTTTAGTCTTAAAAGGAAAGGCTCGTCAAGACAGAAGCAGCTAGGCTGAGACCAGGAGATGCAACAAAAGCATCATCTACCTTTGACACAGGGCACAAACAAAAATTGGTCCAAACTCTGCGACACACCTTGTTCTCCATCACTGCAAATTGGATTCCTCTGCCCAAGGTAGCACAGCCTCACAAAGCAGAAACAAAATAATACTAAAAGTAATAGCAGGAGATTTATGAGAGTTATATAACAACCTCTCTCCCTTCCAGACTCCAAGATTAAAGACCAGTCAAATCCCCTACACCAACTAAGCAGCCATGCTCGTATTATATCACAGTTCAAGAGCACTCAATAAAGATGATCTAGCTACACTCAAGAACTTCTCATGGCACATGTTAGCAGGATTTAATGAAAAATTACAGCTGAAAGGCTCCAAAATGAGGACTGAAGCCCCAGCATGCCAGGAGCTGCTGAAACTTTGGCACACGGGCACCCCGCTGGATGCAGGATCGATAGTGAAATCTTGCCCTGTATAAGAGGTTAAACCAGACGGTCTGAAGAGTTTCTCTGGTCTTAAATTGATAGCAACAGCAACAACAAAAGATAAGATACAATGAAATTAAGTAATTAAAATTAATAAACGACTGGTAGAAGCCTGGCTTTTGGATCTGATGTGATCTCCTTTAAAGATGAAATTTGACCAGCTAAGCAGCAGCCAGTGCAATATCTGAGATCAAGTCCCAGATACGTGGAACGTGCCTGAAACAGAAAACAATCTCCGATCTAGAAAACCGAAAGGAAAAGGTCTGACTGCAGGCCTGCCCGAGCTCAGACGACGAAGCAGCTCCCAGACAGCAACACCCACCCGACAGGACGTGCTGCCTCTCGCCATCGCTCGGTCCCCCCCCGTACCACGGCGGCGCAGCGCGGAGGGGGCCTCGCGCTGGCGGCAGCTCGCTCCCGTGGGCTCCTCGCGCCTGCTGGACCGCAACCCGCGCAGCCCGCGCAGCCCGACGGACGTTCGCGTGCTGAGCCGGCGCGATCGGTTTGCTAAGCCCGGGTCCCGGGGCTAACCTCAGCCATCCTCGCAGCTCCGTTCCCCGTGTTCCGGCCCCTGCTTTACACCTTCGTTACCGCCTTCGCGCCTCGCAGCGCGACTACACAAAGAGCATGCGCTTCGGGATGGCTTTACCGACCCAGCAAGCAACCGCAGCCACGTTTAGGCAGGCAGAAATACGCCCATAACCACCCGAAACCAGGTGCCCGCAAATGAGGAGTGTGGTACCCTACTTCTTCCCCAAAAGGAGGAACTCCTAATACAAGCCCTCCTTCAATCTCTTCAGTCACTAAAGAACTTCCATCCCTAGCACCTACTTTCACCGACTGAGAGGACTTCTCGCTATGCTCTGTTATTAAATAAGATTCGAGCACTTCAAAAGGAAGCAGCTGCCAAAGCACTGGCCCTCCAGCCATGGAAGGGATAACCCTATCTAGCAACGGCTGGCTGGCGGCCCAGGCCCTGACTGTGCGCCGGCAAGGCTCCGGCGATGTCGGTACCTCCCAGCATCGGCGAACACCCTCGGGATCCAGCCTCACAACATCAGTGCGGGTGTAACACAAGTACCACAGATGTGCCAAGTTTTGCTTCTCACTTCTTTTCTTTCTTTTCTTCCCAGCATCGGCTGTGGCTGCTTAAAGGCAAAAAACTGTGTTTTTACAGAGAAGCAGGGGCCACAGTGTTATTCTTGACAGAATTATTAAAGTCCAAAGCAGACCATGCAATCAGTTTGGGTCAACAATGCAGCTGACACTGATCTTCTTTCTCAAAAAAGCAGGACAGGCTCAGAGAAACTCAACAGCCTGAAGGCAGCACAGATGATGCTAAGGGGGAACTCCTATGTCATAATATAGGAGATAAGCGATACAGGAATGTAACCATCTGTATGTATTTGGCAACAATATTCAAAGAGTAATAAGTACAGAGAAAAGTTTCCTAATGCCAAGATCTATTTAGCACATGGTAACTTTTAAGGAATCACAGAATTCTGCCCGGAAGGTTTAGTATCAGAGCAGGAGATGCACCGCAGTGGGAAAAGTCCTGTTGTACTGCGAGAAGCAAAGGAGAAGCCTGAATTTTTATGCATGCATGACATTGCGAATGCTATGAGGTACATTGATCTCCAAATAAATCGAAGTAAACTGGTGGTGTGCAGCATCACAGCATTGGCACTGATAGCTGTAAACAGTAATCACCCTCCCCTCTCTCTGGCACTTTTGTCCTCAGCCTGGTCCCCCAGAGAACAACTGGGAGGAAAAATACCAACTTTCTGGCTGTTTTAGAGGTAACTTGGCCAAGTTTTAGCCAACTGGGAGAGGGAAGAATGCTTATCGGTGTAGTAAAGCCTTTAATCGCCACTCTCTTCTAGTTCAAGGAAAAGGAAGACAGCACGTGCCTCCATAGCACAAAGGCTCGATAAGATCAACTGTTGGAGCTCAGGAACCCCCTTTGTATCTGTAAGAACAACACAGGATTTTGGCCCAGAGCTAAGCATACACTTTAACTTCTGTTGAACTTCACAGCCGTACCTAAGAGAAAACAAGCGCTGGAGGATTTTGGCAAGCGAGCTGGAAATGAGCAGGTAAGGACTGACAAGTTCAGCCGCGGTTTCGTTACGCTTCCATCGTGAGACGCAACGCTTTGGCAGCGAGGCTGAACCCAGGACCGAGGAGGACTTCGCTCCTAATTCAAACCACTCGCAGGGTGCCCCATGCCTGAACTTGCCGAGATCGCGCAGCTCCACGTGACTTCAAAGGGAGCTGCAAGGGATCGGTTTCCCACAAGGAGGGGCCCCAGCCAACCACCTCATACACCTTCTCCAGAAAAGGACTGTACCAACATCGTTCCCGACAGCTAGGCAGGTGTTATTAACTCCCCTTCTCCGCGTTACAAAAAAAGCTAGTTCGGGAGCGAACGAGGGAACAAATGCAGGGAGACTCAAACAGGGCTCCTTAACCATATGCCTTCACACATATAGTAAAACTGGTCGCGCGTGATTCAGCAATGGAAGAGGTTTGGAAAACAAATTCAGAGGGAGGGTAATCTCTCGGGCAACATATCAACACCCAGCTGAAGCATCCACTGAACTCGAAGAGCAGGTATAGTCAGTCGGCCTCCGAGAGAGCCCGGCATGCCTCTGTGAAAAACTCGCTGCGGATGGGCAGAGGCAGATCCGAAGGGTGGCTGCCTGCCTGCGAGTCGCTCGCTCTCCAAAATGGAGACGAGGTGGACCTCCAGGATGAAGAGACATCTTCAACGTTGCATCTGGCATGAGCATTAATTCTTGCAAACACAACTTCAAAAGACTTTTTCCTCCCTTCCCCACAACAGATAATCCAGTCTGGGAAGCCTGATCTGAAGCACGCTGAAATCAGTGGGAATCTTTTTATTGTCTTTGGATCAGACACAAAAGACGACTGCATTTACCCTGGAGCCCAGAACATCCTTTCTCCCATTGCTGCTCCGTCCTTTCTTCCCCACAGGCACAATTAGTAAGCATCCTAGAAGTGCAACCTTTTTCTAAGCCATGTCAATGCTGACGTGGCTTCAAAAACAGAACAAGCCAGACACTTGCAGTGAATAAAGCAAATATAAAAGCAACCTGGGGACTTAATTAGCTTAATTAAACAAGTAGCTATATCTTTTGACTTCCTACACAATTTTTAAATTTAATTAACAGAACTGCATATATAATCAGTCATTTGTAGAGGCAATTCCCAAGGCTCTGTTCAGTCAGAAGAGCTGAAAGTCTGGGTTAGGCTAAAGCTGGTTTTTCACATGCCTCTAGTTATTTCTTTCAATTTTTCTTGTTTAAGCTCCTAACAGATCATGCTTATGGAATGTCACATCTTTCTGTATTTTAATAAGGTAGCACCTCCACCTGAGCATGCCTTTGTTGGACAGGTCAAGTAGCAATTTTCTCAGCCAAATACACGGTGTCTGGATTAATCAGTCCCTCTTGTATGTTTCGAGGCTGACAGACACCTATCTATCAAGTCAAGAACCCTGGAAAAATCCTTAGGGCTCTCTAGTGCAAAGGGGATTTTGCATTTCCAGGCCAACAGATTAAAGTATTTTTCCTACAAATGCACAGCATGCAATTTTTAAGATTCAAATCAGTGTGCCTAAAAAAACAAAATGGGGTACCAAGCACCTTCTCATTCCTGCAAAGGCTGGCAGGTGCTTAGGGCAGTAATTTCCACCCCAGGTGCCAAGGGCAGACTTGGACAGTTTCTCAGTGACCCGTGACAAGCTCCATGCAGGGGAGGCCCTAGCAGATGCTATTTGGTGAACAGCAGCGACCACAGCTCTTGTTCCACACGAGATTTGAATCTCGTGCTGCCAAACAGCAGCATCTCCCTGCTCCCACCACGATTTAATTTTGATGCCAGGTCTCAAAACAAAGAGCGAGCACAGGGTGACACAGCGCTGCAGAAAGGCTGCCAGTCCCACCTCTAACTGGTAGGGCTATGCACCATGCTGAATTCCCAGAGTGTCGAAGCCCTCGCAGCTCACCGATTCCAGCTGCAGCAGATGCACGATTAGACCTGGAGATGACACCTGGTCCGTTGGGGGTCAGCCTGGCCATCCCCTGTTAGGGGACGAAGGCTCAAAACTTCTGCCTCCTGCAAGTGACAATAACCGTCAAAGTTTCAGGGGGAAAAAGAAACCTTTGCAACAACTATTACTGCTGTACGTTTAACACTCTGGAGGTTAACCCACAAATGGGTGGAAAGTTAGTCTCTCTCATAACTCCTATAACCAGTTATTCCAGCTATTAGTGTAATATTGTCATTCTAATTTTTTGTTCCAGGACAGCTGTTTGAAATATTACTTTTGCTTTCAGTCAAGCTGCATAATTATAAGCTGTGTGCCAGCCATGAGCAATCATGCATAACTAATGAGTCTTAGCCAATCCTGGACTCTTTAATCAATTTTAGTCTGGTTTCATCCAAGAGACTACCCACCTCAACAGGAGATTTGCTCAGGTAGGAAGAGGAAGGGCTGCAACAAGATTTATCTATCCTGTGAAAATTCCTGCCAAGAAAACCTGTTTGAAGGGCTACAAATAAAATATAGATAAAAAAGGAGGTTTCCAGTCTTAAGAAAAAAATTTTTTTCAAAAGCATGAGCCAAAGCGTGCTCCTACTGGAGTTACACCAACTTCTATGACTTTTGAGAAATCCCACTTCTAAAGCAATGAATGATTTATGAGTAATAGTTGCAGGTGACTGCTCTTTAGTATATTTGAAAAAAATTGTAGGGTTATAAAGTTAAAATGAGAGAGAGACACACACACAATTGGTTAAGGGACTATTATATTTTTGTTCTCCTTATATTTTTAAGGAGAAAACCAACTACTCCTCTCTGGAGGGATTTCTGATCTCTTTTTCCTGAGTTATGTGGCAGGGGAAGAAATCCAATTGCCCATTTATCAGTCCCACAGTACTGAAGTTTCTCAAAGACCGGGCGTTGACCCCAGCAGTACCACCACTGAGCAAGGACCCGTTACTTCAGATTTCAGTGAAACTCAAAATGCAACGGGGGATGGAGGAGAGTCTAAGTCCCACGCACACACTGGAGCCTGCAACAGAGAAGGGCTCTCGTCCACAACCCCAAGACAAGCGTGGGGCTAGAAACGACTGGGGGTGGTAAACGGGCCGAGAAGAAAACATGAAAGATGACCAGACCCTAGCAGCGAGGGTCCAACTTCTGAGGGCGCAGAACACGCCGAGCACGGGACAACTCTGCAAACTGCCCACAAACAGCGAAGCAGGCACTGAAAACTCCTGCCTCGGAGCCTTCCCCTCTGGATTCGACGGGGCGGTTTGCCGTCACCCCTCCCCAGCGGGGCCCGCGGCTCAGGGGAGGACGGCGGTCTCACGCTGCTGCCAGCAGCTCGAAGCGGGGCGCGCAGCCCGAGCTCACCGCGGGCGGCTCTGCCATCGCCGGCGCGCAGCCACGCCGCGGCTTCCCGTCCTACGCAGCTCCTGCAGCGAGCCGCCGCGGCCCGAGAGCTCCTGCACGGCCCCACGGGGTAAGCCGGTGAAGCGGCGCTACTGGGATACGGAGCCCTGGAAAGCCAAGGTCTCCCCTTTTGGGGGAAGTCTCGAGGAACGGATAGGAGCGAGGCGGCGAAAAGCCCGCTCCGGACCAACCTCGCACCTGCGAGACATCAAGTCGTGGGCGATTCTGCTCCGCTTTCGCACCTGGCCAACGAATGGCATCTCATTTGCAGGTGGTGGCCAGGGGAGACGTCGGGCAGAGAGCAAAGGCTGCTCCGTGCCTCCCTGAACAGGCTCGGCAACCCAGCTGAGCGCAGGGGCAGGACACCACTTCCCGGGCGGCCTCTCGACACCTCCCCCGGCTCCCTCCCACAGCCGCTACGACCGTAGCCCACGTGAAACCACAATCGCGTGGGCAGGATGCGTTCTGCCTTTCCCTACCACACGCGCATGCAAGCAGAGCTTTGGCTCTGCTGCGCACAAATTATTAAACGCACGTCTTGCTTTGTAACGCCATGCCAAATACCATCGTGTCCAGTCCGTCACTGGATTCTCCTGCCAACTCCTCTTGCCTTCCTCCTGCAGCTTTTTTTTATTTTTTTTAAATTTTTTTTTTTAAGGGATGGCAGGGAAATCACAGATTACTATCATTTCCTAACAGGCAGACACTAACATCAGTGCAGGACCACTAAATTAAAAGATGGCAAATGCAGGGCTTCATTTTCAGCTGTTTGAACACTTGATTACAGCAAATACGCCCATGGACACATTTGGTAGCTGGTATCAGGCTATCGGTTTGCATATGCAATGTATAGAAACCTGCCTGCAAACACCTATATATGCAATTGTAGGTAAAAGAGGCTGAAAATGGGACAGGGTCTCTGCTCTTGAGAGGCTTAGGAGCTTTGACAAACAAACAAACAAAAATCTTCTATTTCCACTCAATGAACAGTAACAACAGGTCAATAAACCTCAACAATCAGTTATTACCAACAAAACAAAAATCTTTCAACAGCTATAGAGCCCTGGGACACCACTTTAACTATTACACTCTGGACCCACGAGTTGCGAAGGGATGATGCCAACAGCTCATGTTTTACTTCTCTCACTGAGTACACAATGCAGGAAATGACGTTTTCTATCTCCAAGTTCTGGAGATGATCAACAAATTTATTTTCTGTCACATATGTTAACTCAATATAACTTGGCAGAAAAACCAGGAAGTTGTGCCGCCAGTTTTGCTGTTTACAGTAATAAATAAATAAATCACTGACGGGTGCCAAGCAGGCAAGTTGGTGGTGGCACTTCCCGTTTGGAAACACTCCAAGGGCCATAGCAATGAGTTGGTGAGCGGAGTTTCCTCAAAGTAAAACACTGACATAGCTGAGCTTAGGACTGATACAACGTCCCCCGACAAGAAAAGGGCAGGCGAGTGCTAGCGAGGGAGCGAGCCCAGGTAGCCCATGTACCAGCCAGCACACACCAGAGACCTGGGTTTTGCCCATAGGGGAACAGAACAGGCACCAGGCAGAAATACAGAAGGAGAAACAAAAGCATTGGGCAGAGAAGCAATAACGACGCTCTCGGTCTTGAGGAGAAGTCTTCCAAGGCACGGCATTCACCTGCAGTTTTAATTAACCTTATTAAAAAATCTTGGCAGGTTTATGAATCATGCATGACTTTACATTAAGCAGCAAAGTCTGCATCGTGATCTGAGATTCTGTGTTCAAGGCACTCTTGTTGGTCAGCCAAGGATCGTCACCACACAGCTACAGCAGGAAAGCGCCATGTAACTTAGGGGAAATCCAGTGGGTTGTACAATGTCAGATAGGGCCCTCAATATCCTGTTCGTGGATCCAACCCAAGGAATTGTAGACCCCTAAACCAGTCGCAATACTCAGCAAAGAACCCCTTTGCAGTTGCCTCCCCAGCACCTTGCTCATTTACATACTTGCGTTGTTCTCCAGTATTCAGCGCTGCAAAATATCTTCCCGTTATTCATAGGTTTTATTGCATAATCTTAAACTTCTGTGAAATTCTTCTCATTTGAGCCTCCATTAGGTGCGTCACTATTTCTAAAATATCTTCCTACTACATATAATTCATTTGGTGTACTGCTGCTTTTCCATTTTTGTCCAATAGCTTCTTCTTCTTTCTAAAACCAGGCCACAGCTGATGAGATCATGAACCATTAAAATGCATTAGTCCTCCAGATATAATCCATCAAATTTCTCAACACCCCAGGTAGAAAGGTGAAAGGTCACAACTTTCTGCTACTCCAACCATTTCTGTCAGAGACTCACTTTTGAAGAGCCAAATCCCATCTTTTTAATAACAGTTTAAAAGTTAAGTCCTGGTGGTATCGCAAAAGGCAATCTGCTGGAAAAGTCCAGCTATTTATGGTGCTTGATCACTATTAAGGGGTGCTGTAAAATAAAAAAAAGGATCCCAGAGTGAGATGTAATAAGCATCTCGACGCCTGCAGCTTGATGGCAGCTGGGGTTCCATGATACAGGGATTCAAATACAAACCAAAAACTCTGCAGAGGGCTTCGTTTGCAGGCACCTGCCCACTTCCTCCCTTTAACACTGAGCGTCTAAAAGATCTGTACTTAGTGGAGGGCCTTGCAATAGCCAACGCTACGCTGCTCGGTTGGCAAGTGTTTTGTGTGCTGTACAAGGGGCCAACAGCTATCTGTCCTGATCATCGCTCACCTATCTCAGCCTGACTTCCAGAGCTGCTGTAGCACTACACCCGGGATAGCTGGAACACCAAACAGGGATGGTAGGGCTAAGGGAACCTCCATGCCACGTAGGCCCACAGTGCTTGCTTTCACCCAGAAAAGCTTCCCACGCAGGCTGCCATCCCTTTTTTGCAACCCTGGTATCACACTCCTACAGCGGTGGTGGTGGTGGTGTATCTCTCCTAAAGGCAACGTGATGTATGAAAGAAGCTGCATGTATGAGATCATACACATCACCTTTTCAACCAAAGACTGCAAAGCCCCTTGGGGTGCTGAGGAAACCTTACACCATCAATTTTATAGATAAGGAAAGCAATATATGGGGATGGCAGGAGCAGAACTAGAAACAGTGCTTGTGGACTTCAAAAGCCCGACCTAGCACACTGCATGGCAGCCACCCCACCTTGGAAAAGGGCAAGGAAGACTCTGCAGTTCCCGTGAAAGCAATGCATGCCTGGACTGTACAGCAGTCCAGATGTCAAGAAGAGTCAATTGCTCCACAGCACCGGAACCCATCACTCTTTTCAGTGACTATAAAGCCTTGTACTAAGTGCTTTGGAGGGGGGACGGGGGGGATGACACACACCACCACCCCGTCAGTATCACAATGAATTAATTTATGTGCAAAATCAAGTTATCAGCAGTATTTCTGACAAAATATAAGATTTCAAATTACATATCTCAGTGGCATGCCAGTCTTTAGAACTACAGCTCCCATCATGGATATCCCTATTTAAAGCCTTAGCTGCATTACTCATCCTTAGTGAGGATACGAAAAAGGAGGGATTCATTCCAACAACTTTCGCGGCCCAGATCCTGGCATGGGCTGTAACACCACGGAGAAGCCTCAGCACTGCTCCGACCATTCTTTCCAGATCTTGAATTAATCACAGTGACTTCTTTCTTCCTCCTCTCACTTCCTCACCTAGCACTTTTTTTAACACTGAAACTATTAAGGACTAACATTTATATCCAGCCAGTATTAATACAGCACATCTCTTCTCACACTCCATGTTGCAAGATGATCTGTCAAATGATTTGAGCTGGAAGGATGAAAAGCAAACTATCAAATGTAGGTGGTGCCTCACAGGAAAGAATCTGCTTGGGACACAGCGAAAGATGAAGAGGAAGGTTAAAAGTACTTTAGCCCACACGCTAACCCCTGTCCCATTCCCTGCCAACAGCTTATGGGATTCTTTAACATCCCTGGCACACACATCCCAGAACATCACGTAAAAACAGTAGCTGTTTCTGGCCGCAGAGCCAATTAGATGTTTCTAAAGGTACAAAAAAAAGGAGTGCCAAGGCATGCGCTCCCCCAGCATTCCTGAAGGTATGATGCTTGCTCCTGCTGTCCAGATGTTACCACTCACGTCTCCACTCTAATCCCACAAGGTCCAGCATTGGAGTCACAGTCAAGTCTTCACGCAGCAAAAAGAATGTAGGTTGGGATCTAGTACGCAGCTGACAACACCCAGACAGGACATGCCATTGCCAACATTTGCTTCGCCAAGTTAGATCATATCCTATTTGTGTAGTGGTTTTTGTTTGTGGGTTTGTTTTTCTGTTTGGGCTTTGGGTTGGTTTGGGGTTTTTTTTTTTTTGGGGGGGGGGGGGGAAGTACAATAAAAAATATATCTGTAAAACAGCAGTTAAAAAAAGGGTGCATAGGTGACGTTCTTCATAGTGAAGGACCCTGGGTTGTGTATTTGTACAAAAAGGATTGGGGGGGGGGGGGGGGGGGGGGGGGGGGGGAAGTCCCAAAATCCTGAAGCCAAGCACTGCAATAACAGACAGACTACTGTCCAAGACCAAGCAATTTTCAGTTCCATCAAGTCTGTGATTACAGTTTTCCTCATCTACCTCATGAGAGAGATGATCTCACTACCCACTTGTGACCATAAAGTCATAGCTGTGACTCCAGCAATTGAGTTGAGACGGGAAGGAGCTGAAAAGTGTCAGCCTCCAGCCTTCTCCCGGCCACTGGATGGGTGACAAGGTGACATGTCACTGGGATATGCTGTTCAGCTGATCCAGCCATCTGCCTCCATCTGAAGGAGGTGGCACTTCTGGGGTTTGTGTGCAACTGCAAGCTGACAGGCAGCTTGCTGGCATCTACCAACAGCATATTGTCACGTATTTCCCCTTTTTAATAATTCTTTTTCCCTTTCCAAAGCGTGGTTTCAAGATGAGGAAGCACTTCTCAACCAATGTGACCAAGATGTACCTTGGATTAAAAAAAAGGGGGGGGGGGGGGGACACGATGACCCAGAAAGTGTCTGCAGAAGAAAAGGTCAGAACATGGTTAGAGTGGTTTTGCTCGCATGTCAATCGAGAACGCAACCTGATGCTGACCACATTTCCCATCCGAAGCTCAACATCACCTGCAAAGCTGCAGATAAATGTTGTTCTCTTCGAACAGAGCTTTTGCTGGGGATCACTGCAAGTCCGAGCACATGGCAATCCTAGGTAAGCCGGGAGCAGGACAGGCTCCATCACATGGCCATCATATTTAGGACAACTGCTGTCATGTGCCCACCTTGATAAATATTTAGTTTCTTTGTGAATGGAAGGCCTGGCATTTTATCTGTGACACAGCCAGTGTTGCATGTGCTTTATATTACAAACACACATGCTTTCAACTCCAGCCCACTAGCTAATACATTTAAAAGTATAAATACCCTTCTGGAGAAAAGTACTTCCCTACCTGGGTGGCACTGCTAATGTGGACCTTATGCTACTCCTCCCGCTGACAAACAGCCCTTGCTGAGGGGGGACATACTACCTTAAGTCCCAAAGCATAATTTTATTCGCCCCAGGAAAAGTCACATCAATTTTAGTCTTATAACCTTAACCAGAGAGCCTTCACCAGCTGAGGACAGAAATCCCTTGGACAGCATTTATAGTCTTTCAAAATAAAATCAAATAAATTCCCTTCTTTAAGGTTTACCAAGCCCTGTAATATAAAGCTGAGAAGCCAGTCAAACAGTTTCTCTCTTCTGTACAAGCAGGCTGCTCAGTAATGACCTTGGGGGGAAGAAAATGAAAGAGATACAGTCCCTCTAATAACTGCCATACATCCAATGAAGTGAACCATTACAAATGCAGTCCCCTAAGAAAGATAATAAAACACCTAATGCTATTCAACTGCTAATAGGCATGACAGCATGACACTGAAAGAGCCCTAGATAAGATTACAGCAGCGAAGAGCTGGATCCTAAACTAGCTGCATTGGAGCTGCTGACTAGATCCTTGCCACCGCTGCACCATGAGTTTTGGCTTTTCACGAATCTAAAAGATTCCTCTTGCAGCCCAGCAGCACTTGAAAGACTTCTCGGACATTACCACACACAGTAACATGAAGCACTGAGGTGGTTTCGGATACTGAGATAGAAAGTCTGAACAAGTAATGACCCACTGGAAAATTCATAGCAAGAGATGGAAAGATCTGGTACTCTTCAAACACCTACATGTTCTAACTGTGGCTTCGAAGCAAGCCACAACACTGCCTATTGTAAAGAGCACCGTTCCTGTGGAAACGGTTGCTTAATGTTGTTAGTGATGGAGTAACAATAAATACTAGAGGTGCACAGAATTTTGCAACTACCCATTTACTGGCTAAATATATATATATATATTTAAAAGAAAAAAAAAAAAAAAAGAGGTCCTGTTCTTATCGTTGACAGTGAAAAAAATTATCAGAGTATTTTTGAGAGTATTATTGTGCAGCTGAAGTAACCAAAAAAAAAAACCCCAAACCCACATTTCTCTGCAAATAAAATTTCGTATGCCCAGGATTATTAACATAAGGAGACTGTTTAGTCAACCTAGAAGTGAACCACAAAACTTATACTGAGAAAATGTTGATGAGCGTTTTCAAGGTCAGGAAGATTCTTTCATAACACTCTTTCAGGAGCCAAGCACAGGGGCACCAAAGGTTGTTTAAAACCAGCAAGCCTCAGTTACTCTTTTCTCACCTAATGTTCATGTTCAAAACAGGAACAGGCACTTCCAAAATGTTACTAAAATAAGAAGTGGCATTGCTTAAAAACAATGAGTACTGCATATCCATTGCTGAGGCAAGTCTCTTTGCAGTAAGCTTATTTATATATAGAAATAAATCCACTGACCTCGTATTAATCACAAACACTCCTTTCCCTATGACAAAGGGAAGTGACAAACTTGCAAGGACACATCAGAAACCTTCTGAGATTGCATCCACATAAGCCAAAACATGTGATGACTTGAATGAACACTGCTTCTCTTCAAAGAAATCCACCCAGACCCTACAATTTTACTCTTGACAAAATCAGAAGAGTGCAATTCTAAAATGAACCATCCAATGATTTTGAATATTCTAAGGTTCTTCTAAAATTCTGGAGTTCTAAAGTTCTTAACTCTAAGAGTTTTACCCAACAAAGCGGTAACCAGAGGGAACACAACCAGTCAGAGGAATTTCTCCTCGTTACAAGCGGCACTAAACGAGAACTGAAATGAGTGTGCGTTGTGTCCTGTCTGTCCCACAACACGCACGCATTTGCAGGCATTTCTATCTACCCTGCAAGCATTAACATCCTGCGCTCCTGCAGATGTGCAGCCACACGCAGCAACTGCTCACCCAAGACAAGCTAAAAGACACGGCTTTCAGCACCCCTTCGGTGGAGCTTAGGTAACATCGGAGCTGGGTTTTGTACGCGTCCAACAGTGGCTGTAGTTAACTGCTGGGAAGAGCATAGGGGTGATTATGAACTGATAAATCATTAAGCCAGTTCTTCAGCAGATACAAAATAAAGGGAAAAGCCATCTTGGTATCAAGCTTTGATCAAAATCGGATTACTGTCCCCAGCCTCCCCAAAGCTTCCCCCCACCCTTTTCTTCCGGCCGTCACCACTGCTCTGCAAAGGCAGCAGAACGGACGCTGCTTTCGCACGACTCCAAAACCACAGTTCACAGCCCACCACGTTAACTCATTCGGCCTTTGACTGATGTTTTATTGAGCAAGCTCAGCTATGAAATGGGGTAGGCGAGAAGCAGAGACACGAGCAGGAAGCACTCTACCTCTCTTGCTGCACAGCAACTACCCATGGGGCAGAGGAAGGACAAAAATCTGCTGGGTATCCTCCTAGATCTGTCCTGCACAAGCTGCCAGAGCTCACAGGTCACAAACCTGCTGAAAAAGTGCTCCATCGTGGTTAAACACAAAACCCATTCCTAATCTGGATGACTTTGTAAGCATTCACCCAAAAGAAAAGGATTTCATCCATACTAGCACATGAACGTCTTTTGCCTACAAGGGGCCAAAAACCATTCTGTGAGGATGTGCCTGAATTTTTGATGCTTTATTCCTGAGCCTGCCAGACACTCCAGAATCCAAGAGTTTGCTCTCCATTACACCACCGTCACTCCAAGATGATGACAAGCCCTAAGGATTTGGGTACAGTGAGTCCTGGCCTGCAGAGACAGCACCTTAACAGTAAATGCGGGGGTCACACTGTCCTTCAGGTAGAGCTAGAGATCTTAGCCTCAACCTGTAGAGATCTGGAACATGCAAGAGAAACCATATCTGCTTCTGTAACATTGCTGCCCGTTTCTATTGTCTCCGTCATACCCCTTTTGTCCCTCAAAGGGAAAGAGCAAGGCCCTACTGTCTGGGCTCACTAACGCAGCTCTAGAACTTGCTCCTTTCTTGGACATGAGCACAATGAACTTGATGCTCTTCTAGGCTCATGCCAAAAACCATTCAGCAAGATTTTGCACAGGAAAGTGCAACATGTTCCCTCCTAGAATTAAGAAGATGGGGAAAAACTCTATCATCTTTATTGGCAAGACAGGCTAAATGTTACTTGAGCTAATTATTTGAAAATGTGGTCAAAATGAGTTACTGTCATTAAGTACCGATAGGGTTATTATAATAGGGGCTAATTTTTGAGAGGAAGATGGCTTATCCTAGCACAGCTGGGTTTCTACCCAGTTTTGCTCCACTTCAAACCAAGAACAGCTTAGTTGCTCATATAGTAGCTACTAAACCACCACAATTACATCCCACTATATTAAGGAAGACCTAATAAACAAGCATTTTTTCTTAGCGTAGGTCTGTAATCTGCCACATCGTGAGTCCCTTGCAGAAACAAGAGGCTGATACTTCTATGAAAGGAAACTGACTGGAGGGTCATTTCCAACAATCTCCAATAAATCACACACTCCCCCCACATAAGCCAGTCTTGTGAGAGTACCCAAAGCTCCTACACTGGACTTTTTACTATTACTAAGTAAACAGATAATAAAGTGATAGGTGTGGGGCTCCATCTTGCAAACTGATTATCAACAGCAATACTCCCACAAAGCCCTATTAGGGGATGGAGGATCACCCTACACATTTGACACCACTGTAGCTTTTGTATTAAATAGTGTGTTCCAACTGAGTAGCTTTGACAAGAAATCCCACCATGGATTTGGACTGCACAGGAACATTTTCCTCACATAGTTATATTTTCCTCCAGGCTCAGGAGCAAAGTGCCTTACAGAATAAATTTTCATTGAATATATTAATGTTAGATGCCTCAGTCTGTGAATGACCTAGATAATAAACTCATTGCACGGAAGCCAATTCCCTCCTCTTTCTTAGAGCTCCGTGAGCACTCACTGTGCTCAATAAATAATGTACAACCCAGCCATCATTATAAAGCCTTGTTGCATGCAAGAAGGAGGAAGGAAATGTGTCCAGTTCTTCTCCAAATTAGACCAGTGCAAAGCTGGCAGCCTAACTCCATTGATGCCACTGGGAATGCACCAATGTAAGCCTGGCAAGCAAAAGCAGAGGCAAGCACCAGGCTCCTATTCTGCTGAAATCTCACAGAGGACACAGGCAAACTTTTTACAGAATGACATTTTAAAACAAATAAGAAAGGAGGAAGACAACTTCCACATCAGTGTTATTAAAATTAGATGCCAGAAAAAAGTCATGTATGGAGAGCAGCTGGAGAGCAGCTTCTCATGGAGTGTGCCAGAGTTTACATGCACAGGAGGGATAAGAATTGGTCCCCGCTGCATGAAAGGTTTCTCCCTCTCTTCAGATTTAAAGCATTTAAATTTTAAAAGAATTAAAGGATACAAGCTAGGAGAAAACATTCAGTAAATCAATCCCCAGATTTCACCACTTAGAACAACATTTTTTTTCCTTTGCTCTTCAATCCTGGGCAAAAACCAACAAGCTATATGGCCTTGTTTACCAAGGAAAATAAATGCAGGACAAAGTAGGAATTCAAACAGGATAAACTAGTCTTTCATTAGTTGTTCTTGATCCAGGCGGCCTTCGTTATTCTGAAGGAACTTAGCCCAGAATTGAATACATTTAGTACAGGATGAGCACACTGACCAGTCTAAGTGGAGAGAATCACTCTAGAAACTAACTCACACATAGACAAGCCAACCCCAATGCTATCAGAGACAGCATTTATTTGCAACTATTTTGCCAGATAAAAGCACTTAGGAGTACAGACATCCCATGCTGATTTTTACTGTCATAGTAAAACTGTCACCCTCTTTCCTATCCAGACCATAGAGCCAGCCAGCTCTAACGAACTGACACAACCCTAAATGATCTTTCTGACAGTCCACATCTCTCTCTGACTCATACCTACAGCACTTGGCATAGTTATGACTGGTCCCTACTTGAACCTGTTACAGCATCTGTAAAACTGTGAATGACGGCAAATATTTTCTGTCCAAAAAGCAATAAAAGGATTTCCAAACTAAGACCCCATTGCTACCGTAGGAGGTTTAAGATACTAAAGCAAGTGGAGATGTATATGAAGGCTTTAATTTACAAGTGATGTCTTGCTTACATGACAGAGTAAAATTAAATTTACTCAAGAGAAAAATACAAATTACAGTACTTTGCTAAAATGGAGAATAATGACAAAGAGCTAAGAAAAAAACATACGAAACAAGCAAAGGAAAAACAGAAACCACAGAGCAGGCAGAGAGAGGGCTAGAAACCAGAAGTGCTGTAGGAAGGTATGAGCTGCTTTTTCAGACCAAATCAGACCAGCTGACAAGTCAAAATCCTGCCTCTGAGGATGGCTGATACTAAACATATGAGACAAAGGCAGGAAAAACATCTCAGTGTTCAGATATGGAACTGCCATCTCAAACCTCTCCTCAGCCCCTAGATGCACATTGTCAGACTGTCAGTATAATTCTTACTATTCGGTGTAATGTCCTGGGACAGCACAGATACGCAGCCTGTTTCTCACATCCTCTCCCTCACTCGCCTCCATCTGAGAGGTTACAGGGCTGTGCTGATCTGTCAAGTGATTTCACACTGCAAATTATTTTATCAATTTATTTTTTTTAAAAAGCACAGCAGACATGTAATACTCATACACCAAATCACATGTTTAGAAATATGTCTTGCATGGATGTATTTTCCTTCTCTCTTTCTTTTGACAGAAATATCCCTATTGCAATAAAAAGTTTAAAAAAAAAAAAAGTCAAAAAAATTCCACTAAGGCCTACACAGCATTGTCACGTTGGTTAAAAAAAATAGAATAAATAACCTATCTCCCATCTCACAAACTGAAGTCAGCTACCAAAGCTGCCCAACTTTTGTTTCTGCACCAGTACTTCATCTCCTGTCTGTTCAACAGCCAGGAGACCCCTCCTGGAAGGAGTCTGGAGAGCTGCCACCGTATCACTGATACAAATACAATCAACTCACTCATGAAACTCAATACTTACGAAACTTGGCAGGTGAACACCAAGAAAAAGTCTTTATGTAACGTCATCTACAGGTTCACGCTCCCCTCCCTCCTGCCCTGCCAACATTTTTTTTGTATTGCCAAAGCTCATGGGTAACTACAGTCATAGCAGCATGCTCTTACTCCAGTGCAAGCTATGCCGACCCGAAGGACAGGTCTACGCCGTATAATGGAACACAGAAATTGGCTGCATCCCTCCATCAGGACATGGATCACCGGTGGGCTAAAGAGCACGAGGCTTTCTGGGGATGCCGTGGTTCCCACAAGGAAGACAGTGGCTGAAAACAAGCTGGTGGCTGCCAGAGCAACTCTTCTGCCTGCAACCTGAGCAATTCTTCTGCCTGCAACCTGCCCCCTGCCCCACATCCGAGGCACCCCAGGGAAGAGCAAAGCAGGGAATGGGGCCGTCAGCTGGTAAAACTGCTCTGGCAGGCCTGTGGGATAGATCTGGTCATCGATTACATGCCTCTGGTCTAGCGTAACAAGGGCAGAAGGGCACACAAGGCCTCGCAGGGGCAGTGAAAAAGCAATTTTTTCCATCACCTTGGGCCCAGCACAGACGCCGAGATCTTAGCGCTGAATATCGGTAGCGCCAGAATTGCTGAGGAACACTTGCTTTCATGCAGCATTGTGCTAACGCAACGAAACCTGGCGTACATCTGTTCATGGTGCTGGCTTTCAAAATAAAGCAGGATGGTTTCCTCAGCAATTGCCTTCCCTGAGCGATGAGAACATCTCATAATATCAAAGAATAAAAAATGTCATTGGCATTGCAGAAATTTAAGTAATTTGTCTGGCATACCCTAAGTAGCTTAGTAACATTAATTGGATGCTTCAGGATGCACTTTGTTTTAGACATACATTTGCTATCTTTGATATAATTATAAAGCAAGTCTTTCCCTCACAACCAGCCAGGGCTTCTTGTACCAGCACAACCAAGGGCATGGCTTGGGAGAGGAACAACGCCTGGTGAGCTCCACCAGGACACGACGCCAGGTTAGTTATCCAGGACTCCAGCCTTGTTCACTGCACGGCCCCACAAATAACACAGGGGTGGAATAAGCAATCAGAACAAAGATTCTCGCTGTCTCCAGAAGAAATTAAGTCTGCAGCATGGTTTGACATATATTAACTGCGTGCCTAAATAGGCTGAGATTTGGGAGGCAAGAAGGTGCGATGCCTGATCCAGAACACATTACAAAAGCTGCCAGCAACTCGTTTTACTTGCTAACTCCTCTGTTCGCCTTTTTCTCCATGGTTACACAAAAGGTCCCCGATTTCTTGATTGTATTAGCAAAGCACAATAGCTACAATCAAGCCTAAAACATCAAAGGAGCTTTAATAGTTTGCAAAGAAAGGGTGGGAGTCTTATTCACTTCAGTAAGGGATATGCTTTCATATTGAATTACACTGTAAATCAGTAGACTTTCTAATGGCATTTCAATAGCTTAAACGGCCCCCTCGACAATCTTTTCTGCGGGGTTTATTGCCTATAAGCTCAAAATGGCCAGAAACCAAATCGTTACTCAGAAAATACTCCTAGCAGAAAGCCTCGGACAGCCTGGATGAAATGCAGAGAGACCTGTGGCAAAGGCTAAATGAGAACACAAAGGGAGCGAGGCGAGGCCAGCGGGGCGCAGAGAGCAGGGCTGGGGACAGACCTTCCCGGGGTGCCGGGCTCACTTGTGCTGCGGCCACCCCGCCGGCCCCCCCCGCCTCCTCCTCCTCCTCCGCACACAGCCTCTCCGAAAAGAGCAACCCCAGGGCTGGGGGCACGGGCAAGCCCCCTCAGGAGCCGCTTCTGCCATGACTTACGCTGCCGAAGGAGACACGGGCATCAGCCCTTGGCCTGCCGCCTCTCCCCCTAACCAGGCCTTGCAGGCAATTCAGTGGCAACCCCGCCGGCTGAGCAACAGGCAGCAGCAGAAACAGAAAGCTAACACTGGCATAAAAGCAACCACATTAGCAAGGGCTTCGACAAACAGCTCCAGAAAACCTCGTGTGACTACGCGAGCTGGGGCCTCTCCCAGCCGCCCGCTCCACCCCGTGCCGAGAAGCTGCCACCAGGCCGGAGAGCCGAAGCGCCGGCGAGTGGGCTGGCAGGCAAAGGCAGCGTGGGCCGACAAACCTCCGTGCCCACCACGCCGTGGAGAGGGGGGGCCTGAGGGCCTTTCAGTGCGGTTTGGGTCGAGCTTTCGGCCCCAGCGGCTGCTCGCAGCTGGGGAAAGCGATGCGGTGACACTTGCACAGCCTATCCCAGGCGAACCGCACTGGGCGGGAAAGCGTGCTCCTCTCCCGCACACCTCTGCGGCGTTCCCCGAGCCCTTCCCAACTCCAACAGCATCAAAGGAACAGTTCTCAAGACACAGCTGTGGAAAAACAGACTAAGCAACACACTAGAAAGTCGGTACCGCAGCGGGACCAGGCACCCAGCTGCATGCAGGACAGCCAAACTCATGTCCTACTGTACCCAGTTCAAAGCCAGCGCATGAACTCCCGTCCCACAGACCCCGACCGGCATCCCAGTGGCTCCGACCACTGGAAGCTGGCTCTTCTCATTCTTTGACCAAATCTTTCCAGCCTAACACACTCTCAAACAAAATGCCTATGTTCTCCAAGGATGCTCGCAGTTGCCCGACAGGCCGTTTATTGGGGAGGAGCTCATGGGTGAGCGAGAAATCGACTCCTAATTAGCTCAACTTCTGATGCTGAAACAGGGCAGCAAGCGTGCAGCTCTTCGTGACAGTCAGCCCTAGTCGTTCTCATCTGCCTTGATCAGTAAAACTGTTATTAGCATCACACGCCCCAGGATTATTTAATACCTGACAAAGCGCAACAATTTTTCCTTTATTTATTTATTACAGCCTTTGTTTTAGGCTGCAGGGCACTCTCAGGTAGCCTTGGTGCACGGGACTCTGCTGGCATTTTGAAGGGTTTGTTCGTAGGGCCTAAGGACAGCTGTATGCTAAAGGAAAAGAAACAGAAGCCAAAGTTCTAGTAGCTTTCAAAAACCATCTTACCTTCTGCAATGGGTGTTTCTCTCCACTGTTCCCATTCAACATGACAACTGCACATCAGTAATAATAATTACAGAAACAACTTAAAACTTACCAAGAAACAGGGAAGGAGTTTACTCAATCCTAGTTTGCAATTAACGTGCAGCGTGACTTTCACATAGATCAGAAATCTGCACTATGTATACAGTTGTCGTGTATGGAAACAGAAATCATATGGACAGATTGCTCCTGCTCTTTATCTCTCAGCCTGCTACTGACCTATGGAAGGAGACACTATTTACTCCCGCTCTACAAGCTGCAGTCCATCTCCGCAGGCGGGCACAGTCTGATGCAGGCACAAAATACTGCATCGCAAAATCCTGTCAACAGCTATAAAGTATTTTTGGCTTCCTGATGCAAGTTTTGCCCACTTGGAGAACACTCCGCAGGGAAGCGGGAGTCAAAACAAGAAGCAACCTTATCGTATTTGACCTGCAGCACCCTGGCTCCCTGCCATGGTCATAATGCTCTGGGGAAGTTGTTGCATTCTCCTTTAACTCTTCAATTTAATGTTCAATAAATACAGTTGCATATAAACATGGGTAAAGTTCTTTCTGCCTTCAGACAGAAAAAATCATAGCAAAGGATACAGGCAAAAGAGCTCAAGTTATGGAACGCATAAGAATTATTTGTCTTAATCTCTTCCTGCACACATGAGCAAATGGTAACAAACTCATCAGGAAGTTGTGATTGGCTCATTAATCTTATAGTCCATCTGTTATCTAATTTCCTTCAGTATACTCTGATAAGTTGCTACTTCAAGATCAAGGTTGAATTTTAACTCCTTGTTAAAGTCCTAGAAATTTTGACATCTCTACACAGGGACTAACAATTTTTACAATCGTAATTAAATAATTCCCTAGTAACAATGCAATTCAGTATCTGTAAATAATGTTCCCCCAAGCTTAAAAATTACTTCAGCTACTACATAAACTCATAGGAATAATCCTATATATTGTTAACATCTCCCCTTTCAGTTACAACTCAGTACTCCAAATTATTTATGTTGTTTCACTGACATATGACTGCTTCCTGTACTGCACTCAGAGACAGTTAAAGAGGAGATACTACCTTTTAAAGAGGCATATGCCGAGTAAAAAGATCTTAGCACATGCTAGTGCAAAATTAGATGCTTTAAAAGACAAGTTTCAACCCTGATGTAAATCATAACATAACAGCTTTCGGATAGCAGCCAGCGTAATTCTCCACTGCGTTGCACTGGGCAGGGTCACGCGCACCTGTGTAAAATGCTACCATTCAGGTTTGCACAATTTCACACCCACACAGGAAAATGCCTACCAGAAAAAACACAGTACCAGAGAGATCGCTCCCGGTTTTAACTACATTAAAGCATGCTGAAGGCAAAATGGCATTTAACTGACAATATTAATAAAAACTACTGCTCTGCAACTTGACAAGTAAACATAAGAAATGGGAAACAGAGAGAAGGATCTTCAAGTTAATAGGCTCTTACAGATTTATCTGTGTAAAATTAGTCAAATGTGTTTAATAACTAATACGCAAATTAAAAGATATCCAGACCATGGTAATGTGTTTACTAGAAAGACTTCAGAAACCAATCAAAATGGTTAGAAGAAAAAGGGTCAGTTTTGAAGAGTCTCTGGAACATGGATTTTAACGCAAACCATGAACAGAGAACTCTGTCCCAGTACCCAGTGGGATGACTCAGGTGTATAAGCATTACTGATGAGACAGTTCATGTCCATACACTTACTCATCTGCATAAGTGTTTGGGGTCATAATTGCAGTGATGTACCTGCAAGTCATCTGGGAAGCACCAATGCTTACACACCAACTGCTCCCACTTGCCTCTCACCGACACTTCCTACAGTTCTCACAAGAGGTGGTGACCAATGTTACAACTAATCACTTTTTTTCAGCAGGAGAAAATCCATGTTTAGAAACAGAGCAGCATGAGCCTGAGAGCTCATGCCAAAATTTTCAGGCCAACATGTTTGCTAAGGGACTATCCCAGGTTATCCCCAGCAGCTTGGCTCTCCAGAGGAGAGCTCAGGGAGCAGAGGCAGCCAGCAGAGCAGAGGCAGTTTGGCTGTTATCAATCCAAGGAGCATTTGGAGTTTACCAATATACTGTCGTCCTTGTCTCTGAAAAGTGAACGTAAAAATTGTTTCAAATCAAAATGAAAAATCACGCACAGCCAAGTCAGTATAAGCCAGGTTAAACTTTGAGGATTCACCAATCTTCCCCTCACTCCATTCACTCCTTCCTTGCCTACGTGTGCTTTTGCTTTGGGGATGGAAAAAGGGCAGTATGAAGGATTTCAGAGTGGAGGTGTTGCAAATCATCTTCAAATCCCTTGTGGTGTCTTATATCGTGCCAGCAGTTCATGGACCTTGGGTTAGTACAAACCAGCATTTCCTATCCTTCTGATTACACAAAACCCCATGACAGCCTTGCTGGATTTATCAATACATATTAAATTATCAGGGCAAGATGCTGTTCCCTGTCATCATGTGATCCTGGCTGCACGCTATGCGAGATGCTAACGAAGCAAGTCAAAAGGGAGGGGAGAGGAGAAAGGGAACAGAAGATGAACGCTTGCTCACTCCTCACTAAACCCACCCCAGCTGTAATTTTTAGACATTAACTGAAAAGTTAGAGCAGCAGCTCCTAGCCTCTGTCTACACGCCCAGATATAACATCAGTTTACATCATTCTAGTTAAAAAACTCACTGATTTTCCACCCCTTTGCACCCATCAACTCACAGGTACAGGAGTTCATAAAACATGTGCCTATCTAGCAGGGATAAGAAACTTTGCCCTCACCAAATAAGCATTTCAGGCTACAGACTGCATCTGTCCTAAAAATCAGCGCTGCAGGATGGATGAAAGGAAAAGAAACAGCGGGCCCCTGGACATGCATGCATCCACACCAGAGGCAATATTATTATAGATATTTTAGTAATGTAAATAAGGCCACCACCTTTGCAGCAGAGCAGTCCAATCCCACATGTAGCCAGACCCAGTGTGACCGGGACTCCAGCCTCACGAGAGGATAGGGCCTCTCTCAACAGCAAAGAGGAAACACCCCCAGCAAATTAAACAAAGAAAACCCTCAAAACTACAGCTCTCTATCCGGAGCTCACTCCTTTGCCCTAGCCCACAGGGGTTCGTTCTGTATTTAAAACTGTTTTAGCACAAGTCCCAGGAGCAGTTTCTCTCCAGCAGCACAACTAGCCTGGGAAGCTGGGCATGCACCCACCGAGCAAACCCCTGTGAATTCTGCTCTGGCTGTGCTGTCAGGAGCAATATCTGAGCCAACTCATTTGAGGCTAGCCTGGATCCCTCTGCCTGACACAAAATCACATCAGTGACTGTCTGAGAGAAACCACCTTTAGTGCATGAACCTCAAGCCTATCCGTAGGGTACCTAAGTACACCATAAGAATTAAAAAAAAAAAAAAAAAAATAGGACCAACATACACCTATTAATCAATCCTGCAACTGGTATTTCCCTGTAATCACCCCAGAGGTGTAGCATCACACCTCAGTCTCAGATACTGGTTGAGAACAGAAAGCAGCGTATTCTCCCCAGCGATACGATTGAGATGCCTATCTGTTCTCTACAGTGTCAGCTCTCTTTCCTCTACGTCTGATTTTATTGTGGTGGTTACCTGACCACGCGTGCTGAACTTCCTGGCCTCAAAAAGTTAATACCTACCTTAACCTCGGTAACTCTCAGCTCTTCTGCACCTTCTCTCCCCAGAAGAAATACTTTTTTTTTTCCTTTTCTAACCTAACACAAGCAAACTCAAACTACTGTCTGGATCAATACAGTCACTTCTTCCTTTACAGTAGTGGAAGCAAAGGCACAATTTTAGAGCCTGTGCTATTACTTTCACTTACCATTAGGACTAAGACACAAATGAGGTTCTCTGGGCCAGATGCAAGTGACATCTACTTGGAAATAACCTAGAATTAGCTGTAAATGAAACTGTGTTCAACCAGCACAGCGGCGTACATAATAGACACAAGACTAGTCCTGCCGTTCTGTTAAGAAGTCAAAGAAATTTGCATGCACACATCAAACAATTGTGCAAGCATGTGTAGATCTGAGCAGAAATACATCCAACCCCAGGTATCCGAGTTTCCAAGTATACCTCTGCGTGCTAAGCAAAAGAAGAAAGGTGCACGATTGTGTCAGTCTGCAGGTGTACTTTGCCAGTTATGCACTACAAGTCTTCTTTCTGCTAGTCTACAAAGAGGAGAGACTTCACAGCCCTCAGCTGCAGGGTCTTGACTCTCAAGCTGTGACAGCTGAGACTTTTTGTTCTCACAGTCGCAATATGCATCAGCTGAAAGAGCAGTCTAAACAGCAGTCTAAGCAAATCTAAAGCACGGGGGGGGGGGCACAAACAGATGCACGAAGGTACACCTGTGTGAATGCAGACGCACACACCGGGCTGCGTGCATCTGCAGCAGAGGCGTGCAAGGACAAGCCCCAGCTCCGCGAGTACCCTTCGAGCGCCTTCATTCATTCAGAGAGGAGCCCAGCTCCAGCTTCACCTGGAGACAGGTACTCACCCAGCCTTCGAAGCCGTCGCTGGGGCCTGCGGAGCGCAGGAGGTCCTGGAAGTGCAAGGTGCAGTTGGCCACGAAGTCGTCGTAGCCGATGGGGGTGTCGTGGAAGACGGACAGCTCGATCTGATGGCCGTCGGTAACCGTGGCGGAGAACTCCTCGTTGTAGGTGGGTTTGTTGGTCTTCTGCTTGGTGCTGGTCTGCCCGACGCGCACCTGGTCCACGCTGACGGTGACATAAGGGTCCAAGAGCTGGTAGCCCTTGCGGAAAAGCGAGTGCCGGAGGGACCAGCGGGTGGGCTGCAGGCCCACCGCCTCCCCAATCCGCACCTTCAGGTACCCGTTGAACTTCATGGCTCCGGACATGGCCGCCCCCCCCGCGGCGCCCGGCAGCCCGGAGGAGAGCGAGACCCCTCTCCCGCGGAGCCGGGCCGGTAGCCAGCCCCGCCGCGCCTCTTCAGGGGGCCGGCCGGCGGCGGCGCGCCCGCCCCCGGGCCATGCCGGGCCCCGGAACCGCCGCCACCCCCCCCCCCCCCCCCACTCCTCCCTCCGCGCACCGCCCTCCTCCCGCGGCAGCGGGCAGCCGCTCCGCCGCCCAGCGCCGGCCTCTCCTGCCGACGGGGAGCGGCGCCGTCCGGCTCGGCTCGGCTCGGCGCGGCGGGGGACACCTGGGGCGTAGGACGGCGCTGGGCGGGGAGGAGCCGCGAACCCGCGCCGCGAAGGCGGGGCCGGGCTGGGGAGCGGGCGGGACGGGCGCTCGCACGGCTCGGCTCGGCTCGGCTCGGCTCCACCCGGTCCGGTCCGGTCCGGTCCCGGGCGGTGCCCCCCCTCCGCCGTTAGCACAGGTGCGGCCGGCAGCGGCCAGGAGCCCCGCCGGGAGGCGGAGAGAGAGGGGGAACCGCCTGCCGAGCCCTGAGAAGCGCGGTGGGGAAAACAACGCCGGTGCTAGGTTGCGGGGCAAGCAGCCCGGCCCGGCGCTGCGCGGGGAGACGGCCCGCCTTTCCCCGCCGAGGCAGGGGTGCGCCCCGCCCGCACGCCCCCCGGGTCTCCCAAACCACCCCCCCGGCGGCCGCAGCCCCTTCCCGCCGCGTTTCACACCGCCCGGGGAAGGGCTGAGGCCGCGCCTGGTCATCCCTGCGGTGTATCGCCGGTACAGCTGAACGGGGAGAGGACTTAAACAGCGCAGCCTTATCTCAGCTGCTTTGTACCTTGTCTTTTATGGCAGGCGTTTTACAGCATCCTAACGCTGGAGCAGCGCATTTAACTAGGAGAACGGGTACAGGGGATGTGAAGATATGTTGATTTTGATATTGAAAAGTTTATTGTTACAACTCTGCCGTTTGGGATTAATTGCATATGATTAACGTTCTTGGCACTCGGCACGAAGGGTTTGTTTTGGGGTGGATATCTCTTGGTTTTTTATTGCACTTAATAAAGTCAGAATTTAAATACTTTTAATTACTTTCCAGAGTTCACAGCAAAATGGCGTGGACTGGGTAGGGGAGCCGTGAAATCCTGCTTTCCTGGTGATACTGTTTGGCCAATGTTGTCTGAATTAGGTTGCAGTCCCTGCAGCAGAAGAAGATGTGGTCATCTGAAGGTCCCTGCCACTGCCGGACAGTGCCAAGGCTGGCTGAGAGTGTACAGCCTCTTTTTTTTTTGGTGTGTGTTTCTTTCATTTTTTCTTTTCTTTTCCAGCCTACTCCTCTCCCCTCAGCCCTTTATCTTTCACATTCTACCCATTCCCTAGCAAACCGCTTCTGGTTTCCCACCCCCTGTCCTCCTCCACACACCCTTTTTTCCTTCTAGACACTCCACATTTTGCAGGAGCACCAAGGCAAGGCTCCTTCCAGCCTCAGACAGAGCAGGGCTCCTATTGCTTACTCGGGAGAGAGCAGGTGGAACAGGTTCAGTAATGTGATCATTCCTCACATGGAAGCAACAGTTCTGCCAGAAAAACTCACAGACCCTTAAATCAGACTTTTGACAGATCTCCTTGCAAGGCTTTTAAGTTCCTTGATCTGTCACTATTAGCTGGAGAAAAGAAGTGTTGAAGAATTTTTTGGGCTTGGTTAGAACAGTTCATCCTGGGGAGGAACGCAGGCTTAATCTGAGAAATTGCCAAACTGCACAAAATCCAGCCACCATGGGAGGTAGGATCTTGTCTCCAGGAGTGACCAGCTCGAGGTCTTTTAACAGAAGATATGGCTGAGCAAACACAGAGTAGTCTGTTCCCATAAAAGACTTAAAGATTTAGGAATTTTTTGTTGGGTTGATGTTCCTTCTGAAACGCATTTTAGCATTAGCTATGATCATTCTGGGTAGTTTTATTTTCCCTACAGCTATCCTGTTTTTAATCTTCACACCTTCTTGGATTCCTCCATCGCACAGCAGTGAGCTGGTCACAAATAAACATTTTTTTTTATCAGCTGTACATCTGCTATCACTTTAATTTCTTGATTTACCACTGTTGTTCTTTCATGACACCATAAAATAAAAAAGCCCCTCATTTACCTTCTCAAGAGCATCACTATTTGCCATTTTGCACTTTCATCGTCTCTATCCTTCTTCCTAGTCATGAGCTGTCCCTTGGAGTCCATGAGCCAGGACAGAATCCATACTGACCATCATGGGCAACCCACAGTTCTTAGACGACTTCACCAGGACTCTGTAATGGCTACAGACAAGACTTAAAGACAGCCTGAACTTTAAAGCACCCAGGATGAACATCCACAGGATAAGTCTGAAGGCCTTATAAAGGCTGGAGCGCTTACTCTCCAAACTCCAAATCGTCAAACATAGATTTTACTTTGCTTAGAGGTCTTCAAAGACCTCAGCGCAATAGCAGTGAAGAATGGTGATTTAAAAAGAACAAGTTTTGGCTTAGTGCAGCATGTCCAGTTTGCCTCCGAGTTCCTTGTGCTGGATCTATTTATTTGCCTTATGGAAATTAAAACCTCTATAGGCTCCCCCAATAGTGCAGATAACCCCTTTTTAGAAGTCTGAATATCAGCTTATATTCACAAGAACTCGGAGGTTGGAGACTATAGTTTATATATAAACATGAATTACAATAGCAAACTGCTATAATACTGACAAAATTTTTCTCTTTACCTTTTCCTCAGTTTTCTGAGGAAGCAGAGATGAAAGCCTTCCCAAGCAACTTGTTAGAAGTAATGACTGGCTCACATATTTACTGACACAAACAGGGAGAAAACCAAAATCTGCTAGTTAAAGGTTCTGATGGTGCCATTTCCTCTGCTTAATCACACAAGGTGAAGTACTTCACTGCATTGGAATTTCATATCTAATAGCAATAGGAAAGGAGACTTAAAGAACTTTTTCCATATAGTGGTTCATTGGAGTCTTGTGTGATAACATGATTCCTGTACCTGGGCCTTGGAAAAAAATGAGCAAGTATTGTAAAACTTATGGAAAAAACAGGTGAGCTATAGTTATAAATTTTTCTGATAAGCAGCAGTACCCATTGCTAGCCGGTTTTCCACTGGAGGAAAAAAAAATCAATCCTGTGGACTCATATGATGTGAATCTAATTAATTTTGTTTATCCACTTGAACTAGTCTGGAACAGATCATCTCAAAGAGCATCTGAACACACCCCTATTCTGAACTCCCAGCCAAAGCCCAAACGTCCTGTTCTCAAAGAGAACCAAGTAGTGACATGAAGTCAGAACATACCCTGCCTACTCTCCAGACATCCGAGCAGCGGAAAAACACCCCCAGTTCAGTATTTCCTTCCAAGAATGAAAACATCCCTGCACATAATGACCTTGCAAGGCTGAATGCAGCAGCACCATCTGGTGATGGCTGCATTGAACCTCCTTGCACAGCTCTCGGTGCCAGGCAGGTCTGCAGGAGCATGGCTTCTCTTCTCTTCCCCAGCAGGAGCTCGGAGACCAGGCTCCAGACATGGCAAGTTGATTCATTTTGTGCCCTCAAGTGTTCAGGGAGGCTGAGCTCTTCCTAGCGCTTCCTGCCAAGCTGCATGGTTTCCTGAGCAGTCGGCCAATGACACATAGTTGTGTTCAAGAAACCAACTGAGAAGAATGAACAGCTCTCCTGATGTTGTGCCTGAGCAGCAGCATGGTGGATGGCGTGCAATGGCAACAAATACAAAATAAAGCACATGAGGCAATACAATCTGAATTATAGGTAAATTACAGGATAAACAAACAGATAATAGGCAATCTTACTAACCTTCTACCAATCTGGGAGAAGATTTTAGTGTGGTGGTGGAGAACCTCCTGGAAAAAACAGCTTAGAGCTCACCAACTATCAAAAAGACAAATAGACTATTAGTAATTATTAGAAACAGAACCGAGAGCAAAGCCAAAACTGTCATTCAGGCACTGCATAAATGATACACCCATACCATTTATATTGCGTGCAAGTCCACTTCTCCTCCGTCTCAAAAAATGCACAACAGAGCTAGAGAAGGCACAGAAAAAGATGACAACGGTGATCAAAGGCATGAAACAGGGTTGTGAAGGGAGAAAGGCTGCCTAGCTTAAGATCTTGAATCTGGGAAAGAATGACTGAAGGGGAAAACATGAGGGAGATCTGTACAATCATAAACCATATGAGCTGGATGAACGGAAAAGGATTTCTCATTCTTTCCCAGAAAAGACCTAAAGGGCACTCGGTGAAATTATGAGGAAGCAGGTTTAAAACATACAGAAGCAAATGTCATTTCACACAATGCATAGCTACAATATAGAATCCCTTGCCAAAAATGGAGGCCAGAAATATAAACAGCCTCATAAAGGGGCTAGACATTTATGGAGGATGGACTTAGTAGTAGCTACTGACCATGAGATAAACCCTGGCTCAGGAACTTCTTAAACCACAAATTGCCAGCTGGGAGGATTGAACAGAGGAAGGACCACTCTGTGTTTCTCTTATTTCTTATCCTTTTCTGCTTAAGCATTTTACTTCTTACTCTGAAGCCTCAGTTACCAGCCACTCGCTGGAACAGCATGGCTGAGGTATGATGAATCTAGGAGGGACCCAGTGTGCCTATTATATTCCTCTGGATTGTAATTTCCAAATCTAAGTGAGAAAACTCAGGAATGACACCTCTTGAGACTGGCTTAGCCACAGTTCCCTGCAGATGGGTGAATGGCCAAAGACAGGAACAACTCTTTGAGTTTACTCTTGCATTCTTCCTTCAGGTCATAGTAACCTTAAGGATAAGTTTATGCAAGTTCTCTCTTAAGTTTTTGGTAGTCTGTCTGGAAAACTGGCAATTCGGCTCCACAAACAAAGCCAAAGAGCTTGGCTAAGCCCTGTTACAAGTTTATGATTTAAGCCTGGCCTCATCTCACACTACAGCTATACACAAATTAGAGCCCATTCATGCACCATTTAAAACCTCCATTTCTTTTTCCTACAAAGTGTGCATTCCCTTCACCAGTAACCTATAATTCTGTAATAATTTAGTATCGTCCCCATTTGGCAAGTTAAGCGCAAATGCTTAAATTGCTCCACTTTTTAAATTTCTACCAAACACTGGTTACATTCAGAAGTGAGTCTGTCAAGCGATGGAAAAACTTTGGCTTTTACAACTACCATTGCAAAAATGCTACCGACATTTCTTGTAAATGGAACTGCAGTTAAATACACTTTAAAAATACAAAAATTAAAAGAGCTGTAGAGGCTAGTGAAGCAGGAACTAACTCTATTTGGTTCCTCTATTAATTTTAGTCTATTTATACAACTTCCCTTTTATAGTTCTTTCTGTAAGAGTGCTTGTTAAACCTCTAAATAATGACAGCTGCTAAAAACTGAATATCCCATGTGTGGAATCATTTGTGGTCTGGGGAAAAAAAAAAAGAAAAAGAGAAAAGATCAAATTCCTCACTAATGATAATAATTATGGGATCAATCCAAAACTCACTGAAGTCAAAAGCAAAGCTGCCACTGATTTAAGCTATACAAGAATCAGCCCTGGTTTGTATGTCTGCTGTTGCTCTTGATTTATCCCAATGCAAACTAGAAAAAGAGATTTAGCCTAATATCAGCTTTTCTTAGGTAGCATGCATACTTATTTTCCATGAGTAAATTGGAGCTCACCTGATCCTTATTATTTTTTATTTTTTGGAAAACACCAGGTCATTTTATAAAGTGCTGGTATTATAAACTGCAGAATATAGTTTATAAGAGCACTAACTCCTACAAGCCAACCATTAATTCAACTAATGGCCTGTTTGTTGTATTAAACTGCTCTCATTTGTCTGGGTCCATTAACAAATGCAGTGGTCATTAACTGTTAACAGCAACTCAGTTATTAGATTTTATTACTTGTACAGGAAACACTGGAGAACAAACCGCTTGTTTTGGTTTACTGGGGTTTATTTCTTTCCCAGCAGTCTTGCCCTATTATTTATAATTTAGCTCCTCACTTATTCCCAAACATGACTGACACAGAAATGGGTTCAAGCCATCCATGTAGACAGTAGGTTCACATGCCAGCCCCTCCTGCCAGCCCCACCTAGCCCAACAAACCTCTCCTTCAATCCAGAGAGCTCCAAGGCACCAAGCATTTGGAGCAGCCTCTGCTTTTCTGTATCTCTTTGTTGGGCAGCAGCTTCCACCCACATAGATAATAATGGGATTTAAGTAAATGATACATTAACGTGTATCTAGGAGGCTGTAAAAATCTTCTGCTTCATTCATGCTTCTCTCTCTCTAATTCACTGAAATCCAACATTCAAGCTTAAAAATATCTTTTACCTCTTTGTTGGGACTGATGCATCAAGTAAGGGTTATCTCTTTCTGTCTTGCACAAACATTTAGTCCAGGTCTCTTCTGGCCTTGTTGTTTACAAATAAGCTTAGAGCCACAATCTTGCAAATGCTTGTATGTGAGGAATGTTACCCAGTACTATCAAGATCTGAAAGACCTTCCAGACTCTGAATGCTGAAGACCCCCGATGCACACGTTACTTGCTCTGCTTTCTTCACCCTGATTCAGTTCAAAGCAATGGAAAAACAATACCAGTGTCAAATTGTCACAAAGGACTGGCAACAGCTTGTCATGAAAGCGGCTTTCACCAAGCAGTCTGAGCAGTTTTCTTCAACCTGCAGTGCCATGAGACACAAATGAGGGAGGAAACACCCAGAAATGTGTTGTTTGTGCTCTTTGGAAACAAGATCTTCCGGACTCCCACCAATCAGTGTCAGACCTGACTGGTGTTGCAAGACAGCTACCAGTACTTCAGAGGTGGAGATATGCGAGGTGACTGTGGTTTACCCTCTGTGGGAATGGGTATATTTAATGAGATTGAAATAACGCAATTTCTGAGCTATTGGTCTTTTTCTACTGCACTGCGGTTATTAATGGTACTTAAGTTCTCCTCTCCTCCTACAAAGGCACAAGGGTACACCTGGTATAAACGATCCTACCTGTTCACTAAAGGCTTGGGTCAGTCAGAAGGACAGGGCCACAACCAGCACAGTGGCACAGTGCATCAGTGGCAGACGTGGTGCTTAACTCTCTGAAGAAGAAAGGCCACGCTCCTCCAAATAAAGTGATTCACAATGTGGTATCTGAATGCGTTGCATTGGAGATGCGAAGAGGATTGGTGGGGCATTCAGCTTGTGAAATAGGGTCTTATCACGGTTTGATTACACACAAAGCAGTCAGAGGATGGTCATGGAGTGCAAATTTGGCCAAATTACATCAGCCCAGTGCTATCTGCAAACGTATGCAGATGCTATGGCACCCAATGTAGCCAACACAGCGTCAAGAGGAAAAAGGTGAGAGATTTTGCTAAGAACAGGCTCAAGACACTGCTAGTTTGTACAACCAGCACATGTGATTAGAAAGTGCGCCTATTATCCCCAGAGCAGAGGTTAAAGCCTATTCTGTATGCCCATGCCTGTGTCTCACGTGGTATGTGCATGGGGATGTGTAGTGTTGTGGTGCTGGGGACTCAAAGATACGAGTCAGCTGCTGCCTATAAACAAGCCACTTCTGTTACAACTTCCCTCCTATCAGCTTCTGATAACAACTTCCTTCCTACCCTCTTTCCCAAGCTAGCACGTGCTGACACATTGTGCAACAAAACCAGTTGGGCAAGAAATTTAAAAGTATTTAAGAAGCCCAAGGATGTGCACTTTATGCCATTAAGATGCGGAGACTTGCTAGGAATGGTCCAGATCATCAGGTGTGTATGCATTCTCTTTACGTTGTGGTAACACGGTAGAATAAAAAGAGGATCTCTGCCTCTTTCAGCTCCTGGTACAGCTCAGAACATAATAAATCCCAGGACTTTCCATGAACAGCAGGACTGTTCAAACACAGAGGAGACCCCATAGTCTCCTTTACAAACAGAAAGCAGGTGCCAGAGCTGTGATCTAGACCCTTGTTACAAAAAGGCTGAGCACCCCATTCCCTGCTCTTGCATGAGATACTGTGCCATTGTACCAACCTCCCTCTTCCAGTTTCCTCTCCTTTTCCCTCAGGCTCCTCTCGCAGAAACGGATCTTCCTAACAAAGTCACTGTGTGCTTCATGCAGCATGTTACTCCTTCTTTTTGCTTCCACTGGATCATTTTTCTTTCTCCAGGGATCTGGGTGTCAGCACAGCAAAGAAAGAGATCCTGCCACAACAACTGAAGAGCACATTATGATTGTGGTGCGGTTGAGAAGCCTGAGGAACAGGATGCCATTTAGAGGGACCTGGACAAGCTCGAGAAGTGGGCCCATGTGAACTTCATGAGGTTCAACAAGGCCAAGTGCAAGGTCCTGCACCTGGGTCGGGGCAAGCCCCAGTATCATTACAGGCTGGGGGATGAAGGGATTGAGAGCAGCCCTGCGGAGAAGGACTTGGGGGTACTGGTGGATGAAAAGCTGGACATGAGCCAGCAATGTGTACTCACAGTCCAGAAAGCCAACCGTATCCTGGGCTGCATCAAAAGCAGCGTGACCAGCAGGTCGAGGGAGGTGATTCTGCCCCTCTGCTCCGCTCTGGTGAGACCCCACCTGCAGTACTGCGTCCAGCTCTGGAGTCCTCAGCACGGGAAAGACGTGGACCTGTTGGAGCAGGTCCAAAGGAGGGCCACAAAAATGGTCAGAGGGATGGAACACCTCTCCTCTAAGGACAGGCTGAGAGAGTTGCCATGTTCAGCGTGGAGAAGGCTCCAGGGAGACCTTATTGCAGCCTTTCAGCACTGAAAGGGGGCTTATAAGAAAGATGGGGACAGACTTTTTAGCAGGGTCTGTTGTGATAGGACAAGGGGTAATGGTTTTAAACTAAAAGAGGGTAGATTTAGACTATATACGAGGAAGAAATTTTTTACAATGAGGGTGGTAAAACACTAGCACAGATTGCCCAGAGAGGTGGTGGATGCCCCATCCCTGGAAACATTCAAAGTCAGGTTGGATGGGGCTCATGGAAGATGTCCCTGGTCATTGTAGGGGGGTTGGAATAGATGACCTTCAAAGGTCCCTTCCAACCCAAACTATTCTATGATTCTATGACTTGCCAGTGCACTCAGCCACAGCACACTGACAGGCTCATCCTCCCATTTGTGAGATACCTTTGTTTATACTCTCCATACTACTCTGGTCAGGAGCTGCTGCCTAAGCCAAGCTGATAAGCCCTAGATGCATGTGGTAAGAGCTTCACATCCAGCTCATTTTAAAAGAAAGTGAATTAGAAAATTATGTTAAGATTCAGAGGGGAGAGTCAGGCCAGGGCCTGTTACTACAACAGTACGTAGCTTTATTTCAGATCAGTGAGACTTAGCCCCAGTGTTCCCAATCAGAGAAGCAAGATTTCAGTAAGGACAAGCATTCAGCTTTCAAACCTGTGGTTCCCTTGTGTCTGCAGCACACACCCGACCAGGCATAGATGCACATCTCTGAGGTAAAAGATGCCAAGATACCCTGGGGGAAAAATAGCTTCTGGAAGCAGGTACCTGCCACAGTCAAATAAAGCTTGCGTGCTTATGGATCAACAGGACAGACTCCCGGCTGCACTAGACCTTGTGCAGGTGTCAACATGATGTCTCTGGAAGAGAAATTGTGCTGGCTATGGAGAGCTGGGGGCTGCGTTGCTGAAGAGATTCAGAGAAGTTTGGCAGGCAGCTCCAAGGGCTGCCATGCTCTGGTCCTGAGGAGACAAAGCGACACCCCTATCTGTTTGTACTGAGTGAGGAATAATCTCTGTGAGAAACCAGCATGAACTGTGCCCACCTGCCTGGTCCTCATGGGAGAGCCTGAAACTGAAATAGGTGAAATAGAAAATGATGGAGAGTTTGGTAAACAAAACCACTGCAGTGGTTGCCAGAGATCTGTTTAAGATCTAGCACTCCAAATGTTCCCCAGAAATGTTTATCTAATATGAATATTATTCCTTAAGAAGTAGGATGTTGTTCTTTTCCTGAGTAGTTTAATTCTGCATTTTTTTAAGTCCTCAAAAGACTGAACTATGACCTGTGCTAAAACAACAGTAGATGTTGTTTAAACAGTAAGTAGGCTAAAGGGGAGAGAAAAAGAAATGTATTAACATTATGGGACTATTATGACAACACGTTGCAGACTCATATTAGCTAATAATACCTGACTGAGTTGACTCCTTTAACACTGGCAAAGGATAAGCAAGCCCTCAAAGTTCTTTATTTTGGTCAAGACTTAGCCTGATCTTTCAGTTTCCTGCCATGTCTCTCACTGAATTCCTTTTTCTCATTAAAAAAAAAAAGTCCCATCTGCCAAGAACTGCACATTCTTTTCTTCATTTCAAGTGCTGAACTCCGTTCCACTGAAATGCAGGAGCTCACCAATAAGCTCTATTTATCTGTACATTTTCTAGTAACCACAAGAGCTATCATCTTTAATACCTATAGAGCAGTTGAAAGTTGAAAAGCCAGCAGGAAAGGGTTAGAATGAATGGAGTTAAAAGTATACTGAGGTGAGTGTACTATAGAGAATATAATGACGATGAAGAATTCTCAAAGGGAGAAAGGAACAATTACCTGGACTAGGTGACTAGAAGAAAAAGAAACACAGAGGAGGTATTGGGCATTATTAACCTTTAAATTCTATATAAGGAATATCAATTTCTATTCTTCAGTCCATTACAAAGAACTCTCCTCTTGGTTCAGAACTAAACCCTGAAACATCCCCCAGCATATGATTACAGTGCCGTGGCAGGCCTGCACTATGGGATATGCTGTGCATAGATTTATCGCTATGTTTCTGCTTTAATCATTACTGATAGGAAGAAAACATGCTGTGTATGCACTTTTACTGAGATCTTTAAAATCTCCGTAAATTGTAAGAACTCTGTGATACCAAGATGCCATCCCAAGTACTCATTGAGACAAACTGTTAGATTCCTAATTACTTAAAATAACAGCTCTGTTGGTGCACACCTATGAGTAAAAGTTACCTGCATATCCCCATCCTCACTCCATGGTGGTTACCACAGCGATACTCTCCCCTTCTTTTGAATCAGGGTGTAGGCTCAACCACTAAATACCAGTGTAGGCTCGAGCGCAGTCCTCTCTCACATATCACACTGAGAAATTCTGACATGTCTGCAAAGAAACAGGGAGAAACAATGGTTAAGACCTCTCCGCCCATCCCATTTCTGCCCCAAACCCTGCACACAGGCAGCAAACTGTACACATATGGATGCTCTCACTGAGCTGCAACTCATTCTGAATAATAAGCAGGGGAGAAAAACGAATGTCTCAGGATTGCTCTAAAACTTCAAGGCCCTGCTCCAAAATCTTAGAACTTATAAAACATGTAGAAACCAGAAGGTATAGCCACACTGCACAAGGGGAAGCACCCCCACGTACACAACGCTGCATCAGACAGAAACTCCTAAGTGCAGAGCTATGAAAACCAGGTTTTCTTCTCTTATCAAAGACCTCTAGATGGAGCTACCTCTTTTGTTTTCAAACCAAGTAACAGCTAGTGAAGTTCTGCCAGCCATAAGGCGCGACAAGAGAAATACAATGCTATGTAAGGGAAGGAAGCTTAGGCATTTACAACAATGTACATGGGAGCATCATTTTGCATCCACGTTGCGCTGTCGTTAGATATTCTAAGCTTTTTCATAATCCCTTGAGAAACCAGCTGTGTTGCCAATGCCCTTGTATTGCTTAAAAAAGTTGCCCCTTCCAGAAGAGTAACGTTTGGGAGCGAAAAGAGAGTCAAACTCGACTGCAGACTGCTGAGATCTGAATGTAAATAACACACTAGATTCCCAGCTGGACAGAGATCAGCCAGGCTAATTTATATCAGTGGTGTGCCACTGATATACAGAAGTCTGGGAGCTGAGCTCAGTGCTGGACAAGGTCCCTATGAAGAGGGAAAGACTGCATAAATTGGGACACCAAAGAACTCCTTTGCCTCCTGTGATGGGGGGGCTTCATTTCTGGAAGGCATACCCCTTCCATGGACAGCGGTAGCAATTTTCCCAGCAGGGCCAGCCAGCCTGAAGAGAACTGGCTGCGCGAGTATCACACTCAGCCTGCGTGATCCCATAAGCCTGGAGAACAAGCCTTGAGGGTACCACCATGACAGCACTATGCACAGGAGGAACAACTAACAGTATTGTGTCCCTCTTTGCACTGCACTATTCCTTCCATGCCTGAGAACCGCAAAGCCCTGATTTTGGAAGGATTAAGGCAGCACACATCTCCCTTTAAACATGACCCCTAAACCCACCTGCACCCCATCACCCTTGCACAGGGTGAAGAGCACAGATGGGCAGGGTCCAGAGTCAGCATTTCATTTCCCCTAATTTCTCATCGGCCCTAAAAAAGCCCCTGGGAAGGCAGGGCACCCCTGCCGTCCCTTGGCAGCCGCAGTGTTTCCCTGCTGCCGGCGCCTGTTCCACTAGAGGGTCCCCTCAGCCCGCAGTGGGGCCACGCAGGGAGCTCTGCTGAGTGCTCCTCCTAATGAAACCTGAAGGCCAGGCCCGGGAAAGTAAAAATCAAACTTTACAGAAAGCATGCTGTAATTTTATGATGCGCTTTAATTTGATTCTGTTTAGTTGGAGCGGCCCCCTGGGCAGCCTGGGACCGCACCGTGCAGCGTACGGCTGTGCTTTCAACTAACAGTTCCAGCCTCTTCCAAGGACGTAAATGTTAAAGCCTCCTGTGCAATCAAAGCCAAAAATGACTCTGGGGAGTGAATGAAAAAAAACAGGAGGCCCGCAGGAGCTCATGTTTAAAATACATATTTAATCTTATTAAAGGGATAAGAGCAAAAATGTTCAGATCTCTAATATTATTTGCATTGTAGCAGTGCCTGAGGGGAGTCAAATAAGCATAGGACTGCCCTGTGCTAGGAACTGGACAAACACCTAGTAAGAAGCACAGAACTTGTCCCACATAACTTGCAATCAAAACAGATAAGCCATAAGGGAAGAAGGAAAACAGACCAAAGAAGGAAAAAGTGGTGGTCTGAGACTACCCTGCCGATGGGACAGAGCCAGGAGTACGACCTAGGTCAGTCACCCAGTTCCCCTACCAGGGTCCTCCTCCATGGCTCACGCTATCTCAAATGCTCTATGTTCACAGCGTGCCCTGGTTTTGCTGTGGTTTGTTTTTCCCCGGCTAGGTTACAAACATGGATGCACAGCTCTTCTGAAAGCCAGGTCCCCTGCAGTCCAGCTTCAGCTGAAGTAAAGCAGGTCACAGGAAAGACCTAGCATGAGTAAACATTAGCCTAAACTGTGACCTAGCGAAAAGAACCAAATATTTGGAAATGCCACCTATTTTCATGTCAATGGAAAATACACCCAGCACTTCAAGCTCTGCCTGTTCCAATACCTCCTATATCCCTGGAGATTGGTGGCTAAGTCTGCACCTGCCATATTCTAAGGGAACCTCAGAAGGACTTAGTGAGCAGTTTGGCTCACATAACTGGCTCTTCTAATGGTCAATTTTTCATCCAGATTAGTGATATTGTCCTGGAATTCATACAACTCCATCTTACTTCTGTGGGAAGTGACAACTCTTGGCTACAGCAAGCAAACTCCCTGCCCCCATTCTGCTCCATATTGGTGCAAGATCTGGTTTGCTTTCTACCAAACTGGGATCTTTCAACAGCCTCAAACCAATGAAAATGGTGGGTTGTGTGAATATTTGGAGGTGCTGCAGGGGTGTCGTTGATGTAATGGGATTAAATTATGAAGGAAATGTTAAGATACGTAACAGCCTCAGGTCCCTCACAGCAAACAAAGTAGAAGAATCATTAACTGGTAGGGCAGAAGAGAACTGTCTCGCAAAATGGATTGAAACATTCCACTGAAACAAAGCCCTCTGACGGGAAAGGTGGTGGTTTCCACCCAGGTCCCAGAGGGAAAGTCGGCTCAGCCCAGGATGGGATTTTGGTCAGCGTTAGAGACAGGTCAGCAGACAAGGCACTCTCATGGGATGTGGCACACCAAGGTGTAAATCCTAGGTTTGCAAAAGGACTTGGACTTGGGTCTTCAACATCTCTAGGGATTGCCCTAACCACAGGGCTGATTGCTATTTTGGTATCAGCTCTCTTACTCATGCAGCATTTTTGTAGTAAAAGTAGAAAAGAAGAAAACCCTGAGTTAATAACAAAAAAAAGTTTTCTTCAGAGGGCTGAAAAATTGTTTGCTTCCCCATACTAATTACTTAGCATCTACCTCACATGCCTGAAACCATCCCTGATGTCTGAAGAGCAAGTTGGATGGAAGGGATTTTTGTGAGCTGAGCACTACTGGACTTGATTTGAAAGCCCAGAAAATCTGTACGCAGGTACTTACTTATACCTGTCCTTATTGCAGAAATTATTGAAACCCCATTGACATTGCCAGGGGACTTTCCTGACTGAAAAAGGGATATAAGGATCTGTCCTGCAGCATTAAATGTGACTATTATAAAACTTGTCCAGATAGAGCTGGTGGTTCATTTTTCATTCAGACCTTGTCCTTTTTTTTTTTTTTTTTTTTGGGGGGGGGGGGGGGGGGGGGGGGCGCGGAGGGGGGGGCAGAGCTGGGAAGGGGGAATAAACCATGACAGATTTCTCACATAAAATTATATGATGTGGTTTTGACTAATATGAACATTTCTGATGTATGTGTCTATACAGCTCTGCCTGTAAAACATTTCAGGAGCCTTGAGCACAAGATGTGTTCTGGTATAGGTGGATTATACACGAACAAGCCGTGCAATGAATGCACACTCACACTCTCCCCAAAACCCCTGTGGGTTGGTAGATATCAAAACCAGAACCCGAAATTCCCTTTTGGAAGCCTTACATATGTGCTTGGAGCTTTCTGCCTGCATTTGATCGACTGATTTACAAAATGAATAGCAGAATGGCTGTCATTTCCCTGCTGATTTTGACAGTGGCTGCACCCTTGCAGCAATCAATGTTTTTTAATGGAAAACACCATGTATTTCAACTGGATTGCTTAGCTATATTTTGGCATTCTGTTTATGACAGACAATTATTTGTTACTGAATCCTTAGTGGTCCATAGCATCAACTTCATTCTAATTACCAAGGCAGCCAAGTAATAGTTTTCTCCATTTACAGATATTTGTAGGACTATAACCAGAAAGCAAGCCATGAGTGACTAGGCCAGTAAACAGAGCAGTTTGCTGACTAGTGTTTGTTTTATAACCTTTGGCACATCTTGATATGTACATAATAATAGTTCTTAACCCATAAATAATATTTTACAGAGGTCACACTATAGTTATTTAAGTTCAGGGGTTTATTTCCCAGAACACTAAGTAGCTGTGAATGAATTATGTTTAGTCTGATCTGCCACAGAAGGGTCATAAACTTATAAGTTGTAGCAAACCATGGAATATTACTCCTGTATGTCAGGCAAACTGTAAATGTAAAAGAATAATGCTTGATAAGGGGAAAGTCTTTTTATTTTGTTAAAGTAATACATGTTCCTAGGGAAAGACTATAAAAAGTCATGTTAACTTAAGTGACAATTTGGGCAATCTCTCCGCATACAGCTTGTGAATTCTGCTTGCTACAGGGGACTCTCTCTGCATGTCTGAGAGGCTACAAAATCCATTCTGAGCAGGCAATCTTTTTCTTTCTTGGCTCCCTTTGGCTTACAGTGTCCCAGAATTCACAGGAGGTGATGAGAGAAACTTTTGTGCCTTTGCATAGGGCTAATAAAAAAAGGGGTCATTAAATGTTGCCGATAGCCGGTTCAACTGCAACAGCCGTAGACAAAGAGAAGGCTACTACCTCATTTATTAAGTCTGATGAACACATAAGGGACAGGGAGGGAAGCGAACTAAGCTGCTGATCATCAGGTAGGGACTTAGATCACTTTGGAGGCTGCTCGGGGCCACCTGGCAAGGGAGGGTATAGCAGAAAGCAGTGGCAGGGAATTGAAAATGAAGACACCAAAGGGACTGTACATTCTGGGAAAGACGCTGTGTGCAGGAAACAGGAGATGGGAGCGTGCTTTTATAACAGAACGATATTTGTTAATTTCAAGACCAGCTGAGATAAAGAAATCCAGCCAAAGAGGAGTGGGAAAAGCTCCCAAGTCCTGAAGAAAAGACATAGGCAGTAAGAGTGAGAAAGAGCCTGACTTGCAAGAACTTTGCCTTGATCCCTAAGAGCACACAAAAGTGAGGAAAGCAGGGAAGTGCATCTGAGTCTATATGGGTTTTGGTGCTCATTATAGTAATGACTTCAAAGCAATAACTGAATTTAGAACCTGCTGCAAAACCTGAGTTTCTGTGTGCTTCCACCATCCCTTGTCCCCAAAGCAGCGAACTGCAAGGTTAGGGCCCTAGGAAAAGGCAGTTTTAGGCAAGGAGGAAGAGAAACACGGGTCCTGAGGCTGTTCAGCTGCTGTACCAGTAACTCCTATTTCAGGGAAGAGGTAACGGAACCTGTGCTGGGGTTACACCCAGGACAGGGCCCCCACTGCCAGCTAATCTGACGAAAGGATGCAGGAGAGCCAGCTGACCACATATGGGCCCGCACTCATGGCCCCAGCAGCAGCTGGCACACTTGAGTGCACGTCGCACTTTTCTTCCCAGGGCCTGCCCTGCCTCGCCTGTGGCAGGTACAGCACTGTGCTATCCCCAGCTTTTTGTTACCAGATGAACTGGAGAAAGCCGAGGGCTCTTAAAAATCTGAAAAGTTTCACGGGTGACCTTTAAGGGATGCCGTACTGAGGCGGCGACAACTTCCCAAAACAGAAATAAAGTATGAACCAAGAGGATCAATAATGAAGATCGGATCATTCCGGTTCTCCAAAGTTTTCTGACTCCAACCAACTACTTTGCTCCTGCTATCTGCAGGGGGCCTTGCTGTGAAATTCTATCTGGCCTGGAGACTTTCAAGAAGAGGAGATAAATAAAAATAAAGCAAAAAGTCACCAGCTGCATTTTTCAAGTTTGCACTCCTAGTGCTAGATGCCTAAATCCAGGATTAGCTGTTGTGAGAGTGCTGTGGCATGGTGAGACAGGACCTAGTTCACCACCCAGCTGAGCCCTCTGTTATTTGCAAGTTGTGTTAATGTTCTGGCACTTCCTTCTATACAAAATCTGTCCTGCCTAAATGAATACTTGCCTACCGGTGGGGGAGATTTTTAAAGTAAAAATATGACAGTGAATTGTTGAGTTCCCACTGAAAGCCAGCAGGAGATGCATGCCTAACTTGTTCGTTTGCCTTGAAAAACTCCAATGAACATTATTTTGAAATTCATTAACTATTGAAAAGAAAATAAAATTGGGGTGATTTTTCTTGACTTCAAGAAATTTAAGAACAAATGATTTCTTCTGTGTGTAACTTTGGAGGGAACCTCGTGGAACTCAAAAACAAGCCTTTTAAATAAAATAAAAACACTCTTAACTGTCCTGACTGTACTGCAAGTATTCCAATTCATAGGCACTTTCTTATGATGCTGAATTAAAACTGAATTGTAATTTCTGAGGGTGGGGGTCTAAAACCAAGGGGTTCTGTGAACAGCGTAACTTCTGAAACCTGGTTTCCCATGGCTGTGTCTCATGCTTGGATCATCCTGCGTCTAATATAGCATGAACTCCAGCAGAGGCTTCTCCTCATCTTGGGGTCTTAAGTATGACTGTTCCTCATGTATTTCCCATTTCTATTAATACAGCAGAGGCTGTGCTGCAGCCTTTCTCTTGGGGGGGGCACTCATTTGTACCTTTCCCTTTTCCACAGACACCTGTTTCCATAAAACCTGTAGGAATCCTCTGCGAATGCTTACTTTGAATCTTCTTCCTGTTTGTCTGATTTGGTTGAAATTCACTAAAAATTTCAAAACTTTTCTTGCGTGAATGGAAGCCAAAAATACAGGCACAGGAAAATGTGATCTATTAGCTAATTTTGTTTGTTTCCTTATCCATAATGATAATTTCAGCTATATTTTATCACTGATTTTATTTATCATGAAATTTCAATTCAAAATAATGGGAAAATGAAATAAATTGACTAACCATAACATCTCCTATGCCCAAAGAAGTTTAAGGAACAGAGGCCTTGGGCTCCCTGGTGATCCAAACAAGTGAAGTGTCACAAAGCTCCTGGCTGTGCTCTATGAACATCCATTTCAGAGATACCAGCATGAGGTCATGTTGTATTTTTTATTATCTGTATTTTAATTCAAGCATTTGAGATAACAGCAAATAACATCACTGTTATATAAAGCATAATAATTGCTCAGTCCTTTACTTGCCACCTCAGCCACCAGACAACAGTGGGATATAAAAAGGTTCACAGGTATTTCCTAGGGAGTGAAACCTCAGGAAACAACGTAGTATAAAGACTGCCAGTTTTCAAGGCTGCTTTATACATAGGTGCTATTGCCCTTGACTGGACAGAAGATACATAGTGACACTGCTACATTTCTAGGGCTTATACAGCCAACAGGACTGGGATTGAAGGTCTCGCGCTTGATTTCTGAGTGCAATACATTCCGTTTCATTCTGGTAAAGAGGACATTTACAAAACAAGGTGTTTTAAAGCCTGACATAATTGTCTGATCAGAAGGAAACATCAGCTTATTACTTACTCAATACATTGTATTTATTCAATGCTTTAAATAAACAGATGATGCCCTCAAGGATGCTATTGTGACAAGCAACGTACAAGTAAAGAATGAAAAAAGCTCGTCATCTCCCAAGAGGTCTCATGCCCATACCTAGTTCTGTTAAACATACGGGAATTTCAGCATCTGGACCCACAGGCATGTTTGTGACCATCAGTTCCTTGCTACCTACACCTACCTGTTATAAACACAGCCACTCTGTGTTGTTCACAGAAGACATCACTTTAAGCTGCAGTTTTCCATGCCTGCACTTTTTGCTGAACTGAAAACCTACACTGGTGTCACTGGAATTTCTAAGGGAAGCTTAGTCAAGCAAGCAAAGTCAATAGCTGTTGGTTGCCTAAATAAAACTGGAAGTGTCCTTTTGAAAATCCTAGCCCTGGAATTTTAGGTGCACCAGAAATAAAAAATTACTCTTTCTGCTGCTATTACTAAATACAATATAGGATAACTCATTCAAGATGCTGTATTTATCTTTTCTAGACATGAATCATTTCCTAGCACCACAAAGCATCACTCAAGCACCACTCTTTGCTCCCTATAATTTACAGTGTAGTCAACCTTGACTAATCATCCTAATTATGTCTGGTACTTAGGACTGTAGCACATCTCCTCCCCCCAGATATACACATGCAAGATTAACAATACTTTGAACATATCATGTTTTCTTCCCAGCTTTTAAAAGTGACATTTCTAAATTAATATGAGATCATTATTTATTAATTACAATAGTGCCTAAAAATCCCAAATACTATTTTTCAAACAGAACACAGATAGAGATGTAAAAGCCCTATAGATGAAAGGCCCAGAAACACAGTCAAGTTACAGCAGTTTCAATTACCACAGGTCAGCAAAACTGTAGTTACTGAGCATGTGCATGTTCTTAATCCGTTGCAGATAAGACATAAAATGGATTAACTCAAACCTCTCTTAGTCAGATATAAGTCAATGTATTTTACCTTGCTTTTCTTGCATGGCCCCAGTGAAGAGGTACTGCTTAGCTGTGGTGTTAAGCCAGGGTAACTCATCAGGGCACCTGAGCCCCGTGGCACTCCCTGTATCACCCAGGCATGGGTGCAATCATCCCTGAGGACCACGGGTATACAGGGTACTACAAAGCACAATACCAAACACATGTGCTTCCTACCACCCTCTGCAAAAAGGGCAGATTAATAGATAATTAACATGTATTGACTTGTCTTGTGGTGCTTATAAAATGTGTTTTGCATTATGTTTTTGTAACAGTTGGCTAGCAAGCCTTGACCTGCAAGGGTTAGGATGAATACCTGCACAGCTGGAGCCTTCGGTGGCCAATCACAGCCCTGCTCTCATCATTTCCCGGTTTTATAAATGTAAATATTGGAGGTCTTGTTTAAACCTTCAGAACCTAAACATGTCATCACTATTAATAACATATGTTATAAGACACCACATGCTGGCAAAATAACCTGCAGTAAATGACACCAAAAATATTGAAAAGCTTAGCATAAAATTGAAACTTGTTAATGGTACACTGTGCAGTTTGGCATACAACTAGAGACAAGAATTCCACACAATGGGACTGTGTGAGTGCTAACAGCAGGCTCCCACAAGATAAAATAAACTTGTTTTATGGACATGAGGAATTGATTTTTAATGAGATTCTGCTCGGCCGTAACATCATCCTGGGAGGGTGAGCTGGTTTTCCCCTTGCCTCTGGTGCAAAATTATAGTTTGCAGAATAAAGACGCATTTAAATTAGGCCAATGGATTTGCACCTTCATCATATTAAGTGAAAAGTAGGTGTTATCCCAGGTCTGAGTATAAAATGGTTGTTAAAATGCCTACATAGAAGACCTTCTCTTCCTTGCATTACCTATCTGTATGTTCTGGCATCAGGAGGTCAGCCTACAAGCAGAACACACACTCCTCGAGTTCTTTAGGAGATAAATTACCTCGCAAGCTTATTTGCTGAAGGACAGAAGATTAGTAAAAAAGGGGATAAATCTCTCTCTTTAGAGAAGCTGATTACAAGCCTTTGAATTTATCTTTTCATGTCCAGGTCTCAACTGCTGTTAAGAAAACATTAAAATGTAAAGAGCTTATCAAACTTGCAGTTTGATGTCAAATCGCTGACACATTCAGTCACAGCAAGAAAGGACTGTCCCTTTGCTGCCTATTCACATTTGATTATCTCCCTTATTCATTCCATCAGTTAAAATGAATACTAAACCTCCTCTTTGAACCCCAGAAAGAAAACCAGAGTCAAACAGATGGATAGTGCCTTGTAACCAGGCAGAACCTGGAGAAAAACAGAAGACAAAAGCAAGAACAACTATCAAGCCTCTTCAGCTTTAAACTCAAAACATTTTCTTTACAAAGAAATCACACTTTTGCTTCCCAAATCAATGTCACTTGGCCCTGAACAAGCTGAGCTGCACAGCGTTGTTGCTTTTCTTTCCTCTCTGCTGTTATGGTTTGCACTGTTTGTGTGCAATCATTGGCTTTTAATTGCCTTCTATTGCCTATTTCATTTGTCAATAAATAGAAAGTGCAGACCTATCACCAAAGGCCTTACATCTGTTTCTCATACATCTTAGCCACCCATGGTGCCTTAAGCTAAAGCTATCCCCTACTGCTAACCAGGCTACCAGTTTATTAGGGTTTTTTCCCTGCCCTTTTAAAAAGATGAAAGTTCCTAAAAGCTTTTTTTGTGCAAGTGATGGTTGAAGTTAATGAAGTAAGCATCTGTTAGGTGAGAGAAGGTCACCCTGGGGTTGGGCACCTCCCAGTGGTGGAACTGGCATTAACCCAGCGATTAGTATGTGATGACAACACCTTAAAGATAATTAGTTGACAATGAGTTGAGAGCCTGTTAACCCCTTTAACACCTTATAGTTTATGATTATAATGAAACACTTTGGGACAAAACAAAATAGATCTAGTTTTCCTTGAGTGATTTACCATTTCTTCGGTGTTTCACTTATCATTTTTGTGACCTTCTTCCAAAGAAAGAAACAGCTGCCAGCAGCACAGAGCATGTTTCTTTATCTTCATCAACCAGGGCTGAAATGCAGCACCAGCTTTCTGTCCATTTTTCTCCACTAGCTATGAGGTTAAAGACTCTTTGGCCTGGGGTAGGGGCCATTGCTTGGGTAGACACATGAGAACAGATACAGGTAAATGAATGGCATTTCTCATGTGACTGAAGGCTGAAATGTCAAGCTAAATTTTTTTTCAGGTGTTTTTTCACGCTGATGCAGACATACCCCTAAAATTTTAATGGAGGCCATTGGATTTGACTCACCTGAATGTTACAGCTGGGCACAGTCAGGCTTTCCTCAGAAACAAGGGCTACTTAGCAGAACAAGAGAGAGGCTTTTATAAACGAAGTTGTAAGAAAGGCAGGATCAGACCACATCTCCATTTGAGTGAAGCAAACAGGAAACAGCATTGATCATGGGTGTGGGGAGACAACGACGAGGAGGAAGCAAATGGAGAACAACTGGCAGCCTGCTGTGATTTATATACACTGGCATTTCCCATCTTCATTCATTCACTCAATGTGTTTAATCATGACATGAGAGCTCAAATGAATTATGACTGGCAGTAGCTCAAGAAATTTGGCAATAGCAAAGTAAAACAAATCTGTGCACAGCATTCAAGAAACGCCTGTCTTGAGATTAAAAATAAAATTCCATTTATTTTAGAAAGATACGTTTCTTGCTTCCCTCTTCCTTTGCACTTTCTAATTCAATGTGATAAAGGCAGTCCTGGTGAGAAAATTTTATGAGAACATGTCCTTGCACCATTTTTTGACACAGACCCAGGACAAGGACTTGTCTTGCTTTCATTAGGTTTAGCGTAGGACTTCTATTGATTTCAACAGGAACAGGCTTTATGTTTGGTATGTACCCAAATACATGGCTATCATCTAAGCTACTCTGAAAACTTTCTGAAACGTGCCCATCATTAACAATTACCAGGGTACTAAGATGCACAATAGTTCCACACAATTCTCATTTCTCCTGTGCCTCCCATTTCAGTCCTTTACAGTGCTTTAAAAACATCAGTAAATTAAGTTCCATTGTGGCAAACCTTCCCTGGAGAGACTTTTATTCCCAGGTGACAGGCAAGGCAGGGCTTGCAAAGGATACCCACAGCAGTTACAACCCAGACCTCCTGGCTCCCAGCCTTGTGCTTAACTGCTAATTAAATACATCTAGATTAATGCAGAAAATGTAGAGAGTTTTGTTATGCTTTTTAGATTTAAAGGCAATATATAGATTCAGCACTGTATCGAATGTCCATAAACTCAAAAATAAAGTATTTCCAGCAATTTCTAAGTCCCTTATTAACTAGCTTGTACTACTGGGTAGTACCGAGCTTAAGGAAAACTTGCTATCATTTATCTTAATAGGATTCTAGGAATAGAAAGACTGTCCTTTTCCAAAAGTCAAGACTGATTTGCCTCTCTGATGTTATGACCACCAGTTCTTCTAGCAGTGAAAGAACTCATAATAACTTCATCTTAAACACAGTTAGCGAATGTAATTTGCTATTGTAGGTAGATGGGTCATAAAATCAGAATTCCTGGAATACATCATTGATTGTTTGAGTCTTGATGATTAAATGTGATTCAGGGCTAATTAATCAATCCAATCCATGACAGAGCAGAAAAATATGCTTAAAATGCCATACAGAATCAGATTCTCTTGCCTGAGGGGTATTGGTCTCATATTGGTCTTTAGATTTATTGGTTCCTCTTCCTGCAAGCCTTAAATGCATGATTAGTCACAATGTTAAGTACAGAATTATTTGTCTGACTATGAATTTCAAAAATATGGCTCATAATTAATGATGGAATGAAAAGGACAACTTTATGGGCTGAAACACCAGCTAGTATAAAAAGGCCTGGCTCCACTGGCTTCAGCAGAGCTATGGAAATTCATGCCAGCTGAGGATCTGTCCTCATCTCTACAAAATCTTTTTTAGCCAGTTATTTCCTTCATCCATTTTTAAACTACTTTAGAACATTGCTCTGGGGAACCCATCTAAAATATCTGTTTATAATGGGATTCTGTGTTAAGCTGCACAATCTTGTTGAATTCAGTTTTTACCTGCCTTTCTTGTTATCTCACCAAAAATGATGAAAACTCATGCTGATTTCAGCATACATAAATCCAGAAAACACGCAACTCGGACAGGTATGTTGGAAACAGGAGCTACGCGAAAGTCTTAAAAGTAGCTGGATGTGGAATAAGTGGAATTATCAAGAACGTCAAGGAATGGTGCTCTTTTTTTCATACGATTGACAATTTCTTTCAAAGATGCTTACAGCACTGTTGCCACCACCCTGCTCTGTTGTGGGCTGCTGCCTCCTCGGGGGGTCAATCCAGCTCACTTACCAGCTGGATTTGCATTATCCCAGCAAAATGGTAACAGTTGGTTTGGTTTTGTTGATCATAAAGTACTTACTTAAGAATTTTCAAGCCATATAGTAAGGTGTCCAGTCATTTTCAGCTCTCAATGAGAAAAATTTGTCAACATACAAGGATTTGCATATTAGGTATTTCACCCCACCATCTAATCTCACAAATAGGGCAAACCAAAGCATACAGGCTGTATAGGTTAGGTATTTTGATGGAGCAACAGTATGTTATCCATGTCTTATAACCAGGAAGGAATAGTATGAGTGGGACATTTTGACAGACATTATTATTACTACTTAGTTTCACAACGTTGTTCTACAGAGGTGTGACCACAGCCAGAATGCAAAGCCGTGCAATGGCTAATCTCATCAGCAGCTTCTGTGACAGCATTCTTACTAACCAGCAAACCTCTCCCCAATTGGAGAGAAGCAGGAACAGGATGGACATGCACATCCTGTTGTTCAGTCATGAAACCTACTTGACTGGCTGCTCAGCAAAATGGTCACTGCTTAAGCAAATGTCTTCAGCTGAAGAAGTTACCAGCATTAAGTCATTTGAAAAAAGAAGATCTCTGATGAGCAGCACTGCAGATGGAGAAACTTTCCATTGGTATAGAACTAAATAAATATTCCTCTCTCAATGTCAGCAAAATGCCTCCGCCAGCACAGCCAAGAAAAAGAAGGAAACCAGCGTGGGAGCCAGCACACAACCTTGTTTGGGGCTGCTTGAGACAGGAATGGAGTCTGATATGTTGCCATTTTCCATACACTGGCCATCACGGAAAAATAAAGTGACAGAAATAAACTTTGTGGGACTTCAAAAAGATGAACAAAATTTTCCAGACCCCCTCATGATTTTACAGTGTTAAAAGCTATTGCTAGATCAACCAACAAATTTTCTCCCAAGCCCTTTTCCTGAAGTTGACAGAGATCCTATGTATAGAGCATGACCAGACCTAAATCCACTAAAACTTAGGGAAATGTTGAGACCACGTGAGGATCTTTTCAGTAACAGAGACTAGGAAAATGCCAGGAGAATGTCATAGTTTGCTTTGTCACTGTTATGTTTAGAGAAGTTTATACAAGTTGCAAGCCTGTGTCATTGACTTTTGCTTTCAGATAATGCTAAAGATTTAAGCAAGCTTCCTTCTAGAAGGGTAATCACATTCCTCCAAAGGTCACTTGTCCTTACGTTTATTTAATAGCAGCCTATGTTTGTCATGTCCCATACCATGATTATCTGTGGCCTGTTCTTCAGGCCAGCGATGTCACTGCAACTCCATCATGTCTTATTAGTACTGCTGCTGGTCTGCCCATGAATGCCAGCTTTGAGAGATTACCCTATTTATACAGCAGCTGGTATCTGCTCTGAAGGCTCTTCCAGTATCCACAGCTCACTCAGTAGAAAGTAACACCAATCCTGTCATTTTCTCTGAACCACGTTGTCTAATTTATTCTAAATTATAAAGGTAAGTGACTTAAGACCCATAATAAAGAGGCATCAAACCTTAACAATCCTCTTTTCAAATGAAAGTTTCCGTGGATAAAGAGTGTGCTTCTGCCCAGGTCAGACTAACTTTTTATAGTTTGAATTTAAGGGCAGGAAGGGACTTATGCAGCGTGTTGCTTCATGGGAGACCTTGGCCATTTGACAGACATGTCCAAGGGCCACCCAGCATGGGAGACTGGAAGTTATAAAAAGAATCTCTTACCTCCCGGCATGGGAGACTGGAAGTTATAAAAAGAATCTCTTACCAGCCCTTTTAGGGAGGGACAGATACTGACTTCATTTTCTGGAGGAGAAGACAAGGGAATTTATCGTAGAATTAGAAGGCTCTGAGCGAAGAGCATGTGAGAGGGGTGAGGAAACTTAAAAAAGCAAATATGCAAGAAGTGTTTATTTTTTTTTAAATCTGTATATTTCTCTCAGAAGCAGATGTAGATTAGTACCATTATTAATTAACAAAATCAGAAAACTTTATTCATCAATTTTCTGTGTTTCAGCTATTATGTGCCTCTGAAAATATGGCCTCTAAGACTAGAGAACGTAAAAGCCTGGAGCTCTGCAGAGGATATTTGTACTAGCTGGAGCATCTTTGAGGCTTTGTGGAGGTTTCAAGTGGACAATAAGGTCCATTTTTGCAAAAGAGAACAGAGAAAAGGCACCTTAGGAAGCATGCCAGATAGAGGAGGACTGAGGTCATGTTATGCCCAATCCATACCAAGGGAACATTAAGGCTAAGCAGGCCTTGTGTGGTGAGACCAGTTGTGTGTCCAGCTGGAGAAACTCTACCGGGGCCATGTGACATGCAATGTTCAGTTTTCGTTAACATCTGTGTGGTCTAATTTTCTATTACTGTCAGCAAGTTATTTCTAGGAGTGCCAGGTTATTTTGTCCATAAACATTGTCCCCATCACACATTTCTAATTTTAACCCTATTTGTCTCCAGTTGATTTACATTTGGCCAGAAGCAAATTACCTATTGGAAGCATTTATTGAAAATTAATTAGGTGGCTAAAATACCTCCAGCAGATTCTGTTAACAGTGTTTGTTCCTTGTGGCTCTCCAGAATACAGCATTTTCCAGTTAAAACACCTAGCAATTAAAAAAAAATCCATAAAGTAAATGATATAATTAGTTCCAGAATGGAACTTAGTCTCTTTGAAATCAGATGCTTTCTTCTAAGGCTACAGTGCCATACAATAGCAAGGGGTTTATAGTGCCAGGGGATTTTCGATAGAGGAGAGAGTAAGCACTTACAATAGCTAAGCCACTGCATGAAGCAAAATGAAGGTGTCCTTGCTACCTTAAAATCGGCCAGGCATACAGGATAACTGTGCAAATACCAAAGTGGGGAAGAGGAGAGAAGACAACGTGTATGAAGCCAGATTAAAAGGAAAAATACAGAATTAAATCAGAGGCAATAACAGCACCCAAGAACATGGAAAAACACACTGCATCTCTCTAAAGAAAAGCCAGGATGTTAACATGATTTACTGCAAATAGTTCCACAACATTAAAATGAGTTTTTATTTTCTGTGTGTGCTGCTTCAAAGAACAACTCTGTGGGCTCATAAAAATGCAGAGAACAAATAGGGGCCTCTAAGACCAATTTATATGCCATGCCCACTGTGCACTGAGACACATATAATCTGTAAAATGTCAGCTTCAAAGTTCCACAGAGATTGGTGTTAACCCTGACCTCCGACCTTGCCGACTCTAGCTGGGCCCTCATGCTCTCTTAACCAGCTGTTTTAGATAAATGTGCTCCATTTTTAAAGAGATTGTCTCAGAGTTTTACGTGAATAGTAGTAATATTATTAACTCTCGCTGAAAAAACCACCTTAACCGAGAGTCTTTACAGATGGGCCAATCAAAGTCTTACCCCATGCAGAGAGTGGTGGGTTAATAAATATGTCATTGGACTGAAAATATTTAAACAACACCGGGAGAAAAGAGCAAGGCATACGACAAAAGGAAAGCATATTAGTACTGTTTCCTGTCAAAATACACAGAGGAAGCACTTTACTTTGACCATTTTCCTCATAAAGAGACACGGTAGGCCAAAACAAACAAAGCTAAGGAATCTGGTTTATCCCACTGTTGGATACTGAGGACTATCAACTTAAATGAAGTAAGGTTGAGTGACCAAAACCAGGGTCTCCTTGACAAGACTGTTAATTGAACATATCAGCAAAGGTAATCACACAAACTGTGGCCCCATCGATCAATACTTCCATTTTATAAGGCCTTGTATATGTTTTTCATATTTTACTTTATGTATCTCTCCAAAGGTAGGTGGGTGATTAGCCTCTCATAGTCTGTCGGAAGTCCAAAAGTATGATGTAGCCTGCTGGTTTGGCAAACCATGGACAAAGTCTAAATCATCCTCTTGGAAGGAAAATGTTGAAGTTCAAGGGCAGACAGTGTATTTTAGACAACAAAGAAGCAGCTGGTGTCCACTCATAATAAATAAAAATAAGTTGGGGTCAGAAATACAAGTCAACTGTCTCCCCATTCACTGAACATGAGCCAAAGACAACTGGAGTCAAAGGGAAAGCTCAGAATGATTTCACGAGGTTTTGACTCAGACCCACTGTGAATCCAGACCTACTTCTCGTGTAGATGGGGTGAGAATATAGCCACAGATTTCCACAGGACTTGGGTCTGGCTCTTCAGCATTGCATTCAGAAACCACCCACCCTTCTTTTTTTGCTACTGATATGTTGAAAAACTTTCTGAATAGATTAAAGAAAAAAATGTAACTCCTTAGAAGCCACAACAAACACAAAAATACTGCATGTCAGTTAAAAAAATAGAAGATTTAGAAATATTGCTGTTTTTTAATAAATAAAAAAGTATTTCAATTCAAGCCACTGTTTAAAATATTGCAGACAAATTGTTTTCACACTATTTACACAGTACAAACCAATCCTCTCACTGCGCTTCTAAACCCTCACTATAGTCTTTCTGGGTTAGCAGATAACGATAATGTTGAGAAATCAAATACACAACTGTCAGAACATGGAAAGTTAGAACTGAAAGCTCAACTTTTGCTCTTCCCTTCAGTACCTCATGACTCAAAAAAGAAAACCTTCCTATCATTACCAGTTGTTTGATTGTTACTGTAATACAAACAATAATCTCATTCACTCACATTCACTGTACCCCGCCTGCAAAATTGACTTAGTTTTAAGCATCAAAATGAGATTGACAAGAAAGAGGAGTTTGAAGAATAACTCACCATCCTCCAAGCTTTAGCATATTTAAACATCTGCTTTCTCAGCTGTCTTTACCTTAAAGTTTGAAATTTTCCAAATTCTTTGACAACGCCAATAAATCAGGTTTGAAAGTTATTTTCCACATTATTGGATTAATGTTTTCTAAACAGAGCATAACCTCCCGCTAGAAAATGCAAAACACACACACATATGCACTGGTGAGAGAATTTGACAGAGACACAACAAATGAAAAGGGACAGAAACAAACAGAGGCTTCAACAGATACAATAAATACAAACAAAAATTACAAATAAATACAAGCAATAAATATAATAAATAAAAACCTGTAATTATTTAATATTTCTTATTGCATTTATATAATATATAATTTAATATTTAATGTAATATAAAAATCTAAAATACTTTCCAACAGAGGAAACATTAGGAAGTCTGAGGACAGGACGTACAGAAATCCTTTACATAGGATTGATCTGTGGCTGCTTCTTTGTCAGCCTTCTTTAGTACACAAATTGGCTCCCTAGAAAATCTGTTTGTTTTTGAAATGTAATCTCCTTAAATGGCACGGGAGATAAAATGAGTTTAAATTACAGGCAAAACAAGTTTGTGAAGGTAAACATTTTGTTTTCTAAATCCCCAAAATAGGTTAATAGTTTCGCGTTCTGTGAACTTCAGGAGGTTTGCCTTTCCCCACATGAAATATTTACTTCCTGTTCCCACTTGTGTCAACAGAAATTCTGTTGACTAACAGGGAAGCAAAAAAGGGCATGAACACATGAACCAACCTAAATAAGAAACATGTTGCTTAATGCTTGTTTATGGTGAAAATCCAATTATGGTTCCTCAGGATGTCTGAACAGTATGACAAAGCCCTTGGGAAGTAGTAGATTGTCTTGATTTCAATTACACCTCTTTCGAGGAATAAGAAGCTGTTCATCCTTGAAGTTGATCCATTTTTTTAAACCAAATATTGTTTCTACTAGAAACATGAACCCATCTTTGCCTTTCATTAGGATGCTGTGAGCTCTATGTGGAAATCCAACAGAAAGCATATCGTGGAGCAGCAGTAACCCTCTTTGTAAACCTCCCACAAATTTGTAAATCTAACCTTACACTTCTCTCTGCATCACCTCTGTATTTTTCACATCCAGCATAGGGCTTTGTCCTCTCCCTCTTCCCCCTTGGCACAGCTTGCTTGTTGGTAGCACTCCCATGTTACTGGTTCCCTTTAAAACTCTCTGTGGGAAAAAAGCTTCTCTTGCTCACCCTTGATCTGGTCACTGCCTCTCTTGTGTTAACGTAGACATCACAGCCCTGTGGTTAAGGTACTGGCCTCATATTTGGCAAACTCGGGCTCACATCCTTTCCCTACCAAAAACCTCCTGTGTGGCCTTGGGTGAATCACGAAAGGCTTAATCATAAAGCATCTTTTGGTGCCCCACTCACAAACGTAGATCTTCAGCACCCTAGATGCAGTGCTACTTGAGCCTGTATATCTAGATTACCACCCTCACAGTCTCTTGTTGCTGGGCATGTGTACAACCACTCCAACGCTGAGCATGTGTACAACTCCAACCGTTCAGCCACAAGGAAACATTTACCAGATCCCACACAGCACAAAACATCACAAAGAGAGATGTGTGGAAAGGTGTTGCTCTTACATATCCAGTATAGAGAAGGTGGGAACTTTCTCCACAGATGTGCTAAGCTTCACATTTTTTCCTGCCCAATTCAAGCCTCTCACCTTCCTAGAGATTTTCCTAATTACTGCACTATAGGATACTTGGAGGTAGGACTTTTTCAGTCTCTCCTGTTTGTACAAAATAATTAAATGCTTATTGGAGCAACTGCTGTTGCCTGAGTGATTGTGCTAACCACCAAGCTAGAACAATTCACCCTCTGACCCCTCACACATCTAAGCGTTTAGAAAAATTACTCCTTGTAACATTACGGAGCTGCAGTTTTCAACAGTTTTCAATTTACAAGCCCCCTAATTTTTTTTCCAAAAGAGGTATATATCCTTGCATAGAGAATTTAAACCAACTGACAATAGGCCTGCTTCTGTTACTTGTTTTTCATGGACCTCTTGGAGTATTCTACAGACTCCCAGAGGTACACAGACCACAGGCTGAAAAACACTGTTGCAAAGGAAAAAAAGCACAGGTTTAATAACATTGGCTCATTCTCCTGACGCCTTAAGACTACTGCCTTCATAATGCATGTTCTGCAGACCTTGGCTCTGAGAAGACGGAATATGAGACGCAATCTAGATGTTCACCTGCCAAGTGAGGAAAATCCTTTCCTTTCCCAATGAGACACAAGTATTGGCACAGGAGGTCCCTAAAACCAAGTGTTTGCTGTTGTGGTGATATGCATTCAAAAAAGACAGATGTGTGTGAAACAAGATCCTCCATTCCATAAGATCCCACTGTACTATAAGAAAGTCATACGGGAACTCTGACACAGGCAGAGACTGTTAAGTTTTGAATTGCGAAAGACATGGTTTGCTCCCTTTCCCCCTCCCTGCAAACAAAAAGGAAGGGAAAGAGACATGTCCCTACCTGGTGTTGATGGAAAGCACATTTCAGCTAATCTGGAGTCATTTCTGAGCTAGGGCTTACGGTAATAATGTCACAGCTGCAATACCTGATTGTTAGAATCACCCTAAGATATTCATGACGAGCAGGAGCTCAGCCTGAACATGGTGAAAAAAATGCAGTAACAAAATCAACAAAGTTGCAGACATTCTGACATCTTATTTCTCTAAAGAGTTAGAGTGGATTTTGCACTTAAAGGTCTGTTTCGTAATCACTTTATGCTCCCTTTAATCACTGAAGAGAATGAACTAGACCACTTCCAGATTTAGCTCATCTGAATTGCTTCGGACATCTTCAATAAGATAAACCACACGCTCCATGTGCCTCTCTCCATGGGCTACAAAGAAATGCAGAATATTAGCACAGTGCAGAGGACTACGCTGTAGGCACTTCCATTTGGACAGATGAAACCCACCCCTCACATTTAACTAGTGCTGGTTCAAATTTTCTGGTGGAATAGCAAAAATGCAATGTCTTCAGCAAAGAAAATATCCATTTCTGTAATCAACTTTGCAGACACATTTTTATTTTCCTGTTGGGAGCCTGGGATATTTACCTTTGGTCAATATTCATTTCTGCACACATGACTCACCAAAATAGGGGCTGCAGGCCAAGCACCTCAAGGCCCTGTAGGCTGCGATGCGTAGCTGGACTATGTTTCCTGTGATGGACTGTGGCAGTTTTGGCAACTGGGAAAGAAAAATCCAGCTACTACTTATCTGGAGCTGGAACAAACTCCTGTAATCTGGGCTTGCATATGAAGGGGATTGGGATGAAAATGCTAAAGAGCTGAAAGCCAGATGACTGAGGAGCAGAGACTGAGCTTATTCAAAAAGAAAGCCTCCTGGAAGCAAGCAGGGAACTGAAGCAGCTCAGGAGTCCAGTGACTGTAGTATAATCAAAATGAAATCCTGCTTCAAATCAATTACATAAGTATTTTGCCTTGGGGAAAAAAAAATAGGCATTTTAATAAATTCCAGTGTATTTCTGCAGCACATAGACTACAGAAGAGTAATTAAGATCATAATTAAATTTTCAGTAAAAGGCTAAAGCGGGAATATGAGGAATAATGTAGGTATTGGTGGACATTGCATTACTGTGTTTTTCCATTGCATTGGTTATGGTAGGTGTTTGCCAGTTGGCACTAAGCAGCACAGTGGTCAGCTGTCAGATGATTACCAACCATGACATTGTCAGGTTTCCTGATTTCTAATTCCAGAAGAGCTTGCCCAACAGTATTCAGAGTTATAATATCTATGGAACGGGAAATCCGTGTGCTCATAGTTTGTCATTTTTTTCTACCTGAAGTAGCACTTCTTCCCAAAATAGTATTTTGAGCATAAGTTCTTCCTTAGCTACATCCCATAGCATAGTGCAGAGTTAGGAGAATGAAAGCAGTATGCTGATGGCTGTAACATGAATAGAACGTAAAGTGGAAACAACCAGTTCTTTGGGGGACAGAGCTAGTCTTCCTCTTCTGGGTTTGTGAAGCTTCAACAATGGTAAGAATAAGGACAGTAACAGACAGTGACAGGGATAGTGAACAAGAAATAATAGCAGGGACTTAAGATCTTCCGGGCCATTTAAGACGCAAGTCCTGAAACTCTGCAGAGGTCCAGGAACATGACATCCAAAACAGAATCAGAGTGTCTTTGTTGCCAGATGTGGCTCTGAAAAACAATCAGTTGGAACAGAATTGAAGATTACCAGTCCATCACAACAGGAGCAGGAACCAAGGCTATGTTTCTCAATGCCAAAGAAAAAGAACCACATACAAAAAATATATCTGAAAACCAAGAACTTGCTGGCACTTAGAAACCAGGTCTCAAAAGCTCCATTTCACCAATAACCTGTTTTTTCAGAACGCAAAGCCCAGGCAGTGATACATTAACAGATCTTTAGGCCATAAGGAATCATTGTGATAACTAAATTAGATCTCCTGCATAACACAAGCACAGAACGTTTCCCTGACCCTCCCACATCCAGAACCATGACATGCAATTTGCCTAGGTATCGGATGTAATTTCAGTAATGCTATTTTGCCATTTTAAAAAGTAAGAAGGGCACACAAATCTAATGAGAAGCAGAATGGACATATAGTAAAGCTGTTAAGTGTTCATAGAAACACTACCTCTTCCATGGAACAGTACCCAGTACCAAAATTAAGAGTCCAAGTGATGGAGGTTTAAGCATCCTTAGACAATGCTTTTGGTGTGATTATCTCCTCATGACTATTGTATTCTTTGCCATGATTTTCCTGCTGCTATTTTTTACATGGTAATTTGAATTTTTTGTTAAAATTCTTGTGCCTGGCTCTACATTTGAGAGCTTGATGTAGTTGCAAAACCTCTTTGCTCTCTGTGCCCTCTTCGTTATTCTTGCACAAAGAAACATCTCTTTGTGTAAGTTAGGGTTGCTGGAAAAACAAATCTTCATGTTTTGACCATTTGTTTTATATTTATTCTTCCTTTGCTAGGTATCAAACCCACCACTTTTTTTAGAGATAATTTTAGCTTTATTTCCTTAAGAAAGAAGGGTGTGCTCTCATGGTGTCTGTGGCTGTAGTTCAGTGTGCATTTAAAGCAGGCCCTGCCAGTGTAAAGAAAAAATACTTGCACCCCCTCACCCCACTCCTCCTGCCCACCCACTTCTACCTCTGCAGGAAGTGTTTGTGCAGCCTTGCAGCAAATCAGATGAGGGAATGGTGCTGGCTGAAAAAAAGATAAGCCATGCAGTCTTATTAACCCAAACCTAATATCCAAACCCAATCATTCATACTTTTTTAAGTGTGATCAGTTCACCACCCAGCTATGTAAATGCCCGTGCCAAGAACAGTCAGAGAGGAGCAATGGGCAGCCTGCAGTGAGCACAGAGGGAGCGGGGCGCTGCATTTTTCAGTGGCCAGCTTAAAGAGTCACCAAACTACTCCTTGTGTACATGTGCGTGTGTGCACATGTGTTCATCAGTCTTCGCTCTCCCTCTCCCTGTATAGCTCTTAAATATGTCTGGCAATCTCAACCAAACCTCACAGCAGGGCTGAGAACTCAAATACATCAAGTTCCTACTTCTTACACAGACATCGGAAAAGGGGAGAGATGGAAGTCAGAAACTCCTCAGAGGAGAAAAACCACAGTGTGAGCTCACCTTTTATCAGCCATCAGAGAATCCACATGTGCAACCACTTCAGAGACACTGATGTTATTAGTCACCAAAGCATCCACACTGGAGAAGCACAGGAAGCCTGGCTTCACAAGTTCCACTGCTCACTGAGCAACTTGTTAGATTTACTAGCTTTTATTCAACTGTTTTGGGGTCTCCAAAGAATCTGCAGTGGTGACTGTACAAGAACAACTCACTCTGGCACTGGCAAGTAATTAGAAGGAAAAGAACCAGAACAGCCACTAAAACAGTCAAGGCAACTTTTTGATCCAGGACCCTTAAAAAAAAAAAAAAAAGAGAGAAGAAAAAAAGACTTAAACTAAGTTTCAGCATGTAGGAGGAGAAACACTTCCCAATCTGCCACACACACACCCTGTCTCCCATCTCAGGTTTGGTCCAAGGGGGCTTGGAAAAATGTTAATACCCTTTTCAGTTTTAGGCTGAGTTTCACTATTGTGTAACCTTTCAAATTCATAGCAAAGCATGGCCTGTCCTAGGGTCTGACAACCACTTTGCAAGGAGCTTTTCACCCTGAATAAAACTAGTGGCAAGAGTTTATTACCCTTCACAACCATTCTGTGCGTCAGTGGGAGCAAACGAAACCCTCTTTGAGGAGGGCTGGAGCCCACACAAAAATGCCACCTGCTCCTTTCTGTAAACATACACTATGAGTTTGACTCAAGAAAATAGGGGGAAAGGAAAGACTTTTTAAAAAAAAGATGGGAGAACACTTACATTTTATTGCTACTACTACAAGCCACAGTTCCAGTCTAGTTTTCCTTAGACTTGTTTCACTTCGTCCTGCAGAGGTCGGTCTTGCCTGCAACACTTCGCAAAGTAGCAAGCCCTCTTGCTCTGCAAACAGCAGGTCTATTCCACCCTCCTAAAACACTTCAGGGATTAGGAGAATTAGAATTTGGGAAGGTTTCATCCCCCCAAAAAGCTTCGTTGGAGTTTCTCTGTACAACAGTGATGCATTGTTTTTACAAGAATTTAAGTTACCACCACCACCACAAAAAAAGTGATGATGATCCTCCTAAATTGTATCATCTATCCCAAGAAAAGCAAAGAGCAAAGGATAAACCTTACTTCCCCCAAAACCCTTGTAACTGGAGAATAAACTAGTCACAGTTGATGAGTTTTGATATAAATATGCTGAATCAAGGCTTTTTATTGCCTTTTACAGCCCAACATTTGCACTTGCACTAACCAAGATCTCTGGACATAAGAGATGAAGTTGAGCAAGCCCCTAAGGCAACCAGCTTTTCTTCCCTTGTAATGAACACACACATTCTCCACATTGGGATGCAGCCTTGATCTTGAAGCAGTACCAGAACACAATCTCAGAGACTACAGAATGCTTTAAATCCTGCTCTAATGCCACAATTCTCAAATGTATGACTGTAGACATCTCTTCCTGACATTGCACCCCTTGGCTATGCTGCACAAAATGGACCATCATTCTTCAGGAGGAGAAAAAACCATCCCAGTTCCAAAGCAATGAAGCACTGTAATTTTGCTTATTTACCCTAAACAAGATTTGACGTATGAAGTGCTAAAAGCTCCTTGCCTCTGCGCTGGGAGGGGGGTTTCTTATCTCCTCTACGCCACCGAAACATGAGCTGAGTGGCAGCTCTCTGCTAAGCTGGTTTCGAAGGCGATTTCACTAACATTTTCCAAACCACTTCAACTTTCCCACCATCTCAGGACCGATCCCCAGCTAGAAGTATTTAGTGTGGCAGCTGCTTCCTGAGACATTTGGCCTCCTGAATACATTCCTTTGGGACTAGGAAAAGGATTTGAAGGAAGCCGGAGGTAGTTCACTTTTCAGCATTTTGTGGTCAGCCTCCTTTCCTCATCTGCAGCCCTGTCAGTAGGATCCTCAGATTAGAAGGAAAGGGAAATCCCTATCAGCTTAAGTAACCTGGAAAGAAGCAGGGGCTCAGAACAGAGATGGATCTTCAGCTTGCATTTGTGTGAGGGCAAATTAAGTCAGGAAACTTGTTTAAGACCCAGTTGCTGTTGGAGAGAGGACAACATCTTTGATTTTTAGTAAGAAGATTAAGAATTCATGAATAGGAATGAAGGCAAAAGTTCACCTGAGGAAACAAGGGGTTTGTCTGGAAGGCGACAGGGTCCTTTATTTAGACTTTATCCTGCCTTGTACATTCCTATCTATTGCTTCATATTGTCATGTGCTGGTTTGGATGAGCAGCTAATAGCAGCTGGCCTGATTTAACCGGCAGCTTGAGATTACCTTCAAACCAAGCAGTAGAAATTTGTGCTACTGTAGATGTGGATGTAGACAACCTGACTCCTACCTATGCTTTCTATTAACAGGCAGGATTTCCTTATAACCTCTCAATACTTTCCAGGTGAAATCACTGAATCCCTACTGGGAATTACATATAGGATGGATCACAGAGAAGTAGATTTTTGTCCATAGTTATTACGTCTCATTATTCTTGTCTGGCAAATGTATACTCTCACCTTTATTTGTCACCTTTCCTGCTCTTACACTTGTAAATGCTCCCCACAAGTTAAAAATATTTCTGAAAGTGACTAGTCAAATATATAAAACAGATGCACAATTGCATCTTGGGATGAATTAATTCTGTCTGTGTGTGAGCAAGAGAATAAATGTGTGGGTAGATCAGGGAATACATTGGACTAAGCACATGAGCTGATTTTTAAATCTCTAGATCTTGATCACTGTTTCTTTGTGTCTGTTTTTCTCCCCTCTTAGGTAGAGGGGGAATCAAACAAGGACATTTTAAGAGGTAACCCCATGTCGAGTATCACATTTTAATTTAAATCAAACCACCTTAATATAAGGCCAAAATGTATCCAACACTTTTAATTTCTGTTTTTCTGTCATTTGAAGTCTAACTTTAAAACAGCCAAATTGGCAGGAATTTTCCTCTAAACTAGTAAGGCAAGGGGCCAGCTCTGTAGGCCTTCTTTCAGATCAGTTCCTGTAACCCTCACTATCAGCAGGCAGTACAAATACCTACTGGAATTTGTAGGTGTAAATTAGGCTACCACATACACTGTGGCAGATATTCACATGTGGAGATGCAAGTTCCCCCAGTGTATTTTGAACAAATGTTCTTTGTCTGAGAGTTTGACAACCTGGCCCTATGTCTCAAGTGTCAGGGCTACAGCGAGTTTTATGGTTAGGCTCAGATCTTCTCAATTACATATATCATCCTGTATTGAGAGAGACAGTTGGACATTGCTCTTTTGAGAGGACAAGCAACACTTGTGTAATTAAATCCTCACCCTGAAAATCTGCATTATATATTCACATCCTCCAAAGAGAGTAATTCGTGACAGAAATATTAATGTAGTGACCAACAAAGCTATAATTAATGGCAAAAGGTATGGCTAGTGAAGGAGGTTCTGCATAACCATATATGACCACCAAGGAACCTGGATGAGGCTTTGGATCACTGAATCTAATTTGGGGTACCATAAGCAAACCTGTCATCACCTTTTCCAAAAATTAAAAACCACATGCCCAGGACAACAGCCACTAGCCACTTTCATTAGCTACGGAGCATGGCTTGCTTTCACATCATCTGCTTTGTTACCTTCAGCAGGACAAGTGTTAAAATAAATGATGGTTTGTGTGCATGGTACTTGAGAAGTGAACTCGATTCACATGTTACACTGACGAGGCCAGGACAGACAAACACCTAGAAAAGTAACAATAGCCATACTGAACAGGCAAGATTTGGTCTTCTTTGTTTATACTGTTTCTTCTGCGTTCTGCATTAGAAAGGAGATGTGACTGGGCCAAATCCAGTTTATTTTCTCACATGCTTATTATATAGTTGTGTGTAAATATCCAGACTCATGCAATCTAAAATAATGCATTAATGCCCTTGTAAAAATTCAGCCCTTCTACTTTTTTCTAAGGAGCCTGCTAAAAGAAACAGCTACAGGGTCAACCTCAGGTATAATAGATTTTTCTTTTAGGCTTCAACAATAAAATAGTTGGTGGTCTCTAATGCTACTGCCTTTAAAACATTCCTGGGTTTTATTAGGATAACCCATAAGTCTGGAAAGTCCCACCCTAAGAGCAGCAGCAGCTTTTGTTCAGAGAACACAAGTTTCTTCTTGTACAATGTTGGACTCAAGGGTGTCTGAACTATGAATGGGTGGCTAAGGGCATAATAGGCAACAGGTTTCAGACTTTTATGAGGGGGGGGAGGAAGGCAGCCCTGCATTATGGTGCTAATGTATAACACTACCTGAAACATGAAAGGACTTCATCCAGCTCCTGTTATATGTGGTCAGATCCTCAACGGGTATAGCATAATGAAGCTCCATTGATCTCCAGGGAGCTGTGCTGATTTACATTCCCAGATCTGGCCATATACCTACACACCATATGTTGTCCTTCAGCAATCAGAGAATGCACAGATTTCTTCAGCAAACTTTTCTATGAAACCACATGCAAATGAATGTGGTTTCTGAAGTGCATGAAACATACCTGTACAGAGCTAAAAGACAATTTCTGAGATACACAGTCATTTGTTCCACTGCAAATGACCAAGTTGTTCCTTTTCTTTCTAAAATGACTGGAAAATAATGCCATGGCTCACTGTTTTTATGAAACTGTATTTCTTCTTGGTTTATTATTGCTGACTGACCTCATGAGCTAACTTTTCAGAGGAGCACATGTGAATTTATTTACATACGTGCCAATTATATTAATAGAAGTTGCAATGACTCATCACTGCACATTGCTAAAAATCCTCCCTCATCTCATCTTCACAGTGAGATTTCTGTTCCACGTGAATTTCCTCAGCTTACCTTGCTAGAAGTTCAGACATCCTTACTCTCTTGGGAGGAAAACTCCACTTTTCTTTCTGAGATGGCAGGCACTCAGCTTGCCATCCCAGTGGACAGACCTGCAGCACCTTGACTTTGTTGCAAGGGCCACTGTAAATTATAATCCTATCTGGGATTCAAATCCCAGCTATCTTCCTGGCAGAGAACAGCTGCTCGCTCTGCTATCTCTCAGCCCTTTTTCAGTGATGCTTTAAGACCACACAAGCTTACAAGCAATAAGAACATACCATTCAAATTTGAAACTCTTTCGCAGTATCATAACATTTGTATAAGACCAGGTATACCTCATAAGGCTGGTGCTGGCTGGACTGTTACATACTTCATATACGTAATATTTGTTAATTAACAGTTTTTCCCTATCCTTGTTTTGCTTTTTTATGTAGCTCCCACATCTTTTTTTTTCCCCCATCTTCCTGCCTTCCTCTTTCTAAATCCCAGTTGATTTTTCTCCCTGTTCTTTCTTCTCATGGCCTCACCTTTACAAAATACAAATCCAGCCACAATCAAACTGAACCTGATAACCTTACAGTGTTTGCATACATACAAGACTAAGCAAAATGCTCGGTATACGTAAACACCTGCAGGTAAGTGGATAGCATGACTCAAAGTACGTATGGCAGGCTTTACAAAACTGCTGTACGTTGGCCCAGCATGGATCCCAAAGAGGGCTTTTGAAAATCCCACTGCAATATTTTAAACTCCTGATCTAAAGTTCAGAAATTATTCCTAAAGAATACTGTGTTTCTTGAAAAACGTAACTCATGGTGGTGGTTTATAGGCCAGAGTCCAGATAGGGAGTTCTTCTTCATGAGGACTATGAATGTGTTCACAATTTAGACGGTCAGTCTGCCCAAGTGAAAGCCAGAACTGGAATAGCTGAGGTGTTTTTGCATAAAACTGTCTTGACAGGTGTATTTTAGATACGGACCCATGTGGGCAGCTATTTCAGTGCCTTCTTTTTAGTTAAGTATCTGCAGATAACCTTAGAGGTTATAAGCAGTATTTCTCAAGTGAGTTTTGACAAGAATTCCTTGATTAGAGCTAATAGATGTTAAATGCACAGTACATCAATAATCAGATTTGTTGATGGCACTGCTGTTAACAGAACATTTCAGACAATTTTACTTTCTTGTAGAAAGGAATCAAATGAAAAAGCGGTCCCTGCCCCAAAGAACTGGCATTCATGTCAGACCAAAATAACAATCGTTTCCATTTCTGTAGTGATGCAAAGGGGCAGGTAACGGTGTGGCTTTTTAGCACAAAACTGAAAGAAAGAAAGAGTGTAAGTGCTGCAATCCAGGATCATCGTGGAGTGCAGCCATGGAGCCTGAGAGAATGTAAGCAACTTCCCCCAGGAGCTCACAGGTCACATCACAGAGCTGAGCTGAACTGAACTGAACCCAAGTCTGTCAAGTCCCAAGCCAGTGCTTTAACCATCCTTCCACTTAGGCAGCTTTACCCAGGTAGCCTGAGAGGTCCAAATTCTGCCCTGAGGTACGTGTTGGCCTCATTAACTTACTCTAAATAAGAGCTGTGAGCAGAACTTAGCCCACAGCAAGCAAGATTTATGGACTGAAAATGCCACATACTTTGCTTTTTATTCAGTGAGAAAAAAAAAGCTTGAAACAAGCCGAGCAAAGTAAATGAATCAAGACTGCATATTTTTCATTCTGCAAACAAGAAAATATATACATGTGAACATAAAACACACAGGTGCCCAAATACTGCAGTCGCCTCCTAAATCTGCTATAAAGCACCAATGGCTATGTTGTACCTGTCTCCAGACAGATACGTAAATTACTTTTTTTTTTTTTGAAGGGGAAAAAAATCATCTTAAATAAGCTTTTTTTTTTTTGCATCTTGTCCCCTAAGGCCCTGTGGTCCTTTTACTTGAATTAAGTGTGTATAGATGCCATGCTCTTTGAACATAAACTGCGCAACAGTTTATTCTCAACAGGAAAAGGCAAAGCTTTGGTTATGCCGCATTCCTAATATTTTTTGCAGTTTATGGAAAACTCCCATAAACAAAGTACAACACAGTAAGCTTTCTCTGCTAATATGCTGTCTAGACTGCTTAAAATATGAGTTCTCCTTGCCTACCATGTATCATGGCTTAAACTTTTGACCTTGTTACTTTTCCCTTTGACCACTTCATAGGCTTTGACCCTTTTCAAGTATTTAATACCCAAACGGCATGTCACCCAAGCTGCTGGGGATGTAAGAACAAGAACTGTTAAAACCTCTCCTTCATTGTGAAGTTGAGAAAACTGACTGCAATCTAACATAAAAAGTTAGAAAATGTCTTCCACCTTCATACAGCCTCCAACATACGGCACCTTCCCAGGCTGGGCGACATTGATACATTATAGAAGTGACAGCAGACTATTCTGTAACACCATCACATACATGCTAGAAGGGGCAGAGGGTTCGTCGTGGAACCATACAAACACTGGGGCATTGCTAATGCATGCCTTTGATTTCTGTTTATGGCCCCCAAGTTGAGTGATCTGTCTTGTTGGCACCAACCTGACTATTTTTAAATGATGTAGCAGCTGGCTCAACACATACTTCAAAGATTTATGTTCATGTCGCAAAGCCCTCTTACTGAAAGGGAAACTGTGGAGTAGCTTCTACTAGCTTAACCGATACGCAGATACAGTCTACACACTTTATCCCAGGCCATCACAGCATACATTTTAAATAAAAGAAAGCAGTGAGATATATAAGGGAAGGAAATATGGAACAACGAAGGCAACAATGAAACATTTGAGGTTTACAGACCTTGAAGGTCCTGAATTACAAGGCATAATTCCGGAGTTCTCACGCTGCTGAGTCAGACAAACTCTTGATAGGCATTAAGTGCAGGAAATTGGCCCTTCCTATGAAATGAAATACAGAAATGGAATTAATTCCCGCACTTGCAGAAGTACATGGATAGACACACACCCACATGAACTTAGATGTGCTCGTATTTCAGTAACAGAGCAAAACAGCTACACTGGAGATCACTGTGCTGATTATTACAATCAGGTAGCAGTTTATGGAGGACAACTAGCAACACCCATGTCTGATGCAGAACCACAGAATATTTCATCTAAGCTTTTCACGTGCTAGCACTAACGATTACTAAAGACACTCTTTTGCACGGAGGCACTTAATATGATATTTGGCCTACAATGCCTCTCCATTACAAATAGTCTGAGTGAAATCCTGTGGTTAACAGTCATTCCAGAAGTGACCGATCAGCCTTGCCTTTGCAGAGGTCTAGAAATCCAAGGGTCCATGAGGGAATATTTTTTCACTACTGACTAGAAAAATATACGTAATTCCTGGCACTATTTTCCTAGCTAACTCAAGGTGGACACTTGTATGAACTGGAGATCTGCAAAAGCATTAACAGTGTCCCTACACAAATGCAGGAAGCCGCCCCAGTACAATCTGCATGTTTAGGCCTGTTGTGATGGGACAGGCATTTACCAAACAAGCTTGAGATGTGAATCCCACCATAAGAGACCCATGTTGATGAGGGGGGGTGGTGTCCACTGCTGTTAACTGTCACACACTGCTCTGAGTTTATTGCAGCTCTGACACTACAAGGTAGGACCTCTCTGCCCCAAAAACTTGAAGGAAGAGAAACAACGATCCCATCTGATTTGTATATGGGCTAGCTTCGATTCAGCTGTGTCTGTTAAGAGTCAGTTTTAACATAAGGTAACAAAACACGGCTACCTTTACTTGGAGAGCAAAAACTAACTGATAGAAAGAAATCATGACAACCTGACCCCTTCCCCCTCATTACCACACGGCTGAACTTGTAACGATGATGTCAAGCAAGCTGCACAGACATGATGCAAATTCCTGAGCCCAAGACTTCAAATCAAACTGAAGTGTGATGTGCAGTCTCTCATCTCATTTCTGAATCCTCCCAGCAGGTGTACACAAGGCAATAAGCTCTCCATCAAGTTTACTGCGAGGAGATTTCAGCCCTTTGGAGCCTGGCATTGCCCTGCCTCCTACCCCAGCCTCCCAATCCATCTTTCACACCCACACACCCTGGTGCACCCCAGCCCCTATCAGTTTTGCCCATCGATGCAGCAGCTCCAACTCACAGCTCTGAGCTTTGCCCCTGAGCCCACCTGGGCAGCACAGAGGGCAGAGGACAACGCGCCGCAGGTCAACTTCTGTGGTAAAGGCCGCTGGAAGCCTGCTCTCCCTCTCGCCAGTTTGGATTGGCTGCTCTGACCACCTGGAGGCGGGCCTGTGGGTTGGGCAGCCAATCAGGAGAGCTGTTCCTTGCTTTCCTCCTCCCCACCCACAGCACAGGCGGGGTCTCCTCATGGTGGGCTGCGAGGCAGGAAGCCCCCGCAGCTCTGGGGGCAGACAAGATGGTGGCGGGAGGTTGTGAGTTTGCACATCCCGTTAAACCATGCAATGGCTGCAAAGCTGCCCTTGGAAGAACTGGCGAGCGCTGCACACACAGAGAAGGAACAGATCTCCAGGACTCTCCTCAGTGTAGAGTCTCTTCTTTATCCCTGAAGCTCATCCTCTCCAAAACCCCAAGCTGGACAAGCTAACTTAGAAGGCCATAGAGCCCTTCTTCTCCCATAGCCTCTCCGTGTCATTAACCATGGCAACAGGGTTTAATCCCTTTTGCTCCATTTGAGAACTGAGAGGGGCTGAAAGCAGGGGGGGAGCTCTGTCCACGCCAGGATGGGGGCATCCTGAATTCAGAAATTCCTTCTGCACTGAGTCTTGCCATGGAGGTAGCACTAAAACTGCATCTAATTTTGCTCCTACAGCTGCTCTCTAGCTGTTTCCTGTGCTGTCTGGTTCACCATCCTAAAATAAATCATTTTAAAAAGACATATTTCATAGAAATGTCCAAAATCAACTGGTGTTCAAACACTCGGATTGTGGAAAAATTTTAACAGCATAAAAATTTAAACCACAGGGAACATATACTAGGAGATTTTTCCTCCCTCTCTCAGTCTTATTATAAGGTTGCTATTGGACCCATTTGGACCTTGTGGTGAATTTCTTACCCAAGTGATCTCCAGGATTTCTCAGGTACCTATGCCAGTTATCATAGCTCAGCATTACTGGGTGGTGTGTACCTGAAGGGTAACCAGACCCAGCTGTATTCTCTTTCCAGGCTCTTCCCCTGCTCCAAAAACATGTGAGTTTACTCACAGGAGGTTTCTGTTAGGAGGACTAACACTGAGAGCTTCCTACGTACATTAGCCGAGACCTCAGTCTGCCAGTCAACCATAGCTTTCTCTCCTTCATTAGTGCCTAATTAATATTTCTCAAATCTCACAGTCTTAATGACTGTTTTAGCTTCTGATCTTTGACAATACAAGCAAATAAATATTTAGTTTCTGCTCTTCCCTGGCCACAGTTTGTGCCAGGCTTTTCCTGTGGTAGAAAGGGAAATCCAGCTCCTCTCTTTTCTCATGAACCATTTTTCGGGGGTTTTATATCCTATACAGGGACACTTTTTTTTTTATTTTACAGATTAGGAAGTTCCACATCTGAGAAGCCAAACAAGCTACAGCTCCTTATGTTAGTACCAGCAGTTCAGGCAGCTTTCCTCCTCTCTGCCTAAATGGGCATTTAGCTCCTTCTGAACAGCCTGGGGACCAGAAGTAGACCTAGCCCATCACCCTTACTCAGGGCTGGCCGCTTGTGGGGCTGGAGCACATTCCTCCCCAGCTTCAGAGCAAGAGAGTAATTCCATAAAACTCATGCTTAACATATATAGAGAGATATATATGCACACACATGCACACACAGTTATCGTCCATATGTCTGTCTCTCAGCTTTATTCAGGCCTAAGCAAGAATCCTAATCTGTATCAGACATTGTGGCTGTCACCCCTGTGATATTTCAGTGCCTCGCCACCTCTAATGTTTTTTAGCTAATATTAGGAAATATTAGCCAAAAGCCTTTGAGAACAATAGGAATCTTTCTGTCAGCCCCCCTGGGTTTCAGATCAGGACCTGAATCCCTGGTCTAAGCCAAAATCTGTACATTGTCCTCTCTCTTTTCACTCTGATTTTCCCATGTCTGACACAATTCCCTGTCTTTCTTACAACATCTGGTAGTTTGTTACGCATCTATATCTGAGGGCTGAATTAGACACATGACTTTTAAATTGCTTAAAATATTTTTACATCTTCCAACCTACTCCTAAATCCTACAGATGGGTCAAATTATCTGCTAAGATCTGCTCAGTGGGCCTCACTCTAGTGTTTTCTTGTCCCTAAATGTGCAAAACAATTATGTGAAAAGGAAAAAAGCTTAAATTATAATTAAATTATAATTACAGCTTAAATTTATGGTGCTGAGCTGAGGAAATAAGTTCAGCTAAACATTTTGTCAGCATGTAGCAAACCAAATGTGAGTAAAGAATTTATATTCTCTGTACATATTCTTGGTGTTCTTGTGTGCATTTTTACTTGTACATCTCAAGAGCTGACATTGTAGTGATACAGATTTCAGGCATGTATTGACTATGCACACACCATAATATTGATATATTTATAATGGTCTTCATATGGAAAATTCTAGCAAGTTCAAATGATTCGCTAAGACTTTGTTTAGGTATTCATGTCTGAACCAGAAAGTCTCTGGAGGGTCATTTGCTTGTTTGATAAATCAGAAAAGAACACATTTTTATACAAGTATTTTAATACAGGAAATATGAGTCTAGTCAGTATCTTTCCAAATACATGTGTCTGAGTGGTTTTTGATGTGAAATGCTGCTTAATGTCTTTTAAAGTACTATTTAAACAACTTCACATGAGCAACTACCAATCAATATGTCTCCCATTTTCTAACACTAAAAGACCAATGCCAAATAAATGCTTTTTAGAATCACATATAATGAATAAAACAGAAAGAAAATAGAAGAGGAAGAAAAGAAAACAGCAACAAGGCATTATTTAGAATATGTATTACCCCAAAAATGTAAATGGTCACTCCTAGTTTGGCTCTCTAATGGAAAAGAAATAACATGAAATTGGGCAATTACAGACCTTTTGCTGAGGTATGACTCAGCCCGCTGCATTTTGTGAGGGCTGGCAGGAATGGCACTGGGAGTACTGAGCAGTGTCCAGGCAGGCCAGAAGCGACTGATTTATGACATAAAGAAGGGTGTAGCCAGAGAATAACTTCTAACAAATGCATCTAAAAATGAGCTGTAAAGAAATGATGGATTGATAGCAAAGAGCAGGCCCCCAGGAAGTGCTGGGGTTTGAAAGCTCCCATTTAACTCTGGTTTAATTCTGTTTTGAGTGGAACCAGCAGAGGGAGAGGAGGCTTTTCCCAGAAACCATATTTTTATATTGTAAAGCGTAGAGCAATTCAGACAAAGAGTCCCAAGCATCTCAACAGAGGAAATGGAAGACAAAGTTGCTTGCCAAGCATGCACTAGCTATGTTTGCAGAGCTTTCCTTTCAGAAAAATAAATTCTAAGCCTTTTGGTAGAATGGCTTATCAGAAGGATTTCCAAACAAGCATGCATATGTGGGGTGGGAAGTGTGGTCTGTAATACAGTAAGCCACATGAATGGGAGTAGTCACTCAATGTACTGGATGTTGAGGTTTTGTGCACCAGAAAAGCTGATCAAAGGCTGGAGAAAATGATGGATAGACACTTAAACAGCTCAGACTGTTTCGCTCATCAAAAACAAACAAACAACTGAGAAGTGACTTAATGACAGTATATAAGTCTCTCCATCAAAATGCCAAGTACTGAAGGCTCTCTAACCCAAAAAGGAATGGTGTCTCAAAACCCCATAGGTGGAAGAAAGAGTTTTAACTCTTGGAAAGAAATATTGAACAGCTAGTTAGTTGCAGGGACTCATCACCAAGGAAAGTGAGAGGTTTGCTGTCTTTTTATGTGTTCAGATCAGGACATGATGCCTTTCTGGAAAAGAGGTTTCAGCCAAACCCAGTTTAGTCTTGTGCCAAACTCAAATTACTGGTCTCAAAAGACAGTTACCCTTAGTAAGTGGATTACTCTTTGCTAAACTAGACTAGATAATCTAATGGTCCACTCTGACCCTAAATTATCTCAGTCTTTATCTACCCACTTCAATGAGTGTGTATACAAACAGTAATGTTAAATTAACAACCCTATTGAGATTTGTATTAGTGTATGATTTCTGGGTTGGAAAAGCCTCAATCCAGTTTAAAGGCATACATTAAAGTTCCACTGAATCCACCAGGACCCGATCTCACACCCTAATGTGCATTCCTGAAGCACGCTGTAGAAAATAAAAATATCCATGTAAAGTGAAATACATAACGCTTGGTAACATAGCATCCATGTTTTCCACTTTTCTTTTCCAGTGTTCTTAGTGCATACACTTGTTATTTAAAACCTCTCTCTTCCCAAGTACAGGTAGTTCCAAAACAAGAAAAAAAAAATGGCATAAGGATGTTGATGTTAATTGCAGTACATGTGGGACCAATTGCACTGCCTTTTATTATAATTGCTCAGCATTTGCCATTGTAATGTCCTGATTTTGATTGCTTACAATTTATGAAATGCAATTACATGCACTGAGATTTCTCATATATACCAGAAGCCTCAGGTTGAATGTTTGGGACTTTTTAAGAGATGCATTTATTCAAAACAAAGGAGTTGTCTCTTTCAAAAAAATAGGGTTGGGAGAAACATACTGTTTTATCTACGTTAAAACAATTCTAGTGCCTTTTCTATGAATAACTGTTGTGCTTCTTACTTCTGAGTGAAGAACTCGGAAGCGGGTAAGTTGTTGGAAGGTGACTTTTGTTGTGCCTGTGAAAATCTCCCCATACAGCACAAGTAAGAAGCTGCTGAAAAACTCACAATTCCCACATGCTCAGAAAACACTTTTTAGATGTCTGCTAAAAAAAAACCAACGCAAAAAACACTTTTACTGAGCATGTTCTACTACCTTACAGCTCCTAGTGCTGCTCAGGCTGGACTGGGACCTCCCCACAGGGCAGTTTTTGATGCCTGTGGGGACTCAGAAGGACTGTCTCTGTAATTATTGCTTTGTCATTTGGGTATGAGGACATGGGCACTGAGAAGAGGTCCTTGTCTCTTCTGTGGCTTCTCCCCTGGTGTTCAACCAGCACAAAGTAGAGAGCAGCCTTATTCAAATGTAGAGGGGACGAAAGTTGCTCTGGGCAAGGGCAGAGGAAACGAGATGTGTGGGTTAATTTTGTGAAAAGGATATACTTGAGTAATTAGACTGTGAAGAACAATAGGGCCAAATTAAGGTTGCACAGGCAGTCCTGGTTTAGGTAGTTTCTGAGTTTTGTGGACCCTGCTTTGCATCTGTGATGTTGTTCCTCCACTTTATTTTTATATGGGATGTGTAATGCCTCAGCACACCCAGTATGCGGCAATGAACTGTCCCGAAGCGATATCATTCTTCTATCTCCAGCATATAGCTCTTTCCTTGGCAGACAAACAGCAGACCTTACTTCCCTGAGTATTTCTCCCCTCTCATTTTACTTTACTTTTTTTTTCTCTCCAGCATTTTCCAGTTCTGATGGTCCTCATTCCCACCTGTATGTACCTTTGTGGCTTTCTCCCCTTTTTCTTCACATCTTCTTTGTTCTGTGTCCCTGTACCTTCCATATGTATTTTACAACCCTACTTGTGCAGCTTGCAAGTGTGAGTAGTCCCTTTCCAGATCAGTTCTTCTGTCTCTCCAGTGTCTTCTCTCATTTCATTTGCCCTTTTCCTTTGCTATTCCCTTACTCTCTACATCTTTTTTCTAATTTTTCTAGTTTTTCATTTCTCTGGCAGTATTTTCTCTAGTTCCTATCTATTAATCTCTAGGTCCCTAATCTATTAATCTCTTCTAAGTTCTCATCCATTTTCCCCTTGAAACCACTAAAGTTCTTGCATTCACAACATCCTCTGGTAGGGATTTCCACAGCTCTGTTACCACCAGGTGAGAAACACTTCCTGTTCTTTTTAACCTGGCTCTTACTAGCTCCATGTCATGCCCACTAGTTCTTGTATTGGAAAAGACAGTGAACAGTTGGTCCCTGCTCAACCTCTCCTTACCATTTGTGGTGCTGTAGACCTCTGTCATACCCCCACCCCCAATCTGTCTCTTTTCCAGATTCAATCATTTCTCATATGGAAGTCATTCCAAACCTTTGATCATCCTTTTTGCCCTTTTCTGAACCTTTTCCAGTTTACTATATCCTTTTTTTCAAACGAGGGGACAGAACAACACACATTATTTGAGGTGTGGATGAACCATGGCTGTAGAGAGTGATGAAGTGATTTTTGGTTTGCTTTCTATTCCTTTCCTAATCATTCCTAACATTCGATTTGCTTTTTTTCTGGTGGCTTCTGAGCCCTGAGCTGATGTTTTCATTCAAGGTTCACTTCTTAATGGTAATAGTCAGCTTAGAGCCCATCATTTTATAATGAATCTAGGACTGTTTTTCCCCACATGCATCGCTTTATGTTTATATACACGGAATTTCATCTGTCATTTTATTGCCCAGTCACTCAGCCTCATAAGGACCTTCTGCAATTCTTCACCCTTCACAATCCCCACTGTTAAAAACCAACAGGAAGCCTGTGGCTCCTTTTCCTCAGGAAAGGTTAGCAGGGTCTGAGCAACGCAGAGAGACTCATCTTTGTGCAAAGTCGACTGGATGAGCTGCTGTTACACTTTTCTCAGGACAAACTGGGCACTCTCAGGGAGGCTGGGCAAGAGCCTGCAGGCAAACAAGAAGACTACCTAGCACTCCTCCACGAATGCGCTGCAGTCTTCGCCTAAACAGGGCCTGAAAGCATGGGTGTTTGAGCATGGGGAGGAGCAAGGCAGGCTTACCCTGTACAGCTGCACATGTTGCTTGGGAGTTAGACTGGCTATGGTACAGCCACACGTCTGCTAATGTCAGCTCATAAAAGAAAAAAAAAGAAATCGCCTTTGGTTTAAAGTTTGCCCCCTCTGTGCCCCCCTTTTTTTTCCCCTCTCTGCTTCAAAAGAAAGACAGGTTTGAGTCTGACTCTGAAGCACCCTCTGCTACAGTATGTGCCATTTACTTTAGTAAGGCTGATTAAGTCATGCATTTACAAGTAGACCTTCCATCAGAGCTAATTTAAAGCAGATGTTCTGGGTTCCACAGCCAGGGAGGCATCAATCTGAGAACTGCAAGGGTCTCTGTAAGAGCACTGTTTTTACTGCACTTTATAGTGCACTGGGAGGAGGTTAATTGGTGTAAAAGTTTAATTTCAAATAAGGATCCCCTTTTAAAGTTGCATATATGCATATACTTTTTATGGAGCGTTATATTACAAAGTCAAAGTGGGGGAGAAAAATCATCCAAAAACATTTCAGGATCAAAGACACCCAACCTGTCAAATGCTAAGATATTTTTATGAGGAAATAGGACTCACATTTTCTCCAGAAGACGCAGAGAGAAGTAAGGAGTGGAAAAATATTTAACTAGATTCCATGGCATATTAGAAGAAGGAGAAAAAAAACACCCATGCCAATATGTTGGTTTCAGAACCTTCTGGCTTGGCTTCCGCTGCTGAAAATATTGGCAAAGAAAATGCTCTGCACTGGGATTATTTATTAGAAAAGCAATAGATTTGTACAGTTTAACAATAGAGGGAGGATTGAGAATTGTCCATTTGCTCTGTGTTCTAACTTTCAACTACTTTTGTTTTTTATTTGCGAGCCAGAATAACTATACTTATCCCTTGAAATGATCATCAGCACTGGCTTAGCATGATTTTATTATTTGATTAATTGTATTGCCTATGGAGGGGTTATGGCATGTTTCTTACACTGAAAACTGCACAGGCTACTCCCAGATGGGAGACCAGTTTTCTTATGAATCTTAAGTCATTTAGATTTACATTTTATACTTATTAGAAGTTATCAGGCTTTTGCCTTTAATAAAGACAGCAACAAAAGAAACTGTATTTACTTTGAACTTCAGTCTAATTTTGCAGGCAATAGAGACTATAGCAGTATTCAGCTCTAGAAAGGCTCTCCCTCCTTCCCTTCTGAGGGACAATCTCATTAAATTTTGCTGCCTCTCCTGCCTTGTATTACAGGAGCACCCACGGGCCTTGGCCAAACTTCCTTAGCACTTTCCAAACCATGGTCTTGACAAAGCACCTTCGAGTCTACCAGGGTAAGCCAGATAAAGGCAGGCCTACAATCCCTTTCTGCAAATGAGAAATAAGTGATTTACTCAAAACCATAGGAAAACTATGCCTGGCGACTTCATACATGCTTCTTACATCCCAGCCTAGAGCCCCAATCATAGCAGGTTCAGTTTCTGTTCCTGGTGAAGACTTCTCATCAAACAGCAGCAAAACACGACGGCAAAGCTCTCATCTGTTACTTCTCCTTCCCTACCTGTTCAAAGCACAGAGTCATCTCAGATTTGTATGACTGAGGAAGATTTTTGTGGAGTTCAGTGTAGAGGATCATTTCAGACTTTCTGGGCTGAGGGTAGTTTCTGTAACCTACAGTTTGAGCTTAGTCAAGTCTTGTGCGCCGAGTGTAAGAAAGACACACTCCCCTGGCCTTCTCTCCTGCCGTTCTTTTTGGCAAGGACTGTATTTCAGGCATTTGTAGTGTTGTGCTACAGCAAGACCTCCTTGGTGATGTTCAGGCTCATGTTTGAATCTGCTACATGGGATCTACATCACATTAGCCAAAGTGCCCATTGAGTTCTTCGCCTCTGTCCATCTGTCCATAAGTGGCACTGTTGGCTGCTATGGGGAGAGCACTGTCTGAGCTCTGTGTGGCTCAGGAACAAGGAATGTGCAGCACCTGGGAAGGGGAAGGGAGGAGTTTACTTTGGAGAATTCCCAACAGGAGCTGAATACTGGGCAAGCTGGAGGTGCAGACATGCAGGACATTTCCCAGACAGCAGAACAGTGCAGGTGTTGTAACTACGCTGGCTGAATGGGCACTTTTATCATCGGCAATGTGGTGAAGGGATTGGCAGGATTTTATTGTTTTTGAAAAAGCCTTTTCCCAAAATTAAGGGTAGCTGTGTAGAAGGACTCAGTCCTCAGAGCTTTCATGACTGGGCAGGGCACACCAAGCCCATCACTAAATACGTTCTTTCAAAGGGCAACTCGAAAAGGTATTGACATGATCAGTGAAGTTCCTGTGCAGGGTTTGCACCTATTTTTTATAGTCTAGTTTAGTGGTACACAGGGACCTGAGTGGGCTTTCTGCCCAAGGAAGAATATTATCCTTCAGGGGATATGGAACTAACAATCTCATAATGTATTGGAGCCAAAACAGGCAGAGCACACTGGGCCAAACGCATCCTGACTAGAAATCCCACGATTTGAGAAGGCTGCAACACAGATGAATTTGACCCAATGCACTTTGAATTTAGAATAGATGCCAAGTAGTAACCATTGCCATGTGAAAATAGCTAACATATCTCCTGGAGACCGGCATGTTCCAATGAAGTGCATGAACTTTAGGATTTTTTTCCTTCCAGGTAAGTAACACAAGAATAAATTAAAAGCAGGAAATCCTGATAAGTGCTACAAGGATGTCCATGCTACAAAAACATCAATCCCCATCTTCTCTGGCTCTCTGTTTCAACAGCTTCTTCCTCATTAATCTCACTTTCAAAGTTCTGAAACAAGTTGCTGCCAAGCCTGGTATCTGGGGCCAGGCGAAGTTTTTTATACTACAGCCATTTGGAATATGTATTGCAGCTTTGTTAAAATAGAGGAAGACTGCCCAAAAAGCAATTACTACCCAGTTTATACAAGACAACAGTGGGCTTCAGGTTCTTTACCTTTCTTTTGTCTTTAAAATTCACCTCGGAAAAGATTGCTTCCAAATTCCATGCAGTGATTTTCAGCCCACCAAATGCAAACTGTGAGGTCTTCCAGGTAGCAAATACTGAAATCTAGAGTCAGCTTTTCCAAAAGGTCTTCTGGAGCACATTTGAGTCCTTCTGACTTTAATAGGGCCTTTGGTTTTAGCATTTATTGACATCAGTAGGTCCCTAGTAACTTGGGATCTCTTCACCTTTTAAACCCCGGACTTGCAGTTCTCCAAATACCTCTTCCCAGATAAAATATGAATACTTACTAAGACCTTTGAGAGATTTGGCAGTTGCATCTAAATCGAAACTTGAGTTTGTTGAACTCCTGTTCATAAACTTCACACCCTGCAAGTGCCTAGGATCCCTAGTGCCCACCAGCAAAGTTCCGTGGACACCTAAATTCATGCCTCAGATTAGGTGCCACCTCCTCCTTCCAGACGCTGTTAGACATTATCAACATCACCAAAGGAACACAATATGAACTGGGAATGGTAGACAGAGGAAGGTGTTTCTCTGAAACCAGATTTAGGGGCCTAATTATCAAATCAGAGGAGAGATTACTGCTGCAGCCTCATCTCAAGTTCTCCTATTGACCAGTCTATGCAACTTCCAGCTTGATAAACTTTGTACATCCATTTTGATCCAGCTTTGTACATCCCATTTGCGGGTGCACATGTTTCCTTCCTTATGTGTTGTCAAGGAAAAAGAGTAACTAACTTTGCTTTGTGTCTTTTTCCATGTACTTTAAAGTCCTGTAATGTCAACCTAAGCTTTACTGCCTCCCTGAAATGGAGGACAAAAACTGACAGATGTTGATCCATCTCCCTGGTATCCAGTGATAGGACGCGTGGGAATGGTTCAAAGCAGTGCCAGGGGAGGTTTAGACTAGACATTAGGAAGCATTTCTTTACCAAGAGGGTGGTCAAACACTGGAACAGGCTTCCTAGAGAGATGGTCAATACCCCAAGCCTGTCAGTGTTTAAGAGGCATTTGGACAACACCCTTAACAACATGCTTTAACTTTTGGTCAGCCTTTTGGTCAGGCAGTTGGACTAGATGATCGTTGTAGGTCCCTTCCAATTGAAATACTCTATTCTATTCTATTCTATTCTATCCTATCCTATCCTATCTTTCAAATATTAATACCATGTTGATAAAGGCCAAAGCCAATAATTCCTCTGTTAGATACTTTGATATGGAATTATCCTGCAGAGGGTATAGATGAGGGTGAGCTAGTACTATGACTTTCCCAAAAGCATGGATAACTAAAGATGGGTGTAAGCCTGATGTTCTCTTCTTTATGCTGCAGTGAAGGCTCCAAGTTGCCAAGAGTTGGTTAAATCTGCCCAGATAGAAGATTTCTCCATCAAGGGTGAAAGATGATGTCCTGAGACAGCTTTCAGCCGTGACATTCACTGCTCACTAGGGACAACTTGTGTTTTATCCTAATTTTCAGCTGCTCAAATGTCCACAGGAGACTGCAAACATCTGAACTGCTCATGTCTAAGCCAGAACTCTAAGATCTGAATGCAAGAGTGGGGCTGACCCTGGCGGTCTAACATGATCATTTCCATCAGTTACATCTTTTTCCTTTCCTCGTGTACCTGTTACTTGTCTCTAACATTGGTCTGGAACTGCTTGTCGAGAAATACCAGCATGGGTAGGACTTCACAGACAGTGAGATAATTCTTAAATCACTCAACTTTTACAGTGAAACATGCTAAATAATCAGAAACGCCACCATGCTACAGATGTATGTTTTCATCATTATTTTTCCTTCCTCCATTTCTAAATACACAGATCAGTTTGATGTTCATAAAAACAGGAGGCAAAATGCAGGACTGTGTCCTTGGATGCATCTCTGCCGACCCTGGAGCCTGGCTGCTGGTGCCAGATGGACTCTGTGCGAGACACCCCATTCAGCTCTGCCAACATATTTCTTGCTCCCCACTAACTTATGATGTCACTTGGAGCAAAACTCATCTCAATATCTTACTTTTATTACGGTAACTTGTGTTGCAAAGCTGAAAATAAAAGCAGCGGTACCCTGGCTTCTCAGCTGGTATAAAAAGGAGAGCTGCATCAGTTTATGCCAGCTGAGGATGTGGTTCAAGCTGTTTGGGGAGTTTGGGTTTGGTTTTTTTTCCTTGCAAGCTGTTTGCTGTAATCTCAAGGACATTAGAAGAATGTTAACATCAGCCAGTTGGGGGCGGGAGTGAAAAAACCCTGAAAATTTAATATAGTTGCAGAGCACTTTTTGTTTTTTCCATTAGCTGATATTCTCAGGTTACCAGAAAGGAATTCATTGCACTTCTCCACATTCACTGCTAGTGAAACAAGAGATTGAAAGATTTTAGAATAAATGGCCAGGCTGAAAACTAGCAGTGCTTGTGCCGGGGTTTGGGCTAGGGCCTTTACAAATTCAAGGCTGATTAGGCATCTATTTCCTGGTGCTCGGCAATAAGACTAGGAAGTGCGGGAAATGCATTGTCTTCAGCTTGCCACTGCTGGCTTGCTCCTATAGCTATACATCACACAAAGGACTGACAAGCTCAAAATGTCCATGTCAATCTGCAGCTGCCTTTAATCATATACAGATTTATGAGACACCCCTTATACCCCCTGTGGAGATCTAGAAACTGTGCTTTGTTTTGACTTGACATATATTTTTCCATTTAAGATTAAGAAGTATGAGCCCTATTAGACTGCATTGCAGCTACGAAGCAGAAGGGGTAAAGCTCTGTCTGAAATGGAGGAAATGATGATGTAATTTTGAACTGTTAAGGACTGAAGGGATTAAAAGATTTGGAGTAGGATTTGGAAAGTCTCTGGTGTTGCGTACAGTAGGGCTATATTGCCTGCCTCACCATCTGGACAGAGAAGGCCTTTTTCCTATTTACTGGTTTGGGGGTTGTTGTTATAGCTGTGCAGCTCATGAGCACCACTGCACTTAATACTCCATCATCATTTCCATCATAAACCCTTTTTTCCCCTGAGGAACTACAACGTCACAGTAAATATTTGCTGCAGGGTAAAGCTTGCCACTAAGGTCTGGTCTCAGGCCTAAGAGCAGCAGGGGCATGAGGCAGCATCAGGCTTGGCAGCTTTCCACCTTATAGTAACATTACACTTACCTCATTTTCTAAAATGAACATTTCTAGCCATTATCAACAACCGTGGACCAAAGGCTGATGCTCCTTTTCCATCAGTTTGGACAGCTTGCTGTCCAGTCCGTGCAAGGATTTATAACCTGACCAGTTTGGTGGTAGGACACGTGCCCCGGGTGATCCTGGCCAGCCACGTCTCGCATGAGGGGGTAGGTAAAACCTCGGCATGCTCAGCAGCACGCTGGCTCAGCAGTGCTGGTGACTCCAGGCAGCTGGCCTCTTGACTCAGTTGTGTGCTTTCTGGTGCACCAAGCAGGAGCTGTATGAAGAAGGAAGTGGCTGTTTTTCCTCAGCCTCCCCTCAGCCATTCTGCTCTTACAAAAGAGGTCCAAGAGAACAGGCATGAAGTCATCGCATGCTATAGAAATTACGCTATTGTTCTGTGCTGCTGAAGTCCTATAGCTGGTCCTTGCAGCAGTTCAATACTATTTGGGATCTCACTAGTTGTTTCCATTAAGAGAAGAATTTCACTTTAATTTTTTTTTTTAACTCCATAATCAAAACCTCTTTATGAACTCAACTACTCTTTATTAACCAAATCTAGTTTCTCTGAGCAGAGCAGGAATCGAATAACATGTGGGGCAACACCTGGTCCTACTGCAAACAACAGCTCACCCATATTCTCTCATTATTTTCTCAAGGTTGGGCTCTAAGCACACCTCCGGCAGCAGCTCAGGTCCCTTGCCCACTCTGCTGCTCCCGTCATGTACAGACACACAGTCTCAATCAGAGCTGTACGCTGTCCTGCTTGTATTGTGAGAAAATGCCTTTGTTAAGTTTTTCAGGGAAATTTGAATTTTCCAGTTACAAATATGTCCATATCAAGAACATGTCATGGATATCGAGCTAAGAATAAGTTAACAAATGGCAAGACAATAAATTATTTCTTAGTCTCTAAGAGCAGAAGTGATAGTTTGACAAGTGTTCTTGCCAGGCTTTAAAGGATGAACAAACCCCATCAACACTCTAAACACATGGAAAGTAAGTATACATGCAAAAAAAGTGGGCATATCCCCTAGTAAAAATCTGCAACTGCATTGCAAATATATTTTCAAAGCCTGTTCTGTAATTACTCTGCTATATGGAAACACAGCATGAACCTGTGGTCTGCTCCTATTAGTTTTAATCACAAAGCGAGCAAATAAAATCAGCCATTTAGACATGCTGAAATAACTTTAAGGGCCTGATAAATTTGCAAGAGCAATCACAGTTGCAAATCAAAAGTTATTTAAAAATCAAAGTGTGTCAGTCTAATTCAAGAGGCCTTTCTTTCTTTCAAGACCTGCTTTCTTATCTGCCTCCAAAGTCAGAAAAAATTGAGTGTAATATGCTCTGATAACAACTTTCACGAGTTCCTTATCTGAACAGAAGTAGCACAGGGACTGTCTCACTAAGGTGACTGTAAATCAAAAATGAAACAACAGTTTTAGTGGAGCCTCTGGGATTTAAATCAGCTGAAGACCGGGCCATACTGTTATAGCATACAAGCTGGCCATAAAGACAGCGTTAAATGAATCTTAAAAACTTTAAAGGAGATCCAATTTACTTTCAGAAATAGTCTGTGATTTACAGGATTCATATTCCTGTATTATTTTTATTATTATTTTATTACATGGTTCATCCAGGGTCAGCTGAGACTCCAGAGCTCTCCACAGCTGAGCTGTGCCTGTTGCAGTGGTTAATACAAGACCTAATACTGAGGAAGGGAAGTCATTCTTATCTGTCCCATACCCGGGCATACATTTACGCTGGGGAGTGCAGTGCTGCTTGGTAGGGAAGAGGGTATAGCACTGTGCTGCAGCTGGGCAGGTCTGGGGATAACTTCTCTAGAGCATGGCAACCTTCATGGGTCCCAACAGGAGCATTTTAGGGGTTGCCCAAAAAGAACCGTTTTCAGCAGCACGAAATACTCCTACCTTTACTTCCCAGCGACTACGCTGGGGGTGCACAAGGTGTTGGGAGGGGACACAGCTGGGACAGCTGACCCCAACTGACCCAAGGGATATTCCAGACCATATGATGTCATGCTCAGCATATAAAGCTGGGGGAAGAAAAAGGAAGTGGGGGGACGTTCAGAGTGATGACATTTGTCTTCCCAAGTCACTGTTACGCATGATGAAGCCCTGCTTTCTTGGAGATGGCTGAACATCTGCCTGCCCATGGGAAGTGGTGAATGAATTCCTTGTTTTGCTTTGCTTGCGTGTGCGGCTTTTGCTTTGCCTATTAAACTGTCTTTATCTCAGCCCACGAGTTTTCTCACTTTTACCCTTCCGATTCTCTCCCCCATCCCACTGGCAGGGGAGTGAGTGAGCGGCTGTGCGGGGCTTAGTTGCTGGCTGGGGTTAAACCATGACAGTCCTTTTTGGTGCCCAACGTGGGGCTCGAAGGGTTCAAGATAACAACAGGTTTGATTGGAATGTGCTAGATCGAATTTAAAGCTATTACTGCTGTTTAGCTATTAATCGGCAGGCTTCTGTTCTTGCCATGGGGCTTGCTTGCCTTACTGTATATTAGAGTCCAGTGCTCGTTAGTGGCTGCTTTTTCTTTTGCTGCTTGCTGTACTGCTGTACCGCTTATCATCTTACTCTGCTGTGCCTGGGAAGATTTTGATAACAGCAATGGCGATGTGCCTGGGCTGGCAGATGGCCAGGGCATCGTTGCTTTTTCTGTGCTGCTGCACTGGACAGGCTGGAATGCCAATGTGAACTCGAGTCAAAGGGACCTCGACCTGTGGATGAGTCCACGCAGGAGCAGGACACCCCGAAGCATCTGTGGTCATGAATATGTCCACACCAGAGCAGGTACATCTCGAAGTGTCTGTGGCCGTGGTTATGTCTGTGCTACAGCAGGTACATCTCTGAAGGGATTGTGGCCCGAGGATAAGTCCACGCTGGAGAAGGTACACCTTGAAGCATCTAGGGCTGTGCATGAGGTCGTGCTGAAGCACCTCAAAGCGTGTGGCCATGGAAAAGCCCACGACAGAGCAGGTACACCCCTGGAGGGACTGCAGCCATAGGTAGGGCCATGTTGGAGCAGGTTCACTCCTGAAGGCACTGTGGTGGTGGGTAAGACCACGCTGGAGCAGGTATATCTCTGAAGGCATTGTGGCCCATAGAGAAGGCCATGCTGGAACACATGCACCTCAGAGCAACTGTGGCTGTGGATAAGTCTATGCCGCAGCAGATATACCCCTGAAGAGACCGTGGCTCATCAATAAGGCTCCACTTGGAGCAGGTACACCCCTAAGGGACTGCAGCCTGTGGATAAGTCCCAGCCAGAGCAGGGGCAAGGGGAGGAGCTCACTGCAATGTTAAACCCTATGGTCTGGTCCAAAGGGACCAGGGATGGAGACTGTAATGGAAATACCTTTAAATTGTTGTTACCTGGAATTTGAGTTGCATGTTATGGGAGTTGCTATAGCAAGTACCCCTTATTGCTAGCCAGGCTAGGAGCAAGGGGAGGAGTTCGCCGTAATGCTAAACCCTATAACCTGGCCCAAAGGGACCAGGGGTGGAGATTGTAATGGATATACCTTTAAATTGTTGTAACCCATGATTTCAGTTGCGTGTTACAGGAATTACTATAGCAGGAATGACCCGAACCAATGGAGGACAAGCCTTACAAGAAGCAGTGCAAATGCAGCAGTGACCTGACCTGAGCTGGCTTTGGTGCCCAATAACTCCACGCAACACACCATCTCTCCTGCCCTGAGTGACCACCATAACAGACAGAGCCCAAAGTCGTGGACTAAATGAACTCAGTGGACATTTTGTGGACATTTTACAGGGGTGGTCCATAGACTGGGGGAAATGATATCTGTGTATTATATCAAGGAATGGGAAGGGGGGTGGTAAGTAATGAGAATGTATTGGAGAGTGTGGGACCTGAGCATGACATAAATGGTATGGAATAAGGGTGGAGAATGTGCTGGTTTGGGCTGGGATTGAGTTAATTTTCTTCATAGAAGCTAGTGTGAGACTACATTTTGGATTTGTGCTGAAAACAGTCTTGATAATACAGGGACGTTTTCCTTGCTGCTGAGCAGTGCTTGCACAGAGTCAAGGCCTTTTCTGCTTCTCACCCCACCAGCGAGTAGGCTGGGGGTGCAGAAGAAGTTGGGAGGGGACACAGCTGGGACAGCTGACCCCAGCTGACCAAGGGGATATTCCAGACCATTCCATATGACGTCATGCTCTGCATATAAAGCTGGGGAAAGAAGAAGGAAGGGGGGGACGTTCGGAGTGATGGCATTTGTCTTCCCAAGTGACTGTTACGTGTGCCTTTGCTTTGCCTATTAAACTGTCTTTATCTCAACCCGGGAGTTTTCTCACTTTTACGCTTCCGATTCTCTCCCCCATCCCACTGGGGTGGGGGTGGTAAGAAAGCGGCTGCGTGGTGCTTAGTTGCCAGCTGTGGTTAAACCACGACATCCTGCTCGGTTCCTGAGATACTACTCTGTGGTAACAGAAAATAATCCTATGTAAGCTAGAGGACAGCTTGTGGACATTGTCCCACATTTCTGCTTGGATTCATATGAATCTGGTGTTCATCTTAATTAAAAAAAGGACTGGGTGACACAAGTACACACATGGATATGGTATTCTTATTTGGAAAGGCCAGAAAACCATAATTCCCCAGAATAAAAATATTGGGCCAAATCCAACAGTCCTCTTTGCTCAAAAATATTCCACAAAGACAAAGACAGTGTCTGTCGAGGGATCGCAAGCCATATCCCTTAGCAAAGCTGAAATAATATAGCAAAGTAGTTTTATAGGCTGCCCCACTGTACACAGTTAGGGAATAAATGTACACAACCAAAACCAATATCGCTTGCCAGTGGCTGAGAGCCAGAGAAGATACAGTTTTGACTCTTTTTTTCTCTTTCTCTTTCTGTCCCATCTTCAGAGCAATTACAGATAGCCATCCAGCAGAAGATTTCAGTGCTCACACTGAGTTCTGCAGCCTTTTTGCAGATCTGCTGTGCTCATTACAGGTAGGAGAAAGAATGGTGGAAAAGTATCTTAAGATACTTTTGATACTTTGAAAAGTATCTCAAGATACCTTGTAATAAGTGGTGCTTTCATGATTATAAGCAGCAGTTGGCTGGTAGGCTGAAAACAACAACCTGTTTTACCCAGACTATATTTTTGACCCACAGTTGTCACCTGGATAGATATATTGCACCATCAGCTAGTCCTTATGCCTGGAAAGGGTTTGGTCCCTCCTTCCCTGAGCCCTGATGGACTGGTGGACTTTTGCCATCAAGCTGGGGGGAAGCTCCTCTTCAATTCCAGATGCATGAAATTAAATCTGTAAGTTCTGGTCAGTATTGCCATTGCTGGCTTTCACAGGGTTGTTTAAAAGGGCTTTTTCCCATTGTTTTTCCAAGGACCTGCCCAAAAATGTTTCCATCCAAACCACCATCACGCAAGACTCCAGCAGAGGAGCAAAGAACAATAGCACACAAGGTTCCAAGTTCAATAGCAATTTCAAGGATTTCAGCTGTCACAGTTAATTAGTGGCAGTTTCTCTCAGGCCTCCTTTGCTTAACCCCTGAAGGACAAGGCTTGGAAAACTGCTGGTTGAGAGGGCAAAAGAGGTCAAAAGACCAGTTTTGTAGCAGCCAGGAATTATTAAGAAAGCAAAACTAAAAAATGGAATGCGTTGTGAAGTGAAAATTTCAGACAAAATGAGGTTCAACTTCTATTTCCACTTTTGCTAAAGAAAGAGGCATGAGCCTGGAGGGTGGGGTCCAGAGTCTGGATTTTGGGCAGGGTTATTTTAGAAAGCTGAACAGAGTCCAACTGTTGTTCTAGGGCAAGCACTTCCCAACTTTAGGGTATTTAAAAAAAAAAAATCTGGATCCTGATCTGAAATCTGTGGCTTGGGCTTGTTTCTAAACATTTCTTTTTCTTGCAAAAAAAAAAAAAAAAAAAGGCATCATATGGTAAGCCACTGCAGAAAAACACTGGAGCTCTGCTTCCTTACAGGAAACTACCTTGGCATGCCTTCCCTTCCAGAAGGTGTGGTGTGTTTGCTAGATGCAAGACTGAAAGCCAGAAAAATTGGAAAATTCGATGTTCCCAAACACTGATGCACAAACCACTTCTAAATGATACACCGGAGCAGTTCCTGACTCCTCTGTGCGAAGACCCCCGACATCCTGAGCAAGCACCTCCACGCAGACCGCGTCGGAGGATGCCGTCTGGCTGCAGCCTCTTCCCTCGCAGCGGAGGGAAGAAGTTCTTCCCCAGCAGCTACCAACCCACACCACGAGGACTGTTGGCCTGTCGTGCTCACCAGTTCTGAAATAATAAGGCCCAGGACACAACACCCTTGCCCCAGTCCATAGCAGGTCTCATGACAAGGGGCAATGCCCATCAGGTGGACTGGCACAGGACAAGCATCACCTGAGCCAGCCCAGGTCTCATGAGAGGGCCATGTCCCCTTGGTTGGATCCGGTGGTCATGGGGATGCCCCTTATTTCAGGTCTTATCACACAGTGCACATGTCAGGATTAAAAATTGTCCCCTGACGCAGCCAGGGGAGCTGTGAAAGCTTGAGAGGGGGGGTCAAATGGGGGCATACATGTCACAGGGAAAGACACAGGATTTCAACTTGCAATATGAGAAAGACCTTATTTTATGGGAGGTTAGCAGCCTTGCCAGGGATTGCTTGCTATATACAACCCTCTGAGCTAGTTTGTTACTCCTGCAGCAGACAGAGAGATGGATTAAACCTCTGGGACAGAAGGAGCATCTGAGCAAGAGGGACACAGCAAGATGTAGCGCTTCTGTCTCTCCGAATGCTGAACTCAGCCTCTTGAATCCTTTAGTACCCAGACGTGCGGCTACCTCTGCCCATGGGCTTGTCCAGCCTATGCAGCTACTGGCAGGACGTGTCCTGCAGGAGCATCCTCCACGGCTGCCCCATTTTCCCCCACGCCCACACACACACCTCGTGGGCAGAAGCAGCAGCCCCGCACAGGGGATCAGCACAGTTCTCTGGCACAGCAAGATTGGTGGCTTGAGTCCTGGTTTGTCACCAGTCCCCTACCAGAGTGGGTTCAGGTGAGTCCCTTTGCCCGAGTTGTGAAACGGGACGTCTTGCTCTGCTATGCGTGCAGCACGTCAGAGCAGGAATCCATCAATCCACGCAGCACTGGCTCTTAGCCCAGCTTGTTTTTGTCCTGGACACACATGAAGGCAGGGGCTGTCCCTTATAACATGTTTCTGCCACGCTTCCCTGCACCTCACTGGGGTCTCTGGGCCAGCAGCGCCCGGTCTTTGCTGACCCCATACAACATGGCACTTTGCTCCCTCTGCCTCCATTTTAATGTGTTCACGTCCTGCGAGCGCGAATGGTGTCACAGATGGGAAAAGACCAAAATTAGGGGTTGTCCTGCAGGACACAGCAAAGGTAGCTCAGTAGAAATCAAGGGTCCATTCAGAAAATCTGCACTTTGATGTTACCTGAGATACATCATTTGTAGTTGCTGGTGGTATTCCTAAGCCTTCCGTCCATCTCGCAAACAGCAGCAGCTGAAGCGTGAGTAAATCCTCCAGTACATCTCCAGAGAAAACAAGAGGCCCTCACATGCAAGGAGAATGCTTGTCACAGCCTCTCTGTGACAGCTCAGCATTTGATATGAATGAGGGGGGAAGCTGGCAGCAGGTGGAGATCTTCAGGCTAATTACCTTGAATAATTTGCCTGCAGGTGCTGTGCAGGTGGTCTGAGCCCTTAGGCGTTGTCCTAGGAAAAGCGATGGGAATCCTGCATCTGCAAATGCTCCTGTCTGAGCTGCAGGCCTGGGATGCTGAAAAATTCCAGATTCCACATTTTTAATCTACAGTTAACAGCTTAGGGTTGTTTCCCTAAAGGTTTCGAAAGAGGAGAAAAAAGGTTGATCCCGTGGAAAAGTTTAACTCTGTTCACTTTAGTAGCGTGCTACTTGTAGCTTTAAAACAACCTCAAAGCAGAGAACTTTCTTGCAGATTAGAAGAGCATTCAGCAGCTAAACCCAGTAGGCATTTAAAAAACAAACCAAAACACGCATTCTTTCCTGAGGCTGGCAAGGCAACTAGTGGGAGTCACACCCTCTTGAACAACTGCCCTCTGATGTTTTAAGATATTCTGGGGTTTTAGTTCGTTAGTGACAAACACTCATGAAATGTGCTCAAATTCTTCTTCTCCAGACTGCTGACTTGAGGGCTACTGTGACTGCATTAAGGTTTACAGTGATTTAACAGCTCTTTATTTTAAGTGAAATTCTCAAGACGTTCGAACCTTGAGAGTCACGGTAGTTTCTAAGGTGAAGTAATAATTTATACCAGTGAGAGCTAGACTCTTGGATTATCAGAAAAATCTCATTTCTGGAAACAAATAAAAAAGGTACACTGGTATTCTGTGCTTTGACATACAGGAATATGTTATGAAATAAGGTTACTAGTTTATGCTACATGCTCAGTTGGTTTCTAAAATCAGATACAAGTCTGTGATCAAGTTAGAGTTTTACCACACATTTTTTAGTGTTGCATGTGCAATGCTTGGGTTTTATCCCAAGAAGCAATTATAATCCTTTCCACACCCAGGGAACACGTTGGTCAAGACTCACTGTACGCTGATCCCAAATTTAGCAAGAAACTAAAGGCTTCGCTCACATGCTCAGGGCCAAACTTCTTGGGTGGGGGGAGTAGAAAAATACTTCCTGGGGAGTTCTCATTCAGATTGCAGAAGATTCCTTTAAACCCAGCATGGATTGAGGCTGTGAATGTTCCTCCATGAATTTTAGGGTGAAGAAACTCAAAGTATTCAGAGTCTGCTTCAAAATTCACTTTTTTCACGGAAGTTGTCCTCTGGTATCAAAAGCTGAGATGCAACAAGAAGGTACAGAAAAGGATCAAAAAAAAAGACTGTTCAAAGAAGGAGAGAGCAGGAGTATTGAAACCAAAGGAATTCCAAGCTGTTCGGTATATCTGAAATTCATGTTCCTCATTTACAGCAGGGAACTTGTCTTACCATAAAAGAAACGATTATTTTAGCACCCTTTTTGTGATATAAGGGACACCTTGTGCACACAGCGGGCTAGATCAGACCCAAGAGGCGATGGATTTTTATGTTCTTTGGAGAGGAGCTGAAAGCAAATGGGGTTTGCTTTTGGTGCAGTTACAGGACAATTCTGCAGTGTATAACTTTTTCAGTAATAAATATGTGGAGACCTGTAACTGCTAGTATATGTACCCGTGGGTGTCTTGTCACCTCCCTTGACCCGGATGGTTTCAGAGTGTTTCCACGAGGAGTATACATATGCTGAGTTGTAGTCAGATGCCACTTCACTGCCGTTCTGTTTATTTTTAGGAAATGCAAACTGATCCCCCTGTGCCAGGACACGGTGGGATCAAACAGCAGGAGGCTGTTTCTTTGCTCACCCTTTAGGCCTTGTGCTCGCTACCACGCTGCCCCAAAGCTTTTGTTCTTTGTTCTTTTTCAGGATGTGCCTTATGTTTTCTTTATCCCTTGCTGTTCTTGCCCACTCTGCTCTATCAAATAGCATCAGCCCCTTTATTATAGGAAATAGAAATGTCCTGGGAATGTCTTGATATCCCTCTAGCCTCACAACTCATCTTTTAACCATTTGCCCTACGATCTGCTCTGTTTTTTTCCAGCTGCCACTAATTAAAGGAGCTGTTTCCCATGAGAAGACAGCAGTTATGCCACCACCGCTAACCTGAGACCAAACACACTCTTTGGGAGCCTGTTTTCCAGGGGAACAGCATGCTCTACCCATCTTCTCCTGCCTCTTGCTGGGTCCACACCAAGCAGAGAAAAAGGACTGTGGACAGATTACAAATGGTGCAAGCATAATCAGGCAGCCACTATTTTTTGTCATGATGTTTTCATACCACGAGCTCAGTCTGAGCTCTCCTATACAAACCTCCTGGGGGATTTTAAATCTTCCTGCTTGTTTTTGTTCCATCTGTCCTTTCAGAGAGTCCCTTAGGAATATTTATTCTTTCTTTGGAATCTGCTGTCTCTTTCATAAACTCTTTCTCACTTCTCCTATAAAAACCTATTCAGGACAGAACTCCTTCCAGTTTCCAATTTAATTTTATTCCTGGGCAGTTTATACCCCATTGTTTCCATGCTGTGGTTGCGCCTTAACTTGAGTAGCTCTTTTCCATCCCTGGTGTTCTCCCCCACAATGTGTGAAAGGTAAATTATTTCTTTTCGGGGCTCCTCACATTTCTTTTTGTTTCAGATGGGCTGCCTTGAGCTTATCACAGACCACTTATAAACAGTTTATGAGTTCCCCTTCAAAGACTTCGGCATGCGTCAGGATATCGGCCAGATACAACACACTGGACAAAAGACACGTACCACACAGCAGCCTTTTATTAGTGGATGGTGCATTTTCAAGCTGAAAGCCATCTCTTTAAATGAGTACAAGCCTTGTCTTGCACTAAGGGCTGGGCTTTTCTTTTCCTGTCTTTTGTATCCCCCACTACTTTTCCAGATCTAATAAGGAAAGCCCGGTTGAATCCACTGCAGCATTCTGAATGCCATCTCTTCATGCAAGCAATAGCCATCTTTTAAAATGATTAAGTTCAACTTTCCAGTGTTCACTCAGAAACCGGTGCTGTCATCATCTTATTTCATAGTAAGAGCTGGATGAAGGTCAGGGCTTGACTGCGGGTTTAATTGTGCTTAGTTTATCCATTTCCTCAGTAGTGCAGAAAGCCTCTTCTCCTTTTGTTACTAGTAAGTGGTAGAGTCATTGCTTGATGAGCCTGTTTCTGCCAGTACCTGGACCAGTTTTAACACCTATACCTCTACGAGATCTGGAAATTAAATCCTGATTCCTTTTCAGAAAGTGTCTTAAACTGTTGTTTTCCCCCACTTAGAGGTACTGCCCTGTGCTGGCACTAGTCCAAGGACAATTCTGAGAACTTACTTGCACTCTACCTTTGTCTTCAGCCCTTTGCCCCTTCACACGCACATCTACGACAGCCATGTTTTGCAGTCATGCCTCATTTTATAATACTCTGCTGTTTATCAGAAATGCTCAGTAGGCAAGCAGGAATCCATACTTGCTCCACAAAAGCCCAGATTCCCCGAACTTTTGTGCAGGTCTCAACCATGCTGCACTTTTCCTCTCTTGGAACTCTATCACAGGAGGAAGTTGTTAATGACTGTTTCTGTCCCTGGAGGCGAAAGGAGTCATGCACGGCAAATGAGGAGCATGTACCTGCCCTCCCAACCCTGAACCACATGTTAAAAAGGGAATTTCCACCAAACTGTTGCGAACACCTTTCCTCCCTCTGGCCTAATGAAAGTCAGAGCGGTCAGTAATTCCTTTGCTACCTTGGCTACTCAGTCTTTGGGCTCAAACCCCAGAGAGTCAGTTTTTAATCCCCGTTTAAGCCCTTTTTGGACAGATTCCCCCATCACTGACACCAACCAGAGACTTGGGTTTGGATCCCTTGTTCTCTATCTGTTTTCACCCATCTACGTCCACTGCCTGTGCATGTTCCCAATGGTTGCGTTCAGTTTCTAGCGTACCTCTTCTGCTGTTTGACTGCCATGACCTAAACCCCCATGAGCTGACTCTGCAGCTTTGTGTCACCTCCTTCGCTAGCCCATGTTGGGGGAGAATCTTATATTGGGCACTTCTGAAATTCTGTTCTGTATTATTTTGTACAGTTAAAGTTTTTTCTGCAACCAGGATTTTTTTTTTTCTTTAATTGCGAAGTGAAAGACTGTAACAGAACTATTTTTCCTCCTTTTTATGCCAGTGCAATTTTTCTTGTTTTATGGGGATTGAACAATGTTTCAAGTCACAGGCCACCAAATATGCCCTCTCAGCAGCAATACATTCAGAATTATCTACTTGCACCTTCTTCTGAACAGCTGCAAAGACCAAGTCATGTTCTGTAAACCATTTCCACAGCCTCTTGGAGTGGCTTTTTTCTTTTGCTGATACTGAATGTCAAAGCCCACTTGTGAATTTATAAATAGATCCATTGCCAATTCATCCTGGAAGACCTCACTGTGCCAGGAACATGCATTTCCTCTGCTTCTCTACCCTTTCAAGTAGGGCATCTCCCTTCGCTCCACTTCAAGCTTTTGACTCTTCCCAGGCCAGCTTAGGTTAGTGGCTAATGCCAAACTATATACCAAGGACTTGTACAAAGTCTAGGTAATTCAGCTTTTTTTTTTTTTTTTTTTTTTTTTTCAATCTTGCAGTAAATCTTGCAGCAGCATCAAAGGTGGGCTACTTGGGTTCATGCTTAAAACCCATCTGTGTTCATCCTTTCCAGTCAGCCTTTTAGACAGTAATGTTGAGCTAAGCTGAAAAACCTCTGAGGACTCTTCCTCTCCAGTGCAATTTTGCATTATTTGAGAAAATAAAACCTGCCTTATTCACACTTCTCAGAGTTACTGATGGGTACAGAAAAGTGCTACATATATCTTGTTTTAGCCAAATTCTCTAGCTGGCCCAGCTCCCACATCAAGAAGGCTGACTTTCACTGTCCTCTGTGACCCTTCCATCACCTTAGTCAGGCAATTTTTCAGCTCCCAAAAAGCAATTGCAGAATCAGGAATTAATTTGCTGCATCATCATCTTCTGCATCATCAAGCACTATATAACTGGAGGAATATAACAAAATACATCAGTCTTTTTTTCAGACTATATTTTTAGGCTTTTTCAGATTACATCAATCTATTTTTAGACTAAATAACTAACCTCTTCATTCGCCTTCTGCTAGTTAGTCCTGACAACAGGAGGATTGTTGAAAGAGATGTATGTGGTCTATGTTGAGAAGTGAGTGCACAGGGCAGCCTCTCGTCCTCCATTCCAGCTGCCAGTACTCTTTGTGCTGAAGTTGCGCATGGGGAAAGGGCATAATGGAAACAGCGTATCTGGCCATAGCAAGGGGAGGAGAGGACCAGCAACCACCACGTTTCCTTCCACGTAAAGTTAAAGTAAAAAAATGTAGCAGTTAGGTGAGTTTAAATGTGTGCTGCCATTCACTTGTCAAGAAGGACCACAGTGCTTCATAAGAAATGGTAGCTCCCATAATACAGCATGATCTGAGATGAGATTGAGTTTTGGTTCAAAGTTTCAGTTCGCTTTTTGGAAGAAAAAAACAAACAAACAACAACGCACTCTAAAGAAGTCAGTGATGCAGCTTTGTTATATGGTGTAAAATGTCTGAGCAGATGAAGTGATGGCATATTAAATGGTACTTTAGCATAGAACAAGCCATAGTGAGAAGCAGGAACTAGACGTGAAAGCCAGGCAAATCCACATGAGCAGCTCTGCACATGTGTTTAAATGGGGGCCCTTAATCATTGGAGCAATCCCTGGAGGGCAGAGGTGGATTGGTTTGTATCCTGTCATTTCTTCAGATGAAGGGATGGAGCTTGGGGTGGGAGTATGGGACAGTTATGTTAGGCAAACACAACATAAGCTTTAGTCAAATGTAAGCTATTTAACTCAGAAAGGAGGTAAAAGTGGATGAAATTTAATATCCAAGACATTACAGTAGATGTTAAAGTCCCTCTGGACTTCAGTCTCTCTGTTCATATATAGTCAAGGATTTTGTGGGTTACAGCCAGTTTCTCCAGGGGAGCACCTTGCTTGAAAACCTTTTGGCTCTTCTACTCCTTTGGGACACAACCCAAACACTGCTTATCTGAACTTGTCCACTTTGCTCTTTTCTTTTTGAGAACCTGGCAGGGAACATATGACCCTGTGAAAGCATTGCGGGGTGTTGGGGCTCTCCCCATTCCTGTCACAGAAAGCCTATTACATAGCACCAAAAAAAAAAAAAAAAAAAAATCTGTGCAAAGGGAGACAAGCACTTTATAATTAAGACCCCTTAAATAGTTTTCCTGGCTCCATTTTACAAAATCTGAGTCACCCTGGCTCAAGTCGGAAGGAATCAGTGTTCAAACCTGCAGAGATATTATCTGCTTTTGAAATACTTAGGAAAACTCTCAGCCTTATTTGGAAAAGTGAAATCTGCTCTGATAACCAAGGCCTTGATTTACTGGGAGGAGAGAGGGGTCCTAAACACCTTTGCCCTTTCAGATTAACTCCTGCTCCGTCTGTGTGGCACCCTGTGGGGCTGCTGGCACCTCCGACACCTCGTACTTGTTTCCAGAGCACCCCACAACTTCCCAGGCAACCCCCCCAAGGGCTAAAGCCCTCTTTCCCCTATTAATGCAAGACCAGGTAACACACGGTCCTACATCAGTGGTACCCGCATGGATGCGCAGCCCTTCTCCCATGCCTCCCCTCCGGGACCAGGGCCACGGTGCTGGGTTCGGGCTGTGGGAGGGAGGGAGGGAACACAGATATTCCCCTTACCGGCCATAGGGTATCGCTACCCTACAGCCAGCATCCTCCGATGTCTCAGTCTCCATGGGACAGGACGAGAGCTGAACTGGCAGGTCACGTGCAAGGATAAAGGACATTTGGGGTCTTCTAGCAGGGACGGGGCTGGACTGGGGGAGTGTGCCTTTTCCTGGGACACCTTTGACCATGGGGGGGTTTGTTGGTGGCAAGACCTCACCCTCCCTAGCGGCAGTGCCACCACCCTGCTTTTTGCTGGGGACCCCAAACACCGGCGGTCCCCCAGCAGCGTAAGGTGCCAGCAGGATTATGGTGCTGGGTTCATGGGGCAGAATAGACCCCACGGTGCTGTGCTGTGACAGCAGGAAAGCCACCCTGGGCAGCCGGGGCTGGGAGATGGGAGCTGGCTGTGCCCACAAGAGCCGGCAGCGTGCGTAACAGTTCTGCAGCCAGAAGACCGGCAACGTATCGCTTACATTTACACAGTCACCAGTAACACAAGACCTGGCAGCTCCTCAAAGATGAGCAGAGGTTTGGAAATCAAAGATATTTTTCATTCCCGAGCATTTCCATCATACCCACTGGGTGTCTTTGATTGTATTCTGCAAGCAGAATAAGGCAACCAGAAGTGTGTAAAAAACCCCACCCTCCTCAATTTGACAAAAATTTTTTACCATTTGCTAGAGGTTGGCTACCCCCCCCCCTTAAAATGTGAGTTTCCTTCATTATAGAAATACGTTGGGTTTTTTTTTTCCTTTAAAAGCCAATGGAATGTGGACAATGAACAATTTCACATTTAGAAGCCAACTTTTCATCAGGGTTTATCCTTTTGATTTGGAAACTGGCTCATTTAAGCTGGAAAATTCTGTGAAATGTTGCAATAAAAGAGGCTCTATTTTTGCATTAGCTAAAATATGCACACACAGAAACCCAAGCAATACAAAAGCAAGCAAACAAAGAAGTGCCCAACCCATAAGCTCCAAGTTGCTTAAAATTTCTTATTTCAAGTACAAATGCCACATAGATCCTTGCCATCTCTAATAATAATGCAAGCTGCCACCCAACAACAGCATAACATTTCCACTAGGCAGTATATTTTTCCCTGCGAAACATAACTTAGTGAATGTGGCTTCAGCTGCCTAAATGTCATCTCAGTCTGTTGCAATCTGCTGTAAACTTTCAAGATACTAGTCATATGTCATAAACTCACAACAGTTTCTGGATTTGCTTTAGGACTAAAATGTTCCTGGGCAAAACCAATTCACTAAGGAAGAAATCCTATCCTCTGTTTTTTTCCTGATTCCCTAGAAGTAGCTTCTCACTGATTTTTTCCCCCCTTTCTTGCCTACTTCTATGCATGCCATTTTACTTTATAAATCAGATCCATCCCAGTTCCAGTGATCAGAAATGGGTGTATCTTGCTTTTCTGTATTGCAAAGCAGAGCAGTAATTGCACATACTGTTTGAGAAAAAAAAAAGGAGAATCCAAATCCAGGATAGGCTTCTGGCCAAAGCAGCTCAGATTTTCCATCTCATTTGCAACTGAGACATGAAAAGCGCAGGTTAGGACTGGGCAGCAGCCTCCGACAGAAAAAGCCTTATTTCTGGCAAACTTCTTTCCAAAGTTTGTCCGTGTGACTCAAGTTATGGGCTTTTAGACCAAATACAGTAAAACTAGGTACAAGGAGGATACATTCAGACATTGAAGGGTAGGGTAGGTTTTTTACATTCATATGAAGCCCACATTTACTTGCTAGCAGGTATTTATAGAGCATGACTGTATGAACTCTGATCTACAGTCAAGAAGTGGGATAAGTTACATGAATTCAGGGCTGCCAGTTCAACATAATTTCCTTTCAACACCATGACCAAATTGCCTTGATTTTCACACCTGTAAAATGGGGATAATACTTATCCCTTTTACAGGGGATAGAGTTATAAACGTTAGTTAAGTTGTCTGGAGAAGCACCGACTTCAACTGTAAAATAACTTTATCTGTACTAGCTGATACTACACAGGAGGAGCTGAAATCTAAACCAGGAAAGTGAGGGAGAAAGGAAGCATAATTTCCTGTCGGTATGATGTACTCTGCAAGTGCAACTAAGAATACAAAACCGAGGGACCTTGTGAGAGAAAAGTTTTTTTCAGCCTGCTTTCCCCCCTTTCACCAGGTTGTGCTCATGCAACGCCACGGTCCTCAGTAAAGGCATTCCTCGTTTACCCAGCGTGCGAAGAGAACCCAGTACTTTCACCTAAAATCAATTTTCCTTAGATTCCAGAGCAGCTATGGTGCTATGTGCCAGCGACTCTCTCCTATCTCGCACGCTCATGCTGTGCGCAGTTGTCCCCTCTGGTTGCAGAATAAATTAGAGGAGCCACCGCAGTACAGCTGAGAAAGCAATGGAAAATCCATCCAGCCAGGAAGCTTTTTCTTCTTGATTTCTGTAAAGTTCTCCACGTTTGGCAAGCTTTGTAAACTCAGTAATGGGAACTGAAAAGGAAAAACCATCACGTACAATTTTTCTATGGCTTGCAAAAGTGAAATAAATCAAGAGATAAAACAGCAAGGCATCTGTGATACAAGATTTGGTTTGTGAATGTTTAAAGCATTTAATCTATGTCCCTCTGGCTTCCAATTCTGGTTGCTGGGACTTTACTATTTTACCTATTTTGGAAGGTATAATCACTTAAATCTCAAGAATTTTCTGGCTGTGTTCCATATTCCCCTTCGCATGACTTGACTTGGATAAATCTCCATTACGCTGTCCATCTGTCCCTCTTTTCTGCCTTCTAATTTATCATCTGAAAATTTTCCACGTGACACCAGCGAAGTCCCCGATGTCACCAGTGGGGCCAGCCGTGCCGCCTTGTTATTTCCCCCCCCCTTTTCCGCCCCATCAGCGCTAGGCCAGGTGTCTCTGTGTGAGCCACAGCCACTCGGCTCAGGCAGACAGGCCCCCCCATGCCCCCCCATCCAAGGGGCACGCACGAGGTGAGCTTCCCGTTGCCGCCACGCTCCTGTCCACCCATCCGCCGTGCCGTAGTACATCCCCTTTCCCACCCCTTCACCCGGAGCGATGACAAGTAGCGTAGCTTAGGTTAGCGTGGGAGACCTGGGGAGCCACCACAACCCCGGCACGAGGCTGAGGCTTTACCAACAGCCCCTGGCCCTGGCAGTCGGCACGGAGGAGACGAGCAAAGGGTGAAAGAGAGGTCAGCAAACAGCCTGGCGCGTATTTGCGAATCAGTGGAAGACCTGAAAATAGACCCCGCTGCCTCGCCTTATTCAGTCCCACGTGGACTCCTCTCTGTCTCCAAATTCTAGTTATCCCAGGGGTCGTGCAGGGATCCCTGCTCCCAGTAGGTCCCTGTCGTGCATATTGTTAGATCCTGGCTGCGGCTGCTTAATTCTCATTAAATAGCCAAGTTCCTTTTAATCTTCTTCCAAGACAAGGAGCTTAAGCCTTACAACAACATCTCCTAGGAACTTTCAGCTCTCCTTTGGGGAGATATTTCTTTCTATTGAAGGGAAAATTTCCCAATAACTCTCTTCTGCTGCCAGGCAGCAAGACCAGAGGCAGCGCCGTGCCGTTCCCTCACCATTTCCTAGGGGACTCACACATCCCAGGCTGTGCCCTCTACCTTTAGTTTCCCGTTCTCATTCCAGCCTGTCTGCTTGAATTCATTCAAAGGTGTAGGAAAAAAACCCTCTCGGGACGGTTTGTCCCACGCTGCACCCACCGCCATAAAACCTCGGCTGCCGTACTACTGGTTCTTATCAGCCATCACACCTTAAAGTATAGAAGGTGTGTCTAATATTAGCCAGGAAACGTCGCAGTGAAGACCTGGACTTTTTCAGCTAATCGGTATTAATAACTTCCTATGTTTGAAGACAGCCCATAGGAAATGCAGCCTGACTCATCTACCCTGTAATTAGATGAACTCCTCGAAAAAGTGCAGGTGGCTGCACCACAAAGGCACATTAGCCAAGGTGCAGAATATGCATCTGACCAAAGGGCAGATAATAGCAGCAATAATTTCCTTCCACTGATATAATACAAAAAAGCAGTATTTCTTACAGATTTGGCATCTGGCTGAGGCTGGAAATTCAAGCAGTCATTTTCTTTCTCTTTCTTATCTCACTCAAGGGAAATCTGTGATATGCACAAAGACTTGATTTATTTTTTACACTCTCACAAATTACTGAAAAGCAATTATGCAGTGAAATTTCGTGAAAAACAGAAGATAGGCAGGCCTATTTGCTACATAGTTTATACCTAGACTGTGATTCTTACCAAAGATATTTGTTTCCTGTGTTCTTTTTTCCTGCCAAGTTCAGCCATATATCACTTTTATGTATCTGAAGGCCACGGTGTAATGCAATATGAAGCTATGAATGGGATAAAGTTACATATTCTCCATTGATTTTCCATTGTATCCATTATCTTTAATGCTGGAATGCAAGTTAGTGCGAGGGCCGGAAGCCTCCGCACCTCCGCGCTGACTGCTGCCTTATGAAAACCATCCCCTGGGGGCAGATAAAATCAGCTGCAAGTTGCAGAGAGGAGACAGGAGTTCCCCAAAGTGTCCGGCTTAATGGGGGAAGCGGGTGGCTCTTGCCCGTCTGTAGGAAAGAGAGAAGGAGAAGGAAGATTCGGGGAGGGGGACGTGAGAGGGGCTGGGAGGAAACCAGAGAAGGGCTGGAAGTGAAGGCAGGGGAAGGAGCAGAGAGACGAAGGGAGCACAACACATCTGCCTCAAGGCTTCTTAGCAGTGGAGAAATGTTTTTGCGTGCGTAACAAAGGAGGAAAAGAAAGAGATCTGTGGTCCGTGATGCTGCCGTGATGCTGTTGTTCCCTGCTGCAGCGTGCCCCCCGTCACCACCAGCGTGGCTGCCGGGGACAGCAGCCGGGCGGCAGCCGAGGCTGCTCAAAAGCCATTGCCCCCCAATCCTGGGTCTCGTGGAAAGCAAGCTGAGGGCTCGCTGCCACTGCTGCTCAGCCCCGTGGGTCGGGATGAGCAGGGAGGGTGTTTGCAGGCAGCACCGGCGCTTGCCACCGTGGCAGCTCAAGCCAAGGTGTGAGCATCGGCGCCCGGGAGCGAGGAAGATGAGTGGGATGGGAGGATGCAGCTGGAGGGGGAAAGCCGGACACTCCGGAGGCTTGCCGCCCAGAAGGGCCCAATTGCGCTGGGACTAGATGTTAACACTAGCTCTCTAACAAGCTTCTCAAATCGCATTTTTTAAGGCCGTGTGTTAACAGAAAACAACTGTTCAAATTTAGCAAGTTCCAGCACCACTTTCACCCTTGTTACATCTGGGCCGCGGGAGTAAGAAACACCACTGCCACTTAATTTTTCATTCCTCTCGCAAAGGGTTAGAGCGGTTAGTCATGCGAGTGGTCGCCTTGGACAATCCCACGCAAGCAATCCCAGCAGGATTCCTCCGTGTGTGACTAACTGCTCCTCCTGGGAGGCCAGAGCTTCCCATCGGGAAGGCAAAGGACTCCCCATTTTAGCAGCAGAGCTGTCTGTAATCTTAACTCCGCAGTCACCGCTGCTGCCCCTGTAATGTATTTTTAAGATCAAAATTCTTCTGCAGGACAAATGACCCGTTCGTCTTCATCTGGCCTTTATTGCTCTGGCTACTCTTGTTGACATCCGTGACTAATTCGTGATCTATGAAACTGAGCTGTGACCAATACAAAAAATCTTTATTAAAACGCTGTTAGGTTGATCAGCAGGCGTTTCTTGGGAAAGCTGCTCAAGAAGAGCCGTCTCTGAGTAACTCCATGGGATGACATTTCTGGAATGAGCATCTCATCCCAGCTTACCTTGAAGCACATCAGCTCGCAGCCGCGGACGAACCACCTTGCTTCACCTACAACCCTGGGGACAGAGCTTAGGGACCTTCATGCAAATTTTCCTTCAGTTATTTGGCCTGGTAGTGACAAGGCTCAAGCCGACACAGAGCAAAACCTTTCCAGCTAGCGCAAGAAAAATCTGGTACCTTGTTTTGCTATTTTAGCAGGGGGAGAGCGCGAGCCAGGTTCCTTCCCGCCTGCCCCCCTCGCTATATGTGTGTGTATGTGCATGTGCAGCGCAGCAGGACCCCTTTTCTCATTTAAACAGCCAATTAAAGCCTACTTTGGCACTTAGCACATGACATCAACTTGCAGTACTTAAGCTGCCTAGCACAGTGTGAATTTAATTTGATAAAGGGGCAACTAATAAAGATCTTGGAAGGCTGGTTAAAGTTCATTAAGTCTTTCCTTTCAAGGTACACGTCCCTCCAGTGCAAAAGCTTGCGTCTAATTTTTTTTTTTTTTAAAGCTGTGTTATATCCTGCCACCAGAAAAAGGTGCCTGTGTCACATCCCGACAGGGTATATTTAAAGTCTCACTGTCAAAGTCATGTCGGGCCTTGGTTCTTTGCCCAGAAATGTGCAGAAAGAAAAAATAAAAGCCCCTTTCCCCGAGTGTGGGGCGAGGAGTGCAAGGCGGGTTGGTGCAGGCAGGCTCCTGAGAGGGGAATTGGGCTTCTGTCACACTGAGCTGCATTCATCCTCCAACTCTCGAGCCATCCGTAATTCCAGATGGCTTTCATAAACAGATGAGGAGGCTCCTCTGAGTTCACTGGTTTAATGAAGCCCGTATGGCTGACTCATGTAATAAGCATTTAATCATGCTGATGAAAATCATTTTAAAAACTTCCACCACACACAGTGCTGTTCCCTGCACAGCCACGGAGCTGATAACACAACATCACAGCCAAGGAACCTCCGTTTCCAGAGCGTCTCCAGGTGCCTGCCTTGACTTTCATCAAGGAGTCATAAACGTGCGCACGCGTTTGTGCATCGCCACCCTCTAACAAGGACCCGTTCATCTTTGAAAACACTCATCATCAAATCACCTACAGAAGTGCCACAAAAGGAATTTTTTTTTAAGCTCCACATTCCCCACGCAGCTGTTTCAGAGGTCACTCAAGGGTTAACGCTTCAGTGTTTATATCTTCTCATTAGTTTCTGTTTGTGCTCTCAAATGCCCATGCCTTAAAAATTTGCAGAGCTTAAGTGGTCTTTATTTGTAAACAGAGAAATGCCGCAATACCTTGCAAATACTGAGTCATCTTAGGTGGAAATTGTTCCTCTCGTCAGCAGAAGTCATCCTCAATGCCGTGAAGGACATGGGCCTTCATCATTTCCAGAGCATGGACCTAAATGAATGCATGTAAGTCCATCACGTGGCAACTGGTGGTCCACACAATTTCAGTACCTTTTAAGCTAACTCCAAAAAGTCAGTCCTCGTCCTCTCCTCCAGAGAAACCCCAGAGCTGATGGTCCCTTCAGAGCAGGCTGCGTGCAGAGCGTGGGGGTGACCCTCCCTGGAGCAAGGCTGGGGGCCTTAGACCTGTTCTCATGTGCTGCTGTCACCCAAATAGTCCCGTGTGGGCTGGAAGACTCAATGTCAAGATTTGAACTTATTCCTTGGGAGACAAGGTCCATAAATCACTACCTTGGAAGGTCGGGAAGGGCTGGAAAAGTCCATGAGGTCTGAGAATGAGAGAGGCCACCTTGCGTGGGCTGTAGACTTGAGAAAGTTCAAGGTGCTCTGCCAGGTACTGAGTTTGTTTCCGTGAAAGGCTGAAAGAAGAAACATTAACTCTAGGGCTGGATTCATGTTGTCATGTTTGTCCTTACCTTTACAACTGGGTCATCACTGTTCAGCCGGTCCAGTCACTTCTTCTGAGAGCTCTGGGAAAAGGAAGATGATGAATCCCATACTGTTCTGCACAGGATCCCAGCCACAGACAGAGAGATACTCCTGGTTTTATCTACACGGAATTTTGTGGATTGGTCCAAATTTTGACGGGCAGATATTTTTTTATTATCGGTCGAATTAGATTTAATTTTAAGTGTTGGGCGCAAGGCCACTTGAAGAGCTTTGATTTGTAAGATTATCTTTTCCAGGTTCTAGAAATGTTGAAAGCTGAAGGTATGTTTGCAGTATGTTATCAGTTACAAGATTGCTTACATCCTAATGGGGAAAATGCTTATTTTCTGACACGAGACCAAATGAAATCTCCACTTTGTGTCATTAACACTTAGTTTCCTTTTGTGAGCAATTTATTGTTCAAATCACTGAAACATAGCACAGTGTTTGTGGCTTTAGAAACTTGGTTTATTTTAATTTCCCTCACTTGATTTTACAATGGACATTTTTTCACTTCTAAACATGCACATATGTTGAAAAGATACCACCATAGGCTGAACAGAAAGATGACTGTGATCCTGTCTCATCCACTTGCACAGTGTGCCCAGAATTACCCCGTGCTTTCTGATTGACTGAATGCCCTTCGCACATAGTAGTTGTTGCTATAAATAGTTGTTCCTTGGGGCTAGCGTTTAAGTCTTCAAGATTGGGAAGTCTTCAAGATTGGGAAGTCTTCTGGTTAACTTTGAATCGTATTGCTGTAGCACCTAGACATAGGCAGCTCCAAATAACTGGAGCATTATGGTCTTTAGAGGCTTGATGACGAAATCCAGAGTTCAATTTATGCAAGCGCTTCATCCTCCCATGAATGAGCTTATGAATTTTGGAGCCATGGGATCAAACTCTGCAAGTACCGGAATTCTGCACGCCTTCTTGTATCTCACTTCAGAGCACCTAATTAAGATGTCATCATGACTTTTAAGAAGAGCACCTTAAACAGAAAAACACTGGAACAGTGGAGAGGTCTCAATTTCCTTGGTTTTGACTTCAAACTCCGGAGTTAAAGGACACCAAAAAGAGAGCTTAATGCCTATAAATCTTACAGTGTGAACTGATTCATGACTCAGACAAAGTGCCCAAGTCCCGAAGAGTCAGGAGAACAACCCTTTAAAATAAAGTTCGCTACTATCGCTGGAAACTTTAACCCACTGGCTTCACACTGAGGAGGTTTAAGCTGCAAATGCAGGAGAGGATTTATGTGTTCCTCTGAACAAAATACATCAGGGTAGGAAAACTTGACCCGGCAGTTTTGAGACATGCCTGCCGTAAATAACCAATTGATTGGCTGACTCGCAAAGCCATTAGCAGGCGTGAGGTGCCTGCTGAGATTCAGACACCGCATAAAATGCTGGAGGTGCCAGAAAAATGGACACGGCAATTGGCTATGCAGTCGTCTTCCAGCAGACCGCTCAGAAGGGCTCGTGAAAAATGGAGCGGCTTTCATCTCGTTCGCTTGACACTGTAGCTCTGGAAGGGGATTGTGCGTGGGATCCAGTCTGTCGTGGGCAAAGGGGGAAGAAAAAAGAGATAAAATTACCACCTTGTGCTTGAGCAGTAAATCATCTGGAGGAGTAGAAGTATTTCAAATGAAGTTGGAGCCTTGACAGTTGCAGATGATGAGTCTTTTCTGCCATAAATCATCACAGCTGCCAAGTGGCACTGATAGGTCTGAGCTAATGGGGCTTTCCACCCCCTGAAAAGTGGCAGCAGCAGTTATAGGAGGGAGTTTGATGACTGATCACAGGCTGTCAGGTGAGAGGACCGGAGGTTATGTTTTACTCTCTGAGAATGGGCCATTTTTACCTTTTCCCTCCATCCCTTTTCCCTCCCAAAGAATGCATGTGATACATCCATCTTCGCTCTCACTGCTGCAGCAATGGTTTCTGGACTTGCGTTGATCTTTTTGCACTGTCCCACCCTGATGGCAAGGGAAAGGGTAAGAGCAGTGAAAGGTCCCTGGAGCTCTGCCTACCAAGTCTTTCATTCTGGAGAAGACCAGGCAGTAGGAAGCAGAGCAGACATGATGCCGGTCTACTCCAGACACTCATTTATACCAATCTGAGAAATACACACCGTGCAATTGAGTAGGAATCTGGGTGTAAATGGCTACACAAACAGCAGCGTAATGATGAACCTGAGCCAGCTCCTTGGGGAGGCTGCGGCTTCGGGCATTCGCCTTGAACAAGCAAAGACGGGGCCTTGTTCCAGTATCAAACACGAGATGAGGAGTGACAGCTGGGAGATAAAAGGCAGGTAGGAAGGACGTGGGTATGTGAAGTCACATTCAGTCCGATTCTGCTCAGTCTCAAGTTCTTTCCAAGCTGTTCCTGCTCAAGGAAAGAGTGGGCCAGCACACAAGGACCAGCTCCCTGGGTGGGTATCTCCTCCTGTGTTAGCCAGATTGTCTCTTGTACTGACTTTTAGAGGAGTGAGAAAGTCCTCAGCCCTGGCACTGCCACCACTCAAACCCATTCGCTCTTTCAGAACCAGAGGATTCCTCCACTATGTAGGACTTAGGTCCCCCAGACAGTTTTTTGGTTTATGGATTAGATTCAACAGCCTTTTTTTTTTTTTTTTTTTTTTTTTCCCCAGGGAGCAAAGGCCCGTGAGGGAAGAATTGGTTGCAGATAACTGCATTTATACAGTATGCAAATATGCACTGGCCGAGTATTGACATGCTGCTGCCCAGGTGGTTTCCTGGTGGCTCCTCAAACATCAGAAATGGTGAGCACCAGCAGAGGATTTATCTGCTTACAGAAATCTGGCCCTGTTCCTATAAACTACAAGACTGTACAAGCGTGACTGTGCCTAAAGTCTCACTAGCTAATACCAGGTTTTATTACACTATCCTGCTACCCCAGCAACATCTCTCAAAGAGGCATAAATATCTTAATCTCCCCACCCAGCTCCAGTCCCCCCCCATTTTAATGCCACCAAGATACACACTTGCATGCAGTGCTGTCAGAAGAAGCATCTGCTTGAACAAACCTTCCAGCAGAGCAATCTGCAGGACAACGACCATCACTGAAGCAAAGACCTCATCCATGCTCAAAGCACTGTCCCCAGAACTCGTAGCATCTCTTTAGTCAACGCGGTCAAAACACTGACGGCTGGCATTGCTGGAGACCAGTATTCATGATTCCTCTTCACTCTGGTTTGGCCTCTGGTCTCTAAAAGTGGAAGCTGAAGTAACAGGTACAGGGAAAAAAAAGAAATCAGCTAAGTATTTCCCAGCTATGTAATATGGAAAGATGGGGGGTTCCAGGTTGGGTGGGGTGTCTCTACTATTAGGAAGAAGAGGGAAGAGCAGGTCAAGGGAGAGAGAGTTTGTGTCTGGAAAACACAGAGTAAACTGCTGCCAAATACTTTGAATTTATTCTCCCTTTTTCTGTTGTTCTTTTTTTGAACTCAAATCAGCCTTAGGCAAGGGATCGGGGGCAAGAAGCTTTTGGGATCTTGCTTCTGTTTTGCAGGCAGTAGTTCCTTTGAATTCATGGCCTTTTCATATCAAGGAGATAAGAATGATCATATTTAATAAGAACAGGAGCTCAGCATCTCATCTCTGACAGTAGTCAGTAATAAATGCTTTGGAAACAGGTATCAGAAAGGGAAGAGCAGTTGTCCCACACCCAGCCAGCTTCTAGCCCACAGTAGTTCAGGGTCTTCTGAAGATGTTGCATCCATAGGGCTTCTGCAGTGAACAGGCACTGTTTGTGCTGTTTTCCATGAGTTTGTTTAATCCTACCCTTTGAAAGTTTTAGCCACCACAACATCACTAGCGAGGCATTCTGCAGTGCCATGAAGCCTGTTAGAAAAGTGGTTCCTTCTGCTTGCTTTCAGCTTGCTCTTGGGCAATCTCTTCAGGCACCATCTAGTCCTGGTTTTATGGGATAAAGTGACTAACAGCTCCATGTTCACTTCATAAATACCAAGAGCTCAATCCATGTCCCCTCCTTGCTACCTTCTTTCCACAAGTGTCTTACTCTCTGAACTGCCCATTTTTTGGAAACCTAACGCTACATTTTGTACAAATATTTTTCTATGGGAGAGAAAATACTTGATTTTGGAAGTGTCATTTTAATACACACAGCGCAAATGTTTATAAATACATACCTGCACACAGACGGGGCGCTTGTCAAAACACATTCAAAGGATACCTAGGTTCTTTCATGTATTACATACTCGGAGTGAAAATAACGAGCTATATTTAACCCAGATCCAAGCCCAGACTAAATTATTTTAAAGGTCAATTAAAGAACAGAAAATCTCACTAGCTAAGAGATAAAAAGCTCCCATTCATCTGCATTTCCAAGAGCTTTAACAGAACTAAAGCACAAAATGAGAAATCGTAATTAAGTACAATTTCATATAAAAATCATTGACAACTCCAAGTTTCCGTACCTGCCAAGACCTGAATTCAGATGACTGCATTTGGCCTACAGCAGTTGATGGAAACTCCATCACTCACCACACTGATGTAGTTGTTTGGAAACCAACGGCTCTTGGCAGAGAAAATACATTTCAGCTTCTGTTGAATGACTGCACATATGATGAGCAGAAGACGAGATAGACTAATAGCCGGTGTTCAAATTTGAATTATGTTTTGGCTGGTGCTTAAAGTTCAGGTCTGAGGCCAAGTGAAGGCTAGAATTTAGCCTGCAATGTAATCCTGAAATCACATGGACTGTTCTCCTCAGGTATTGGACTCGGTGGCAGAGACCCGGGGGTATTTTCTCGCTTGCGATCGCGAGTCCGTCAGTTTGGCAGACGCCACTGTGCTTGCTGCATTCCTGTTCTTTGGCCCTATGTGAGTCAGCTCTGGAAAACTCTTATTTGACCACAACTGGAAAAGAAAGAGAGAAAAAAAACCCAAGCCAAAACCCACAGATCAAATTTGTAGGATGGGTTTGAACCACAGAGTCCAGTTTTCTACCCCGACAGCCTGCCTGACCTCAGCTCGGAGATCCCGGAGCAGTCCCCGCAGCAGCCCCAGGCAGCCGAAGGAAGCGCTCGCGGAGCGGAGACCCCGCTGCAACCACCCAGCCTGAGCCAGGCAGGCAATAGCAGCCCAACCGGGAGGGCAATGAATGCAACGAGCCAAATCCCTGAAGAAACACCGGGATTTGTTCTCTCTGGCTGCTTGGAAAAGCCATTTGCAGAACTTAACACCTTCCTTCAACCTCAGAACACCTCCTTGGGTAAACATAATCACCTTCCAGGTTTGGGCCTTACACAGAAAGAGATCAGTCCACATTGGAATGATATTTAGCACAGGTCACAGTTTAAAATGCCATCAAAAATATCTGGAAGGGCATTCAGGTTTCAGATTTGCCATCAGCCCTAAGGTGAGGACACCTTGGCGCGTCTGCTCAAGGCGTGGATTTGTGATGTGCACCAGAACATTTGTGCAATAAGCAGAAATGATGGCCCGGCTCCATTTCTTGTGTAGTCTGCAATTTCTTAACATGTCCGACACACTGGGAACCCATTTGAAACGCAGTGATGGAAAACTTGGAAAGCAAATGGAAGTGAAGAAAAGCCCTTGGTGTAATTTTACAGCGTGTGAAAGACTTAAAGCAAGAAACACAACCAGATGCCACAAGGAAACTACTTTCAATTAGTTCTGCTTTGTGTTATACCTACTGATGAAAAATAAAAACAAATTCATTCTGTCAACAGCTCTATCTATAGCATAATCCTTAAATGAACTCATCCGTCAAACTGGTCCTCTGGCAAAACACATTACAATCCCTGTTTCTCAGCTGTGTGAATCAATCATCTGTTTCCCAAACCCATTGGTCAAGATCTTAGGAACCCAATATATTTTTATTGCACTAAACAAGCCAGTTGCAGGGCACCAACTTCACCACAGCACCTATGTACAAAGCATTCATCTATTAGCAAACTCTGCGATTTCAGGGGAGCTATTCCCTCGTCGAGGTTACATGGTAAATGCGCCCGACCGGGAATAAAAGCAAACTTCGACCTTCCTGCCCCAGCAGCATACGTGGGATGTGCTGCCTCTCACGGCTGGACAAAGAAAAAGCACCAAAGAACAAACCAAATTTTTTTTCTAGATGGACAGTTCAGAAAGTTGTGGACGGTTCAGAAAGTGATGTTTGAAAGGACATAGAGATTTTTGAAGATATGGAGGTATTTTTATGTTTTTTTAAGACAAAGCTAATGGTTCACACTGAAGTTGCAGCAAAAGAACCCCACCAAACAGCGCAGACATCGCTGGCAGTATTCAGTAGCATTTGCAATATTTCTCAGTGCTGTATGTTCCCCATCCTCGATGCAGGAGGACCTCGAAGAGGGCGTCCCTTCCCAGGGCTCTGAAGGCTGCTGCAGCCCAAGAGCACACCCTCCTTCAAGCAAAGGCATGCTGTCAGAGGGAGACCTGCTCTCATTCCCATGTTATCGATGGGAATATACAGGTACAGCCATACTCCATCCTGGATGCACAAGGGGATGTAGGTGTGGGGGTTTCCAAGGGTTTCGGTGCCTAACCTCCCATACCAGGCTAAGAGGCTGCGCTGGCCACGCTGAGATGATACGTGCCGTGCTCTGCAGGAGCCACATCAGGATGGAGTGGTCAAAGAACAACTTTAGTCATCGTCACTAAAGGCTAAAACATGCCTCCAAGTCATCCTTGAAATCCTGTTGCCCACCAAGACTCACTCGTGCTGTGAGCAGAGACTTGTGCAGTTGGTGCTTTTGGCTTCACGATATTGGCTGATAGAAAAAATCTACTAAAAGCGTAATGCAAACCTGGGTGTTTCTTGCAGATGTAGTAGCTTAGACAGGCAAACTGCAGCAGTGGTTTTACCTGAGGCCACCTCATGAAAGGTTATTACTTAGTTGCATTTTAACTAATAAAATGACAACTTTTATGAAATTTACTGGGAATCTCTCAAAATAATTTAAGACGCAGATACCAGTGCAGACATCTAAGGAATTTTGAGCAAAGCAGACATATCAAGGACACCCTGGTCTTACTGTCCCAGCAACAGTACCAGCTACTCTTGGCATCGCAGGAGCAGCAATATCTGACCAGTAGTGTACTACGAGTTCAAGAGAAACTTCCATCCATCTTCCATGGATGTTACCTGGGATATTTGGGAAATTTTTCTTCTGGGTTTGAAAATTTTTGATGTAACTCTTTACAAAAAGCCAAACCTTTCAGAAAGATCTGGGTAACATTTCCTCGAATCCTGGGGGCAAGCAGAATGGCAGAAGACTCTCCCCACCAACCAGCAGATCTTACAGAGGTCTGTTATTCATCAGCTTGGATCAACATGAAAAGTGCCCAGAGAAGTACCTCTGAATACACTGGAGGAAGCTGAGCAAGTTATGAGGCTTAAAAAAAATAGAACATGAACTTTTTAGCCACATTTTTAACAATATCATAGTTTACTGCAAGGCTGGGCAGACTGGAGAAAAGCAAGACACATCCACAGTGTGGCAACCTACCTCTACCAGGATGAAGACCAGCCATGGCCAAACTCAAGGGAACCATATGCCCACTTCAGCAGGTACTGGGTCTCCACTGCAGGGGAACACCGAAGTGGCCCGTTGGTGCATACAGCTGTCAAATTTCACTGCAGAAAGCGGCAAAGGCAACAGGACTTATAGTTTGGTGTGGATTTTGATAGCTCAGATATATCTGCCCAGGGTTTCCAGACCCGGCCAGTCTCGGTGCTGGGCCTGGCAGTCCGAGGAGGAGGAAGGGAGGAATTCGTCTGAGCTGAAATCAAAGTCAGACTTCCCCAAGGAACAAAGCCGTGGCTCCCGGAGATGCGTACGCCGGGGAAATCTCGGGGCAGACAGGTGCCTGGCCCACGTCCGTGCGTGGGGACGGACAGGGAATTTTGTCAGCTGAATGTCTCCAGCACCGATACCCTTGGGAGGAATGAAAAGTTGCCAGCAGAGCTGGCCAGAAAAAAAAAAGCAAACAAGGCATGTATCACTGGAGAGTCAAATAATCCCCATGCAGCAAACAAAGTCAAGTTTGAGGAACGAAACCTCACTGCTCGCAGGCAGTGGCTGCTGAGGGCATGTGTACTGTGGAACCAGCCTCTGGAAAGTCATCTGGTGTTCATCTTCCCTAACCCCAAAAAAACCAACCACAAATCCCCCGGCATCACCATGGAGAAGCAGCCTTAGCATCTTTCCTCTGTCAGAGGAGACACACGCACACACCTCCCTGCAAGCAGCAGAAGGGATGCACTTAGCTCTGCCCAGAAGCTCGCTCCCTTCTTTATTGAAGGTCCTGCTGTCATTCCATGCCCTGCAGGGTGAGCTGAAGCCATCCACCTCTCTTGCCCTCACGGGCTCATCCTTCAAAAGCTCATCTGTAAATGAAGCTGAAAGACCCGCTAAGGGCATCGCCAAATCCAAGCCCCTGAGTCAGCCCTACACCCTGCTCATGAGCTGGCGTTAAAACACCATGAGGTTTTTCACAAGGATGCATTGAGCATGCCTTCGCTGTGCTTTACGTCCCAGACCTGCTCTACAATCACAAGAAGTAAAAGGATTTTTCTTTGCAAAGATGAAATTCTGTCTGCTGGCACAACCTTAGAGCCTGAAGCCTCCGTATGAGTATCAGGTATTGCTAATTCATACCAAAGCGGTGAAAATTGGCGACATAGCACAGTTCTGCTGCTCACCCAGAGACTCTGGAGTCAGATTTTGGCACAGACATGGGATCACTTAGGGGAAAAAAAAAAAATATCCACATCAGTGCAGTGCCATTAATGAAGTATCAAGCAGATACTTGAATTCTGATGGCGATAAACATAATCTGTTCCATTCAAGGAAGGGTCAAAACTACCCTAAATGTTCATAGCATTTCAGAAAGAAAAAAATAATTATTTAGACGAGGCAGACACAAGAACCAACATCAAATCCAGTCCCTGTTGGTCACCTCCCAAAATCTCCAGGGGAAGACAGCAGATGCCCAGGGGCAGATGTAGGCCTGGCTGTGGGGCCAGGGCTGCTTTGGGCTTTTCCCACCATGACGATACTGGGGGCCCAGGGCAACGTTTTCCTACCTCAAAACAAGCTTTGTTTTGCCGAGGTTTTTTTGGCATAACCAAAGCAGCACAATCCAAGGCAAACCATGCGATTCTCAAAAACAGCTTAGATAAACAAGAGGGCGGCTGCCCAGCATATAACTTCGGTAGAGGGGTTGGGGGCTGACCCCGGCAGGGTGCGGAGGACCGTGCTGGAGACCCCCTGGCCTTACCATTGGGACATTTGTGCTCCCGGTCCCTGCGTCCCGCTGTCCTTGGGGAGCTGCCCTCAACACTTGGACCCTTCACATCCCCGGGATGGTGATCTCCCCCCCCAAGCCCGGCGCTGAGGCAAGCTATAAATATTCCTCCCAGCTTTCCCTCATCACTCAAGCCCCTGGCACTCCGGCAGTGGCCGCAGTCTCCGTGGAGCAACCCACAGCCCCGGGCCGGCGCGGAGGCAGCACCTGCTTCCCTCTCCCAGCGGGATGTCCGCGGATGCTCGGAGCCCCAGGGGTGATGGGACATCCCGGCAGGCTCTCCCAGAGACACTGGCAGATTAGCGGCTCTATTTTTCAAGCTGATCCTCTCCCATCTCCTCCAACTTTCATTCAACTTACAAGAATTTAAGACAACTTGGCAGGACAGGCAGGATCTATATATAAACCCCGGTGGCCATTTCGTCAAACAAACCCTGATGAGCAAATGGCCTCTGTACCTGGAATGCGGGTTTATGCAAGTGACAGGTCAGCAAAGCAGCTGCCCTCTTTCCTCGCAGCACAATGGGGATAGCAGAGATGCCATCAGCACTATTTTTTTCCTACCCTGCTGTGCGCTAAAAAATTTATTCTAGGAACATTAGGGAGCAGGGGAGTAAAAATAGATATGCAGGTTCAGCAAATGGCTCTCTCCACTCCTTGTGTTTCAACCTTTTTTTGCAGAGAATAGAAGCAAAAAGGGTTGTGCTATTAAACTCTGTGTGTTTGCTCAGCAGCTCCTGATAATGACACTTGCTGCTTTCTGAGCTCATTTTAAAAAATGTTTCCAGCGAGCTGGGCATTTCTGCGGTTCCGATTAAACCAGAAAAGATGAGTCTTCAAATGGATCCGCCTGGGTGGGAAGTGTCAAAACATTTACTGCAATGGCCCCAGTTGAAGTTAAGTTTTGCTTATCACTATTGGCAGCAACTAATGTTAACCACATGGTAAAAGAAAGTTAGAAATAAGGTTTACTTTGCTCCAAGACCTCTTGCCTGGGGGTGAGCAGCCTGCAGAGCCATCCTGGGCACCGGTCCCAGTCCCTCGTGCTCTCCCCACCCCAGCCCTGAGCCCCGCGCGTGTCCCCGCACCGGGGCCGGGTGGGAGGCAGCTCCCGCAGCCGCTCGCTGAAGTTTTGGCTCAGTGAAGCTCAGCAGAGACCAAACTGGCTGGAGCTGCTGGGATGCAGCAACGAAGCCCGCGGCTGCTGTGCCCGTGCAACGCGCCCGTCGCAGAGGGCTGCGATGGCCAATTTTGCCTGGTCCCAGAAGTGACAGCGGTTAAATAATCCCGGTGCCAACGCTGGTGGAGTCATTTTGGTAAAGCAGCCTGGGAGGTGCCGTGCTGGCGCTGGGAGCATCTCCCACCCAGTGAGCCACCTCCCGTGGCTTTTTTAGACCCTCAGGGACGGGCGATTGTGTTTATGGCCAGCTCAGAAGGGGCTGAGTGACAGGCTTTGACCTTGGGCTCTCCTCTGGTTTCCTTGAAGGCGGAGGATGAGGCTACAAGACGGGTCACCACGGCCATCGTGGGGGGAGAGGGCAGAGCAGGCAACCGTCACAGGGAGATGCCGGCTAGGTGAGACACGGGGGGTGACAGAGCAGCGGGGCTGATGTCCCCATCCCAGCCCCGCAGAGCCCCTGCACAGCAGGGATGGTGCCACACTCCGCGCCGGGTCAGCAAAACAGCACAGTTTCGAGAGACGACCCAACAAATCCTTCCTCTCCCCTTGCTCCCTCCTCCCCTCCACTCTCGGCCACCTTCCTCCTGCCCCGGGGGGGGGGACAGCAGGGCCGGGCGATCCCTTTGCCTTGGTGATCTTTAGCCTTGGCCTCTCTGCTGTTGGAGCAACCTACAACAGTTCTGCAGCCACTCCAGGACCAGCTCAGTTGTGCCAGAGCCCAGGCTGGGCAAAGGGAGCCCGTCTTTAGGGGCTGGATCCCTAAGATTCAGGCTTTATTGAAAGCCTCTGGCATTTAGGCTCCTAAACACTTCCATCGGACTCTGCTTTTTAGACTTTCCCAGTCAAGCGCGTTCCCTCTGCAGCGCAGAAAGGGACTTCAATTCCCAGCTTCCCAAGAGCTCATTTAACAGCGAGCTGTAGGGACTGGAGAGACGACAAGGAATTTTAATAGAAGGCAAATTAAGCACTTTATAAGTCACTTCCAAATTGATTTATATGGCCAAGGCTGCTCTGCTACCCTTTCACAGTAGAAAGATCCCTAAAGAAAACAGCTTCAAAGGACCAATCCAACTCTCCTGGAAGCCAGGAGACGCAAACCCTGTAAGTCAAAGCTGGGGCTAAAACTTACACAAAAACCTCAGAACTCTCAAAATCACCATTCGATAGATCGCCTCCGCAGTCCCCTGAATCCGAAATGCTGGAGCCTAATGGATAATGCTGAGCTATCAAAACACTAACGTACGTGGAGTTTCTTTATGCCTAGTGAAATGCTGTGCTTAGCATTACAGTTTTAAAAGACTTGATTTCTCAGCATTAAGGTTCATTTCAAAGCAAGGAATTTTACTCGGTCTCTCTGGGGACCCCTAAAGCCCTCGTGTTTGTATTCTACCCCGGCGAGGGAGCGAGGGGTGGTGGGGAAGCGCTCAAGCCAAATATTTCCCCCTTCTCAGCGCGCTGGAGAATGTGCGGTGACACCTCTGCTCAAAAGGAAAGGCCTTGTTTAGACAAGACGTGGCAAACATGAGGCCCCTGCCCTGGTGGAATGGCTTCAGTGGATGGAAGGACAAATATCGACTTTCAGAATTTGTGGGGGAAAAAAAATCTGTCCATGGTTTCTATGTATCTCCAGCCTGGGGCTTTGCATCCCCTGGGGAAACATCATTCCTTGGCTTCCGACCCACCAAATTGAACTGTCAGATTAAGGAATGGCAAGACAGACGTCTTCAACTAACATTTGGCAGCCAGGCTGAGACAATGTCTCTCCACCATCATTCGAGTAATCTCCCCTTGGAAAAGGACCAGACGAATGTTCCCGTTGCTCAGACGGTTCCAGAAGAAACGACTTGTAAACAGCAGCAGAAACTGTGCCAGCAAATACCAAAAGGAAAACCGTACCATTTCAACAACAATTTTGGAGCTGGCTCCAGCAGCAACACTCTGATGAGCATTAAAAATGACCATATCCACGCAGCTCCCTGTCCCTCCGTGGCTGCCAGGGAGCATCGTGGACCTCGTGGGGTGCACCTCATTGTGCAATGCCATCCCGCGAGATGTGGACCTTTCCCCCTACTCCCATCTGGTGATCACGTTGTGCAAGAGGCCTGGTTGCCCTTGACGTTATCATTGCTTGTGTAACAGCTGAGGCTGGTCTTACTCATCCCCACCTCGAACCCTTTCCAACCCTTGGGAAGGGACGTGCTGCAGTAACAGCCAGCAACCCCAAAGTGCCACGGGAATGACTCTGTTTGCACTTCACTGGTCTCAGTGCCCTCCAAATCCAAAGCAGCCCACTTTCATGTGGCAGAGTTTATGGATAAATATCAACTGATATAATGAAAGGGCTTTTAGCTCTTCACTCCGCCTTTCCTTACTACTACTGCCTGGCAAGTCACAGTCTTCAAGTAGCACCTCACTGTGCTGCACCGCTCGTGAGAAGAGCACACGTCCAGGAGGGATAGAAGAACCAAAGTCCTGAAGATGCAGCAATGGCTGGGGCATAAATTCCACATATCTTCTTTGAGACAAATCACAACATCAAAACAACATCAAAAGGGCAGCAAAAGCTATAACCCACCTCTGGAGTCCGGGTGGAGGAATGGACTATGGAAGCGTTGAGTCTCAGTAACCTCAGCTCTCCCAGTTTGAGCAAAGTCACCTCCAGACAGACCTTCCATCTGCATCCCTTACCTACCACGTGGGATTTCACCTCTAGCTCTCTGCACCTCCGAACTCCAAGCCCTGAAGAACTTGGTCAGCACCTGGTCAATGAGCAATAGTGGAAATCCCCCTGCACCCCCACCCCAAGCTCAGGGGTGAGGGAGCCTCCAGACGGGCCCCTATGACTGCGCAGTGACTGGCAATGAAAACGGACGAAGAGGAGGAGGTCGGTGTCATTTCAGAAGTTCTCCCCAATGCCAGACACACGGACGTTAACAGGTAGCCCCTTGGCACAGCTTCTGCCCAGACTGTCTCTGCGTCCGCATCTGGTACCCACCAACACGAACACGATTCTGTCTCACCGCTCAAGCTCTTCAAAGCTTACGCCTGAAGGATCAAACATCGATTTATATATTTAGAGAGGGAAACTGTAGACAATAAAAAGCACGAATTCAGCCACTTCTCCCTTTAACAGGGATGGAAGTTGTTCATCAAAATCTCGAAGCAAAACTCTAAACACACATCCCATGAACTATCCGCAGTGCCAGACCTGTAAAAAGCTATAAAATACACAGGCGACTTTAAACCCTTCCTACAGGAGATTCACAGCCACGAGCTGCACAAACCCAGCTGGGGAAACGTTACACTAAAGCCCCGCTTCCGGACCGACATACAAAATGAAACAGCAGAGCGTGACTGGAGGAGGCGAGAATAAGGCCTGAGATTTTCATGGCCCTTGACTCCAGCCCTGTGGGTTCTGCACCGTCATAACCACATCCCAAATCTTTTCTCCATCCCTGCGTGTAAATCCCATTATCAAGCAGAGCTACCTGGGAGGGTGGAGAGACCAGGCTCCCCGGAACACTGTCCCACTCCAGTCGATGGAGCCACGAGACTGGGCTCCTGAAAGGCAACAGCCTGTAACAGCAGCCCCGAGCTTCCAGGGCTCGTTAACTCTCCTCTGGCCAGATCCGTGATTTGCTACGCGACGCATGGAGCCGTAATTTCCACCCTCGGTCTTCAGAAAAGTAGTTCTGCAACCCGGGCCGATTAGCCACCGCACCAGCCTCCCCATCCGTCATATAAATCTAGTGCCTTCGATTACATCATGCCAGAAAACTGAAACGTAAGTCAGATGGTGAAGGCATTAATGGCAGCACCATAAAGGCTCAACAATGCAAACCTTCCCAAAATGAACTGTCTTGACCTTCGCCGGGCTGACAATAAAAGTGTGACATCATGTGCAAATGAGCTTTAAATTTAAACCAGGTGCGGAGAGCTGCCTGGTGTCATGTGGCTGCTGTATAAACCACTGACATGCGAGCAGCGATGCTGGAGGCAAGAGACATGCCAAGCACAGACAGGACCCACTCCGTAACAAAAACAGGTACGAGCAGCTGGTGCAGTGCAAGACCAAATTCTGCATCGCGCTTGAAAAAGCCGGGGGTTTTGCCATTTGGTACCAGTTCTAGCTGGGGCAAATGTTATTAAGTAAACACAAATTTGCTGATACTCATTTCCAGGTGTGGGAGCATTCAGACAGCTCTGGAATCGAGCCAGCAGCACAATAATGAGTTTTTTCCATTTTTCGCTTCTATTCAGGACTCCCTTAGACCTTGCAAAGCACTTGGAGCTGTGCTCACAGGTTGTCAGTCACAGCTATTAGAGGACCACGATTTATAGCCAAAAAGCACGTCCCTGCTCCACGGCAGCCGTCATCCCTCTTGTTACTACCCCGCAATGAAATGTTCCGCCTTCCCCAGCTGCCCCTCACCTTGCTGCACAAGGTGGCCCTTCCCGAAGGGGTTTCCATGAGCAGTTTTTCACCCTGCTTTGCACTGCCAGGCCAGCCGGGCACCCACTGCCCACGGCCTGGAGGCAGCGCTGGCTCGGGGCGGCACGCCGCACGGCTACAGCCTCCGGGATCTCTTCTGCTGCCTCTTGTTTTCTAGAGGGGAGCAGAACAGCACAGAAGAGGCAGGTTTGCTGTCAATGAAACCAATACCTGAGAGGACATCAACTGCACTTCTCGCTGGATAAGTTATTTTTTGCATTCTTTGTGTTTTGGAGAGCATAGTTCAAAGGGTAAAATCAAGCACCAAGAGTAGACGGGTCCAGGAGGAGCAATTCATAACAGCTTTCCGGACCATGTCCCACATCCATTTCAAGCTGGGTGCTGCAAGACATCGCCTGCAGAACAGAGCAGGGATCACACACAACTATGCGGAGGAAGGAGAACACTCGTAAGTGCACAAATATGCTACCACCACCAAACCAGGAATGACTTTTAAGAACACCCTTCCCAGGTGAAAGTGATGCTGCCGCTAGCAGCAACACCACTGCACGTCAAGAACTAACTGCAGAGATGACAACGCTTAGTTATTTCACTAAGCAGGCACGTTAGGCACAAAGCAAAGATGACAATCGCATGAGTTACGCAAGTACTGTTCTTTATTTTCTGATTTTTTTTGGAACATGTCCTGGCTGTTCCATAGGGAATCTGAGGGAGGGAGAACTCAGAATAGGAAATCTGTTGTACAACATACAGGTTTGACATGAGCTAGGCAATTTTTACATACAGATAATTCTTAATTTCTTTTAAGAATTCCAATTCCACATGAAGCGTGGTTGAATGATCAATACTGAAACACAAATACCAAAAACACCACCACAAACTGTAGAAATTAGGCAGCACTTTTGTAACACTGAAAATTCTCTCCCACCAGCAGTCATTAGGAAGTAGCAGTAAACGTGTCCAAAGGTTTTTCAGTATGCAGAGCAACTACAACTAATGCTTTCAAGATGAAAGTCAACTGTAAACCAACAATTTCAGGTAAAGTGTTAAATTAAATCTAATTGGGAAAGGAGTTCTACAACAATCCATGTTACTTCAGCTCCTGGACTGATCTGAATTTCAATCTTTAATTAGAGAAAGTTAGAGAGCACATTAGGATGCCCACTATAGAAAGAATAATATTAATTTTCATCTCCTTAAGCAGGGACATTTGGAGACAAGTTGATTAATCTTCAAGTATTTGTAGTGATGCATTGGTAAATATGTCCATCTCTCTCTACTTTTTACAGAAATATCAGTGTAAGCCACATGAAGAGCCCAGGCTGCTGAACTGGCAGGACTCCAAATCCCGAATCTTCCTTTGGCTCAGTAAGGGCTCGGGAGCTGGCCTGCCAGAGAGGCACGGCTCTGCGGTAGTGGGGCCATCATTGATATTTCTATCCAGAACAGACATACTTCTGTCCTCACTTATCGCATGCAATGCTGAATGCACATCGGCTGATGCTCATAATCTTCACAAATAATCCTCAAAACTAATTTTAGGAATTTATTTTAAATGAGCTGGCCGTATTGGGTCAGGCAAAATACCCACATAGTTCCATAACCCTGCTCTACTTCTGGCCTGAGGAGATGCCTGTGGAGCCTCAAAAGAGGCAAGCGTGGACCAACAGGTCCTTTGCGTCCTCGCAGCCTCCATGGACTAAAGTCGTTGGAGCACTGACTTCCAGATCCATACCAAAATTATACCTTGTGCAGCATGAGAAATAGAGTAATAAAAGTACAAGTCCATATTCTCTCTCATGCAGACAATGTGCTTACAAGCTGCTCAAGGATTTATCATTTGCCCTGGCACCTCAATCAGACAGATCCCATTGCACCATCACATTTTCATCCTCATTAGGAGGATTGCAAGGGTAGGAAATATGGCACCTTGAGTATATTACACGACACAAATGATTTACGAACTTTAAATCAGCACAGTCTTCCTATGTTGCAAAGTCAAGATGTCTCCATGTTTCGAGACAAAATTCTTACAAGAACAGACAAGATGGGCACACCAACAAGGTCTGCCCATGTCTAGCATTGACCTTCAGTGCGGTGCAGCAGTGCACACTCGGTGAAAATCAAGCCTGCAGGGCATGGATAAAGCGGTGCTTTCCCCGATCCATACCCTCTCGCCCAGGCTGCACTCCTCCTAATGATCACTCGGACTGTCCAGCTAACGGCACATTCCTGCTCAGTGCCGTGTAACTGGCATTAACACAAAACTGAAGTGAAGGGGAAGGTGAAAGGAGGGACAGAGAGAGGACAGGACAGTTTCACAGTGTCTCAATTTTCACTATACAGGGACACAAGAGAGAATTTTAAACACACTTATTGCCATGAAAATCAATATATTAAGGTACAAACTGCTTAGAAACATGGGAATAAAACACGAGCATTTGCCACAATACAAAGGCAGGTTTGGAGCTCTTTTGTTTTGCAGCACTCATTCCTGCAATGCTGCTTACAGGAGATACTCTCCACACCCAGCTTACCGCAGTCCATCTGAAATTTGAGCAGCCTTCAAATGGACAAGGAATGGAAATAGGAGAAAGAGAGAAAACAAATCAAAGGTAACTAATTAATTCTCATCCCTTACATTGTTGTTCTTGCTCAGTTGGGGAAAGGCAACCTTTCCAATTGAGTTCAGAAATGCTGCGGGCCCCTTCATCCATTCCCATGAAGTCTTCAGAAAAGAAGGTTGGAAAATGCTAACTACAGGTAATAAAGCAGAACCACTGAAATTTATAAACCTGGAAATTCAGGGGAAAAAAAATCTGTATACAAGAATAAAGAAAAAATATATTTAGCAACATGCGAGTGAGCAGAGTTCCAGACTGGAGGCCTGTTTTGCTCAAAAAATTCATGCTAGTGCACAACTGTAGTGAAACCTTTGCAGACACATTAGAACAGTCTGTGGGAGATGCAAAGGATAAAAATAGTGTCCTTACTCTGCTTTTTCGTTGTGGAAAACGCTCATACCTTTTTCTAAATTTGGAAACAGAAGTTCTTTCTCTTTCTGCCCTCTCCCTCTCTCCGTATTTCAAGTTATGTATCACAGAAACTTAAAAGTAGCAGTATTTCTAACTCTTTTTCAGATGAAAGATAACACACATTCTGTAACCCCCCATGCTGCTATCCTTTCTGCACCACAGCCAAAATGTAATAGAGCTATAGCAGAGGTGCGAATTACTTCCATTCATCCTCACCAAGTATTAACTTCATACACTGGTATTCATCATTCCAAAGTCTACCTATTAGGATAGTTTGTTAATAGCCAGGCTATTTAGGATAATACTCAGGGATTAAAAACAATAATGGAGTGATTTCCATAGCATTACAGGAATCAACTGCAAAATTAACACTGTATTTCAGGTATTTTCTCAATCACATTTTTTAAGATGATGCACACAAACCCAACTGCCTGTGTACGCGCAGAGCATTACAGTGCAGGGCAAGCCTCAGCTTTTCAGGGGGAGGAGGAAAGAGCAAAAGCTAAGCAAAACTTTGCCAACTTTCTGCACATTCACAGATAATCTAAGTCTTCAGTGTTAAGTCTTGGTGGTTAGACTTTAAAATAAAGTGACTGCAGTGATTACGAGTATTACTCACCAGTATGGTACAAGAGTGTGTGATAAATAAGAATCAATTTCCATAAAATTTCTAATAAATATTCCTCCTAAATTCTAGTGTCTGAAAAACCCCTACAGTTCATTCACATGAATGCAAGGTCTCCTGTTTTCCTAAAATGTTTTGCTTCAATCAGACAGAAAATCATTTCCTGATGTACAGCTGTCATTGCTTTCTCAAGGTACACTTTTATAAAGTAAATATTTAGCTTTTTACACTATTGCCAGAAATACCCTGAGTGGCTGAATCCCTGTAGCGTAACAAAGCCTGTGAAACGCAGCTATTAGAGGGTAGCCACAGGCAGGAAGGCAGCTACATCTGGTTATCAAGAGTTAAAACAAGCTGGGGAGCTGCAAGAATAAAGGCAAGATGGGGAGCCTCAACCATTAATACACAATGCTGAGAAAGTCTGATCGATCCCTTGATCAAAGGAGGCCAGAGACCTCTCAAGTTAGAACCATCCCCTATGTGCACATACACACTTTAACCTGCTGAAGCAGAACTGCTGGACAAAGTGTGAGGTTTTATGAGAAAAATGTGCTATCTAATGGCTGCTGCTGCTCAAAAAGGTGGTCCCACTCCAGCCACCTCCCTCACTTTTCTTGTCCCCTAAGTGAGCTCACTCAATTCATTTTTTTTTGGCAGATAACAGGTGACATCTCGCGGTCATGTTGGTTTTCTGCTAGTTAAACACCCTGACCAGGAGCCACTGCCAATGCCACAGAAGTAGTTGTGAACTTCTGGCCAAGAGTGGACATGCTGTTTCTGGTACTGACAAACTATTAGATGGCTCAACTTGTGTCATGAAACCTCTCCTAGAAGCTTTATGATAAAGATAACTGCAGTCTTTTCCAGGGATCCTTTTCTTTGGGATCCTACCAAAACTTCCGAGTTAGTTCCCAGGCCTCACTGCACACATCTACTTCTGTATTAAGTAGAAGAATATTCCCCAGGCAAAAAGGAGGACCAAGCTGAACCACCTGGGTGCCTTCAGGCCATCTGTCAAAAATGAAAAGTATCTTACGGATCCTGAGAGAGCCAAGTGATCTGTGGGCACGAGAAATCCTAGTTTGTCAGCTCAGGAATAGAGAAGGTGATTCCAACTCTGCTATTTGCTGTTCCTCCCTATTAGACAGGTGAGGATCGAGCACATTCAATCAGGGTTATGTAAAAGTTGGCACATCAATCAGCATTTTCCAAATCCAATGTGACATAATTAAAAAGGTTAATAGCACAGACCCTCTGCTAAGAAGCTAGAAATGCCAGGCTCTGGGGCTAAGTCAACATATTAACAGAGCTGTCTCAGCAGGACTTTCTAGCAATAGTCAACTACATTTGCTAACTGTGCACCTTATGGACAGAAAAATTTATTCAAATGTCACTTACTAGTTGCTTTCATATTACATAAATGTATTACTTCGCTATGATTCACTTGTGTCTTATTCCACTTCTCAGATGTAAAAGTGCTAAGCTAAATTAAAAGAAATATTGCATCTGGAAATAATGAAGAACTTTCCCACTCTGAATCTTGCCATTTGAGGCTGAGGTCTAATTTCTTAACCTTACACAAGCCATTTCTGTGGAGGCTTAGCTTCCTTAGGGCATAAAGTGTCTGAAGAGATTAGGCTATTTTAAAGACATCAGATCCCATCCGATAGAAACAAATTTTAAAAACCTTACCACAATATCAGCCACTTTCATTCTACTAATGCAAGGAACTTTTGTGGTGGGCACTCAATACCATATTTAACAGAGCCCAGTTGCTGTTGAAAATTGCATTCACATTTCATTTAGGCAGAAAAATTAAAAAAAAAAGGAATTATAAAAGGGTACATGGAAGTTTATAAAGATCCGAGGTAAAATTAGGGTTCCATGAACGTAGAATTTCCTTTGTCTTCAACAGAGGCAGAATTTCACTTTTCAAACCCAAACCTTCCCTGACACACAACAGTACATAAAATATAGAAACACTCTATTTCAAATACGAAACACTTGTAAAAATGGGAATAAGAGAGAAAAAGAAAAAAGTCTTTCACTTGGAGGAATACTGAGGTACATTGAATAATATTCAAAAGCAGATATTAATTGAAAAATGTCTATTATTAACTGCAAAATTCCTAATGCTACTAAAAGCTATTATGATAGATGGCCAAAGCCTTCTAATTTAAAAATTACTTCAGTATGATTCAAGTATACTGAGGGTATAAAAACTCTACTTAAAAAAAAAAATAACAAAAATCATGACGTGCCCATTAAACTGGGCTAAGGCAGTTGGTTTCTGGATCCATGTTAGAATAAATTACAGTAAACAGTTGGAATCAGGAAGTTCTTAATATGAACTGGCTGAAATTTTGGAAATTATTAAAGCAATAGGAGTCTTTCACGGTTTAGGATAATGCGTGCATTATCCTAAATGCACACATCACAATATGCACATCATGATTGATGTACTACCCGTCCACCTCATTTTCTTTGAAAGAGAAGTTATTTCAAGGTTCTGCTTTTGTTCACCGTGTGCACTAAACCATTTTTGCACTGCAGAAATTCTCAAGAGACCTTCGTACCTGTCATGATTCCACCATTAAAAACTAATATTTTAGAATGGCAAAGACTAATTGTCCAATAACTGAACAGAGTGACTCAAGATTAAAGGAGGAACATCACTAACACAGTAAAAAAGAGCATTATTCCTTCCATAGACAGCTTTGGTCAGTGTTTTCTTTAGGATGTTCAGCATTCATTTCAGTAGTTTTGACACGTCTCTGGTTCTTGCTGTCCTTCTGAAGCTCAGTTCAGACAGTGACAATAGGCTGTTATTGATCAATCCAATTGAAAATTATTAGAACTAAACTGAGAAGGCCAACACAAATGCCAAAAATAACCAATGCACATGCCTGTGAAGAAAGAAAAGCAAAAATTAATGTTTTACTAAAGGAAGCATTTTACATTTCTAAGGCTTATGATGAAAAAACCTATAAGAACTGGTTTAAATACTGTCTTTTAAAATAATCTTTAATGTTTCAAATTACTCAGCCTTCAAACACAAGGCATCTGCTTAGGGGGAAACTAAACTAAGCCTGCTCTGGGATAGTTTCACTGGAAACTCTCAGAGCAGTCTGGTTTGCTTGCTCACACTATCCGTCTGCCAAAAAGAAAAAAAAAAAAAAAACACAACAACAAACCAAAACCCAAAACATTTGCCCTTTACAACTCTGAGCAAATTAAGAAATTGAATTTGTATTTTACTCGAAATATAATTAAAGTTACAATGGATTCTTTACATTTTTGAATAGCCAGATGATAATAAAACTACAGTTCAAGAGACAGTAGCTTGCTGATTTATAACAAGGCCCCAAATCTGTTGGAACAAGTGAAGACTTTAATGGTCAGAGAGCACCATTATTACATTTTCTTTCAGATTCCCTATTTAATCAATACAAGAGCAGCCCTATGAATCATAAGAACAGCAGAAGGACTATGTATAAACAGTTTGTCAGCATTGTAGCCACTGTCATGAAGTAGCTTTGCTTCGCAGTGGTTAAAACAAAGACAGTTACAGTGCAAAAAGCAGGCTGCTGCACAAATTCCAACTAGAACTTAACCTACTACACTGAAAGAGAAACCATGAAGAGGAGAAAAAAAGAAAAAAAAAAAAGATGGTTTTGAGAAAGCTTACATAGAAAACAAGCATAAACACTGTTTCACTTAAATGCAGTTTGGCTTTGTCCCAGCTGCCCAGACAACATCAGAATAATGTCTAAAAACTGAGGAGAAATTGGATTAAAAGTCAACATCTGAAAACTATAGGGAAAAGCATGTATTCAGATCAACAGTCCGGCATATAGACATACTGCTAGTCAAAAATCTCTTGTGAAGAAGGCGTTTCAGAAAGAGTAGAGCTATCATGACGGATAAAAGAAAATGCTCACAGATTTTGTGAACTGCAATGAAAACAAGAACTTTGCCCCTCGGATTACGTGCTCTACAGTGTATTAAGATGCATCTAAAATGAAACTGTTTAAATATGATTAGCACACATGGAAAAAAGCATACCCCAAGTTTCTGCGGTGATAGAAAGTCCTCTCTGCTAAGTTTAAGATAAAATAGTCCAGGATATACAAAAAGTAAACATGTTGATGTGGTTGAACCTTTAAAAAATAGAAAGTAAGATTTTACTTAGAGCAAGATTGAAGTACTTTAGCTTATCATAATACTGAATTTTTTTGAAGAAAAGTTAAAAAAAAAACCAAAACCAACAACCATAACAACTTACCAACTACTCCAAATACATTTTTAATGTCTGGCACGTACATTGCAAACAAAACAACAATTGTATTCAGTGTTAAAGTGACAAGGATATGGCAAATCCACGACACGGGAAGATGAGAGAAAAATACCATCAACACAGCTTTCCTTGCCTACATAATATGAAGAGAAACATTGCACGGGTAAATACATACATATACATATATTTTAATCTTATCTCAATTTCATAAACTTAAGAATTACATCATTCCAGATGTGAAAGAACATTTTAAAAATCAAAATGGAAAAAATTTAGTAATAGTTAAATGTTTCGTCTCTCTGTAGCATAGAGTTTACTTTAGTATTAAAGCAGTATTTATCATGTGGCCATTAGTCTTAAGGAATTACTCCTTTTTTGCAGGGACAAAAGAAGGTCTGGGGGATAATGCTTTGTCTCTTTGAGCGTGTGTGGTAGCAAATGTCAGCATGTTGCCAACTGATATGTAATCTATACACTACTTCTATATACGTAGTTTTGCATGCACAATATTTTTTGGTCCTAACTGAATGAATTTGCAGTTCCACCATGGTATTGATAAACTAAAGTAGCGGGTTTTTTTGTGAAATAGGTCAGTATGTGTTTTTAATTTACAATTAAATTGAGTTTTCAAGTATAAGTGTGTTTGTGTGTGGGTGCGTGCATGCAGAAAGGAAAAACCAAGTCAGCAAAACTCAATTTAAGGCGGGGGGGGGGGGGGGGCGAGATCAAACTAAATAAACTTTAGAAGTTCTGAATTCTCTAAATTAAAAACAATGCTGTGGGCTAGTTTTAATCTGAAATCTGTCTCAAGAGCACAAATTAGCTTAGTGGTTAGTTGTTATTTTGGAGCTCTCATGGAACATATGCAAATATGTGGTCTTTGATCAATCACTTGACAAGTGAGTAAGATACACAAGACTAGATGTGACTCAAATATTGCAGTCTGCAAAGTATTAGCGTTACCATTGCTTACTGCCAGCTTTAAAACGTTTAGGAGTACTTACTGGGAAATGGATTAGAGGGACTGTCAAAAGCACAGCAAACAGTATGGCTACTTTAACAGTCATGATGACAGTATCATGTGGCAGGTACCTGCTGTAACCTTGTAGCAATTCAGAATCCACTTTGTCTGAAAACAAGAAAAATTAATTGCTTTGTTAATCATTTGACAACTAAGATAGTTAGCAACGCATATTAAGCTTACATTCAAATTGATCAATTTGCTTGTGACTAATGTGGAGTCGAGAAAGGTTGTAGATAAGCATCACTTTGGCATTACTGATACACTAGGATACATAACCTTAAGAAAACAGAAAAAAACTTCAGGAGGCGAGTCTCTGTAGAGCCTCTGCTGAAGCCAAAGCTACCTAAAGAGAAGATACAAATATGAAGCAGGAAGCATTGAAAAGAAAGATGATATGACATGAAGCCAAGTTACGGTAAAACTTGTTCTATGTGTCTGAAACAGTCAACACTAGATTCTTTTGGTTGAACTAGAAGCCAGAAACAAATTAATTTTGCTAAATTGTCTGAATTGCATTTCCTTTTTTTGTCCCAGAAACATTAAGTCATATGCAAGGTAAAATTGCATTATTTGAAAGAAAAGCTGCAATTCTAATTTAAGGGAAGAAAGAAATGTTCAAAACTATGCTAGCGTTATGTGCTTTTACTGTCTATAGTTAGCAATATATTGCTATGGAGAAGGATATATCGACATGGAGAACGATAACTAGCATTAGTTATACTTCTAAAAGAGATTTCTTATTAAAAAAAAAAAAAAAAACAACACCAAACAAAAAACCAAACAAAACAACAAAACTATTGACAATTGAGACTGATTTTTCCCTATGCCAAATGAGTAGACAAGTGCAACGCAAGGACACCTGAAGGCTGTCAGTTTGGATTCTTACAGCACCCACAGAATAACAGAGGACTGGACTGCACTGGCACTGCACCCAACCAGGCCGCACACTTTCAGATGACAGCTCTGTTTTCTTCAGCAGTAGGAATCTCATGTGCTATCCACCACATGTATATTTAGCTTTGCAAAACCAACTCTATTGTGGAATTAACTATAGTACCGTATACCACGCAGATACCATTATAAGTGTTACTTCTGTACTATTCAAGGCAGAAGTTGGACAGAAAGTGATGAATCAGTGATGAATCCTTCGCCTTTGACTTTTGTCCTTTTAAGGTGAAAATTTTCACTAAGTTAACAGCAAAAGTCAGAGCCCCAAAAGTGATCTGCTACCCCGACTTTTTTTTTTTTTTTGGCATACCTTGACTCTATGCTTTTTTGGACTTCAGAATGGACCAAAATTTCCACCAAAGTCCTGTTGCTGTATGACATTTCAAATTCACAGAAAACAATAAAACATATGAATCACAGAAAGATAAAGCATATCTCATTTCAAAGAGGAAGCTCTTTTTTTGTTTTCAATTTAAAATAAAATGTTTTATATTTTCTCAGACCGGTGTTTTATGAACAATGAACAGATTCTCTCTATTTAAAGAAATAAGTTAATTAAACAAGACAACTAAAAAGTAAAAAAAGGAGAAGAAGCTTGCAAGGGCTGGGGGGGAGGGGAGGGGGCATAAATCTCTTACAGACATCCACTGTTGGTTCCAGTGTTTTAGACTCTTGGAGTCTAAGAGTTACTAAAATAAATCAGGCTTGCAGAAAACCAGAAATGTTCACAGTGAAACAGACTAAAAGTCTACAGTCAAGACAGAGTCTTGTCCCAAAGAAATCATGACAGTGAAGGTAACAGGAACTGGGATGGTTTCTAGGACTACTACCATTTTTCTTTTTCCCTTTTTTTTTTGTACTTCTTGTTGAGATCTCATCTGGAGACAGATGGTCATCCTGCACTGCCTGCTGAATCCTTCAGACGCTCAGAGTGGCACTCAAAATTATATTTTCCTACAAACCACATGGAGACAGTCAGGAAATGGTAATAGTGGCCCATACACTATTAGAGGTTTCAAGACTCCCCATATAATTTTTCAAAGGATTCAAAGGAGTGTCAAGGGAACATTTTCAGACAGTTATGGTCAGACATACATTTATACTTGGGAAAAAAAGGTGCAAAATTCCCTAGAAATCTGGAATTATTAGCTGCTGAAAGCCAGTATTCTTGGTGCTTTGTCAGACACTATCTCAACCCCATGAAAAGATCAAGAAATATAAAACACTCTGAAAGGAGAGGAAATCGTAATCAGAACACTTTTGTCTTACTGCCTTACCATCCCTTATAAGAATTTTTATTCTTCCCAATCAACACAGGTTAGCATGTGATCATCTCATAAAAGTGGTGAGTTTTCAGAAGACATTAGAAGAATCCTCATAGATGACTGTGATGCATTTATGTGACAACATTTGTATGAAACTACTCCAGAAGACAGATCACCAAGTAGAGGCAATTCAATTTGACAATGCATGCTATGTGAGCGAAACACACCATAACACAAATTTACAGCAGGATACAGAGGCAAATGACATTGCTTAGAAAAGACATGACACTGTACCGTTATACAACAGTATACTAAAATCGCTGCATGAAATAGACACACCTACTTCTGCCAAGGTTATGATGGACCTTTAAAAAAAAGGCCATTATGTAGATAAGGGTTCTGAAATCTGTGTACTTGGGAAATGCAAGGATACCAGACAGACGAAGTCATCTATGTTTAAACTCAACTAAAAAACTACCCAGAAGTATCAAAAAGTCCAAATGCAGAGTTATTAAACTGGTACTGAAGTACATTGCCACGTAAACTCTACAGCAAATGAAAATGAAAGATGTCAGTAGAATTTGGTAGGGCAAGTGTCATACCCTACCCACTTTTCTGTTTGGTAAATAAAAAGGTATATTTACTTCATCACGCACTGTGTTAACAACATTTCTAAGAAATATGAATTTCTTGGTTCAGTTCATGTATCAAACAGATACCATGTCTGGCTCAGGAACTGCATGCAACAAAAATTATTGAAGACTGGAAGCATGTGCTAGGAAGCCCAACTCAAAGCTTTTCCTTTTACATTTTTAAATCCTTCCCTAGTCTTTTGTCATTGTGTCGTGGTTTAACCCCAGCCAGCAACCAAGCACCACACAGCTGCTCACTAACTCCGCCCCCACCCAGTGGGATGGGGGAGAAAATTGGGAAAAGTAAAACTTGTGGGTTGAGATAAGAACGGTTTAACAGAATATAAAAAGAAGAAACTAATAATGATAACGATAACACTAATAAAGTGACCGCAGTAATGATAAAAGGATTGGAATATACAGATGATGTACAGTACAATTGCTCACCACCCGCCGATCAACGCCCAGTTAGTCCCCAAGCAGCGATCCCCCACCCTCACTCCCCCCAGTTTATATACTGGGCATGACATCACATGGTATGGAATACCCCTTTGGCCAGTTGGGGTCAGCTGCCCTGGCTGTGTCCCCTCCCAACTTCTCGTGCCCCTCCAGCCTTCTCGCTGGCCAAGCATGAGAAGCTGAAAAATCCTTGACTTTAGACTAAACACTACTTAGCAACAACTGAAAACATCAGTGTTATCAACATTCTTCACATGCTGAACTCAAAACATAGCACTGTACCAGCTACTAGGAAGACAATTAACTCTGTCGCAGCTGAAACCAGGACACATTGCCCTCCACTGAAGTCATGACACAAAACTAGATGGGTGCTTTTTCTGATTCAGACCTTCTAATTTTCTTATGTTCCTTGTCAATTTTTTTCCGGAGGCCTCTAGTTTGTCTTTACATTACACATAAACAAAGAGGTCACTTTGTGCAATCCTTTAAAATAAAGCTTTCCTAAATTGGATGATTGATGGGGAATTTTTTTTCCACTTCCAGCAGATTTCTAGTGAAATAGCTAGTGTTAGTTCCAATTAATTTGTAAAAATACAAAAACAAAACAAAGAAGCCATACATGCTTTGTACCCGACCTGTATCGGACAGGGAAAACATGCTGTAAACCTTCATGCCTACCTAACATTAGGGCTAGACTTGCTGTGGTCAAATTCCCCTCATAAAAGACAACAGCCTCAGAGCTACTCAGAGACTACAAATGTGCTGGGGTATCACAGGGTTAATAAGTGATGAATGTTGCTAGAAGATACAGCCTCAGCACAGACCTTTCAAACTTGTTGGACAAGCAGACTATTATCAGATCTCAAAATTTCTCACAGACCATGATAAATCTGTTGCCAGCTTTTAAGTGAAAATACTATACAGGCCAACATATAGTGGCAATCAGTAGTCTAATTACATAGCATTAGAGAACATCAACAGACCATCAGCTACAGTTTAGGGACCAATATCTTGTCCTTATAGCATTTTAGGGCATAAACCCCGCAAAGTTTAGCTACATTAAATACTGAGAAGTCAATGAGACTAATACTTGGCAGCGTTAGGCATATTCTTAAGTCTTCACAGGAACAAGATTTCTGAGGATTCAAGTGTATTAATGCACAAACAAGCCTGAAGTACTCCAGACAGAATGCATTTATCATTTATTATTAGCCTTCATTCTAAAGAATACTTGAAGAATATACTTACCGTAAAATGTCAGGTACCCAAACAGAGCAGACAGAAAGTAAATTAGGAAACTCAGACCAATTCCTGTGACAGTTACATTCTGCATTCTACTTTTGGATGGACTAAAACAAAAAAATCCAGAAAATTAGTGTTGCTTAATCTGTATTGTGGACTACTACAGTGCAATCTACATAGCAGCTTGCCTTTCATAAGAAGGCACCATCTTAATTTATGGCCACAGAGTATTTGCTGAGGTCTGTGCTGTCAGTAATATTTATGGTTTTTAAAAGTATTTTTAATCTGGTAATTAAAGGGCACTTTTCATGCTGACAAGTAACATTGTCCCCATCTTGTAGGGAATTTAGACATACCAGAGTATCTTTTAAATCAAAATTTGCATTTATACAGGATGATATATATACAGAGCCAGGAACAGAATCTGGGTCAAAAAAACCACTGAATCAGATGTGACCAAATGCAGATTCAGTTACAGCAATAAAAATTAACTAGTAAGTACCTTAGCAAATGACCTTTTTTTCTCCAGATTGTCCAGGCCAGGACAATGTACTGACACTGATGATGGAACCATATTTGCTTACTTTTCTCTCCTGTAAGAGAGGAAAAGCCAGTACAGACTAAAACTGTACATTTCCCCAAAACATGAAAGCTACTTAGTTTGCATTGTTTGATAGCACTGACTTGAAAATAAAAATTATTCAAGATTAATTTAGGGGAAGTATTACAGAAATACTATAATTATATTTTAATATTGCATGTGTTTTCATACATTACCTTTGGAGCTCACAATAGATGGGTAAGACTGAGGTATGGCAGAGAAAAGAGAAGGCCATAGTTGGTATTGCATAAGCACTCTAAAATGGAACAAAAACATCTTGTAGGTTATTTGTTATTACAGATGGTTGGAAAAATGTCTGGATGAATTCAGAATTCAGTTCAAGCATTGCAAGTCAGTGGAAATCTTTCCACATTAATATTCTGAGATAGATCTCCACAACACAGAATGGCATCTCTGAATCATTCCACAAAAACTGGACCTTTTCAACTAGCATATCTTCAAGGGGTGGTCATAGATTACTATTTCATGATCAGGAAAGGTCATGCTGTCTATAAGCCAACAACTGAAAGATTCCTTTTTAGCTGTATTGAGGCCAAGTACTTACCTAAGAAGAGTAGGATTTGCCCCAGTCAGTGTATCATTCATAAAATTTTCTAAGAAGTTTTCTAAATTCTAATATCTATAGCTACCTGTCAAATTACCGATTCCATCATCCTGACGTCACTATTTTCATATTACTCCTTCAAAAAAATTTGGATACAGCATCCAGAAAATATAACATGCTTTGGCATCTAAAGTTTTAAGATAGTTATATAATTAAAGTTGCAACCACACAATTAGCAGTATATTATTCCAAAAACTTGTAATGGAAGAGATGACTCATCTAGTACAGCTTACTTCAGTTGCCAAGTGGCATAAGCCGAAATATAACAAACACTTTTGTGCTGACATAATCAGGCCCATACTGGTAAAAATATGCCACTTTCTATTGATAAAGTTAAAATTAAAAAAGAAGGAGAGAAGAGTCCCAAGATTCTTCAAAGCACAAAAGGCCAGACGAAAGGCCAGAATCTCATGGTAGATGTTTCTGGTCAAAGCAAAATTTCTTCTCTGATCTACAGATAACATTTGTCTCCTGTTTGCATTGCCAAAGTTGGTTTGTTTTTTTTTTTTTTTTCCCTTTTTCTTGGGAGGGTGGTGGTGGATTTTGTTTTTTCAGACAAATGCAACCAACCGTGTCCCTCTTAAATTCCACTACATTACAGGCCTATCCCAGATTTATTCTTCCCTTTTTCCCTTCCTCTTCACCCCACAGAGACTAGAGTTCTACACGATACTTCCTCTTTTGCAAGCCTTGATAGGTGGTGACATGATTTAAATGCCACATTAATTAACAAATACCAGAGCTGGCATCCAATGAAATGCACAAGATTGCATTAGGCCTGAAGAATTAGCTTCAGGTAAGAAAAAACTAAGGTTAGGTCCAGGCAGTTTCAGGAAACCTGTTCTACCTCGCCAGGAACTAAAAGTGTGCATACAGCCAAGTAGCATTGATTTCCACCTGAGGGCATATTAAGTTGGCTTGATACGACTGCATCATGAGGCTGACCACTGCTGCATCTGTTATACTTTATACTTTGGTCATATTTGCAAAATGTTTTCATAAATGCTAACTTGGACAGCCAGCCTTCATATAAAAGAGTGAGACTGGATAACACTTGGCAGCAAGTATAGGAAATATTTCAGCAGCCTATAGCTAGTTTTACAGAAGAATAGCTTACCCTGGGCACAGTTTAAACCCCAATTCTTTAAAAACCACCACCCTCCTTTAAATTTGCGTATTGTTAATAGAGATTACCTCTTTTGAAAGATGAAAGAGCTTTGCTTTACAATCCCCAGTAGAATTTGAAACCTGTAAGACATACATGCAAAAATATGGCATAACGAAAGAGTAAGTCCAAACCACAGATGTGAAACTTTTTAGTTTCTGTGATGATTAAGAAAAGAAGGAATTTAAATTACAAGTAATTCTGAAAGTGTTAATGTAAAAAGAGCATTACAGTTCCTAATAAAATTAGAAGAACTTCAAAACAGCATGCACTTTACCTGTAAAGTCTCTGTGGCACTACTTAGAGGTAGAGGACAAGGGATTGACCATTTTTTTATTATAACCTGCAAAGACAGCATATTTAATGTATGAATGATACCCTAAAAATCAGTTTAAATTTAGATATACGTAGCTAAAATATCAGACTGTTGGTATACAAAGCAGGGAGCTACACCCATAGTAAATTAACAGTCTTGACTGGTAGATAGTGAGGCCACAAGAAGGAAACTTGACAGAAAAACCTGTCAGTGCCATTCCATACAGCTGCTTACCATGCACAGCTGGCAGCCTTATGGCGTGCCTATCTGGAGGCTGTGCACTGAAATGAGCTCTGACATTAACTGAAATACAACCAGCGCTCCGCATTCACTCTCTCTGTGCTCCACACTAACTGCCTCCCGTACAGAATAGCTGCTGTATTAGCTGTCCCAGGCTCTTTCCGTAAGTAGACAAGCCCTTAACAGAGATAGAGCAGAGCCTAGGGCTAATCTTAAAAAGGCAGAAACATATGGTTTGGACTAGAAAGCAAAGGAAAAACAATAAATGCAATTATTGTCCCAGAATGTCATTGGGGCTTTAGCTACACCCTGCTGGTTTAGGGACTGCCAAGTAACAGGGCTGAAAATCAAAGGGAAATTAAAATAAGAAATGTTACCTCCTTTTTCAGGAGCCTAGTTTAAAATGATAGTTGCATTGCTCTCCTCACCCTAATTAATTTCCTATTGTAGTTGCCTGGCTTCAGAGGTTGTAATTCTTTTGAACCCTAGAGCAAATAATTAAAAACTTAATTAAAGACTCAGATTCATGAGAAGAATAACATGGAAGAGAGTGCTTCTCCTGGCTCAGAGAAGTACTTTTTGCTTGCAGCCAAGTGGTGTTTCCCAGAGGATAAGGATTAGATGCTCCGTCTTGTCACCAGTGCCAGGAGAAGCAAACAAATGCTACCTCCGGACAAAATGTGGGAAAAAGAAACTGCGGGTACACAGCACGCTGAGTCCATTGTGGCAATAACACAGGTCTTAAATTGCATGACTAAGAACAACTCACAACAACTCAAGGTATGGAACTAGGTAGTAGCTTGCTCAACAGCAGTCTGCAAACTTCGTGAAAAATGATTATCAATGGAAATCCTCCAAGCATGTTTCTGACACTAAACTGGCACTGCTTTATACCAGGAGATCTGTTCTTACCTGCTTACCGATTGGCTAAACTGCCTCCCTCTGTGCAAAGTGAACTGCAACCTCATCTGAGGAAGGGTGTAAGAAGGGACAAGCACAGGCATCAAGAAGTTCAACCAAAAAGCGAGCAAGGGAGAAGGAGGAAAGAACCAAACACTAAAATATAACTTAGGCCTGTATCGTACATATGCATGACTCTGTCATATGGGTCACCCCTGCTTCATCTCTTTCTTGCACACTAAGCTGAGGCACAGATGCAGACTGCTGCTGCTATAGTACCATAACCGTGGATGCGTGGCTATGCTATCTCTCCAGGAAGCCCAAGCTTGTTGGCTAGCTGAAGACATTTATGAGGCTGAGCAAGAAGGCAAAATATTTTTTCAAGAAGATCTCTTTGTATTTACAGGCACCCAGATAGGGGAAATAAAGGAGAGGCTTTGAAGGCTCCAAAGTAGGAGGCTTTGTGGGAACTCTGGCTAAGGTTGGAATAGGCTTCCTGAGCAATGAAAGGGAGCAACGCTACAGGGCAAGCTTTGGGGAAAGTGAAGTGTGCCTGGCAGTGGTGGGAGCAAAGACATACATAAACATTGCAGAGGGAAGACAAGACAAGCCAAACCTAAAAAGCTGAAGAACATTTTTCTAAAATAAAATTAATGCAGATTAAGATCAGATTGAAATGGAAATAAAAAGAGACAAAATAAAATGCACTAGGTGCATTTAGAATCTGTAATTATATTTGCCCATCTGCTTAATTATTCAAATCTGTTTGGGTTTCCAGTTGTAGTCTAATGAGGTTCCCCCCAACAGGAAGAGATTTTTAAGTTGGCAGCACAGCTCAGTTAGCTGAGCAGTCATGCAGGCAGCACCATCTTCCTCTGGAACTTTAAGCCTATTTCATATAAACATTGTCTTTTGAGTGTAACAAACATTTGGTTTTAAGTGTAAAAAACCTAAAACCTAAAGAGAGATTCTAGTGGAAATAGGGTATTTTAAACCCACACCAAACACAGTTCTAAAAATAAAGTTAGAGTCTCAAAATGTTCTAATATTCTTAATGATGTTGCTTTTTTGTATCCTGCAGAAGGAAAACAGGAATTCCTTTATTCCAACAGTATTGTCAGGACTCAGCAAAGAGGGGCTCTCTGTGCATAACATCATTCATTACATATGGCAGGTTCCCAATCTGCATTACATCTTGTTCTGGGAACACAAACAAGATATTTAGAAAAATACCATCAGGAATCATTAACACCTCTGTTGAACCAGCTACCAATAGGGTTGTCTCCACACAAAAAAAGAAAAATCTGTCTTTACTCTTCACCAATATTCAATATAGCAAGAGGGGAGGCAATAAAAAAAGTTTAATGATCACATTTAATTTCTTTTCACTTCAGATTCAAGTCAGGGAAGTATTAAACAATCAGAAACAAAAGTGCTCAGGACCTCACAGAATCTGGCTTTGAATTAATAGTTACATATGTTTGTTTTTTTCCCAGATCAGCTCATCTCAGTGTTTTCATTTTTTTCCAAGTGAGGACTACAACCACTGTATTAACTTTAAAGGAAAAGATACTAAGCACAGAGAGGAGATACGTGACCTGCCAAAGCCCCACAGCAGAGCACAGAGAAGAAAGAGTACTCTAGACCTTTTGCTCAGTGCACTCACTAGACCATACTGACCAAGACATATGCCATCTATTGTACCTATCTTTTCTGCAGGCTGTATTAAAACTGTGGCTTGCTGGCAAAAAGTTGAACAGATGGTATGCACTTGAAAATGCACAGAATTATTGTATATGCAAAACATAATTGTATTACTTCCATATGACTAACACAGTTTTCTTCTGGAACAAATTAAAACATATCTGCCATACAGAAATTAACATTGTGCAAACTAAAACACCATTTCAACAGCACATATCACCCACTTCAAAGCAATTAGATATGAAAACTAAACCACAGTTAATGCCTTTGATTTTCAGTGCCTAAAGAAGTCAGAGAGAATATTCTGTGAAGAGTATTAGTTTTCTTTAAAAATCTGTAATGGCTTTTAAAGATTTTTACCTCAATTAGATTTACTGTGGCTGCTTCTTTGTCATTTAACAACAAAGAGTTACCACACAAATTTAACCATTCCATAAGAAATCCAGTAGTCTGTGTACTCCTTCATTAGTACTTTCTACCTACTTTGCTGATACTCAGAACTAAACCCTAGCTTAAATCATCCCAGCTTGACATGTCTGCACACAAGTCTTGCTTACACACTTGCTTTTTCAGAGCCCAAAATTGTTTTCAAATGCATCCACCCATTACAACAGCTTTCTCCAGAGATGCATACACATTCCCATTGAAAACCAGCAGCTGAACTTGTTTTAAAACTCTTGCAACTACCTTCAGCCAAAGGCCTATTTCAGCATTATAGTTAGTGGGGTGGTGTTTTGTTTTTTTTTTTTTTTTTTTTTTTTTTTTTTTGGGGGGGTCCCTTTTTTTTTTTTTTTTAAAGATAAAGTTTAGGAGAGGTCAAAAGTTAAGGTAATTTATAAATATTACAAATGAATTTCCATTAGCTCTGGAGAGGCTGTAGCTGCTCCTCAATGCTCAGCTTAAGAAGAATACTTCCCAAGGTCCTACAAACACTTCAGTTCTCCAGGGATACCCTAGGGAGATGTTTTGACAGCTTTGAAGTTTGGTTTTATCACATGGTTTAGTTCCTAATGGATTGCCTTGGTCTCCTGGATGGCATGTTTGTTCAACTTGCCTTCAACTCTGTTTATCCCTTTGTAAAACAGGTATTAAATGCAAGTCAATGCAAGCCAGAATGACAGGGGAGAGGGGGAACATTTTTCCAGGCTCCCAAAAAAGATTCTTGTTTCTATACCTAGATGACAGAGTGCGAGTTGCTTGGTTGTACTACAGATTACACATGTGCATTAACATACTTTTTCTCTGTAAAAAGAATGATAGTGCAACTTAAAGGCATATTTTCCCTCTTAGATCTGCCTAGCAGGTCTCATTTTTGATATTTGGAAACATCTACCTCACAGGGGCCTTGAGAGGGTGAACATCAGGGTCAAAAACCCCCATATGGCTGGGAAAAGAACTTTTCCTTTCAGCTGGGAAGAAGAATAAGGTCATTGACGTATTAATGAATCTTGTAAACTGCCTTAATGAAGTTCTAGTTTTCTTTGCCTTTTTTTGAACTCTGTCACTCCATTATACATGTAAATTTAATTTATTTGGAGTATATTAAATTTTCTTCTGCACTAGTTGCAGTAAGTAATAGAAGCTAAGAAAACAGAATTCCATTCCACTACTAGTAGGGAAACAAAAGTATACGTGCCAGCTCCCTTCACTGCACCGTCAGCAAAACAAAAATATTGTTACATTTACCAGTCCAAAATATAATTATTTTTAAATCTTTTCACATGCTTGAAAGTTCATATACATTTCCATGCCTCCGCAGAACAAATGTAATCTGTCCAAGCAAGCACATACTGAACTTAAGGAAAACTCTAAATTTCACATTAAAAGTTAAGTGGGGAAGGGGAAGACAATTCATTTCAAAACAGGCTTATGAAAACATTCAAACAATAAGAAAAAAAAATAGATAAGCTGTGCACAGATTTTTAACTTACCACAAGAGCAAAGTACACCATAAAGAAAAATGATAAACTACTTGTGTAGCCAAGAAAGCCTGTAAAATAACAGTAAAAATAAAAGAGAATTTATAAGGAAAGTGATCCTAATGTACAGCTAAAGCTTTACATTTTAGGCATGTTTTCTATTACAGTGCTTGGTATCTGGGGCTTAGGACTCAGAATAACAACATTCCAACTGCCTGTCACAGATCATTTATGTAGTTTTGTAGGGCAGAATTAGAACTGGCTTACCACTAATGGCATGCTGTAAGTAAATGCAGCTCTTTAATGTTCTGCTGTAAAGATTTTATTTTAGTATTGCAGACAAAATACTACTGCAACCCAAGTAATAGGTTAACTAGGCAGGGCTGGAAGGCAGAACACAGTACAACAACTTAAGTAATCCCCACCATCACCAGCCCCCTGCCAGTTAAAATAAATAAATAACCCACTAAGGTTTTAAAGTCTTCAATTGTAATTGCTACTAAAGTAGAATAATATTCGCTTCTCTCCTTTAATTACTCACCTATTTTAGGAAGAAGCGCGAGAGGAAAAACAATGCAGACTGAAGTAATCAGTAGCAGCAGTCTCCCATCAAGGTACCATGACCTGTTGGAAAATCTATTTATGATTGATGCAAAGCTCAAGAGTCCTAAAATATATGTTCTACTTTAAAACTGTGATCTTAGACAAAATAACCACCAGGACAAGAAAAATAAGTATTTTCCAGCCTCACATGCTGTTTACATGAATTTGTATTCCTAGTTTCTATATTGTGATATAAAATAGAGCTCCCAGACAATGAGGAAGCAGAGCAGCATCCTGTAACTAACCAGCATTGCAGGCAATGTTCCATAGGCAAGTGTCTGCATGGATCAGGGGTCTGATGTGTGTTATTTCTCTGCAGCACAATAAGCAAATCCTTGCCTTTATTCAAAGCAATGATCAGAGGGCAAGGGTATTTCATACTCTATGGATTTCCAAGAGAAGTACTTACATAGTATGCTACATATATCTTGAATTGGATTACACTGAGTCGCATATTTCAGTTATATTTTCAGTTGCATATTCAGTTATGTTTTCTAAACATACCAACTTTCTCTTCTGCCCAAGTTTCATTACACCTATGATTACAGCATTGAAATAATGAAAGAAAACAACAAGTGAATCAACTTTCAGTTAATTCGAAACGATGTTTGCTGTCCAGAGGTGATATAAGAAAGAACAGCAATAAAGAGGACTTTCTTATCTTTAACTTGCACAAAGCGATCACTCATTCTTTGCATACATCCCCACAAGAATTAAAAGACAGAAGGGATGGAAATTATAATAATTAAATCTGCTATAATGTTTAAACATAAAACTATAGATACAAAAAAAGCATTGTAGAGGCATATGAAGTCTTAATGGATTAAAAATCTATTCAAAGAATCAAAATCTCATCTCCAAACTGAGGAAAGTACAGATGGATAAGTTGTTAAGAAACAGAAACATCTTGAGGGTGGCTCCCCCTAACTTGGTAATAACCATATCCTGTACTGATAAACATCTTGTACATCAGCCTCTGACTTTACTACCAATAAACACCCTGGCCTTTGACCTTCAAGTTTATTTAGTCCAGGATATGGTTAGCAGCTAATAAACAGGCAGCACCTCAAGTTATCATAAGGAAAGTAGCATAACACCTGTGTTAAAGAAAAATTACCATATACATATTTTAACTACTGTCATACATCGTGGACAACCACTTGCGTCACTCATTTGAAAAAATATGTAATATAAATGAACAGAGAAATTTCAAGGTTGAGGGTGTCTTCACCATATCAAAATCAAAGTAACCCTTAAGTGACAATGTCTATATTAAAAATTACTCAAAATACATAATTCTTAAAAAAAAAAAAAGTATTACTAGCCTAGGTCTGCTACTGCTACAGTGAACGAGCAACTTTGCCAAGATTAGCTCCCTGCTGTAGTATTCTTCACGTTGTTATCATTTAGCGTTCACATATTTTGAAACTTTTTCTTTCTTACTAGTATGGTGGATGTTCAGATTAGGAGGAACAGTACCATAGCAGTAGGCAAAAGTATAATGAATGCTGCACTGTGTCCATGTGGGACCTCTATTTTAAGTCTCCTGATTCTAAGCATGCAGCAAATCCACAGTTACCATCATAGCTCACAAGCTCAGCAGGACAGAGAAAAAATTATTTTGGTTACTTTATCATAAATGAAAAAACATTTGTGGGGAATGGAGGAAAACAGAGGAAAACTGCAATGAGGTGATGGGAAGGAGAAAAAAAAAATTTTGTAAATGGCTTAATTTTGGAATACCAATTCTTTTCTTTAAAAAGATCTCAAAAACCTGAATAGTGGACCATTTACTGGTTATCAAAAAATGCGTCCATTTTTTCCTCAAAATACTGTTGTAGAAATACACTTATTTTCCAAAGGCAGAATAAGTGTTTTGATATTGCCTTTAAAATCAGTTTGATCTGCAAATTTAATCCTATATGATAAAAACATTCCAAGTATGAAATATGGAATATAAATCCTTGACTCTACTGAAAACGCTTTGGCATGCAGATGTTCCTCCTCCCTCCCCCACATTTTAACTAAAAGCAGACATTTATAAATCGCTTTAATTTCATTCCTGAATGCAACAGGACAAGAGATTCGTATGTTCTAAATTAGGATTTTACTCTCAGTCCATATCAATTATATAACACACAAGCAAGACAACTTAATTGCATCAATCATATCCTCCTGACAGGGTCATTAAACGTTAACAGAGGGCTCACAAATTACAACTTTTTAACACAATCCTCATTTGAAACTATGTTCATATCATCAAAACTATGTGGAATTCTTGTTATGCAGACAGACTGAAACATCTCAACTTGCAATTAACAAGTATGTTGTATGGTTTTGTTTTTTAATAAAGATATGAACATGTATTACACACTGGCTCTGAGCCTTTCAAACACCTGCTAACCTTTATCTATAAAAATAATTCAATGTGCAAAACATTCTTTAAATGGCTTTCCCAAATGTATGGCTTGGGAGGCTTTATGCATATAAAATATTTTCACAGATAGTTTAACTGACACTTTTGATACATTCTAACTACAGTTAAATTCTGCACCCAAACAAAAGCATATCAGATGCTGTAATGACTTAACAAAAACAGTTGTGCAACGACATCTGGAAACAAGTGGTCCAGTTAAAGAAGTTTCATCAAACTAGTCGACATTTATGCCTTTTGCATAAATAAATTGCTGCTTAGGCTTGATATTTGATTACCTATTTTTGTTGAACAATTTCCTATAATTTAAAAACTCTGTTAGTAAAAAACTACTCTTGACATCTGTGAAGAAATACACAGAAACAAAAGATTATGGTCTACCATGGCAAGTCATATGGCAAAATATATGAAATATAGATGTGGGCATACAGAGAAGGTCAGCTGTGTGCATGTACCTAGCACACTGCTTGACCACTGCATTTGAAACATTTCATTTGCTTAGGCAAAGAATAGAGGAGTCAAATAAACATTTATCAATGGAAGAACTCCCGGTAACAGAGGCAGAAACAAGATGACACCCAGGTTGACAATCAGCTGAGCTGTGGTTAGTATTCCTATGGACAATTCCAGCTCCTTCTAAATGCAAAATTGAACTTCATTCCCATCTCAAATTGTAATTTCAGCTAAGGAAGAAGTATAGGTGGTGGCAGTGCTGATGGTGCACTGAGAATTACAGTGGCTCAGATGATTTGTAATAACCAGTTCACCTGCTGTAACCCGTCTGTGTGTTCACCAGTGTTCGCATCCAGAAGATCTGCGCTAGGACCTTGATAAACAAAGCTGGTGGGTGTGTTATCAAATAGGCACTTTAATAAAGAAGTTGTTTATACTGCTTTTTTTAGACAGAACAATCCTTTGAACAGCATGCATGCATGCGGGACCTCCAGATTCTACCTATTATGAGTTTTCATAAGCTGTTTATTTACAAGTGTATCTTGGGAAAAGTCACTTTGCATAAACAGAGCTGACAAAATTAGAAACAGTAGTAAATGATGTTATAAGCTAAATTTGGGGACAGACTGGAACGCACATGAAGCAGATACAGTAGCAGGCTCAACGCCACCATGTATGAAGAGTGGGGTTAAAAGTATGATCTTGAAGGAGAAAGTGATAGCACCCAAATGAAAACCTGATGACTACCACAGCTAGGAGAGATACATTAGCAGACTAAAAATGACATATACACATAAAACATAATAGTTTAAAAAAAAAAAAAAAAAAAAAGGAAAGCCCCTTACTAAAAACATATTATTGCAAGGGCCAGGGGGGGCAGAAAGACAGAAAGCAAGATTACCACCACACTTCATTTCTCAAAATGTTTATTATAAAATTGAAAAGTTATAAATGACAAAATATGAAGTAACTTTTAAAAAACTAATTTCAAACTTAAAATTCACCCACAACATTCAGGAATAATACAAGCATCACACAGCCTTGAGACAATTTCACCACATTTCAAACCAGAGAAAGTTTTGAGCTCGAAACTTCTGAAAATTGCAGTTTTGAAAAACAGCTGTAACACAATCTAAGATATGTGTTACATATGATATATGCTATGAATGACAGCAGCACTGGAACAACTCAAACAAGGTATTTCAGTGCTGAAGCTGCAACGTTTGTCTTAGCATAGGCACAGATTTCTTGCAACAGTTCTGATAGAAATCTGAGGGACATGCTCCTTACATACAGCTTTATAGCTCAATTGTGAAGAACAATTTCTTTACTGGGAGCCAAGTCAAGGAATTATAAACCAAGTCTGGAAACCTGGCATTTTTCCCAAGACAAGTCCCATTACTGGAGCAAGACAACAAAATATTTAAATTTAAATGTCTGCCGGTTTTTGTACTGTGGTTTTGAAATATGTGAAGTGATAACATGACAGCAGTTTAAACGTTTCTTCTCCTCTCTCTCCCGTCCCCTCCTGCTTCCCCTTTTAAATTTTTACAGAAGGGAGATTTCTGTAGATGGAGTTTTGCCACTGACTTTAAGGTCGTCTGATGGGAAATTGCTATGAGGAAAGAATCATGCTCTGTGTGTGTGTGTGCTGCAGAAGGCTTGCACATGCCAAATATATTTCATATTCCAAGAACTCCTGTAAATAACTAATTTTTTTAGCATGTGAGATCAAAGGGAAGTGTCAGTACCATCCCCTTCAGCAGTCCTGAACCACTTTCTTCTTCAAGACAAATACAGAACGTATGAAGCATTTTTCCTTACCCACTCTCGTCTCCATTTAAGAACCCCGCAACAGCACCAGGAAGTTCAGACTTAACAATTAAAAGATACGATGACATAGCTGCAAACAGAAGCAGAACAGATTTAGTAGAGGAATACCAGCATCTCTGGTTGTAACAACTAGCATGGCTTAACCAGAGTGATTACTATTGGAACATCTCAGCTATGTATTAGACACCATGGCACCAGAATCAGAATTTATTTTCTTATATACTTCCTTTAAAAATAGCTGCAAATCCCCGAGTATTGCACTGATGTTAGCTAATGCCTCCAAAGAGACTGTTACGATGTGAGTCTTGAAAAAAGGAAAACATAATCCAAAGGACTAAAAGGCAAAATAATATAAAATATAGGCCTGACCTTTTACCTGGGAATACGGACCTACAGGCTAGAGACAGACCACAAGGCTGCAGCACTTCTCCTTCCTCTTTACTCTTTATAAAACATTGTTAATGACAAGAGTAAATAATAAGATTTGTTTCTATCAACACAATAGGTTTTTTTAAAGACTCAGTTTTTATTGTTGTTCAATTGCTGTTATACTAAATAAATATCTGACAGAAATTTAAAAGACAAGAATAGGACTTGAAAGGTTTTTTATATACGGCACGGTTTAGCTGTCGGAGGTAAGAGGATTATCAGTGACAGACCTCCACTTCTCATGCTAAACCCACCACCAAGAAGATCCCAACAACATCATCAAATGCAAAACTATACAGGAACTGCAAATCAGAAGAGAAATTGCTAGTTACTTACAACACTTATAGGAGTGTCGACTTGAAATTAAGCGTTCATAATTCTATTCAGAAGAAAGCAATGATGCAAATACATAACTCTAAAAGCTACTTCACTTTTCTCCTTTACTATACAAAATGATCAAAGGCATAAATGAGAGGGTCTTTAAATTACAACTTACACTAACCTGATACCTTCACATACTGTTCGTGTCACTTTTTTCTTTTACATAAGCAGCAAGTATTTATATGAATCAAAAACCAGCAGTGAATTACTCAGAAAAATCAAGCTTTACAAACAGCTTAATTGAATATCAAAGCCTACATGAAACTAATTTCCATCCTTCAGCAGCAAATAATTTTAGTAACGTGCTGACAAAATTTTAGTTACATTTAAAGCTTGACAAAAACTCAGCTGTTGTATTCAAATTTTACTGTTCTATATTTAGTAATTCTTGAGAATTTTACTGTAGTGTATTTATTAATGCTTTAAAACTAAAACATACATTTTAAAAAGGTAAACCAGCAAACTTCCGTAAGCTGATTTTTTAATAAGTTTGTGGGTTTTTTTTAAAGGAATGTTTTGAACCTTAAAAAAAACTGTGGACTCGGACACTGCTGCACTACAGCAGTTAATGTTAAATTTTGAAGAAAGTTAATGTGGTCTCTCTAAAGAAAGCAAATTCTATTAAGACAAAGTGACATCTACCTACCGCGAGGTTAAATTAAAACCATTTGGTAGGTCACTAAATAAGGAAATACTCACTTCTTCATAATTAAAAGCTCTATTTTTTCCAATATTTAAGTGTATTTTCCTGCTGACATATAGCTGTTGATTGTGCCTGGTGAGGTATTTATCTGCTGTCCTGATTTTACTCTCCTCCTTGCATACAACAGAATGTAGATGCAACCACAGAGAAACTTACAGCATGCATATTTCTAAATTACCAGAATTTGTAAGTAAATTAACACAATTTCCCACACTAAGCTACAAGCAGATGCATATTTCACCCTCAGCAAAGACAGATTTTTAAAAAATTAAGTGGGGGGAGGGGGAGAAGGAAGATTCTTCTGAATTATAATTCAACTTTATGTATCCATTAGCCTTCTTTCTTGTATTATAGAATACTTTATACACAAGCAAGTCAGAATTTTCATATAATTATGTCCTTCAGAAAGATTTCAAAATTAGTTCTTTTGCAGCCTCAGCTGCAGAAAGCTTCAAATTAATTTCCAGATCAGATTTCTCCTAATATGCAATCTGTCACTCTTCCCTTGCATTCCTATTAGCCTCTGGCTAATCATTTGATCACTTATCCTTTGTTGTGTGCTTAGTCTTTGTTTTTAAAAGAGGAGTCCTATTTCACTGAATTCCACTCCTAAGTAGGGAACCAATCATGCACCAAGAAACTTGCACATGCTAAACATTTGTATGTATCTTTCTTCCTTTCTCTGGGCATACGGGAAACAATGTCACATAGTAGGATTTTTTTTCCCCCCAGTTTAAATTCTCTTGTTTGTCCTAGAAGGTGAAGAAAATAAATAATTCTGTTTATATCCTGATGCTTATCGAAGACATGAATCTCATACATAAACCTAAGCAGGATGCCAACGCTAAATACAGTTTAAAAAGTCAAATCCTGCTTTTTCTTCACTTACAAACACAGTTGTAATTCTCCTCATGAGCAACAGCTCCTTGTAGCTTTACTCAACATGAAAGAAGTAAGAGATGCTAACCACCGTATAACTTTCTGAAACACAATACAAAGTAAGCAGAAAACTTGGGTTTTTAAAGCAGAAACTAATAGTGAAGCATCTTCAAAAAGGGCATAGCAACTTGAAAAATTTATCCTCAAGTAGGAATAAAGTGCATACAGTACAACAGACAAAAAGTCATGTATCCTTTGCTCCAAATAACAAATTTTACTTAACTTCCCTGACGCCCACCAAGACCGAAGCCATGTCAAGTTACATTGTAAAAATTAAACATGAGCTATCCTTGGCAGTCTTAATGTATAACGGAAGGAAGAGATTACAGAGTCACAAGGCTAAACTGTGACACAAGTGAGCACAACAAAAAGCATACCTTGTGCTTTGATTTATTCCACTTTGAAATACTGACTTCCTCTCTTTTTGAAAATAATTTCAATGTTTTAATGGCTAACTTCTAAGGCACCTTTTATCACATACAAAAATTACAATAAACATACATTCCTCTTCAGAAGGCAAGCGTTCAAAAAAAAAATTCGCAGAAGTCAGAAGCAACATTCCCTTCAGAGTTCACTCCCCCTTGCATGCACATAGAATGAGAGCACAGAACTTACTGCTCTTGCAACCCAGTCTCATCCCCTAAATTAAAAAAAGAATGTTTTATTCGTGTCACCTTCTCTTTGCAACTTGAGACATCTATCTTTAGCAACAAATGAGACAGGTTTCCTGCAGAACGAATGGTGTACAATGACGTAGTTTGAGGCTTTAGCAATATGCATATGCAACAAGTGCTGAACTACAACTACATAAGCAACCTTCATATAGTCGCTTCCTAATCTTCAGGTCCTGAATCTGTATATATTATGTTATTTTTAAATAATTTTCAGTATGCATCAAGAGCTACCTGATGGAGAACTAAGCAGGTCTGAACTTCTCAATAGGCCTTGACACAGAAATGCCATAAAACAGTATTCAGCAGAAATCAAAATTATATTACTACTTTATTATTCAACAGGCTTACCACTGTCTTGAAAGCAGCTAGAAATTACATTCTTAAAATACTTATCACTTTGCCATGTTTTGAAAACTTGATATTAGCTCTCTGACAGAAAAAAAGATGGTTTTTAAAATATAAAATAGGGTACTTGCTTTACACTTCCATTATTATAACCTGTAGTGCCACCATGAGATATGACCCTCTATAAATATACATACCATGGACACATTATTCAGAATGTCCTTATTGTGCTACAGTATTGTTTAACACTGAGCATGTCTGCCCCTACCTGAAAAAACATTAGTTGCTGGAAAAAAGGGAAGTCAAGGTTATGCTTTTAAAACAGTACCCAAAATACCTCTTCTGAGGTAGCTCAATCTTAAAATCAAATATGTGAGCGGCTTTCTCGTTACCAGAAAAAGAAGTGTAACTTTTGTTTATTATCCTACCCCAAAAAAGTTCAACTGCTGAAGTCCACAGAAATGATGCAAGAGACTATGTACATTAAACTTAGGTGTAAACATATAATTTATTCATTCCTTAGAAAATGGTTGGTGATAAATCCCTTCAAATCATTTAATTGAAGGGACTGAATGTAACTCTTCTGGTTGGTTCTTCCCAACCTACCACTGTAACTGATCATATTAGAGCACTATAAAGATGTCTTACATTATGAAGCACTGTGCAAAAATGGAACCAAGCTACCCTCCAGACTTCACACAGGAGAAGACATGGGGCTGGGGGAAAACAAACTCTATCAATACAGCCACACTGGCTCTTCAGAGGGGTGCTGATCTGGGAGTCAGGACAAGTAGACAGAGCAATCCCCATTCTCACCTGGGGGAATACCAGATAAGAGAGAGATTCCTCACAAATGCCTATAGATAATTAAGCTAAATGAAAACGCTTGTAACTCTCATCCTTTAAAGAGTTCAGTCAGTAAGATCCCTATTTTTCCCAAAATACTGAAAAGATTAAAGGCTGAAAGACAGAAATAGCAGAATAAACACTACCAGTCGCTGCACGCTCCAGCCCAACCAAGCTGGATCTTTCATAGCAACTGCATGTGACAAACCCCTTTGGGCTTGTGTCTTCCTTTGCTGGTGTGGAGGTTGTTTAAAACTGAATCTGTCCTCATCCAAACAATGTGACAAAGTTAAAAAGGAAAGCAGAGAAGGATTTCAAGAATGAAAGTGAAACTAGAGAGGATTTTGGGCAAGCTCCCATTTTTCCTGTCAAAGAATTAGAATGGAATAGCAAGATAGGGAGTACTTCAGTATTGCATTGAGCTCCTCGTAAGTAATCTGAATTGTGCAAACACCAGGAATGATGCATGGATGCCACTGAAAACCATCAACTGTTTAAGCCCTCACATCATATGGCCTTAAGAGCATGCTCTTTTCATTTTGCAATGAATCCCCCTCATATTCGATTTTAGGAAGTCTCCCAATTACTTTATGTATTGTTTTTAATATTTCCTCTTAGTGGAAACAGAAAGAATTTGTCGGGCTCATTTGTTTGCTTTTAAATACAGATGCAGAATGGAGCGTGTGAAAGCAGATGTAATGCTTGTTCATATGGAGAAGTTCTGAGAACAGAAAAAGGTTGTCAACTTCTTTGCTAGTCTTCACATTATGGACACTCATCCTGATGAACTTCCGCTCCCCTGCTTCCCTTTCCTTCTGTGTTTAGCTTTTATCTGAATTACTCTGGAACATATCTATGGCAAGCTTAAAAAAAAAGTGCTTCTTATTGCACAGGGAACACGTGGGCAGCAGATTTATTTTGGTAAAACTTCATTAGTTTAATCGTATTTGTACAGCTATGCTAAATGCTAATAAAACTGAAATGTGTTCTACACAGGTCTTCATATATTCCATTCTGAAGTAGAGCTGCAGGTTGGGATTATTGTTGGGGTTTTTATTTAAAGCAGACTTAATATTCTTTACAGTGTCAAACCTTCCAACAACCATTCACTGCAATACGAAAACAGAAGAGCATGGGCCATCAATTGTTAAATTAGTACAGGAGCTGACAAACATGCCCTTAATTAAGGCAGCTCTGCACTGAAAATCCTCACTTTGAATCAGTAAGGATAATTAGTCTTGCAGGTCAAAAGCAAACGCCACTGCGAAAACAAACATTCGTGTTTGTTTGAAAACAGAATTAGATTTCCCATACTTAAAGGAAGCTCAGTGATTTCTTAAGGTATTAACGATGCAGGTCTCAGCATGTAACAAGCTGTATTTTATTATTCCACGATTTGCACCATTCTTTTTTTTTTTTCCAAAGTTTGCAGAGTATCTTACTCTGATTACAAAGAGGTGGTTACTCCCACCCACCTCCCCATTCTCAAAAAATAGTTGCTCCATTTAAATTCAAGACAAATTTTGTAAATACTTTTAAAACTAAATTTCAGAATTGATGAACTCTGGGGAGAAAGAAACCCCAACAAAATAATTTGCAAAACAAAAATGCCTAATTAACTTGATAAAACAAGGTATTTTTTTCAATCCACACACAGCATTTGTAAGTACTGACTCACAGAAAGCATACCTATATCCCCCCCCCCGCCCCGGCAAATGCCAAAGTGAAATATTTCCTTGTTTACCTCAAGTACACAAAAAAGCACGGGGGGTGTGGAATAAAGCCGGGGAAGGCTGGAGGTTCCGGTGGCGGCCGGCAGCCCCCGCGGGCCAGCCAGGCCAGCGGATGGTAGTGGGGCGGCAGCGGCACTGCTCCCCCCACCACACTGTCTGCACCCTCTCGCTGTTCTTCATACACATGCTTCTGCCTCGATTTACTTCGATTTACTTCGGGAAGCTTGAAAAGCATGAACTATCCACACGTACATATGTATTTAGCAGGCAGTACATTCGGAGGAGGGTTTCTGTGTATTGTCCGTCATGTTGACTGTATTAACAGGCCATAAAATCCAGCTAAAGAACTGAATCTCCCATCAGAACTAATCCCGTAGCTTCTATTTACTGCCTATAGCATTCAGGCAGACCCGAGGATAAAACAGCGCTCCAGGGATTCTGAACAATCTTTTTTCCTCATTACTTATTCTTACAAAGAAGAAAAATGTGTACCTTTGAGGACATGTTAATTGCAGAATATTGAAACAAAATCCTCAAGCACCAGTTTACAGAAATTACACTTAATTAAACCGTATTTATACTAGAAAGCAAATAATTCTTTGTAAAATTAAGATACCTGTCTGGAAAGCTTAGTTCCAAAGAAGGACTGCAATGATCACCTGGGTACAAGCCAAGGCAGGCTAGTTACCCACACTGATCCGCAGCACGAGAATTCCTCTGTCTATCTCAGCCTATCGAAAGAAACAGAAAAAAAAAATAAAGTCTGTTGCAAAAAGTCCTCACACAGACCACCTATGCTACGTGGCTGTACTGCAGGTTCTACTGTTGCACTTAATCCCTCTGCTAATAAATTTTAAATAATTAAACTCGTGTTCCCAGCAGTTTCAATTTATGTTTCTGTGTATCACAGCTACCAGGCCCTCTGGGCCTGGCCGTATCTCCCTACAGCAGTGACCTTCAGCTGATACCAGCCCGCAGCCCAGAGAAGTATGCTGTAAAACTCTCCGCATACTTCCTGCTAGACCTCAACGCTGAAGATTTGTTAGTGTTGGCAACAGACCGAGCGCTGCTCTTGTGCAATGCTTTATTGTGTTTGTCTCCATTTTTCCACCAGCCTCGCTAAAATAATTCCTTCTCTAACTTCATTACATATGCTTTAAGATTCCTACCGATTTTCTCTCGGACACACAGCTGCGGACCGTCCTTCTTTTCAGTCACATCCGCAGAGAGGACAATTCCAGGAGGAGAAATTCCCGTCTTCCTTCCCCCCTTCTGAAAGCATCTAGGAAGCTCACAGAGCTTCCCTGGCAGGGGAGGGGGAAGGGCTGCGTGACGCCGAGCCACGGCTTTGGCCCACTGTGCCTCATCCATCACTTCCTAGAAGCACAACACTATTAAAACAATAGCAGGGACTCTGTCCAAGTCCAGTCGCTCCTGGGAAGGATTACATAAAGAGCCAGCAGGGCCATGTAACTTAGCGTTTTCGATAGCTGTCTCCCTCGCTCCTTCTATACCTCCAGGCGTGCAACTTCCCCAGGGGCCCTCTCTCATCTTAGAGGGCACGTGACAAGATCTGAAATCCTTCAAGATCTTCTTCTGCATGGCAGGCAAGAAATGGACATTTGGAAGATCGCTCCACTTAAAGACCTGGGGTGAAAGGAAAGGGTTGGGAGGAGTGGATGAACCAAGTAACAGCCTGGTAGCATGCAATTTGATAGTTTCCTTTCTAGTGTCCAGTTTGCAACCCCATACGCACAGTAACAAGCTCTTTCAAGAACAAGGCAGTTCACGTGTAACTAATCACTAGTTACTTAGATTACAGCTGCTGGATTGGGCCAAAATACTGGCAAATAAAACAATGTAAAACGTAGTAGCACTGGCCATCCCATTCAATGTTTTGGTTTCACTTTATTAACATACACCTATAGTGCAAGAACAAGTACATATTGATACAAGGAAAGCTAGGCAAACATTCTCAGTTTAACCACTCTAAGCTAAGAATCTGTGTATGTTCTATAAAGTCTTTAAGTCACAGTATTTAAGACGACCTTAATTTACATTTGGATATTGCAAAGTTAACGCATTATCCTGATGCATCCTTAGTTAATCTTTTGTACTTAAATGGATTTTGGTACTTGATTTGTGTTACTTGGATTAACATAACACAAAGTGTTCCAAGAGACTATTAAAAATCTGCAGGAAAGTTGAGCACTTATGTTAGAGATATGTGTTAAAATCCCAAGCAATGTACTTGGAATCAATATTTTTTAACCTTTTAAGTTCAAAATTTGACCAACCAGTGTGTTCCTGTTGCTGTACAACAATCTTTTCTTCCCCCCCCCCCCCACCTTGTGCATCTTGCTAGTAGAAAAATCAACTCCCCTACCTACACAAATCCATAACTGTATGCAATTAGGATGTCAAGTTCAAATTTGCACTTTAAGCTTTCTTTTTAAAAAAGCACAGATGACAAACTGGAAAGCATAACTATATTAAAATGATTACTAAAAAGCTCTCTCCACCACTAATGAATGTAAAGCACTTCCGCAGTGCAATTATTTTTAGAAGTGATCAGACCAAACTTTAAAAAGCCCAGACTAGATGCAGACAGTGACAATAACCCTAGTAAAGTTGCTTATTTTAATCACAAACCATCATTCATTATCTCATGCTCTCCAATCACTTTTGAAATAAGATACCATATGATGTGACATACCCACGTCTGATGATGGAAGAAGTAACAGGAAACAATTTTCTTTTTAGCCTTACTTTGAAATTAAAAATGTTGATAGAGTCTGGACGTCTGCCCATCAGGCATGGTACTTCTGGTTCCTTCAAAGGTACAGAAAAACAAGAAGAGGGGAACACCTACCAAAGTGCACTAAGGGCAGAACCTAAGTTTTACACTTAATTCAGGCACGGCTCCCATTCAGGACAAACTACGCTCCACAGTTTGACCACCCCCATTTAAAATCTGCAGAAGGACCAGAAAGACAAGAAAAATTCCTTTCTTTCTCTGCATTTCTTCAAGAGTCAAGGCTCAGTGAGAGATGAAGAGAACTCTTCATCCCTCCTTTTATTTTTTTTTTAAAGCCTGTTAGCCTCCAGTATAATCATCTTCAAAGATGATTACTGACACAGTGCTGCTCTGCTGACTTGGACTGCAGCATCAGGACTCTGCCAAAGGCAGTCGTTAAGGAGCGAAATAACGCAGCTGGGAGCTCCGCTCCCAAACAGAAATCTAAATACTAAACAGAAGCTGTGATAGCTCCTTGCAATGACAGCACAATACATCTTCTGTATGGCAGAAGGTGCCAAGGAGGCCCAACTTTCAATCCATGTTTCGACAAATCACCCTTCCTCACAGACTGGGGCATGTGTCGGTGTTACTGACTCAGAGAAGGAAAGTCAGCTTTCTCTTTTCAGCGCATTTGAAACTATGTGATCTTTGCAAGCAAACGTATCAGATGCATGAACTACTACCATGCTCTTACATGAAAGATATTGCCCTTGGAACCAGAAGATCCAAAACATAGTTTTGAAAGCTTCCATCAAAATGAGGTCACTAAAAATATTCAAAAGAAGAGTTTCAGCTTGCAAAAACCTACTTTTTAACCAGTTAAGCAGAAAACCACTGGTTGGCAAATCAGGCCCAACTTGTTGGCAGAAGACTAAGTAGTTTGATAATATCCAGCATGCAATAGTTTGGGACTCCAGAGTTACTGAGCAGAATTTTATTAAAAATGACACAGAGAAGGTTATGAACTGCTATGAAGAAGAAATAAGAGTCATATTTCCTTTGATCACAGAGACCTATACACAAACCCAGAGTCTCCAGAACCTGTACTGCGTGTATCCCTCCTTCTCTAGTACTGTTTATTTAGAGGTCCACTCGAACAGGAAAGGAAATTAAAAAATTTGTTCATTGCTACAGAACATCCTCTAAAAACCTGTATGAATAAATAATCCTTAATCTTGGAATTAATGTGTTCACTCCTGCCTTAAATAAATGCTTGGGGTTTTATAGCCATTTCAATTAGGCAGTTTCTATTAGTGGAGCTTTTAGTATAAGAAAAAATTCCAATTTTATCATAAAAGCAGTTACTTGGTCTAGTTCTAGGTCTCTACATAGTGACAAAAACCAGCAATCACTGAATTGTCTGAACTTGACAGGTAATCCTGAAGGAAAGAACAGTGCTGGAATGCTGTTTCCTTCTGTCAATGTATGTGAACATGTGTGTCTTCTTGAGGGTAGGGGACAGAGAGAAGGGAGCTTTCACGTAATTCCCTCATCTAAAAGAAAGTATCCAAAACATTTACGGCCAAAAATATTTAAAATTGTTCTGTTAAACACTGTCTGCTTTCAGACAATTAATTTCTAAGGGCACTACTACTTAGTAACTGTCTAGTATGTGAACATAGTAAGAGTTTAAAGGCTTAGGCAATTTTTTTAATACAAAGACAGCTAGTGTTATTTTATTATGTTATACACTAATAAGGAAGACAAAACAAGAATAATGTAACTGGGCAGCCCAGCATATGACAACATAGATTATCAGCCCACATGATGAAAGTCAGCAAACTAAACAACCTCCCCAAAAACCAAGGTATTGAACTAACAACAAAAAAAAAAGCTACCATTAATAAAGAACATATGAAACTTCATGGCTAAGTAAACATTCAGTTGTTACACAAATCACTAAAAGGCATAAGCAAGCTCCAATAGGAAAAACTATAACACATGATATGATAAAATGTAGCTACTAGATGCAAATGTATGGAATGGTGGAGAGGAGATTATGCTTTCTCAGCCCCTTCCAATCAGCAATGCCAGCTATAATGGATGTACTCCACATCCTGTGATGCAGTATCAGGCACACAATCCAACACCCGTAAATCCCCCCATCTACCCCATGACAACAGCATGTCCAGTTAGCATGATCACATAAGCACTTCCTTTAAGAGACTGATTAAAACGACAGAAAACTTAAGAACACTTTCATTTAATTACTGCTTTTGGTGTTTGTGGAGCTTTGTAGGCTGTAGAGGTTATACTCAACTTGGTTAATATTGAGCACATGAAGTTTCTTACCTCCAATATTCTGGATAATTATTGTAGTTGCAACAAGGACCTATAAAAAAAATTGATTTCTTTAGAAAGGGTAAGGCTAACTAAAATCGTATGTCTACAGTAGTCATAAAACACATATGTATTATCTTAAACAGACCAGATGTAGAAGCGATAACTAGCACTGAAAGGAAGGGCATCTTCTCCAGAGTTTAACACATGGAAACCAACACAATCTAAAATGAATATAAAAGCAAAAAAATCTCCCTGAAAATACTGCATTTTCATTCTGAGATGACAAAACAAGAGAAATTATAGAGTGAAGCCTGTTCTGCAGAAGATGAGGTTTTTAAATCACTGAAAATGTGTAAGCGCATTCTAGTTATCATCAGGAGAGTACAAATGAAAATGATCATTCATCTCTGAAGACAATCAGACAGCAGAGATTTGTGCAAGCTACTTCCTCACTCCAAAAACCTGGATATTTTTAACTGTCATGAATATCATTATTCTTGTAAACCAGACAGACTTTTCTTTAGCATTTGTGATTAATCATGCTGGACTGAGATGGTAGTCGAAATGATCACAAGCTATTAAAATATTTGTCTGAATCCAAAGAATTAACTTCCAACTGACAGAAACCTAAAAGTGTCTAAAGTTTTCCCAGTGTTTTCTTTTCAGTTCAGTTCTAAAAGTACAATCATCCAGTACAGTTTTTCTTTTTACCCACTGCTCTTCTTGATATAGCAGGGCCTTCCTACATGAGTGCTACCATTAAATCAATTTTGAAAAAATTAAGCCACAGTTATGAGAAGAAAAACAAATTTGTACTTTTGAAAAAAGGCTGAAAGCAGAGTTGCCATTTTTTTAGTTGATCAGCTAGAAAATCATATCAGATTTTAAACGAATGCAAAGTCAATTCAAAAGTCACCAGGGGAGAAGAAGGGGGAAAAAAAAAAAAAAAAAAAAAAAAGTATGGTATTTTGGCATTTGCCATAGATGGAAACAAATACTTCGTGCCTTTGGAAAGGGAGAATCAGCAATATTCCAATAGCAGAAAATCTCCATTCTCACAAATCTCAGAAAAATATGTTTGACAGGAAATGACTGTAAGGTTGTATAACTTCTCTACTTCAAGAGCAGTTAACCAGTTGTTTACTGTCAACCAAAGATGCCAGTTCAAACAAGGTCCTACAGCAATCTGTCTGTATAATTACGTTATGACTTGGGTGAGGGAAGAGTAAGTACTACTTTAAATAATAAAAAAAAAAAAAAAAAAAAAAGCCACCTGTGCCTGACTGAAGTGAGGAACGTTTAGGGACAGGATTAGAATTCAGAATGGTTGTGGTAAACTAGAAAAGTCTAAAAATCAAAAAGATCAGTTATAAGCAATGCACTCCGGAAGTAGATCTCAAATATATGACTTAGAGTTATTAGACTGCAAATACAGAAAACAGTCTGAGATAAATAGCATGAAGCACCCACAGGAACAGCAAATCTTGTTTTGGGACATAGTACTAGCCATGTTCTATCTAAAACATAGGTAATAATTACATTTCTTGTCACTGTCAAGTTCTCGGCCAGCTTACTGTGTTCCATTTTGCAGGCAAGTTTTAAGAAAGGTGTATAAACATCAAAGATACTTCAAGAGAGAAAGATAAGTGTTCCAGAAAATGTCAGTTCATCAAGAAAGCTTGGTGAACTTTGGTTAATTATTTTATCAAAACAACAGCTTCCTAACCTAGAAATATTCCAGTGTTCTCCATGCACACTGAAAATAAAAGACCGGATGATTTTTAGCACAAATTATTTAAACTGAAAATTATGAAAAAGTATATTAGGGAGAATAAAAAAAAAAAATTGATGTTGACTACATAGTGCAGCTGTGAAATCTCCTTCATTTAATCTTTTAAATAACAGATTAGACAAACGCCTGCCAAGAATCATTTATGTATGTTTAGCCCTGCTTCAGAGCAAAGACAGACTAAGTCACATTTTAGTATCTCCTTAAGCTCTACATTTCTATGATTTCTGCATCTAATGGCTTGTGGTTAATGTGTACAGAATGGCTCCTGTAAAAAATAACTTTAATTCATACCTTGCTAATATCAAGGTTTATTATCTATTGAAGTTGATCACATCTTAACTTTGATCGATAAATATTGATCCTCACAGGCTACACTCACATCTGCTTATTAATGCTAATGGAAGTCTTCCAAACACCTAATAGCTCAGATTTAATTCTCAGTTACATTAAACCAGAAGAAATTAGAGTCCAGCCCATTTAGCAGAACTCATTTTAAAAAAAATTTACATTGTTTCAGTAAACCATTAAAATTGCAATTCTGTGGGGTAGAATCTGCTTTTAGTATTGTGTAACTGAAACACAGAGCATAGAAGTCATAATGTTACATGTGCAATATTCACAAGCAATATTTCCTGTGCACCCAGTATTACTGGACAACATTGCCTATTAGGAGAAACAAATTCAGCACATGCTACTAAAAAGGCACAGCTTACATGTTGATTACTCTTATAGCAAAAATGGTTAGTTTGCTGTTGGTTTGTTTGGTTTTTTTTAAATCATGAGATAAAACAACAAGTAAGAAACATTCATCTGAAGAGTTTATTAAACAAAAGAAAAAATTAACATGCATTAAACATACTCTTACTTGTTCCTATTGTGGAAACTACATGAAAGGCAAACGCTTATCTTGGATCTCTATTAAGTGCTAGAACACCAACAGTAAATCACTTACCTGTCTCTTAACAGTTTACAGCACAGGTACGATGGGACTGTAACAAACCTAAAATAGATTGCTGATCCAATTTGACCACAATGCCAGTAAGCATGTATTTGCACATACAACTAAAAAATGAACACACTGACAGGAAAGTAGTGCAAAATCTTGCGTTTAAGGAATGTCTATCTTGCAGTTAACTAAAGTTTGGGCTTCCACAGACCAGACACACTAACTGAAATGTAGCAAAAAGCTTCAGGAGGTAACGGACTTTTCAGTATACTACAATGTCAGTAATTGTACTACTTATTTCATTTATATCTCTTTACTATGCAAAGAACAGTTGTATATCAGAAGCATGAAACCAAGAAGAAAAATACACAGGTAAAAATAAATACTCACCTTTCCAGTTGATCCAAAAGCAAACAGGCCAAGGTCTTCATAAGAAGTGACAGCTGTTAGTATGGAGAAAAAAAAGCGAAAATATTTCTAACTTCAAAATCACTTGAAAGCTCTAGCTCTGCCTTTTTTCCCTTTTTAAATTAACATAATTCAGGACAAAATTAAAAGAGTATTTTACAGTATTTTTTATTCACAAACTAGCTTTTATATACACCTGTACTCCTGCTACAAAATACAGCTATATGCTCAACCATTCGGAAACTCTCTAGAAACTCAATTTAATACTAAAAATAGTACTATTTAAAAAAAAAAACAAACCAAACAAAAAACCCCAACATATTAATGGCAAATTGCCTTCCCCCAAAGATCTTTGCAAGAGATACTACAGGTGAAGAATTCCGAGATTAGCCTCAACAATTAGATATAAGATATTCCCATATTTTACTTGTTAAAAGGGTACACTTTTTTTTTTTTTTAAATGAAGACAACAACAGAGGATCCATTTTCGTCTTTCTACGAATATAAACATTAATCACCATCTTGCCAGCTTCTAAAAACTTGGCGCTATTTATTTTCAAGAGAGCTGAAGGTAAACATCTTCCTTGGTTGAAATCTATTATTAAAAAAAACCAGAACAAAACACACCAAAGCAAAAATCCTGCCCTTACCTGCACTTAACTTACATAATCGCATTAAAACAGCCTGTGGTTTCCTGTACGCTTTTGTTGAGTTTTAGCTGCAACTCACTTCTAATATTGCTGGTAACTCAAACCAACCCCTTCTCAGAATGAAGGAAGTCATATTGAAGTCTTTCATTGTTGCTCTGTATTTTGTTATTAGAAACTCAAGCAGTATCAAAAAGATGAAAGTTTTCTGAGAAATACCCCTCACTTTCTCAGTATATAATAAAATGGTCCACAGTTGTAAATGCCTCAAAGGGTAAAATTAATTTCAAAACCACATTAATTTTATTGTCACAACACTTGCTTTCTCTCCCTTGGTTCTACTTGGTACACTACTGCTTCTATTCCTGTCACATCTTAATTTAGGGCCCAGCCCTGCAATATGAGCTGCTGGGGGCAGACCTTCACACCTGAGTGAAGTCCCACTGAAGTAAATGAAACAAGACATAGGAGACACAGGCGGTTCGCAAGGATCAGATGACGGGACTGGAGCCTCAGACTGCCAACTGCCCAAGCTTAGGTGTTTTTATTTCACTGAAGTTCTGCACACAATCAGATCAATGCTCCAGAGGGGTGGGGGGCAACAAAACCAAACTTCATTAATTTTCTCACATTATTTTCTCAAGGGCGATGTTTCACATTCTGCTCTACTACTGACACCAATATGTTATGAAAAAATAAATGAAATTACAAAATTGAGCCACAGTCAGCTCTCAGCATAAACCTGGACTAAACTCTTACATTTGCCGTTACACTGATACAAGTTATATACAGATATAATTAAAGAAGGAGTATGTGTTACTAGATTTTACTCTGTATTTTTCTTAGATTTGTATTTATAAAGTCATTGATCACGAGAAAAAAAAATAGCATTCTAGAAGACCATCTCCAATGGCATCAGAAAAATCAGTACAATTTTAAACATATTTAGGAGAAAGTTGTTTTTACCACATGGGAACAAATACACAGCACACACGTATGAGGAGTTACCAACAAAGACAACAAAATTTTCCACAGAATTACAAAACAGCAATATGAAACCTTAGAATATTTTCTATAGCTTTCTATATTTTTTTCTATATTTTTTTTTCTATATTTTCTATACTCTGTTCCTGTAACCAATTTAGTCCTGTGAACATTGGGAAGCCTTAATACTTAATCACATTACTTTTTGTAATTTCAAAAATATATAAAAAACAAAATATTAAGCACAATTGATATAAAGATAAACAAGTTCTGCCTGATTGGCTTGATTTCTGTTATGTTACTAACACTAAATGGAAATTATCTATTTAAATTCAAAGTGAAATTGGCAAGTATAGTATGAGCAATACTATGACTAACTCATAAAATGAAAAGAAAAAAAGCCACAAAATTTCAAAGTACATCCCACTTAAATTCCCAATTCCTCTGCTTTACAGAGTAAGCATAGCCTTTGTCAGCCCAAACCCCAAAACAACGTAGGTTGTACTGAATTAACACGAGGAAAAAACATTGACTAAACTAATCCAAGTCTAACCCTTGACGCTTGGGAATATTTTTTTTGCTAAGCCTTTTGGTCTACACAAATCATTGATTTTGTCAAAGTCCAGACCAACATAATTTAAAAATTGAAGACACTTCTTTATTTTTAAACTACAACTAAAATGCCTGTGCTTAATAAATCCTGGTCTCTGTTTAAAATGGAATTAATATTAGAGCTTTCTTTTCAGAAGGTATTTTATAGGTCAACCCTTTCCTAGGATTACTTTTATGATTTGAATACCTGAATGAATTGTTTTCAAACACTTTCAAAGGTTTTTCTTCTCCACCCTTTAAATTTTTCTAGCTCATTTTTTAATATAAAACTACTAAAATTTCCTTCCAGTTCCTTGCCATGGATTAAGCTTAATACTATAACATTGTTCACAAATGGACGTAGGTTTTATAAAGAAAAATGTTCAATTATCTAGTTTGGAAGCAAACACATACACAGATTTTACTTTGTCAGGCACAACAGGTCACATTTCTCACTTTTGAAAGACAACATTCCAAGGAAAAACTCAGAATGGTATCTAACATTTAATTACTTCAATAGTTTACAGGATTTATAGTAATTATAATCTGAGAGAAATCTTACTTTAAAAAAAAAAATTACAAAAAAAAAAAAAAAATCAAAACACAGAAGGCCATAAATCCAGCAAACTTATCCAGACATAGCTCTGGTGCTAGTACTACCTGTCAACATTAGGTGATAACTAATTATTAACTGTAAAGTGCTAGTTTCAGACAAGACAAATACTTCATCCTGCCTTTTCAATGGTATTCCTTGCTTTCAGTTGTGCATATTTAAAAAATGCTTTCTTGAGGTGGAATGTTGCCTTTGGACAATAACTGAGGAGTTAAACCATTCTTGTATATTAGGTCTCTAAGTTCACAACATTGAAATTTTCTTCACTCAAAAAGCTTAAATCCTTAGTTTTCCCCTCTCACCAGTCATTCTTTTGCAAGGATCTCTTTAATTATTATTTTACCAGATAACAACATAATACCACTTTGTGCCTTTATAATACAGAACTTTTCAGCCTCAAGTAACAGATAAACGAAGATCATAAAAAATTACCTCCAGTTTCCCCTTTTTTTGCTGCTTATCTATCTTTCTAGCTATTCATTTCAGGTTCCGATTCCTTTCTACTAAGCAGAGCTCCAAGAGGAGAAAAAAATTACCAAAGACTTAGTCCCAAATAATCAAGCAGCCAGCAGTATCAGCCATAAAAGTAACCCTACCTCTGAAGAATATTTTTTAAGAATGTATGAAGAAGATCACTCAACAGGTGAAGACAGGAGCAGCAGATCTAAGAAGAATCAGGAAGCAATCAGCTGAGAGACCAAAGCTAGCTATAGAAAACAAAGCCAATGAGGAAAGAAACGGAAGCTTTCTCCCACCACCTTTGAAAAGAGGAAAACAGAGGAGAGAGAAACAATAACCAGGTGATTGAAAGAGAAGGAGACTTCCTGCTACAATGTGATCTTTGTGTACGAGAACTCAAGGAACTAGTCAGTTGTTTCAGTAACAATTGAAAGAAGCAAGAATTAAAACGTTAGCAGATTAGATTGTAGATATTAGAATCTACTGTTTGAACATTCTCAAAGCAGTGTAATTTCTAAGGACTGCAATGTGACTTCTCATTCAGTATCAAAAATGCTGTAAAAACCTGCATCTATAAAACGCCATGAGAATTATGATAATCCAGTATGATTACAAAACCCGAAAGGTATCTATTTCAAACCATAAACAAAATATATATTACAAGTAGAAGAATGAAAGTCTGCTACTTTATTGCTCTTAAGCCTTCACTGAAAGCAACAGTATACACTGAAGTAGTGCAGTTCAGCTAGCACCAAAAAAATTTTGCTACAGAAATACAGGATCTATCTTCCTGGAAAGATGAGAGAAGGATTTTGATAAAAATAAAACTGAAAACCTAGAAACCGGTCAGTGTGGCATTGAGTTTTCATAAGAAGTTTCAAAATCATATTTTTAAATGGCAAATAGTAATTGTTAAAGACGTTAAATATTTCAACATCAGGGAATCGGACACAGCTATCTGTTAACATGCTGTTAATTGTAATAATTATACTGGGTCATGTCTTTGTGACACAGGTGAGGAATTATTTCAGAGATCACTGTTAGACAAATCCTTTTCACTTACCAGTCTGAGTGCACATACTGAGCAGAAGAAATACAGAGTAAGCAGCAAGGCTGGCAACAATCAGCAGCAAGATACTAAAAAACACAAAATATTCACAATTACAGCACTTCTACGCTACAATGCACTTTCTATCTTTAAGAATGCTACTCTTGCAAGACGTAAGCTACCACAAGACCAGATTTCCTCATTTTACGGCTTGTATCTGCTGACTATGGTTCATATGGTCTCTGACCTTCCCAATACTTGCTAAGTTCCACTGTTTGTTATATCATTCACCAAAGTGTATCACACACTACACAGGACAAAGGCCTGACATATGAATTACAAACAGGACATAAACATGGGAGTTTGTGTGTATACATATACACAGACAAATATGTATCTTCTAATGAAGTGAATCTAATGCTTAGAAAATGGTAAAAGTGACAGTTCTGGTGACTTTGGCCCTGTCATCCATAGGTTAGCAAGTACAACAAGCAGAAAATGTGCAAAGAAAAGCACAAGCTGATTCACATTTTTCAGATACGTAGCCATCCCACTCCAGGAGGCCCATTTCTGGAACTGAAGGAGACAGCAGCTTTGAAACGTAAATATCAATCTATTAGGAGTAATGGCCAAGAAATTGCCACCATGTGGCAATTTAATGCAACATCTGGGCAGTACTTATGTTAGGCCAGCTCTGAATGACTAAACCAAAGAGGGAAGATCTTATTCAACAATGCCAAAAAGCACAAGTTATTTATTTCTTCCTCATTTTTTGCACAGGAGTCTTAGTAATCAAGTTCTGTTCCATTTAAAACTACAAGCTGAGTTTAAAAATAAGTATACGTAAAAACTGAAAACTTACCTAAACCCCATGATCCCTGTGTTGGCCATAGCATAGGATAAGCCAAGTATCCCACTTCCCATGATCGCATTCATTAAATTAAACACTGAGAAACCAAAGGAAGAGCCACGATTTGGAGGATTCTGTGAAAAGGGCAAAACAAAGTACAATTAGTACAGGAGAGGCGTTTTGGTCTTTCACAGGAGGAAATTTAAGGGAGGGGGAGACAGTCAACTTTTCCTTCCCTCATCTAAATCAGAAAACCTCTTTTCTCATTCTCAGACCACACAAACCCTCCTGCACACACAATAACAACATGATGCCGTCCCAGAAGGATCTCGAGACGTCTACATCCTTTGAGAACGGCGGTACCGGAGCACAAACCGAGCGCAGCAAGATTTAGGCTTAAAAAGCGGGCTCCCCCCGGCGTGCTCGCCACAGGAGCGAGGGGCAGAGCAGTCGGCAGCCCCTCTCCGAGAGCTGTGCCACCGAAGCGTCAAACGGAGCAGAAGGAGCGCCAGGACCAGACGTTCAGCTTCACAGGCCCGGCACGGCCCCGCGCTCCCGCCGCCCCTGCCCGGCCCTTCCCGCTGCCCTCGCCAGGTGTCACCCCCCGGGAGCCGTCCTCCACAGCCCCGTCCACCCTCCGCAATCGATCGGCCCGACCTTTGAGCCCCAGCTCCCCCCGAGCTCCCCCCCCGCCCCGTCCCGGGCCACGCTCCCCGAACCTCTCCTCAAAACCAAGCACTGCCGGCGGCAGCCGCCCCCGCAGCCTCCCGGCCCGGGAGCCGCGGGGACGGGGACCGCCCTGACAGACACAGCGCCCGGGGAAAGGAAAGGAAAGAATAGGAAAGAAGTCAAGCCAAGTCAAGCCAAGCCGGCGCCCGCCGACGGAGCGGGCCCGGGCAGCCCCGCGGCCGCAGCCCCCTCAGGGCGCTCCCCCTCCCCGCCGCCGAGCCGCCCCCCTCACACGCACGCTGCCCGACGGCGGCAGCAGCGGGGCGGACTCCCTGTCCTCGTCCGCCGCCGCCTCCTCCTCCTCTTCCTCCTCCTCTTGCTGCTCGCGGGCGGACAGGTACCAGCCCCGCTCGGCCAGGAGCCGCCCGGCCCCCCGCGGCGGCGGCGGCGCCATGCCACCCCGCGCCCCGCCGCCTCGCCTCTGAGGGGAGCGCCGCCGGGGGGGCGGGCCGAGGCGGGGTGGAGGGCGGGGCCGCCGCGGGGGCGGGGCCGCCGCTCCAGCTCCGCCCCCCCCCACCCGCCAACCTCGGCGCGGCCACACGGAGCGGCGCGGCGGCGCGGCGTCACGGCGGCGGCGATGACGTGAGAGGGCGGCGGCGGCGGGGCACGGCATGAGGTGAGGGAGGGCGGGCGGCGGGGAGAGCCGTAGCCGTGGCAACCGGGGAGGCCCCGGCTGCGGCCCTGCGGGCATGGGGGGGTCCCCACGGCCGGGCCGGCTCACCTCACCTCACCTCCGCCCCCCCGGCCAGCGGCGGGCGGCCCAGGCCGCGGTGGGCCCGAGGCGGCGGCTGCCGGCGGGGCTCCCCTCAGGACGAGGGGGGGGGGGTGACCCCGCCGAGGCTCCCGCTCTGCCGAGGGCCCCTTCCCCCCGGTGAGGCCTGGCCGGCGCCTCTCCCACCCGGCCGGGGGTCCTTGCGTGTGTGTGTGTGTGTGTGTGTGCCCGGTGGAGCTGGGGCCGGGCGGAGCACACCCCCCCCCCCCCCCCCCCGATTTACCTCAGATTGCTCTGAGGGAAGAACGGGGCAAACGCGGATCTTGGCGGGACCGTGGTTACGGGGGAAGGGCAGGCCTTCCCGTAGGCGGTGTTGGGGAGGTGTTGGTCCTCGTCCTGGCTGCAGGGACCTCCGGCCAGACCCAGCGGCGGGGGGGCTTATCTGACACCGAGATGCCCATGCAAACTGGGTCAGCAGTTTCCAGGTAGGGAGTAGGGGAATGCCTAAGAAAAACACCGGGATGCTCTGGCCTCTGGATGAAGTTTTTTCTCCTCTGTAGCAGACGTGAAGAATGTAATGTTTATTTTTGAGTCAACAGGGAAAGGAGGTGCGCTTTGCCAAAAACTTGGCTTGGGGAAAAGAGCCGGCTTGGAGATGTGGGGAGTCCCAGCGAGGAGCTGGGATTTGTGGGGGAGGGAGGATGGGAGCGGGGCCAGCTTTGCTAAGGGTGGAGCGCAGCTCCTTTTTTGAAGAAGAGACCGCATGGCTTGTTATCCAGAAGGAGGGCAGCAGCCCTGTAGATGTCTGAAGCAGGCAAGAGAACCGGTTTCCTTTCAGAGCTGGTTTGCATCTCTCCTGTCAACCCCCAATCTTAAAACAAACTTCCCAAGAAGTCAGGAGAAATGTCAGCCTCACACACTACCTAAACCCTTGGTTCCTGCCTAGGAGCAGCCGGTGCAGAATCAGGAAAGTTGGGCCCCTTTGGACTGGCTTTAGTGGGGGAAACCATTTAAAGAAGCATACAGCTACTTTTCAAGTCCCCGTCCTATGAATGAACTGTGCAGAGGGGTTCACTTGCTCAAACAGGCATTACTAATGCTTCTCTGTACCTTTAGGGGAATTCTGCATTTAATTCATGGTCTTTCTGGCACGCAGCTTGTGGAGCAAAGACACTACGGAGTGAGTCTTACCACTGGGGTATAGGAGCCAGAAATCGCCGAAGAGTGATTATGACCGCTATTGCTAATAACTGTTTTCTAGCAACCACTGCTTGGTAATGAATTTTATCGGAGACAGAAGGGATCCAACAGTAGGATCAAGACGGTAGAAATTTTTCCATGTGGCTTACCGGGATTAATATCACATTTATTAGAACAAAGAGAGGTCATTGTTTTTTGGCAGGAGGGGATTATCTCACTGCTTAAAGTTAGTTAATGTTTAAGTCTAAAAATACATTTGTGAAAGGACAGAAATTTGTAGTATATTATTTGTAATAAAGAGCTTTACTAAACTATTGTGGATTGTTTGGTACAGATGGAAATTCTAGTTTAAGAGAACAGCAAATCCATGTGATTTGCAGCCTTTTTAATGGAATGATTACATAATGTCTATAAAATGAATAATTTCTCTTCTAGGACTTTATGGAGATTTGGATACTCTGCCAGACTACTGAAAACTAATCGTTTTAGGACAGCTGCATCAAATACATCATTTCCAGCAGTTTGGATGCTATCGGCGCAATATTCTGGCAGAATACCTGGGCTGTTTGTAGTAGTTAAAAAAAATAGGTTTTTTACAATGCCTGAAACTGTGGAGGATAAAGCTAATCTAGAACTGTATTCGCCACATCCTGAAGTGCGTGGGATGACACTACTCAACAGGGAAGCTTTTAAAAGGACAGTTGCTGTTCCAGTTCTTAAAGTCAAGAAAGAAATTGTAAATACTTTGCTAAAGTCCCTAAAACATACGGTACTACAGCGTCCTGGTCTAAAGCGAGTGGTTGAGGATCCAGAAGATGAGGACAGTAGACTTGTTATTCTGGATCCTCATAAAATACCAGAATTCTCATTAGGGGAATCGGAGCAAGAGGTATTAAAACAGCTTAATGTTCATCCTGAGGTGTCCAAGTATAACTTGGAGCTGACCTACGAGAATTTCAAGTTGGAGGAGATCCTACGAGCAGTCCTTCCTGAAGGTCAAGAAGTCACCTCTGGATTTAGCCGTGTTGGTCACATAGCTCACTTGAATCTTAGAGATCATCAGCTACCATACAGACATTTGATTGGTAGGTAAAACAACTCTTCTCAAAAAAGTAATTAATATATTTTGTATAGTCTTAAAAAGATATTTTAACAGTTATTCTGCTGATAAATTATTACTTGTACAAAGAAAACTTTTGAGTGCTTTTCATTGCTTTATATTTCGACTTTAAATAGCCTTGGGCTGATGCTGTAGCAGTGCACAGAAGGCACAGTTCTACAGTAATTGTGGTCTCCCTTCACTGAGCACTGGGTCAGGGTAAAGTATGTGCCTTAGAAAGATGTCACGTCTGCAACCCTGAATCATTAGAGTTGTTCTAATACATGCTTAGTTTTGTTAACTGTAAGCAGCAGTGTTTGTGTCTTTTAGTAGAACATTAAGAGGTTGTAGTCCCTTAACCAGAACATCTTTTGCCCTCTCTTTCAGGCCAGGTTATAATTGACAAGAATCCGGGGATCACCTGTGTAGTGAATAAAACCAGTATAATTGACAGCACATACAGAAATTTTCAAATGGAAGTGCTCGCTGGAGAGAGCAACCTGGTAACCAAGGTACAGGGGTTTTTTTCCCCTTTTATTTCGAATTTAATACGTTAAAAACCAAAGGCACCTACTGGAAAGATGTGATGAAGAGATGCTGTTAAGACCATTCCTTTGCACAGTGCCCTTCCTGACACCTGTTTTGGAGCATAAAAGTTGGCAGTTACTTCTATCTTCCTTTGTCCTGGTCTGCTAAGAGCAAACTCACAACCATAGGGATCGTGAACATAAGTATTCTTTCAATTTCACAGCCTAGATTTTAATGGTATGTAAAAGCAGCTGAAGTAAAGGTTTCTTACAGAGATGCTAATTACAAACTTGTAGCGAGGGGTGTTTCTCACTCTAAAGCCAAAATACTTAGTGGATTTGATGTAAGAAAGTGCTGTTTCTTAATTTCACCAAGTGTTGTACAGTGGCTGGTACAGAACGCAGGATTGTGTTTTTTAAATCTCACTGGCTTTGCAACTTAGGCAAGATTTTGTCTATGCCTTTTTCTGTCAGCAGCAAGACAAACCTCCTCTCTCCTCTGTTCTGACATTTTTCAGGTGTAAAGCACTATAACTGCCAAGTATTCTTCACTCAGGGTTTCTTGTCCTTAGCTGGAAACTTGGCCACTGGTTCGACCAAAAAAATATTTTTTCCTAACTGTTAGCAGTTTTATAAGAGAAAACTTTAGATTACCAAATAAAGAAGTTGAATAGCTTGGTAGAACATCCTGTACATGCAGAGAAGGCATTTGAATTGTCAAGGCAGAAGCGATAATCAAATATTATGCAGATGGTATTAGCTCATTAAGCATACATCTAGCATACCACTGAGCTGCACACTGAGGAGCGCAGATAAGGTTCAGTATGTTTCTTGCTGGCAAAGCAAATGATGCAGTGATTTGGACCCAAAGTTACATTACTTCAGTGTCACACAATTCAAGCACGGTGGTGCAAGTGAGTATTATCTTGCATCCCATTCTCATCTGAATAGATACTTTTTCTTTTTAGCTCTGTTCTTAAGATAGTGGTCATCCCGAAGTTTGGGTTTGGATCAGTTTCCAAACTCCGTCACCTTGAGAGATAAAATACAGTATTTCTTCAAACTGCAGAATTTGCTCCCAGTGGTTTTAAATTTGGCTGACTGTTGCCATTCTTGTGCTGTATCATTCTCAGACACTTATTTACTATGTGGACTCTGCTAAGGAGGGCTTGAGGCATCTTCCCAAGGTCTGCTTTCAATAAAGGAATTGTCAGCCAGCCACAATGCTCTTGAAAAGCCTCAGAAATTTATTTTTTTTATGGTCGTTTTAAGTTGCTGCTTTATTTCCACCTGGTGATTGAGACATGCATAAGCCAGCCATCTGGATTGACAGTTGGAACATTCCTTATGGCTAATTCTGATGAGTAGATCTGTTTATACAAGATTCATGTGTACTACTAATGGGACAAATGTCAATGTACACGTTATCGTTTGATAAAGCACCTTGGGTTTTAGCTGTCTTAATTACTAATAATGCTTAAACATGCCTGGAATTTGAACAGAGAGGCTTAAGCAAATTTTTTGGACTTTCAGGTCAAGGAAAATAATATTGCATATGAATTGGACTTTTCTAAAGTCTACTGGAACCCACGTCTTTCCACAGAACACGGCCGTATCGTTGAGCTTTTAAAGCCCGGCGATGTCCTTTTCGATGTCTTTGCTGGGATTGGACCTTTTGCAATTCCAGCAGCAAAGAAGAAGTGCCACGTATTTGCAAACGATCTCAATCCTGAATCCTACAACTGGCTCCTGCACAACTGCAAGCTAAACAAAGTAGACAACAAAATAAAAGCATTCAACATGGATGGCAGGGACTTCCTCCTGGGGCCAGTAAGAGAAGAACTAAGTAAAGAGCTCCAACTTCTGAAAGAAGAACAGAAAACCTCTTTTCATATAGTCATGAATTTGCCAGCTTTGGCTATTGAATTTCTAGATGTTTTCAGGCATCTCTTAGCCGGAGAGCCATGCAGCACTGCTGGCCTTCCCACGGTACACTGCTACGGTTTCTCCAAACATGACGACCCAGCCAAAGATATTCAAGAACGAGCTGAAGCTTCACTGGGAACCTCCTTGGATGGACGCTGTTCTACTTACCTGGTTAGAAATGTTGCACCGAACAAGGAGATGCTGTGCATTAGCTTCCAGATTCCAGCAGACGTGCTGTACAAGAGGCCCTGCCCTGATGAAGGTGAGGAGCAAGCCCCCTACGTGGCACTTGGATTTCAGGCTACACCTTTTGTTGTCTCAGGCTGGTCCCACCTTGTCAGCCCTGTGGGCCACTTCAGCCGTGTGACAGCGATGCTGCACTCCGGCGTGAGCGCGGAGGCGGCCGGCAGGACTGAGCGCCTGCGCATGCGCAGCAGCTGCAGGGCTTCACGCGCTCTCGGCAACAGCGCTCCGCTCCTCTGATCCCGGCATGAGCCTCCACAGAAAAAACGGTGGACTGGATAGGATCATCCCACAGGCTGTAAAACAGACCCTTATGCCCTAGATTGCCTACTGGGAGAGGATGAGGTATCTAATGCCAAGTACACGTTTCTATTAGCTAAATACTTCAGAACTGGAGCTTCATTTTCACCCAGGGTAGAATGGTGTACTTCCAAGTGACTGGTCCCAGTTCTGACCTTCTCTCTTACACTTGCACGGACTCAGTTTAGGTCCGGAGTCACTACACCAGCAGAATCAGGTTCTGTACAATTTAACTGAGAAATAGATATCCTTAGAGATCTCTAAGATTCAATTTGATTTTTGGTTTTTTTATAATTGGTGATTTATTTCTTGTAGAAGCTAGTTGGCTTCAGTGATCTTGGGCATTGCACTACATGACGGGGGGAAGGTGTTCAGTCTGCAGTTACATGAACTGGAGGAAAGGAGGTTTTGATAAAGCTTTAATGCCATGAAACTTATCTTTGCACTGTTGTTGGGTAGCACTGAGATGTACGTCAAAATGTAGCTCCATACAGGTTTTTTGAAAGTCCTTTTTGGCGTTTGGTAAAGAACCCCACGTGACTGCTGTAACGGTTTTCATTTGTGACTGGTAATCCTGATTTTGACTCTCATCTTTTCCTGTTAAATCCCTTAAGCATTACATGGTTTGTGGTTTAGTTCAGTCTGTTTACTGTACATTAAGTAACTTACTTTTTCTAACCTTCTTCCAGCAAATCCAGCCTCTAAACGTCTGCGTACCAGCAAAGATTTTTCTGAAGAAAAGTTACTGAGTTGAAGACTAGAGTTACGGTAACTACTTTAGCAGTTTGCGTAAGGTATACTTAGGTTACCTCTGGTTTACCCCTTGAATTATTTGAAGCATACCTGCATTACCCATCTCAGGTGCCAAGATGCGTAACGCATGTTGCAGCTTTCCTTTGTGAGCCTTGCTTCCTGCGTTTACCTTTTTTTTTAATTGTGGGATCAATAAGCAGATTGAAGTTGTTGTTACTACAAAAAAATAAAACTTTGCTTTTTTGTAATAAATGTGTTTTGGTACTTTTCTGCTCTCTATTGTTTCACGCCCCGTGATAGTTCAGTGACACAGACTGGGATAGTTTTTTGCTATGTCATTTTGATACTGTGAGGTTTGTGGCGAAAACCGATTTTTATATTTTGTCGGGTCTAGCAAGATGACTTGTATAACCCTTGCATTGGATTCTCTCGGACAAATGGTTTTGGTGTTCAAGAATATTAGGTTACTGTTAGCAGACGCACAAACAAACAGCTCTTGTGTAAGCAAGATAACCTTTCAAAAACTTAACCCAAGATACAAAAAGTCCCAAACAGCCGTGTACACTTGTTCCTAGGCTTTTGAGTAATAAGTGCTTTTTAACACTGAGATTTAGTTAGGGATTAGTTGACTCCTACCTTAGTGTCTGCCCACCGTTAAAGCAGGAAAGACTGTAATGCCGTTTGCACAGTTGCAGATGACGTACGCACTTGCGTTGGAGTGCTTGACTGAAAACCAGTACCTGGCTGAACAGTCCTCTCGTCTTGAAACTGCGTTCTCCTGCGGCTTTTGTCCCCCTGCCCTCTCCCAGCTCTCCCCCTACCTCCCCGAGTGCTCCTCTGCTGCAGTCCCTGGATGATCTCTCTGACTGGCTGCCTGTGTTCTGCGGGGATTGGAAAAGCCTCTGCCTTTGATTTCCTTTTCTTACCCATCCAAACTATTGTTGGGCAATGTCAACCACAAATAGTTTCTCGGGACAGAGAACTCGGATCACCCTCTCGGTTTCAGATGTTGTCCAAGCTCAGAGCTCACGCCTAGCAACTCAATTAGCAGATGTCCGTCCCCCTCCCTGGCTCTGCTGCTGTGGCTCCATCACTGGGGCCGGCGACCTGACATCTTGGCTCTCACCCAGAGAACCGCTAAGGCCCGTGGACTTGTTTTCCTCACGCCTCTGTTACAGCCTTTCCCTTGGCTACACAGCCTGTGCTTTTGAGCAAGCCTTCGCAGCTTGGTTACCGCTGGATTGCATTTATCAAACCAGGGGAAAACAGTCATCGTGACTCACTCGTACTATCTTGAAAGCTGCTGTACAGATTACTTCCCTGGTCTGCCACTCCAGCCCCAGCATTCCTCCACTGGCCTTTAAAATGGTATCGCAGCGGCTTTAACCTATTTGTCCTTGCTGTCAATGACGGGCGCATCGTATCCTCTCCCTACCAGTCACTGCTCCTCTAAGAGCAAGTGCTGGACTCTTGCCCTTGGCCTGCGATGCTATCTCTGCTGTCTGTTACATCTTCTAACACCACTGCATGCTTTCCTACCGCTGCCCCGCGGGTTTCCCATAAACATTTGAAAGCTGCTCTTGTTCTTCAGAGCCCTCCATAAACACTGCTGTAGCGATAAGGCCCTCGACCGTTCTGGAATGGTGCAGTCACCCTATGATCTACGCTAACGCGCCTGTCTCTGCTGCTGGAGACCGTGGGTCCCTTTGTGTGCGTTGCCTCACAGTCCAAATTTAGGGCTTCTCGGCACTACTGCACTAACAGAAACCTGTCTTTGATCACCCTTTTTGTGTTAAGCAAGTCAACTACATAACTCCGATTTTCAGCATGTGACTATCCCAGGGCAGGGAAGGATTTTAGTTCTTAAAAGTTCTGTTCGCTTAAGGATTAAATGCCGTTGTTATTTTAGCAGCACAACTTTAGCTTAGATGCCAGTTAATGGACTGTGTGTAGCTATACTGGTAACCAGGGGTTTTTCCACATTTCTGTGCAGTTGCCACTTCTGCGTATAACCCTCCCACATGAAATAGCAAACGCTAGCCAATGTACACGCAAGTTGCATGAGTGTACTTAAATGATACGTATGAATATGCATATGCAGTTCTGCATTCATTAGGGCCATGACCTGAGGCTTTACAAACTGAGTATAAAGCAGATCATTGATGAGGCGTGTCTTTACCAGTCTGGGTGAGCCCGGAATAGTACAGACTCCCCCTGGTTGCTGCTACTCCCTCCCAGGGTCCCGAGCTGAATCTCGGGAGAACCGCCACTATCTTCTATCTGGGAACAGGAGACAGGCTGTCAGGCATCTGTGACAGAGAGAACGAACTCCCGCAGCTTCTGGCTGCTAGGAAAACAATCAGCTAGGCCCCGCGGTGGTGGCAGCCATCTACCACGAGTGAGGGAACGGATAACTAAAGGGCATGTCAACTTTCAGGCCTTACAGGCGAAGGGAGAGGAGGAAGGACCCCAGGTGGAACGCAGCACTCGTCTCAGGGCTAGGCTACAACGTAAGTGCAAGCGTACGAGTGATTTCTCATGTGCGCTGCACAGCCAAGTCCTACAACACCCAGCCACGGGCTTTCTGTCTAAGGCCAGGCCACCTGGCCCTGGCAGGGAGCAGTGCTCTGCAGGCCATCATCTTTTCTGCACCTCCGCCTCGTGTGTAACGTTACCTGTTGGCAACTATTCTGGGCACAAACAACAGGATTTCAGAGAAAGGGCAATGGAAATTTTGGTGCTTCCCCTCACTTCTGCACCGAGTCTGGAATAGAGCTTTTTCTTCTCTTTATTACAACATAGAAAAAATACGTTCATTTAGTACACTCCTCAGAGCAGTATTCAACAACTGCTAACGGATGACCCATAAAATGTGGTCCAGGCTTTGCTCTAGAGGTGCTCGCTGTCCTGAGCAGTTTCCAGTCTCCTGCAGTTTATACACACTCATGGCCACATATACACACACCCCGCCACAGAAAGCCCATCTCTGCTGCGATTAGTCTACGTTCCACTACAAGGAGAGGGGAAGGAATATGTCAAAGCAGCAGATCAAGTGGCCAGGGTCATCCCAAAAGCCAGACAAAGGGACGTTCCTGCCAAAAGAAGCTCCTGAACACGTGACAAAAGTTGCCAACGGAGCTAAACAGGAAAAAACCAAAACCAGTTTTGACCACTTTAATGACCTAGCCTTGTATCAAGGCTTCTTAGATTGCTTCTAGAGGAACTCAGCTGAAAGACTTTGAGCTAATGATTTCTTTTCCAGACAAAGGTAAGAACATCAGGACGGATCCTGCACAAGAGTTGTGTCAGCATAGTTCCAGGGTTTCTCATCTCATCCAGCTGGCAGGAGGAAAAACCCACTTGTCTGAACTGGGGAAACTAGTTTTATGGGAAGAAAATGTAGGCTTGAATATTGACACTAAATGTTATAATCAAAATGGCATTTAAATGCTTGTGCAAATAAAACCCTGCAATAAGAGTAAAACCACAAACTTTAATAAAAAAGTCTGGCTTTATTTAAAAAAAATTTACAAGTGTATTTCTTTAAACCTCAAACATACACAGCTGAGTTATTCACATCTTCCATTAGATGTGGCTTATTGCTTCAGCCTCCCTCAGCAAAGTGCCACATGACTAACGAGTTTCCCCCTCCACAAAAATGTATCTACCATTTTACAAAGCTCTCGTGCAGACTTTTTTTTTTTTTCCCTTTAACACTTAAACACAGCTGGTTTTACACAGAAAAGTGACTGCAGCTTAGCTGTTGTGCAGATGGCAGCAATTTTACCCAACCTTTGCCGGCTTGATTTGTTTCTCACTCCGTTTGGCGTCCCTTGATCACAGGCTGATGCACACTGGCTAACTGGGGTGCCAGAAAAGACCACTGAAAGCATCCTGTAAGGCTCGGTAACAAGCAAGAGAAGAAGTGTAGCCCCCAGCGAGATCCTGCGGAGAGGCAGCTCGTACATGGTTGAGATACCTAAAACAAAGAGAAGCATTTAGAGCAGAAATAAACACATGAAACACCTGTGTAGTTCACCGTACAGTGAGATCGAGGCTGCTTTTGGGAGGAAGCAAGGAGACACAAGCTGCCTACTGTTGGCCACCTACAAACACATCGGTATAAAACTGCCATTAGTTAAAGCAACGATGATGCTCGCACACCTTCAGTCAAGCTGCCCAGCCAGCGCACTGAAAAACCCAAGCTCTCTGCAATAGGTTGCACAGGGTGAAGTACACTCCCTGGTTTGTTATTTTCTGTGCCTGCTCTGGGAGGAGGGTTACATTTTCCTCCCTTTGGTAGGTCCTTCTAAGACGATGATGATAACAGATCTTTCCTGCGCTCCCGCAGGAATCGGAGGGTTTCAGCTCGGTCCAGTTAACGCTGGGCGCTCCCAAGAGCCGACTGTGCCGGTTGCTCTGATGACAACAGGGCTGAACTCTCTGCTCTCGGACCTATCTGTATCTGGTGTAAGTCCACTGACACCAGGGAACTAGATCTGTAGGAGGCTATCATCAACATTTTGGCTAAAGAAGCCTCTAAACTTCCCCATTAATTAAGCATCGTCACCCATTTGCAGAGCCATCTAATTTTACACCAAACCAGCCAGACCGATGATTTGACATTGAAACACGCTACCTACGCTGGCACTACCGCAAGCTCTTGGCTCCCCTTAGCTCCTCCTGAGGGCTCAGACCCAGCCGTGCACGCCGAAAGCTCCCATTAAAGGTGTCTGCTCAGGGGGGCTTGAATGGTTTCATTCAATGCTGTAACCCTATTTTTGCACCCCACACGGGACATACAAGACCAGATTCTCAGCTAGTTTTGCACCAAAACCCCATCAAATACAAAGACACAGACATAGGCTGTAGCCTAGCACGATCAGCACAACGACCATCTCAAATTCTGAACACCAGATAAAACACCGTAAATGAGAACTGCTTTTCACAGTGGCCATGTAAGCCACTGAGCTTCAGCTAGCTGTTTTGATTCATCGCTTGGTACATGTTGCTCCTGGGAAGGTTGAGTCATTCCACCTCTGGCTTGGCAATTCAAGCATAAACTTGCAAAATGCATACAGCCTTTTATAACGTTATCCCGAGAAACCTAAAACAGCTGCACTTTTGGCAGGAAAATACAGGACCACCAGTAAAATATCCAAAACAGTTGCATCTTTTAATTTATGACTGTACACTGTTTCCATAAAGAGTATATAAAACAGGTCAGATTTTATAGGTAAGACATAATAAACAGTCATACCCATTGATGCCATAAATGCATAGAAAAAGAGGTTACTTAGAAATGATTAATTACAGTTTTAAAACTGTATTTCTTGCACCTAGTAACCACAATGCACAGAAACAAGCAACATTTCTGAGTGATTGTTGGTGAGATGCTAAAGTTAAAAGACTGAATTTGCCTCCTGTGGCCAAGTTCAGGTGAGCTCTGCTGCTTTGTACCAACTTGCGGACAGAGTTCGGTCCTCACTGCGGGACACTGGTTCTCACCAGCACAGGCACAGACGTTAGGGCACAAACCCTTTCAATAGCATTTAGTCCAAAGCGAATCTACAAATACAGCAGCAAACCTGGTCCCGTCTCTTAATCTGCAAGGGAAGATGGTCTGTAGAGAGCTCCTGTTTTGTGGGAGAATGCATTTAATAGATTTTTTTTTTTTTAAAAACATTCTTGTTACTTGTCCCTTAATATTTTAGAAGGAAAATCTCATCCTTCCCAAAGGCCTTTTATAACTGCTGTGGGAAACAGGAGCTCCTTCCCCCAGCCAAGAATGATGAAGGGATACTGACAACAACAAATTTCCTTCAAAATGCCAGTGTGAAACTACCTCCACCCTCCGAACCCGAGAGTCTTACAAAAATCAATTCCTATCTCGGATTTCACTTCCATCATGTTTATCTCATTGCACAAACTTTATTTTCCACTCATGCATGGAACAGTCCAGAGAAAACGGGATTACTTTACATTTCTACATTAACGAAGGTTGGTTGTGTGTTTTTCATTACTTATCTTTTGTTACTTATGTATCACTAAAAGGAGAGAGGCAGAGTCTATTGTTTCCCTTTTTTTAGGTCATCTGAAATTGGGGCATTAGTTTCATAAGAGGGCCTGATTTACAGCTGTTACAGCATTTATAGTTAATTGGTATGTGATCGCTGAAGCAATACAAAATCATTGCCAAAAAGGCTCAGATCAACTTTTACTACAGCAACCTCCATTAATTCTCCTTACTCCTGTGAAACAAGCACGACACGCTGCCGGCTGGTCAAGTGAGGTCTTTATTTTCCTGTTAAGTATCTAAACTTACTGCTCTTGACCCATTTAATTACTGTGGTATACCAGGCAATTGCAAAGAATGTGCCACGCTGAAGCCACACAATGAGAAGTGAACGTTTCGCTGGCTTTTCCACACCAATCCCCATCTGTGCTGCCTGAATCTGGCCGTACCCTTTGCAGGAGAATCTCTCTGAACTGGATTCCTGGGGTTTCTGGCAGAGGTCAGCACATCTTTTCATGTACACCTTTACAACAGCAGCAGGAAGAAGCGCTTGCCAAGTTTTATTTCCAAAAAGTCAAGCTCCGTTAGGTCTGGGGACCTGGAGGTAATTGCTTTCACTAGTTAGCAAATTCCAGCACACTAGGTCTGTTTTTCATAGGTTTATTTTAAGTACCTGTAAATCTTATAAGCAGAAACCAGGAAAAAGAGGTTTGCTTTTTCTGGTGCACAGTTTTTTAATGTAACTTGTTTTTACTGAGGGCAGACTAAACTCTGAAGTTAAAAAAAGCCTGCGCTATTATTTTTGAGCGAGGCCAAAGGGCTGTGTGTTCTCTGCCCCACGGTTTCACACTTCCCATTCACCGTAATGCCTACGCTCCACTTCAGGCTCTGCCCAAACAAGTCCCCTTTCCTTCGCTGCAGCCATTGGATGTTGATCTTCCCCATTAACCTTTCACGTCAGTTAAAACACATCGTATTTTGTTCTTCATGAGCCTTCAGGGGGCTCATTCCTGACCTTTAGTTTCTCATCACCATGTGAGAGGAGAAAAAAAAAAAAAAAAAAAAAGCCTCCTGTTTTCCAGGAAAGAGGTGTAATTCACACTTGGTGCAGACGCTCAGAATCAAGCTGGTCATTCCTGGGGGTGGGTTTCCTTCATGTTTTCTCTTTTCCGAAGGCTGTGTCACTATCACTTCATCAGGAATGACTGGGACCAGTGGAGAACTACGCAGCGGTGCTCAGCGTGGCAGTGGGCGCGATCCCCCGTGCCTTTCCACCCGCTGCCCGGGCAGCCTCAGCACCGCTCGGCATTGCCGTTTCTGAGAGCCAGCGGACCCAACACCAGCTCGTCAGACAGTAACGCCTGAAACCACCGGCAAACGTCCCCTCACTGCTCGACAGGGCGGTCTCGTTTCAGAGAAATTCAGGAAAGACTTCAGAAACAATCAGACAGGATGGAGAAACAGCACAATCAAACCAGGCTAAAAAAACCAACCAACCAACAACAACAAAAAAAACCCCCAAACCCAAAACATCCAACCAACAAGCCAAAAAAACCCCACAGTACTTCACCCGTTCAACTGGAAGTATCAGTGCTTGGGATTATTTCGCACAATCTTCCCCCGTCTACCCAAAATAAATACACTCCCACTGGTGCTTCTGCAGACGCATCGTTGGAGGTACATGTGGAACACTGTGTATTTGGCATACAGATTTTATTTTTTTTTATCTATTAGGTATTTTACAGGGGTGAAGAAAAGCAAAATTATTCACAAGTAGTTTGACAGAAAAAAAAAAAAAAAAAAGTAATTCTATTCCACAGAATAGATTTACTGCTCATCTGATTATCTGCAGTATCCAAGACAGAAAGTAATGGGGCAGACTTGAGATCTGGGAAATTTTCCTGATTCATCATTTAAGTAAAAAATAGCGATTGCATGAAAGCAAGCAGAATACGCCAGTCTGGAAAATTGTGTAAAGCATTAGTAACGCAGTAGTATACGCTGCATTCCTGAACCTTTCTGGAGGCAGTATTTTCATTAGATTTACCAAGTCTCTGAGATGAGCTATTGATGCATTATTCAGAGTATCCTTGCAGAGACCGGGTCTTATCAGATGAGAGAGGCACATAAGGAACTGGATTTTCTCTGGCCTATTTTCCATTGAGGAATGTGTGGCCTGGGTTACTCTATAGCCCCTGAGCAGGTAAAAACAGCTCCTCCAAGCAACTGTGTTTTTGTTTGAACTAGTTCTACCACACAGTCGGTCCATGCAGCCAAAGCAGAATTTGCTTAAAAAATGAGCTGAGTTCATTGCTGTTCTTCATTAAATAGTCCTGGGAAATTCATCTGAGAACAGGTCTTCGCTAGGTATTATCCAGATATGGTGTGGCTTTCCCCTTCTCAGAGACTGTAACGTCTAAGTTGGGAGAAAAACGCAACACACAGAAAACTGGTAATCAAAGTCGTCATCCAGAATAACAATTCATCCCTCCACAGACTAGTTACAAGCCTGATCCCAGGTCCTCAAAAGTCAAAAAGCAGTCTTTCGGCTATTTTAGCAGACACTCTTTGGGCACTATCATCACATTCAGATCTTAACAAACCAGCTGTTATTGGTGTCAGAAATTCCTGCTGAACACCAGCCAGCACAGCCTGTTCCTACATATAATACAACTTTAACAGAATGATGAACGCAGCAAAGGCTCCTACGAGCCCAACTCAATACCTCCTGCACGCCTTGCACCATGCCTGCAGTTACGCTTCCAGACCTGATGGTAGCAAGGCACCTACCATCAGCCGCTCTTCTCCTTCGCCTTCCAGGACAACAAAGACTAAATGGGAGAAATCTATTTAGTAGCTGAAAGGGGAAAATTGTTCCCTGGAAAGGAATAGGTCCATGGCTGCCTCAAGCAACCAAGACGTCATTTGGTTGATAAATACAGTGTTAACATTTTAAAATACTTTAATTTTAATGTGACCAGGAAGTCAATAAAATGGACAACAAATTACCACGGTGTGGAGTTTGCTGCAAGCACCAGCAAATGGGCAGGCAGCTACCCACTGCAATAGCTGAGGGGGGTTGGCTGTTGTTTTGGTGATGGTGGTTTTGGGGTTGGGTTTTTTTCAAAGCCTCTGTGTATACGGTTGCAGCAATCAGTGTGAATGTCAAAAACCTGCTAAGCCTGAGGAGGTCTCAATAGAACAGATCCCAAGGCAGGCAGAAAAAGAATATATTTTTAACCCGATTATGTCACCTGTTAGTCTTGCAGCAGGACAAGACCATCGTGCAAGGGGTACAAGGAAAAGTCAATCGAAATACCGCAATACAGTTTTGGCTACAGAAGAATCCCTCTGAAGACAAGAGAGCCTACCATAAACACTACCCTTGAAACCCCTGCAATCCCACTTGCAGACAGCATTTCCACAGCTTAGTAAGCAAGTTTATTTTATTATTAATAATACTGTTTAGCTATGGTAGTTTTCTGAGGGCTTAGCAGAAATTGCTCACCAAGGTGTCAGATGAGTGCCAGACCCCAGCCTTTTCCATGCCACAAACTTTTTCAGCCCATTTCGCATACCCACACCTCAAGGAATTGCCACAGAACTGTCACTTACTCGTCACAACTTGCAGAGCTGTTCCCAGAGTTCCCCTCATTCAAACCAGCATGTGATCAGGTACAGAAACTTATGGCGTGCTTGTAAAACCACCACCTATGCCTCCAATGCAGAGGACACAGCAGTGATTCTATTCAGGGGCTGAAGCTGCCAGAATTGACTGCTGAATGCACAGTTGGTATTACGAGCAAAGCCTCTGGTTCCAACTGGCTTTACCTTTGATGACATTCCCAGGGGCTCGCTTGAATTGCTTGGAAATAAACATATTTATACTTAGAGGATGTTTGAGTATTCCACCACCACCTTTTACTTCAGAGGGAAACTTCAAACAACTTTCCGATAAGGAAGAGTTAAAGTCTTCATCTTGTAATAAATTCTTCAAAATCAGATGTCTACTGACTCTAATGGGTCTCTATTTATTACAATGAAGATTTAAGAAAAAACTCCTTAATTGGGAGTTTGAGTTCATGGCTCCTAGGACTTTTATTTCCCAGTTTTAGGTCTTCTAAGTGAAGAACTCTCTTCTACCAGAAATAACTTTCCCAGTAGAAAAGCCAAGAAAACCCCAACCCACCAAATCAATAAAAAAATGTAGGACCTCCAGTGATTCTTTTTAGCCTCTTCTAACTGCTTTTTCTAAATAGCAATTTGTTTCAAATGCTGTCAGAGTGTGCCTGGGCAGGAGTACACATCAACTGCATATAGTGAAACAAAGTTCTTTAAAATAAAACAGGTCTGCCACAACGTGCCTTAGCTAAGCTGGAACAGCACAGAGGTCTGCTAACAGACACTAAAGGAGGGGGGAAAAAAGCCTAGAAAAGTAATATTAGCCATTAGCCATGAAACAGCTGTCTCTGATAAGGCCAGTTCTGACTCCCAAGGTAGAAAACAGCGGCGAGTTATTCCTCCCTCTTTTCCCCCATTCCTCTTCTCCCTTATGTCAGAGGGCAAACGTTTCAGCTCCTGGCAGCCCACAGCCACACATGCCTAGCTGCCAACAGCAACCCAGCGGCATCTCAGGGCTCAGTGCTCCCGCTCCGAAAGCGGCGGCTTCACTCCTTACCATTCAGCTACTGCAGTGACAATAAAAGAATCTCCGGAGTGTTTAATATAAAAACTAAAGGCACTTTTATTTGATGTTTCTCATAAACTGTTTCCTCTTTTAATGGTGAAACACACACATAAACTGTAAGATATATCTAATTACCTATATCAGTGATTTTATTAGAAATTACCTATGACATTGGTGAGTACAATTGTGAACCTCACGGTGGAAAAATCTTGAAATGCAAAGACACAAAGGCAAAGAAGCCATCCTTGGTGGGGGGAAGAGAACAGAATCAAATTTTCCCATACTACTTTCCCTGAAAACTTCCTCTTTTTGTGATGAAATCCACACTCCAGAGACCAAATATTTCCACTGAAAAGCTAATACGTTGGGGAACGGAATCATAGAATAGTTTGGGTTGGAAGGGACCTTTGAAGGTCATCTAGTCCAACCCCCCTGCAATGACCAGGGACATCTTCCATGAGCCCCATCCAACCTGACTTTGAATGTTTCCAGGGATGGGGCATCCACCACCTCTCTGGGCAATCTGTGCTAGTGTTTTACCACCCTCATTGTAAAAAATTTCTTCCTCGTATATAGTCTAAATCTACCCTCTTTTAGTTTAAAACCATTACCCCTTGTCCTATCACAACAGACCCTGCTAAAAAGTCTGTCCCCATCTTTCTTATAAGCCCCCTTTCAGTGCTGAAAGGCTGCAATAAGGTCTCCCTGGAGCCTTCTCCACGCTGAACACGGCAACTCTCTCAGCCTGTCCTTAGAGGAGAGGTGTTCCATCCCTCTGACCATTTTTGTGGCCCTCCTTTGGACCTGCTCCAACAGGTCCACGTCTTTCCCGTGCTGAGGACTCCAGAGCTGGACGCAGTACTGCAGGTGGGGTCTCACCAGAGCGGAGCAGAGGGGCAGAATCACCTCCCTCGACCTGCTGGTCACGCTGCTTTTGATGCAGCCCAGGATACGGTTGGCTTTCTGGACTGTGAGTACAAATTGCTGGCTCATGTCCAGCTTTTCATCCACCAGTACCCCCAAGTCCTTCTCCGCAGGGCTGCTCTCAATCCCTTCATCCCCCAGCCTGTAATGATACTGGGGCTTGCCCCGACCCAGGTGCAGGACCTTGCACTTGGCCTTGTTGAACCTCGTGAGGTTCACATGGGCCCACTTCTCGAGCTTGTCCAGGTCCCTCTGGATGGCATCCTGTCCCTCAGGCGTGTTGACCACACCACTCAGCTTGGTGTCATCTGCAAACTTGCTGAGGGTGCACTCAATCCCACTGTCTGTGTCACTGGTGAAGATATTAAACAGTACTGGAGGAGGAAAATTTTCTTGTGACGGCTATCTCAAAATACATCTTCAGTACTCCTAAGTGAACGAGTCATAAAAATCCCAACTCTTCTAGGAGTAAAAAAAAGTTTAAAGGGCAAAAAGTTTTAGAGAGCACCTGGTTCTCCAGCATTTTCCTAGCACTGCAATTCTACTGCTGCTCTAGTTTTAAAATAGATGCGAGATCAGAACCAGGTACCCACGTTTATTTAACACACAGATAAACATTTGCCTTTGGAGTAACTGAGAAGCCAATGCCATTGCCTAAAGGTAAGATGAAAAAGTATGGAGAAATGAAGATCAAAGAACAAGGAAAAATGCCTTCTGCCCCACAGAAACTGTCTGATATAATTTTAAAAGAAGTGGATATTTTAAAGTGTAAAGACAGGAAACTATGGTGAAAAAGGTTTTATGGAATAAAGGAAGCTTTGTATTACTCTGACCTAATATGCATTTTCTACATTTTTTTATGCCACAGGCTGAATGACAGTCCTGGCACTTGCAGACTGCGCATACAGGTTTCTGCAGGTACTGCCATAACAATAATCTTTAGACAACTCCAGTCCCGCTGCAGGGTCCTACCCAAGAAGGCACCAGCCTTGATACAATTATTTCATGCAGAGAAAGACTACAGACTCAAAGTACTGTGGACTATAGACTTAAAGACTATCCACTCAAAGCACTGTAGTATAAGACTTAAAGTCTTACACAACTTAAAGCACCCTGAAATGGGATATAAACCCCTTAAATGGTGCTAGCTGAACTATACCCATCTTTGAAGGAACTGCAAATCCACCTGTAGACAATATGTTGAAAGTGTTAACAAGTTAAATAAACCTCTTTTTTCACTGAGGAATTATGCAAAACTAGAGATTTACATTCAACAAGAATTCAGGTGTGTAAATCCAGTGCATACCTAATAAACACATTTTGTACCTCATGGGAGCCCAGAATTCACAATGGCTGTCTACATATTTACTCTGATAATAATCAAACGCTACATTTAATCAGGTTCTCTTAACATTTGACCAGGCAGCATCACTTCAGATAAGGTATAACAGTTTCAACCTCAGAAAATGTAAATACCAGTGTGCAAGAGAGCAGCCATTCCCGTCTTTTTGCTATAGATTCAGTGGTCTGAGCTAATGCAGGAGATCTTGAATGCACTTTCAAAAGTAAAAGCAATGACAGAGGTCACACTGTTTGGGGGGGGGGGGAGTAGTTTAAAAAAAAAAAAAAAAAAAGACCACCACCCTGAAGCTGCCAGAGTACACCATAATCCCCAATAGTCAAACTTCAGTAAAAGAAGGCATATTCTCAGCTGGTGTAAGTCAACATGGTTTATAGATTTCTGTGCTGTTACAGGGCAGATTCAAGACAAGGATTATCTGAAAGTTCTCCTCATTTTAGCACGTGACTGCTTGTTTTAAAATAAAAATGGGAAGTGGAAAGCAGAACCTGCAAACATATTAAACCTTTGCTTGAAAAGGAATACTAAAGGCTACCCAATTTCTTTTTATTCACGTGTTTCAACTCTAAAAAGGATATTTTATATAAGCTATATGCTGACTTTTCTTTCTCCAGTTGTTGGGGGGCTTCCTCACATCCCACTTTCCTCCCAGGAATATATTTAGTTGTTTTAATGGCTCCATACGTGTCAGTCAAGAACCATCACCGATTATGCTGTGTAAACAGTTTGCTTCTTGTTGCTCACCACACATCTCGGCACCACACATTCCTTGCCGGCGTTCCAGACACCGTCTCCAAAATATGCGCAACCACTACCATTTGGATGAATGATCTTTTTTCCTTCAAACTGAAATGGTTTCTGCTTAAACTCTTTCCCAAATAGCTGCCTGAATTCATTATCCCCGCATACTTAGCTGGTCACAAAAGGTTAAACGTTTATTTCTAGAAACCTTGCTCACAGGAAGCCTTCCTTCAGCGCGAGTGACTTCCGTAACGCGCACCTCTGCGAGCAGAGGGGTTGGGAGTGCTTTTGGACGAGTGGGGGCACCTGGTCCCCCATTTGTCATCTTCCTGAGGTCACCCGCCAGCTGTCTGTCCTCTCAACATCCAGCCTCGCCACCGCGGTGAAGGCATTCTCCCTCGCTCAGGTTTCCAGGTCTGAACTTCCAGATACAGTAAATCAATCAGCCATCGCAGAAACTGCTCAAACAACTGCAAGTAAGCATTTTAACACCCTTGAGCAGCCTCGCTGCGTAGCAAGGACACTGCAGTCCTAGCTGGAATCCAGCTCTGCATGACTAGTATAGATTACACTTTGGAGGACTGCAGAACTGCAGCTACATTTAGTCTATGACTAAATCAGGCTCCACTTGTACTTGACCCTCAGAAGAATGTCACTGAACACAAGGGCCTTTTCTCAGCTATGATCTCATGTTTTTTTCTTTTCAATGGCTAAAAAGACCATTAAGCCATCATTTCTGTAATTACAAAGTAGCAATCTTTTTAATGTGTTGTGGAAATGTTTTGGCATGGCTTGATCTTCAAACTGTTCATCTTTCCCCCTGCCCTCCGACTCCACTCTTCCTCCTGCACGCTACGTTTAGGACAAAGGCCACCAGAAGAACATGGATATGTTTAAATAATTATTATTACTCCGAGGAAGTTAACCATTGTTTTCTAACTTATCACCTGAGTCAGGATTGTTTTCATAGGCTTATCTTCTTTTTTAGGGAAAGGGCAAGTTTAGTCTTAAAGACATCACTGTGTCTTTCCCCACGGCTAGGGGAACGTTTACCTGGGTTCCACCCTCGGAATAAAGCATCTCTTCTGTAGGCAAAAAGAGGGAACACAACTTTTATTCTGAAAGACAGTTCTTTTGGACACAAAAATTCTTCTTTTAGGATAAAAAAATCCCTACTGTTCCTCACTCTCCCCCTTTTTCTCTGACTTCCGCACACCCCACCGTGTACCATGAATCCCCCAGTGCACAGCAAGCAATCCATATTGATGAACTGGGGCTTTGAATGAGCTACATGAAAGAGATTCCTCCTGGACCAGCTTCCATGTAAATTATGCAGCTGTGAAGCAAACTGAGCCCTTTCTGAACAGAGCGCTCAGTCAGGAACACCTACAGAAAGAGGATGGAGATGCACAGAGACCTTTTTCCCCATTTTTCAGTACATTTTGCTTGATGCACAGTTCTGTGGCAACAGACCATAAGGACGGTCATGGTTGTACCACAACTGCAGAGTACAGGAGGTATTTTTGCCCCAGGAGCTCTCATAAGGACCTCGACTTTGGGCCCAAGGCTGGAGAATGGTCTGGCCAGCAAACTTTTAGAGTTTTTTTTCACACTGAAGGACTGTGTTTTAGTCCCAGCAGGGGAGGACAGAGCCCCTGGGTGACTTGGGCATCAGGCATGGTCACAGCCAGGCTGCAGACTAATGGAGGTCAACAGCCTCCTTCGCCCCCACGCCTCCTCTACCTACCTGCTCTGTTGCACAGCTCTGAAATTGCCACTGCAGGGCACCGATCTCAGTGAGAACTACGAGGCGGAACCTAAGGGGAAAGAAACATCAACTTCTCCCCGCTACCAGCATGAAGGAATGACAGCAGGAAAATAACACCAGAAATGCATTTACCACAGCCACAGGCTTTGCCCCCAAGTCACTTCAGATGGAAAAAACATAATCTGAACAAAGAAAAAGCTGTATAGAACCTCAGCTTTGAAATACTGTCTCCCCCGGTCAGCCGGTCTATTCTGTTTTCACTGTGACACAGCATCCTCCACTCTGACAGCACAGGAATGAATTCATGTCATAAGGTAATTCCAGTTTAATACAACTCAAACAACGTAGCTCAAGATGCACAAGAATTTCTAAAGGGTTTTTAACCTCTGATACTGATCAGATAAGTAAGCCACCAAACCTAATAATTATCTCAAATGAATAACTACGAGCACAGAGCAAGTTTTAAGGACCCAAAGTTATTTTCTCTAGGCAGTATTTGAAAAGCGTAATTGTTGAAAGCAAAAAGACTGCAGCAGTTTGAATGACACTATTTAAAGGAGACTGTTCAGGTCAAAACAAGGTGAAAAAAACAGCCCGCCTGGTATCACAGCTGACTAATGCTCTAATGCATTAGACCCTCTGCTTCTTCAGGTTCTGGTTGCTGCTGATCAGGTCAGCATTTCAGTCTGATGTTGAGGATCAAGTTTACAGCTTTCAGCCATGCTGGCATTTGCTCCTCAGGAAGGCCTGGAAGAGGTGGGAGGGAGAAAAGAGAGGAGGGCAGGAGCTAGGAGTGAGGGCTTCTCCTCAAAACCACGGCTGGGCTAAGAATTAGAAGCATCTGCCCAAGTCATGTGCAGCCTTTTGGCTGAGCTCTCAAACACCAACCTGCAAAGGAACCGTTTAGCCCCACTCTGTATCACAGGGCAGTCAAAGACAGCTCACCGAGGTGGAGGCTCTATTCCCTTGAAAATATTTTTATAGGGGAATGAAGGAAAAACCCCCACTCCTTCAGTCCTAAGAAGTTTCCTCCTATCTGTCAACATATGGTAGGAGCTATTATTATTTGGCTTAAATATAAAGTATCATGTTAAGCCTATTTTTCTATTTTAACAGTTTGACATTTCTATTGTGAAATCTGGGTGTAATTCTCTGGATTTTATTGTCCTTCTCTATTGTGCCCTGGTGGAATTTCTAGAGGGGAAAAAGCAGTGATGATGGGAGATTTTCATTTTACTCTTCTAAAAAGACAATGAGTTAAGTGTCTAAATGGAATCGTTCTTTATTTTATATAATTTTTGTTGAATTAATTTTTATTCTCTGCTGCTTTCAGTCTAATGCAATTTCCTGAACCAGCAGCAGCACAGATATCAAAGCAGAAGTGTGCTGAGTTAGGCAGAATTCCTTAGTTTCACCTGGGGGAGAAAAGTGCTAACAGAGTTTTTACAGAGGAGTGACATTCATAATTACCGAAATTCTCCATGGATTATTTGTATAACAACTTGACCCACCTTGTAAATTGCATCCTCAATAAACATATCCAAAGAAGTTGTGCATACTGATTGAATTGATTCTGAATCCCTCTGGTGCAGAAACTGCATTTTTAAATGTTCACAGAGAGTGCCTAGCAATTGGGGGGGGGGGTTATTAATAAATAATAACGTGTAATAAATTATCTGGTGATACCCTGCTGAGGAGAGAACTCACATTAACACTAGGTGGCAGAAGGCTCTGTCACATTGAAGACACCTGCAGATAGACTCATTGACCTAGACTCAAGCTTGACAGCCGATTTTAGAAAAGCTAAGTGCAAAACAGTTGAAAGCAAAATAGCTATAAAATACCATTTTCCATCCACTCATCCAGTTCTAATTCTGGCTCTGATATCTTTAGTGCACATCACCGTTTAAAAGATCGTTGGCTACCACTGAATCTGAATACACCTTCCAAACCTGGACCTTAAATCACCTCTTATTCAATTCACGTGAAATTCTGTATGTGACAGATGATTCTATTAAGCTTTTACTTAAGTAAAAGAGAAATTTGCAGTTTAAAGAAATAAATGGCCATTAGGGCAAGTACACAGTAAAAACATACACTGCTTGTTACCTTGAAAGATACTTGAAACCAAGTTTGGAGTGCTATAGCAAGCACACTTCTGCTGCTGAAAGAAAAATCAACAACCTACAAGCAAACTCATTCAAAACTGCTCAAGACTCATTGTGGAAGAGGTCTCCTAAAAATGGCAGCTGCTCCTTCATGGAGATGCATTTTCAGGAGGTACTTTTGCAATTACATATAGAATCCCATGGTGTCAACTGGTTTCTTCTCGTTTTACATATTTAACCCTTTAAAAGTGTTTATGCTTTATTTTCCTTTATTCTGGCCACCTCTTTTCAACTATTCTAAGTTTCTCTCTCATCTAGTCTAAATCCAACATACAGACGAAAACAAAAATTTTAATTTCCAGTAAAAAAGACAGGTGAAGAAATATCAGCAATCACAACTCAAAGGCAGTATATGAAGAAGAATTCGCTGCATGGGCTCTAACAACCTGGATAGAAAAGAAAGCAAACAGCAATGTCAGATGTAAGGAGGAAACTGTGAACACAGAGAGGAAAAGTGGAAGACAACCAATGTCTACATGTTGAAAAACAAAATGAGGTGGGGGGAGAACGATATAGTATTTCCTTAGACAAATAAGTTAGAGTTGACAGCAAAGGTTTGTTCTAGATCACTGTGGCTCCACTGCTTTTACACTTGCCATCCAGTAATGTCCCAGATTTACAGTGCTTGAGGGTTGGGTTCTACAAGTGTGGCTGGTGCCAACAAAGAGCTTAGTAGCGTTGTGGTGGGTTATTTTGCACTTCTAGACATGGAGGCTCTTTGTGTTTAAATATAGTATATTTTATCATTCACAGTTGTCAGCAGTGGAAATTGTCATCTAAGCAGTAAAAGATGCTGTTGAAGAAACAGGAGGGATTGGTTCGAAAGTAAAAAATTATTTTGGCCGTGACAACTCATCTCGCTGCCCGTTTTGAGGGTAAGGGATCAAGCTACCCATTGCAAATTGCTGCCTGAGAGTCAGAAAAATCAATAGTAGGTAGGAAAGCCTACTTGCCAAGGCTACAGCCACTGCCAGCAGATTATTAATGCATCTGTCTGCATTCTTTAATGTTTCCTAAGAAGCAACTATGTTAACTGAAAAGGTGCGATGTGTCACCAGCCCTTCTCTTCTCTCCTCTTCATTTTCTCTCTATATTAAAACCTTGGCTACCAAAGAAAACAATCATGTTTCACCTCATCTTTTCCCAGCTTTTCTGAAGTTCAGTTCCTGCTCTATAGCAATATATACAGTCTAAGTACTATCCCTGACAAGCTGTTTGACAACCCTAAGTTGCACATCTATTTTACTCCCCGAGCTTTGGAGTTGGTAGGGCTTAGATGGGAAATGGAGGCCAATTAAAATAAACACAGACAATATCAATGAATTCTTCAGAAACACACAAGACAAGCAAAATGAAACACTACTGGCTTTTGCCCACAATTAGAATTCAGCCCATCTTGCAGGCTGAACACTCTGGCTGAGCTCCAGAAAGACACTTAAGCACATGTCTTATTTTAAGCATGTGAGTAGTCTCATTGATTTTTCACTCATGCCAGTAAGAATATTCAATGCGCTTAAAGTTAAGCACATTGTTAAGTGCCTTCCTGGATCAAGGCCAGGCTATTTAGCCCTTGCAAGAGTTAGTCTACAGAATATTTACCATTATTTTAACTTCTCAAGACTTTCTTTGAGATTAAGTTTTATGGCGTATGGAAATATTTCATTCATTGAGTATCATATGAGCAATGACTGGTTTACAGCAACCTTCAGGGAACAAGTATTCTTCCCCTTCCCACATCTTCTGAAGCACTAACTGGAAGGGTTATCAAGACACAGAAGCAAATATACCGATAAAGAAAATTAGTTTTGAAAGGGAAGCCAGCAGTCTTACCGATCTGGAAAGAAAAACTCGCGCCATAGTGAAAAGCTGACAGACATATTAATTTTCAGTGAAAACTAATAAAGTCATTTGCCAATATCCCATTCCAATACCAAGTCCTGTACAGCAACTTTGAATAACAAGCTAATTGTTGAATGAAATGAATCATCACAATAAGCACATATTCAAGTCCATTTTTCCTTCTTCCTTTTACATCGAGTTGAATACAAAATTCAGGGCAAGACCTGTTAGAGCTTCCTCTAGAGGATCTCACCACATCAGAGCACTTTCTAGAGATCAAAGGCACAACAAACACTATTGCTTTTTGCTACAAAGAAGCAAATGCCATTCGCTTTGCTACAGACAATTGGATTAATTACGTGGTTGGCATTATCCAAGTTCAGTATCGTACCCTGAAAAAGAACTAGAGAAAGGCGTTTAACATAAGGAAATCTGTACTGGGTCAGACCAATGCTTCCTCCACCCCAGCCATCTCTCTCCAGGAGCAGAAAAGGGAGCAAATGGGAGCCTTACCATGCCAGTGAGACCAGCAGGACAACATGACAATTTGCTCCTATTGAGCAGATGTAGCTTTTCATTTCAGTACTTGTTTCTTCCTGAAATGTTTAAACTCAGTAGTGAAAGTATGCAATTGACAGGGCAATACATGAACAGAAAGCCAACTTAAAACTAGATCATCTCTTTGAAACCTCAGGTTGACTCACAACTGTATTACTCATCATGCCTTACACCAGTGCAACTCCACTGATTTCATGTTACCAAGCCCAAACCTGATGGCGACTCAAGCCTCAGCATCTAAGACACCACTTTAGAAACTGGTGGACTACCCCCACGGAGAACCTCTGAGACCTCTGCAAAAAGTAACTGAGAAGATAAAGGTAGCCTGCTAACAAACAGACACTTCCTAGTGGACTCTGGTTTAGAAGTCCTCAGTTTGAAAGAAATAATCTCTCTTTTTTTTTTTTATATATCTAGAGTTATTTTACATGCCTTGATGCTGAGATTATTTGATGAAATTTTTTCACCTTGTCTTGCAGAGTCAGAGCAGACAGACATAAACACCATAAAGCAGAGAACCCTTGAGGCTGGAAGGCGCACATGGAAACCATTCAGTCCAGCCCCCCCTGCTCAAAGCAGCATTAGCTCAAGCAGGTTGCCCAGGACCATGTCCAGTCAAGTTTTGAATATCTCCAAGGAGGAAGACTTCACAAACTCTCTGGACAACCTGTTCCAGGGTTTGACCTCCCTCGCAGTAAACCTGTTTTAATGGAATTCCCTGTATTTCAATTTGTGCCCACTGCCTCTTGTCCTCTCACTCGGCACCACTGAGAAGAGTGTGGCTCTGTTCCCTTTACTCCCTGCCCCCCATCGGGTATTTACACACATTGACAAGTTCTTTCCGAGTCTTCCCTTCTCCAGATTAAGCAGTTCCAGCTCCCTCAATCTCACCTCACTCGACAGATATCCCAAGTCCTTACTCACTCCAGTGTGTCCATGTTTCTTGCACTGGGGAGCCCAGGACCGGACCCAGCACCCCAGATGTGCGTCTCACCGGTGCTGAGCAGAGGGCAAGGATCACCTCCCTTGACCTGCTGGTAACACTCTGCCTAATGCAGCCCAAGAGGCTGTTGGCCTTCTTTCGCACAAGGACACATTGCTGGCTCATGGTCAACTTGGTGTGCTCAAGGCCTTCTGTGCAAAGCTGCTTTCCAGCTGGTCAGTCCCCAGCCTTTACCGATGCGTGGCATTATTCAACCCCAGGTGCGGGACTTTGCATTTCTCTTTGCTGAACTTCACAAGATTGCTGTCAGACCATTTCTCCAGCCTGTCGAGGTCCCTTTGAAGGGCAGCACAACCATCTGGTGCACAAGCTGCTCCTCTGAACTTTGTATCGCCTGCAAACTTGCTGAGGGTGCACTCTTTCCCATCAGCCAGGCAGTAATAAAGAGGCTAAGCAGTACTGGTCCCAGTACTGACCCCTGCGGTATACCACTAGGTCCTGTTTTGCTTTGAAATCCACAACACAACGAGTATGGTGATATCACTATATTGTATTGGTTTAACTAGTTCCCATTCTTAAATTAAGATGGTTAAATGAACGCAGTATTTTAATATATGCAAGAATCAAGTCTGTTTCTGAACAGTATCTGCTGGCTTAACTAATTCTTAAAAGTGAATTTCCTTTAAGAGAAGTTCAAAAATCATTTATGACTTCAGAGGGAATAATGGACTTTTCTTTTTGAACTGCTCTAGTATGTAACTAACCCAAATAGTGGACTTTATTAAGAAATCATTTCTGTGGACAAAATTGCACCATCACTTGAAGAAACGAGAGCAACAAGGAAGCTGTATTCCAGAACTGGGATTATAGCCAGCTTATGATGGAAAAACATTGAATGCTTATGGCATAATTATAATGTTACAGCATTTGCTGCCAGAATTACAAAAATTGTTCTTAAAGTTATGCCCTAAATAGAATGTTGTTTAGCTAAACTGAAAGCACATTCCAAGAAATGTGAAAAAACAAACTTACCACGATTCCAAATCTAAATTATGCATACTAAGGGCTTGTTTTAATAAAAGTACATTTAGTGGCTGAATAAAGTTTCTCAAAAAATTATTTTAAAGATAATGAATGCCTGATGTCCAAAAGAGTGTCACATGAAATTTCATCATTGACTCATGTAAACTAACCTCAAATTTAACCAAATGCAACTGTGATCAATATTGTGTCAATCTGAAAATATCTGGGTTTTAAGGCAACAAAACCAGATGCAAGGATGAGTAAAAAGTTGGACTCCACAAACGGAATGGAGTTCTTTGCCACTGAAAGGTCTGGAACAGTTATACTGACAGGGAAAAGCCATAAGAATGAAAAGTTTTGATAGTATTGCCACATTTAGCAAGAAGAGAGTCAAGTGTGGGAGACATAAAAGGAAGCTAGTTTGTTACTGTTGCATGTTATTTAATTTTTTTTCTTTTAAAGATGGCATCCTCCACTTTTAGGCAGTTTGGGGCACAGTCTGTTCCTCCACACACCTCTAAATCACTGTACAATCTCTAGTACTATGGACTTGCATGATATGTTCCTAGGAACTTTATGTAAAGCAAAAACCAGCAATAAATAACAAAAAACCCAACCACATAAAATATAAACACTGTCAGATTTACTGACAAACTCTCGAAAAAGCCGTAAGAGTTACTGAACAATAGTACACAAAAAGGCCAGCTATATATAGTAGAGTTGTACTACAAAAGGACATTGGAAACAGATTCTACCTTCACCGTGAGAAAACCTGAAGACAGGGTTGTGATTTCTTTTATTCTTTTTTCCCCCCAAAATGCTGATCACCTTGCAGCCTTAATTAACAGCAACCATCCTCAGCCTTGATGACTTAAAGGGCTCATCCAGTGAGAGAGAAACCTATCCAGTGGACAGAAACCTAACATTTGCCAGCCAGGCAGGTCTTCCTAGCCTGTAAAAACTAACTCCTGCAACGGTTTTATCTTTGTTCTGCTGCAACGTGTGACTACCTGTAGTACTGACCAGAGAGAGGGAATGCAGTCTGATTACCCAGTCTCACTACAGATGAGCTTTTAACATATCATAGAGACACAGACCCTTTTAAACGTAGTACAGAGACCCTGTTGGGCATGCTAAGTGTCTGTATAAATGTGTGCATGCACAAACATGCATGTGCATGCACTGCCCACCACTGTGCTCTGTCATGCATCACAATCTCAGAAGGTGATAGAGAATAAAAAGTTGCCTACATCAATCCCTTTTTATTATTTATTTTATTTATCATTTCTTGGCAACAACGCTTATCATGAGTTGCCATGGAAAAACCCATGAACTAAAACCAAAAACTGAGCTGAGGAAGGAAGAGGTGTCAGAGTGGAGAAAATGAAGTTTTATTCCTCAAAACAATAACCCCTACCATGACAGCCTTGCTGGCTCCTTCTCCACTGACAGGAAATTTCTGTAAAAGAATCATGTGGTGCTGGAACACAAAACTGCAGAGCTTCATATTTGAGACAGGCTATAGTCCTGACCAGGGATTAACGAACAAAGTAAAAAGCCCAGTCCTCTCCTTTGCTTTCCAAATACTAAAAACTTAGAACGTGACAGAAACCTGTTGACTTTGACAGGGTTTAAATTATACCAATATGAAGTCAAAGAAGCAGAACAGCTAAAACTGGCAGAAAAATAAAAAGTCCAGGACTTCATTGCTTCATTGAGTCTCCTGAAAGTTTGTATCTTCACAAAAACAGGCAGAAAATCCTAGAGGACCACAGAAGGGCAATGGATTTATGAGGTCTGAGAATCCCAAAACAAAGATGCAACTGAGCTAGTTGATTTTATTGTTTTATCCCTGAAAGCTTACATAATAAAAAAATAAATATAAAGCACAGAAAGCACCTACTAGAAAAGCACTGTGTCAGTACTGTCCTTTAAGCATGTTTCCCTTCCCACCTCTGAAAAGTTGTCTGGCATTTGACATAACTGGGAGGAAGAATTTTCTCCCCTGGTAAAGTCAATTAACTTCACTGTATTTGTATCATCTGTCAGAGCCGAATCTGCTATCTTCGTGTCTGACACAAGCTTCTACACCTACTTGACAGATCAAACAGGTTTTAAAGAAATTACTGTGCTTTAAAGGGAAGTTCCATGGCTACGTCAAGTCAAAAAGCTGCAAGGGAAGAGGTGAGTGATTATTATATTAGTACGTGATACACTGCCCTCGAATATTAAAATACAGTGTATCTTCATACTGAAATTTAACTTCTTTCCTGCAATTTGCTATTTCGTTATGAAACTCCTTTAGTCTTCAATCATCATAAACATCTGTAGAAAATTAAAGGTTATTTTCCTGCTTTGTGCTCTTGAACTGCTTAATTTCTCATATTATTAAGATATGAAAACTCCTTGCTATAACAAGAAATGTAAGAAACAGTGTGGGCCACTGGTTTAACCTAAAGCCATAAACAGGTATATGCATGTTTGTGCACAAATGTGTACTGAATGTTATAACCCAGCTTTTTTCAAGACTACATAAAATATTAGTGCTTTATGCAACACCGTACAATGTGATGTCATCAGATTACATGTTATGCCACTCTTTGGGATCATTAATCCAAGTGCCAGATCTCATCACATTTTATGGTTACTATAACTCAAGTCCATACTAATTTCTCATTAGCCCCAATTTAATGTTTGTGTTCGTTGTACATCAATCTATAAACCTCCTAATTAAAGGCAGCAGAGGAGAGAAAGATAACGCAAACAATGTGCTTAATGCAGTTCTTCAGTTAAAACCTCAATGAATACATAGCAGTATGGTGGGTAATGCAGGTGTTGAAAAAACTTCTCTATCGAAATGCATTTCCTCGTAATTGACCATTAAAAGCAACTGGACCAGTACTCCAGCTCTCCCAGACGGCAGCCAGGAACTGGGAGCACTCACTGGATGCATAACTGGGAAACAACGTCAGGGTCTCTATGGACCTATACTTCTCAGTTTTTAAGTCCCTGAGCAGCAAGAAGGGCATATCACAGAAGAAAAACAGTCACTTTTATTTGGGCATGGACCTGTTCTGAAGTAAAAAGCTACAGCCTACTCACCAAAGGCACTCTGACGTTCTGCTAAGAGGGTTTGGTCAAATAAAATTTCTTTACTAACAAAATAAAGCTAATAATTTCTATTGAGTTGGTCAAGCACAGTGCATCACATCTGACAGGTTGCTGATGTGATTTAAGGGAAGAGAGCAAAGGACCATATTGATCTCTCTCAGTAGGGCAAGCACTCTAGTAAGTCGTCATTCATGTAGCTACACAGAAGCATTGTATTATCTGCCACACAAGTGCTACAGAGGTTTTCAAAGACTTAAATTTTTGGCACATAAATCTACTATGGGCTAATGTGATGCCCCTTGTGCCTGAGAACTTCTTGTACTACAAAGGTTCTATCAGCTGGAGCCATGGAAGAGCAAAAACCACAGAAAAAGCAGAACCGGCTCTTCCCAGACCACGTCTGTGCTATTCCAACACACAGCGGAGCACACGCAAGTCCAAGCTGCCCTAGAAGCCATCTCAAACTTAGCCCTCACACACACTTTACCACGAGTACAGTTTTACACAATTCTCCTATAGCTCTTGGTGGAGGTTAAAGCTGTATCAATGCAAATTCCTCACTTTTTGTATAAAAAGTACATTCCATTTTTTCAAGGAAAAAAAGATTTTTCCTGCAGTAAGATTTCCACAGGAATGCTATGGGTCTTCTTCCCGACTTAGTTATCTTTTTGCATCAGAATTATTATCCCTTAATCCCACTAGGGTACCACAGCTCCCACTATATGCTCTGTCCATTTAAAGCACTGCTGCTGAATATATTCTACACTGACCCATGGATTTGTTTAACCAACATTGGTCTCAAATTTCTTTACCCCAAGAACTAACACATCCCTCAGTGACTCACCTCAATGAAAAGGAAAGATCAAGCTCACCTTTAGGTTTATAAGAAAAACAGGCAGTATTTTTTTTTTTTTTTTGAAGTACCACATTCAAATTAGTTTCATAGGTGCTACACCAAAGAATATTTAAGCACGATTTACACTGATAGATCTCAAGAACTAAGTGTAAATGGGGATTCATCATCCGATGAGGTATTTTCCCTGCAGGGATCTCATTTTATTCCAGTGATACTCAACAACTTTCATCTACAATTTAATAGAAAATATAGAAGTCACCCCTTGTAAAAAGCACAGCTGTCAAAAAATCTGAGGGGGCTGGGGAAATAGATAAATTATTCAGGCTTATCTGTAGCACTCACTAATACAGACTTCTTCCAACTAGAGACAGCTTAATAGCAAAGGTCATGCAGCTAGGAGCAAAGAACACAGGTCACACAAGACACAGGACTCCACGAATTAATTAATACTGGAAACAACATAGAGATAATGCTGGCCCACTTACAAAATGGGAGCTCTGGTTACTTCTGTAGCTAAGAAGGTGGATACATACACAAAGTAGTATCAAGCAGGGGAATGGGGAGGAAAATAAAAAGAAGGATTTACATATGGACTGAAGCCAAACTCCAGAGGTATTTTGGTGCTTAATTGCCTTTGAGGATTTTAGTCAACCTGATTTAACAAAGGCTATAGAGGAATCTGCAACAGGATCAGATCTGATCCATCTCTCTGCATGGTCAGTCTCTTCCTCTGTGGCTCTGCAAGCACCTTTCCAAACAGCACATGCTGCCCCACACACCGATAGGTTCTTTCACACTAACACCGTGTTTCCAACACCTTTCCTTCCCTAGTCTGATTATCCTAAGCTAGTATGTGTTTTTAATTAATTCAGAGCCTACAGTTCATTAAAACTAGCAAGACAGACTCTTCATTCAATTAGTTGCTCTAGAAAATGTTACCTCTGTCTATTCAGCATTCAATCTGTTTTTCTGCAGTAAGTTCTCTGAGCATTAGCTTCTGTCTTCTGGGGCAAGACACCTATCTTCAGCTGTAGTTGCTAAAACAATCAATGCATTGACACACCTACAGAAACACCTAATAATACAACAGCAATAACAATGAGTTATTACATTGTAAATGTAAAATAATATATAATGATATATGTGTATACACATATGCACACACACAAACATATATATCAATAAAATCATTCCAGCAGAAATTACAGCTTTTCTGGGTGCACAGAGCATGCCCTCAAAGCAGTTACTCTGATGCCTTAAGTTCTACCCTTTTCTTGGAAGAATGAATGGTACCACTGCAGTTTCTTCACCACTTTGCAAGGAAGCAGAGAGTTTTGGGGAGCTCTCATTCTCCCCCACATTTACACCCACCATGTGGCAGCTATTCTTCTGCAAGCATCCAAACGTTTTACCAGAGGAGAAGCAAAATTTTTTGAAACAGCCCAGCCCATTAAGAGAAAATGTAATAAATGAGTTTGTGTGGCTTGGTGAAAAGGGGGAGGAAAGAAGGTGAAGGGAATCAAGCACACATGCCTATTTAGATGTTGCTTTCCTATTACTTCACGAAATTTTGCTGAATTTAGCATGTCTTCTGAACCCTTTTTGTTTAATTTTTTTTTTTTTTTTTTTGCACCAGAAGTATTTTAAAGCCTCTCCTTTATTTGTAGTTCTTGCTTTTCATATTGTTTTTGCTTTCTTAAGGAAACCGGCAGCTGAAATGCTGTTCTAAAAACAAGTCACAAACATTTAGCAGTGTTGCCGTTTCAAACACCAGACTCAGCTGAAACTGCCGTGTGGCAAGATGATGCTGTTTCAGCTGTTGGGAGTCCTCAGAAAGGGCAAAAAAATGCTGAATAAAACCAAAATATAAGTCATGAGTCAACAAAAACTCTGGGATTTGTTGCAAATAACCATCCTTCAAAGCAGCCCAAAAAAGAGGATGCACTATTCTTTGAAAACACCAGCAGCCTGTATTATCACCTACATCCAGCCATCCCAGCTTGTGGTCCTCTCTACTAAGTAGCAAGTACTTCCCAGAGCCTAATGCTGATATTTCAAAACAGATATTCCCATTTAGTTTGCAGACAATGAACTAAAGAGCTAATGGGAAAAAAAAAAATTAAAAAAATAAAAGGACAAGCTTATAAGGAGCTTAGATGTATAACTACCATATATTTCAGAAGTTTGACCTTTCCAGGTTTCCCAAGATCACCCAAAGACAGCAATGTAGTGGTGAAACCAGCTTCCTCTCTGGAGGTCTGGACTAGAGCCCCGGCTGCACTTACCTGTCATCCCTCAGCAGGGCTGCTGGGCAGATGCTGACACTTACATTAAACTCTATTACTGCTCCACTACTCCCATGGAAACAAGAGGTGCGCACATGCATGAGGAAGGCATGAAATTAATAGGCTGCCCAGGGAAGTGGTTGAGTCACCATCCCTGGAGGTATTCAAAAAGCGCATAGACAAGGTACTCCAGAACATGGTTTAGTGGGCACGGATGATGGCTGGACTCGATGATCTTGAAGGTCTTTTCCAACCTAAATGATTCTATGATTTTAAATGGACCCATACGTGAGTATCGAAATCTCATCTATTTGCTAACCCCATTCACAAAGTATTTTTCTAAGGGGATAAGAATAGCATTAAAAGACGAGACATTGATTTTCTTTTCTGATTTTAAAATTCCCAGGGCAGACAGCCTGTAAAACTTGCTACTGTAGTACATATGGGCAGTTGATCTTAGATAGCTCCAGACAGTTTTTCAGCATTTCTGTTTTGAAATACAGGAAAGTCACCTAGCAGCCAACAGCTCCCAGTAAAGCCAAATACCTACTAAGTCGGCCAAGCTATTACCCTGATGAACAGCCTGCAGCATTAGCACGCTGCTTCACTGCCGTGGCTCTGTCACACAGGTAGCCACATTCCTTTGCTCCATTTGCAAACATCCCTGAGCCATGTCGAGCACACTCCTCAATTATATGAAAGTGCCTGTGAGCACACACAGTTCATCCACTGTGTTACAAAAGAAAGTACTATCCACACATACTGCCCAAGGGTAGGAACATTAAAGGCATTTCTGTAGGCCTAATCCTGTTCCCACCGAAGCTGCTACAAATCCCCTCTGCCAGGGCTGGGAGCAGAACTGAACCTATGTTGAGCTTTTATTTATTTCTAAATCTGCCACCCTCAGCACCCAAGCAAGTTCAATGGGAATTTTTCAGAATAGCATTTTGACACTAGAGCCAAAAACATGTCAGGGAACATGTGAACTTCCTACAGCTCTTAGGAGAAGGCAGGGACGGAGTCTGGCGGCGTTAGCTGCGAGTACTCATGAAAATGGCAGTTGCACTGAATTATCATTGCTGTCATCTCCAGGGTCAGTACCAGCTGTTACAACACTATTGATTGCTCAGATGTTTGCAGAATTGGACAACACTGGTTTCATATGTTCTTCTGCTAGTCCATGCTTTTCCAAGCACATTTAAGGGCTGGATAAACTGAGCGAATAGAGCAGACCTAAAAAGTCTATAGATCATTTCTGGGTGAGCGAGAACAAGAGAGAAGTTTCACAAAAATAGTTAACTTCAGTGACTGCTCTTAGACAAAAGCCAAAAGATCAAGAAGGAGGATCCTATGGTCTGGACTGCTTAAGGCAGAGTACTACTCATTCACAGCAGACTCTTAAAAGCAAACTCCTGTATTGTACTCACACCTTCCCAACAATACTTGCTTCTCTTCTGGTGAGAAAAAAAAGCAGGATGCACCTACATCATGGAATAAGGAAAAAAAAAAGGCAAGATTTTTCTTTCCGTATTTCAGATTGTTTGCAGACTCTGTATCTGTGGGACTTTTCATTCCAAAATTAACTGTGTGCTGAAGAGAGTCTGGAACAGCAGAGCCTTTATGCTTCCAAGTTTTGAGATGGCCTCAGACTGCAGACCTCTTCTCTCTCATTTCTGGAATACTTTTTGACAATTAACAGAATCAATGACCACAGAGTAAGAAGTCTGCTCAATCCATCAGGGCCTAAATGTGAAAAGAGGAGGAGGAGAGAAGGAACCTTCTAATGACAGGAAGGGGAGAAGAGGTGTAGATTTTTTTGGCTTTATTCATGAGCATTTCCTCATGAATTCTGGAAGAGAGTCAGGAAATAAAGATAGCAGCCAGAACTCACCTTCTGCATCTTTTTAAGGGAGAACTAGACAAATGCAGCAGTAGCAAATACAGGAAATACACAAGTAACCTTCTCTATGCAAGGCAGATCCTACCCCAGTACAGACAGTTGGCATAAAACCAAGGTATAGAGGCTGTTTGAGAAATTCTCAATAAATATTAAAAATATGAGTATACGGATATCTGCGTTTTTTCCAAAGTTGATGGAAAAATTAAAGCATGGGTTGATGCTCCTAAGAACAGAGGAGTCAGTAAGATTCCCAGGTTTAGGGGAAAGAACAAAGAGATGGAGAAACTACCTGTTATCTTGAATATCAATTCATGTCAACAGACTCCAGAGAAGAGAGAGGAGTGCCTACATTGGAGCCAAGACCACAGCACCTCTTCCATATTTCCAGAGAGGTTCACCTGACTTTTTGAAATGAGAGAGCAGAGGCATGGGGAGTCCTGTCTAGTGGACTAATGCCAGCAATACCCAAGACATGGGACCTCCTCTTTCTACAGGGTTCACCCTCTTCTCCTCTCCCTTCATCACAGGTGTATATTCATTGCTACCATCCAGCCTACAAGGACAGAGGAGAAGGAAAGAAGAGAGACTACTTCGTTTTCAACAGAAGGTAGTCCTCACGCTCTGTGATTATATGTATATATTTTACATATATTTCACTGCAGAGGAATAGTGGAGACCAAGTGCGCAACCACCACCTGATATTAGTAGGGCATTAAGAGCATAGAAAATACGCTCACCTTAAGCAGCATCTTACAAGAAACACCACTTCTACATCAGGACAGCAGATGACTGGATCCCTAAGCAAAAAACCTATCCCTGCAACAAATCTGGATTGATGTGTCATTAAAAACAGTGACTAAAATAAACTTTTTTTTTTTGGTAGAAATATTTAAAATATAGAAAAACACAACCACTTCCAGTACAAAAGTAACCAAGCATGTAGCAAGTGTATTACATCAACTTAAATAATAAATCTAACCTGCTAATATTTTCAACACTATACTCTGTTCTTGCACACTTTTGAATTATTCTAACACTATTTTTAAACAAATCCTTTCACTGAAGAAAACATCAATATATCAAAACTATTTTTTTTAAACTAATGAGTTTCCTCTTTTGCAAAGCAATTATTTTAAGTACTGAAAAGGTTTCCATAGCACCCTCCACCTCCCAATGACAAATATCAGCAATAGCTGGATTTAAAACAAACAAACTGAAAACACCAAATCAGCAGCATTTGACTCAAGGAAAAACATTAAAAATTTTCAAGCAGAAGAATTGAAAAACTTATTCTTACTGAAAGAAAAAAGTATGTACGCACACCTGCTGTTCTATCAATCTCAGCAGGAAACCATTTCACTGCTGCATCATAAGTAGAAGAAAAGTGCTTATTAAAACATTAATCACAGTCCATTATATTCTGACTCTATGCCAGAAGTTCCCATTACATCACTGAAAATATCTATTAACCAAAACCTGATTCTGACAAGTTACAGAAGTGTAGTGTTTAGGATTTAGTAATGTAAAAGTCAGTTTTAGAAGAACAGTTACACAATTGATTTTGCAGTGGCAAGCAAGTATAATTAATTGTTTTTGTGACATTTATTACTGCAATGGGGTTGATTTAACTGGTGTTTCTACTGTAAAATTATTCAAAAATTATTTCAAACTTCATCTACTTTTATTAAACACATTTATTGTGAAGGTATTTAATACCTGGGCCTGGCTAAACAATTTTAAAGTGTGCTGGATATACTAGTACATGTAAAACTGTATTGTCTTGTGTAAATATGGGCCTTGTTTAGAACTACGTCTCACAGGAAATTATGCCAAATGAAAACCATCTCCCCTTCTCCTCTCCCACTGGAAAGGATTTATGTTTTTACATTTAATACCAGTTAGGTAAAGAAACAAAAATATGGTGGCGTTACCTTCAAGCCTGAGCAATAGTTCATCTGTGAAGTCCGATGACATTCGAACCCCTATTTTGTTATTAGAAATGTGGCCTAACTCGAATGCCTCAATTTGGAAGAGAGAGAAGAGAACAACTCAATTCTGTCTGGAAGCGTGGCACTACATGGCTTGTTTACCTAAAACAGTTTTCAACTAACTATTAGCAAGGCTTTAAAACCAAAGCCATGAAAATCAGTTCCTAAATATGTGTATATAATCTCCAGTCAACCAACTTAATTGCAGGTACTTTCCTCAACACCCTGTAAGCAGCCCCACTAAAAAAAAAAAAACAAACCCAAAAAAACCAGTTATAGAGCATGATATGGAACACGTATTACATTCCTAACCCAAGAAAGAAGAAAAAGGGGCATTTTTTAAAAATGCTGAACTAATAATCACCTCTGTAGCTGTACATTTAGTGCCACCAATCTTCAGTCCGTTCAGGGGTCAGTCCTCCCTTTCTCAGCTCAAGCACGTGCTGCCGCATGCTTCACGTGTAAATGGACAGGTCTACTGGCCTTGCCGTGGGGCGTACTGGCTGAGGCAAAGCACCGTGCAGACAGCACCGCAAGCCAGCTTCAGCATCTCCAGCAACCTTATTGTGGGTGTCAAGCAACCAGGTAACATGTCAATCATTTGATACAGAGGCCGATTTGAAATGAAAGTAGTGGATGCTTATAAATGACGAGTATTTACAGAATTCCTTGATTATACCCCCCCATCCTGCAAATACTCGCATTTAAGAGACTCTGAATTAAAAGCACCTCATGTCGTTAGTGTTCATGATGAATAAAAGGGGTCTGGAACGCACAAAGCTAAGAAGAGCTATGCTTTTGAGAGGGTTGGTTTGTTTGTCCATAAAAAGCTTGGGTTCCCTTTTTGCCCCCTTGACCTAACTACAAAAGACACCTGAGCTAATAACTTTTTACCTGTCCTTGGACATCTTCCAATTTCAAAGATCCAAAGAGCTTCAGTTTTCCTCTCCTTTTTTTAAGTAGTGCCATGACACCAGAACTAATGCAGTTTGGCTTCCTACCACTTGGTCTTGGGGCTGCTTACAAGCTCCGACTGCAGCTTTTCTCGGGTAGTTAGGATGTCTATGAGGTGTCTCACTCCACACAGCTTCTTTGGTGGCTAATAAGTTATAAAGCTTACGAGGCAGGCTTTTTGCAGTCAAGGTACTTTTAGGGTCCCCCTTCATATCCAACCACTCCTTTCCATGCAGCAGCTAGGGTCTTAATTACCCCTAAAATCTCTGACACTCCACGAAGTGTGACTGCAATCAGTGAACAGATGCACAAACTGCTGGAATGGAAGGGTGTGTAAGACTTGGATATTTACTTTTTTTTTAAAAAAGGAAGCTAGGAAAAGATAAAGAAAAGAACACATGTGATCAGATACCATTAACTCTAAGGAAAGTTCTCCAGTTCCACTTTTCCAGAAAGTTCCTCCAGTGTGATCTAATCTGAGGGACATCAGGGTCATTATCAAAATAAGAAAACAGAGACTACCAGCCCAACCCTTAAAAATCTTGCCATCCATCATATCAGGTGTGAGATAGTTATATACATAGGATCAAACTTATGAATGGAATTAGTGGCTTTGGCGGATGGCATGCTCCTCCAGGAAGAGATCCCTCACTCCTACCACTCAGCACTCCTCAGAGAAGCTTTAAACATTGTTGACTCCTGGTCACTGTTAGAAATATTACTCATCAAGAATAAAGCTACAACAAAGCTATCTGAAAGGGGTTAAAGAATCCTGAGCAACAGCTTGAAAAGCTGCATAAAGCTTCAAGCAAGACACCCCCCACGTTCCCCTCTGCCATTTCAGGAAACTTGTAATGCACCTTTTCAGCCATTTGATACTAGAACAAACAATTTTAATTTGGAAGGCTGCTTTACAACTATGTTTATCAGTGTCAGCTGAAGTCAAGAAGATGCATCATTTCTGGCTTTATTTTCCTCTTCAGGGGTCTATTTTGCTGGCTGTCCCACTCAGTCTAAATATTTTCATTATACATAACTCACCCTTCTTGAAACAATAGTGTTAAAGAGTCTAGGAAGCCTCTCTCTCTTCCTCTTCTCAGACTTCCTTCTTGCATTTTTATTACAAGAGATTTTTACAAATGCCTTAGAGGGCAAATTCAGAACAGGATGTTTCTCACCCTTCTGAGATCTGAGACTAAATAATTAATTTAAAAGATTAGTCCATCCAAACAGACCATTCAGAAAACCACGACAGCATTTGCCTAGACTGCCCCAGAGCAACTCCTTGTCATGACACCTCTCTGCCATTCCTTACAGCGAAGTGCAAAGCACGAGTGATGCTCAGATGTCGATCAAGAAGCAGAGCTCTTCCTCTCAGCAGTGGTCCTCAGTGAGCTCCCATATTCTCCATGACCGTCACTGGACAGACTTTGCTCCTCGCTGCTAAGGTGCTCCTGCCTCTGTAGTCTAACACTGGGAAGAAAGCCTTTTGGGGGTGGGAAGAACTACAGAAGCTGAGGACACCAAGGCCCTTCTGTTGCTGAAGTGAAAGATAAGCAACAAAGATCACTCATGCACATCTAAAATTTACTGGTTTTCTTGTGGCAACTACACGATTCCCAATGCAATTATACATCTGGCTGAGGAGTCAGAGAAAGACTCAAAAAGGGCAATATGATGGAGTGCAGGAGGAGCAAGGAAGGAAAAAAGAAAAAGAAAACACTGAGCAAATAAACTACTGACCTCAAACTTACCACAATTTCAGAGAAGCAACAGAAGATCTAAAACTTAACTTTTACAAAAATATATTTTTCTAAGCTGATGGAGGACAACTAAGGAGTAAAGTCTGTGAGCACATAAAGTCACGGGAGAACCATACATCAATAGTGATAATCAATGCAGGGGATGAAGGGAAGGATGAAAGCAAAGAAGGGCTTTCAGTAACAGTAAGAACTATCATAGACAATCAGATATTGTTAAGTGGCTGGTAGTAACAAGGCTTTGATTTGGTGAGATACAAAGAGTGCAGAAAATAGGGTGTTTGGCCCACATAATTGCTGGATGCCTCCTGCCACATTATAATCCCTCAGCAGACAGCTCTGCCTGACACTGTTTCAGCTGCCTACTTAGCAGCATTGCCTCTACACCTGCAGAAACAGTTCAGGGTCTGCCTCCTACCAACTTTCAGTAATAAAGCCAATATTACCATCCTGATTTTTTGAAGCAATTTTAAATATTTACTGGTTAATCTTGTAGTACAGTTTGCCAGACAATTCTCCATTCCTTATGTTAAGGCTCTGAATTTTTTTTCTTCATATTATATGTATTTTAATAAATGCATGATTTAGTATTTTGCAAGCCCACACTACAAAAAGACTATTCTGGAATAAATGGTATAATTACATTTCCTACAGCGACCTTGTAATCTCTCGAGTATTTATTCTAGACTAAACAGCCTTACTCAGCTGCCCTGTGTCTGATTGTCGATGAAAGAAGCTTGTTTGACAACTGCTTCGAGCAGAAACATATTTTTTCCATGATTGCATGAAAAAGTAAAAAAACATTACCAGACCAGTATTCTGAGTACAGAGACTCATGTTAGATCGATGAGTTAATTTTGAAGCCAAACGCCAACAAAAACAATTACTATGGACATTCTGCTGTCATGGCCAGCTTTTGAGGTTAATTTAGTGGTACATATACAACTACAGCCAACTTTACATATAAGAAACTACATGGTGTGTGCAGGCTTCCTTCTTTGTTTCTTTATATATTTTCCATATTCTCTGCTTTTATAACCCTCACGAGACCTTTTACAGTTACAGAACCCACACTATACCCACAGGTGGGCGGGCAGGAAGCAAAACTCTCCGTTTCATAAGCAGTCCACTTTTAATATATTCAATTGCTAATGACCTTGACAGAAGAGCTCCATGCAAAACGCCATATACTACAGGGTGTCGTTTGAAATGTTCATAGACATTTTTGCCAGAAAGCTGATTTCTTAAACAGTAAGATTTCAGACTTACTAGAGGCTGTGCTCCTTTCCTTGATTCCCATTCAGCTGGAAAAATTGGTGCTAATCTACCTCCTCTATATTAAATTTGCATCCTTCCAAAATCCTACGATGAAACCTGTAGGATTTCTGTAGTACACTAAAGCAATACAAGACAGTTTCTACATCAAACCAAACTAAGATGGTGTACACACAGTTCTGTTTCATTGTTATGTCCTCTCTTGAAAGACACCACACTCAGCCATATTCACTATTCTAAAAAAAGTGTACCCACGTAGTACTTCTATTGTCGTTCATAGGGTTTTATTCAAATATTCATGATAAAATGAACAAAAAATACTTCACTTTGAAAGGCTGTATACAAACATACCTGTGTCTTTAAAGCAGTAATCACTTCTTACCTGCCGATTCTCATTCATTAGGTGCCTGACTCAAAATGCATTGCAGCCAACAGAAATCTTTACTGAGGATCAGGCCCTGCAATAGGAGACACTGGGAAATTCAGACCATATGCCTTGGTAGCCAAGAGAATTTCTGCAAGGAGTGCAGCCCTCTACATGCTCTCCAAAGCAAGACAAGCTTTCTTTGCTCTTACTCAATCTTTTGACTCTGACTACTGAGCTTATTGAGAAACTATATTCTATTCAAAGGAGCAGAATGAATTCAGTGTTCAAAATCAATGGGCCAAAGCAGATCAAATAAGCCCTTCATTTGTGGCTTTTCTCCTTTTCCAAGATTCAAGAAATATCTGCATACCCCAGTGACAAAGAGAGCAGATGTGAAAAATCACCTGCTACAACTTTTAAAGCCCAGCGGTCCTGTCACCCATTCAAAATCAATTCTCAGTTATTTCACTGTCTTGAACCCAACACTGACACTGACAGGGTTTTAGCAAAAACTAATCCAGCCAAAGACTAGATCAACTATGGTTTAAGAATAGTTTGGAGACCATCCCTACTACTGCCTCCCTTAAAAAAAAAAAAAAAAAAAAAAAAAAAAAACAAAACAAAACAAAAAAACCCACTATGACTGACAGCAAAGAAGTTACACGAGTCATTTCTAGATTAAGTGCCAGAACTCTACATGTGTTTCAAATTACACTACAACATTGTACAACAAAGAAATATGCAGAAATTTTCCACTTGAAATAAAGGTTAAAAATCAAATGCTAACAAAGCTCTAACAGATATGAAATCCAACCTCCTCATCTTAATTCGAAATTCAAAATGACTGAGCTGTCCTACACTAGGAAAAAAAAGGAATGAATCAATTCAGTTCGTTATAAAAGCACAGTGGGCTAAACCACGTTCGTTGCGTGTACAGACTGCCACAGGAGTCTGATTTTACTTCAGTACTTACCCTCAACTCTTAAAATGACATTTTGCTTAGATTTAACTTTTAAATTATCAAAGTATATTACCTATCCTCATTAGATTACTGTTCACCACTGAATTTTATTTTTGCCTCATATTTAAACAAAACACTAATTAACTGGAGTGCCCCTAACAATGTGGTTATACATGAAAACAAGTTGATAGATCAAAGGGAAGTCACATTTTTCCCTAAAGAAAAGCAAAGATTTTCAGAGCAAACTCAATTTTTTATATACATGTGTATATACTCAGGATGTATCTCTCCAGACAAAGTTAAGTAGGCAAACACAATTTTATTTTAAGCAGCCCAGGCTTGACTTGATTACAAGGTCTGCACAAAAGTTCTCTGTTAAGGCAGAGGATTTTTAAGTGGAGTGCAAACAGATATTTTTAATCTTACTTGTAAATTACCCTATTTTGTGAGAATGGTGAGAATAGGACTGGCGCTGTGTTAAGAGTACGATCCACTTTGGATTACAAGAGACTGTTTCTAAATTTTGAGACATGAAGTTCACACATCTTTACCCAAAATGTTAATCACATAAGCAGATTTTCGATTTATCGTCAGTTTTTAAGTAGCTGGTGTATGGCTCTTCCACAGCTGTAAATACTTGGTGTGAGAATGCTGTGTGGCCGTTCCTGCTAGCTGTACATACTTACAATTAGTGCCAAGAATGTCTTTACATTTTTCAGGACCTCAAACAAACATCATTTTGATCCTGAGGGTTCTTTTCGTTTTGGTTTTTTTTAAATCAAAACTACATAACAAACATACATTTTTAAAACAACAAACTACTTTCCATCCCCATCCTGTTTTGGTCTTTCACTACTTGGCATGACAGAGTTTGTTATATTTTTCATTTCTTTTGTTTTGCAGTAAGAAATATCCAGACCTCCAACCACACAAATTCAGTGTGCTCAGCTAAAACATTAGGAAAAAAACAAAAACAAAACCAAAACAAACAAACAAACAAACAAAAAAAAACCCAAAAAAAACCCAGGCCTTTTTTGCCCCTCTTAGAAAACCTCAAAGTAAAGTAACGGCAGTGAGTACCCAAGCATCCAGGCGCTCGTGCTCTTTCTCAACCGCACAGCTCCTCTCCTCGAAAGCCATGGTAGGTCACACAGCCTTGCAAGGACTTTGGCAGTTCAACAGATTTGGACCAATTTGAACCAAAAGATGATGCTCCCCACTTTACCCAAACCACACCAACCTAACCGCTTCTGGTGATGGCAAAAGTGCCAGCAGGGCCTTTGAGAAGACATAGCTCTCTAAACACAACCGCCATCAGCAGGTTGCCTTCAACCCTACCCAGAAACCAACAATTTCCCAATGCATGTCACTGGACACTTCAGTAATTTAGAGAAATGGGCAAGTCACACAGACCCAGGACTACTAGTCATCATGGAGGGACAAGCACCTGTAGAGCCTGCCTCCAGGACGGGTACGTTACCGTGATCCGAGACCCCGCTGTTCTCCAAGGACACCACCGCAGGTTTGGGAGATGCTCTCGTACTACATATCTTCTCCCCTTCTTCAAGTCACGTTTGCATTTGACAGCCGAGACAGGCGTGAGCTGGTCTTCACAGCCTGAACACTCAAAGTGACCTTTATCACCCAGATCAAGCCATCACCAACCTGGCATGTTCAGTCTGTATTCATGGGACCATCAGCCACTGAGACTTCCTTGCCGTAACCCCACAGACATGTAGTCAAGGGAACTTCTATCAAAGGCTGGCTCTCAGAAAGCTTCACTCCCCCTGCCCTAAGGTTAAATACTGTCTACAAGTTAGTGTAATACATGTTGCTCCCAGAAAGCCATGTAATTCAGGATTATTGCCTATAGTTCATTACTTCCAGAAAATCGTCCTCCATTAAAAAAAATTGGGGGAGGGCTCCTGAAGGACACAAACCCCTACACATTATACCAATCATGTGTGTTGGTAAAAAAATTTTAAAAAAAAAAAAAAAAAAAAATCTATTTCTTCATTATTCTCAGACTTCCAACACAATAGCAAGAAATGCATTATAAGGATGTTAATGCTTTTCTGCACTACACAGAAAAAAAGAAAATTTACAGCCCCAAGAAAAACTGAAAACAAATTTATAAGAGCAGTTTGAACATAAATTTCCTTTTTTGCAAAACATGCAAAACGCACACAGAAGAGCAGTGGGACGATGCAGAATCAAGTTTATTGGACTGCATGCAAAGTTTTTTGTAAAGCCTAATAAGCAAGTAATACAAGTCATCTTAAAAAGCAATTTTTTTAAAATTATAAAAGATCCCTAACGAATGTTCTAAATGATCCCTTAAGGATTCACCCTTTTTCTTGCTCTTTGCTAGAAACCTTCTTGTCAGCTGTCTCCTTCATTACAGCAGTTTACTAAGAAAGAAAAGCGACACTGATGCTGAAACCTAAAGTGAGTCTTGCAGAATGCAAGAGGTTAAGATGTGAATATTCAAAAAGCCCATTCTACTGTTTTGAAGATAATAAACTATATCTTTAAAAAAAAAGTCAATAAACTATGCTACCAGAAGTGAATTCAAAGTCTCCAGGTTGGCAGTATCTTTGCAATAATTCTGGCTCCAGAAACTCAGATGATAACAGCCTGCACATATGAGGGAGCTATTTAGCAGCAATAAATAGCCAGACTGCAAAATTATTAACAAGAATATGAAGAGAGGGAGAAACAAAAAACAAAAAAAATCAAATAATTTTGGATTTCACCTGTCCTTGTATGAATGCAAATGAAGAGGAAACGAAAAATATTTACAGGGGTGGATAAGTTGTGCCCAGCTCTTCTGCCTCACCCAGGCAGCTGTATGCAGCTGCCTGAAAAAACCCAAAGCAGGGACCCAGGCACATTAGTTAAGCATTCATCATCAACAGGAAATGCGCATGAGTTCATATAAACACAGAAACACAAATATATAAACGAATAGCCTTGCATGGTTTAAGGTATTTCAGACACCACATGGAATAGGGTGAGAGTTGCACTGGCTGGGAACCCACAGCATATCGATGTATTTGTTTTGGAATCGCAAACAGCCTCAGGACTCAGAAGAACTCTCCTGGTGGGCACCACCGACCCACCCACGCGCCTCCCCTTGCTACCACAGCCACCCAGCACCCCTGCCGCCCTTAACTCTTCCATCACCCCCAGAGCCAAGCCGAACGACCCTGGCTGTTCACGCTCGGAGGAGTAAAGTGACACGCGTGTCAAAGCGTCTCCAAGAAAAGACTGCGAGTGTTGTTTGCAAACCCTGCTGCAAATACGCTCACACAGCGACGTTGCAACGCAACTGCAGTGTTTAAAGGATTTTGTTTTGCAAAGTGTTGGGTTGCCTTCGAACCGGTGTCACAGGCAATCAGATGGGACGGACGCGGATCGCACAGGGCTCCTGCCGGATCTGGACAGCAGCACTCACCTTACAGGGGCACAGGCAAAGGGACAGGGACTGGGAATCCTCCCTGCACAAGTCATCTTTTTCGCCCCCCAGGCATTTTCATTTGTGATGAGGCTTAGGGCTGAGAGGGCCTCAAAGTTCCCCTCGCAGGGGAGGTCCCTCACAGCTGTGCTCCATCCAAACAGGTGGTGAAGGCTGAGTCTGGCTCTGCCCAAGTTTAAACTGCTAATTAATATTTGGTCTCAGAAGCTTGATATCAGACAATAAAAATTACAGGCAGCAGGAGGACACAGAAACAATAAAAAGGGAGACAACCTCAATTCCAGACAGCCTTGAATTTTCTGAAACACCATTAAGTTGCTTATTTACTTTAAAAAGTCTATCTACCTCTATCATTTTCTCGATGAGATACAATTTCTCCTGTGCCAGTGAACTAGATGGGATTCCTGTTTGGATTTCAGTGGTCTCTGAAACTGCATACTAACGTGTCTCAACTTTGTTCAGTACTTTGTGGCTTCAGTTTTCCCAACTTGCACGGTCAAAAGTAAACTGTTATTTTTTTAAATTCTTTCTTGCCTTGCCAGTCTGCACATACATTCTGCCACGTAGTTTTCCAGCCACTGTAAGCAATTGTGACCTTGAAAGTTAGGCCACGACGAGTTGGGTGACACTCACTATCCCAGTAGCTGTATGTTTTCAGGTGGCATTTCGGCTACAAACATTTCTCTAGAGAGCAAACACGTCACTTTTGGACTTCCCAGCCTCCATTACCCGGGCACAGCAGGCTCTCAAACTCCCTTCCAAACATGGCTGCACACCACGATGCCGCCAAGCTGCTGGACCAGCCCTGCATTATATTTTTTGACAAACTTAAGCTCTGTGCTTCATTTCTCACAAGCGCAGTTTGACTGTAGACAGCAGTCGACAAGTAAATCTACCCTTTTCCATGGCAAACAGCCCAACTTTAATATTTTTACTGGCTTACAGCTGGGTAAATTAAGCCCCAGATTTTTATTTATTTATTTTTTAATACCGTGCAACTGAAAATGAACAGCTACTTCACTACGACTGCCAAGGACAACCTTAAAAACACTAATGCAATCCAGTCCAGCTCTCAATAGATCTATAAAGGCTAGAGGACCAAAAATTTCAGCTTATCCACCCAAACAAAATGTTGGTTGGGCAGGAAGTCTAATATTTCGTTAAGATCCTTTAAAAAAAAATTTTTTTAAAAAGAGAAAAAAAAACCCAAACTCTACATGCTGGCAAAGTGAAGATGGTAACAGTCCCAACTATAATGCCATGAAATGGGAATTAAAACTTGCTGTGTTACTTACCCCAGCCTTCCCAGCATTTCAAGCTCTGGAACTTGTGGTCCGTATGTCTCCACTTGCAGAGGCTGATACTCATACAAAGCTTCTTCTAGCTTTTGAATCGGAGCTAGTGAAATATGCTGACCCTATTAAAAAAACAAACAAACAAACAAACAAACAAGACAATTCTACATAGCAGGTCAAGGTTTTGGTCTGACTTTTTTTTAATGCAATGCAAGAACAAGTTTATACCATTAAGCTGGTCTGGACAAAGACCATCCCATTAGGAACATATTGTCTATTATATCACTCATTTCTTCATGATTTAAATTTTTTACTGGGATCTACAGTTTGGAAGTAATGTTTCATTAGCTATAACTGTTTGGACAAGGTATGAAGGAACGAGGAAAGTTTTACTGAAGGCAGGCTTACCATTAGAGAGTGCAGCTGCTTCCAGTGTCACTAGTAAAATTATTATTAGGTAAAAATTTCGTTTATCAGAACTAGTATCAAACAAATGTCTCTGAGCAACCCTATTTGATTCTGTAATCAATTATTTCCTGAAAGCCCTAATTAGAAAGGGAAGCCGCTTTCATTTCTCTCTGCAGGCTTTGTAAGCTCCCATATATAATGGCTCTCAAGATAGACTTTTACAGCGCAATACAATTAATTCATTCAGCAAATTCCCATTTGTTTCATAACTAAAAATATAGAAACACACAAACATAAAACTTTCATTCCAGATGGTACTTTTGCAAGCCCTTCAGACCACTGAGAAACAGCTAGACATTCCCTCCCCAACCCCCCAGTCCCTATCACTCTGAGCACTCACAAAACAGGAGACTTGTGGCTGGAAAGGAGGGGTCAGGAGGATATGAGATAGAGCCAAAGTTAACAGATGTTGCTGCGTGACATTCTACACTGATTTGTTGATCTTTCACACAGTTTCAATTTTCTACTGTATTCTATGGTGCTCACAAAAATTAGCAGCAGCAGCAAAAAGACAGCACTATGAGCTCCCCCAAAACAGCCTGGCTTCCCCTGTAGAAATTGAGCTTCACATCTGCAAAACGCAGGAATTTAGGAAAGTAGTAGTATTGTTTTTGTAGACATTTTGTCTGCAACAGGAGATCGGAAGCTTTCCACGGTGTAATGCCGTGTATAACCCTGTCTCCCACTGGTGATCATTTACTGAGCTTCACTTCCCTGGGGCCACTCATGTAAGCATCTACTCCCTCAAGTAGAAACTAAAGGCTCCTAACATGGGACACTGTGTTAAAATTAACTAAAGTGAAAAAAAAAAAAAAACCAAAAAAAAGTCAGTAGAAGGGGAAAGCTGTTAATTAAATTTGTGGTTGAGGACAGTGACCTTTCTGAATTTGGAGCATGGATATTTTTGTTTAGAGAGTTGCAGAAAATAGCTAAGAAAATTGAAGACGTAAGTCCTTGAGAAGTTCTATCATGGATCTAGGCTGATCTCTATGGGAATATCAGCAGCTCAGGTTTTCCATTGAAACAGCTCTGTGTGTGTGATGAGAACAGATAGTTCTGGCCTTTTTCTGCACTGCCCAGGAGCCTGGTGGGGCTGCTGCTAGCACTGTTATGGTGACAGTCTCCTGAAGGCGAAACATGGTGAATAAAGTTCTCAAGTCAGCCATGAGTCACTCCAACTTTCATAGTTAGCACACTGTTATTTCTGGGCCACAAACTATTGCTGCAACATTAAAAGCAGGCAACCACAAATTAAAAAAAAAAAAGTAGGAAAAGAAAGGTTAAAAATTCAGCTCTAATGCTACTTCATGATATTTTAAGATACAAATGCAAGGTCTTTTTATATTGCTAGACATTGGCAATCTACAAACAATTCTAATTCATGAAAATATTATACTTTTTAACTACATTTATATGGGCATGCTAGACCCATTGTAAGAGATTAATATTTAAGTAAGACCTTTAGATTTAAATTTTTAACAATATTTGTGTGTCTAACTAAACTGAAAGACATACCAGTATTTTACATGTATACACACTCATCTGGTGAGTGAAAAGTCTCAGACTTTCCAAATCCAGAGCAATGTCGTTCCAGCCATAGAAAAGAAAGTTCAGTTTCAGGCAAAGATCAAAACCATGATAAGTATTTTGGGAAATTACTTGTGTATGGAAAAAGGAAGCAGCTCAGATTGCAGGAGCCACATCTCTGGAGGGCATCACCAGAACAGCTGCTCGCTGTTAGTGGAGTTGCCACTGGTGCATTCCTAACACTTTTTTAACGAGAGCGACTTCTGCCGACATTGGCCAAGAGACACAGGAAGGCTCCCGACAAATGGACCGGGCACATAACAAGCCTCTTTCTTACGCTGCTACAGATGCCCACCTCTGGGGAATCCTGGGAGGATAGGAGGAAAATGTTTCGTTTGTCTTCCTTTCTTTGTGGGGTTCCCAAGGTGCCAGAAGTCAGAAGGAATCACGATGGTCATTTACTGTCAGATGGTCAACCAGTAACTGCAAGGGAGCTATGCCTAACGGTGGGGAGGCTGACTGGTAAGCACGCCAGCTGTATGGTGGGCACTGGTGTATGTGTCGTGGGGAAGCCACCGAGCCACGCCAGGACCTTTCTGTGAAGTGCAGTATTGCAAAAACAACACACTGTGGTGGCCCAGAGAGCAGAAGTAGAACATCAGAAGAGGAGCAGCATATAGAAACTGTCCATCCTTGAACTGGTCTGACCTCATGTCCAGCACAGGCCAGGACATTCTGTGTTCCTGTACAAAGCCCAAGGACAGGCAGTTCAGCCAAAGCACCTTCTTTTGAAAGGTGTCCAATTTAGACTTAAAGATTTCACATCATAAAGGTCCAGGCACATCCCCTAGGTATGTTGTTCCAATAGTTAATTATCTTCACCATTAAATATTGGCAGCTCATTTCTGGTTCATCAAGATCAGTTTCAAAGTGCTGGCTCTCTCCTACGTCTTTCTCACCTATATACTGGGCCAAGGTGCAAGCATTAGGAACCAGTACATACTTTTGCATGGCAAAACCGACTGCTTTGGTTTATGTCCAGCCAGCAGATCTGCACCTCAAGGAGATTGTGCAGCTGTATGACACAGCTCATTTGTTTTCATTTCCCAAAATCACAACTTTAGCTGATGGGCTTTGGCAACATAGATTACATTCCACTTAGCAACGGGGGGGGGGGGGGGGGGGGGGGGGGGGGGAACAAAACAAAACAAAAAACCAAAAGAAAGAAAGAAAAAAAAAAACACCACCAAAAAAACCACACAACCTGCTGTTGTTCCTGCCCTGTAGCTGTCTGGCCTTTAGGTAAAGGCCTTTTCCTATAAACTGGATTTTAGCCTGCCTTGATTTTGGAAGGGGTTAGATGGAAGCATAAGAGTTACAATATACATTCCCATCTGAAAGGGGCTGAAGCCTGGTCAAGCCCTACAACCACATCAGCTCTGTAGGTGGTTTGGATATGACTGGGCTGTACCTACACTGCTGACTCCTTGCAATGCATGTACAGTGACATGGCCACGCAGGCTCCTGAGCTCACGGGCTTCCAACTTGTTCAACCCCACACAGATTACGCTGCGGTCACAACACAGGGTACGGCACAGATTGGTGCAAAAAGGCTGGGATAGGAAAACAATGAAAACTTAGCAGTGAAAAGTTTTGCCTTTCCTCTTTTCACTGATGTTGTGATAAGGTACATTTACAAAAAATCTCGTTGAAGTTAAAAGGCTCAATTTGAGCAATATTACCTCAGTTAAAAGCCATATGACCAGCAGCATCTCAGTTTTATGTCTCTGTCCTGAGCAGTCCCTAGCCACTTCATAAAAGACTGGTATAAAAGGGAAGATGTTGTGTAATTTCAGAGACATCACAACAGACAATAACTGTTACTTAGGACTTACACAGCACTTTTACAGATCCAGAAACCATTTCACATCTATGAGGTAAGACTTTTAAATTTCCTGTATTCCACCTAGACAGCCAGCCTTACCTCTTTCCAGCATTAGGAGGCATTTAACAGCATGCTAAAACCAAAATGAAAGCAGCGGGTCCAAGATCCTGCTTTTGCATTGCTTTCTCCTGACAAACCTAAGATCTGACGTTGTGGTCATGGGTAAGTATTTCTAATTCCCCTTGGATGCTGTAATGTTTGTGTAAAAGAAGCTGACAGTATCCAAATGGGAGATAGAAAAAGGCTTCCAAGAACACAGACAACAGATTTTCCTGCCTCCTCTCCCTCCCACCCCTATCTTTGTGGCACAGAAGTTTTTTCTCTGGGATTATTTTAGGCACCCTAGCTGTCTATTACATTTTGGAATGTATGGAACCACAAAACACAATGCTAATTAGAAGGAAGGCATTTGCTTATCCTTATGACTTTGTTTATGTAAAAGACTGCACAGCAATGGATTTGTGAGCAACTGACTTTCCATTCATGTACTGTATGGTTTTTAGATGAAAGACAAGATTAAATTGGGAGTGGGGGTAAAATAATGTCTTTGCATTACAAATAAAATTGACTGGATGATTTACTTTTCACTATCCTAGATACAGTGTTTGAGGCATCTCTCAGTTTAAATAATAAGAAACAAAAGTAGTAGCCAATTTTTGTTTCAGACTGTGATATGATATGGCATTAAGAAAAAAAAAAAAAGCCATGGATTATATACAGAGAAGAGCTGCCCTTGCAGTGACAAGGAGCTTATTTTAAACAAAAAACAATGTCCTATCAGAGCATCAAAATTATAGTGCATTAGCACACCTTTCACACAGGGGCTTGGGGAGGGACTCTTGGCAAATGCCAGGTATATCAGTATTTGCCTGCTAGCAGAAAGAGGTTACTTTAGCACACAGAGTCCAGAAGTATCAGCTTAAGGTGCAGCGTTCACACTTTTTCCCATCCTGTCGCCTCTTCCCTTCCCTGTCTCCAAAATGACACTGCCTTCCTTCACCTCCTTCCCTCGGCAGCAAAAAGAAATAACAACTGACAGTCTTCTCAGAAATCTCTCAAGTGCCAAGGAGGAGGAGAAAGGAGACTGACACCAAAAATGTACTAGTAGGGGAAAGAGGAGGAACAGCTATGCCACAAAAACATCCCCAGGCAAGAGACAGAAGCCAGAGATTGGGGTCAGTAAAACTTGCCCAGACAAAGCATGTTTCTGTACTAGAAGCGGCTGGACTAGATGATGCAGCCAATCTTTTTGCTTTTTTAATTTCTCTCTGCTTAGTAACTTACTCAGGTCTGATATCACCACACTACCAGAACACAGCAAACGCCAGATAACAGAAATAGTAATATTTATGTGGTACATCTCATTAAGTCAGTTTGCAGCAATGTTATTTTTATTTTAACTCTTTTCACCATCAGGTCGCTCTCCCCAGCCTAGTGTAAGGAGCGCACGGCTAGTCAAAAAGAAACCGAGCACTGTGGGATGCCAGGGCATGACACTGCTAAAACACATCCTAAGCATCACTTCGATTGTATGTGGCACGACGGAAAGGCTAACAAAGACCCTTTTTGATACACCATCATCTGAGTGTGTAATCATCCAAATGCTTTCAAGTGAATGTTAAAATAAAACTATAAATTCCTTGAATTTTTCAGTATAAACAGTCTTAGGAAACTATTTTACTGTTAAGCTCACAACAGAATTCAGGTTTTAGAAAGATTTCATGTTAACAGAATTTCTTACAGAACGATATTAATGCAAATATCTCAGGCAACGTGGTCTGAGCCAAAAGCTGGATTGTTCTGGGTTTTTTTTTCTCCAGTTTCCACCCTCCCAATTCACTATTGACAAATCCATGTCAGCAACGCTAATATGTCTTTCTGATTCTGATTAACTACTTACTTTGATTACAGTAATACTCAGGAAAAGCAGAATGAAACTGATAGATTTGGAGGGCTCAGTTAATATTATTTTAACCTTTACCCTCCCTGTCTTCCACAGCTTTTTTAAACAAACATGAAGAATGTCAAACTAAAATGCATAATACCATTCCTTAGCCTAGAATTCCTATGCCAGTGAGGCTTTTCCAAAGACTTAAATATCTGAAACCAACTCCTCGCTCTTCTACTCTTGAAAACCAACAATAAATCTAATTTCTTTACTCAGTTATGAAAAGTGCTATGGGGATATCCCAGTAGTGAAACAGAAAGAGAACAAATGATCTGACAGAAACCAACAAAATCAACGTAAGTTCTCCTGTTGATCTCAACAACAGAATCTGACCACAGGTGGCAAGACAAGAGATATAAGATTGCCGCCACCCCCCCTTCTCTCTGGGGTAGAAGATTTCAGATACCTAGTAACAATCTGACTAAATTTAGACCTTTTTTTTTTTCCCCCTCCACAGTAACTTAATTTGATTTTTGAACGCCAAAACAGATCTAAAAGACGTGCTTTCTTTAGGAATGGCAGAAATAAAGCAAGAGATCAAAAGCACTGAAGAAGCTATTAACAGTCACATGTGTGTGATTTGTTACACACAAACAGGCACCTGGGAAATTAACCACGGAGCAACATGGGCTAAATCACACCATCAGTTCTAGCTGACTCCAAAATTCTCCTTTACACTTTTCTGATGTAAGTAATTACCTGACAAGACTTATCTTTAAGGTCCTGCCAAAAAGCCCCACTTCTCTAATCTCTCAGAAGAAAGGCCATGTCCATCTAACATGCCGAAATACAATTCTTCTGGGTCACTGCCAGTACCAGGATTTAGTAACTACCCTCTTCACAGAAAAGCCTGCTACCCTTTCTTCACATCAATGGACGCAGCGCCTGTTTGGTACTGTCCTCTCCAGTGCTGGCTGCTGGAGCCCAGTTAGGATTCAGGGGATAGTCTGGATGTTTGCTGTAACAAGTCACTCGCTTGTTTTCAGCGGAGACTCCGGAGTTCTGGCAGGAACTGCCAAGCTTTCCTCAAAATCTCCGGCACTGTTCAAAGGACAGCCTGGTACACAAGAGAGCATCATTTTTTGAAACAAAGAATTAAAACACAACAGCACTTTCATGTAACTAATAAGCCCACAGGTCACCCTCCTGGTTTTCAGTACTCATTTCTCAATCTTGTTCCCAACTCGGTCTCAGCTCCTAAGCGCTTATTCGCTTTTGTACAATCCACCATGCTGTACACAGAAGTTGAACTGCTTCTGCACCTTTTGCTCTGGTTCCCAGGACCTCTACCGTGCAGGCAGTATCTGGCCACTTTCCGCTCGATTGAAGAGCCACGCCATGAACTGGCTGTGGTGTGGTATTCGGACACACCGGGACTGCCAATTGCATTTGCAAACCTCAGTATCGGCTCACACGTTCTTTTTCCTACTGTGGCTTTGACAGGGCTCAACATGGCCCTTCTCAGGGTACAACCACAGGTTCTTCCCATTTCCTAGAGACACCGTTTCACTACAGGTGACTCAAAGTCGATGTTCTCTTCAGTTTGTTATACCAATTCCCAATGTGCTATGGTAGTAATACAGCATTAAGCAGAATTAAGGAAACTTTTACTGCATCTCTACCATCAGACTTCTGGAGCGTTGATCATTTTGATTTGGCTATCAACAAAGCACAAGCTCTGCAGTAGCCAGTCTAATTACAGGATTAAAGGCTTTAATATTGTTTTAAATACCCACATTAAGGGCCTAATTTTTCAAGGGATGTGAAGTAGAAATCAATTTGACAAATGCCACTTTATGTATCATGCCGCATAACGTTAAGAGAGGGACAGACAGCCCAGCGGAGGTCAGAGCACAGCAATAGCTGCTCATCGCTCACCGACCAGCGACAATTGTTTCAGTCTTGGTACAGCTGAATCTACCGGTGTTCCTACTTTGTTGCAGTAAAGCTGAGTGTTACACTGATATGATCTCTCCATTATGCAAGAAAATTATTCAGGATTTCCTGGAGAACAGTGGAACCTGCAAAAATTAGCTGCTTTATTAGTAGAACAGAAGCTCATGAAGAACCGTACATCACTGCACTCCACTAACTGCTCTTTCCTGCAATCCTCTAAAGCAGCTTCCCCCATCCAAATAGCCACAGCTATACAATATTGTTTTTAAGGGATGTAGAGTCTGATGGATGATTTAAAAAGAAAAACTGCTTAAAATAACAAAACTGAACAGAAAGCTGACCTCAGTCTGTAGAAGATGAGAAACTGTGTGTGTGTGTGAGTGAAAGTCAGACATATTCCCTGTTTTACTGAGCATACAGCCTAGACCCAGATAAATGTTGATAAAGATGCAGAACATCCCATTCAGCATGGCTTATGTCTGCCTGATAAAGAGAAGAAATAAAGTGAGATTCCTTGAATAGCTAGATTTTAAGGAGGGACTGCTAAAGGTTGATAAAGGTCTGGCAAAAGAAAGCAGGGAAGTTTTTATGGCAATGGGGACCAAAAAAAAGGAATAAAATATGAAGAAAAGGACAATAAAGGCAGGTGAAAGGAAAAGCATGAATAGAATAGGAAAAACAGGAAGAGAGAACAGCAGAGTCAATTATTAGAAACAGGCAAGAAGATAAAAAGGAGGAATTTAGAAAAACTGAAGTTTAAAGTAAAAAAATTAAGAAAGTGTCATTCAGGCATTAGCAGTACGTCATACATCTTCACAACATTTGTGGACTGCATTTACTACAAATTTTAAATGAAAACTGAAACCCGTTAGCAATATATTTACAAATTACTACTCAACATAAAGTGGAAAGTAGTTTATTTCTAGCCTTTTTTTCCTCATTTGCATGCAGAGCACGCAAATAGACTTTAGCCAATTATTCTGGGGACAAGAAGAGACACACTGCAAACATAACACACAGTTCACGGCACTGCTTTGAAAATGCACGTTAATTTTGTCACACTAAACAAAAAAAACTCCCTGGGGCAGAAGCAACTGCATTTTAATCTGCAGAAAACATACTCTTTTGTCCTTCCAGAGATGTTTAGTTTCTTACTGTGCAAGTTTCCATCTATGTTTAAGTGCATATATCAAAATGATGCTTAAATCTGAACCACAGACACACGACAGCTTTTAAAGTTGTGTATACTTCCAACGGCACCTCAATTTTAGCAGTACTTTGGACAGGATTCACAGAACTTCACAGGATCAGAAAGTCTATTTGTAAGCCTTGGCTGATCCTGAGAGTGTTGCAGAAAGAGTCCCTCCACATACCTAAGAATTACCATTGCCTACTGCATTGCTCTGGTTTCAGTGACTATGGCTTTTTAACTCCATGAAGCACAATAACCAGAAACATCTAAGGCATCTTTAGTACAAAGAAAAAGGAATGGTTCCTGCCATGAAAAATCTACAATCTCACTTCAAGAAAATAGGAGCTGGTAGCAAAACAGTAGTACAACCACACAGTAATTTCACTTAGTCCTATTTATCTATTTATAAAATAAAGAGATGCCTCATCTGTTTTACCTTGTTCACTGGCTCCTTCGTCAACCCTTTTGCTAAAACACTTCTATTCAAATAAAAAAAAAGCAAGCGTCACCACAGATTCTGAAAGAGGAGACTGCTGTGAAAACAACTGCAGCACAAACATCAGATTTCCAGCAAGAGAGAAGCTGTCTGAGTACTTCCTGCTATAGGCTTACAACAAGACAGTTTTGCCTTAAAAACCAACTTCCATTGTAGAAAGTAAGATTACTATATGCTCTGACATATGTACTGGATGAACCCACACCAGCAGAATGCCCTGAAACGTAATAATACACAACATGGGGAAAGAAATCACTCAAATGCCGCGTGCTGAAGATCGGGGCTTATACTGACATCGCATGCCATAGCTACTTACTGCTTCTTGGGAAACAACACAAACAAGCTGTAATCCAAGAAAAAGGAAGCCCAAAGAACAAGTATTAAGAACATTTGTTAATCAAAGGACTAAACATATAGGAAGGTTTTCATTTCTTTGACTTTCATATATTATTTCCATACAGTAAAATATGTACTAAGCACTCCACAGATGATGCAAATGTCTTACCCTGGCTCAGGGCAGCTGCTGCTCTGACAAACAAACCACAATGAGCTGATCATTTGAATTCCCTTAAAACTCATAATGTTGCACCAAATAAAGCAAAGTAGAGTGTACTATACAGTTTAACAAGCCATGCCTAACATCTTTGTGCACTTAAAAACCATAATTTAATTAACTTTACCTGTAAGCTTGCGGGGAGCATGAGGGAGGAAAAAGAATATTAAAATACAAACTCATATTCTCCTCAAGTCTGAAAATAGTTCAGGGTCCAAACCCCTATACAAGATGTAATAAAAATAGTTTGGTTTCTGGTAGCAATAACAAAAATGAGGGCAAGATTAATTCTTACACTTTTATGGCAAACAATCTAAAGCAGATGTTCGAGAATAAAAGCGAGATGTCAAAGTAGTTAATAAGTGCTTTTCAAAAGCAAACACAACAAGACAACTTGCAGCTTTATGTGCTTATATAAAACGCTAAATCATCTCAGTCAGCTGCCACCCTTAGCCCTTCTCTATTCTATGAAGCTCCACAATTAGCAAAAATGTTATATTCAAGTCTAAACTACCACAGATCAGTGTCTCCTGAACGAAAGCACATGCAAGTGGGTTTTGCTGATTAGAGATCAGCTGCTGAATCTGGGCCCTTAAGAACAGAAATACATTTCCATGGTTTGAATATCCAGGATCTCTGGAATAAAGTCCCAGTCTTTAAGAGACAGAGCATATTTTAAAGATATCTAAAAAAAGTTCAGACTGTATTTACATTTCCGCTAGAATACTGCAGTTTTGAGACAGAGATCAAACTTCACATTATAAGGTCAAAACCAACATAAGCATTCCTTAGAATCAGACTTCAAATAGATATTTGAAGTTATCCACACTTTCTTGTTTGCGAGTTCAAAGAATTGCTGATCATAAAGCAAACCTGAAGATATTAAATCTTCTGAGTACAAATTTCACAAAAGACAATGTGTGCATGCAGGAGAATTGAGTCCTTCGTTTAATATGGCAAAAGTTTGTAGAAGGTAACCATAAGCACACCCTTTCCAAATGAAACTAGCTTTTATTGTGAACGCAAAAGACACTGTGTTAACTTAAAGCACCGTTCACTTAGATGTGCTTTCCAAAAGGCCTTAAGCAGGATTATACTGATTTAAATAAAGTAAATTAGGCAAGTTTTTGCACTCGAGCTTCCCACACAAATAGGATTTGCCAAGCCTTTTGAGTCTAATCAGTGGTACAATCATACAGGTATACAAGAGACTGACTCAGCGCGCGCACACACACACACACACACACTTCTAGACTCACCAGCGAGAGCCGATTTTTGTCTGACCACAGAGAATTACCTCCTAAGCCGGTCAGTCCAAGTCTCCATCTACCTGGAAGCCATCCATCCAGCAACACTGGGCTACTGTGCATCGCCGTTCCACTTCATTACATGAAACACAAACCCGTTGCTACAGGCATTGGGGTAACTGATACTGTATCACTGAAGTCAATGGTAGCAAATCAGAAACTCTAGAGTACATACGAATAATAATAGGTTTTTGTGTTTCCTTTCCCAAGTGCTGACTGTTTGGAGGGGTATTTCCCCCACCACCACTGCTGGACTATAATCACATTAATTTCATCGTGCCAAGGCAAGCTGTTCAAGAAGCTTTCGCAGCACGTTTGGCTTAATAATCCAGGGTGGGGTTCTGGGGTTTTGTTTTGAACTGTCCAAGATTGGACAAGAAAAAGAAAACGAAGGTAATATGTGTAACTGTCAGGAAAATTACATTTACAGCAAAAGATGGCAAGGCCGTATCTAAAAGCTTTAACAAACAACCAAGCCCTTTAAATGACCAGCAGCCTAAATCACTTTGCCCTATTTCTGGGCATAAACTTTTATCAACTGGTAATATAGTGAGAAAACCAGGTTTTCTCCTTTGGTTTCACATTAATCTTGGGTCACAGTTAAAACACGACACTGCATCAACTTTCCTCTCCCCCATTTCCTTCTCACAGCCGTTGCTGTGTCGGCTGAAGCATTCATTCCTAGGATTGAGCATTGATAGCCAGTGTGTCTAAGAGAGCTACAAGGAAAAAAAGCCTGCCAAAGCCTAAAAGCAGCTCACCTTATGAAATCACCTAACCCCCAGCCTCAGCTCCTCCAGCAGCTATGCCAGTCCGCTCCAGGGCATTAGCAGAAGTAGGGAGTTGCAGTGACTCTTTGCTGCTAACAAGTCAAGGAAATTCAGACTTTGTTTAACCTTTCATATCTTAGATTCAGACCAATACTAAAAGGCAACCCTCGAGAGCTACAAAGAGCACTCTAATTCATACCAGTAGTTGAGTCACAGCAAACCAGCAGCCCAGCCAGGATAATGCATTGCTGAATATACCTACATTTGTTTCTGTAAAGGGCTACAGTTTGCTTTTAATTATTCACAATGCTTTGTAATCTACTTGGATGCGTATATTGTACATACACACAGCAGATTTAGTTTTTTAAAAAATAACCAAGTCTCAGTAATTAGAGAGCCGATTGTAGTGCTGATTGCAGCTGATTGCTGATAGTATTTAACAGATACTATCTTTGAACATTTTGCAAGACCCTGTAATGCCCCAATCCTGTGCAGATTGACACACGGGATTCATCTAAAGGCGTATCAAGCTAACAAAGCTATTTGCTATCAGGAAGCATTATTATACGCTTACTTGGGGCTCAGATCCAGATTCAGCTCAGAAAACTACAAATGATTCAGCTTTAAGCGCACAAAGAGCCTCACAAAGTCAAAGCAGCAGTCGCATACCGATTACTTTGTCTAAATTGTGGCCTACAAGTCCAGTCCAACAAAGCCAAGCAAGCCTAAACCTGATTGCGTAAACTGAGACCATCCGCTTCGCTGCAATTACCTATGGCAATAAACACAATAGTCTAGGAAGCAGAGGCTTGCAGAAACAGGCCTCCAGAGAAACAACCAGCACCCTGACGACTCTGGTCTCTGCTCCTCGTCCTTCCACAGACCATTCCAACAGCTCAGAAGTCGAGCAGCTCACAACCAGGTATTAGACACCAGCGTCTGCCATTGCCTGGTCCACAGATCCACCACGATACATCAATGGGCCCTAGGGACTGAAATGCAACAAGGACAAGGTAACAGAGCTGACAGTTAAGCCAAGCGGAGTACATGCTTGCTTAATTTTAAAGCACATGCTTAAGGGTTTTCTGAGTCAAAGCCAGGATAATCCATATCTTATGAGATCAAGCACCTCTGCCAGTTTTAGATCAAAAATTTTATATGACTATTTCAGTGATACCATTAACTACTTCACAAGGGCAGACTTTTACTCAATACTCAGGGCTCTATAGTAAGACGAATTTTTCAAGGCTAGTCAAGTTGCATGGGCCATTTTTGAAGCAAAGACCCACTGGTATTGGTGTGAGTTTTCTTACTGATTTAAATGGATGCTTGACCATGCTGCTCTAAATGAAGGTGGGCATCAGGAGACTAACACAATAATATTAAGAAAATTAAGAAGTATATAGGGCTTCCGAGTAATCTCTCTGGAGTAGTTATTTCTTACATAAATCATCTTAATTTTATTATCTGGGCCCCAATCCCATGGCCTACACAAATTGAGAAAATAGTCCCACTAGGGGCTATGTGTAATGGGGTCTATTACTCATACCAAACAGATCAAGCACCCTTAGAAAGCTAATTTACAGAGAAAGTTTCTAAATTTCTCTAATCATATTTTCAAAACTTTAAAAGGAAGACAGTAAGCAATTATAAATCATGCAAACGTACATACTCAATAATCCATATAATTTTAAAAAGTAGACTAGAATTCTAAGAAATGGCTTACTGCAACAGCCATTGAATTAATCATATTTACTTCAGTGTCTTTTTCAAATAATTCTTATCTCAGCATTCGACAGTACCCTTGACATTTGTCTTCCTAGTTAAAAACACTGCAAAAGACAAACCACAATCCTCTGTAAACTGATGTTCAGGGGCAGCACTGTTTACTGATGGGTTGCACCTAATCACATCAAAACAATAAAAGAAAACTTGCTTTCTTTCCAAATGCACATCAGATTTCTTTACTCTGTGCATTTACTAAACTGCATAAATAGAAAACTGGTGGTTTGATGCAATCAGCACAGTGCCATTTAAAGCATAGCACATCACAGCACTCTTAAGTCTTTTTGGAAATACCTCTGCTGCTCAGCAGCACTAGCTGTCCACCAGTTGCTGTTCCACATGCTATTGCCAATCAGCTGCATTTGCTGTAGCGCATTCCAAAGTTTACTAATTAATCTCTGCACTAAAACCCACCGATGGCTGGTTGCCATTTGAAATGATCATCATCTTTTATTTAAAGACATAGTGACCCTACGGTCAAAATCAGACCTTATTTGTAAAAAAAGGTGTGCCAAATTTCAGGTAATGAAATCCACTTCAATAACAATGAGAGGGTTTTTTTTAAAACTGGACAGAGGCAATCGTTAATGGTTTGAGGGTGTCTGTACTAGACATACTAAGTTATTTCAATCTTAATTGTCAGGAATCGAGCAAACTCTTGCATTTTGACCTAGGAACTACATTCAACCGAGGGTATGAGATGCAAACTTCTGGAAGAGGGACCATTCATTTCTTGCAAAACAGCATACATGCTTTGAAGTCATGTGTTTTAACGATTCCAGCTTATTGCTACATTTCATATGAGGTTTTAAATATTGATTTCACCCAGTCCAACCTCTCACACCATTGTTACAGGCTGCTCTCATTCAGCGGTGCATACTGGTTCCGTGACCTTCACAATGACCTCTACAAAAGCAGTTGTGCATTTTACTGTGGTGTAAATCCTCACAGACAAGTCGAACCTGTTCTTTTTGGCATTCAGCCCTTTAGATGAATACTCTGTGGAGATTTATTATGAAAGGGGAATGAAGGGGCATTATTGCACAACATTCATCCCTCGCATACGGCTAAGTTCCATCTCTTACAACTTCTGAAGGCTTTTAAATAAACAGATCTTCTTAATTACACAAATCGTTCTTGCTTCTCACCAATTTTCTGTAATTAAAATACACTGTTGTTTACGAAAAAGTAGACATGCCCAGAAAAAAGCATGTGTGCGAAGGTGTTTTATATTATTATTAATAAGTAATATTCATACTTCCTGTTACTATACACGAGGGATTAGTGTTTCCTAGCACAACATTCACTTACAACACTGAAGTATTATTCCACATTGTAGCAACACACACTGCCCTAAAAGGGTCCATTAATTATTTTTGTAATGCCATGAAATTGCTGCAGGATATTAGACTGTCTCTATAAGAAACACACTCCTATGGTAAAATGATGAATGACAAAGTCTGAAGGTTTTTAATTAGATTTCAGAACAGTAAGAAAGTATTTACAAGGTTATTTTCCATGGCCTTAGCTTAATACTTTGCTTGCCCTTATGCAAATAATAAGAAAAAAAATCAAGATTAATTGAATCGAAAAATATAAAAGCATAAAAGAATTGTGAAAGGGGCAGATTTTATGAATTCAATGAATCTGCCAAAGTGGTCAGAGTAGTAACCCTATCATTCACATTAGCCACATTCCTTCAGGATTTCTAATTGATCCTTCAGCAAAATGTGCCCTGCTAGGGAAGGTGGGGAAGCCAAAACAAAAAAACCACCCAAAGTTGCATTGATACTCCAGTCCAAAAATCTTGTTCAAACTGGCTTTATCTGATAGTTGCTTGGTATTAACCAGAAATGAAGCATTTTGAGTGAAGCAAATATTCCCTCATCTAAATCTCTGAATTCCCCTAAAAAGCTCCCTCCCCCCAATGTCAGCTGTCACGGACAATTGACAATGCACACACACATACCTCCGACTGCAAAAATAAAGAACTGCTGTGTGTGTCTCTCCCTGTCACCCACAGGCGATGCCAGGTATGGGTTCTCTTTCCCCTTCCTGAGTGTATCAGCTGGTCATTCCTTAGCTTTCCTGCTCCTCCTTTTCTGCTAGCAAAATCAAAGACAACAGAGTGCACAATAGCAAAAACTTCCCCATACAAAAATATCAGAAAATACACTCTCCTCCCACCTTTCCCAGGTCCATACTGCACTTTCACAGCTCCAGGGCTGCAGACAGGTATTTCCCCAAACAGAATATGCAGCAGTGGTTTTTCCCGTCTAAAATCAATTCCCACCTGTAGGTCCAACTCTGTTACCTCCAGCACAGCCCACTCCTTCATTTCTAAGCCTGATGCTACCAGTGAGATGGAGCTGAAGATAATAGAAGGTCATGTAGTGTTGTATTTAACAACAAAGATAAAGTATCCTGAGTTCTAAAGGGGGTTTCTTCCTACAGAAGGAATTTCACATTTTGAAAAGTTGCAGTTGTTGTGTACTTTGCCTGTTCATAAATAAAAAGAAACTAAATAAAAGTTAATTAAAAGTGCAGCCACATTTATACTTTGTTATTCATGACAAACAAAATAACTCAGATACCACCAATATTTTATTCAGGGTCCTTTTTAAAAAAAATTCCAAAGGTTTTCCATTAGGTGATAAACAGACAATGCCAAAGTTATAGCTGGCACCTCAGCTACAGTTGAAGTTAGTTACACAGAGTTTAAAAGCAACCAACAGTTAAATGGGTACAGCACTCTTCAAGAATATTTGTTACTTTAAAAGTGCCACATCTGTTTAATTTTGTATTTCAAATTCACTTAACTAACCAGATGCAAAACAGGTTAAAAATTAGCATAAAACAGATGCTGTACACAACACTATCAATGGAACTAAACTGATACAACATTAAGCTTTAGTATAAACTGCACCTGAAGGGGGGGGGGGCCTACCCCTTATTCCAAACAGATTTTAGAATTGCCTGATTTGAGAGAAATTCTCTTGGCCTAATCCTTTCTAGGCTTCAGATCCTACATAAGTTCAAATGGGAATTCAAGCTCAAGGCATCATGCCCCGAAGAAGCAGATTAAGGTGAATAAGTGAAAACTGAATGGGTGAAGACGAAGGAAGCACGAAGTTCCCATTGCAATCCCCTCTACATCCTCCCATCAGCTCTCAAGCCAAGCCCTCTTCCTCTGCCCCCCACCAACGAAAAACCCTAATCATGTTTTACGGGGAACAACCACAACGGGGAATCCTTGGTGTGCAGGCACAGCCAAGATAGTGCCAACAGAGCTTGAGCACGGGGATCTAGATGTCGAAGATCTATGCCAAGATCTCTTCTGTCAAGCAGACAACACTGAAGCCCTACAACTCTATCCATGTTAGAGTTTGTGTGTAGCTGGTGGAAAATCCAACAATAAAACTCCCCAACTTATCCCTTTTCTGAACTTGTAGTCATGATCTGGCTCAAATCCCACTCCAAATGAAAGTGGAGAAAATGTTGCCACTCCCAGTTTCACTACCATCATGCTCTTACAGAAACTGCCACCTTTTTGGAAAGGCAGAAAATTCTTCAAATATTTACTAATCAACTATTCAAACTTTGCTTGTCTGAACTCAAAGGGTCTATCACAGGGAGGCATTGCAAGCTGGACATCTTTATATATAGTCTTGGATGTATGTGGCTTTAGTTTTTTTTATGCTAGCCATCTACACATGCCCACAGGTACACAAACACAGGCAGCCCTAAGCCCCGGTGCCAAAGACTGCCTAACGATGGTGAGGATCAGATGCCTACGTTGATCCCTTTTAGATCTGTCAGCACGTCTACACGGCACAGACCAGCAGCTCTTGTTTACTTGAGCACTGGCTCTGACAGTCTTGCAGAGGATCACATTTCTGTGATTCTCTTTCTATGCTTTGGAGAAGAGAGCAGTGCTCTATTTATTTATGCCTCTCTTTCAAGAAATGAAACAGGAGAATGGGCCTCAGACCTAAAAATATATGCTGCTTTCCCCCTGTGCACAGCCCTCAGTTTTAAATTGTTCCTCCCTCCAACCTACTTACCTTTCCCCTATCTTCCAGTTCCACACACATCACCGTTAAATGTACCGTCTCCTGCAGGATCTACCTCACTATCCCAGAATAATACAAGAATCGTTATTCTTACACAAAGCCATCATTTAATTCTTTACTAATCATTGCAAATGTTGCAAGTTCCAGTTTCCTGGCCCCCATCCAGCTAATTTAGATAGATGGTTCCACATGTGCTCTCTGTCCTTCCATTTCCTGCCTGTACCACCACACACATTTGTCTAAGTGAGTCAAAGCAGGTTTCTTTGTAGTCACAATATTCTTATGTATTTTATATTTTTAAAGAAGAGCCTGCATAAAATACAACCTATTACCATGCTATTATCTGCTTTGCAAGAAGCAGAGGATTTTACTGCTCTGTCACACATTCTGCTGAACTGTAAGGCATGTCACAAACTACACCTGAGCCTTGCGTTTCCCCACAATACGAGTTACCTGTGTAGCGACTATGTTCAGGCAAAGCAGAACAATAAACTAAAATAGTCAATTCTCCACTTTTATATACTCCGTTATCCAGGTTTTATTTCTTTAAAAAAAAAAAAAAAATTAAGAGGAATAAAGTCAAACTTTCAGAGACCAAGGCACGCACTTCTTCATGAGAATAATTTCTCTTTCATTAGTAGCCAATGCTGTCAATATTCCTTTCCAGTGACACCTTGACTGACACACTAAGTCCAGACTAGGTATATATGGGGAAATTCACCTTTTGATGTCCAATGCCTATTGCCTAAAACAATATTCCTTTCTCCCACCCTCTGCACCTGAACAAACATTCTTGAGAAAAATTACTTTTGAAGTCTCCTTGGTACAGAACATTATCTCTTTGATCCAAAACATCTTTTGCTGCAAGTACCCTAGCACAATATGAGTGCATCTTGGATGAGTACTGACTATTGAAAACTAGGGCCCCCAACAGCTCCTTTCAAATACAACTTTATTTTTAGATGTATTTTTAATTTACAAATGTGTTATTTTAAAGCTCAGAAGTTGACTCCTCTGAGACCCTGTAGCAAACATTCATTCATCTGCTGTGTCCACTTAGGCACAAGTTAAGGTGCAGAAAGGTGGTACCCACACACACACAGCATGGCCTCAATCAACACGCTGAAGATTTTCTCCTTGTAGGGAATTAATATATTAGAAAGGCTGGTGTACCTTGTAATAGAGATTAACGCAAAACAGAAGATGCTGTGGGAAACAAAAGTCCTGCATGTACACCCCTGCCTACAGCCAGAACCCTTGTTAACAAGGCGATGGGGGTCACATTTGAAACCACCCAAGTGTGCACACACCATCCCCTGCTGCCCCCAGAGACCAGACTTCTTACACAGGAACTGATCCAGACAGATGAGTACCAGAACCCCCAATTCCTCAAATCCTCCTGTCCCAGAGCTCTCCTGTAATTCCCAATCCCATGCAGGAGCCCCTCAGCCAGGAGCCCCTCAGCCCTTCTTCCTAGAAACTCCCGTCCCACTCACTGCCACCTTTCTGCCAAACTCTGCCCCAAATCTCCCCCCTCAGAGCGACAGCCCCATGTCCCCCCATGTTCTCTCCAAAGCACCTCACATCCAAGTCCCCACCTCCTCCTCCTGCTCCATCCATCTCACCCGCCGCCCCATGCTTCCTCACCCCCACGAGCCCTAACCCCGTGCTCCACCATGACACCACTGCTGCTGCTGCCAGCACTTGGGAGCAACTTTCCCTGCCACGTTTCTTCCAGTGACTACCTCCCACTACGGCCATCCCTCTTGTCCTCCTCTTGGCTCCCCTTGCATGACTTTTTAAGTCTGGCAAGAATTTCAGAAAAGCCAGATGTAGGCTGCATTTACCCAAAATTTGTCTGAAGGCGGCCCTGAGAACAGGCAAGGAAGAAAATAGAGGCATATGGGAGATCTTTTAATTGTGCTGCAAGGTCAATACATGCTACAACATCGACAAATAGACTGTAGTTCATTAGGAAATGGAATAACCAGGAATAAAACTAGTCTGTGAGATAAGCCTGCACACATGTGCCTAATAGACAAGTCTCTCAAAAATCAGACAAACAGACACAACCCCACTGACTGCTGACTCAGAGGAATCTGGGAAGCTATTAGCCCAGCTCTGTCATTCCAGGTCACCAGCCTTTCTCCAGGTACACAACAGAGAAGATGAAGGAATGACAGAGAACTACTTTGATCAGCAGCAACAGAAGAAAGGATTAGACGAAAACATGTAATGTTCTCACAAATGCAGAAAAGTGCTAAGAAAAAAGGATCATGGCAGAAAAATCACTCATTCTTCTATGCAGACATATACAAATTTACTACTTTAGCTTGCCTAAATGGCTTCAAATCCTTCCTTGCTTTTACTACAGTTCTTTAAATGTTCTTACTGCTGTCTTTTAAAGACTTTTCCTCTCTAAAGAGTCCTCTTCTCAGCTGATGAATGTCATTTCACATCTAGTCTGTAGAGTGGAGATGGTCTATCAACCATTTGCAGAAGAAATCAATGCTTTTTTGTTAGGTAACAATTAAGGCATCTGACCTTATTTTTTTAAGATCTAAATTCTAAAATATTTAGTTCTGTGAAGTCCTCTTTACAGAGGCATCTTCAAGTACATAAAAAGTTCCTACAAAGAGGCAGAGAACAACCTGCTTTTGGCACCTACCTAAACAGAAAAGGGACTTGCATTGGGTCAAGGAAACGCACAGTTACCAAGTTTCCCCTAAAATGGAAAAGCAAGGGCAGTTAAGTGCTACCAGAGGCTGCCCAGGAGACTGCACAGTCTCCATCTCCGGAGGTCTTTAAGAACGGGTTAGACAGGTACCTGTCATGAAGTACCCAGACTCTGCCTCACAACAGGGGGGAAGGACCCCATGACCTCTCGAGACCCCCCACCCAGCACTATGATTATACAATTCCACGAATACCTACTGCAATTTTGGCACCAAAGCTTCTCATTTTATTCATTTTTCTTCCTCGACTTAAAATTCCACCCTTACAGAGGAACTTTGTCTGCTCTCATTTTTTTATATCATCTCTATCAAGACATAATGAGACTGCTTATACTCACGCTTTTAGACAAGCTATTTATTTCTGTTTCACCCCAGCACTACTTTCTGGTATGTTTACTTTTAAACAGTGCATCAAGCAGCGCTATTTAACAACTTTTCGCATTAAAAATGTGGTTCAATAACTTTGCATTGCTCATTTAGCACAAACTCTAATATTTAACATTTATGATGTTTGCAACTCTTGGCCAAAGTATAGCATCAAAAGAGCATATATGCACTAAATTGTATCTTGTTAAAAAGAACAGCAGCACTGAAAAAAGTTATATTGGAACAATCTATAAATGTGTTTACATTATATGAATGATTTGCTGTTTCTTCACAAGGCATGTAGGAAGTCAGCACTTCTCAAATGTGTAAAGTATTTCCATGTGCTTAAAGCATGATCTTTCCAAAATAAACAATGATTGAGAAATTTTTTATTATTCTTTATTTCCCTGCCAGCTGTTTTTTTGGACTCTCCTCTCAGCCACCTTCTTTCTTTCAGTCAGATCTCTCCTTATTGCTCACAGTAACACCTACTCAAGCAATAGCATATTCAGAGCTATAAGACTCAGGAAGATCTCAGGCTGATTTAAACGGCATTTTCCTTAGATCACTTCACAACGTGTCTTTGTGCTATCGTAGCTAGTGGCAGGTCTGGCTGTTGCTTAGGATGGAATTTGGGCATCCTACATTAGGACCTAACGCCCAGTTCCTGCTGCTCTGTCCCAGTGCCTGCTCCCATACAGACAGGAGAACAGATAACAGCCTGGCTGAACCCTTCCAGCAGCCTTCTCCCTACAAGTCTCGTCCTCTGCAGCATCTTTTCATGGGACCAAAACAACATGCTGCATGACATACAGCCGTACCTCTGAAATTTGATGGTAAAGAGTCAGGCAAGCAAGCTCTTGGGCAACTCCATAAATCAAACAGGAGAGTAAAAACCCAAACAAAAAAAATTTTAAAAAGGAAAAAAGAACCCCCCCCCCCCCCCCAAAACCAAACCCTGAGAACGGTACCATTCCAAAAAGTGACAGCTAAAGAGTAGATGGGCTTCACTGCTGACTACAGCCACTTTACTAACAAGTACATTGGTCTTGCTGTTCGCTCCTGTACAATTAACAGTGTTGGCACTATTTCATTTACTAAATTCCAGTCATTACAGCTGTGCAAACTTATGGGCCTAATTTGTATTTATACTAATATGTGTATATAAACATATGCTGCTTTAGCCATGGAGCCTTAAAGCAAATGAACAAATATTTATTCTAACAGAGTAATATAAGAGAGTCCAACCATAAAACAGAATCAGGTCAAGCAGTTCTGATTATGTCTGTCCACCAAACAGCTTAATTTCAACTATGGCATCTTTCCTAAGGCATTCCAAACAGAAATCCTGCAAAGAGATACAGGGAGACATAGAATTGCATTTTCAAAATGCAGTCTCCTTTTCCAAGGCCAGCATTGTGTAAATGAGGGGAGGGGAAATAACAAATACTATCATTTACTTGGCCATTTTTTCCCCAAAAACATTTCTTACCTACATTAGGAAGAAAATTCATTAAGTCAACATAATGCGCTTAATGTTTACGCACTTTCATATAATATAATTACTTCGTAAGGCCAGAACCCAATTAAATGTTTTAGACTTCAGTCTGTGGGCTGGAGTGCACAGGAAGCATTCCGATGATAGATCACTTAAATAAATTTTATCTGGCATACACTTCAAAACCAGAGTTCAAAAACTTTAAGCACAGTTCTGCATGTATGTGCTTGACTCTTAACAAAACATCTTTATTTAAATAGAGGGCTAGAGATTTAGTGTGACAAATATATTTACTACTGCTAATCATTCTCCATCATGCTAGTCAGAAGTTGCAGGCATATTAAATCTCATAGGATTATATATACAAGTGAGTAGTATGTGGATCACAGGACTCTAGATCACTGTTTAAATGCAGCATGTTAGCCCTAACCTGAATTCTATCATTCAGCATTTTTGGTGTCCCTTAGTTCATATATTTGAATTCCGTATCCACGTATTGTCAGAGATGGTGGAGATCCAACAGCCACAATTTCTTTTCCCTTTTTTCTTTTCAGAAATAGGTATGCTTCTCAGCAGATCAATGCAATGATTGTTGTTAAAAACAAGATAGTTATTGATGACAAAAATTCAAAGCTAAAGCAACATGCAATATATATTCTCACTAGGAATCATGAGAAGGTGCTTAGCAACTGCAGAACCCCACTAGCAAAGTTGGTGTTACAGGGCTACGTGCACCTGCTCTTCAAACATGCAATCCCTGTGAATCTCCACTCCAGGGAAGCTGCTTGGCCAGAATGCTGGTTCTCTGAGCACCTTCATCCAGAGACCTGCGAGAAAGCACTGCGACTCCCCTCTCACCAGCACATTTGGGTTTCCTCTGCAATGGGACTCTGCTTCATGGGACTGATGCCCAATCCAGTGTGTCTGAGCACTGAGCTGGGATACAGCCACCGTGCACGCAGACACCAAGGCTGCGAGGGCAATGCAGCAGCCTCATAGTATGGATTCAGGCAGACTCCTGCTGGAGGTCTAGATAATGCTCAGTGCCCCTGAAAATTTTACCTTTATGTGCATGCTCTCTGAAACAAATACGTCTATTCCGAGAGGATCTATACACCTAAACACACTACTTCCTCTTGAAAATAAGGTGTTGTCATTTTGTTGTGATTCTAAACTATGAAGTGTTGTGAAAAGGGAAATATTCCACCCAGCTGCAGAAAAGAAATATGTGTAGTATGAGCCAAATGAAGATTAAAACCAAAACACCAATCTCAAAGAAATCAATTCCATCTGAAGTGTTTCAGCCTGAAGATAGACCAGCTGAGCTAACAGCAAAGGAAGGAAATAGGCTGGCTTTATTTATTTATTAACTTTAGGCAAATACTAAAAGCACTTTAAAAAAAAAAAAAAAAAAAAAACAACACACAACACAAACCACCAAACACACCACACCAAAACCAACAAACAAACCAACCAAACCAGAGCAGTAAGAATTGGCAAAGCGAGGCTGGAAGGCTGAAACAGCTCCCAGTCACACAGACAGGGTGGCAAAGCACCCTTGGGAGCTGCAGAGTAGTTGTAGTCTGAACATTAGTGCGACGTGCACTTCACTTACCTCAGAGTACCTGGCATATGTCTAGGCAACTTTGAAGGAGCACAATTGATTAAAAAGGTATTTTGACAGACTTTTTTGTGTTTGGAACAGGATTTTGGATAATTGCTCCACAAGCTATAAAAGAAACAGACTGAAAAACAGGAGCAGCCACTGAGCAGTTGTTTGCACAGGAAGCAATATTGTAGGAAAACGCAATAATGAAGAACAGTTAATTTGACCTGAGCTGAGGAGGTCAATGTTTTAAAAGAAATAGCTCCACATAACATAAAATAAGAATGTTATTTCCCATTAGTATAATACTGCAGGTGTAACACTGCACAAAATCTATTCCCTAACACTTGTTGTCCCCAGCTTAGTGGTAACGTGCATTCCTGAGGTGTCCTAGACATCCTGTGTCTGACGCAGATCCATTCCTCTGAAATACTGATTCAACTGCTCTCTCCTGCAAGCTCCGGCTGCTTCAGACTGCACATTGCTCTCCCCAGCATTCAGCTACTAATAGCCTGAAGCTACAGGAACTGGAATAAAATCCTGGTAATATTCAGACACATAGAAAGTTAAACGTAACATCGCTGCTGTGATTTGGACAGGGAAGCAGAAGCTGAAGCAGATATTTCACTCTTAATTCGCTGCCATTCAGGGGTGCTGTTGACAGGAGATGGAGCCTGGCGCAGCGGAAGAGACACGAGGTTAGGAATTTAGTAGGGCTGGATCCTATTCCTCCTTCCGCCACTGCTTTGCTGTCTAATCCTGGGCGAGTACATCCCCTCCGGGCATCTGGTTCCCCTCCCTCCCTGACACATCTATTTAAACTGCAAATTCAGAGGGGTAGCAACCATCTTGGTAATGACGAAGCATGTACAACACTCTACACTAATACTTCTATTAATAAATACTGCTATTAAGTAATAAAACAAAAACCATGATAGAAATTGAACAGTCAATGATGCATTATATTAGCTCTGAGATGTTTCGGTATGAAATGTAAAAAGGTAAACTCTCTCAAGTGGTGGCAGGCCAGAGGACACCTATGCTCTTTTCCTGCATATTTGGGCAATCCAATTAGAGGTAATTGAGTTTTTAACCACATGAAATTACTTCAAGAATACCATCACCATAAAGGCTAAATCTCCTGGGAGGCTGGGGAAAGGGAGCAAAGAAACATAAAACTGGAAGGAACAGAGAAGGGACAGGGTACCCAGCCTGAAACACACTGAAGAGAGCGTGCAGCTAAGCCAGTCTAAGGCATTCATATTTTTTACAAACATGTAAATAGCTGGGCCGCAGAGTCAAAGATTTGCATGTTCCCAGTTCAATGAATTAAAGAGGAGTTAAATACATCCACACTTCTATGCGTTTTTAATCGCAATGGTAATGTAAAGCACAAATCTACAAGCACCAAAAGGCTTCTACAGTCCTGTAAACAGCAGAGACATAAAAAAAACCCTAAATTACTGTAACAAAATTAATTCCTGCTGCATTTGCAAACTGCCATTCATGTGCAATGCATATGAGAACCTCTTTTACACATTAAAATTAGCTTCACATTAAAGCCACCTCCCAGCCAGAAATGGTCACTATATTCACCAAGAAACAGAAGAACGGTTCTATTGCCAGACCTTAGATTTGTTTTGCACACCCTGATAAGCCCTAGAAATACTAGGAACATCATTCATCTCCGACAACCTTTGCTGGTTTTGACAGCTACTAAAATCTAAAGTACAAGCTTTGACAGAAAATAGTACTTTTAGGACTACTGCAACAATTAAGATTGCTACAGTTTCTTTTGTAGCTTTACACTGATTTGAGATTAGATTTAATACGACTTTTAAATATTCAGATATGCTGAAAGCATATTTCTTAATATGATGAGCATGATAAGCAGAAAACTGAAGCATTTTCTCCCCCACCTACAGATGTAAATCAAATAGATTGATTAGGAAAGTATGTGTTGTGCACAGAAGATACCATTTACTGAAATAAAATTTAAAAGTTAATAAGCAGACTGCTAGGAAAAAAAACAGCTTTCACTTGAAAGGAGCAAAATAACCCAATTTAACAAAAGGAAAAGTGAAGGAGACCCTATCCCCATAAACTAATTGTCTGTCTTGTTCTATAGGGGATGCTCTTGCTTAGCTTACAAGTGAAAGACACTCCCTCCTCCCCCTGAAAGCATAGGAACTCCACAACACTAATATGACACCTTAAATGAGCCAACTTCCTTGAGCATTGTCCAGGAGACTAGAATAGGCATGCCTCTTAATTCAGAAACTGAGAAACATGTCCAATTATCAGTCAGGCTGAAGAACATCTCTGACCAAGACCATCCCAGGAGAAACACTCATGTTCAAGCTGAAAAAAACCATGGATTGCCACAACTGGCATATTTTTATAGGCTTTGTGTAAACACAAGCTCCGCATTAGCCAGCATCTCAGCTAGCTCTATCTGGATTCCTTTCTTTTGAAACAAAATTAAGGAAAACACCCACCAGAAAAGGTCAATGGCCAAACTATTAGGAAAAAAAAAAAAAGCACAGGGGAAGAACTTACATAATGATTCATTAAATGTGTGCTGCCGAAACCCTAACAGTGAGCATAAAACAGACTTTTCACAGAAACTATACTTAATTTGCAGAACTGTCGAGCCACACAGAGCATTAATTAGAATTGTATTTTTTAAGAAATTCTCAGTACTCCCCTAGAGCTACCCCCACCAATATAAGTGGTGAGAACCCCATGGCTTAGAGAAGAACAAAGCTAAAGCAACTATAAAGAGTGCTGCCCTTGAGGGCAGGCCAACAAAAGCTCTACCTATTTCAAGTGTACACCTATGCAAAACAAATGGACTGAGCATCTCAGGTTTTTAGAAAAACATTCAACCCGGAAAATAAGCATGTCATAAGGTGAGTGCCCAGGTGGGAATTCACCTTACGCTGTCAACCACGCCAAATCATGTACAATGAGCAGTATTGCTTTTTACAAAACTAACTCCGTTCTGAGCCAAACAACTTGCATTTGACTACAGTAACTTTCCAAGATACATCCCAGTCCTAATCTGGAAACATCAAGAACTAGAGATTTCATTGCATTCCAGACTCAATTTTAACAGTGAGGCCAATTAACCAGTGGAACATTGTGAACTTTTGGTCTTACTTGTTCCTTCAGTTCCTATTTAGATCCTATTTGCTTAACTAAGATTACTGGTTCTTGCTACATTTACTGTTGCACTGTTCAGATTTGGCATGTTCTGTGTTAAGGAGGTACTTATTGTAAATTGAGTCATATATTAACCTTCCCTTAAACTAGAGGCAGAACACAGCATGAAGCACATCTTTCTGCCTTTGAATAGACCTTTGCAGCTCCTCTTTGCGTTCTTTCTGATTTTTGCATTCAAAATGCTGTCAGCAGAACTCTTCAGCCCATAAGTCTTCCCAATACTGCATTCAGACAGAAAAGTCCTTTCCTACATATTGCTGTACTATCCACATACCCAAGGCCCTCCCACACACACATGCTGTGGCTAAGGGTCAAATTGGTTTACTTGCTTAGCTAAACTTCCAAATCCTTTTCAGAGCCTGTTATTTACTCTTCTATTTATAATTTTGCATTTAGCCATATTAAAACACATTTTGTTCAAATGAGGCTAGCTTGTCAAAGTGGCCCTGTAAACTGCCAGCTTGCACGTCATCCATAGAAATTCAACATCTGCTTCCAAACACTGAACTGTGTCCTAGCAGAACACCCACAGAAATATTCCTATGCTGTGGTAACCAACAACTACTTGAGAAATTACAAGTTAGCCAGTTAATTCATTTATTGTGCAGAACCTCAATATTGTTATTATTGTGTAATATAATTTCTATATAGTTCTAAAAAGCAATGTAACGTAATAACCAAATCGCGCACCCTATAAAGAAAATATGGAAACATTCATCTTTCTCAACAAAACCCGTAATTTCATTGGTGTAAAATCTGTTTTGCTTGATGTAATCCATTTTCCATAAACAGTAGTCAGCAACTTCAAATATTCCTATCCTTAACTTTATTGTTAACTGTACTTATTCCTAATTTTCTTTTTAAGTTGTTCTTTTTTAATCTAGGACTAAGGTCAGTCAGGGTGAGGTTTTTGTTTGTTTGTCTAGGACTGAACAAATTAAATTAGTTACCTGCTCACACTTTCTGAACACTGCTAAAATAACAATCAGTTATCTGGAGTATCCCCTATTATTCCAAATGTTAAAATGTAAATGTCGTGATGCTAGAAATCTCCTCATCCAAGTCTTTCACCATTCCTGGTGAAGTTTACTTAGCACTGCAGATCTGAAATGTCCAGTACTGCATACTGCATTTAACATTCATTTACAAATGCATTAGGAAGTACTTCCATTGTCCTCATCGTGTAGCATAAGCTTGTCGTCTTGCTTTTCCCAGAAGAAAGGCCAACAGCTTTAAGAAATTCTGACAATATATTTTAACAGCAAGAAAAAGTACAGGCATTCAGTTAGAATAGTTTTTAAACAGAACAACAAACGTTTTCTGTCCACTAGCTTTTCCACACAAATAGAAAACATCTCATGAAGAATATCAATCTCCCCCAGACTCTTATATTTTAAAAGAAAAAGGAAGAAGATACAGTTTATACTACAGGAAAACAAGAAAACAATCTGCACTACTTTGCAAAAGCTGACACTACTTTTGGAAAGATAAGCTGCAAATGCTTCTACATTGTGAACCCTCTGGGGGATAATGAACACAGCACAGATATCCCTGACAAAATAAATTGATTAGTTGATGGGAGACTAGTTTGATGCAAAGGTTTTTGCTTTGCCAACTTCTTGGTTTGTTGAGGAGGGTAGAGAGTGCTGGTTATTTTCAAGACATCATTTACCATTATCAATTCTAAAATACAAAGTCTAAAAAAGTGCAGAGATTTAAAACGAAACAAAACAGGAAACCAGTAAGGTGCAAAGAAGACCAGTAACTCATGCTCCCACCCCTGAACAACCACCCCCAAAACTTCACATTTCCATACACAGTCTGATGTGTACTTGTACCATGTCATGATAAAGGACAGGAACACTGACACATCTTTAGCTGTCACCGTAGCAGTAACACACTTGCAACAATACTTCTTGCTTCCTAGAGTCCAGTAACAATGAAAATAGCGTCCTTAACCACTCGGCATCATTTTCTAAATTGTCCGTCTCATACTCACAGATTATTCCAGTGCTTAAAGTAATCTGAAGAAAGTGCAGCCTATTCTTGAACTTCCAAAATTTCAACTTCCAGAATTGGTACACAAATGAGACAAAAATAATTCAAGGACACTGCAACTTTGCAGGGAAAGATGTATAGCTTGGTTTTTTACAACTATGCAATGAAAATATTTCATATATTCCAACCAGCAGAATGATGAAATTCTTCAATTAATTCCTAATTACTTATTTAATTGGAAGAGAACAGTCTATTTCATATAATATGCAACTCAGGCTTAAATAACCTCTAAATTTCATATGAGGAAATCCTCTGTCTTTTGAAAGGCATTAAAAAAAAGAAAGAAGCAAGCCTTACCATTTTGATGCCAGTGGAAAACGTGACTGGTTTGACAGGTTTGGGTTTTTCCAGTTGCATTTCTAGCTGAGTAGATCTGTCCTTATGCTGAGCTAAAAGCAGTGAAGCAGGAAGACTGGAGCTCTCCTGTAAACATGAGGAACAAATTTGAGTGCTAAACAAAACCAAATATTAATTAACACTGCATATTCTTCAAAAGTGCAAGCTGTGTCTGAAAGGCCATCACTAGCAGAGCAGCGTAGTGCTAAGTATCCTATGAGAAACAGTTTACAGAAAACGATCATTTTCAGTAATAAGAAAAAGCTGCAGCAACCCCATAAATCAGAGTAACCTGCAAACAACCATTTTTATAGAATCCACATTAAAGACAATATAACAGGCTCCTTATTCCAACTGGCCAATGCAACTATATTTATTAAAATAAAACAAAAATTAGAACTTAATCAGAGAAGGAATAATACCAAGTAGTATAACTTGGATCAGATGTTTATCTAAGACGCATTCTTTCTACCAATGAACTCAGACCAGTTTGAAATTGTTTCCCATTAGATTTCACCTGAGGCCGTTTGGAAATGATCCTTGCTCTGCTTTGCACAATGGCACTATTGTAAGTGCAACCAACAGCATATTTATTTTCTCCTTCACCAACTTATTTTTAGGGAAGCCAGCCAATTTACAAAAAAAAAAAAATATAAAAAGTAGTAAAATGAATAGTTAAGCAAATGAACTACTTAAATTCTCAGAACAGAATGATTATTAACATACATATACGTAACTGCATTCTTGAGAGAGTCAGAAAATTATTGGCCAAGTGATTTTCTAGTAAACTAATGCAACTATCCACACGCACACCAAAAGCCTTGAGACTTCCTAGGTAGAATGACCATAAAGTTGAGAGCAGGGAAGTTCAGATGGATTCTTCCCAGACTGCTCTAGCACAGTATTTTACTCGTAAGGCCCTCAAACGTCATGTATACTTCTGTTTCATGGGACCAAGCAAATACTGAACTATGAACCATATTTGTTACTCACAAAACCAAGCAAAACTTTAATAAACTGGACCGTGATTTTTTACTTATTCAGTTCAGGGTAAGAAGGTGGAATTTTTTAATGCCGTGAGATGCCTTGCAGTTCATGGCATCCTAGAGAAATCTTCTGAAGCGATCATGAAGAACAGTCATATTGTACACTGACTTTTCATATCACTCTCCAGTCCTCTTTCCTCTCTATTTTTTTGTTACACTCCCTTTGTCTTATGACTAGATTGCAAGTGCTAAAAGCAGAAAAATCTCAGCTAACAGAGCTGGTCCAGAGTCACAAATACAACTAAGGCATAGGATCCTACTCACATTTCTGTGATTAACTGGGAGGAGTGGAGAGAAGAGGTTAAAAGCCTTAATTGTAATAATAAGAGATGCCCAATTTCTGTACAACTGGGAGAAAATTTGGACCACGAATGCACTAGGTTACAGTCTGCATCTTCAAAGTGTTGTACATATCTGTAACCACCATGCAGCAGCATATGCTGCTAGCTGTCAGCAAAGTTTAAGGACGTTGGATTCTTTTAATCACCAGATTTAATATTTTGGGGAAGAAGGGAAGAGTGGGAAGCATTCTCTGGTTCATTTTGTCCTCTCATATTCCTTAAACGTTCACTGCATTTCTAGTACAATAACTAAAGGAAGCCTATTTTTGCACCAACTTCTCAAGAGTTCACACAATGACCAGTAACCAGATTACACAACTGTGGGAAACCCCCACCGTGCCAGAAAGCCACCAAGTCCGTGATTGTTTGTCCTTTCGAATAAGCACATAGCCCTTCTGTTAACTATTAACACACATGAAAGGTCCAATCCCATAAGCATGTATCCATACTAGCAATTTTCTGTATGGGAAAACAAACTGTCTAACAGTACAAACAAAGCTAGTTATATGCAAAAATTTCTAAAACATTTGTCTCAAAAACCCTGAGGTTCTAACAAAAGTGTGGACACATGATGTCTTTAAGGCACTCTGCCCTTTGCTTGACTCCAAGCTATGCTACAGCCCAGGGAAAACCTGCATCTTTGCCACCTGCTGCAATGCCATTTTGCTCATGCCTGGGAAGTACAGGCTCTTGAAGAGGAGAGTGCAAGTCCCACAACACAGAAGACATCCAAGAGCAGATCTACAATCTCCTGTATGCAAGTGAGAGAGTTTATAGAGTAAATAAAGGAAGCGCTTTAATATTTTACTCAGCCCCAATTATCCAAGTCTAGAAGGTTAAAAATAAACCCAACACAAAATAAAACACACACACACACCCCTCTTCCAATGATACATAAAATGCATTTGAGACTACAAGTCTAAATTACAACAAGGCATTGTGCTTTTAAAGTGAGAGGTTTTATTGTAAAAGAGGTCACTTAATGAAGGTAATATAAAATCTGCATAATTTAGTACTGGGAGGCAAAACAGGCAACAGCCTAGGCAAAGCACCAGTAGCCTGCAGAGCCCAAGGCGCCCGCGATGCCTTGCTCACCTCTCCAGCAAGTGAACCTGGCCTTCCCCTCCCTGCTCCCAGCCCAGGACAGGTTCTTGGAGCCTCTGCCCCAGGTCCAGTCCTTTCTGCATGAGCCACTGCACTCGCCAGGCTGACCAGGGACCAGAGCCCGCTGCACGACATTTTAAATACCAAACATTTCTGTGCCTTTTTCCCTGCCTCTGGATTATCTAAATTATAAGCTCTTTGAAGATGGGACAGTATTCTCATACACGTTTTTAAAAAACTGAGACCTTTACTCAATATGATAATACCATAAATAATACATACAAGAAACTGTGAATCTCCTCAGACATTCGGATTTAAGCACCAAAGGCAAAAATCTCTTCTTGGAAGAGGAAAGACCCCACATCTCTACCTGCACCACACAAAAAAATTTGACTTGGATCTTCTCTTGCTGCCCAGTATGGGGGAGGAATCTTGACAAAAATGACCAAGACCCCGGTCACGTGGGCTGTAGGTTCCCAACACCAGGTGATGCATCCAAAAGAGACAATTCAAAACCAATGGGTGAAATGTCAGCTTCCCACCTTTCTCCACACTCACAATCCTGCAAGCCAGTAGTTTTGCCACTGGTATCACTGTAGCCGGAACTTAGTCCTTGTTGTTTTAGCACAGTACCAACAACCATAGATGTAAGATTTTTTTTTTTTTTTAATGTAACTCTTTACACTGCTACTGCTTATGCTTGGCTTTTGCTGCATTTCTCAATTAAGTTTTACTTATGACCAGCTTCATTTTCAGATTTGCAGCACAGCATTAGAGGGATTTCAGAGACCATAGGAAATGTTTATTTGTTTAACAACTGCTGGTTTTCCAGAGACTTTGTAAGTCATTATACAAACACTTCAGTGCTGGTTTTATAAACCTTTAGTATTACAAAACAAGTTTTGGGTCAAATTTAAGTTGACAGTGCCCCTTCATAAACAGAGACACAACTTAAAATCACCCAGTTTCCTTCCTCAGTCTTTAAAAATCACCTTTCTGTTGTTTTTAGAATATTAAGATATGTTTTAATAGCAATACATATGCAATCACAGTAAAAACTACCTATTTTGGTCATGTTTTAAGGATTATTTATAACCATTTTTTCCGCAAGCCATCTGGTGAAGTAGGTTTCCAGTAAAACCAACTGCTGTGTAAAAAAAAAACCACCCAAAAAACCAAAAAAAAACCCCCCCACATGCACCCCACCACTGGTCTCTAGTAACTTTAGAGTGTATTTTAGAACGGGATTGAAGTAAGTCAGAAACCAGTTCAAAATCCCTATTCTGAGCCATTAAATTCAAGTTCATAGTGGAGTTTTTATTAATTGATCCACTACTCAAACTATTCCTAATTGTGTGGATTGTAAGCACTTTGACCTTTAAAGTGAAAAGAGACTGCTGGATGAAAAGTTACAGACTTGAGAGATTTTCAAAGAACCTTTCTGCTCATCTCTGCTTTTGTCTACAAAAAACAAACACCAGCTCCTTTCAGCAAAACCGATGACAAGCTGCCAGTACTCCTGGCTTAGAAAAAGGTAGCTCTTCAGGAGGCCATGAAACTCCTAAATTGCACATTGATGCTCTCTCTTCATGTCAGTGCCTTCTGCCGTGGTTTGAAGAGGAACTCTACCAGGGAAAGTAGAAAAGCATCTGTATGTTGAATAAGAACTGAGAATACAAAGCAGGAATTAACACTATATTAATGTGAGATAAACTGAAATAAGAGAGAAATTCTGATTTACATCTGCCAAGTAGCTTTAAACCACATTGACATAGCTGCACACATGTATGCATGCATGCATACATATGTCTCCTTTTTTCTGATTTCCTTCAGGGTTACACGCAGACCATTCTCATGGGTGTCAGAGCACGTGAATGTGTGTGCATGCATGTCTGTACACACACGTGTATTAAAAAAATTGAGACATGAATGTTGTTTAAATAACACATTTATTGAGCTTCTCTGTGCCCACACATCATCATTGCATTTCAGATGCAGTAGTAAATTCAGCCAAAGACAAGATTAACACAGTTTCCAGAAGTAGTCTGAGTTTTTCTTCAGTTGTTTATACTTGCCTCAAATTAATCCAAGCTTCGTTCACTTCAAAAGGAGCAACTCATTAACAAAATTTTGCAGCAGGAGACCAAGACACACTCAAGGCAAGAAATCTTCTTGTTTTAGTAGTTTTTGAATACAAAGGGACCACCTATCATTTAGGTGCTCTGACTCAAAAAGGGTTGACTAAAGCTCCGATAACTCATGAGGTTACTGTCCCCTGTTCTCCACCATCCCCCCATTACAGAGGTGGCTGAGCTCATGAAGCAGCTCGTGATTACCATTTTGCTTCAACACACCAGATTATCAACCACTATTCAGGACTGCTTAACAAGACAACAGTGGTCAGAGTTCACATTATGGCTGAACCAACTTAGTAGCTCCTCTCTAACCCACCTCACAAATTGCATGACCCGCCATGCACCAAAGCAGATGCAGCTGTCATCAGCTGAAGGCAAAACAAGCAGGCAGTTACATGGCCTCAGACATGACAGAACCTCACCCATCATACATTCAAGGTGGAGTAGTCGCCATGTCAGCTATGCTAATGCAAGCCATCCTTGATCACAGTCAAAGCCTGTGGCTTTCATATTGCCGATGAATTAAACAGAAAACTAGACTTTTATACTAGCTCTTCTTCAGATATGCAGTCAAATGTCAGCTAGTAAGTAAACTGGTAGAGTGGCTAGACTCACTAAAGCAATTTCTGAAATACATCTCCACATGTCAATTAGCAACAGGAAAAGAGCTTTCAATGGAAGCTCACTAGGAAAAGAAATGAACAAAATAATCAAAACAGGTAGAACCAGAAAATAGCCTTCTTCAAACACCCGAAAAACCTTCTGCATTTTTCTTTGCTACAATCTTAGCCAGGATTAATTTTGTGTTGAAACAGTCAAGAATGCTTTCCTAAAATTAATTTCTAACCAGCACTGGACATTCTGGACCATGACTCCAGTTAAGTCTATGAATTCCAGAAGCACTCTTCCTCCAGTCCTTAGCTTACCAAAACCAGAGTCGTTTGTAACACTGAAATGAATAATAGGGGAGAGAACAGTAACGCAAAACATGCAAGACAGGGAAACAGAAAGGGGCAGTTGTGTTAATTCCACACAGTTAACTGTGGTAGAGATGAATGTCAAAGTACTTGCTGTTTGCTCTGCTAGTGAGCGTTCAAAGCCTCTGGTTTTGTTACTCACCAGATCATCCAAGAGTGCCTGCTTATTCTTCCTTTTTATCATCTGTTGTAGTTGTTCTTCTTTCTGTATAAGCAGTCGCCTTTGTTCATTTTCCTGTCGCTCTACCTCTAAAGCTTCCTCCAGCTCTTCCTGTTCCCGTGTCTGAAATGGAAATTAGAAATCAACTCATAGCAATCTTCCTCCTTAGGTGGACAGAGCTTGCCTACAGCTCTACTGCCTACCAAAGGACCTAGGACAGACCAAGCAATACGAAAGCAGCAAAATTCTACCTTTTACAGTAGAATTTTATGTAGAAGTTTAAGGTGATTATGGATGATGATTCTACCTCCTCTTATTGTCCAGTGCAAAGTCAGATTTTTTTTTTTTTGCTTGCTGCTCTCTGCAGTAGGAAGTAACCATCTGGATCTTAGCTCTTTAAACGTTAGAGGATGGCAATGGGTTTTTCTTACACCTCCACTCTAAAATGAACTCCTCTTTGCTCCCACACATCCTACTTCTCAAGTGATATAAGTGGGGTGACCAAAAATACAACCCCACAGTGCTGTTCCTGATCACCCCCCTCATCAGCTACATCTTCCGTGCGAAGTACACTGTGTGCTTATCAGCGGTGCAGAAGAAAAACAAGACATTGCAAGTCTGTGATTATTAATAGAGAAGCTCATAAGCTAAAACACATTTAAGCATGAACTGTAAAAATGTCATATTCCCAGAAAATGAGGAATTTTTCCTATAACCTGGATTGCAGTCCTGTGACACAAGACGAAAAGAAAGACATTACTAGTACAGAGTGGTTAGTTTTTGTTTCAGGATTTACTTCTTGAGAAGTTTGTTTTAACCTGTAAACTATTAAGTAATCTGTATTTGAAAATCACAGTGAAAGAAAAAAAGGAAGACTGCTAAGAGACAGGGGAAAATAAAAAGATTAAACAATTTAATATATAGAAGAGGGAATCTAAAGAATATCAGTTTGGTTGTAAGAAGGTACAGGACAAAACATACAGGAAACATTTTCCAAATCTTCCCCACCAAAAATACTAAAGGAAAGGGAGATTCAGTAAAAAACACAGAGGTCATTAAAATTTTACAAAACTTAAATGGATGATTTATCGATGGAAGCAGTTTCAGCAAAACACTGTTACAGCCAAGAGCTTAGAAAAATTTGTTCTTATCATAAAGTATAGCTATCTGATATAGGCCAGAATATGCTGAAAAACATTCCTTTATCAGGCAGAACAAGACAATTGGTCCCAGTGAGGCCCAGTTACTCCTGGATGCAAGAGCTGACAGATCTCATCACCTGCCACTGAGCCAACAGAAGCTGCTTTCATTTTGTAACTACCAGTGACACTGGTAAAAAGCTGGTCACCAACCAGTGACTGCCTGAAACTGGATTCTCTTTGCATTTAATGAAAGGAAACAAACAAGAAATCCCCAAGTTGCTAATTGACTTTATTTCTGAGAATTAAGGGATCTAGTTAGTTCAGTCAACAGAACTGAAGAGCTCAGGGTCTTTAAGACATTCCAAGCCTCTTCCATGTTTATATCTAAAGACTGCCTGGAATTTGCACTGAAACAGAAGAAAACTTGTAGGGAAGTGCTGACAGACCTAGTCTGAAGAGCCAGCCCTCAAAAATTATAGTCAGAAATAAGTAAACTGATATACAAACCTAAACCAGATCAGACTACAGGAAAAGGAAGAATTATCATGAGTCAGATCAAATTCTTTCTGAAAGAAAGACCAAACAAAACAGTAAAACAGGAGAGACTAGTTCAATAGGCAGCAAGGGTTGTGTCAAGTTTAAAGATAATCTAGACAGAGTCCCAACATCTAAAGAAAAAGATGATCATGGTAGAGCCTGAAGCAAACTCAAGACGACAAGTGGAAGAAGTAAATAGAAAGTGTAATAATGTTGTGCCACATTCAAGAAAGGACAATCAAGAAAACTTAAACACATTCACATCACAGAGTTCAGACAAAACTATTTCAAGACTGAACAAAGCAGCAAGTGAAATTAAACATCTAGTGACAAAGTAGGAAGTAACAAGTAACCCTATGGCTGGAGAACAGCAGATATTTAAGGAAGGCAGCACGTTTGGGAAAACCATAGTCCACTCAGAGTGCAAGGCTTTATATATATATAAAAAGTATATATAAATATATATATATATATATAAAAATCAATTTATAATGACAAGAACCCCTTCTCCAAGAGTTCTTCACCTTTTTATCCAAACCTGTCTACTTGAAACTTTTTCTCTGCATGGTCCTGCAACAGATCTACAGATCTAACAGATGGGTTAGTACATGAGCAGCAAGCTCATTAGGAACTGGCTACAAAGATGAAAAACATGGCTTGTATTGACAGAAGAACAAGCAGTTATTCAAATCCTGAGGTGACTGGTTCAGTAACTTAGTATTTTGATTTGTAAGAAAGAATGACATACTCATGAGGACAGAAGTAACAGAAGTGAGATCAAAATAACTTACAAGGCCACAGATTTAAGACATTAATTCATCAGTTAGAAACCAAAGAGGAGAAAATATGATGCACTACTTGACCACTACTGATTTTGAACCTCCCATATGACAGTGTTACAAGAGAAGAACAGTCTTAGGATCACGTCAATGTATTTCCAGCAGAGATGGGAAAACAGTGTTCTTTCATAAGAGGCTGTTAAGATCTCAGCTACAATATTACATTCAATTCTGGTCCCTTCTGCTTGCCAAACACAAATTCAAACTGGAACAGGCAAAGGGTAACAAAAACACCAAGAGGGACAGAGAATATCTATATACCTCAGAAGCAAACTATTACAGTGGACAGAAAAATTTATGTCAGTCCAAGAATGAAGGGACAATGACAGGCCATAAGAAGCTTGGGCAAGAAATTAGGACACCTTTTACCATTTATGGAGTAAACACATTCCAAAACCTGCCAAAAAGACCTAGAGAGAGAAACCTTTCAGCTTTTGGGAAAGGGGTAAATTTATGGGCAAGATCATGCAGTTTTTGTAATAGCAACTGCGTCAAGTCTATTATTATGTTTCAATTGTTGAAAAAGAAATGTCGAATGTTTCAAATGTTGTAAAAGAAATAAAAAAGAAATGTCTCCAGATCTCCAGTAAGTCTGGATTCACACAGGCTTGCCTAGCTTCCACTGGACAGCCTCTAGCACATCAAGACCATACAGTACAGAAAACAGAAGGCCCAGGGGGCTTGGGTGGGTACAGAGTATTACTGTGCTGCTCGATATGATCGCACAGCTAGTGCACAGGCTGTCTGCGAGTCACATATATAAACAGAAGGTGGGCTGCAGGCAAAGCACACTATTCTCATGGTGACCCTAGAGGTTGCACCTACATTGTAAAATAAGACACGTATCCAGAGATTTAGCAGGTCTCTTCAAGCTCTGAACCATAGGATATTGCACAGTGTCAGAGACAGGATAACAGATCAGAGATGGACCCCTAGGGAAATTTCCTTGCCTTTAAAAGGAAGAGGTTCAAACAAACATTTTTCAGATTCCAATCTCCTCCTGTGAAATCCTAGAGCTAAAGAAATCACTGGAAGTTTTGCCACAGACTTCAGGGGAGTGAGGATTTCACCCCTACTGATTTGAAAGCAAGTCCTTAGTGCAACTGGAATACAAAACCTTGTTATGTCACACTCTGGGCAGACATTTTCCTTCAAGAACTGATAACAACGTGTATTTTTATACTGAAAAAATATTTAACAGATTAAACTTTTCTTACAGAAAGAAATGCTTGCAAGTTTATTTTTAAAGAACAAAATTATATCTGAGCCATATTTTAATGAATGAATCTTCAAAGAACCATGTGTTTTGCATACAGACCATGTATACAGTATTCCTGGTGTTATTGTTATCAGCTCTTGAACAAAAGTTTTAATGTTTGTTTCAACATCTTTCATTTTAAATTTTGCATAAACCAGACCTGTGCTTTCCTTCAATTTTACAGCTCTCTCCTGGGAGCTTCATAATGTCTGCGTCTGGATTCTTTTTTTCCCTTTGGATGAGAAAGGAATGATTGTCCTGGCATAGGAGTGAACTTGGTCTCTCCTGGAAATTGTCCAATGACACTGCCAGCACGCATGCAGTGGTGATGTATTAGATGCAGATTTTACTGCCTGTCCCTCTTTTCAAGCCCTTCCCAAAATAAAGTATAACTACATTTCAGCTATCAATTCAATCTCTTTACACAGCACTAAATAACAGTATCACAGAACATTAGCATATTACAGTTTTTGAATACAAAGTGAAATCTGCATAGTGCCTTCAGCTTTGACTTGGTTTTAAGACATTATAGAAAGTACTCCACTTCAAAAATCCTTTAATTCTAACTAATGAATAAAAATTGTAGGGGAGAGGAGAAGTTAACTAACCAGTTTTATCTTATTTTTCTGAATGACTTCTTTGTTATCCTTCTGGTACAGCTCCATTTTCCTTTTGGTGTTCTCCAAATCCACATTGTTGGTCAAGTTAAATACTGCACAAATATTAGAAAGACAGAAAGCAAAAGTATTAGGTCAGCATGCATGACTGACAAATAAATACTACTCTCATGTTCTCTATCCCTTCTAGCATCAGATATAAACATCACAACAACAGAATTTATTTAAATATGCCCTGTAAAGCAAGACACAATCTGCTAAATCACTGCAAACTTCAAGAGAAGCCAGCAGAGTTCCTTTAGGTTTATATATCTGTAGGAGATGGAAATTTGAGTCTTGCATCCTATTTTGTGATACTGATGATTCACATGAATAATCATATCATTTGTAACTGCTACTTGAAAAGGTCAATATTTTACAGCTAAGAACACAGTGATTCCTGTAAAATTAAATTAGACTAAACACATACATATTAAGACAAGGGTAAAACTTAAGTCATTCCATTTCATAAGATTATATAATGCACAAAGACTACAAAGACTGTTCAAATTCTCAGGTACACAAAAAATCTTCACATTACTTGATAACTTCAAAGGAACCAATGTACAATTACCTTTATTATGAGGAATGTGCAGATGCATCCAGATTAATAAGTTAAATGGCATTCTTTTGATGTCTCTCCATAGTGACAGACTATAGCTCACATAAATATGAGCAAGCAGGGTTGGTCAGCAAGCTCCATAGTTTAGCACAACATTCCCAATTATCTACACATGGCACAGAAGACACCTCAAGAAATTGAACAGTTTCTATAATCAACAGCTTGAAAGATGTAGATGGTTTGGATGATTAGTAACTTGATGCAATGCCTGAGCCTTTCACCTCTAGGTCACTGGTTCAATTGTGGGTCAAGTGAATTCCAACTGAAAGCCATTATTACTGGGAAGTCACTGGGTGATCCCTATCCAGAGTGGATGCTGGGCTCATGCCCGTGGCCTTAAAGCTATTGAAGACTGCCAATGTACAGCACTCAAAGCCTCAAAGAGCTTTGTCACGTGGCTACAGTAAATTTACCAGAGCAGCAGAGAAATTTGCACTGCCGTTGATAAATCCTTCGCAAGAAAACAACAGCATAGTGAGTGCGCTGTCAAACCCTGAGGAAGGGAAGGAGGTTCTAGTGAGAACGCCAGCATAGCACTTGGAAGATTTTTGTTCAGTTCTTTCTTCCTAGGTTCTCAAGTGACTAGGGCCAAATGAACCCTGTGCACATGCACCACTGCCAAGTCATTTGTATATATGTAAGACTGCTAGAGAGAAACAGAAAGAAGCATGAAATCTGTTGTCATTCATCAGATAGCCCACATCTCAGTTTAGTAAAGATATATCCCTCCTTTCATCCTCTCCAAGGTAACATGGCAGAAAAGAGCTTTTAGGAGGGTTTTAGGTAAACCAAACCATGAATAGCCTAGACTGGCAAACCAGCTGAGAGCAGCAAAGGCAACAGCAAGAAATCAAAGCAGGGAGCAAATGGGGGTGGTGGGAGAAAACAGGAAAGGTCCAAAAAGCTAGAGCTGTGGGATACAGCTCAGTTTTACAAACCCAGCTGTACAGCAGCTCACTACTGCCAAAAAGGGGCAGTCCTGCTCTTACGTCCCTCTTCCCAGGTACAGGTCTCACTCTTTCACTTGCTCCGACTCCAGGACTCCCTGGATGCTTTGCAGTGTCAACAGAAACCCTCCAGCAACCTGAACTGGCTCAACAAAGGGGTCAGGCAGGTGCCAGAGATGGTACAAGGGAAGTAATGAAAGTGTACAGATGAGAATAGGAATACTCTCTTTCCAGGAGTACTGAACCACCACATCATCTTACTCTTACCAAAAGTATTCAGTCCTTCCTCAAACTGCAACAAAAAGGCTACACAAGATACAGCTGAAGAAATTCCTAACCTTAAGCAAAAAAAACCAAAATGCTGTATTTATTTTTTCCCCTCTTTTCCAAATAATGAGCAATATCAAGAGGACTGACATTTTAATTCAGCCTGGCTCCTAAATTAGCTGAACTCTTCCACCTCGAGTCCATCATGCTCACTTCAGAAGGAAGATCCGAGATGGAGGCTGGTTTTGTGGTTTAAGTATTCAACTGGGAATCAACACCTGAGTTCAATTTCCAACTTTGCTACTGTTCCAGGGCAGATCACTGGGCCTCTATACCGGAGGTCTGCCACCAGTAAAAAACAAGAGTAGGGGAATAAAGCTTCCTTTCTCCTATACATCGTCTGCTATATCTCCATACTACAGCTATATGCAGCACCTATCTCCATAGTCTTGATCTCATTTCAGGTGGAACCTCTGGGCACTGCTTTAACCCAAACAAGCCGTTCAAAGTTCAGCTTCTTGGTTTTTGGAAGCAAGTTACCCATTTCAAATTTATTTATTTTTTTTCCTCTCCAAAAGGCATAACAATATTTTCCAATTTCATATTGTGACTAACATGCTTTTGGGTTACAGCAACATTACCTTAGTAAAAGTGTAAATTTCTGGTATTTTAATGGAGATTTGACCTCCAAACTTCCAGCCTACGGTTCCCAGCTGACAAGCAGCTTAATATTTGAGTATTATGGCAGAGAAGAATTGTCATGTGAAAATGCTGGCATACAATCAGACCAGGGCTCTGCAGTGGCAGCAGCTGCATGGGAATGTCAGCACTTCCTACAACTTAAATCCACACACCAGCTCTCTAAACTCTTCAATGACAACACAAGAAAGAAATAGGATATGAGACATGCTGTGCTAGCAGGATGCCCAGATGCCACCTTCAGGTGCAAGATGAGATGCCAAATGCCTGTAGGCTCCTGATCTTGGGTATTTCTCTAAAAGTAATCCAGTAATAAGCTGATGATCTAGGTTTTGCAACTATTGCTGCTTGAAACGTTCAGGGGTTTTCTTCTTCCTTCTCAGTTATCTTTAATAGGTTCAACTAGTCACAACTTGGGTTTGTAAAATAAAAACCATAAGATTTAAAACTCATACTGGGGAAAGTAGGCAAGTTTTAAACATGTGCAGATGCCTGCCTTTATTTAGAACTACTTACAAAAGCAGGTTTATTTTGCTATTTGACATGAAGTAACATTTCCATGTCAGAGATATGTTTCTGCATCAGTGTTTGAGAAATCTTCAGTAGCCCCTGCATAGCCACCTGAAATGCCCACTGCTCTGCTCACAGCAAGGTGACAGATGGTTCACTTCCCCTTCTGTTTTCCTGCTGTGGCTGGAACCAAACCACAGGTAAAACCCTCTCAACAGCCAGATCTGCTTATACCATGCTGATTCTGCCCTGTCGGTCTTATTGTACTCTGGCACTTGAGAATAAGGTAGGACATGAGCAATCAGAAAGATTCATAATTCCAACACCCTCAAAGGCCAGGGCAGATTTCTCGCACTGAATACCGATTCATAGTCATTGAAGAACAGCACTATTTTGGTCCTAAGCATCTGCTCCTTAACACTAAGTTGTCCACATTTCAAGACTTAAAATACTGAAGAGCTACATTTTGTTGCAACAGTGTTAAGACCTGGATGTGTCTATATCAACATCGGTGTCAATAGTCGTCCTTTAATAAATGAAAAGGGTATCCTCCCTCCTACAATAAACACCATAGCAGCAAAATGATGTTCTTTGACACTGCATGGTTATCAGTGGCCAACTAGCCAGTCAAAACATCTTCCAACATATTTTCTAACATATTTTTCATAAGCTTCAAACGTCTTTTCATCAATATTCAGAGAATACACATTCCTGCCATTGTATCCTTGCAATTACAGCTGACAAGTCCACAGGCCACTAGTCCACAAAAAATAATTAAGAGATTATTTCTTTCTATTCTCTTTTGTCCCCTCCACAAGTTACTTGGCATTTAAAAACCAACAAGTATCAAATCAAAGAACACAGTCAACTAATACTCAACTTCTTACCTTTTACATAGCTAGGACTATGCAGTATTTTTTTTTATTTGCTCTGCTTTGAGTTTTGCCAGAAATTTATTTTAAATATAATTCTTCCAAATATTCCCTTTTTAAAAAATACACCAAAACAAATTATAAAACTAGAAGAATCCAAAAGAGTTAAAAAAACGTAACTCATATGCTACACCTACCCTGAAAAAATATTGGTATAGATCTGAATATGACTGGCAAAGCAGATGGCTAGTTTGAAAGGGTTTCAAAGAGAAGCCAGACTTATTTTTGTCCATGTTGAAATATAGCATAAGCCGATATAAGAGGCCTGAAACCCTTCAGGGAAAAGAAACAGAAGCTGTTTTGTGTGCAACACTTATTTATCTACTTATCCATCTCACATTGGTTGGTTTATAAAATGACTTGCCTTGAGACATCTGTTGAAGTATAACAGGAAGACTATTGTGTTTTTCTGAAACATTTCATTCTGCTTAGGTAAAACTCGCTACTTCTGAAATTCAGCCTCTACAGGGAGACTTTCACTGCTTTTTAAAACAACAACATTCATTATGCAATTTTACAATAAACAGAAAAATATTTTCCTAGCTATAAAAAAGAAAAGAAAATGAGACACAGATTTTAATTATATGGCATAATAATTTGTCCAGAGATGCAGCAGTATGAATGAATGAATGTCACCACACTGCAGGATTTCAAGTCCGTCAAAATCTCCCTGTTTTAGTCCAAGACATTGCAAATTTTCTGACCCACCTCCTCCTAGTTCCTTAAGAGACAGTAACATTACCACGTAAAAAATATTTGCTATTCAAATAGTAGGAACATTCCCTCTCTAGCAAGATAGCAGATGATTACTCTGCTGACAGTGTTTGATCTGCATTGCTGGTATGAGCCAGCTGAAAATTTAAAAATTAGTAGGATTAGTTTGTTATAAAAAAATATTCCTCCCACCCTACTACAAGCAACTCCTTAGTTATCATCTTCATAAATTGCCAGCCAGAGATCAGGAATGGCAGAAGAGCAACTGCTTTGGGCAGAGCACTATGAAGGGAGACACAACCACATCCTCAGTCTGCCCAGGGAGTCCAAAGCTACTGTGGTACCTTCTGTCGGTCCTTTTGAATCCTGATCCCTGTACTTTTAAGAGGGGTAGGAGAGGGGTGAAGGGGAGAAAAGATGGAATAGATTTAACAGGTCCCTTCCAACCAACATTTCTGTGATTATAACAAAATAATTATCAGAAACAAAAGAAAACCCACAGCTAAGCTAGAAAAATATAGTTAGGTATTAAGAATTATTTCTGTTTATCCTCAGTTGTCTTTTATTGGGTCAATAATTTTCCAGAAAAATACCTTAGCATAGTAATAAATGATTGAAATCACTCAGCCCTATCGGTCTAAGAAAGATCACTTTGTCTGGAACAGCATGCTACTGAAATCTTTGTTCAGATGAGATGACCGAAATGGATCTTTGATAAAGCTGCCCAATTTCCAGTTGAGTTATTCCCGTTGCCAGGACCAGCAATACCATCCTCATTCACACAAATGGGGGTGGTGGGGGGAGGGTGGGGGGCAAGGGCAAACAAAAACAAACCAATAGACACCACAACCCACAAGTGATCACAGATATCAAAATCTTTTCTATCCAAGGATTGCTTATGATAAATGTTCTGAGCAAGACAAGCCACTAGGCAGCTCGTATTGCATAAAGTCTTAGAGGAGTAACAAGATACAGGAATCCAAAGGGCACAAATACAGTAGCCTCCTTCCAAGTCAAATGTACTGAATGTTTTTAAAAAGCAATAATTACTATTAACAATTGTGTTGCGGTAATGCCTAGAGGCCTCATTCACGTATCAGGAGAATGGTGCCAGGCAGTGTGCATACACATGCTCGGAGGCGGGCCCTGCTCCGGAGAGCTTACACACCGGGTCTTGAAAAACTAGCTACCGAGATACACACTCGGGGAAAGAAGAAAACCTTGGGGAAAGAAGAAAACCTTGGGGAAAGAAGAAAACCTTGGGGAAAGAAGAAAACCTTGGGGAAAGAAGAAAACCTTGGGGAAAGAAGAAAACCTTGGGGAAAGAAGAAAACCTTGGGGAAAGAAGAAAACCTTGGGGAAAGAAGAAAACCTTGGGGAAAGAAGAAAACCTTGGGGAAAGAAGAAAACCTTGGGGAAAGAGTGAGCAAAATTTGCATGATGTCCAGGGATTGTAACTTGTAGCAACACTCTAAGGTTTAACCCTGCCCTACTCATCATATGGGCATAGACCTGTCTTATTCCAATAGCTGTTGTCCACCCCTTTCCCAAAGGCAGGTTTTAACCCTTTCACTTTATTTTTCTTCCTAGTGTTAATGACAACAAACTGTGTTTACAATGTTCTCAAATTGTCCAACTGATTTTTCTTCTGGGGAAAACTTGCTTTAAAATGTGGTTTCTATTTAAAGTCTTGTATAACACATTTTAGCCCAAAGCATTATTTAGTGGCTACATTCTAAACCACTTCAAAAATGTGTTTTTTATAATAGAAATCTTAAGAGGTGACTACCCTAATGTTTGTTTGACCTTCCCCTCTCACACTTTTGCTATACCACCCAACTCTTTTCTTTAAATAGAAAAAGTCTATAGGTATAACAATCCTGATATGAAGGGGGAAAATGCGTTTCAAGTGAGGTCATATATCACATCAGTGGAATAAGACAGTGCAATTGCTGCAAATGCTGGAGTGGAGCTGACCTACCTGAAACATTTGGAAAAACTATCAGAATTGTGCCAGGTCACATGAAATATACAGGATGTTTACATTTTGTCTCTGCCAAGCAACTACTTCATTTAATCCCCCACAACAATTTAGAAAACAAAACATACCAGCAAAAAGAAAACAGGGTAAAGCTGCACTTTGACCCTCCCACAGAAAAACTGAAAGTTTGGGGCAGGGGGAGAAAGGGAAAATCCAGTTCTCTGCTCCCTCACTTCCTAACCTGGCAGCTTGAACAACCACCAGCAGCTACTGCCAACCTGCTGTACATTGGCTCCACAAGGCAAAACTTTGCGCTGCATGACTACACCCTTTCTTTCCTGTCCTGCAGCCTAGTTTTTCACATGCACAAATGAGCAGGGAATTCACATACACAAAAAAAATGAAATAATACTCTCAGCAGTAAAATGTAAATTAACCATACAGAGTCGAAGACACCTTTAACACATGGTTCAGCCATGCCACACACAACATGCACAGCAAAAACGCTGGAAGAAGTCTGGTACGTAGCAATAGCGTGACAACTGTCAGGTGGAGAACTCAGCCCCAGAACACAGGCAGGGAAGGGAGGGGCTTAGGGGGAACAAGATGTGCGCAATGAGCTTTGTCACCAAGGACCAAGGAGAACAGGGCTTGAATTCTTACCCAAGGTGGTGTTCTCGCATCTAACCTGTCCTGCAGCTTTTGTATCTGCCTGAAGTTAGTAGATCATAAGTGACCTCTTTGACGGTGAAAATTAAGAGCCTTCTGACTGCACTCCTTCTTTCCTCTCATTACCTTAGCTGCTACATGAAGAAACTAGGAGGTAGTCAAGACTTCCTCTTCCATTTAGTATTTTGGTATTCCTGTCAGGCAACTAACTCCAATTCCTAACAGCTCTTATTGAGCTTCTCCATTATGCATTTACAGGGCTGGCACAATTATTGACAAATTCACTCTTCTTCACAAGGTTACAAAGACCAGCCGTGATTTCTGCTGCTTCTAAACCAAGTTACCAGCGCAGGCTCTGGAACCATTTGAAATTTAACAGCCTAATACCAAGAGCTGGAGAATCATAACATTCTGCACAAATTGATGAAGTTAAGGCAATTTCAGGCAAAACTTCGCAACTCCCTTGTTGCAGATGCTGAAAACCCCTGCAACAGCAGTAAGTGGGAAACCTGTATTTAATGCTACATAAATAAAAAGCATTTTTCCTTTCCACAAGCACACAGATTCTTCCAGGACCCTCTGGCTAAGATGCAACTTTCTACTTGCTCACTCCCTCCTTCCCTCACACCATCCAAAAAAATACATAAACAGAACTACACCCACATCGTCTCCTCCAGATATTTGGACCCGTATGAGTGTGCCTGGTATTTCCCAGCCACACGATTTAGCTCTCCAGCCTCAGCCTTCTGATGCCAACAAAAACATGATACATTACTCACAGCAGTAAGTGTACTGGATATATTTCTACAAAACACCACAGTGCAAAGAGGAGCAAGGGCTCCTTTGAGAAACCAAAGCAGAGTGGCATCTCCATGTTTTCCTTCAAATCACATTCACTGCCCCTCATACATGTTCTAAGCCACCTCTTCTTCCTCCAGGACAAAAAAAGAAAAGCCTCAGAAGCTCATAAAACCCAAGAAACAAACCATTTAGGAGTCACTTCTTTGAACACATCCTTGTTTTTCTAAGCAAAATCCATCACTCCACTATAAATCACAAGTCACCCTAACTAAGAAGAAAATAAACTCTCTTGATAACATAGTCCCTTCCCCAAAGGGCAAAGTTCTGCTTCAACTAATCCAAAGAGAAAGGAATCAATGTCTGTTCCTAAACCTTCTCCTTCTGAACAGCAACATAAAATGCTACCACAGTGGTATGTAAGGTCATCAGCTTCAAAGCAGCTTCAACTACTGTACTTGCAGAAGCAAAAATGATGAAAGACACCATATGGCTTCTGTCATGGTAGATAAAGCTAATGGAGGCATATAATGAAAATTTCAATTTCTCCTCTCTTTGTTTAATCTTTCCCAGTGCATCACCAACAGTCCCCTGCAAGTCTGTGTTTTCCAGCTATAAAGCACTACTTCCTCTTTGAATCGTGTTTTTTCTCTGGCAGATAAAATGTTTTACTTAACAGCGTCCTACAGATCAGCAAATATGATTGAAAACGTACAGGAAAAAAGTAATTAGATAAACATCTGATACTATGATAAATCCTGTTACAGAAACTCAGACATTCTCATAGGCAGCTGAGTCAGAAGATAAAAGCCTATGGTCTCATGAGCACAGAACATCAAAGATGCAAGCTTTAAGACTTACCAATTTCTTCTATTTCTTCCAGGAAATCATTATATTCACTTAGACTGGGAAAGTCATCCTCTCTTTTATTGTATCTTTGAGAGAAGAGACACAAGTATTTATACAACACACAAAGATGCAATTTCAATTCAACAAGGCTCTTGCTGCAAGCATATTGACATGTGCTTTGTGGCTCCCACAACTGACCAACGTACAGAATATCTTTAAAAGGAGACAGAAGTGCTTGTTTCAAAGGAAAGAACCCAGCCTGGCATAAATCAGTGCTATCTTTGCCTACTGTTTGCCAATTCCTCTTCCAGGATTACAGGTAAACAGGAGCACAGAGGCTAGGATATACTAATTCCAAGCCAGCCCTTCAGCATGAGAAACCTGTTACCAAAGGCAGAGACAACAGTAAAATGCACAAGAAAAGCTTTTCTAGAAGTATTAGAAAAGGGAGTTTGGCTTTTTGCCAACAACAGAAAGTACATATCAGTGGCAAACTGAAAATGCTACACAATTATCTTATTTCATATCAATAGACCATTCCAGAACTCATTTATCCAACTCTTGATATCTGGAAAAAGTAAAAAGATGAAGGGACAAGTGGCTAGAACATAGACAGCCTCTGAAAGTCAAGACATGCAGGCTTTCTTCCCAAGAAAACATACAGCTGAGATTCTGCCTGCTCTGTGGACCAAGATACATGACACCCAGGAGTATAAAAATCTAATCCCGAGAACTAAGGCCAAATTCCAATTTGGGGACATTTTTTCTGCCTACTAAAACCTAATCTGGCAAATCCAAGCGGGCCAAGCATTTTACGTTTTCTGTTCTAACTACACATCATTCTGTGTTTAGTCAACTAAGTTGACTTCATTCCAGTTAGACTTTTGTTAACTTCAGTAGACTTTATAATCAAACATCAAAATTATTACTGCTTTTCACATCAGCATCTTGGTATTCAACAATGCAATTTTCCCACATCTCAGCAACATCATGAGATTCATTTAGTGTTGTACTAAGTCTTAGATAAAGGCTCCCAAGCTTACAATTTACCTGTACGTTCATTTTTGCACACACAACTCTCTCCAGGTTTGTCATGTTCCATCAGACCCTCTTCTACCAAAACATCAACTGGTTCCCTTATTTTCCTTATAAAATGTTGTTTCTTAGCCACAAGGAGCAAGATGCAATTTTAGACCTCATTTATCTCAATTGCAAGAGCTCTCAAATCTACATTACAGACTAGTAACACAAGGCTCGTAAGGAAGCATTTCCACTAACAATTGTGAAGTAGAAAACAATGTGAACACAGCTTCTCTTTTGTCCATTTTCATTTTGAAGGGAACTAGCCTTCAACTCTCAGAACAGGTCCCCAGAGAACAAACAATCAAGGTCCTGTTTCTTGTCCCGCTCCCATGTTCACCCCCTCAAAGGCAAAGCTGCTGTAGTCCTCAGTATCTAATCATCTCCATTTAGGAGGCAAGTCTTTGCCAAAGGAGGCAACATAGAAACACCCAACATTTTCTAATGCTAAGCAGGAATCCCTCAAGGCTAAACTGAGAATTCAGCCCTCAGTTGTTGCATAAAATCAGATTCTCTGAAATCCCTCCACGTTAAATGGAGTCAAGTTTTATGGGTTGTCACTTTACAAAAAAGAAGAAAATTAATCTCTTCTGTACTACTGGAGTAAGTCAGTTTTTTTAAATGGTGATCCATGAAATATAGCCACCTTCTGTTCTTTTAACTGGTGACACTCACATTTTCAGCACTTTCTTCCGTATTTCCACTTCCTTGTCAACAGCAGGATCCTCAAAGAGCTGTACCCTGAAGTTACTCTTCCGCAGAGGGGTATCGCACTCCTGGCAATTCCCAGCCCCTCTCACAAACAGCAGTTCCACACAGCTCTCACATCTGCACGAGAAAAGAAGGGGTATAAAGGCAGATACATATTAAACAGTAACTGAAACACAGGATTGTCCCCCTTTTTTGCTGTTTACACATGCACTATAAGTACACGGTGCATCTCCCTTTGATTTCACTATTTCTTCAGCACCCAACAGTAGCAAGGAAGCAAGGGCTCTCCACCACAGCTGAAAGGAAACAATCTCAGCAGCACAAATGCATTTATTCTCCTTGCCCAAACAACTCGGCCTCTTTGCTGAGACTGAAAGTTAATCCAAACACAATGATGGATTTTGCGTCAAGGGGAAGCTTGTTTATTGACACCATCAAACTCATTTCACAGGGACCAGACTGCAATATCCTTATTTACTCTGAGCACTACCTTGCTGCACAAAAAGCCCCGTTTATTTTCTTGATGCCATTCACTGTACAAAGTACTATTCAGCACAAGCAGGGATACAAATCTTGCCCACAGCCTTCCAAGCTTCTACCAATGCTACCATGGAGGAACTGCTATTACAAACCTGAGCTAAACTCCAGCCCAACACAGCTAAAAGAATTAAAATACCATTTTAACCAGCAACCAGCATTATGCAACTCTCCTGTGCCTTCTCTTAATACTTTTAAAATTGCACATAAAATATACTTTACACAGAGGCTGCACAGAAATAAACCAAAAATACCTTTCTGGTTTTATTTCTTTTGTCTTAATGAAGATTTCAGATTTTAACAACATGCTTGCTGACCAGTCAGTTGGCACTTAATAAAGGAAGAACACACAACAAGAAAGCCAATTTTTTTAAAAGTACTTGGGTACTAATAATGTGCAAATTTCTAGCAGAGGACAGACAACACCTGCTGTAGTCATTTCCTACTGCTGGGGAGGCAAGGGGGTGTCTATTTATAGCTTTGCTATATTGAAGCCAAAACAGTTGTACATTAAGACCTAAGCTGTATTGTACCTTCACAAACCCAGCACAAAAGCTAAACAAGCTAAGAGAAACAATACTGACATGGTTGCGAAGGATCTTAAACAAAACTTTCACTCTGGTGACCTACCCCCAACTAAACTGGTTCCAGTACTTACAGAGGCAGAGCTAGCTAGAGCCAACCAGTTTTACCCAGCTTCTGTTTCCAAGATTAGACAAACGCAATTGTATCTTACAATTAAAAAAAAAAAAATTAGAGCAATTTTTTTGTTGTTGCTAACACAAGTAGAACTACAGTTTCAAAATGCATCTTGCACAGCAGCTGCCAATGTTAAAAAGCAAAGCTTGAATTTACTTGGACATTTTCCTGCTCCAGAATTCCTTTAGTTAGAAAACCAAGCACTTTTAAATACAATTTATTTGGGAAGGGAAAGATCAAATCTTTTAGCACACTAGGCCTGAAATTCAGAAGTTACTGGGACATCAACTCAAGAAGTATACTTCTTTACGAAAATAATTTAGCTCACCACTATGGGAGAAACAACACTCAATGCAAGAGAAGGCAAGGCAGGGAAAGGGTTTTCTCCTTCCTCCCCCAACCTGTCTGTGCATGCAACAGCCCGGTACATATGGACAGTTTCACTGTCTCCTTCATTTTGGCAGCTCGTGCTGTTTAGATGTCTCTCTCAACACAGCAGCGGAAGCACAGCAAAAAAACCCCTGCCTCTTCTTTCCTATTTTTAAGTTATAGAAAAGGGAGTGTAAAGCTACGGAACTTGGCAGGTGGATCCAGGTGTTTGTATTGGTTTTTTTAATCATGGTATTGCCTAAGGACCAACAGAACAGGGTCTCCATGTGCATGATATTATGCACCTGAAACTACTTCACTCCTCACACCCCCCACCTTCCCTAAATCAAAGACATTTCAAGTTTACACAGGACTTGACTATGGAAAAAATACCTCCTTGGAAAAGCACTTCATACAATTGCCTCAATGCCTTTCCAAACTGGAACCAGTGTTTCTAAGGCTGGAAAATAGCTTTCCATACAAAAAAAGATGAGTCAACACCTCACTATGGGAATCCCACATCAGGCGATCACATTCTCACTCACTTATGCACATCCACCCTTATATTTATTCATAGATAATTCCTTCTGAATTCAAAAGGGGTTATATGGGACAAGTCAAGGGCAGACCTGGACTCTGTCCAAATCCTGCCTCCTCTCCATCTCCAGATAGATTTAATATACACAGTTAGATCCCAAGCTTACTTCCTAGCAGGTCTGTCATTCTTGCCCCCACAAACTGCAGCCACTTTCCCAGTGATGGCAAGAATGTCTGGTCACACATTTCCACCTGATTCTCGAGGAAGGAAAAAAGCCATCTTCTGAATCCCTCTCAAACAAGTTCCTTTTGGTTTCACAGCAGACCACTAAAGTCAGAGCATATGCAAACACCAGGAAGGCAGATTTCAGTAAAGATGGATTTAATAAATTATTTCATGTCTTGAAATCAAAGATTTCTAAACGTGACTTGAAAAAATTTTATCTTGTACTGTAAAATTTAAAAATACAGCTTGACTTTTTTTCTTTTTTTTTTTTTTTTTTTTTTTTTTTTTTTTTTTTTTTTTTTTTTTTTAAGAGATGCAGCAATTTATGTGACCACCAAAGGTAACCCAAACCCATGCAACAGCCAGACATCCCGGGCAGCACAGGACACCCCAACATCACAGCTGGCATTACAGAGCTCCCTCCTGGCACATAGACCACATCAATTCAGGTGGTCCTTCCATTTCTTTGCAAGTCCAACACTTCCCCATTTGCCTTAGTGTAAGGACAGTGACTATGGAAGCAGGACATCATTCAGTGCATCTTTTATTGGCCAACGCATCATTCATGGCTTTCCCCAAATGAGCAAAGCACCAAAACACCTGCTTAACTCCCCCTCAAATCATGGCCAAAACAGGTGGCCAAGTGTTTTCTTGAATTAGGAGCCTTAAATCAGTGATTTTTAATATGCATATGTATTCTGTACGCATACATGCTACATATATAAACTAACGACATGTGCTCATGCTTAAAAATCAGGTTTATGCATCTGTTCAAAACTGAATATGTCTGAAGACAACAGTTTCACATGAGGTCTAAACACTCAGGATGTGATATTGCTGATCCTCCTCTTCACACTGAGATTGTACGGCCTCTGTGATCTGTATTCTATTTCACATATTCACTAAAAACTTTCATTACCTTTTGGATTTAAGTTTGTATCCTGAGAATAGGTAATCTGGATGAAGATATCAATAGAAAATGCCCAGGGAGTTACACGTGCATGGACAACAGGGTAAGACTATTAGTAATGTCACCAACAAAAGCAATCACAACAACTCCAGGAACAATAAAGTCTCCTGGTCTTCCACACCGGGATAATAAACATCAGTATGCTCATTTTCATTTCCACAGACACTGGTTTGATCTGTCTTGTTCTTCTCTTTCATCCCCATGAAATATTAAACAAATGGCTCCGTCTATAAGCAGTCTAGTACAACGCCACATTTTTGAGGAAAGCAAGTAACAAAGCATCTAGATGGTTTGGCACCATCAACACACAAATAGCACTGCATGCCCTCATGTCTGTGTTCAAGGACTTCAGGATCAGGAGCATACTAAAAATGCTTTTGGTACACTGCAGAAAACAAGCAGACGTTCCTCTCCAGAAAACTTAGATATTTATCAACTAAATCACACTTACTGGAACTGACTGTTTTGGACAAAGTGTCTTCAAAGGGTACAAGATTTGTGCCCCATCCTGCATTCCCCACACATGCACACATATACTTCATGAAGGGATGATGGCAGATAAGGAATCGAGCCTCTTGGACACTGAACGGATGAAAATACCTAACAACATTAGCATAGCTTGATGGAGCTGCTTACTTTTCTAGCTTGGCTGGCAAGAGAGCAAACAGAATAAAGGAAGAGCTATTTTCACAAGCAGGAGTACAAGATATCCTTTCTTTTAGAATTTTAGATTCTGCTGAGTATAGCAAAAATTTGCAGGACTTCAGATACGCACCCATTAATTATTTCAGAAAAAAAAAATCTTTACGGCTTTTGCTGTTGACTAGGAATATTACAGAATGAGTTACTACCCTTCTTTACAAAGGCTATTTTTAGTAGATATACTTATTAAATAGTATCAAATATTTAGAATGTTTAAGCCCCCCTTCTTCGGCTTTTATAACCAAGATGTTTCTGTTATTTAAAGTAACACACAAAACAAATGATCCTCCCTACTATGGAACAAACAGTTTAGATTAAAAAATAATAATACAGCCTTCAACGTACAGCCAAGACCTGAACCACAAACAAATGGAATGGAAAGAATCAGCAAAAAAGATGTGTTTTCACTTGTTCCTCAATTCTGATGTCAGAGGGAAATTTACTTACAGAAATTGAATGACTCTTGATTTATGGCGAGGGAACATTAAAACCAACGGAAAAAACACACACGTGACAAAGCTTACAGAAAAAAATCTAGATTTTTAAATCAAAGATGCTTTTAGAAACATTCACAGGCTTTTTGCTTAGCTTGGGTTAGACAATTTTGTGTTCTTGTACAGAGATTCTTGAACTGAGACAAAACCAGCCCAATTTGGAGCAAGCAGCTGTCAAACCTGTTTATTTCGCAACCTTCAGTACATTTAGCAAGTCCCCATAACCCACAGTGGTTTCTGCTACATAGCCAAGAGTTCATCTACTATTCGCAGTTGGCCATTGCAGGCATATTTTCTAGGCTGATGGACTAATAGGCATAGCCTAGAAGGCAGGTTCTTCTTAGAATCTGCAGCCATGATGATCTCTGTGACCCAAAAACCTAAGGGAACTGAGCAACTTTCTTCCCATGTTACAGGTTAGGGATCAAAAGCTGAGGAAAGAGAAAGAAGTGTGACTACAACGACACCAAATGCTTCTGAGAGCCTCAGAATAAAGGAGCTTACAAAACCAGTAGCTCCCAGAGGAATAGGGAGGTGGAGACAAAAATAAGTCTTCTCCTTTTCACACCTCAGCTTCAGGAACTCAGAAATCCTTATTCAAGCACTTGCAGAAGCAGCTGCCTATGTGTTCTGGGCCACCTCTTCCCTCTCCACCAAATACAAGTGAGAGCTGGGAGAAGATGACACCGATTACTCTTTCCCTCCTCCTCCATTGAGATTCTGTCAAGTCCTACCAATGGGGATCTTGCTGTTCTCACCTTTTAAGGAGACAACTTCAGAATGCTCGCAAAACCTTATTTGGCTGAAAACCCCACCATGGGCTTGTCTTCAACTAGTAAATAAACAGGTCTCACAAGCAGCCTATGCACCATGCAGAGATTACAGCTCATTATAGCAGTAAGACATCTCATGTTTCAAGCAGAAATCACAACTATCAATCAACAGATGAGAATTTTTGGTTTATAAACACTGTTGATAGGCTATCTTCACTTGTCTGCAGCTCCCCTCTATTCGGACCACAGTAACATGCACTGCAAGACAAAATCTCAGAGATTACTTTGCTAACATTTTTTTTTCCCCAGACGTATCAATACTCCAGAGAGCTGATCTTAACCCCTCCTTTAAACAACAAAACAAAACAAAAAAGAATCCAATGCTCTACCTATATCTGTATTATGTCAATTCTCAGCATCATCTGCCAAGATGCTGAGCATGCAATCGTTCTTTTAGACTATTTATATCTTTCGGGAAAAGGATGCACGCACACACTTTTCTTTCATTTTTGTTCTGTCAGATGAGTTCTGCTCCATCTTGCAGAAAGGAGGAGATTAAATGAGCCCAGACATCTCAAAAATTTAGGTGACACTCAGCCACATTAACCCTATTTTCCAAACACCCATATACATACCCTGATACACAGACCAGTTCCATCTCAACTGCACTCGCCAGAAAGAAAACAGACCAGGTAGTGATTGAACTATAGCCTTGAATGACTGGCATTTTAAACAAAAAAAGACATACTGAGTCAATTAATAATAAACAGAAACATTTCCACCACCCATTGAGTTTCAACATCTCCATTACAAAACCATTTCAAGTGGCTTGGACCTGACAAGAGAGTTTGCAGCAAACTGAAACTTAACTCACATTTACCCAGTACAGATGAGCCTAGAAAAAAAAATTAGAGAAGAACCTTTTATGGTGTTAACTCTGGATAGTATAGAGAAAATGTTTCTATAGGTATTTAAATAAAAGTGGTTCTTTATGAGATACTGCTGCCTAGTCAATTAAGCACACAATCATAAAAAACATGTCTTACAGCACAATTATGTCAATTTGGTCAAACAACAGGCCAACACTTGACAGGCCCATTCTTGACACTTCAAGAGCAGCTGTGTGGCATTGAGAAATAAGTGTTTTCACAATGACTAGGCATACCAAAATCAACCAAGAATTTACCCAGTGTACCAGAACAACTACTTCAAATCCATTACAGTCTACTGGGTAAACACATGCACTAAAATAATAATTCAACTATGTCAATAACCCTTTTATTATGCTTTATTCTCTTTGAATAAGAACCTTTGCAAGTTTTCTGGGTTCTCAACAAACATTAAATTGGGTAGCTATCAGGATTAGCAGCTGCCCACAGCACACCTCAACTTAAGACACAATTATGAAACTTCCCATGTCTAAAATGCAGAAACTGCACTTTTTTAGACATGATCCAGCTCAACATTGCCCATTGTCTCACAAGACAAACATACTTATCGTTAAGTTTAGGATCTCACACTGAACTCCATGCAAGACACATTGCTCCCTTCTCCTTCTGCACGCATTTGTTACCTCACGAGAAAGTCCTACACCATGGTGTGGGCTGAACTGCCCCCAGAGCTAACAGGTCTTACTAACTCAAGTATTTTGAGCATACACTTACTCAGTCTTATGAAACACCTGCATATGCCAGAAGTCACACTGGAAAAAACTAAAACATAGACAACTGAAAATAAATGCTTTGGGGACCCAAAATAGTCACGACAAATCTTTCACTTGATCCGAAACAAGGCTTCTACCTTCTGTTCTGTACTTTCAACTCATTTTACAGTACAACAATGGCATGTGGAAGCAAGACAAGGAAATACGGCTATACGGTAAAAGGAAAAAAAAAAATTTAAGAGGTATTTGTGGCATGATGGGATAACCTGACCACATTACTGAGGGCTTGTCACAAGACACTCCCATATTTCATGTCTAATCTCAGAAAGTAAGAAGATAAAAGTTGATAAGACACACATCTGTAAGAGAACCAGGCACATGACCAAGGTTTTCTATAAAAAACAACAGTGGTTTGGGGTCTCAATGGGAAACATGCAAGTGTTTAAAACTCAAAAATCAAAACCTTTACTGATCTCTTGCAAACGTACCTGTTGAATGATCTGCATATGTTGGCTCATCTCTCCCAGGCTTTTGGGAGGAACCAAGCCAAATTTCTGCCATGAGCATAGGCTTGTATTTCACTTGAAGCATAAAAAGTACACAGTCCAGCTTCCTTAAGCTATTCAAATACAGAGACACAGTGTGGGTGTATGTACACACAATTAAAAACAACTGAAAAAGCCAGCCCATTGGAGCAATAACTGCATTGTCCATGTTCTGGATTGCTTTTTGAGCACCAACAGTGTTTTCAGAGCTATGTGTAATGAAGAACTGTCCCCTCTACCACTAAGCTTGCTTGGTCTGAAAAGACTGGAAGAACAATCTGCCATGACAAAGTGCTACATGGGAGCTCCTGCATAAATCTTGTTTTATGATACAATAAAATCAACTGTTTCTTTTCACGTAATTTGTCAGAAATGAGTGACCAAACTCAAAGGTTAAGACACCAACTCCCATTCTCATAAGCAGCAAAAGTCCTAACGACCTTGAGTTTATATATGCAGCCTAGGAACACCAAAATTGTGTTTCTACGTGTTAAGTCAGCACCAATGCCAAAGAAGCTGCTGTAATCTGCCTTCACACTGCCGTACACTGTCCTTGCCCTGCTGTCCTCTCGCGCAGGCCAGAAAAACATTTGTGCAGCCACGTGGTTATTTGCTGGGTTATTTTCCAGGCAGATGAACTCTCCCATTTGGTTCACCACATGGTTCACAAATGCTTTTACCAGCACATAGCAATGGGCAAAGTGAAGGTAGGAATGAGCAGCCAGGGTGAGAAACCTGAAGCGGGATGTTGTCAAATATAAAATCCCAGGCAAAGCAAGCATATTGCACCACTATCGTGAAAGTCTTGAAAGACAGACATGTTTAAGACCCATTCATTAGGGAAGCTGAAGCACAAAGAACAGAGAACAGGGACTGTGTTTAGTACCGGACAATGCAGTTAGGTGCCCAGCAGCATGGGTAGGCACTTTTGTAAACACCCCTACATACCTACACAGCTTTGCAGATCTGCTCTCAAAGCGGAACTAGGAGAACCCTCAAGTGAACTCCAAGTCCCAACAAGCTGAGCAGCCAAACTTCCTGCAGACTTCAGACAGGTTAGGACATCCCACAAACAATGCTCCCATTCAGGCAGCTTCCACCTGTGTATTGACACTGAGAGGGCTTTGGCAAAGGGAGATACCCCAACTGCCGACATGCCTGTGACATGAGCACCAGCACAGCTGGGCTGCAAAGCAAGGGAAGAGGCGGCACCACAGCAGACCACCTCTGAACAGCTTAGGCTGATGTAGGATCACATCCTCAAAAACTCTGGCAATAACAGACCCTCTGCAGCATTCAGCACACTCTTTACAAACTGTGTAATAACATCCGAGGCAAGATAACTCCACTCTAGAGAAATACTTCCCCTGGAAGAGGGCTCCTCACCAGTGTTCATGGAAGTAACCACAGTAAATCAAACCTGTGGAGATGCCCAGCATGGCCAGGGACCCCCACTGAGGTCCTTTCAGTCTGAACAAGACCCCAGAACTAAGTTACCAGGAATAACCACTGGGTGGGAGAGCATAAAAAGCTGTTCCTCTCTTCCCACACTCTGGATTCAACAGCACTCGATGCTGTTTATTAAAAATTGTCCTTCCCTCTTACAAAGCTTTTATGACATGCTCAGCTATTTTAGCTTGATCCAAAAGTATAAGGAGAGAGAACACCACCCAAAAAGTGACCATCCTTATTTCAGGGTACGCTGAAAGCTACTTGATCAACACACCTCTAGAAAGCTGAGCTGAAGTACAGTTACAACACAAGAATACAAGAACAGGTGGGATAGCAGACAGAGGATAAAAAGTATTTTTCAGAATTGCTAAAAATAAGAAAGTCAAAAAGCATGTCACATTATTTCAGAATATTTTAAACAAAGCATACAAGGTTACTTTACAGGCAAGTCCTTCCACAACAGAAACAGAAGGCAATACATCTGAGCAAAACAAATTCATGCATCTGAAACAAGTTACAAAGTCACTGGGAGCTCATCATTTAAAGAGCACCAAGGCAAGAAAGAGACACTCCTATACCAATTAAATAGTAGCTCATTGTCCCTCTGCAATGTGATGCAGTCATGAAAAGGCACATGCAACCCAAGGATGTATCAGAAGAGCTGCCTCTGTCAGAAAGACAAGAGTTACCAGCAGGATGTAAGGAGACTTCACCTGAAATGACATGTGCAGTTCTGGTCACTCATACTCAAAAGAGATGAGCTCACCCTATAAATACAGCTAAGGGCAACTAGGAGGATCACAAGATTGGGAAGATTGGCTTGCCAGAGGAGAAACAGCAGAAAAAGTTACTTAAACTAAAACACCACTGGTCCAACCAGTAGTGTAAAAATTTATACTGGAAATTGTAGTTCTCACCAGCCACAATAGTGAGAGTCTGGAACCATATCCAAAAGAAGTAAAAGGGCAAAAATTAGTTTAAAAATGAAGTTTTAGAAGCTCACAGGAAGGATTTGATGACCTGATTGTCTTCAACAGGTAACTAGATTTGATAACCTAGAAGGTGCCTCCAGTCCTATCTATGGTCCTGGCTATATGCTCTAAATTCTGAAACCCTGAGACAACAACAACTCAGGAAGAAAAATAAAAACAGGAGAGAGAAAAGCTACTTTTGGTGAAAGTACTGGAATATTACATGCATCCTTGAATACTGAAATTTTTTTTTGAAGAACAACACGTATGGCACAGATGTTCTAGCATCTGCTCCTTCTGCTCGTAAGAGAAATAACTCCTAACCATCAGTCTAAAGCAGTCTTTCATAAATTACACAGATTCATAGTCTTTTATCAATAACCAATTAATTTATCTTATCTGGCACAAACCATAATATGTATATGTCTCAGAGGTCCAAACTTGATTCACTTGGGATCAATTTTTTCACCTTGTGGAAAAAGAGAAAAGGTAAGATCATACCATTCTGCTTGTCTTTAATAGCACAGAAGAAAACTAGAGAGTAAGCATTCTCAGCTTATTTCAGACAGTACATGTAATTTAATATGGATATATATTCTACTAGCATGTAAAAAATCTTCTGGTAGCAAATACATATTAGCTGATGCGTACTTCTGTACACCTTGTACTACACCATGCCTTAACTCACAAGTAAAACGAGTTTAGATGAATGACTTCTGTGCAGCAGAAGGTGGTGGTCATGACTCAACACATGATCATTCCTGTCTCTTATCAGTTCAACACAGCCTTAGGGAACAAACTGCTTCTCAAGACTGCTGGCTTTTCAGAGAGACAGACCAAAAGCACCAGTAGCCTTTGAATACTGACTCAGTAGTATTTTTGTTGTTGAAAGCACCCCAGTTTCCCAGACTAGTGTAGGTAGTATTACATCATATCCCAATTCCCTACTGGAATTTCAACTGATTGGGGCATTATTTATTTCCTGCCCTAAAGCACCATTTAGAATGACTTGCTAAATCTCTGTTGCCTTTACTATTACAATTTTAATAGCTGGATGTCAGAGAGGGAAGAATGATCTTTATGCAGTCCTTAAATACCTTACAGAGCAGAGTCTAAATTATTCTTAACATTAAGTTGCAGAAAATCTCATCAGAAGAAAGAAAAACAAAAACCCCAACTCAATAACATTTTATTGCCATCTTTCATCCAAATACAAACTTAATCCTTAAAGAAATAAGCCTGGGCAAGTATCTTTTAAAAAGAAAGACTGGCATTTTAGAAAAAGAAAAATCCATTTGCAAAGAGTGAAAGATGGGTGTATTTCTATTTTTGAAAACATAGAAAAAAAATCTTTGACATGCAAGATACATATAATAACAAAAAAATCTAACAAACCATTCAGGGCTTGCTGAACAAGTTCCCTTCAATGTAATCACACACAGAAGCAGGGGTACAAGGGACCCCCGGGGTCATTCCCTGCATTTCTACAGAGCCATGCATTAGACCGTCCAGAGAATCTGCAGAACATTTGCCCCGAATGTGCCACGGGCTACACAGAGCTCTGCAACCCAGCACTAAGGTTTTGACAAATCTACTTGTTTTGTAACCCAAAAAAGTTAAAGGAGATGTAAAGAGTGAACCCAAAACCAAGCAAGGCATCTCTTGTTGCAATGGATCACATAGTCCATGCTAACCTTGTGCCTAAAGCTCATTTGCGTCTTATCACTTCCCAGAGCTGGCACTTTTGATCCACTAATGATCTTTAGTATCACAGGCACCTTATCATGCTCTGTGGCTGCAGTCTCTGAAACTGTAGCACTAATAAATGCAAGTTACTAGAGTTACAAGTTTAGTTTTAGTTTCTATAACCCAACAGATTTTTATTGCATTTTCTTGAAAAACTTCTTTATCTCACCAATCTTTGTTTCCACCAGTGTAAGTGCAAAGGAGATATTAATTAGAAAATCCCAACAGTAGCAATTCAAACAGCTTCCCTGCCTCTCTAGTCTCATTTGGGAATCTCCTACTTCCTACCAATTTTTAAGGGTCATTCCTCACTCCATTTTCACATAATCCCTAAACAACCATTATCACATCTTTTCTCAGCATGAGATAAAATATAGACTGTGCTTCATAAACAGTGGAGACCTTAAGATTACATTCTTGGTAGGACACAGCATGATAAATATTTCAGGGGTGTCTTGAAATACCCTACAATATACAACACGTGGCCAGTGAAACAATCTCAAAAACAAGTATGTTTTGACTTATTACAAAAAGAAAGGAAAAACACACCAAAACCTCCCCCCCTCACCCCACGCTGGCCATTGAGCAGGTCAGATTGCAATTTCCTTTTTAAGGGTGGCAGAGATCCTGAACTACTTAAAGCCTAGTAGGGAACATTTTTTTGCATTGTAAATTTAATCATTAAAAAAAAAAAAAAACCAACCAAAAAAACTTTCTCCTCAAGCTGAAAAATAAACAGCAATTGCTATTTTAGTACATTAAACCAGTTGGTTAACATCACACAAACTTTTTGAAGTCAAATTTTAAGGTCACATTCAATGCAACTACTTTTAGAGGAAGGTATTGAACAAAAATAAGGACGTGTGTCAGACCTTCATTAGCTATGCTGGCATCTCAACCATTTCCTACAGATTGTAGGGAATAAAAACCCAGCCCTGTTTCAGTGAAGTTACAGTCCTGTTTGATACCCTGTGACGCTACCTCCTAGTAAGCAAATACATTACTCGCCACACCAAAGACATAACACAAACTGTTCTCTCAAAGTTGCAGCACATTTCAAATAATTTTATCGTGATGAACATTTGTGATGCATATTCATTCTTTTAATATTTGTTAGTAGGAGAGACAAGGAGAATCAGTTGCACAATGTGGGAGCAAGATGCAAGACAACATGTATTAATGAAGGATCAAAGACAAAAGAAAAAAAATAATTATATTTTAGCAAAATAAATTATATTCTTGTTTGTATTGATGACAGTACTTGTTATGCCACAAACTGCACAAAACAGAATACCCTGGTGTAGTTACTCAGCAGTGGATGCAGACACCAGGACAAGAGACTGCAGAGGACATGGGGAGGATGACACACAGCTGTCTCCCCACACTGGCAAGCTGATCATGATCGAATTGTTGCCAAACAATTTGAAGTCAGATAAATATCCACAAAGCTGTTGTTCATTATGTAGAGTTCCTCCCGTGCATAAAAACCAAACTCAGAACACAGATCTGTTGGGCGTTTGTGTGTGGCTTGTTATTTGTGTGTGAGAATAGCTTGGGAGAAGTATTTTTGAATGCCTGTTTTAGCATAAACCCCACCTGCCACCCTCTGTAGAACTGGTCCAATTTATTCGTTTTGCAGAAGAGTTTTGTTCATTCTGATCTCTGCATAACATTAAGTGAAAAAAAGTTCTCAAAATTTCCATTCACTACTTCAGCTGCAAATATTATGCAGACAACCAAAACCCACCATTATCAACAGCTACAGTTTTATGCTGCATGGCACCATAGCCCACCAGTCCCACTGATTAAGTAAAGAGCCATTGAAAACAAGTAAGGAAGTGGAAATCTGGCCCAAGATTCAGATGATCAGTTCCAGACAATAATTGAGCTTATCTGTTTTATCCAAACATCAGCTGAGAAGCATTCAACAATGCTGCAGGTTCTCTCATAAACACCACACTGCTCCATAATTATACGGGATCTGTGTGCGTATTCAAAAGCAGCATTTATTTAGGCTCACAACAGCTGTATTAAAGCCATGTGTAATGAACATTGTTCCTGGTCTGAGAAACAGTGAATAGTATTTTCGTTATCCATATAAATCACACACAATAAACGCTTGATATTATCTAGTGCTGCTAAAGCAGTCAAATTAAAACAAATCAGGAGAGTATACCCTTGAGCACATAACTCTACGAAGACTGAAAGCCTTTGAACACAGAATTTTATGTTTTTTATATGCTCCTAACCTCATTCAAATAAGCTTATACACAATAATGAAAAGGATTTCTTCATCCACCACAACCCACTCAAAAAAAAAAAAAAATCAACACATGTATTTTACACATGAATTTTTGATTCTGCAGACCCTCCAAGAAAGTAGTAGCCACTAGCAAATTCCATTATGACCAGCAGATAGGGGGACCCAGTAAAGAAACCCAAAAAAGCAAAGGACCAGTTTTTCAGAAAGCAATGGCTGACATTTTGGAGGCACACACTTAACTCCGACCACCTTGAATCTTCTTGGCCAAAGCAAACTGCATATGCGCAAGATATAAAATTCTCTCTACTCAAAAATTAATCTCTAAGGAGATCCCAGGCTGTGAATTATCTACTCCCACCATTTTATGGAATTATGTATTACTATGAATTACTTGGCTCAATCCTGCAAGCTTAATGCACAAACTGTCCTTGATGTCCAACAGGGATAACCTGGGCAAACAAGGCTCCTTCCACCAGGGCGTAGGGACTAGATTTCAGAACAGTTGTATGAAATCTGATTTTTTCAGATTTGAAAGCATGAGCTCAGTGCTGTGGCACACATTTGGGTAGGTGGTTACTTGTGTGCTAAGGACCATTACTGTTCTGTAACATGCTTACACAGACAACTTTTCCCATGTAAGGGTTCGCTCCCTCCTTTATAGATAAAACTAGCACCTAAAAAAAAAAAAAGTCCCTCTCCAATTCAGTTTAACTGCTGTTACTCATGAGTGCAAGACCTTTTGCCACAGTCCATCCTTGCAATATAAAGTCCTTTAACTCATTACCAATACCTATGATTAGCAGTCTACTTCATTTAAATCCATGCTCCTGCTATTCATAATACAATTTTAGTGAAGTTCTCTAAAGCTCTCAGATCCCCACGAACTTAAGCCACTTTCTTAACTTTGCAACTTTTATCTAAAGGGCAATTCAAGCTGCTTCCACCCTCTAAAATGACATGCAACATTTTGGATAAAGGTATAAGGTGTTCTACTGTTTACCAGCATTTTCTCTAAGAAACATTACAATGCTACAGAAAAGTGACCATCTTACCTACTTCCACAAAGGACATAAGCCAAATTTACCAGTCAAAATTTTAAAAAGGGATCCAAAGATAAGGAAGAGATGGGTTCTTTGTAGATACTGAAGATTGCACCCTGGCTATTGCAGCTATCGTGCTCTCAACACTTAAACCCTGAGCAGTTACAGGCTGCTGTTCATGAGTGACAGTGCTATTGCACAACAGAAGTATTTGAAAAGCAACTACAGCCTTTTGCATTTACAGCCTATCAGCCTACTCAGAGCAGAAAACACCATACTGGGTGTTTTCCTTGGAAAACCCTGTAAAACAAGTTTGGTGACACCCACTGCAGCACGACCTGAATCCAGTGTACAAAGTTAACCAGTCTAACAAAATTCCGCAGTAAAAAACATGCTACGGTTGGTCATGAAAATCACAAAGATCAGGCCATGTTCCCAAGATGACTGAACACAAGATAGAAAGAAACACACCTCTGTGTACTGGTGACACATAACCATTGCCTGCTGCCCTACCATTACCACCTTCCCTCAGCAATCTAGTTAACTGGAGCAGGGGGGATGTCAGCCCCAAAACTGGAACCATCACCCTACCCTATTTAGCTTGCCAACAAAGATTGACAGGTTCATTAGAAAAAAATAAATGTGTAAATTAATTCCGTGATCCTAGGGATGTACATAAGATTCTCCCTTCTCTTCCCTTCTTTTAGGAGGCCTTTACATGTCACCTTATGCTTTGTGCTGTATCAACACCACCACGACATGCTGAGTCTTCAAAACCATTTTGTATTAAAAAATAGAATACGTGACTCAGATGGTTTAAAGATGTATATGCTTACTCAAAAAAATACTCCACCCCAAAATATCACCTCTAACAGCAATTTATATTATAGTTTCCAGAACTGCCAAGTACTTGGCTGCAAAACTTTTAAGCAATGGAACTGAGGCACCTGTGAAATACTGGTTGGTTTTTGGGTTTTGTTTTTTTTTTTTTTTTGGGGGGGGGGGAGGTGGTGTTTTGTTTTGTTTTGGTTTTTTTAAGAACTGCAGAAATCAGCATTATTAAACACCCCAAAGGAACTTCCTTGCTGATGTGCCCTTATATAAATTTATTGCAACCGAATACCAAGATGATCAATTTTCGCCTTTTATCTGAAAGTGCTCCCATGGAAGAAAGACTCTCTCCCCACAAAGGGGTATTTCCTGCTGGTCATTCCCTCTTATCTGGTTACTGAAAACCTTGACAATACTGATTCACACACACTCACTTCTCAGGGCAGCTGCCCTCAACCACACAGATACAATCACACTCAACTGCTACCCAGACTGTATACGTGGAATTAAATCTCAGTCAAATTCTCATAGGCTTTAAATGATAAAGCGTTAAAACTGTGGGAATGTGTATAGCAGAGGCAGCTTAAATATAATGCTGTTTAATTGCAAAAAGATGTGAATGCACTAATAAGATGATAGTATGTTTTGGTTCTGCTAACTAGGCAGCAATTGTCACTCTGGGCACAAAGTCAAATAGTTCAAACTGTCACCAGCACCTGCATCGTACCCCCACCTACACAGCAAACAGTTGACAGTGAAATACAAACCCATGTGATTTCTGCTCAGCAGCTTTTAGCAAAACCAGATTCAAGTGAAGCTAAATGGTCCATTAAATGGCCATGCCAAAAGAAGTTATTTGGTTTTGACAATATACAATTAAGTCACTTTTTCCATCCCCAAGATACCTATTTAAGAGGCATGTTCAAACTCAATACTTCATCATAGTTAAGTTAAAAATGTGCGTATAAGCTGTAAACTGTTGC